>NC_086319.1:411082445-412418695 GCF_036172605.1 Pelobates fuscus | reverse complement strand
TCTGGGTGGCCGCCATTCGGGATACGAACACGTGGCGGCGGCCATCTTAGACTACCAAACAGCGGTGTTTTGCCGTTGAGTGTCTGGAACTAAAATCGGACACTTGACTAGGCGAACACCGCTGAGACCTCCAGACTTCCAGTACTTTGTGGGGAAACTACCGAACGGCTCGCTGTTCGGTAGAAAGAACCCCACGAACTGGGGGATTCATTTGAATCCTCCCCAGGCTACATAACACAAGTAATTCACATGTTTTCATTCCCTTGTTTGTGACCGACCGCAGGGCGGAACTGTTTTCGGATACTTTACCCATGCGGTCGGTCAAATCTGTACCTGGTCATAACTCCCGAACCCCTGGTCCGATCTGGGTGATATTTGAGTATGTTGCTCACCCAGATCAGGGCTATCAGAGGCTATCATTTTGAAAAAAAAAAAATTGTTTTTAATTCTTTATTTTTGGAAGCGCAATGTTAAGTACAAGCTCAAAATAAGACATGCATTTCACAATGAGTGTAGTCACAGGTATATGCGGAAAAGGTCAAGATGATGTGCGCTTTTTTTTTTTTTTTTTTTGTAGGTGTACAAGTAAGATTATACATGCAGAAAAAAAAAACAATTGTCGCTGAGTGGTCGATGAGTATAAGACAAAGCATTTCTATCTAAGTTTTGCGCTAAATGCACGCCTAGCGTGTGCAGTACAAGGTTTTAACGATATGCTATGTGGTACATAAGTAAGATTATACATGCAGAAAAAACAAATGTCGCTGAATAGTCGGTTAATACAAGAGAAAAACATTTCTATCTAAGCGTTACGCTAAGTGCATGCCTAGTGTGTGTAGTACAAGGTTTAAACGATACGCCATACGGTGGATAAGCTAGATTATACATGCAGAAAAAACAAATGTCGATGGGTAGTCGATTAATACAAGATAAAAAATTTCTATCTAGGTGTTGTGCTGATTTACTCATGAGTAAACATGTAAAAAGTTGAACAGCTAGGAGATCGCTGGAGTTATATCAGGTATGGATGTGAGTTATGCAATGCTGGGCAATAAACGTATGTCAATGTCTGCCTAGCTATGTGTGATATGTGTCTGCACCCTGAGCCTTGGTATGGCGGGGATGGACAGGAAGGTGCTTACGAGTGAGTCGTGTGGTGTGTAGGAGGAGGCCTCCGGTTGTCGGTTGCAGGGTGTGAGGTATTGGTGCGAACAGCAAAGAAAATAAAATGAAATTAAATATTACAGTTTGAGTCCTTTCTTTGAGTGGAACATAAACAGTTAACATTTGACATTTAAACATTAAGCTTTACTGTTCAGGTCGGGTAGAACTCTGTATCATTAGGGTTATAAAGGAAGTCCAATGAGGTCGAATCTGCAGGTGATGTGGCACAGACAATTCTGGCTTGGGCCGGGGCAGATCGGTCAGTGTGGTAAAAGCATGGTAGTCACTGATATGCCCAGGCCGACCTTAGTAGGAGTTCACCCCATTCCTTGTCTTGGCTCCCGATCTCTTTGTAACGTGCTATTCTCATAGCGGGTATTCAGTGGATTATGGTTGGAGGTCACCTTCAAGTGGTTCTGCTGCTTCAACAGGTTTGCCGATGTAGGTGCCGCTCTGGGAGCTGCTGGTGGCTTCCGTCGCTTGTCAGGAGCTGAGTGCGACCCCCGGTCAGAATTGCATCCGGACACTTTACAAGGCCTTCGCCTCTGTTCCCTCGCTTGTGGTGCGCTAGCCGGCCGAGGGTTGCCCCTCCGGGTGCGTCTTTTTAGTTTAAGCAGCAGTGGGCCTTGCGTGTGGGTCCTCCGCCCGCGTCGAGGCCCGGGTAGGTGGTGTTTGATGCGTGGTCTGCCGCCTAAGGGTCGGGGGGCAACCCCTGCTCTGCTCACATGCTTTGTCTCGTTTAGTGGCTCCGTGGTGCTTTTCAGAGCTGGTTTGTATGCAGGGGGGGTGTTTGGCTGTCGCACGGCTGTTTCGGCTGTTTGGGTCTGTGCCAACTTGGCCCATAGCTGCACCCAAATGCCGCTTTTATCCTGTCTTTGTGGGGGATCCCACCTATTGGTTCCGCTTGTGGAGACCTGGTGAGTGTAGGCCCCGGAGCGTGGATGGCGGCCGCCATTTTGGTTGCCAGTTTCGGGTTGCTTGCGATCCCAGGAGTTTGTGGGAGCTTGTGGACCGGGATGACCCCCACCGGTCCGTAGGGGGGGGGACGTGGGCTAAGCGGTAAATCAGCCAGATATGGAGGCGGCGGGAGAGCGGCCGTCTCTCCCGCGCTGCCTGTGTGAACAGGCCGCATGTTGGTGCCGTGCGGTGTGTCAGCAGGCCTCAGTAGGTGGATCGGGGCACCCGGCTGTCAAACTGCTCGTTTTTGGTATCGGGGTATTCACCAGGTTGTCCCCTGCTTGTTAAGAGCTGACTTAGAGTCTGGCGTGCCGAGTTGCCTGGGTTTTACCCCAGAAAAAGACGATTTGGCTCAGGAGCTGTGTCTCGGCACGTCTGCTCAGTCTGGCTGCTCGGCTCCGCCCCCCGCTCAATAATCAGAGGCTATCATTTTTAAAGGGGTATCCCTAGGGGTACATCCAGAAACTGGGGGAATTTGGGTACAGAATAAGGGGATTATGATGTAAGAGGAGGGGAGGAGATGTGTGGGAGGTTACTAATCCCCGATTGGATACTGTACTAATTGTTGGAAACCCCTCCCTTGCATGGGAGCATGCTTTATAAGGCACTGTGGAATAAAGCTTGTCAGTTCTGCTCCTGAAACTGTGTGTCGTCCAGTTATTGGGAGTGCTGTGGGGATACTGCTGTGTTATTTTGCCTGCTGGAAACTCTGCCTGTGGATTTACTATTGCCTTGTTCCTGAGCCTCACTGGGATCTTACGTGGAGAATAGCTGTGGGATATCAGCTCTCCGCTACATTGGTTGGCAGTAGTGTTGTCGCGAACCCGAAATTTTCGGTTCGCGAACGGCGAACGCGAACTTCCGCAAATGTTCGCGAACCGCGCGAACCGCCATTGACTTCAATGGGCAGGCAAATTTTAAAATAACAGGGACTCTTTCTGGCCACAAAAGTGATGGAAAAGTTGTTTCAAGGGGACTAACACCTGGACTGTGGCATGCCGGGGTGGGATCCATGGCAAAACTCCCATGGAAAATTACACAGTTGATGCAGAGTCTGCTTTTAATCCATAAAGGGCAGAAATCACCTAACATTGACACCTGTCCTCAAAGCCCCTGATACACACTGACACAGAGCAGAATAGAGACTGTTCCCCATCCACAGAGACCATGATACACACTGACACAGAGCAGAATAGAGACTGTTACCCCTACATAGGGTCACTTGGCAGATGTGGCGGGGTCGTGGGAGGGGGAGGATGACTTTCACCTCTTCCCCTGTTAGATTCCCGTTGTGCTGTGACATCACCCTTATACGCTGTGTAAAGCATACTATTTAATTTGATCAGCATGGCCACTTGAGTTTTTATAGTTTTCACGCTGCTTGTAGTTTATATGTGGTTCACAAAAATCAAACAAACGATAAAGTAAACATGTAAGGATTCAGAATATTCTTTCAAACCCTTACACATTGTGTGTATGTATTTTTTGTCTTAAGTTTGTGGCTTTAAAGAGGTCCACGTTGTTTCTATGATGTGCATAACATGTTCTTGTAAATGTTTGTTAAATTTTTCCTGGAATTGTAATTTTTGAATCTGAATAAAGATAGTCAAATCCCTGAAACACACTGACACAGAGCAGAATAGAGACTGTTACCCCTACATAGGGTCACTTGGCAGATATGGATTGACACCTGTCCTCAAAACCCCTGATACACACTGACACAGAGCAGAATAGGGACTGTTCCCCCTACATAGGGTCACTTGGCAGATATGGATTGACACCTGTCCTCAAAACCCCTGATACACACTGACACAGAGCAGAATAGAGACCGGGGGTCTAGTAGCGTGGACACCCAGCACAGGTTGTTCTCCTTCAGCCTTTTTATACAAGGGTCGCTCAACAGGCACGACAGCATGAAAGACCCCATTTGCACAAAGTTGGATGCCGAGCTACTCATTTCCCGTTCCTCCTCCTCAAACAGAGCAGAATAGGGACTGTTCCCCCTACATAGGGTCACTTGGCAGATATGGATTGACACCTGTCCGCAAAGCCCCTGATACACACTGACACAGAGCAGAATAGAGACTGTTCCCTGTCCACAGAGACCATGATACACACTGACACAGAGCAGAATAGAGACTGTTCCCCGTCCAAAGACACCATGATACACACTGACACAGAGCAGAATAGAGACTGTTCCCCCTACATAGGGTCACTTGGCAGATATGGATTGACACCTGTCCTCAAAATCCCTGATACACACTGACACAGAGCAGAATAGGGACTGTTCCTCCTACATAGGGTCACTTGGCAGATATGGATTGACACCTGTCCTCAAAACCCCTGATACACACTGACACAGAGCAGAATAAGGACTGTTCCCCCTACATAGGGTCACTTGGCAGATATGGATTGACACCTGTCCGCAAAGCCCCTGATACACACTGACACAGAGCAGAATAGAGACTGTTCCCTGTCCACAGAGACCATGATACACACTGACACAGAGCAGAATAGAGACTGTTCCCCGTCCAAAGACACCATGATACACACTGACACAGAGCAGAATAGAGACTGTTCCCCCTACATAGGGTCACTTGGCAGGTATGGATTGACACCTGTCCTCAAAGCCCCTGATACACACTGACACAGAGCAGAATAGAGACTGTTCCCTGTCCACAGAGACCATGATACACACTGACACAGAGCAGAATAGAGACTGTTCCCCGTCCACAGAAACCATGATACACACTGACACAGAGCAGAATAGAGACTGTTCCCCCTACATAGGGTCACTTGGCAGGTATGGATTGACACCTGTCCTCAAAGCCCCTGATACACACTGACACAGAGCAGAATAGAGACTGTTCCCTGTCCACAGAGTCCATGATACACACTGACACAGAGCAGAATAAAGACTGTTCCCCGTCCACAGAGACCATGATACACACTGACACAGAGCAGAATAGAGACTGTTCCCCTTACATAGGGTCACTTGGCAGGTATGGATTGACACCTGTCCTCAAAGCCCCTGATACACACTGACACAGAGCAGAATAGAGACTGTTCCCCCTACATAGGGTAATTTGGCAGATATGGATTGACACCTGTCCTCAAAACCCCTGATACACACTGACACAGAGCAGAATAGGGACTGTTCCTCCTACATAGGGTCACTTGTCAGATATGGATTGACACCTGTCCTCAAAACCCCTGATACACACTGACACAGAGCAGAATAGAGACTGTTCCCTGTCCACAGAGACCATGATACACACTGACACAGAGCAGAATAGAGACTGTTCCCCGTCCACAGAGACCATGATACACACTGACACAGAGCAGAATAGAGACTGTTCCCCCTACATAGGGTCACTTGGCAGGTATGGATTGACACCTGTCCTCAAAGCCCCTGATACACACTGACACAGAGCAGAATAGAGACTGTTCCCTGTCCACAGAGTCCATGATACACACTGACACAGAGCAGAATAGAGACTGTTCCCCATCCACAGAGACCATGATATACACTGACACAGAGCAGAATAGAGACTGTTCCCCTTACATAGGGTCACTTGGCAGGTATGGATTGACACCTGTCCTCAAAACCCCTGATACACACTGACACAGAGCAGAATAGAGACTGTTCCCTGTCCACAGAGACCATGATACACACTGACACAGAGCAAAATAGAGACTGTTCCCCGTCCACAGAGACCATGATACACACTGACACAGAGCAGAATAGAGACTGTTCCCCATCCACAGAGACCATGATACACACTGACACAGAGCAGAATAGAGACTGTTCCCCCTACATAGGGTCACTTGGCAGGTATGGATTGACACCTGTCCTCAAAGCCCATGATACACACTGGGGGGAGCTACTGTCCTCCCCAACCCCTGCGCGGTGGGTGGGGGCCATAAATCACAATGGGGGGACCTACTGTCCTCCCCCCCTCGGCCCCCACCCCTGCGTGGTGGGTGGGGGCCATAAATCACAATGGGGGGGCCTACTTTCCTCCCCCCCGGCCCCCATCCCTGCGCGGTGGGTGGG
The DNA here is from genome assembly GCF_036172605.1 of Pelobates fuscus. Taxonomy (NCBI): domain Eukaryota; kingdom Metazoa; phylum Chordata; class Amphibia; order Anura; family Pelobatidae; genus Pelobates; species Pelobates fuscus. The sequence goes on along the minus strand of NC_086319.1, from coordinate 412,412,517 downwards.
GGGCATAAATCACAATGGGACGGACCTACTGATAGGAGTGGAGTATTGTTCATATCAGTTTAATACCTTCCGTGTCTCCTATCAGTGGACGTGTATATGGCAGCCATTTTAGGAACCGCACACCTGGGACCCGAGCAAGGTCACCTCGTTCATGCTGCTCTGGTTCCTTGATGAGCCAGCTGCCCATGAGTTAACATGTCCCGTGGAGAAGCACTCTGTCCTGTAAAGCCTCACCACAAAAAAATTAAATAAATAACAGCACTCGGAGTGGTGAGTTTAGTAAATGTTCATATCAGTTTAATACCTTCCGCGTCTCCTATCAGTGGACATGTATATGGCAGCCATTTTAGGAACCGCACACCTGGGACCCGAGCAAGGTCACCTCTTTCAACAGGCGACATGATTTGGCCCTGTAAAACTATCCTGGATATTCTCTACAATTTCTATGGATATGGCATTGATTTATGTAACAGGGAGATGGAAGAAGATGCTTGGTCGGTCCTCTTACTTGAAATTTGGGGCACTGCGCGGGCAAGCTAATGAGCCACCAGATAGGAGTGGTGAGTTTAGTATTGTTCATATCAGTTTAATACCTTCTGCGTCTCCTATCAGTGGACGTGTAAATGGCAGCGATTTTTAATTGTGAAATCACCTCCCCTTTTTAGGCCAAGGTGGGAAGATGCTTAGACCACTGGTATATTGGTGCCATCTTGGAGGATTTTTTTTGGTTTGTTTTTTGAAGCCACAGTGCTGCACCAGTGAGCCTAAAAATTAGGCATGTACACATGCCTGAAAAATTTGGTATTGTTGCAGCCGCTGCTGTAGCAGCGGCCAGAAAAATTGATGTTTGTTTCACAGGCAGAAAGTGCCCTAAAACATGGCGGCTTGAACCCTAGTTGGTGGCGGATAAGTCACGCAAGTCAAACGTCATTCAGAGCTATATTAGGAAAAGGAAGATGGCTATAGAGCTAGAAAGGTCCAGCTCTGGAGCCAAGGCAAGGACTAAATGGGCAACAACTAAAGGGCTTACCCCAACGCAATAAGTATTAGAAAATAGAATAAATCCCAAGAATTGAGGTGTTCGGAGAGGAAAGCAAAATCCATCTAACAGAACACACTCGACTGAGGGTGTGCCCACAATAGGGTATTCACTCCCTTGGTGTGCAGAGTAATAGATGTACAGAGTAAGGAAAATAATAAATCTTTAATAGAAAAACGTACAGAGACTAAAAAAAAATCATGGGGTATAGGAGTGGGGGTTGGTCCATATGGCTGTACTGATGATGGGGGGTACTGGACAGATCACTATAGAGAGTACTGTACCACAACCCCTAGAGGCTATTTGCTCATACTAGCATACGGTAAAAGAGTATCTACCTAAATGTATAAAACACCAGAACACAGATCAACCCTATAGTGTCAGAGTGTCTGCATAAAATGTAGCCCAACTGTATATTCTGGGGGGGATACCCCAGACCCCAGGGTGTCCTTCCCTGGAGTATATGGTAAACCGTGGGGATGCTGACTGCACTGGTGAGATAAATCGGGATCAAAGGCATACAGTGTGGGGGAAAAACAATGAAGTCATAATAGAATTGGAAAACTTCCCCCTGAATGTAAAGATACCCAAGTAGGTCGATTTAACTGAGTAGTAGTCAGCCCCAAATTACAAAGGTAGTGGATTGCTTATACAAAAGTAATGTAGACAAAGTAGCTGGGACGATCTGTTAGTGCTTATTGATAGAACGCTAAGGTACCAGAGAAGTGCTATTAGGGAAAAATACAAAGTTACAATAGTATGAAGTTGCTAGTTTGTGAGCTTTCCCCAGAGACACAGGAGCTGCCCCTGTCTCTCAGATGCTGGGAATGTCTCCCATCCAGCCAGGACTCAGATGCCCACTTATTCCCAACCCCTTGTATTGTAAAAACAAAACAAAATACGAGCTCAGCCTAAGTCTAGGTATTGGTAGAAAAGTGGATGCCTAACTAGGCTGTAAAACTTCGCGAAATAAAAGTGGAAATCAAAAGTTCTATCCCAGCCTAAGTCTAGCTTCTAAGTAACAAAGTAGCAACCTGACTAAGCTAAGCGTCTTCTCATTCAGAGCTAAAATACAGCAGCGTGTGGACCATTTTTAGCCCAAGACAGCTCATCTCATCAGGCCTTTTTTAATTGAATGTATCGCCCAGTGTCAGTCCCTTCGGGATCCATCCCTCATTCATCTTAATAAAGGTGAGGTAATCTAGACTTTTTTGACCTAGGCGACTTCTCTTCTCAGTGACAATACCTCCTGCTGCACTGAAGGTCCTTTCTGACAGGACACTTGAAGCGGGGCAGGCCAGAAGTTCTATCGCAAATTGGGATAGCTCAGGCCACAGGTCAATCCTGCACACCCAGTAGTCAAGGGGTTCATCGCTCCTCAGAGTGTCGATATCTGCAGTTAAGGCGAGGTAGTCTGCTACCTGTCGGTCGAGTCGCTCTCTGAGGGTGGATCCCAAAGTGCTGTGGTGATGCGTAGGACTTAAAAAGGTCCGCATGTCCTCCATCAACAACACGTCTTTAAAGCGTCCTGTCCTTGCCGGCGTGGTCGTGGGAGGAGGAGGATGACTTCCACCTCTCCCCCTGTTAGATTCCCGTTGTGCTGTGACATCACCCTTATACGCTGTGTAAAGCATACTTTTTAATTTATTTTGCAAATGCTGCATCCTTTCCGACTTGTTGTAATTCTGTAACATTTCCGCCACTTTCTGCTTATACCGGGGGTCTAGTAGCGTGGACACCCAGTACAGGTCGTTCTCCTTCAGCCTTTTTATACGAGGGTCCCTCAACAGGCAGGACAGCATGAAAGACCCCATTTGCACAAGGTTGGATGCCGAGCTACTCATTTCCCGTTCCTCCTCCTCACTGATGTCATTGAAGGTATGTTCTTCCCCCCAGCAAGGTACAACACCACGGGTACCAGATAGGTGACAACGAGCACCCTGGGATGCCTGTTGTGTTTGGTCTTGCTCCTCCTCCTCCTCCTCAAAGCTACAATCCTCCTCTGACTCCTCTTCCTCACAATCCTCTTCCAGCGTTGCCGCAGGTCCAGCAAGCGATGCTGATAAGGCTGTTTCTGGTGGTGATGGTGACCACAACTCTTCCTCTTCCTCTTCACGCTCATCTACAGCCTGATCCAGCACTCTTCGCAGGGCACGCTCCAGGAAGAAAACAAATGGTATGATGTCACTGATGGTGCCTTCGTTGCGACTGACTAGGTTTGTCACCTCCTCAAAAGGACGCTTGAGCCTACAGGCATTGCGCATGAGCGTCCAGTAACGTGGCAAAAAAATTCCCAGCTCCCCAGAGGCTGTCCTAGCACCCCCGTCATACAAATATTCATTAACAGCTTTTTCTTGTTGGAGCAGGCGGTCGAACATTAGGAGTGTTGAATTCCAACGTGTAGGGCTGTCGCAAATCAAGTGCCTCACTGGCATGTTGTTTCGCCGCTGGATATCGGCAAAGTGAGCCATGGCCGTGTAGGAACGCCTGAAATGGCCACACACCTTCCTGGCCTGCTTCAGGACGTCCTGTAAGCCTGTGTACTTATGCACAAAGCGTTGTACGATCAGATTACACACATGTGCCGCTATCAAATTTTTTTCGTTGTCACACACCACTTTGCCGATATCCAGTTGCTGCGGAGTCAGCCACTTTTCCACCTGTGCGTTCAGGGCGGACAGGAGTGCTTGTCCGGTGTGACTCTCTGCTTTCAAGCAAGTCAAACCCAAGACGGCGTGACACTGCCGTATCCGGGATGTGGAATAGTACCTGGGGAGCTGGGGGGGGGTGCCGTTGATGTGGAGCAAGACGCAGCAGCACAAGAGGACTCAGCCGAGGAGGTTATGGAAGAGGATGGAGTAGGAGGAGTAGAGGAGGTGGCAGCAGGACTGCCTGCAATTCGTGGCGGTGTCACCAACGCCTCTGCAATGCCACGCATTCCTTGCTTGTCAGCCATCAGCAGGTTTACCCAATGCGCAGTGTAGGTGATATACCTGCCCTGACCATGCTTTGCAGACCAGGTATCAGTGGTCAGATGGACCCTTGCCCCAACACTGTGTGCCAGACATGCCATGACTTCCTTTTGCACAATCGAGTACAAGTTGGGGATTGCCTTTTGTGAAAAGAAATTCCGTCCGGGTACCTTCCACTGCGGTGTCCCAATAGCTACAAATTTTTTGAACGCCTCAGACTCAACCAGATTGTATGGTAAAAGCTGGCGGGCTAATAGTTCGGACAAGCCAGCTGTCAGACGCTGGGCAAGGGGGTGACTTGGTGACATTGGCTTCTTACGCTCAAACATGTCCTAGACAGACACATGACTGTGGGCAGATGAGCGGGAACTGCTCAAGGCGGGAGACGGAGTGGCGGATGGTTAAGAGGGGGCAAGGAGGACAGCAGTGGTTGACGTGGCTGAAGATGCTGGACCAGGAGGAGGATGGTGGCTTAGAGTAGGCGTGCTGCTTGTACTCATGTGTTGATCCCATAGGCGTTTGTGATGTGAGATCATGTGCCTACGCAAAGCAGTTGTACCTAGGTGGGTGTTGGACCTCCCACGACTCAGTTTCCTATGGCACAGGTTGCAAATGGCATTGCTGTTGTCAGAGGCAGACACACAAAAAAAATGCCACACTGCTGAGCTCTGCAATGACGGCATTCTGGTGGTGGACACAGCATGCGTTGATTGGCGTGCTGTCGGGCTGACCCCGGGTGCCGATGCATGCTGTCTGACTGTGCCACTAGCTCCTTGCTAGCTCCTTGCGACGACCTCCTCCTCTCTGTCTCCCCATCTGAACTTTCGCCCTGTTCTTCTTCTTGCCGAGCGGGCACCCACGTGACATCCATGGACGCATCGTCATCATCAACCGCTTCGCTTGTATCTGACAACTCAGAAAAGGAAGCAGCAGCGGGTACAACATCATCATCATCACACCGTACCTCCATGTGTTTAACCCCTTAAGGACACATGACATGTCTGACACGTCATAATTCCCTTTTATTCCAGAAGTTTGGTCCTTAAGGGGTTAATGCTGCCTGCCTGAGACATATCCCTGTTATCTACATCCTCTAGCAATAATGGTTGCGCATCACTCATTTCTTCAAACGGGTGTGTGAATAACTCCTCTGACATACCAAGTAAAGCGGCTGTGGTGCTAGTTTTGGTGGTGGCGGCAGGCGGGTGAGTGGTATCTTGAGAGGTGCCTGAAGCTAAGCTGGAGGAGGATGGTGCGTCAATGTTCCGAGCGGAGGCTGTACAAGATTGGGTGTCGTGTGTTAGCCAGTCAACTATGTCCTCAGAACTTTTCAAGTTCAGGGTACGTGGCTTCTGAAAACTGGGCATTATTCTAGGGCAAAAGGGAATCACAGCACCACGACCACGACGGCCCCTGCAGGGTGGCCTGCCTCTGCCTGTCATTTTTTTGGGGGGATTAGTGGTACTATGCGTGCAAGCTACTGTGAGACCAGATATGATTGGCAATGTGAACTGTTACAGTTCTGGAGAGCACACGCTGAAGGAAGGACTGACAGGGCCGCTTGAAGGACACTGACTGGCTGCTATTAGCTTACACTAGAAACCTTTTTTCTTTGTAAAAGCACGCTATAGAGACACCAGACATGATTGGCAATGTGAACTTGAACAGTTCTGCAGAGCACACACTGTAGGCCTGACACACCCGCTTGAAGACAAGTAACTGCTATTCAATCTATAACAGTGAAAAACTAATATTTGGTTTTAAAAGCACGCTATAGAGACATCAGATATGATTGGCAATGTGCACTGGAACAGTTCTGGAGAGCACACGCTGAAGGAAGGACTGACAGAGCCGCTTGAAGGACACTGACTGGCTGCTATTAGCTTACACTAGAAACCTTTTTTCTTTGTAAAAGCACGCTATAGAGACACCAGATATGATTGGCAATGTGCACTTGAACAGTTCTGCAGAGCACACACTGTAGGCCTGACACACCCGCTTGAAGACAAGTAACTGCTATTCAATCTATAACAGTGAAAAACAAATTTTGGTTTTAAAAGCACGCTATAGAGACACCAGATATGATTGGCAATGTGCACTGGAACAGTTCTGGAGAGCACACGCTGAAGGAAGGACTGACAGAGCCGCTTGAAGGACACTGACTGGCTGCTATTAGCTTACACTAGAAACCTTTTTTCTTTGTAAAAGCACGCTATAGAGACACCAGATATGATTGGCAATGTGCACTTGAACAGTTCTGCAGAGCACACACTGTAGGCCTGACACACCCGCTTGAAGACAAGTAACTGCTATTCAATCTATAACAGTGAAAAACAAATTTTGGTTTTAAAAGCACGCTATAGAGACACCAGATATGATTGGCAATGTGCACTGGAACAGTTCTGGAGAGCACACGCTGAAGGAAGGACTTACAGAGCCGCTTGAAGGACACTGACTGGCTGCTATTAGCTTACACTAGAAACCTTTTTTCTTTGTAAAAGCATGCTATAGAGACACCAGATATGATTGGCAATGTGCACTTGAACAGTTCTGCAGAGCACACACTGTAGGCCTGACACATCCGCTTGAAGACAAGTAACTGCTATTCAATCTATAACAGTGAAAAACAAATTTTGGTTTTAAAAGCACGCTATAGAGACACCAGATATGATTGGCAATGTGCACTGGAACAGTTCTGGAGAGCACACGCGGAAGGAAGGACTGACAGAGCCGCTTGAAGGACACTGACTGGCTGCTATTAGCTTACACTAGAAACCTTTTTTCTTTGTAAAAGCATGCTATAGAGACACCAGATATGATTGGCAATGTGCACTTGAACAGTTCTGCAGAGCACACACTGTAGGCCTGACACACCCGCTTGAAGACAAGTAACTGCTATTCAATCTATAACAGTGAAAAACAAATTTTGGTTTTAAAAGCACGCTATAGAGACACCAGATATGATTGGCAATGTGCACTGGAACAGTTCTGGAGAGCACACGCTGAAGGAAGGACTGACAGAGCCGCTTGAAGGACACTGACTGGCTGCTATTAGCTTACACTAGAAACCTTTTTTCTTTGTAAAAGCACGCTATAGAGACACCAGATATGATTGGCAATGTGCACTTGAACAGTTCTGCAGAGCACACACTGTAGGCCTGACACACCCGCTTGAAGACAAGTAACTGCTATTCAATCTATAACAGTGAAAAACAAATTTTGGTTTTAAAAGCACGCTATAGAGACACCAGATATGATTGGCAATGTGCACTGGAACAGTTCTGGAGAGCACACGCTGAAGGAAGGACTGACAGAGCCGCTTGAAGGACACTGACTGGCTGCTATTAGCTTACACTAGAAACCGTTTTTCTTTGTAAAAGCACGCTATAGAGACACCAGATATGATTGGCAATGTTCACTTGAACAGTTCTGCAGAGCACACACTGTAGACCTGACACACCCGCTTGAAGACAAGTAACTGCTATTCAATCTATAACAGTGAAAAACAAATTTTGGTTTTAAAAGCACGCTATAGAGACACCAGATATGATTGGCAATGTGCACTTGAACAGTTCTGCAGAGCACACACTGTAGGCCTGACACATCCGCTTGAAGACAAGTAACTGCTATTCAATCTATAACAGTGAAAAACAAATTTTGGTTTTAAAAGCACGCTATAGAGACACCAGATATGATTGGCAATGTGCACTGGAACAGTTCTGGAGAGCACACGCTGAAGGAAGGACTGACAGAGCCGCTTGAAGGACACTGACTGGCTGCTATTAGCTTACACTAGAAACCTTTTTTCTTTGTAAAAGCATGCTATAGAGACACCAGATATGATTGGCAATGTGCACTTGAACAGTTCTGCAGAGCACACACTGTAGGCCTGACACACCTCTTGAAGACAAGTAACTGCTATTCAATCTATAACAGTGAAAAACAAATTTTGGTTTTAAAAGCACGCTATAGAGACACCAGATATGATTGGCAATGTGCACTGGAACAGTTCTGGAGAGCACACGCTGAAGGAAGGACTGACAGAGCCGCTTGAAGGACACTGACTGGCTGCTATTAGCTTACACTAGAAACCTTTTTTCTTTGTAAAAGCACGCTATAGAGACACCAGATATGATTGGCAATGTGCACTTGAACAGTTCTGCAGAGCACACACTGTAGGCCTGACACACCCGCTTGAAGACAAGTAACTGCTATTCAATCTATAACAGTGAAAAACAAATTTTGGTTTTAAAAGCACGCTATAGAGACACCAGATATGATTGGCAATGTGCACTGGAACAGTTCTGGAGAGCACACGCTGAAGGAAGGACTGACAGAGCCGCTTGAAGGACACTGACTGGCTGCTATTAGCTTACACTAGAAACCGTTTTTCTTTGTAAAAGCACGCTATAGAGACACCAGATATGATTGGCAATGTTCACTTGAACAGTTCTGCAGAGCACACACTGTAGGCCTGACACACCCGCTTGAAGACAAGTAACTGCTATTCAATCTATAACAGTGAAAAACAAATTTTGGTTTTAAAAGCACGCTATAGAGACACCAGATATGATTGGCAATGTGCACTGGAACAGTTCTGGAGAGCACACACTGAAGGAAGGACTGACAGAGCCGCTTGAAGGACACTGACTGGCTGCTATTAGCTTACACTAGAAACCTTTTTTCTTTGTAAAAGCACGCTATAGAGACACCAGATATGATTGGCAATGTGCACTTGAACAGTTCTGCAGAGCACACACTGTAGGCCTGACACACCCGCTTGAAGACAAGTAACTGCTATTCAATCTATAACAGTGAAAAACAAATTTTGGTTTTAAAAGCACGCTATAGAGACGCCAGATATGATTGGCAATGTGCACTGGAACAGTTCTGGAGAGCACACGCTGAAGGAAGGACTGACAGAACCGCTTGAAGGACACTGACTGGCTGCTATTAGCTTACACTAGAAACCTTTTTTCTTTGTAAAAGCATGCTATAGAGACACCAGATATGATTGGCAATGTGCACTTGAACAGTTCTGCAGAGCACACACAGTAGGCCTGACACACCCGCTTGAAGACAAGTAACTGCTATTCAATCTATAACAGTGAAAAACAAATTTTGGTTTGAAAAGCACGCTATAGAGACACCAGATATGATTGGCAATGTGCACTGGAACAGTTCTGGAGAGCACACGCTGAAGGAAGGACTGACAGAGCCGCTTGAAGGACACTGACTGGCTGCTATTAGCTTACACTAGAAACCTTTTTTCTTTGTAAAAGCACGCTATAGAGACACCAGATATGATTGGCAATGTGCACTTGAACAGTTCTGCAGAGCACACACTGTAGGCCTGACACACCCGCTTGAAGACAAGTAACTGCTATTCAATCTATAACAGTGAAAAACAAATTTTGGTTTTAAAAGCACGCTATAGAGACACCAGATATGATTGGCAATGTGCACTGGATCAGTTCTGGAGAGCACACGCTGAAGGAAGGACTGACAGAGCCGCTTGAAGGACACTGACTGGCTGCTATTAGCTTACACTAGAAACCTTTTTTCTTTGTAAAAGCACGCTATAGAGACACCAGATATGAGTGGCAACTGTCAAAGTACGCTGGCAGGGTTGTGCAGGGCACACGCTGAAGGAAGGCCTGACAGAGCCGCTTGAAGGACACTGACTGGCTGCTATTAGCTTACACTGGAAACCTTTTTTCTTTGTAAAAGCACGCTAAAGAGACACCAGATATGATTGGCAACTGTCAAAGCACGCTGGCACAGGTCTGCAGAGCACACGCTGAAGGAGGCGTGACACCCAGACGCTTGCAGACAACTAACTGCTCTTCTATTACAGTGAAAAAAATTGTTTATTTTAAATCTAAAGCTTAAGCTATTGTAAAAACAGATACGAGTGGTGGCACTGGGCAAGAGGGCACAGTGTCCACTGTGAACCTCAAACAGAAGCTGGCAGGCAGGCAACTCCTCTTCTATTACAGTGGAAACAAAATTTTGGTTTTAAAAGCACGCTATAGAGACACCAGATATGGGTGGCAACTGTCAAAGTACGCTGGCAGGGTTGTGCAGGGCACACGCTGAAGGAAGGCCTGACAGAGCCGCTTGAAGGACACTGACTGGCTGCTATTAGCTTACACTGGAAACCTTTTTTCTTTGTAAAAGCACGCTAAAGAGACACCAGATATGATTGGCAACTGTCATAGCACGCTGGCACAGGTCTGCAGAGCACACGCTGAAGGAGGCCTGACACCCAGACGCTTGCAGACAACTAACTGCTCTTCTATTACAGTGAAAAAAATGTATTTATTTTAAATCTAAAGCTTAAGCTATTGTAAAAACAGATATGAGTGGTGGCACTGGGCAAGAGGGCACGGTATCCACTGTGAACCTCACACAGAAGCTGGCAGGCAGGCAACTGCTCTTCTATTACAGTGGAAACAAAATTTTGGTTTTAAAAGCACGCTATAGAGACACCAGATATGAGTGGCAACTGTCAAAGAACGCTGGCAGGGTTGTGCAGGGCACACGCTGAAGGAAGGCCTGACAGAGCAGCTTGAAGGACACTGACTGGCTGCTATTAGCTTACACTGGAAACCTTTTTTCTCTGTAAAAGCACGCTAAACAGACACCAGATATGATTGGCAACTGTCAAAGCACGCTGGCAGTATTGTGCAGGGCACACGCTGAAGGAAGGCCTGACAGAGCCGCTTGAAGGACACTGACTGGCTGCTATTAGCTTACACTGGAAACCTTTTTTCTTTGTAAAAGCACGCTAAAGAGACACCAGATATGATTGGCAACTGTCAAAGCACGCTGGCACAGGTCTGCAGAGCACACGCTGAAGGAGGCCTGACACCCAGACGCTTGCAGACAACTAAGTACTCTTCTATTACAGTGAAAAAAAATAATTTATTTTAAATCTAAAGCTTAAGCTATTGTAAAAACAGATACGAGTGGTGGCACTGGGCAAGAGGGCACAGTATCCACTGTGAAACTCACACAGAAGCTGGCAGGCAGGCAACTGCTCTTCTATTACAGTGAAAAAAAATATTTATTTTAAATCTAAAGCTTAACCTATTGTAAAAACAGATATGAGTGGTGGCACTGGGCAAGTGGGCACAGTATCCAATGTGAACCTCACACAGAAACTGGCAGGCAGGCAACTGCTCTTCTATTACAGTGAAAAAAAATATTTATTTTAAATCTAAAGCTTAACCTATTGTAAAAACAGATATGAGTGGTGGCACTGACTGTGCAAATGGGCAAGGCATCCAGCCTGACACAGAAGCTGGCAGGCAGGCAACTGCTCTTCTATTAGAGTGAAAAAAAAGTATTTCTTTTAAATCTAAAGCTTAACCTATTGTTAAAACAGATATGAGTGGTGGCACTGACTGTGCAAATGGGCAAGGCATCCAACCTGACACAGAAGCTGGCAGGCAGGCAACTGCTCTTCTATTACAGTGAAAAAAAATATTTCTTTTAAATCTAAAGCTTAACCTATTGTAAAAACAGATATGAGTGGTGGCACTGGGCAAGTAGGCACAGTATCCAATGTGAACCTCACACAGAAGCTGGCAGGCAGGCACCTGCAATTACATCACACAGGAAAAAAAAAAAAAAAAAGCAGCCTGATGTTATAGCCCTAAAAAGGGCTTTTTGGGGTGCTGTCCTTACAGCAGAGATCAGATGAGTCCTTCAGGATTGTAGTGGACACTGAATACCCTAGCCTAGCTATCAATTTCCCTATCTAATCAGCAGCAGCTAAACTTTCCCTCCTCTCACTAACCATGCAGCTTCAGAATGAATCAAAAATGGATGCTGGGAGGGAGGTTGGAGGGTGTGGAAGGGAGGTGGGAGGGTCTGGGAGGGAGGGTCTGCTGCTGATTGGCTGGAATGTGTCTGCTGACCGAGAGGCACAGGGTCAAAGTTTGCCCAATGATGACGAATAGGGGGCGGATCGAACTGCGCATGTGTCCGCCCGCCACGGCGAACGCGAACACGCTAAGTTCGACGGGAACTGTTCGCCGGCGGACAGTTCGGTACATCACTAGTTGCCAGCGCTGGGATCCAGACTCACAAGGGAACAAGGATTAATGGAATACGGATGGAGAGTGACTATGCTAAGCTTAAAAGAACCACGCTAAAGGACTTACTGGAAGCAAGAGGGATTGCAGCAAGCAACAAAAAGAAAGCAACCCTCATTGCAGAAGTCATGGCAGAATATCAAACCGAGGGCAGGGCAATCCCTGAACAGCAAAACACATCGGATGAATCAAGACAAGAAGAATTTCAAAGGCAAGTGCAATGTAGACTGGCCTTTTATGGAGGAAATGCAACGCCAGACATTATTTCCAGGACTATGACCGAGGTGCAGGAATTTATTTTGCGCCAAAGGCCACAACCATCCACAGTAAGGGACACAGCAAATACCAACAGTACAGAGGGTAAGATAAAAATTCCTTACCAAGCTTTTAAAAACTATGTGGAGGCGGAGGAAGACATAGATGCTTTCCTCCAAGATTTTGAAAGACTGTGTGCCTTGCATAAGATCAGTGCTGAGGATTGGGTACCTATTTTGGCTGGGCGGTTGTCTGGGAGGGCAGCAGAGGCTTATAGAACTGTACCAGATGATGAGATCTGGAACTACAGCCGGGTAAAGGAGATTATATTGGCCCGGTATGCCATAACACCAGAGGCATACCGAAGGCGGTTTCGAGAGTTGAAAATGGCAGATAAAGACTCACATGCCGAGTGGCCTTGTAGGTTGCAGCGGGTGGCCCTTGGATGGGTGCAAGCCAGCAAGGCCCGGTCCATGGAAGATGTGATACAAATGTTGCTCATGGACCAATTCTATGATGGGGTAACAACTGATGTACAGGAGTGGGTAAGAGACCGCAACCCGGCATCCCTCACAGAGGCTGCTAGGAAGGCGGATGAGTACCTGGATGCACGCAGGTCACAGAAACCGGTAGCCCCAAAAGTAACAATGAAATCCTTTGGGGGAACAAACTACCCCTCTGTACCACCCCGACAGCTACCACCACCACCGCCTGCTGTACAACCACGTTTCCATCAACCTAGCTCCGGGCCCTGTCATCACTGCCAGAAGTGGGGGCATTACAAAAGAAAATGCCCACAACTCCGAGTCCGATCCTCTTGGATCCGACCGGGGCCACCACCACCACCGAGAGCCGCTGCCCATCACTACCAGGGGGAGCCACCAGTCGCTTATGGCTCCTCGGTTCCTGTCACCACCATAGAACAGTGGGAGGTACTACACGAAGCTAACCCACTACAAGCCCATGCCGATAATCGCCAGCACCACAGACAGACTGTATACCTGGAGGGAAAAGCAGTACAGGGGCTCCGAGACTCAGGTGCCACTATAACCCTGGTCAAAAGCCACTTGGTCGCTGACAAGGCTATAGCAGTCAGGGTTGCTGGGGGAGCCGTCTACCGGCTGGACACTGCCAACGTCCATTTGCATTGGGGAGCGGGGTCAGGGAATGTGGAGGTGGGGTTGATGCCCCAGTTACCCGCAGAGGTGGTACTGGGAAATGATTTGGGAAAGCTTACATCTGCTTTTGAGCCCCAAACCACAACCACTGAGGAAGTACACCCAGTGGTCACCAGGCAACAGGCCCGCACCCAGGACTACAACACACTGCCGGAGGTCCAGGTAAGAGAACCTTCCCCTGCCCTAGACTGTGTCCCCTGGTCCCCCCCTGATGAATTTGCGGCAGAGGTGATAACTGACCCTACCTTGCAAGTATATAGAGATAAAGTCACCTCTGACCACCCTGGGGCAGAAGGGGAAAGATTTGTATGGGAGGGACAGCTGTTATACCGGGAGTCAGACAAGCAAATAACTGGGTCAGACCCGATTGTGTTAAGGCAGCTAGTGGTACCACAGAGGTACCGAGCCGAATTGCTGCGGATAGCACACGACATTCCGCTATCCGGGCATTTGGGGGTTAGTCGGACCAGATACCGACTGACACAAAATTTCTTTTGGCCAGGGGTTAGCCAGGCAGTACGGAAGTATTGTAATACCTGTGACATGTGCCAGAGGGTGGGGAAGAGGGGAGACTGGCGGAAAGCAAAACTGCATCCGCTACCGATAATTGAGGAACCCTTCCACCGAATAGCGGTAGATATCATAGGCCCCCTCCGGAAACCTAGCTCTTCCGGCAAGAGGTACATCCTCACGGTGGTAGACTACACTACCCGATATCCCGAGGCAGTGGTCCTGACAAATATCCATGCTGAGACAGTGGCCGAGGCCCTGATGCAGATCTTCTCCCGGGTAGGGTTACCCAGGGAGGTCATCTCGGATCAGGGTTCTCAGTTTACTGCAGAGGTCACCCAACAACTCTGGAGGCTGTGTAATGTTAAGCCCATTATTAGTGCCCCATACCACCCCCAGACCAACGGGCTCTGTGAAAGGTTCAATGGCACCTTAAAGCAAATGCTCCGAACCTTTGCTGAGACCCATAAGGACTGGGAGCGATTCCTGCCGCACCTCCTCTTTGCTTACAGGGAGGTACCTCAGGAATCAACGGGGTTTTCTCCATTTGAGTTATTATTTGGGAGGAGGTTAAGGGGGCCCCTAGATCTCATCCGAGAACATTGGGAGGGAGACCGGAGTGCAGACGGTACCCCCATTATACCATATGTGTTGGCGCTTCGGGACCGACTGGAGGCCCTAACTAAGACAGTAGGGGAAAACCTCCAGGCGGCCCAGACGCGTCAGCGTACGCGGTATGATCGGGGCACCAGGGACCGCAGCTTCCAGGTGGGACAGAAAGTTTTAATTTTAAAACCTGTCCGACATGATAAGCTGCAGGCCGCCTGGCAAGGCCCTTATAAAGTTGTGGAACAGAGATGTGACACCACTTATATAATTGGCCCCTGCACAGGAACTGGAGGGCGACGCATGCTCCGTGTGAACATGCTAAAGCCCTACTGGGAACGTTCAGAGGAGGTGACAGCCATTTGTGCACCCAACTCCGACGAGTGTGACAGCCTACCCCTTCCCGACCTGCTGGGGGATGGGAGGCTGCCTGGGGACTTAGGAGAAGTTGCACTGGGAGACCGGCTGAGTCCACAGGAGCGTATCGAGGTACAGCAGTTGTTGCGAGAGAAGCAAGAAACGTTCTCTAACGTACCTGGATACACTCCTCTGGCTACCCACCGGGTGGAAACCCCAGGGCAACTTCCCATGCGTCAGACCCCATACCGCATCCCTGAAGCGGTACGGGAGAATATGCGCAAGGAGATTGAGGAGATGATTCAGCTAGGGGTAATTGAACCCTCAGATAGCCCCTGGGCTTCTCCAGTGGTCCTCGTACCAAAACGGGACGGTACGACCCATTTTTGCGTGGATTACAGGAGATTGAATGAGAAGACAGTATCCGACGCATACTCTATGCCTAGAATAGATGAGTTACTAGACCGGATGGCCAGAGGTCAATACCTTACCACTATTGATCTGTGTAAAGGATATTGGCAGATCCCATTGGCTCCGGACGCCATCCCTAAGTCCGCCTTTGTCACCCCATTCGGCTTGTACCAATTCAAGGTCATGCCGTTTGGGATGAAAAACGCCCCAGCTACCTTCCAGAGGATGGTGGATCAACTTCTGGATGGATTCCAGGACTATACCTGTGCCTACCTGGACGATATTGCTATTTTTAGCAATACGTGGCAGGAACACTTGGCCCATATAGGAGCTGTACTGGATAGAATAAGGGAGGCTGGTTTGACCCTGAAGCCGGCCAAGTGTAGTATAGGGATGGCTGAGGTACAGTGGGGTGCGGCAAACAGAAGCCCGAACCCGCCAAAGTAGAGGCCGTAGCCCAGTGGCCCACCCCTAGGACTAAGACCCAGGTTTTAGCGTTCTTAGGGACAGCGGGGTATTACAGGAAGTTTGTTCCCAATTATAGTGCCCTGACCAAACCCCTCACTGACCTGACCCGTAAGAACCTTCCCCGCCAAGTAAACTGGACCCCGGAGTGTGAACAGGCATTCCAACACCTGAAAAATGCACTGATAAATGCACCTGTCTTGGCAGCTCCCAATCCAACTAAACGATTTCTTGTTCACACAGACGCTTCTATGTTTGGATTGGGGGCAGTACTGAGCCAAGTCGGGGCCGATGGCGAAGAACATCATGTGGCTTACATCAGTCGCAAACTTTTACCGCGAGAAGTAAGCTACGCCGCCATCGAAAAGGAATGCCTGGCTGTGGTGTGGGCCCTAAAGAAACTGCAGCCCTATCTGTATGGACAGCCCTTTTCCTTGCTCACGGATCACAACCTGTTAGTATGGCTGAACCGGGTGGCTGGGGACAATGCCAGGCTGCTGCGCTGGAGCTTGGCGCTGCAGCCCTTTGACTTTAATATCCAGTACCGGCCGGGTAAACAGAATGGAAATGCTGACGGGTTGTCAAGACAAACTGACCTGGAAAAATGATCCGTGAGCCCCCGGACATCCCCAAGCCGATCCGTGTTGGATCAGACTGTGTATGCCGGCTTGTGGGCAAGGGGGAGCAGTGTAGCGGATGGTACTGGGCTGTCCTACAAAATTGATGGGAATCAATGTATTCTTGTATATTGCCAGTTTTATGTGTGTAAAAGAAATGTATTCCTCTGGTTGTTCGCTAGAATCATTCGAATAAAGCAAGGGAATGAGACTACCGAACAACCAGACCTCCTTGTGTGAAGTGTGCCTTCAATTACCGTTTGCAACAATGTTGCAAACGGGTAATTAGCCATCCGTGCAGTGTGGTCTTTGTTCTCTGGGTGGCCGCCATTAGGGATACGAACACGTGGCGGCGGCCATCTTAGACTACCGAACAGCGGTGTTTTGCCGTCGAGTGTCTGGAACTAAAATCGGACACTTGACTAGGCGAACACCGCTGAGACCTCCAGACTTCCAGTACTTCGTGGGGAAACTACCGAACGGCTCGCTGTTCGGTAGAAAGAACCCCACGAACTGGGGGATTCATTCGAATCCTCCCCAGGCTACATAACACAAGTAATTCACATTTTTTCATTCCCTTGTTTGTGACCGACCGCAGGGCCAAAATACATGGAACTGTTTTCGGATACTTTACCCATGCGGTCGGTCAAATCTGTACCTGGTCATAACTCCCGAACCCCTGGTCCGATCTGGGTGATTTTTGAGTATGTTGCTCACCCAGATCAGGGCTATCAGAGGATACCATTTTTAAAGTGGTATCCCTACGTTTAGGGGTACATCCAGAAACTGGGGGAATTTGGGTACAGTATAAGGGGATTATGATGTAAGAGGAGGGGAGGAGATGTGTGGGAGGTTACTAATCCCCGATTGGATACTGTACTAATTGTTGGAAACCCCTCCCTTGCATGGGAGCATGCTTTATAAGGCACTGTGGAATAAAGCTTGTCAGTTCTGCTCCTGAAACTGTGTGTCGTCCAGTTATTGGGAGTGCTGTGGGGATACTGCTGTGTTATTTTGCCTGCTGGAAACTCTGCCTGTGGATTTACTATTGCCTTGTTCCTGAGCCTCACTGGGATCTTACGTGGAGAATAGCTGTGGGATATCAGCTCTCCGCTACAATCTGATCTGGGTGATTTTGGATATGTTGTTCAACCAGATCAGGACTATCATGGGAAGTAACATTTATGGGGATCAGTTGTGTTTTGGGGTACTTATGAGATTTGTATGAATGTGTGTTTTTCTGCCTGGAGATAATTGGGTTAATACAGTATCTCACTCAATTATCTCACATGCAGAGGGGAGGGATTGTATGCTTGTCATGGGAGTGTCGTACATTTAATTACTGTTTTTATTGGTTTGTTAACTTGTGTCTCTATGCCCAACAAGGTGGATGTCACCCTTGTTGGGAAACTTGCATAAAAGGCCAGTGTGGCTCCATTAAAATTGAGTTCCTGCTTACCCTCAACATAGAGTCTCATCTCATGTGTGGGGGAAATGGATGTATCCACCATGGGGATTGCTATATCACTATACTTAAGAGCTGTTCCTGCTATGCTCTCTGGAGTAGGAGAGGTTCACCCACTGGAAGCTGGATCCTGGTCTTGGGTAGGACGGCGAGTTCCCCAGCCAAGCTGTAATGCTGGATGTGGGGACTGCAGTGCTTATGGTGTCTGGTGTATCATCGACTGATGAATCCGTCACACGCACGATCACCTCATGCCTGAAAATAGTTCCATAGCATTCACAACTAAGTCCCCCTGAGGTGACAGGGAACCCACGAAGTCCTCATGGTGAAATTAGTTCCAAAACGGTAACAGCTAGGTACCACTGAGGACTATTAGTGGGTTTGGGTCATGCAAACAGCCACCATGGAGCTAGCGTTCAGTTCCATTCATAAGAAAGTGCAGAACCAGGGGCACCCAGGGCAAGCTACTAATGGCGGCTGTGCAGGGTAACTCCCAGTGTCCCAGACCAGGACCATAGTCTGTGGGCAGTAGGCCAGCTTCCACACTCCTCCTGGAGTCCGTGGCAAACATACATAGGAAGGAGTGTTTGTCACACATATATTGTTGGCTAAGTGCCTAGGCCAAAATAGCTGATATTTAAAAAAAAAAAAAAAGAACTGATCACAATTTTGTTCTAATTTAGGTATGTATGCCCAAAATGTGCAAGCCACTGGTAAATCCACAGCAATTATCTGGCAATATCAAAAATTATTTATAGACAGTACTGTAAGGGCCTGTAAGAAACACAAAGAAGGACCTTCAAGTGTTTTTAGACATGTATAGTTAGGTGACAAGGACCTTAAATCATGAAATGAAGAAATCAATAAAATGCATTTAAACAAGCCTAATGTGTCTTTTTTTTATTATGAAGGAAAACAAATACAGCATCATGAAATATAGCTAACGGAAAAAATATATAAAATGGATCAATAACATTTATTTAAACAAGCCGGAAAATATAGAAACATAGAATGTGAAGACAGATCAGAACCATTCAGCCCATATAGTCTGCACAATTTTCTAAATACCTTCATTAGTCCCTCGCCTTCTCGTATATGTAGGAAAGCCTTATGCCTATCCTATGCATGCTTAAACTTCTTCACTGTGTTAACCTCTACTACTTCAGCTGGAAGGCTATTCCATGCATGCACTACCCTCTTAGTAAAGTAATGCTTCATGATATTATGTTTAAACCTTTGCCCCTTTAATTTAAGACTATGTCCTCTTGTGGTAGTTTTTCTTCTTTTAAATATTGTCTTTTCCTTTGATTCCCTTTATGTATTTTAATATTTCGATCATATCCCCCCTGTCTCGTCTTTCCTCCAAGCTATACATGTTAAGATCCTTTAACCTTTCCTGATAAGTTTTATCGTGCAATACATGAACTAGTTTTGTAGCCCTTCTCTGAACTCTCTCTAAGGTATCAATATCCTTCTGGAGATACGGTCTCCAGTACTGTGTACAAAACTCCAAGTGAGGTCTCACCAGTGTTCTGTACAATGGCATGAGCACTTCCTTCTTTCTACTGCTAATACCTCTCCCTATACAACCAAGCATTCTGTTAACATGTCCAGCTGCTCTGTTACATTGTCTGCCTACCTTAAAGTCAACTGAAATAATAACCAGTAAATCCCTTTCCTCAGATGTTGAGGTTAGGACGCTATCAAATATCGAATGTTCTGTACTCTGCCTTTGGATTTTTACACCCAAGATGCATTATCTTGCATTTATCCACAGTAAATGTCAGTTCCCACAGCTCTGACCATTTTTATAGTTTACCTAAACCATTGGCCATTTGGCTTATCCCTCCTGGAACATCAACCCTGTTGCAAATCTTTGTACCATCAGCAAAAAGACATACCTTACCATCAAGATCTTCTGCAATATCACTAATAAAAAATAAAGAGAATGGGTCCAAGTACAGATCCCTGAGGTACCCCACTGGTAACAAAACATTGCTTAGAATATTCTCCATTTACTACAACTCTCTGTTGCCTGCCACTCAGTCATGGCCTAACCCATTCAACAATATTGGAATCCAAGCTGAAAGATTGCAGTTTATTGATAAACTTTCTATGTGCAACAGTGTCAAAAGCCTTACTGAAATCTAGGTAAGCAATGTCTACTGCACCACCCTGATCTATAATTTTAGTTACCCAATCAAAACAATCAATAAGATTAGTTTGGCATGATCTCCCAGAACTAAACCCATGTTGTCTTTGATCTTGAAATCCATGCAATTTTAGATGTTCAACAATTCTATTCTTTAACATGGTTACCATTACTTTCCCCACTACTGAAGCAAGACTTGCTGGCCTTTACTTTAGACAGCTGAAATGTAACCTCTTCCTCTGTAAACTTACATATAACAAATTACTATTTTCTTCCTAACTAAGGTCCCTTTAACCCCTTAAGGACCAAACTTCTAGAATACAAGGGAATCATGACATGTCACACATGTCATGTGTCCTTAAGGGGTTAATTTATTTTAATCCGTAATTACTGGACAAAAATATTAATTGAGGCAGTCAGCTAGATCTTCTTTTACATAACTTCCTTTTTTGTTTTTAGTCTAACTTATCCTTGTTTTTCTTTCCTTTTCTCATTTATAAATCTAAAAATGCTTTATTCCCCCTTTTTATTACTTGGCTATATACTGTGTGTGATTTGGAAGCTCTTATAATTAGCTTTGCCTCTTTCTGCCTAATCTTATAAATGTATCTATCTTCCTCACTATTTAAAAAAATAAATAAAAAAATACTAAACATTTTTTTTATTTTTTTACTATTTTGGCCACTTGTGCGGAGTACTACAGCTTGATGCAATTTTTCTGTTGCTTTCAGTAGTACGACTTTTAAATAATCCCAAATCTCAATTGGTCACAAGGAACACATTATCACATTATATGCTGATGATATTTTACTAACTTTATCTCTCCTAAAACATTGATTCCAAAATTACTAGGTGTAGAGAAATTTTGTAAATATTCTAATTATGAACTACATTTAAAAAAAAAAAAAAAAAAAAAAGCTATTTCTCTGCACTTACCACAGTCCTATTGTGTGGTCCTCTTTGGAAAGATTAACATTAGACATGTGCAATTTGCTTCAGGCCGAATATGAATAAGGACGAATTTCGGGCAATTCGGACATTCAGGTACTTCCGAATGTCCGAATAGCCAAAGTGCCGAATTACTGAGGTCCCAAAGTTCTGAAATTACCAAATTTCTGAAGTGCCGAAGTTCCGAAGTTGCCGAAGTTCCGAAGTGCCAAGTGCCGAATTGCAGAAGTTCTGAAGCACAGTATTGCCTAAGTACTAATATACTTACCCACTGGAAGAAGAAGAATGTTACACTGTAACTAACCCTTACCTCACATACCTGTCTCTTGCCCTCTCCTAAAGGGCAGCCCACCTTATTTGATTGTAAATTCCTGTCCTAATGTGTTTTACACCCCACCTCCTATAGAATGTAAGCTCGTTTGAGCAGGGTCCTCTTCAACCTATTGTTCCTGTAAGTTTATTTGTAATTGTCCTATTTATAGTTAAATCCCCCTCTCATAATATTGTAAAGCGCTACGGAATCTGTTGGCGCTATATAAATGGCAATAATAAATAAATAAAATAAACTGTATACAAGTTTAAATAAAAAGTATACAAACATAGCCAGGATTCAGCTGTAAGCATTTGCAACACTTAAAACAATCAAGTAACACACATTCATATAAAATGTAAGTTACTTGGCCAGTCAATGTAATGACAGGAATGAATAAGTAGATAACTCCCTAATTCCCACGGTATTAGGGAGCTATCTATTAAAAGGCTGAAATACCTGAATTGGTCTTTCAGCCAAAATTATTAATACTAGGTAAAAATTACTTAGTATTAGTAAATTTTGCCCCTACTCGCTATACCGCGAGTATGGGCATGTCTATTAAACAGTGAGCAGCCTGTGGCTGCTCACTGTTAAAAACAAAAAAACACAAAAAAGTCGCCCCTCCCCTTCCTCACCTGAATGGGGACCTATTGCCCCCCTCCCCGGCTCCCACCCCTGAAAGGCGAGTTGGTGCCCTTAAGTAAAATAAGGGGGGACCTATTGTACTCCCCCAGGCCCCCACCCCTGAGCGGCAGGTGGGGGCCCTAAATCAAAATAGAGGGGACCTAATGTCCTCCCCCCTGGCCCCCACTCCTGAGCGTTGGGTAGGGGCCCTAAATTAGAATGAGGGGGGAGGACCTAATGTCCTAGACCCCTGGCCCCCACCCCTGAGCGGTGGGTAGGGGACCTAAAATAGTAATTAGAGGGGATGCTGTGTAATTTTACTCATTACAACACTCTGATTGGTGGATTTCAAGCCAACCAATCAGAGTGCTGTGACAGGTAAATGTAGAGACTTACCTGTCAGTCTCTTCATTTACCTGTTAGAGCACTCTGATTGGATGGTTTTAACCCACCAATCAGAGTGCTCTGAGCCTAATTGCAGGGCGTGGGAAGGCTTATAAAGCTCAGTCTGCATGGTGCCCTCACCGAGTGAAGATGGATTTTTTTTTTTGCTCAGTTTTATTTTCGGTTATTATGGATTTTTATTTTGCCTTTTTTGGGGTTGAAAAAATAAGATTTTAGAAGAAAGAAAACATCAAATGGTAAGTTTTATTTTATTTTTTTCAGGTACTTAGTTAAATGGTCCCCCCTCATTATTTTTAGGGTGAGAGGGGTAGGTAGGGGTTAATTTTTTGTGGGAGGGGGGTGACTAGGGGTTTGGGGACCCCCAGTCACCTCGGGGAGGGGGGGTTAATTTTTTTATTTAGGGCCCCCACTCGCCGCTCAGGAGTGGGGGCCAGGGGGAGGACATTAGGTCCCCCCTAATTAGTATTTAGGGGCCCTATTGCCCGCTGCTCAGGGGTGGGGACCAGGGGGGAGGACATTAGGTCCCCCTCCCTTATTAGTTTTTAGGTCCCCCACCCACCGCTCAGGAGTCCCCTATTTTTTTTTTTTTAACACTGAGCAGCCACAGGCTGCTCACTGTTTAATAGACATGCCCATACTCGCGGTAAAGCGAGTAGGGGCATCATTTACTAATACTAAGTAATTTTTACTTAGTATTAGTAAATTCGGCTGAAAGACCAATTTAGGTATTTCAGCCTTTTGGTAGGTAACTCCCTAATACCGTGGGAATTAGGGAGTTATCTACTAAGTGGCTGCAAGAGAAGTCCAGAAGTGCCGAAGTCCCAAAATTCCGAAATGCCGAAGTTCCGAAATTCCAAGTTCCAATGTGTCGAAGTGCCGAAGTTGCCAAATTTCCGAAGTTCCCAACGGCCGAAGTTCCGAAGTGCTGAAGTGCCGAATTGCTGAAGTCCCGAATTGTGGAAGTCCCGAATTTCGGAATGCCGAACAGAATCGAAAATTTTCCCCATGCACATGCCTAATTAACATCGATTGGTTTAGTAATATTATTGACTACTTAGGTAGGGTAATCTTTAATATTGGCTGGACCCTGGGCAATACCCCCTCCCCATGCGTGCAATCATGTCCTCCACCCCAACGCAGTGGCTGACCTAAAGTAGAGAGGTGCAAGAATATTTTGAGGCCTCTCTATTGCACGGGCAATTTAAAAGTAGATCCCCATCTGTCGTGCAACTCCAGACATTGACAGGTGGGACTCTGCCATTTACCTATGTTTGCAGGTTTGTATTTAGCACTAAGCAGTTTTTGTGTGTTTGAATGTAAACAGGTTTTTGTATGTGATGTTGGTGTGACTGCAAGCATATATTTATGTGTAGTGTGTGCACATATACGCACACACAGAGATATATACACACTGAAACATATGCAGACACACAGATATACACATTGGCACACATGTAGATATACAGACACACATACACACAGATACACAACCTGACACACATGTAAATACACAGACACGCACACAGACATACTGACACACACACTGACAGACATATTGACACACACACACACACACACTGACAGATTTACTGACACACACAGACATACTAACACACACAAATTTACTGACACATATTGACATACTGACACACACACTAACATACATACTGAAACAAACACACACACACACACACACACACAGACATACTGACACACACACATACAGAGACATTCTGACACACTGACAAACATACTGACACACAAACAGATATACTGACACACACACTGATAGACATACTGAGACACACACAGACTTACTGACACACACACAGATATGCTGACACATACAGACATACTGACACACACACAGACATACTGACACACACACTGACAGACATACTGACACACACACACAGGCATACTGACACACACTGACAAACATACTGACACAGACATACTGACACACACAAAGATATACTGACACACACACTGACAGACATACTGACACACACACAGACATACTGACACACACACACTGACAGACATACTGACACACACACACACACACACACACAATTTACACTTTTAAACCCACCCTCCAGTTTCCTAACTTGGAGGCTGGCTTTCCTGCTGGTGGCTGAAGGTGTTGGGAGTTAGCCAGACCTCCTCCACTCTGCCTACTCTTCTCTCCGGTGCACGCTCCTCTCTTTGCCGAAAAGCAAGGGGCCAGGTCGCAATGTAAAAGCACCTCAGAGTGCGACTGAGCCCCTGCAGACAGAAGCCCAACAGGTGGCCCATAGTGCCCTTAGTTTGCCACGGGTTATTATCCCTTTATCCTTTTTATGGTTCCATTGAAATATTAAAAAAAAAATTATATTAGAAGGGAAATAATTGTTGATAACATACGTATAATGCATAGATTAGGGAAACAATAATTAATTATTCAACTCCAATTGGCATCCTTCCTATATGCATTGAAGACCTATCAATAAACTTTTGGAAAGCACACGATATTGATTAAATTTCAAATTTACTAAGCAACAATTAGATCATATATTTTAATGATAATTACAAGCTACCGGCTAGCAAGATCTTCAGCTATCTCAGACTTAAACATTTTTTGAGTTCTATATCTCATGCTCAGAATGACAAATTAAATAGATTAATTGAATCATATATCCACCAAAATCTAATTTCTAAGATTTCAGAAGTCTTCAGCACTGAAGAGATAATTCAATCAAAATATATAAACAATTGGGAACAAGATCTTAAGAATTTCCTCTTCCAGTATGGTTCAAAGAACAGTAAATCTTCAAGAACAGTATTACAAACTCACGCAAAGGTGGTATATGACTCCTGACCGAATAGCAAGATTTAATCAGAGCACATCAATACTATGCCGGAGATGCCATCAGAAAGAATGCATGTTAATTCATATATGGTGGGAGTGTGATAAACTTGTTTATATCGAAAACAAGATAATGGAGCTACTTACATTTATACTAAATCAAAACTTCGAGCTGAGGCCTCAAACATTCCTATTACATATAGATTTTCCAACAATGAATAGGTACACTAAATATCTTTGCATTAATATATTTCTCACAATCAAATTGTGTATTGCAAGGTATTGACCATTATGGCCAGAAATACACGCTCAAATACACTTTCAAGCTGCCTCTGAAAACTATTTTTGTAAAGGAAAAATATCTATGATGAAATATGGGCAAGTTGGCTTAAATTTTGCAATGCGGCCATGCCATATATAATATAATCAAATATTGTTTAGAAATATAACAACTACTAAAATGCCTTCTTCTGGTGAGATATTGAAAGATATAAATTGGATAGTTGAACCCCCTGGATGACCTCATTTTGTAATGTATGGTTATATTTCTTTTTTTTTTCTGCTTTAAGTTGGATACAGTATTTGCGAAACTAAGGATGCTATCAAATACAAAGAATTTGTATACTGAATGTACTAAGATATATGTATAATGCTGATAAAATAAAACAATTCTAACATATATATATATATATATATATATATATATATATATATATATATATATAAAATATATATCCCAATTCTCCTGGACTCCATTCAAACTGCTCCAGTCTGATAATGACTACTTTTCACATATTCTAATTTTAAAAAAAATTCTATTTTTTTTAAACTCTTAAACATTTTGGTTTTGTGTGGTGTCACAGTTTTGATATTGAACCACACTGACTAGTGATCAACAGATTATAAAGTTTAACCTACAGTAATATCTGAGAGCAAATCTCCTTTTTTTAACAATAAATCCATTTATTAACACAACTCCTTACGAGTTTAGAATATGTGTACTCATGACACAATCAGCCATTTTTGATTTATCAAAACCTTTGCAATGCTCATTTAAAACATTAGTTCCCTTTTACATAGTTACATAGTTAAAAAGCTGAAAAAAGACTTGCGTCCTTTAAGTTCAGCCTTCCTCCATGTTTTTGCTGTTGATACAAAAGAAGGCAAAAAAAAACCCAGTCTGAATCGCTTCCAATTTTGTAACAAACTAGGAAAAAATTCCTTCTCGATCTCAAAATAGCAGTCAACTGTCTTCTTGGATCAAGCAGCTATGACCCCACTAATTAGAAATTATATCCCTGTATGTTTTTGCAAGTAGGTTTTTGCAAGTATTTATCCAATTTCAGTTTAAACATCTGTAAAGACTCTGATAAAACCACCTCTTCAGGCAGAGAATTCCATATCCTTATTGCTTTTACTGTAAAAAAAAACATTTTCTTTGCCTTAGATGAAATCTCCTTTCTTCCAGCCTAAATGTGTGATCTTGTGTCCTATGTATAGCCCTGTTTATGAATAGATTTCCTGATAATGGTTTGTACTGGCACCAAATATATTTGTATAATGTTAAAGTAAATTTTTTAACCTTTCTTCGTAACTAAAATGCTCCATTCCTTTTATCAATTTTGTAGCTCGTCTCTGCATTTCTCCTAGTGCCATGATATCCTTCTTTAGAACAGGTGTCCAAATTACACAGCATATTCAAGGTGTGGTCTTACCAGCGATTTATAAAGCGGCAAAATCTAATTTTCATCCCCAGAATTTATGCCCCTATTTATACATGATAAATCCTTACTGGCCTTAGCAACTGCAAATTGATATTGCATAATGCTGCCTAATTTGTTGTCTATAACAATTCCCAAATCATTTTCATGTGTGTTATCCCCAATTCACTATCATTTAGGGTGTAAGTTGCTTGTGCATTCTTGATGTCGAAGTGCATAACTTTGCATTTATCTACGTTAAATTTCATCTTCCATTTTAGTGCCCAATCCCTCAATCTATCCAAATCGCTCTACAGCAAGCAATATCCTGCTCACATTTTATTACTTTACAAAGTTTTGAGTCATCTGCAAACACTGAAATATGGCTTTTAATGCCTCTTTCAAGCTCATGTATTAATATGTTAAATAGAAGCGGTCCCAAAACAGAACCCTGAAGGACAACACTTACCACTTACTTTTGTCCAGGCTGAAAATGTACCATTAATTAGATTTATAGATTTTGAGGAAGATACAAACCATATTTTTTGTACAGTTCATTTCTATTCCAAATAGAGCTACCATGAGAAACAAAGCGTAATCCTTGTTTCCAACACAATTCAACAAGTCATATGTTAAAGTCCCTAATACGCATCCACCTATCAGTCTGAATGTTAAACACAGGAAGAACTTCAAAACATGACAATGTGATAAATCTTTTTTCCCCTTAATTATAAGGGGAAAAAAAATAATATAAATATAATTTATTTATACATACATTAATTGGTATTCAAAGAAATTCAAAGACACTTTTGTGAAATAATCAAAGTATATCAAAGTTGAGTTTAAAAAAAATAAAAAAAAAAAGTTGAGTGTGAAAAGCATGGTTTGATTAGTTAATGGTGCAACAGTAATAATAAGGGCCATTTGAAACTGTTGCATGATGTGTTTAAGTAATGTGCTTGTATTAACAGTATTAACACCAACTTTGTTCAGAAGAAGGCATTCTTGACAATCTCTGATATTGTTGGAAAGGTCTTCTCAACAGATTTGATTCTAGTCTGATCTGTTTATGGATGCTTCATAACCTCGTGTAGGCCGAACTTTCTCTCTAATTTGCCCTTGGAAGTCTGGGAAAATAAACTCTGTTTTCCTGAACTATATTAACCATTTTTA
This sequence comes from Pelobates fuscus, assembly GCF_036172605.1. Taxonomy (NCBI): domain Eukaryota; kingdom Metazoa; phylum Chordata; class Amphibia; order Anura; family Pelobatidae; genus Pelobates; species Pelobates fuscus. Next base: position 412,384,377 of record NC_086319.1, on the reverse strand, counting down.
AATAGTGCTTTTTCTGTTTCTTGTATTTGTTACTTGACTATCTATGCACGCTTCTTGTTCCTATTTAAAAAATGTCAAATGTGCTACTTTAGACCCCAAACCATCAAATGGTTTCTGATACTATAATATGCTTGTGAATACATGTTTTATTTTACCATATAGTGGTTATCATTATATCTACCATACTTAATCATTCATTTATTATGATGACCTTACAATAGTCACTAATACAAAATTTAAACCATGGTACACCATGAACAAGTTAATGTGAATAAGATCAGATAATTCCATAAAGCTTAGATTGAATTCACATTGAAATATAACAATCCCCTTGAAATTATCTCAAGCTCCAATGTAACAAATTATAATTAAACCTTTGCTGCAGATCCTACAAACTGTAACAAAACAAAAACTAAACAGAGGGCGATCCCTAGTGCAGTCCTCGATGAGATCATTGTGGGATTAATTAACGAGGCTTGCTTTCATAGCTAATTGTATTGTTTGATAATGTTCTATTAAACTGACTATATTCTGATAATACATTACAATGATAGATGTAACTATTCTAATTATTTTAGAATGACCACAATGAATGTATGTCAATTCTTCAAATTATCCCAGTATTGATTTAAGCATGGTTACAAACCTCAAACTGAATTAAACACAAACTAGCTTTAATGACTATTTTTTTCATGTATAATCAAATTGATATCTAAATTTATATTGTGATGAAGAACACAAACTAATGACAGACACCATAGTGATAAATAAAATTGACCAATATCCAGTGCACTGTTTATGCAGGAAAGATCCCAAAGTTAACCATATATATACACATATCCAGGGCAGGATGAGTTGGTGTGTTCGCCTGTGTCAGGTGCCCGAACCAGGAGAGTCTGAGGGGCTACGTGAGACTGTGAAAGGATGGTCTGGATGGGAGAGGAAATTATGTGAGTGTGTGCAAAATTCTGACAAAAGGGTGTCAATGATGTCCTGTGAAAATGTACAGGAAAAGCCTTCTAGCGAGAGGGGGCCAATATGTGCCTGAAGCAGATGTATTTGATGTGCTGTTTGAAAATATGAAGGGACAGCATGGCTGTGAGAGAGGGCAGAGTGTGTGTGAGCTTTACGCTGTGCCAGACTCAGCCAATTTCCAAAGTTCTGTATGTGTGAGGACCTGGAGAAAAAATGAGAGGCAGGGACAGACTCAGCCTGTGGGTCCAGGGAGAATGGCTGCAGGGAAGCATACTGTTGGAGGAACCAGGAACCTTGCCAGCTTATCACAATCACACCTCACGCAGACACCCAAGCCAGCTCAGGAGCAGGAGTCTGTCTCTAGGCAACTCTCTGATTCTGAACCAAACTTTCAGAGTCAGGAAGTGCAACGAGCCCACCAGATAGACCCCAAAATAAAAGATGATGGGTGTTGACACAGCGCAGGTACCCTGGGAGTACAAACATACGTTAAAATCATACAAATTGGTCCAGTGGTTCAAAAGATAGATCGTAGTCCTTTGTGACCAAATGAAGCATGGCTTTTCTGCCCAAAACCAGTTCCACAGAGTCTTCTATCCTGGAGATAATTGGGAAGTAATCCAATTATCTCCAAGGACAGAGGCAAAACTCTATTGAACACCGCAAAAGACAATAAAATACATAAAAATATATAACTGTGCAGCCATTGCATAAAACAGGTCTATTCAACATATCCCCAGATAGCTCAGATCTGAGTGCACTTTATTACTGAATGCCATGGAGCCAAAGTCTTTCATTATACGAATGGGCTCCATGGCATAGCTATCTGGGGTATCACCGCTCAAACAGGGCAAGCACCGAATGACCCGGCTTTCTTGTCTTTTCAGGGGAAAATCAAGCGTTTCAAAATGGGGCCATAGTCTAAAGGCAGCAGGCGGGCAACCAGGCTCCTCCAATGCACAGTGGCGAGATTGGTCTTGTCACAATAACTATATCTCACTATTCTCTTCTTATGTTGCATTATTATTATTTTTAAAGGGCCAACAAATTCTGCAGCACTGTACAATGAGGGGACAAACAGACACATAATTGTAACCAGACAAGTTGGAGAGGATGAGGGCCCTGCTGAATGAGCTTACATGCTAGAGGGAGTGGGGTATGGTGGCACAAAAGGTAAAGGGTTGGGGCAATAAAGTAGGTTGCTAGAAAAGTGTTCACTGAGGGTTTAGTGTTTTTTTTTGTTTTTGTTTTGAAGACAGTTGCAGGAGAGGGAACAGGGTGCAGATAAGAAAAGCTGTTAACAGTTTATTTGATACATTTTCCTAAAGAAGTATGTTTTCAATTATCTTTTTGAAGGAATGGAGATGGGTGAAAGTCTAATAGAGTAGGAAATTGAGTTACACAGAAGGAATCAGAGGCAGGAGTATGAACAGCGGATAGATGTATGTCTTTGGCATTTGTTCTCCTTTCTCTTTACAGTTCTCTACAACAAATCCTTTTTCTTACTTCCTTGACAATCTGTTATCATTAGTATGTTAGTTCAGTAATAATGCCATCATCCTATATTGGAAGTTCACTGTCTGAGTATTATGCCTACTCTGTCCATTCACTGCTAACATTCAGGTATTCTCCAAATCCTAATACAAAAAGAGAAGTCCTGCGCTTAAGCAGCAAGGACTACAACACACATCAGCCCCAATATATGGTAAAAACCAAAGAAAAGAAAAACGTTACCTGCGCTTTCTCCTTAATCCCTATGTATATTTAGACAAATGGAGGTCATTTAGTTGCTCCAATGGCCATTGGAGGAATGCCCGCCTGCCAACGTCAAGGCAGACCCCCCTAAGTGGGTCCTAACACTGACCCTTCAGCCTGCTTCCTTGAGCTTCTGGCAAAGATATCTCTAATGAGACAGAAAGGGGTATTTTTTATATACACCCCTATACTTATTAACCCTTAATAGGGAACACATGGGATGGATAGCAGCATTGCAACCAGGCTGTGTGATGCAAAGTAAATACAAATACAAATACAAAAAGAGAAGTCCTGCGCTTAAGCAGCAAGGACTACAACACACATCAGCCCCAATATATGGTAAAAACCAAAGAAAAGAAAAACGTTACCTGCGCTTTCTCCTTAATCCCTATGTATATTTAGACAAATGGAGGTCATTTAGTTGCTCCAATGGCCATTGGAGGAATGCCCGCCTGCCAACGTCAAGGCAGACCCCCCTAAGCGGGTCCTAACACTGACCCTTCAGCCTGCTTCCTTGAGCTTCTGGCAAAGATATCTCTAATGAGACAGAAAGGGGTATTTTTTATATACACCCTTATACTTATTAACCCTTAATAGGGAACACATGGGATGGATAGCAGCATTGCAACCAGGCTGTGTGATGTAAAGTAAATACAAATACAAATACAAAAAGAGAAGTCCTGCGCTTAAGCAGCAAGGACTACAACACACATCAGCCCCAATATATGGTAAAAACCAAAGAAAATAAAAACGTTACCTGCGCTTTCTCCTTAATCCCTATGTATATATATATTTAGACAAATGGAGGTCATTTAGTTGCTCCAATGGCCATTGGAGGAATGCCCGCCTGCCAACGTCAAGGCAGACCCCTCTAAGCGGGTCCTAACACTGACCCTTCAGCCTGCTTCCTCCAAATTTCTCCAGGATTTCTCCAAATCCTGCTACCTTAGCTTACATTATCCCATGTAATGCAAGAAATAACTATAGATCTTCATCTATCTGACATAATTACTGTAACTAGTGATGTACCGATCTGTTCGCCGGCGAATAGTTCCTGGCGAACATAGCGTGTTCGCGTTCGCCACAGCGGGTGAACACATGCGCGGTTCGATCCGCCCCCTATTCATCATCATTGACTAAACTTTGACCCTGTGCCTCACAGTCAGCAGACACATTCCAGCCAATAAGCAGCAGACCCTCCCTTCCAGACCCTCCCACCTCCTGTACAGCATCCATTTTAGATTAATTTTGAAGCTGCATTCTTAGATAGAGTAGGGAAAGTGTAGCTGCTGCTCATTTGATAGGGAAATGTATAGCTAGGCTAGTGTATTCAGTGTCCACTACAGTCCTGAAGGACTCATCTGATCTCTGCTGTAAGGACAGCACCCCAAAAAGCCCTTTTTAGGGCTAGAAAAGCGGGTGTGTCAGGCCTACAGCGTGTGTTCTGCCAACCTCTGCAAGTGCACATTGCCACTCATATCTGGTGTCACAATAGTGTGCATTTAAAACCAAAAAACTTTTTTCACTGTTATAGATTGAATAGCAGTTAGTTGTCTTCAAGCGGGTGTGTCAGGCCTACAGCGTGTACTCTGCCAACCTCTGCAAGTGCACATTGCCACTCATATCTGGTGTCACAATAGCGTGCATTTAAAACCAAAAACTTTTTTCACTGTTACAGATTGAATAGCAGTTACTTGTCTTCAAGCGGGTGTGTCAGGCCTACAGCGTGTACTCTGCCAACCTCTTCAAGTGCACATTGCCACTCATATCTGGTGTCACAATAGCGTGCATTTAAAACCCAAAAACTTTTTTCACTGTTATAGATTGAATAGCAGTTACTTGTCTGCAAGCGGGTGTCAGGTCTAAAGCGTGTACTCTGCCAACCTCTGCAAGTGCACATTGCCACTCATATCTGGTGTCACAATAGCGTGCATTTAAAACCAAAAATCTTTTTTCACTGTTATAGATTGAATAGCAGTCAGTGTCCTTCAAGCGGGTGTCAGGCCTCCAGCGTGTACTCTGCCAACCTCTGCCACTGCACAGTGCCACTCTTATCTGGTGTCACAATAGATTGCATTTAAAAACCCAAAAACTTTTTTCACTGTTATAGATTGAATAGCAGTTAGTTGTCTTCAAGCGGGTGTGTCAGGCCTACAGTGTGTACTCTGCCAACCTCTGTGTAACGGATCGCCTGGCACAATGACTGAGTACCTCCGTTAATGGATGCTCCTAGTGCTTCCTGAGGACTCCAAGCACTCTGGCAGACACCACAATCACCGAATCAGAGAAACCTTTAAATTCTCCCAAGCATATGAATGCTGTAGACCATTGAATAGGAACCATACGAATAGGCTTGTACTCCTAGCAGTCAACTGGAACAGCATGCAATAAATCCTCCCCCCCAATAATGAGACGACACATCACTTTGAGGGTAAAACAGGAACTCTGGACTGGCACATCCAGCCTGGCTTTTATTACAAACAGATACATACAGGACACTCCCAGGGGGAGGATGAAATTAACCAATCACATACATGGTTCAGCCCACACATCCCCTCCCCTCAGATAACATTAAACCCAATTATCCGGTACACTTTTCCAGCCAAGTTCTGGATGTACCCCAAAAACCGGGGGTACACCTTTAAATCCAGCATCGCTGGATAGCCCTTATTCAGGGGGACAACATTTCCAAAATTCAAGTCATTCGGATGAATGGTTCGGGAGATATGAGGTTCCAAAGATTTGACCGACCGCATGGGTAAAGTATCCGAAAACAGTTCCATGCATTTTGGCCCTGCGGTCGGTCACAAACAAGTGAATGAAACAGACGAATTACTGGTGTTATAGAGACTAAGGGGGATTCGCATGAATCCCCTAGTTCGTGAGTTTCTTTCTACCGAACGGCGGGCCGTTCGGTAGTTTCCCCACGAAATCCTGGAAGTCTGGAGGTCTCAGCGGTGTTTGCCTAGTCGAGTGTCCGATTTTAGTTCCAGACGCTCGACGGCAAAACACCGCTGTTCGGTAGTTTAAGATGGCCGCCGCCACGTGTTCGGCTCCCGAATGGCGGCCACCCAGAGGACACAGACCACACTGCACTGATTGCCAATTACCCGTTTGCAACATTGTTGCAAACGGTAATTGGAGGCACACTCATTCCTGGGTGGTCTGGTTGTTCGGTAGTTTCACTCAATATACCGAATGGAGTGATTCTACCGAACAATCAGTGAATGCTGCATACAAATCACCCAGGTTAAACACATATATAAATACATATATAATATGAAAGGCAATATACTGAATATGCTTCACAGTCTTAAAGGGACAGTAGTCCCAAAAGTCCCAATCTGTCCATAGATGAGTTTAAACGGGCCAGCAACAGCAATATACAGTATAACAAGCCCAAATATAAATCTTTAAATGTACCAGTTTTCCAGGGGCCATAGTCAGCGGGTAAGAGGCAGGCAGCCAGGCCCCTCCAATGCCCAGTGGCGGGGTGGGTTCCGCCACACTCTGCAAGTGCACATTGCTACTCATAACTTGTGTCACAATAGCGTGCATTTAAAACCAAAAAACTTTTTTCACTGTTATAGATTGAATAGCAGTTACTTGTCTGTAAGTGGGTGTCAGGCCTACAGCGTGTACTCTGCCAACCTCTGCAAGTGCACTTTGCCACTCATATCTGGTGTCACAATAACGTGCATTTAAAACCCAAAAACTTTTTTCACTGTTATAGATTGATTAGCAGTTACTTGTCTTAAAGCGGGTGTGTCAGGCCTACAGCGTGTACTCTGCCAACCTCTGCAAGTACACATTGCCACTCATATCTGGTGTCACAATAGCGTGCATTTAAAACCAAAAAACTTTTTCCACTGTTATAGATTGAATAGCAGTTAGTTGTCTTCAAGCGGGTGTGTCAGGCCTACAGCGTGTACTCTGCCAACCTCTGCAAGTGCACATTGCCACTAATATCTGGTGTCACAATAGCGTGCATTAAAAACCAGAAAACTTTTTCCACTGTTATAGATTGAATAGCAGTTAGTTGTCTTCAAGCGGGTGTGTCAGGCCTACAGCGTGTACTCTGCCAACCTCTGCAAGTGCACATTGCCACTTATATCTGGTGTCACAATAGCGTGCATTTAAAACCAAAAAACTTTTTTCACTGTTATAGATTGAATAGCAGTTAGTTGTCTGCAAGAGGGTGTCAGGCCTACAGCGTGTACTCTGCCAACCTCTGCAAGTGCACTTTGCCACTCATATCTGGTGTCACAATAGCGTGCATTTAAAACCAAAAAACTTTTTTCACTGTTATAGATTGAATAGCAGTTAGTTGTCTTCAAGCGGGTGTGTCAGGCCTACAGCGTGTACTCTGCCAACCTCTGCAAGTGCACATTGCCAGTCCCTATTCTGCTCTGTCAGTGTGTATCAGGGATCATTAGGATAGGTGTCAATCCATATCTGCCAAGTGACCCTATGTAGGGGGAACAGTCTCTATTCTGCTCTGTGTCAGTGTGTATCATGGTCTCTGAGGACAGGTGTCAATCCATATCTGCCAAGTGACCCTATGTAGGAGGAACAGTCCCTATTCTGCTCTGTGTCAGTGTGTATCAGGGTTCCTTAGGTTAGGTGTCAATCCATATCTGCCAAGTGACCCTATGTAGGGGGGACAGTCCCTATTCTGCTCTGTGTCAGTGTGTATCAGGGTCCCTGAGGACAGGTGTCAATCCATATCTGCCAATTGACCCTATGTAGGGGGAACAGTCCATATTCTGCTCCGTATCAGTGTGTATCAGGGATCCTTAGGTTAGGTGTCAATCCATATCTGCCAAGTGACCCTATGTAGGGGGGGACAGTCCATATTCTGCTCTGTGTCAGTGTGTATCAGGGTCCCTGAGGACAGGTGTCAATCCCTATCTGCCAAGTGACCCTATGTAGGGGGAACAGTCCCTATTCTGCTCTGTGTCAGTGTGTATCAGGGTCCCTGAGGACAGGTGTCAAACCATATCTGCCAATTGACCCTATGTAGGGGGAACAGTCCATATTCTGCTCTGTGTCAGTGTGTATCAGGGTCCCTGAGGACAGGTGTCAATCCATATCTGCCAAGTGACCCTATGTAGGGGGAGCAGTCCCTATTCTGCTCTGTGTCTGTGTGTATCAGGGTCTCTGAGGACAGGTGTCAATCCATATGTCAAGGTGTCAATATGTCATATGTCAGGTGTCAATCCATATCAATTGTGATTTAGGAATGTTAGGTGATTTCTGCCCTTTATGGATTAAAACCAGACTCTGTATCAACTGTGTAATTTTCCATGGGAGTTTTGCCATGGATCCCCCTCCGGCATGCCACAGTCCAGGTGTTAGTCCCCTTGAAACAACTTTTCCATCACTATTGTTGCCAGAAAGAGTCCCTGTGGGTTTTAAAATTCACCTGCCCATTGAAGTTTATCGCGGTTTGCGACATCACTAACTGTAACTAAGGCTGATACTAGGGTCACAGATGCCTGTGAGCATATTTTTGGAGGAGTGTCCAATGTGGTCATGGTCATCTTACTAACCCCTACCCTTTACAAACATGCATGTTTCAATGGCAAGGACTCTCCATCTGTAAGCCTTAAACCGACACTCATTGATTTGACAAACATTGACAGACACACTCACTGACAAATGCACTGACACACACTCTCAATCTGTCAATGACAGACACACTCCCTATATGATTTAACACACTCACTAACAGACACACACACTCACTGACAGATATTCCCTCACTTTAGAGACAAATGTTTGGATACACCTGTGGTTTCTTTGAAATGGCAGTCTTTTATTTAGGAGCACAGAAAGTTCACTTTCTGTAGTCCTAAAGAAAAGACTACCTCTACAAAGAAGCAGGTATGCCCAAACATTTGTCTCTAAAGTTGGCCTTCCCTGTATGGAGGAACCCTGGTGGGAATATTCCTCATTTAAGTTGTGTGCACTTCCTCTCTATCTGAAAAGATACTCATTCACTGACAGGCACACTTACTCACTGACTAAGAATGTGTATTGCTATTGTATGAACCCTTGGGTTCTGCTCTATATATATATATATATTTTTTTTTTTTAAATATAAAGTTTTTTGAGTACTTAAAGGAATAGACTATAATTCCATACTTTTTATAAAATGCACTTTTGGACAGTGGTACTGGACAATTAGGACATTTCCCATAGTTAAGATGGCGCCAGAACATATACAACTGTCGGAAACCACTTTGGGCGAGGAAGCGGCAACGTCAGGAAGAAGTTACATCAGCTGTATTGACATTATTATTATTTTTATTATTATTATTATTATTGACATGTATAAAGTGCCAAAAAATTCTGTTGTGCTTTACAATATTATAGGAGGGGAGATTTAACAATAAATGAGACACTTACAAAAGTATTACAGGAACAATAGGATGAAGAGGGCCCTGCTCAAATGAGCTTACCGTCTAAAGGAAGTTACATAGTTACAAAGCTGAAAAGAGACTTGCGTCCATCAAGTTCAGCCTTCCTCACATTTGTTAAAAATAACACAATATGACAGGAGATTGCAATCAAACAAGGTGGAAGTGAGGCAGAGCTGAAGGAGAGAGTAGAGTGCTGCCCTATAGGAGAGAGCAAGGGATAGGTATGTGAGGTAGAGATTACTCTGGCAGGCAATACGCTTTCTTGAAAAGATGGGTTTTAAAGCACTTTTTAAATAAATGAAGACTAGGGGAGAGTCTGATGGTGGTAAGCAGGCTATTCCAAAGGAAGGGAGCTGCCCGAAAGAAGTCCTGCAAGCATGAGTTGGCCATATGGGTGCGAGCAGTGGACAGGAGGAGGTCATGGACAGAGTGTAGAGACCGAGCAGGGGCATACTCGTGGTCCAGTGAAGAGATATAGATTGGCAAGAATTGTTCAGTGCTTTATAGGTATGGATTAGGATTGTGAATTATCTCCTATAGAATACAGGAAGGCAATATAAGGACTGGCAGAGGGGTGAGGTGTGAGAGAAGCGACTGGAGAGGAAAATCAGTCTGGCGGCAACATTCATTACAGACTGTAGTGAGGCAATGCGACTTCTCGGTAGACCAATTAGGAGAGCATTACAATAATACATGCAAGAGATTACTAGAGCATGGACAAGTTCCTTAGCAGTATCTTGCTTAAGAAAGGGGCAGATGCAGGCAATGCTTTTAAGGTGGAATCAACAGGTTTGGTGACAGACTGGATGTGAGGCTCAAAGGTGAGGCTAGAATCAAATGTAATGCCTAGACAGCACGCTTGCAAGAATGGGCTAATGTGTGTACCACTAATTTGAAAGGAGAGCGAAAGAGGAGGATTAGTATTAGGAGGAGGGAAGACAAGGAGCTCAGTTTTTAAGAGATTGAGTTTCAAAAAGTGGGAGGACATATCTCCGGGAGGAGAGATATATCTGGGTGTCATCAGCTTACAGATGGTAGCGGAATCCAAACAAATTAATGAGTTTGCCAAGATAAGCATTATAGAGAGAGAACAAAAGGGATCTAAAAACCGAACCTTGAGGGACTCCAACTTACACAGGATGAGGGGAGGAGTTGTTATTGGAAAAGGAGACACTGAATGAGCATTGGGAGAGATAGGAGAAGAACCATGAGATGGCTGTGTCACAGAGACCAATAGATTGAAGAGTTTGAAGAAGGAGTCCATGATCAACAGTGTTAAAAAAATAGTATGCAGAAGTGGCCTTTGGATTTAGCCATCATGTAGTAAGCCATGATTTATTTATAACTTTAATCAGAGCGGTATCTGAGGAGTGTTGGGGGTGGAATGCAGACTGAAGTCAAGCCTTTCCAGAAGCTTTGAGGAAAAAGGGAGCAGGGATAAGGGACGATAGTTGAAAGGGGAAGCTGTGTCAAGACATTTTTTTTAGGATGGGTACAACAGTAGCAGGCTTAAGAGGAGTAGGGACAACACCAGAGGAAAGAGAACAGTTGAAGATATGTGTTAAGGACAGCACAAGACAAGGGTCGAGAGATCTGATGAGGTGAAAAGCGATGGGATCAAGTGGACAAATGGTGGGATGAGAGGAAAGGAGAAGCGCAGCTGCCTCCTGCTCAGTAGCTACAGAAAAGTCTTGAAGGGTAGGGATGGTACAGTCAAATTGAGGTTAAGAAAGAGAGGGGTGAACAGAGGAGAATTAATTCCTTAACTATTTAATCTTGTCAGTAAAGTAACATGCAAAGCTATCAGCAATAATTTGTGGCGTGGCCACAGCAGGATAAAGAAGAAAGTTAAAGGTATTAAAGAGATGCCTAGGATTGCGGGAGCATGAACTAATGAGAGAGAGAAAAGTGAGACTGTTTAGCAAGGTTGAGGAATGTATGAATGCAAAACAAATTAATTGTATTTATTGTAGTTTTATTTGTTTATTCTTTTTTATTTAAGCCCACAATTTTCCAGTACATACAGTAATGATTGTTACAGACAGTACACCTATATATTACTTGATTGACATTTGCATTCAAATTTATATACAATCACTAAATAAAAAGTGCCACTGATCCATCCATCTTTTTCCTGTTCTATATTTACCAAAAATTGCTTCAAGGACGTTCCTTTCCTCCACATAAGCCTTAGATCATACATTTTCTTTCTACAGTCCATTTAACCTTTTTATAATCTACCTACTTAGTAGCTACAATTTCCCATGTTATTTATAAAGTTATACTGTGGTATAACCCCAATTACACACCTGGCAAAGTACATTAAATTCACATTTTGTAACCTTTGTTTATTAATACTATGCTTCTTTTAGATTGCAGATCACTTAAGCAGGACCAACCTTTTATTATTATTATTATTATTATTATTATTATTATTATTATTATTATTATTATTATTATTATTATTATTATTTATAATGCACCAAATGTTCCCTGCAGTATAAAATAGTTCACAGAACATATAAATAAGTTTGACTCATTAGTATCAGGATTCCTTGGAGACCCAAAACACAGGATATAATGTATATTGTATACAGGGTCTTAGTATGGTCAGCCTTAATGTTATACAGATAAAGAATGGTTGGGGACAAGCCAAGGTTAAGGGAGCCAGAAGTCACAGTAGGGAGATACCAAAGCCGGGTCAGGAATACAGAAATGAGAATAGTCAGAAAGTCAAGGTCAAGACACAAGATACACTGAAGAGCAAATCACTAGTGAGAACTTTGAGTAAAACCACAACAGGGAAAAGAACTATGGTTGAATCTGCCTTTTATAGGCTGGTTCTTTACATTTTAAGCCACGCCCGCAAAATGTCAGAGTTTGAATGTTTTGGGTCATTTGTGATTTTGAGGTCATTTGCGTCATGATGTCATAAGAGGGACAGAGCAGCCAGCATTAGAACTGCTGGAGGTAAGCCTAGGAGTGCGAAGAGTTTCCTTTTTGTATGAGAGTATTCCCAAACCAGGATTCCCTGACACAACCCCCTTCTCAAGAACCGCCCACCTACTGCCATCTACCCAGTGGATTATCCTTTACTTCAAGCAAGGTTTATCAACTTACTCTGTCAATTTACAATTATTTCTCATTACTCCATCTGTAAATATGGCTTCAATCAAAATTTAGAATATGATTATAATCAAATCAAAAATCACCAATATATCGCGGGGTCCTTTTTGACTTTATTCTTGGCTTCTTTTATGAAAGGCTTCTAGTTATATACATTAATCACAAATGTGAAGCCTTATTGTTGCTATCAGCTGGGGAATTTGGAAAATAACCCTTTTTTTATATTAACAAGGGCTTATGGCTGTTACTGCCTAACCTCATCTCTCTACGGCTGGGTAAACCCCAGTACGAGGACTTAAAAATCACTTGACAGGTATAATTACAGTTACTGCATATAGGTAACATATTGTATGAACAGTTATTGTAGCAACAAAAGACTGTATAGAAATAAATAATAAATGGGTGTATTTATGATTCTGAGAACGTCAATCATTCTCGGCACTTTCTGTCATTTACTACGTAGAAGGGATTTAATGTATAATTCCAGCTTGGTGTGAAATTTGTCCAACTCATAATTAGGACACTGAGATACCAACTATTTATTATTGGTTTTCAACCTTCTACCCGTTTCATAAAGGGTGAACATGGACGTCATCTTTCAAAGCCCTCCAATCTGGGTGGCGGAATTACGATCCAATCAGTGTGGAGGGCGGGATAGTTAAACTGCTGATTTACTCTTACCCAGTTCCCTTGGAAGAGTCTGTATTCGGCGAAACACGCGTCGGGAATTTTAGAGCAGTGGGTGGCAGAGGTTCAGTGGGGACGATGCTGCAGCTTTATACTCTCCTAGATTAGCCACCTTGCTATTGTTTTTATCTACTGTGTCCAGTATGGACATTTAGCTAGTAGTCAATCAGCTTCGGCTATACTTCTAGCATTAGGGTGTTGACGCAATCTTGGCACTGGGTGATGGGAGTTAGAGACATATTTATTTAACTTTCCCAATTTGGTTGTTTGGACTTTAGTCTACTTTATTATGATTACCCCTCATGTCGTAGTTACTATAACTACTTCAGTTAGTACCCTCTAGCGCAAATCCCTTCTCCCTCTCTACTGAGCATATTTATTCAGCACTTTTTAGTTAAGTGTTATTAAAAGTTATGTTTTAATAGATATTTATCTATATGGGTTGCTCCAAACTAAAGGTTAGATCTGGAATTTTCTAGACCTATGGATCTATGACCTAACCTTTTTTGTTCTTTCTTGTATTAATGCTTCCTACAGGGGTTAAACCCCATTTACTAGTGGCAACTTGACAGACTCTCTCTATCTTCATCTCTATCTAGTTATAATAGTGCCACCATCCTGAAAACAAAATCCTAAACATAAACATATTCTTAGGATACTATCGCATATAGTTTGAGTTAAAAAAACATCACTGCAGAGGGAACTAAACTATTACCAAACCTATGGGACTTAGAATACAGACTCTTAAATAGAGATTGATCCAACTGGTGAAATAGGGGGATTCACTATATTTTGTTCTGTGCACCCGTGGGCTTATACAACAACCCATCACATAACTGTAACGAGATTATACCCCAACACGCAGGATCCAGCTAAACAGAAGACAACACAGAGGAAATATACGTCTACCGGTCCTTAGAGTGGCCGGACTCCACGTATATAGGAGAAGTACAGAGTCAGGAACGATCCGAGGTCAAGGGCACAAAGAGACAGCGTAAACTAGGACTAGCCGGGGTCTGGTACACAGTAAACAGCAAGCCGGCAAACAGAACAGATAAGGATAAAGCGAAAACGAAGTCAGAATACAAAGCCAAGGTCAAATACGAAGGAACACAACTGAACACCACAATCGCTAAAGGGAACTGTAGCAGAAACCACGATAGGGCAAGGAACTAAGGGAAAGAGGTAAGTATAAATAGCTAAACATCTATTTTGATTGGTCCCTGTCATATCCACACCCCCAAAAGGTAATTGTATGGGGAGTGTGGCATGACAGGGACCAATGGGAGACCTTTTCTAATTTAGGCTCCCACTGTCCCTTTAAGAGCACGCCCGAGACTCGCGGCGCGCTCTTAGGGTCAGGCGGGACACGTAACCTCTTCTCGCGGTCACTGCCCGCCTTCCAGTTCCAGCCGTCGGAAGAGCCGCGCACGGCTCGTGCAGCAGCTGAGCCGCGTGCCGCTTGAATAGAGGACCCCGGCCGGCACCTGGAAGGGTAAGTACCGCTACAATAACACACTCAATACAGGGTAGGAGGGGAAGGAACAGTGATGTTTGCATGGCCATCTTTTCATTCTGATTATTCTGTTCCAATCCAAACGTTGTTCTGGCGTCTACTTTTAAAGCCCCTACACAAATTTTATTTCTAATTTGAATGGGCAGGTAGTATAATTCTCTAGGTAGCCCAGGTTTGGTTTAATTATGTAGCGCTTGCTACCTGTATATAGCATAATGTTAGGTTTATCGCATTTACTTGTCTTGAACAAATGTTATATGTCTTTTAATCTGGCCTGAAAAGATACCTTCGCTTCCCCATGTATCTAAACCACTTGCAATCCATGGTGAGTCCTACAACTCATCAACTTGTTTAACTCTTGCTTGAATGGGCTTATATCTATAATTCTAGACATAGAAATTATTATATGTAAACAGACTGGTCACTGACTTGGACCTTTCGTATTAAAGAGCTAAAATAAAACCAACGTAATTAATTTTAAGTAAAAAAATTAAAGACTAAAAAGTACGATGAGAAAATCTTACTGTACAGAAAGTCTGCATACACCGTACTTTATAGAAGATTGAAAAAGAGTTCAGGAAATGAAGAACGCTTGGGATGTGTATGAAGATATCTTGAATTTCAAAGAAGAAAAACGAGTTGGGTATTTAATAATGGGCATAACAAGTGTGTTTTGGTTATTTATTTCCTGACACTCTTTATGTTTTGATTTTTTTTCTATTTTTTATTTACTTTAAATAATATATTTTGCACCTAAAGCAGTATGGACTTAATATATAAATATGTAAATCTTTACTCGGGTTCTGCTCACTATATTTTGTTGAAACATTGATTAAACATGTGTATATCTGAATATTATGTAAACTGTTGTAATCATGTAAAATAGCACAATGATTAGGTAAATATACAGCTAGTGTTAATAATTGCCATTCATTTCACATGGTCATTGCATGATATTCACTGAAAATTACAACATGAATTTATGTTGCAATGTAATGTCATATTTCTGAAAGTTTAATGAAATGTTAGCGAATACATGAATTAACTGCAGAAACAAGCCTGGTAATTAATCCCATACAGACAGTGTCAGCATAGAGAGTTGCTGTAGGAAATTCCCTCTGTTCACTTATTAATTATTTTTTCTTAACTCTAAACTTTAACTGAGTTTATTGGAAATTCATTTAATTTCAGTAGGATATTAGAAGAGCTGAGAGTAAATCTAAATACATTTTGTGTGTGATTAACCGTATATTGAAAATTCACTAAGTACATCTGTAACAAACAAACAGAAATAAACAGGTAGACAGATAGAAATATGCAGAAAATATATCCAAAATGCATAAGATTTGACATAAAAGATAATGTATTATCTTTCTATTATAAAGATATAATAGATGCAATTAAATGGAATGTGTGAGAAGATAGACAGACAGACAGACAGACAATACAAAGCAGCTCTGGAAATTTTTTATACCAGCCCTCTCAAACATTGTGCCACTATCGTACACAGATATAGAGATAGAAAGAAAAGTTTCAAGTTGAAAATTCTAGGTCCAAAATAAAAAAGTGCACTCATAGAACAGTCTGCCAGTGTACTTTGCCACTCATATCTGGTGTCACAATAGCGTGCCTTTAAAAAGAAAAAAGGTTTTTCACTGTAAGCTAATAGCAGTCAGTGTCCTTCAAGCGGGTGTGTCAGGCCTTCAGCGTGTACTCTGCCAACCTCTGCCAGTGTACTTTGCCACTCATATCTGGTGTCACAATAGCGTGCCTTTGAAAAGAACAAACGTTTTTCACTGTAAGCTAATAGCAGTCAGTGTCCTTCAAGTGGGTGTCAGGCCTTCAGCGTGTACTCTGCCAACCTCTGCCAGTGTACTTTGCCACTTATATCTGGTGTCACAATAGCGTGCATTTAAAAAGAAAAAACGTTTTCACTGTAAGCTAATAGTAGTCAGTGTCCTTCAAGCGGGTGTGTCAGGCCTTCAGCGTGTACTCTGCCAACCTCTGCCAGTGTACTTTGCCACTCATATCTGGTGTCACAATAGCGTGCCTTTAAAAATAAAAAAAAGTTTTTCACTGTAAGCTAATAGCAGTCAGTGTCCTTCAAGCGGGTGTGTCAGGCCTTCAGCGTGTACTCTGCCAACCTCTGCCAGTCCACTTTGCCACTCATATCTGGTGTCACAATAGCGTGCCTTTAAAAAGAAAAAAAGTTTTTCACTGTAAGCTAATAGCAGTCAGTGTCCTTCAAGTGGGTGTGTCAGGCCTTCAGCGTGTACTCTGCCAACCTCTGCCAGTCCACTTTGCCACTCATATCTGGTGTCACAATAGCGTGCCTTTAAAAAGAAAAAAACGTTTTTCACTGTAAGCTAATAGCAGTCAGTGTCCTTCAAGTGGTTGTGTCAGACCTTCAGCGTGTACTCTGCCAACCTCTGCCAGTGTACTTTGCCACTCATATCTGGTGTCACAATAGCATGCCTTTAAAAAGAAAAAAAGGTTTTCACTGTAAGCTAATAGCACTCATATCTGGTGTCACAGTAGCTTGCACGCATATTACCACTGATCCCCAAAAAAATGACAGGCAGAGGCAGGCCACCCCGCAGGGGCCGTCATGGTCGTGGTGCTGTGATTCCCTTTTGTCCTAGAATAATGCCCAGTTTTCACAGGCCACTTACCCTGAACTTGAAAAGTTCTGAGGACATAGTTGACTGGCTAACACAGGACACCCAATCTTCTAATGCTTCCGCTCGGAACCTTGACGCACCATGCTCCTCCAGCTTAGCTTCGGGCACCTCTCAAGATACCACTCATCCGCCTGCTGCCACCACCAACACTAGCACCACAGCTGCTTCACTTGGTATGTCAGAGGAGTTATTTACACATCCGTTTGAAGAAATGAGTGATGCGCAACCATTATTGCCAGAGGATGTAGATAACAGGGATATGTCTCAGTCAGGTAGCATTACACACATGGACGTACGGTGTGATGATGATGATGTTGTAGCCGCTGCTGCTTCCTTTGCTGAGTTGTCAGATACAAGTGAAGCGGTTGATGATGACGATGCATCCCTGGATGTCACGTGGGTGCCCGCTCGGCAAGAAGAAGAACAGGGTGAAAGTTCAGATGGGGAGACAGAGAGGAGGAGACGAGTTGGAAGCAGGGGGAGGTCTTCGCAAGGAGCTAGTGGCACAGTCAGACAGCATGTATCGGCACCCGGGGTAAGCCCGACAGCACGCCAATCAACGCATGCTGTTGCCACCACCAGATTGCCATCATTGCAGAGCTCAGCAGTGTGGAATTTTTTTGGGGTGTCTGCCTCTGACAACAGCGATGCCATTCGCAACCTGTGCCAAAAGAAACTGAGTCGTGGGAAGTCCAACACCCACCTAGGTACAACTGCTTTGCGTAGGCACATGATCGCACATCACAAACACCTATGGGATCAACACATGAGTACAAGCAGCACAAAAAAATCAAAGCCGCCATCCTCATCATGGTCCAGCATATTCAGCCACGTCAACCACTGCTGTCCTCCCTGCCCCCTCTCAACCATCCGCCACTCCGTCTCTCGCCTTGAGCAGTTCCCGCTCATCTGTCCACAGTCAGGTGTCTGTCAAGGACATGTTTGAGCGTAAGAAGCCAATGTCAGAAAGTCACCCCCTTGCCCGGCGTCTGACAGCTGGCTTGTCTGAACTATTAGCCCGCCAGCTTTTACCATACAAGCTGGTGGAGTCTGAGGTGTTCAAAAATTTGTAGCTATTGGGACACTGCAGTGGAAGGTACCCGGACGAAATTTCTTTTCACAAAAGGCAATCCCCAACCTGTACTCGATTGTGCAAAAGGAAGTAATGGCATATCTGGCACACAGTGTTGGGGCAAGGGTCCATCTGACCACTGATACCTGGTCTGCAATGCATGGTCAGGGCAGGTATATCACCTACACTGCGCATTGGGTAAACCTGCTGACGGCTGACATGCATGGAATGCGTGACTCTGCAGAGGAGTTGGTGACACCGCCACGACTTGCAGGCAGGCCTGCTGCCACCTCCTCTACTCCACCTACTCCATCCTCTTCCATAACCTCCTCGGCTGAGTCCTCTTCTGCTGCTGCGTCTTGCTCCGCATCAACGGCATCCCCCCAGCTCCCCAGGTACTATTCCACATCCCGGATACGGCAGTGTCACGCCATCTTGGGTTTGACTTACTTGAAAGCAGAGAGTCACACTGGACAAGCACTCTTGTCCACCCTGAACGCACAGGTGGAAAAGTGGCTGACTCCGCACCAACTGGATATCGGCAAAGTGGTTTGTGACAACGGAACAAATTTGTTGGCGGCATTGAAGTTGGGCAAGTTGGCACATGTGCCGTGCATGGCACAGGTGTGTAATCTGATCGTCCAACGCTTTGTGCATAAGTACACAGGCTTACAGGACATCCTGAAGCAGGCCAGGAAGGTGTGTGGCAATTTCAGGCGTTCCTACACGGCCACGGCGCACTTTGCAGATATCCAGCGGCGAAACAGCATGCTGGTGAGGTGCTTGATTTGCGACAGCCCGACACGTTGTAATTCAACACTCCTAATGTTTGACCGCCTGCTCCAACAAGAAGAAGCCGTTAATGAATATTTGTATGACAGGGGTGCTAAGACAGCCTCTGGGGAGCTGGGAATTTTTTTGCCACGTTACTGGACGCTCATGCGCAATGCCTGTAGGCTCATGCGTCCTTTTGAGGAGGTGACAAACCTAGTCAGTCGCACCAAAGGCACCATCAGTGACATCATACCATTTGTTTTCTTCCTGGAGCGTGCCCTGCGAAGAGTGCTGGATCAGGCTGTAGATGAGCGTGAGGAGGAAGAGGAAGAGTTGTGGTCTGCCCTACCTTTGTCCCTGATCCAGAGCCTGATGTCCTGCAGGCTACCCCAGTGGAAGAGCTGGCATCTGGGCAGAGTGCAGTCAGCCTCTGCCCTACCTTTGTCCCTGGTCCAGAGCCTGATGTCCTGCAGGCTACCCCAGCAGAAGAGCTGGCATCTGGGCAGAGTGCAGTCGGCCTCTGCCCTACCTTTGTCCCTGATCCAGAGCCTGAGGTCCTGAGGGCTACCCCAGCAGAAGAGCTGGCATCAGGGCAGAGCGCCGCTGGCCTCTGCCCTCCCGCAAGTCCCCACAGCATGTTACCACATCACCACCGCAAAATACCCAGATGCAGTAATTGTGTCTTGTGGGTGGGTCACCCTTGTACCTGTTTGTTGTGGGTGGGCTACTCTGGCATTTGGTTATTGTGGGTTGGTGGATCGACTAACGGAGGCACTGACCGACAGAAGGTCAGGTGCCTGGTTAGTCTTCCCCCCAAAGGGGAGATGTGTTACAAATCGCTATTTGTAACTGGCCCTTTAAATGAGAAATTGCCCTGCTTCCCTGGATTGTGGAGAAGCATGTTTGCCAGCCTCCTGCCTCATGACTATGGCCCCTGGAAGATTGTGCCCCTGAAAACTTATTAACATTTATTGGGTGTGTATGGCCCTTTAAGAACCGTCTGGGGACATATTGTGACTTTGCTGAACAATGCCCCTTTAAGACTATGTCCCCAGACCGGTAAAATAACTTGTTCCTGGCTTTCCCCCACTTGGTTCAGTAAATAGAGCTTACTGAACCAAGTACCACACAGGCGGACCACCCAGAAGCTAAAGTGTGCAGGCAATTTACCTCCCAGGCTGTGAGGTTACTGCCGGTCAATTGCACGTGGCGGCGGCCATCTTGGTTTCCTCGAATGCGGTCAGCGGTGTATGCTAAAGATTCTGTGGAACCAAAATCGGCTACACATTCTGCCGAACACCGCTGACCCTTACCTTCTCCCATACGGAACTTGCAGCTCCAGAGACTAAGTCCCGTTCGAAATGGGGCTTAGTCGTTTTTCCGCATGAAATTGACCGGCCGCACAGCCCAAATCTATGGAACTGTTTTGGGCAGGAAATTGTGCTTGCGGTCGGTCATAAAGGACTTCCAGCTAACTTTTGATCCACTGGAGGGATTGGGCTGATTTTTGGAAGTGTTTATGTTTGATGTATGCTGAGTCTTGAAATTGAATGTATGGTTTTAAAGTTACAGTGTGTATGTGAAAACTGTATTTTTATTGTATGTAATAATTGGTTTAACTGTTTATCTGAGGGGAGGGAACCTGTGGGCTGTACTATGCTGTTATTGGTTAATTTCATCCTCCCCCTGGGAGTGTCCTGTGTGTACCTTATCCTAATAAAAAGCAGGCTGGGTGTTCCAGTCCTCAGACCTCTTCTGACCCTCAATACGTAGCCTTGTCTCGTTATTGGAGGGAACTGCTATATCACACTGGGGATTGCTATGCGCTGCATATTCCCCTGAGCTCTTAATCACTTAGCTCTTTTAAGAGCTTGTTCCGGATACGCTCTCCAGGAGGAGAGATCGTCCCCACACGGTCCTGAATGCTGAAGGTTCATTCCAGGGTGGAAGGAAGACGGCGCGGCTCCAGTTAAGCGACGGCGGTTGTGGAGCCTGCGGTGGTTGTGGTGTTGTCTGCAGTGCTTGGAGTCCTCTGAGAGCGCTAGGAGCATCCATCAACGGAGGGTACTCGGTCGGGGTACACGGAGCTCCGTTACACCATTATTACACAATTAGCCACTATAGGGGACTGAGTATAGTATCCCTTTGTTATTTATAAATGATACAATAAAGACTCTTGTCCATTACTCAATTTACTTTAACAAAGGGTACTAACCACGGTATTAGGAAGCATTATTCTGCTTTCCCTTTCTCCCTCTATTATACACCTATGCTCACTTGGATTTGTAGGTATCACTTTGATATACTTTTATATATATATACTATATATACTTTGATATACTTTTATATATATACTTTTTAATATACTTTTTTACTAATAAATTTAAGCTTTTTCCTCTAAATCCTTCTGTATATCTCCTGGTGCTGCTGGTTTCCTGCTATATCCTCTGGTGGGGATTATACCACCACAAGCTATCATCACCAGAGCAAGTTATTGCTCTGGATATTTTAAGTAGGATATCTCCATTTTACTTTATTATTTTAGTCTATGATACTGTACCATTGGTCTGTATATTTAGTTTTTTCCACATACATACGACTGTTGAGTCTGGACCTCCTGATACCTTCAGATCCTAAGACGGGGATTGTACCGTCCAGGCGCTATACAGCAGAGCTCTTAGCAGCTCTGCAAAGTGTGAGTTTGCTTTTCACCCACATTTACTCTATATATACTTCATCATAATATCTATAATATACTGCACTATTATTTTATTATCTTCATTTCCCTTTGAGCTTTCTACATGCTGTATAACCCAAGAACGATATGTATGTATGAAATGATTATTTGAACACTTTCTTGTGGCGCGGTTTACCACTATTTTCATATTCACATTCACCATATAGCAGGTATTGGGAAGTCCTGCAGGTTCACTGCTGCCTTATACATCCATTGGTTTTTAGTGAGCACCTATACCCTTCTTTTTTACTTATCACTTTATTATAGTTGTCTAACCTTTTCCTATGCCAGTTTTAGATCTCCTTCTTGGGAGATTTGTTATTTTTCAGTTTATTAGCATACCTGGGTACAAGCCCTCGGTGGGGCTGGCACCACCACCTGACCACATTTCCTCGTTTCTTCCACTCATACCGCTTTTTCCATCTTTGAAGGGGTTTGGCAAAACAAGGAAATAGTCCTCTACTCGTAACAGGGATTAAACTGATAAGAATAGTACTACTTAACACACCTTATAATAACGCAGAGAGAGGCAACGCAGAGAGCGGAGTCTGAAGAAGAGGAGTCAGAGGAGGAAGGTGGCTTTGAGGAGGTGGAAGACCAAACACAGCAGGTGTCCCAGGGGGCTTGTTGTCACCTTTCGGGGACCCTTGGTGTTGTACGTGGCTGGGTGGAGGAAGAGACCTTCAATGACATCAGTGAGGACAAGGAACGGGACATGGCTAGCTTGGTACTCAACCTTGTGCAAATGGGGAGTTTGTGGTTGTGAAAATGGACTGTTTGCGGTTGTTTGCAGTGCGTTAAACGGGGAGTTTGGTCTGTCACTGTGAAGCGGGCGTAACCCTTACACTACCTGATCGATACAACATCATACAGTAGGTCCCCCCTCATTATTTTTATGGCCCCCACCCACCGCTCACGGCTGGGGGTGGGGGGGAAGACAGTAGGTCCCCCCCTTTGTGATTTATGGCCCCCACCAACCGCGCAGGGGTGCGGGCCAGGGGGGAGGACAATAGCCCCCACCCCCTATCCTTATTTACTGAATATTCCCCTGTATAACAATGTTTGGCATTTAGTGAATATTCCCTATTCTGCTCTGTGTCAGTGTGTATCAGGGTCCCTGAGGACAGGTGTCAATCCATATCTGACAAGTGACCCTATGTAGGGGGAACAGTCCCTATTCTGCTCTGTGTCAGTGTGTATCATGGTCTCTGAGGACAGGCATCAATCCATATCTGCCAAGTGACCCTATGTAGGGGGAACAGTCTCTATTCTGCTCTGTGTCAGTGTGTATCATGGTCTCTGAGGACAGGTGTCAATCCATATCTGCCAAGTGACCCTATGTAGGGGGGACAGTCCCTATTCTGCTTTGTGTCAGTGTGTATCATGGTCTCTGAGGACAGGTGTCAATCCATATCTGCCAAGTGACCCTATGTAGGGGGAACAGTCTCTATTCTGCTCTTTGTCAGTGTGTATCAGGAGTTTTGAGGACAGGGAACAGTCTCTATTCTGCTCTGTGTCAGTGTGTATCAGGGATCCTTAGGATAGGTGTCAATGCATATCTGCCAAGTGACCCTATGTAGGGGGAACAGTCTCTATTCTGCTCTTTGTCAGTGTGTATCAGGGCTTTTGATGACAGGTGTCAATCCATATCTGCCAAAAGACCCTATGTAGGGGGAACAATCTCTATTCTGCTCTGTGTCAGTGCGTATCATGGTCTCTGAGGACAGGTGTCAATCCATACCTGCCAAGTGACCCTATGTAGGGGGAACAGTCTCTATTCTGCTCTTTGTCAGTTTGTATCAGGTGCTTTGAGGACAGGTGTCAATCCATACCTGCCAAGTGACCCTATGTAGGGGGAACAGTCTCTATTCTGCTCTTTGTCAGTGTGTATCAGGGGCTTTGAGGACATGTGTCAATCCATACCTGCCAAGTGACCCTATGTAGGGGGAACAGTCTCTATTCTGCTCTTTGTCAGTGTGTATCAGGGGCTTTGAGGACAGGTGTCAATCCATACCTGCCAAGTGACCCTATGTAGGGGGAACAGTCTCTATTCTGCTCTGTGTCAGTGTGTATCATGGTCTCTGAGGACAGGTGTCAATCCATATCTGCCAAGTGACCCTATGTAGGGGGAACAGTCCCTATTCTGCTCTGTGTGAGGAGGAGGAACGGGAAATGAGTAGTTCGGCATCTAACCTTGTGCAAATGGGGTCTTTTATGCTGTCGTGCCTGATGAGGGACCCTCGTATAAAAAGGCTGAAGGAGAACGACCTGTGCTTGGTGTCCACGCTACTAGACCCCTGGTATAAGCAGACAGTGGCGGAAATGTTACCGAATTACAAGTCGGAAAGGATGCAGCATTTGCAAAATAAATTAAAAAGTATGCTTTACACAGTGTATAAGAGTGATGTCACGGCACAACGGGAATCTAACAGGGGAAGAGGTGAAAGTCATCCTCCTCCTCCCACGACCACGCCATATCTGCCAAGTGACCCTATGTAGGGGGAACAGTCCCTATTCTGCTCTGTGTCAGTGTGTATCAGGGTCTCTGAGGACAGGTGTCAATACATATGTCAAGGTGTCAATCCATATGTCAAGGTGTCAATATGTCATATGTCAGGTGTCAATCCATATCCATTGTGATTTAGGAATGTTAGGTGATTTCTGCCCTTTATGTATTAAAACCAGACTCTGCATCAACTGTGTAATTTTCCATGGGAGTTTTGCCATGGATCCCCCTCCGGCATGCCACAGTCCAGGTGTTAGTCCCCTTGAAACAGCATTTCCATCACTTGTGTGGCCAGAAACAGTCCCTGTGGGTTTTAAAATTCGCCTGCCCATTGAAGTCAATGGCGGTTCGCCCGGTTCGCTGGTTCGCGAACGTTTGCGGAACTTCCCGTTCGCCGATCGCGAACCGAAAATTTTGTGTTCGCGACATCACTACCCGCGAATAGAGGCTGTTGCTGACAGATACCATTGTGGGCGTCCCTGATGTTGGTGTGAGCATCCTTTTGGGGCACAGGCTAGTTTAGCAGGTTTTCTGTGCCTGGGAGTCAAAGAGGTGGAAGCCTTTTCCCGTGCTTTGACTCCCAGCTACAGAGGCTTCTGGGAAGAAGACCCCCTGACATCTGGAGTGAGGGACCCTGGATTTGGGTGGCAGGAACAGGGGACAAAGGGGAGGACCATGGGATGGAACCCTGTTAAGGGCCCCTTGCATGGGGCTTTGCATAAAAGCCGAGCATGGCATAATAAAATTGTGTTGTACCTCCAAGACTGGGTCATATGGCCACTGGGGGAAATTGATGTCTGTACACACTGAGTGGTTCCTGAGTGGCTGAAGGAAAGGAATTAGCGGAGGAAACCGGTCGGGTTACCTGGGTCTGCTACAATGGCAAATGCAAATTCAGGCTTTCCACTTGGCACTTTGATGACATTTGTTCATAGCACATGGCATTACAAGAATTTCTCTAACAAAGAACAGCCTGTTTTTTTTTTCACATTCCCCAAACAATCAAGTATAATTATTTTCCAGGGCAATCAAGGCTAGCCAATAGAAGAATGACATCATATTGGATATGGATGGGAGGAATGAGACATTATATATATATATAACTTCCAATGGTACCCAGCACACACACTTTCAAAAATCAAAAAGTGCCGGGTGCATTACAGCCATAGCCAAAAACTTATAAAATATAATGAAAAAAGGCTTGCACTCACGGTCTGTTATTGTAGTAAAACAATTCTTCTTTATTCCAACATTCATAAAACATAGTTGCTGTCATCAACGTTTCAGCCACTGCTTGTGGCTTTCATCAGGATCAATTCAGCACAAAAACAGTACTGAGGCTACTGAGGAAACTCATACAAGAGTGAAACGTGTTTAGCTGGAGTTTGGACTTTTATACTTGGACTTTCTATCATTTAGCTTATATGCTTTTGAGAAGTCTAAATATTGTTTTTATTATTATTTTTTATCTCTACAATAAATCGTTATTTTTTTATATTAGTCCATATAGTCCTTTCTAGCCTTCAGGAACACTATATGCTATCCCAATAAATTAGCACATTGCCAACAAACCTCAGAGCCAGGAATTCAAGGCTCTGTCTAAGGTGTGCATAATCATTACTATCTCACTATTTTGTATACACTATCTGTAGAATACCACCTATGAGGTTCTCTCTCTCTGCTTGTTCCATATCTTCGGGAGAACATCGTTTGGGATAAAGGGGTGTGTTGCTGCCTCAAGAGCAAAAAGGAGTCACTTACGGAGCCAATAGCTTATAGGATCCAATCCACGTGAGTGGTTTCAACCAATTGCTACTATTATTCATTTTTTATTTTTGTAAACCATCTGCACTATATTCTCTCTTTTTGTTGTTTTACTTTGTATGTACATTTGGACACATTGTATCACTATGTTGGAGGGGTGAGTATACCCCCTCATTATTTATATCAATATTCATTATAGCGCTCCACTCGCTGGTATATTGTTTATACCTTTCTTTTTCTTGTATTTTGCACTTTATTGTGGATTAAGGTATTCCACTTTTTGTGTTGAGCTGCTTTTATTCAGGCACTTTAGTATATCACTCACTATCTCAGTAAGGGATAGTTATTGTTTTCTCTTGCTAATACCTTGCCCGGTAATACCCTGGCGGCTACGGCAATTATGGAGTCTATTGATCCCTCGCATATGGTCCCAGCTCACCTTAAAAAGGACATTCTGGAGGGCAAGGACGTTAACCTAGCTTCATTGCTCATTGCCTCCCAGGATGTCCTAGAAAACAGGACCTTTGCTTATGGGGACATTTCGGTAGTCCTAAGGGCTAGAGACCCTCGGCTGAACAAAAAATTGACCATCCCCGAATTTGTATTAGGGTTTGGTATTTATAGAGATGTATACTGCACTGTTTACCCATGGAAAAGAGCTGAGCTGGATGCGTACATGCACAAGATGGTGGATCTGGGGCACAAATACGGTGGTACTGCGTTTTACGATTACCACCGTTCCTTCTCTGCAAAGGTGGCTGCAGCTCTGGCTCAATTCAATTTAAGAATTAATTGGAATAAGTTGGACACTGAGCTATTCTGCAGGCACTTTGCAGTCCTCAGACCCCCAACGTGTGCAGTATGCTCATCAGCAACCCACAGCACAAATTTCTGCCCGAATACAGCTGAGGTAGAGCAAAACCAATCAGCAACAAACCTCCAAAGACCTACTAAAGGCATGGTTAAGTAAAACGGATGTAGTGAATGCCTTCAAATTACTTCCCATGCACCCTACACTTTGGCACCTTCACGGCATTAAATGGGAAGGGTTATATTATTTCTTCACCCGTCTCACTTTTGGCTCCAAAAGCAGCCCGCGTATTTTTGACACATTTGAAGAAGCTTTATGTTGGTTGTTACTAAATGTATATAAATGCCCCTCAGTTATTCACTATTTAGATGATTTCCTCACGATTGAGAACAACACACTTCCACCAACAAGTTTAAAACACATGTTGGCATTATTTGAATCACTCACTATCCCAGTCTCCCCACACAAGACATTGGGGCCCGACACTCAGATGCAATTTTTGGGGATACAACTGGACACCGTACACATGCAGGCTAGCCTCCCTCATGAGAAAATTGAGCGTATCCTGGCAAGCATTGATCATTACCTACGGCAAGGTTGTTGCACCAAAAAAGAACTACAATCATTGCTGGGATCGCTTAACTTTGCAATGAGAATCATTCCCCAGGGCAGATCGTTTATTTCATGCCTACTATCCCTATTTCCACAATTTACCTCAGACACATCAAGTATTACATTAGACAACCATGCAACCTCCGATTTGCGTATGTGGGGAATTTTTCTCACTTCTTGGAACATGGTTATACCACCTCACTCTGACACTTCACCTACAATATGGACAGAGGCAGCAGCAAACACAGGATTTGCAGCCATCTGGGGGGACCAATGGTCCGGGGGGCCATGGCCAACCGAGGTCAAATCACTCACAAAATTCACAGAGACCTCAGCTTTATTCGAATTGTACCCCATCATGGCGGCGGCCATTACCTGGGGACCACATTGGTCGGGTCACACGGTTAGGTGCTATTCTGATAATATGGCAACTTGCCATATTGTCAATAAAGGCCGGTCATCATCCCTGGTAATTATGAGACTCTTAAGACGACTCACATGGGTAGCAGCCACTTGTCAATCTTTATCACATGTATTCACATTCCAGGTTGCACAAACATCGGTGCTGATCACTTGTCTCGATTTCGTTTTCAGGAATTCTTCACGACACTACCCACCGCCTCCAGACTGGCAACTCCAGCCCCACTTTTCAAAGACATGATAAAGGATTAAAAGCTTTGTTAGATCATGCACGTCACATTTCTCACTTGGCACTTTCTGTGAATACTAGAAAAACTTACGATAGAGCATTTCACATATTCAAGAAATTCATCACCGATTTCCACATTCACGACATGTTCACGTTAGAATCAATATTGGGTTTCACTTCCTTTTGCCACATTAACCTTAAACTATCATTTAACATGATAAAACTATACCTTACGGGAATTCAACACCACATGCTTATGCGACAACCCAACGCTACAGGTTTCCTGTCCTCATATCAAATCAAGACAGTACTTAAAGGCATTAAGAAATTGGACGCACATGTCCCCTCAAAACGCCTACCCATAGATAACAACATATTCCATGCACTAGTAAATTTGTTAGATTCCTCTCCTTTTGAGCCCAGGACGAATACGGTAATAAAGACAGCTATATATTTAGCTTTTTATGGATTCCTCCGTCCCACCGAATTCACGACTAAGACCATTACAACCTCCGATTACTTGAGAACTATGGACTTGGGGAAACAGAAAGACCATTACCTACTCATGTTAAAACAATCAAAAACCAGCACCATAGGTCATACTGTTACGATCCCCTTGTACCCTACTCATAACAAATGGTGCCCTGTACAAAATTTTGACAATTATCTTCACTTACTCCACAAACAACCTTTACAACCTTTGCTCGAACTGCATAGTAACGTTCTGACTACAACAAAGTTTATGCTTTATGTACGTCTGCTGTTGACTAGACTCGGCTTGAACCATAGTCATACAGCATCTGCTAACCACATACCCCTGCACATCATCAAGACAATGGGACGCTGGAAATCCTCAGCTTACACTCTCTACATACCCAATCCTGTAAAAGAATTAAGACTAGCTTTCTGTGACTTATCTAAATAAAGAGTATTGGTCACCATATTATGTCTTATGGTAATTTATTTTTGCCCACTTTTTACAGGCCTGCTGCTCTGTCGGTTTCGGCACACCACAACCGACTGGTTCCAACTAATTGATATTAATGTTATTATATGCTAAGATTTCTGTATACGGCTATATTGCCCCGACCACAAATTTGAAGGCTTGGCCTGTAGTTGTGGGAGGGGCTTGGTTTCCCTATAAAAGGGCTACCAATCCACTCCCATCTTACCGTTAATGGTCTGGCGAGTCACCCCACCCGCCACTCCCTCTATTACAAAACACCCTCTAAGGTGGACCCACTTTTTACAGGCCTACTGCTCTGTCGGTTTCGGCACACCACAACCGACTGGTTTCAACTAATTGATATTAATGTTATTATATGCTAAGATTTCTGTATACAGCTATATTGCCCCAACCACAAATATATATATATATATATATATATATATATATATATATATATATATATATATATATATATATATATATATATATATATATATATATATATATATATATATATATATATATATATATATACAAGGTCAGGAGGGCTGCACTCACCTAAACATGCATTTATTCACGGATTTATTACAGGGTGCTACTGGGACCAAAATACAAAATACACAAACCAGTGCACTCGCTTATTAACTAAACAGTGATTTCAAATCCTACATAGTACTATTTAAAAACACCTCACCTAGGTAACAAATAATGGGGGTTTGGTTACATTATATGATCATACATTGCGTAAGCCTGCCAACTGCATCAAAGTACCCCATTCTTGGCAGGTCCTGCTCTAGCAGCCTAATGCTTGCTCTTATGAGATTAATCCACTTACTTGGGAAATGCTTCCTTACTGGGACTCTCTGCAAGTCAAGGCTAAATAGGATCCTGGAATGAGACACCTGTGGCAGGGAGGGGTGCAAAACCCAGGGGTTGGCCTAGACCCCTATAATTATAAACAAGGTCAGGAGGGCTGCACTCACCTAAACATGAATTTATTCACGGATTTATTACAGGGTGCTACTGGGACCAAAATACAAAATACACAAACCAGTGCACTCGCTTATTAACTAAACAGTGATTTCAAATCCTACATAGTACTATTTAAAAACACCTCACCTAGGTAACAAATAATGGGGGTTTGGTTACATTATATGATCATACATTGCGTAAGCCTGCCAACTGCATCAAAGTACCCCATTCTTGGCAGGTCCTGCTCTAGCAGCCTAATGCTTGCTCTTATGAGATTAATCCACTTACTTGGGAAATGCTTCCTTACGTAAGGAAGCATTTCCCAAGTAAGTGGATTAATCTCATAAGAGCAAGCATTAGGCTGCTAGAGCAGGACCTGCCAAGAATGGGGTACTTTGATGCAGTTGGCAGGCTTACGCAATGTATGATCATATAATGTAACCAAACCCCCATTATTTGTTACCTAGGTGAGGTGTTTTTAAATAGTACTATGTAGGATTTGAAATCACTGTTTAGTTAATAAGCGAGTGCACTGGTTTGTGTATTTTGTATTTTATATATATATATATATATATATAACAAAACAAAATAATCCTGCACTCCACAATCCAAATATATATGCCCGGTGCTTGTCCAGCGAAATACAAAAAGTGAAAAAAAGATAGCACTCCCAGGACTTGT
The DNA here is from genome assembly GCF_036172605.1 of Pelobates fuscus. Classification (NCBI taxonomy): domain Eukaryota; kingdom Metazoa; phylum Chordata; class Amphibia; order Anura; family Pelobatidae; genus Pelobates; species Pelobates fuscus. Next base: position 412,353,685 of record NC_086319.1, on the reverse strand, counting down.
AAATAAAAATAAAACTTTACTTTTAATCAATCAGCAAGAGGTCGACGTTTCAGTCTGTTAACCACAGACTTTCATCAGGACTAATGCAAAACACCATAAAATGACATATATATACAATAAATACATATTGGTAATCAACTTACCCACCACCAAACCAATTACGTCTCCCTGTCAGCTCCGGCTGGGTTTGCCGCGGGTTCCGCCGACGTCAGTGCGTGCGTCGCAATGACGTCATTACACGGCGCCGGCGTCATCACACCACGTGACCACATGCCCGTCAGCATCATGGGGAGTGTTGTCATGGAAATAGACTCCATGGCAACCAAATAAAAACAACGGTAAATGGCTGAAACGGCATTTAGAAGAACACTTAAATAACATTACCGTACTTAATCTAGATACGTAAGTGTAACCACTATCCCCATATAGCAGGGGGATTTAAGGCTTTTAACAATTATAGTTCTAGGCAGAACAATATCATAGATAAACCTCTAAAGGGGCAGAACACTGAAGGGACAAAATTTATAGGAAGCCCAAAGAAAATTACAAATTTTGGAGTTTGGAGTTTGGAGTTTGAATCACTCCTGAATTTACATTTAACTGCTTTTTTGGAAAACTACATTTTGGTACCTTTGTGAGTACTTGTATATAATTGTATATATTGGATTCAATCTATTATCCCACATTTTTTTCATCTATGGAAGATTTTTTTACATTGGCTGGTGGTTTAGTCGAACAGGCGGAAACATGGCAGTACAGTGAGGAGGATGCAGATAGGATACGGTGGGCAACATCTACATCTGATTTGCCCAATACCACGTCTCTAAGGGACATATACTTTGAGCTATTAAGACTTAGAAAACGAGAGACTGATTTGGACCTGCATGGGCTCTTCTTGTCTGAATACCATCGCAAGCTACAGATTCCACGAGGTTTTCGGGTTAAAAACATTCCTACCATCGGTAGATTGAAGCCACAGGTCTGTAAACGCTGGATCTCCGTTCTCAACAAATGTTCATTAGATCTTATGCTCATTATTATTGAGGACGTTAGGGAGGATCTAATCCAAATTAGGAGAAAGATCTCTGAATTAGAAACAAGACAGGCGGTACTACTATCAGCACCGGAATCGGCAACTACCTTATTAAAACTGGAGGACAACATCAAGAATTACAAGACTGATTTGGTGAGATTCAAAAGAGAAAAACAGGAGAGGGTGACAGCTGACTATAAGGAGCATCGTGTATATAGATGGCTCAGTGGAAAGTCGGATACACCGTACTTTATTAAGAAACGCAGACCCATCCGTAAACCTAGACAGTTCACAATAGATAGAACTTCAGGAGAATCCACCTCTGAGTCTGAACTACCGCACGATTCTTTTACAACACGGAGATCTGATAGCTCATCAAGTACTGCACAACCTTTTTTAGACAGGGCATCAGCAGAGGAACCATCTATACGGACACGGTACCAGAGCAGACACGGAACATCAGGCGGAGGTACATCACAAGACGTGGCCAGAGAGGGCGTACCTTCTGGGGCAAGAGGGCAGCCACCCCGTCAACAGAGATAGCCCCAATCTTCAATCTGTCTTCTAGAGCTCTGACACCAGAAGAAACCAGTATGCTCAGTAAAGGCTTATCATTTGTCCCCACTTCTGGAGCTAAACCCTTAGATTGGGAAGTTGAACTTTATAAATTTGGTCGGTCGTTAAGATTGAAAGATTTTTTTAAGACCAAAACTATGGATACAACGAATCCTATTAACAAATTTAGAATGAAGAGCACATTCGACCCTATGCCCAACCAAATATCTATTAAGTCCTTCTTACGCTCAGTACAGAAGGAGTCGTCTGACCATTTGAAACACAAGCTTCCTCGTCATTCTAACTGCACCAAGAATGAACGAGCCATCATCAAATCCTTGTCTGCTGATAAGGAGATTATCATCCGTCCGGCCGACAAAGGGGGAGGCATTGTCATCCAGAATTATTGCGATTACCGCTCTGAAATTCTATCACAATTGTCGGACCACAACACATATGCCAAATTATCAAAGGACCCTACAGATCTAGTCATCAACCAGATTGAAGAATGTCTATCAAGAGGGCTTCGCTCCAACTATATCTCTATGGAACTTTACCAATATCTCCAAGCAACTTCACCAAGGACTCCTGTGATTTACTCATTGCCCAAAGTCCATAAAAACTTGGACAAACCTCCAGGCCGCCCCATAGTTTTGGCGATTGGGGGAGTTCTGGAACCTCTGGCAAAATGGCTGGATTTTTTGTTTAAAGAACCCATTGAACATCTCCCAACCTGTATAAAGGACACCCCGAGTTTCGTAAGATTATTATCCGAGACAATATTACCTTCTGAACCGGTTGTTCTATTGACGTGTGACGTGTCAAGTTTATACACCGTGATACCCCATCAAGAGGGAATAGATGCTATGAGATCGATATTATCGCAATCCACGCACTATATAGGACCTCCTATAGAGTACACGTTAGAGCTCTTAGAAATAGTCCTGTCCCAGAATTACTTCAGGTTCGAGACGGAGTGGTACAGACAAATTGCTGGTACATCCATGGGTGCAGCCATGGCACCCATGTATGCCAACGGTTACATGTTTGAATTTGAAACCAGACATATTCTGGAACCTTATCATGACCGTATCCTGAAGTATGCAAGGTATATCGACGATATTTTTATGTTGGTTACTGGTTCTATAGCCGAGGCCAAAGAGATGGTCCAATCCATCAATATAAGCACCAGCAACATTAAACTAACAGCGGTGATGGATGAGGCATCCGTTGATTTCCTGGACATCAGAGTACTACGTGAGGGGATGAGGCTGGCTTATACTCTATACTCTAAGCCGACGGACCGAAATACTGTACTTCAGGCCAATAGCTTCCACCCTGGTTCATTAAAAAACTCTCTACCCTACTCGCAATTCTTGCGTGTCCTGAGGAACAACTCGGATCCAACAAGAGCCCAAGAACAGTTAGGGTTAATGTGGGAGAAGTTTCGACAACGTGGATATACATGCCAGATTTTACAGAAGGCACTTGACCGAGGGTTGGCTACAATTGACACTCCTGCTCCAAAGGCAAAGACCGACAGATTGGTCTTCCCCACCACGTTTACAACATCATCACTCAAATTTAAACAAATCATTGAGGTAAATTGGAGAACACTCAGCAATGATGTGACATTACCTCCAATATTCCAGAATCCTCCTATGTTTTGCTACAAGAGGAACAAAAATCTGAGGGATCTGCTAGTGAACACCGATCCAGTTCACTGCTATACAAAGGGTAGTACTCCACAGAATCTGGGATGCTATCGCTGTCTAGGATGTGTGACTTGTGGACACATGATTCCCGGAAAGACGTTCACACATCCACATACGGGAACCAGCTTTCGCATCCAACATCGACTAACATGCACCAGCGATTTCGTGATATATAAACTCATGTGTCCGTGTGGTTTAACGTACATTGGGAAAACGGACTTGCCCCTGAGGGAACGTATCCGAAACCATAGGTCCAGCATCAGAACAGCATATAGGGACCAGAAGTCGGAGTTACCGGTAGCGAAGCACTTTCTTGAACTTGGCCACAATTTGCCATCTATGAAGCTCATGGCTATTGATCATGTCCCTGCACCTAGGAGGGGGGGTGATCGAAAAAGGATGCTCCTACAAAGAGAATTGTTCTGGATAAGGACACTACAAACAGTCCACCCTCTTGGACTGAATGAAAAATATTCGTTGTCTGTGTTCTTATAATCCAATATTTTGGATGACCTGATGTATACTGGCATAGGTGTTGGGGGCCCACCCTTGGGGTTAAGCTACCTCCCTGGTTGTCCAGTTTTGAGGATGGTCATTTGCTTCATATTTTTATATTTTTCATACTTTTTCATATTTCTATGTGTCTGTATGCATCATTGACCAGTATAGTTAGTACATTGGCACGGGGACCCATCCACATAGTGGGTTCTCCACATGTGTTCTTTACTGATACTATTCATCTATATTTTTTCCCCAATTTGCTGTTCCTTATCTGGTCATTTAAGAATTATTCCTGCAAGCCACCTAGTAGGTACACCCTGGCGTCCTGGTTAATATACAGTTGGGCCCACTACTCAGTCTCCTTATAGATTTTCATACCTTAGTCCAATTACTTTGGACATTGTTTGGCTTAATTGTTTTCTTAGTCGCTAAATTTGCTGGGTCACCATGACAGGCTATTTGACTAGCAGGCCCTGATGGCTCTGTGATTGTATATTTTGTATACACTTTACTGGAAGTAAGGGTTTTTTCTATATACCAGTACTATGGGCCCGTTCATTTAATTTGTAATTTTCTTTGGGCTTCCTTTAAAATTCGTCCCTTCAGTGTTCTGCCCCTTTAGAGGTTTATCTATGATATTGTTCTGCCTAGAACTATAATTGTTAAAAGCCTTAAATCCCCCTGCTATATGGGGATAGTGGTTACACTTACGTATCTAGATTAAGTAATGTTATTTAAGTGTTCTTCTAAATGCCGTTTCAGCCATTTACCGTTGTTTTTATTTGGTTGCCATGGAGTCTATTTCCATGACAACACTCCCCATGATGCCGACGGGCATGTGGTCACGTGGTGTGATGACGCCGGCGCCGTGTAATGACGTCATCGCGACGCACGCACTGACGTCGGCGGAACCCGCGGCAAACCCAGCCGGAGCTGACAGGGAGACGTAATTTGTTTGGTGGTGGGTAAGTTGATTACCAATATGTATTTATTGTATATATATGTCATTTTAGGGTGTTTTGCATTAGTCCTGATGAAAGTCTGTGGTTAACAGACTGAAACGTCGACCTCTTGCTGATTGATTAAAAGTTAAGTTTTATTTTTATTTACAAGTCCTGGGAGTGCTATCTTTTTTTCACTTTTTATATATATATATATATATAATATTCTTAGTAGCACATTTCCTTTACTATTATAGTTTTTGTGATTATAAATGATCCTTAAAAACAATAGATTCAATGTGACCTATTGTGTAGCATGTGAAAATGTTCACTAATTTTACATAATTTCTTGATGGCTTCTTTGATGTCTCTGTTCCTTAGACTGTATATGATTGGGTTAATCATAGGAGTCACCACTGTGTAAAATAAAGATATACATTTGCTGACAGTCAATGACTTTCCTTTGGCAGGAACCATATAACTTCCAATCACTGTCCCAAAGAATATACCAACTACAGTCAGGTGGGAGCTGCAGGTAGAGAATGTTTTCCACCGTCCACTTGTGGTGGAGATCCGAAGGACAGCCTGGATAATGTACACATAAGAGCCTGTAATAATTAGAAAAGGGGAAATAATAACAAAGATAGACAAGATGTATATGTTCACTTCAAGATAATAAGTGTCTGAGCAAGAAAGCTCCATTAGTGGGACTAAATCACAGAAAAAATGGTTGATGATATTTGGCCCGCAAAAATGAAGCTGAATTAGTGATAACGTGTCAGTCAAAATCATACAAAGAATTAAGATACAAGAAATGATAATCATCTTAATGCAGACCACAGGGTTCATTAGAGTGCTATATCTCAATGGTTTACAGATGGCCATATATCTGTCATAAGCCATTATGGAGAGAACAAAACATTCAGAAACTTCAGAGAACGCATACAAAGAAAATTGAGCCACGCAACCTGAAAAAGACATAGTGCCACCTTCGTTATATATAATATAAAGTGTGTTGGGGACAATGACTGTGGTCAGAAGTAAATCAGAAATGGACAAGTGTGTTAGGAAGATATACATGGGAGACTGGAGACTGTTGTTTGATACCACCAGCCAAATAATCAGAAGGTTTCCACATAAAGTCACAAGATATAAAATAAGGAAGAAAACGAAAATCAATATCTTGAAACTTTGTAAATTCTGAAATCCAAGGAGGAGAAATTCAGTGACTATGGTCTGGTTAATGGCATGCATTGCCCTGCAGGAAAAAATAGAGAACACGTTTTGGTGTGAAAATCTGATTTCTACTTTTTGATTGAAAGCAGAGATTGGTGTATAATTTTAAAGATAATTAAATTAAAAATATATAGAAAATATATTCGTTTATTAGTAAATGAAATGTTTCATATGTTTTAACATATATTCGTAAGTTGTGTTTTGCACTTTTACTGCCCAGGATTCATCTCTTCTCACTCTGATTGTTCTTTTATTGTGTTATTCACCATATGGAAAAAATTAAGTGAAAATGACAGATTTCATATCAAACTGGAAATTCCTTTATTTACAAGAGCCAAATGCAGTTAGAATTCAGTCAAAATGTATCCTTTTTTGTCCAAATATGATACAAAGTATAACTGTAACAGATCCTATCTGGACTTATTCACGGGATCTGTACTATGTGTGAACTGTTCATTCGTTTAAAACCACCATATAACTGAATGCCATAGACTGGTATACAAACTGTCCAAAAAAACGAATGAAAATACCGAACACCCTGATGCTTAATTGGACTCCAATTCACCTCCCTGTTCGGCTAATTGAAAGCCATGAACGCTTTGTTGCAATCCCTGAGTGGCCACCATTTCGGGAGTTTTACACATAGCGGCGGCCATCTTAATCACCCGAACAGCGGTGTTTTGCCGTCGAGTGTCTGGAACTAAAATCGGACACTCGGCTAAGCAAACACCGCTGAGACCTCCAGACCTCCATAAATTCGTACTGAAAATACTGAACGTCCCGCCGTTCGGGAGAAAGACTAAGTTAACTATGGGGATTCATCCGAACTTCAGTATATCCATGGATGGCAAGCAGTTCGGGACTTTTAATACACGAACAGAGACCGACTGCAAGGCCAAAACTTATGGAACTGTTTTCGGCTATTTTGCCTGTGCGGTCGGTCAAAACTTTAAAGTCCCATAACTCCCGAACCCTTTATCCGAATGGGCTGATTTTTAAATATGATATTTGGGGTACATCCAAAATCTTGGGGGGGGGGGGGGGGGGGGAAATGTGTGTTTGTTAATTGTGTTAATGTTTATCTAAGGGGAGGAGATGTGTGGGATGTACCTAATGTTTTATTGGTTACTGTATAATTGCTTGTGGGTGTCTCCCTTGCATGGGAGTGCCGCATAAAAGGAGAGCATCTGCCAGTAAAGGTCAGTTCTACTTCACCCTTCAAAACATAGCTGTGTCTCGGTATTGAAAGGGAACCTGCTGTATATCACTTGCGCTTCTCAGAGCTCTGCCTCTCTACTGTTCCAGGGATTTAGCTGATGAGACTTCGCCTCTTCACTTCAACCAAGCACTTGACCCAGAGAAAGGACGTCTTCAACGGCAATACCCCTCTGAGTAGCAGTTACAATAACATTCACAAGATTCACAAAGCATTTAAAAAAATTGAGACCAGATGGCACCAGTATGATGCACGTCCACTTGTTTTCATGCACTGGCAGCCAACAGGTACATAATTAAAAAACCCTTGGCTGTGGAGGGTTAATTGTGTGACGGCTGGCCATCACTTGCTAGTCAACTGCCATATTAAAACATTAACTGTGGCCTGTGGGTGGGGATATCTCATTAAATAAAATGTGATACATAAACGTAATCATGGTCAGCAGTTGGGGGCTGTTATGATATATCGGAGAGAGTACCTAAAGTTCCACCATGGTCCCCACCCAAAAGAAGGCAAAAACCTTAGTTTGAAACACTTTTAAATTTGCTAAAATCTAGGACCACAAAGCTATTAGTCTACGATTGAAAAATTATATAATTGAATATTAAGTTTTAGCAAGTATGCATAAAGTTGCTGTTTAAACATCTGTACAGACTGGATGCAACCACTTCTTCAGGCTGAGACACATCATTATTGTCCTCACTGTTAAAAAGACTTTCCTTTGCCTTAGACTAAATCTCCTTTCTTTCAGTCTAAACACATGATCTTATGTCCCATGTATAGACCTGTTTGTGAATAGATTTTCACACAATGGTTTATATTGACTCTAGATATATTTGTATAATTTTATCATATCCCCTCTGATTAAATTTGTTAACCTTTCTTTGTAGGTAAAATGTTCCATTCCTTTTATTAATTGTGTAGCCCGCCTCTGCACTCTCTAGTGCCATAATATTCTTCTTTAAAAATCACACAGCATATTAAAGATGAGCACAGAATATCAAGAGAAAAAATAATATTCTCATCCGAAGAATTAATGCAATTTTTTATACATGCCAATACCTTACTGACCGTTGCCACTGTTGATTGACATTGCACATTGTTGCCTAGTTTGTTGTCTAGAACAGTTCAAAATCCTTCTTGTGTGTTGTGATCTCTGATACCATTTAGGGTATAAGTTGCTTGTGCATCCTTTACTCCGCACTTACCCAACATTTTTTTTAAATTTAATTTTATCGGCCATTTGAGTGCCAAGTCCCCCAGTCTATCTACATTAGTCTGCAGCAAAGTTCTGGTGAGTATAATCATGCTCTGCAAGCAATTTATTTTCATAGAAAATACAATGTTTACATTGCCCCCTTTGGAAACCTCCAGTGGTACTCCTCAGATGGCCACTGGAGGTGCTTCCTGTGGCTATCTGAGGAGAAGCTGAACTTAAATATAGATATCCATGAAGAAGCGAAACTTCACATAAAGATGCATTGGTTCAATGCATCTGTGACGGACTGCCTGGCACCCCGACCGGGTGCCTCCGCCAAATGATGCAATCCAAAGAATAATTCCAGGAGCAGGGATCATAGCTGGAATAGCTGTTCCCTACAATCATGAGATGAGGGTGAAGTGCACAGATTTATTGGTAGCCACACTAGCCTTTTATGAAAGTCCCCATGCAAGGGGTACTCTGACATGGACCTTGTTGGGAACTACATTATAAAGTCACAGACCAATGACAGTGTATAAAAAAATGACACTCCCATATACAAACATACAATCCCTCCCCTCTGCCTGGGAGATCATTGAGTAAGATACTGTATTAACTCAATTATCTCCAGGCAGAAAAAAAAACACATATTTTTATAAAACCCTAAAAGTACCCCTAAATCTCATGGAAACCCTATAAAAAAGTTATATCTCCTGATAGCCCCGATCTGGATGAACAACATATCCAAAAATCATCCAGATCGGTTCAGGGGTTCGGGATGTCAATGGAGGTCTTACTTTAACCGACTGCACACTAAGTTATAGTCCGAAAAGAGTTCCAGGAAATCATGCTGTGTGGTCAGTCTACTTCAGGGATTCGAAGTAGAATATAAAATACTGAACGTATAGGTTCAGGAGTAGGCTCAGTTTATGTCTCTCATTCGGGAGTTAATTCCTACCGAACGCTGTTTGATTCCCATTCGAATAGCCGAACATGAGTGGAAGGTACATGTTTAGCGTGTTCGCGCTGTCGAGTGTCCGATTTGAGTTCCATGTTCTCCACGACCAAACACCGCTCATTGTGCTCGCGGCTTAAGATGGCTGCCGCCATGTGTTCGAAAGCCAGTCGACCGCTTTGTACCACTTTGAGAGTTTGAAGTGTTACTTAGTGAATAACGTTAATATATGGCACAAACAGGAGGCAGATCAGGGACAAGGCCAGTTCTGGAAATTAGGTAAGCTTCATTGGTGTCAAGCCACCTAAATGGTGTTTTTAACACTGTAGGGTAAGGAATATACGTTTGTTCCATACCTTACAGAGTTCATTTGACTTTAAATAGGTGGATCGAACTGGTGAGTAAAATTGGTGCTTTGTGAATCCCCATTATGCTCTGTATATTATGAAAGCACCAGTTTTAATCCAAACACTGAATGCATATAGGTAATTGCTGCAGATTTACTCCAGTCAAATTTCAGTTAATTTAACAGAATTTTGGGCATACAGACAAAATCCAATGTTTAGTGAATAATCCTGTTAGACGTGTAAATTACACATTATACATTAAAAACCCTAGCTTACGTTGAAGTCTATTTTTAATATTCTGAAATGCTTTACATTAACTCTCTAGGTAGAACATGGCAGAGCAGTAGTTTTGGCTCTCCCCATTGTTCATATTGCCTACCAGACTAATAGGTAGACTAATGGAACCATGTAGAGATACTCTCTGGCTAGCTACTTACTCAGAGACCATGAAACACAGTAATTAAAGGAACACACCAGGAACCATAACCACTAAAGCTTACTGTAGTGGTTATAGTGCTAAAAGTGACCGGACATTTTCCTATATATAGAGCTGAAAGCTCCAGCATGGAGATTCTAGCCATTTTGTGGGTTAAACCTTGCTCTTTGGCCGAGCACTTTAGCTGATCATTCATAGCTAGTAAGTCCTGGGCAGAGGGGCTTAGCTCAATCCATAGAACTTCTTGGTCAAATAAAGATGCCAGGTGGTCCCCACTTATGTAGCCCCCACTGTTGTGTTGTGGTTATGGTGCTTGGAATGTTCCTTTAAACATTGCCTCCAGTTAAGTTAACAAGTAAAAACCTGTAAAGTTATAATATAATATAATATAAGCAGGAATATTTGCTTGCATATGGACACTATGAAAAGGGAACCAGGAAATGGGACATTAAGGAACAATTTTCAATGACATCAGAAGGGTTAAAGTGAATGAGAACTAAGCCTACTGTGGACCGCAAAAGGGTTAGCATGGTTTAGGAAGAATACATTTTAGAAAGTATTTTGGTTCCTGGGACTGAAAGTGTTCATTCATGTTCATATCTGGAACCAAATTTAGTTACCAGGCAACTAGAGATGTCCCGAACTGTTCGCCAGTGAACATAGCTTGTTCGCGGTCGCCGCGGCGGGCGAACATATGCGATGTTCGGTCCGCCCCCTATTCATCATCATTGAGTAAACTTTGACCCTGTACCTCACAGTCAGCAGACACATTCCAGCCAATCAGCAGCAGACCCTTCCTCCCAGAATGTGTCAGCTGACTGTGAGGTACAGGGTCAAAGTTTACTCAATTATGACGAATAGGGGCGGACCGAACATTGCATATGTTTGCCCGCCGCGGCGACCGCGAACAAGCTATGGTCACTGGCGAATAGTTCCCGGCGAACAGTTTGGGACATCTCTACAGGCAACCTGATCCTATGAAAGATAGACAGAGAGACAGACATACAGACCAACAATATTTCTAAACATAGTATTTTTGTTGTATTATTTTGTTCTATAAGAAGTTGTGTTATGAAATTAATTTATTGTTTTTTTGAAATACTTATTTTACAAGTACATACATTGTTTGATAAATAATTTGTTGCGTGTTTCAATGACTTGTCATTTTACAAGTCCTTCATATATTACTTAATAGAATTATAAAGAAATAAAAATACTCACCAATATTGTATTTTGTTTTTCACTTTGAATCTGTTTTTTTTTTTTGTATTTCCCGCTAGTTATAATCAGTATCATTTTCTCTCAAGCTGGGAGGTTTGTTCACATGTACTTTGATCCGGGGGCTGCCTCATATCAAATCACTGGTTCGTGCAAGAAGAATGAATGAAAGAATCAAAATCAATGGCATCTAATAGAGAAAAGGAACAGAACAACCTCTGTGTGAGACTCACCTAGTATTTATGGGTTTCCAATGTTGCAGTTTGGTTAATACAGTCAGTTTGTACATGTGTCAAAACTATAGGGAATGCACAAGGGTCTCTTGGGTGCAGAAAATCTTACAGAAACTAATATCCAGAGAGGGTTCTTATTTAGTCTTTTAAATAAACAAATCATTGTAACATTTTGATTGATTAAAAAAAGTATTGTATTATTACAACAAGGTCAGTTGAATCATCATGCAAAGTATGATTACTGGGCTATCATACAATCTCTAAGGCAACATAACCAATCTGGAAAATTTCAATGTGTTTAAACCAAAAAAGGAATTGTGTTGTATATGATCCTGCAACTTTCTAAAACACCATAAAATCTGTACACGGGGGGTACTGCTGTACTCGTGAAACATTGCGGACACTTTATTTTTAGGTTTTATTCATATTTAATATTTTTTTTATACAGGAATATTTGATGTGAAATGAAAGCCCTCTTTTACCTGAACAAAATCATATATACATGTGTGTGGGTGCACTTCACATAAAAGTGGTTAATTATGGTTGAACAGACGTATAGTCAAATTCCAGGTTATGTTTTGATTTTGTTTTGATCAGAACATGTACAATTACCTCCTTCGTTAATGGGTTATATAGACCCCTCACACTGGCCACAGGTTGAAACTTGGGGTAAACACCATCTGGATGTAGAAATCCCCATGGCCTGTATGCAGCCTGATGGTTTTGCCCCATTTGGACTTTATTACTGCTCCTTTTTTCATCCCTTATTGGTCGCTTCATTTGATCTGTAAATGAATCAACATTTTGTGGCTGTCCCCTAACCATCAGTCTTTTTATACATCTTGGTTGGACAGGAGTTCAGCCAACATGATTGGATGGGCAGACATCTTGTTTGTTTTAGAAAACGATGCTGCTTTTTTTGACTCCACTCCAAAAAAAGCAAAAACAAAAAAACAGCATCTTTTCCATCCTTTTTTTTTTTTTTTTTTCTGGTGCCAGAAATAGCAATCAGAAGAAAGAACCAAATGTAATCTCACCCGTAGCTGGTCAATTAGCTGGCAGTCTTTTAAAAAGGGATCAGCCTGCTGCAGAGTGAGGGAGAAAGCGCCAACTAGTATACTTTGTTATTGTAAATTGCTATGTGGGAAAGCTACCAGACTATACATAGTGATTTCAGTGTTTAGTAAGAGCTCTAGCAAGATCAAGGAATTTTGTTTTGTTTTTTATTTTTAGTTTATTTTTACTATTTTTAAAGCACCTGTTTAGATTCCATCAAATACATCTGGAAAACTGTGTCTTGGACTTTGATTACCAGACAAGGCTGTTGTTACTGATATCATTTTATTATTTTAATGTTTCTTGATTGATGTTGGTAAATAAGCACCTAGACTAACAACCTAAGTCCTGTTCTTTTTAGAGAGGGTGTTGTCTTCTGTCTCCCTGATAGTTTTGAACGTGTGAACATTGTATATTATGGTGAAGTAGAAAAAGTGAGGTTAGGTCTCCAAATAAAAGTCAGTTGGGACCCACCTCACTAGAATTACCTCTATTGTTAAAATATCATAAATGGTAATAGACTTTATTGAAAACCGAATACACATAACATAAACAAACCTATGTAAAAAAGGTGTAAATACAAGCTAACGTGTGTAAGACAAAAAAAAACAAAAACCCACAGAAATGCACCTTTAAAAACCTGGGGCAGGAATACTCATATACATAACTTGCAGATCGTGCATCTGCACTGATTACTAACTCCGATATTACCAACCAGTCTGTCTCCTGTTGGGCATTTGATATCGGCCCTGTAATATTAGGACTATATACACGCTATACTTTCCTGCAAGTGCTTGGGTGATCTTTTGAGTTTAATTTGAAAACTGACCATCTCTATCTAGAGAGACTGACCTTATGAGCATATTTACCTGTCTGCCGCTCTACATATTTTGTTGCATTATACTCATGTATCTGTTATATACTGTTATATTCTCAATTCTGTGAGCTTACTTAACACCACTAGTGTTACATTGGTAGCTCAAGGTTGACACTTATTTGTGTTTGGATACATTTTGTGCGCTGAAACTTTCAGGTGACTAGTCTCTCTCTACATAGGATGCAGTTTTCCTACCTACCTATCTAGGCATTTAGTACTTTATATAGCCTAGTTTTATTCTACTTATTTCCCTTCCCCTCCCCCTTATTTTTTCTTCCCTCCCATTAACTACGGTCTCACATACTGTACTAGACTGGCAGTTATGGTTAGGGTTGTGTGATTATTTATATGTTTGTGCTCAATTTTCTATACATTTTGTTATCAATAAAGTATTACTTTTTAACTACTCTTCCTACTCCGGCTCGTATACATATATATATTTACTATTTTAATTGACAGACGTCTCTCTCTTTTCTACCAATTCTATTAGGGTTACCCCCTTGTCTGTCCTCTTGGATAAACTATCATCTGGCCAACTATTTCTTGTCTAATTTAAAAAATGTAATTCATGAAAAAAAGTCATACAATCATATGTTGGGATTTTAATTGCACCCTAAATGCAGAGTTAGATATTAGACGGGAGCGGGACAGGGAACCCACATCTGTTGCCAAAGTTATTAGCACACACTTTTCCAAATTAGTGTTCGAACATGACCTCTACGACTCCTGGCGCACTATGTAACCCTCAGAGAAAGATTTCACATATTTCTCCCAGGTCCATATGACCTACTCGCGTATAGACATGTGCCTGGTAGACTAACTGACCCTGCCAAACATAGACAGGGTGACAATAGGTACACGAACTTGGTCAGACCATGCCCTGGTTGCAGTCACATTTTGGTCCCTTCACCCAGCTAGGGGGAGAGGGAAGTGGAGACTCAATGAAGGGCTGCTAGATGATACTGCCACATTGTCAGCACTCACCACAGCGACTACAGACAATATGACTGACTCACTCCCTCTACATTCCATTTGTGGAGCACACAAAGCTGTGATGAGAGGGATGTTAATTCAATGTGTCTCGCGATGGAAGAGGACAGGCCCGCTTGACAGGGGAGCTGATAGCGTTTGACACAAGGCACAACCATCTAAGACTCTAACAAACCAAACAGATACAATCCAAAAGGGGCTTCACTCGCTATCGATGCTAGACACACAATAGCAGATGAGGGCACTTAAATTGAGGTACTATGTGCAGGGAAATAAAGCCTGGAAAACGTTGTCGAATAAACTCAAGGCAAAAAATATTCAATATAAAATCCCTTACATCCAATCAACCCAAAAGGATAAATATATATAACCCCTCTGACATTTTTAACAAACTAGCAAAATACTACACTACACAACCTAAAAGATGTCCCCATGACACAGCAACCCACCCAGGATTCTATAAGGCACTTTCTTACTAAGACAGCCCTCCCACACATTTCACAGTAACAGAGTGCCATATTAGACAACCCATTTATGGAGGAAGAGGTCCGCTTAACAATACTATCATTACCTAAACACAAGGCCCAGATGGGTTCTCTAATTACTACTATACCAAACTGGAGCAGGTTCTAACCACCTTCCTCACTAAACTCTTTAATGAGATTAAAATCAAGGGATCAATGCCCACAGACATACTAGAAGTGCACGTCATAACACTACCCAAGCCAGGTAAATGCACCATGCTTTGTGAAAACCTCCGTCCCATCTCCCTCCTGAATGCGGATGTCAAGATCTATGCAAAGCTTCTGGCATCACGCATTAAACCACTACAGCTAGCATCTGTAGAGCAGGCAGGATTTGTCCCTGGTAGACAGGCAGTTATAACACCAGACATTTCATAAACCTAATAAACTGGGCATCGTTGAGTAGGCAGGAGGGGACCATTCTGACACTCGACACAGAAAAGGCGTTTGATTGCCTGAACCTGGTGTACCTGCAGGCTACTTTGTCAAAAATCGGGTTTTTCTATTTTTTAAGGGAATCATTTCCCTATACCAAACCCCTTCAGCAAGAGTATTTAACTTGGATTTTCTATCATATACCCTCTACTTTAGCAAACCCGGCAGGGATGTCCACTGTCCCCACTCTTATTCATTTTAAGCTTGGAACCCCTACAGCATGCTCTGTAATGGATCACCTGGCACCCCAACTGGGTACCTCCATTGATGGATGCTCCTAGTGCTTCCTGAGGGCTTCAAGCACTCCACTCGACACCATAAGCACTGCAGACCGAACCTCTCTTCCTTCAGAAAGTGAAGCAGGAACAAGCTCTTAAAAGAGCTTAGTGATTATAGCCAGGGTAGTATACAGCGTATTGCAATCCCCAGTGTAGATGCAGCCTTTTCCCCCACACATGAAACGAGGCTCTATGTTGACGGTAAAACAGGAACTCAGCAGTCTGAGGGTTTATTGGCACTTATATGCAAGTTTTCCCACAAGGTTACCATCCATGTGGACCTTGTGGTACACAGGACATGCAGTTACAATAACCAATCAAACCATTACACTACAGTCAGACACTCCCAGTCAAGGCATACAAAACCTCCCCTCTGCCTGTGATATAATTACTAAACACAAAGCGTTAACTTAATTATCACAGGCAGAAAATATGCAGTCTTATACAATATTCATAACTTCCAAACCATACATGCAATTCATGTATTCATAAAAGTCACATATTCTGAACCAGCATTAGCAGTATACAAACATGTCAAAATCATACAAATTGGTGCAGTGGTTCAAAAGTTATGTGGAAGTCCTATTTGACTGACTGCAAGCATGGCTTTCCTGCCCAAAACAGTTCCACAGATTCAGGCTGTATATCCATTTACAACAACAGTAAAAATACATAATTCTTATTATACTGAACAGAACCCCCACATTAACCTATCCCCAGATAGCTTGGATCTGAGCGCTCAATATATCCGAACAGCGCTCAGATCCCACGAACAGAATAAAATCGCCATTGGGTTAAAGTTTAGCAAGGGCTGATGAGAGATTGAGGAGGGACAAAGCAGCCAGTTTCAACTGGTCTGGCACTGTCCCTGGGACAACGCCCTGCTGGAGAACAATGGGACAGGAAAGGGGAAGGGGATCCCATGCAATCAAAGGGGCAGAAAAAGTGTTTCAAAATCCAATAAGCCCAAATAATGTTTCTAAAGGGCACAATCACCCAGGGGTCATAGTCACAAGGCAAGAGGCTGGCAAGCAGGCCTCTCCAAGACCCATTGTCAAGCCTACACCACGTTCCAGACTCAAATACAGCAGCTGGAGACAAAAGTAGTGGACCTAGAAGATAGGGCACGCAGAAACATTTGCCTGCGTGACATCTCTGAAGAGGTGAAACAACCTGAACTAAGGGACTATGTCACCCAACTATTCCGTGCACTGCTACCAGAGGCATCAGAGCAAGATTTACAGCTTGACAGAATTTACAGGCTGATGAAGCCCATAAATCTCCCAACAGCAGTACCTAGAGATGCAATTGTGAGGGTGCATTTCTACACAGTGAAAGAGAGGTTGATGATGGCGGCACGGGACGCACAAAATCTAGGAGATCGCTTCAAGGGTGTCCAGCTATATACCGACCTGTCACTAGCAACGATGGTGAAGAGAAGAGCTTTCGGCCCCATAACTAAGGCACTCCGAGGGGCGTCTATACCCTACAAATGGGGCTTTCCAGCACGCCTAATAGCACAGAGGAATGGAGTTTAGAAGGTGTTTCTCAGCCCAGAGGAAGGGAAGAATGGGCTGGCGCAGTGGAGCATCCCCCTACCACAGATGGAGTCGGAGAAAAGAGATGCCCCTTGTGACGAAACCAATCTCGCCACATTGTATTGGAGGAGCCTGGTTGCCCGCCTGCTGCCTTTGGACTATGGCCCTGGGAGATTGGGCCCTTTACAAACAGTGTTCGGCCCTTTTATTACTATGGGAGAAGAATTGACACTTTTTATAGGGCACTTCGGATGCAGCCGAAGTGCTGAAGTTACCGAAGTGCCGGAGTTTCCGAAGTGTCGAAGTCGTCGAAGTGACCGGCATCGGACAAAGGACCACGTGGCGGCGGCCATTTTAACTCGAACACCGCCAACCCGTACCCTCGACTTCACTTCGACACTTCGACTAAAGTCGAAGTACCGGCCATACTTCGAACGGGACTTAGCCGTTTTTATGCTAGAAAGTGACCGACCGCACAGCCCAAATCCATGGAACTGTTTTGGGCAAGAAAAGGTGCTTGCGGTCGGTCATAAAAGGACTTCCGTGTAACTTTTTATTTACTGGAGGGATTTGTATGATTTTTGAGAGTGGTTATGTTTAAAGTATGCTGAGTCTGAATATGTGATTGTTATGTGGATACGATGTATAGTTGTAAAGTTATGAAAGTTATGTAAAAGTATATTTTGAACTGTACACATAATGGGATTAAGTGTCACACTAAGGGGAGGGGATGTGTGGGAGGTAACATCTATGTTATTGGTTATTTTATGCCTCCCCCTGGGTGTGGCCTGTATGTGTACTCATGTAATAAAAACCAGGTTGGGTGCCCAGCACCTCAGACCACTGCTTGGCCTTCAACACGGAGCCTTGTCTCGTTCTTGGGGGATTCACTGTATGCTGTTGGAGATTGACTGCTAGGAGTGTAAGCTGATGTCTGCTTTTCCTATTCATCTGCTAGCAGCTATTCGTGAGGTTCCAGCTTAGAGTGCTATCTTATTCCCTGGTATGCAGTTCGGGAGTTTGATGCATTCACCTATATCCAATTCGTGAGTTTTGATGTTCTGCAGTAGCTGTGCCTTTCTGAGAAAAAGGGATTATCGCCTAAACGGATTTTTCCCCTTTTATGCTGCAAAGGTCCGTAACACCCCTACCCACCCATCTCGAGTGGCTGGAGACTGGCACATAATTGAAGCAGCTAAGTGAACAGCACTCCATAGACATTTTTTTATTGTTAAGTTTTTTCCTAGTGGGTTCTAGTTTGCTGGTTACCATGATCCTAAAGGGAGGGGGAGCTAACACCACTATAATATCATAGTGAATTAAGGCGAGAGTGCATCCAGGGGTACTGCCCAGTGAGCTCAGATGCATGATCCACTAGTTGCCGGATAACTTGGGACCGGCCCAGCAAAACATTTATCTAGATTAGACTGCATTTGGTTTACAAAAAACACACACACACACACTCAATATATCTAAAAAAAAAAAAAAAGGGTTATCATTGACAGACAAGGACGAGCCTCACACTGAGGTCAAACAACCGGGCACGTTTTGTTTATTTCCATATGTTGTTATTGTTTGAAAGTATGCATGTACAAATGGACATGGGAACACAGGACGTAAAATATATAGAGAGCAAAACCATAATGCATAACATGTGCCCTCCCTCTATCGTGACCTAAGGACAACGGCATCTATGTCTTGGTCTAGGGTTAAACCCATGGATATGGACAGTCCCCTATGACATGACATACTCAATAAATGGTACTACCCAACTCCCCACCCCCCAGTGGCCCAAGCCAGGCCAACTATGATGTATGCTGTATACGTCACCCCTGCTAGTTGCCTATCATGTGCTTGTCACATGATTTTTGGGCAACTGAATATACGTTTTTTTATGCTGTTTCACTCCTAAGGTTTTCTGTGTTTTTTTCTCTGTCTTATCTGAGGGAATCACGGTGCTTACACACAAGATGGCCTGGATCCAAAGCCCTGTTGGGGTGGGAAATGACAGGTGGACTAAGATAATAGATGACAGACCGGTAGTTCGATTTCCTGGACAGCTCAGTAGGCTGCATGTATTAAAATGGTGCTGACATTTCTATCATTGATTATTAAAGGGCTCAACTCCCCCAATAAACGTAGGCTAGGACTATTGGAAGTGAAAAGGGCAAAATCCCAAATTGTATTTTTTCAGGAAACCCATTTCCAATGGGGTAAGAGACCCTTTAGACTTCCACTCTTGTTTCTCTAAGAAAAAAAAGGGGGTATCGATCCTAATCGGGAAAGATGTGGCATTCGAACTGGTTAAAAAACGTACAGATAAACAAGGGAGGTACTTAATTATACAATGCCTATTGAATAACGCCCCATGCACTTTAATTAAATGATATGGCCCTCATACAGAACAGGCAGAATTTCTTGCTAATATTTTTAATGCATTGGACGAAGGCAGACTAGGGTAAGTAGTGATAGGAGGAGACACAGATTTCATTCTAGACTCCCAACTTGATACCTCCTCCTCAGCCACAGTGACAGCCTCAGGACACCTTAATCAACTCCTCCTAGTGCAGAATTTCATAGACCCATGGGGAGTGATACATCCTCATGTAATGGTATTTATTAATTAATGACTTTACATAATAAAGAAAGCATATTTAGTGTAATGCTTTAGAGGCACCACTAGGGGCAGTGTGTAGGAAGACATGTGCTTCTGGCAGTGACATCACAGGCCAGCCTATTTAGGAATACACTGAATAAAAACAAGATGTAGGAGAAACTCTGGCTCTCTTTGCCTGTACCTGACTGAACCTAAGATGTAGTACCAGCTCTGACTTAACCCCAGCCAAAGGGCTGGGGCCTTGTAAGTAATAAAATCCATTGTAACATTTAGCAATTGTAATAGCCTTTTGTTAGCAACCTTTTGTCAGTAATATGTTAGTTTTGTATTGTATAATTATTGTGGTAAATTTACATTCTGCTAGCATCTGTTTATTTATTATAGTTATATTAAATTTACATTTAATATTACAATGTTTTGTGTATTTTCTATCTACATATTCGACCATAATACCATGAACTATAAAAATATTAATGTTGTTCCGTATTGCTTAATTATTATGTATTAAGAGATTAATATTCAGATTTAAGTCACGACCACAACACTTCAAGAAAAAGACTTTACGTTTCACTCCTTGGCACATAACTCGTACTCCCGAATAGACCGAAGTTTGATACCCACCTCCCTGATTAGAAACATCGTCAACACAACTATATGCCTTATAGCATGGTCGGACCATGCACCTATCACACGCCACCTGCACAAACAATTTCCTGCTAAGGGGAGAGGAACTTGGCAGCTTAATTAACATCTACTTACTGACTCCCAGGTATTGGAGGATCTCCATAAATAATTGAAGGTTTACTTTGCAACTAATTCCCGTCCATAGAAAATACATGGTTAGCCCATAAGGCATACATCAGGGGAGTACTACTTAAACACGCTAGTAGGGCCAAAGCCGCAGGTCTAGCAAAATATAAACATTACTAACCGTCTCACAATACTGAACACACTCAATAAACAAACACCCTCGGCGACACATCTCAAAGAGATTAAAGACCTACAAACACACTTACAAGAACTGGAGGTGGCCAAAACTATTTTTTTCCTAAGGGTCATAAAATCGTAAACCCCGATAAAATAGTACAGGAATTTGCTCAGTTTTACCACACTTTACAATCTCAAGGAAGATGACCTGACATCCCAACCGACACAAGAGCAGACCAGATGGACTTTTTTACATCTACTATAAAACCTTCCAAACTGCTCTTACCCCAAAATTAGTATCACTGTTTAACCTAGGTTTTACGCAGGGCAAACTTCCAGGCGAAATGCTATGCGCCCACATTGTCACATTAATTAAGCCGGGCAAAAAACCCAGAGCCTGTGCCAATTTCTGTCTGATATCCCTCTTAAAAATAGATATCAAACTATACGCAAAAATACTGGCGACTAGACTCAATCATTTACTCCCCAGGCAGGGCTCAGATAATTCCAGACTCCTTCTGAATGTCCTGGAGGGTCTTAATACCAACAAAACAGGAATATTGCTACTGGCGCTGGAAGTGGAAAAAGCCTTTGATAGGCTCAACTGGCTATGCATGAAATCTGCACTAGACAAATTTGGCTTTCCTTCCGCATTCGTATCAGCGATCATGGCTCTGTACACCTCTCCAGATGCTAGCGTCACCAATGCGGGGTTCATCTCACCACCCTTCCCAATCTCAAACGGAACGAGACAAGGAAGTCCTCTGTCCCCTCTTATTTTTTTTCTCTGCCTAGAATCCTTAGCTCAGACCATTAGGCAAAAGCCAAACATTCACAGAGTCACTGTCAATGACCATCAATAAAAACTCTCACTGTTTGCTGACGACATATTGTTAACACTTACACAACCGGAGGTATCACTCCCAAGCCTCATGCCCATCCTACATACTTTCGGCTCTATTTCGTATTACAAACTTAACACAGCTAAGACACAATCTCTGCCAATTAATCTCCCTCTGACGAGCGCTGTAGCATTGAAAAAGGTCTTTGATTGGAGAATGGAGTCGGTAACCTACCTATGATGGCCTTACCTAAACTACTGTATTTATTCCGAATGTTGCCTATAGATATCCCACAAGCTTTTTGTAAAAAGTTCAAGCCATAATTAACAGCTTTATCTGGGAGAACAAGAGAGTGAGAGTCGCAAAACATAACCTATACAGACCGTTCCAGAGGTGAGGGATGGGGGTATAACATGTGGCCACCTCTCGCTTAGCAGCCATACTAACCCAAGCAGTAAATCTCCATGCAGATACTGGACAATTACTTTGGGTCTACATGGAACACAAACAATGGCCTAGCAAGGCTCTGCTGGAGTATATGTGGTCCCCACCAATCAAACGGGGGAAAACATGCACCCTCTTTTACACAACAAACTGACCATACACATTACTTGAAAGCAGACTGTCACAGCAAGAGTGTATAATTTATTGTTGCACCCTTGGAATAATATCTTTTAATGTAATTTGTGTAGTAAATGGCACAGGTTGCAGAGATGTTATTGCTGAGACCAACAGGGGTTACATCTTTTGAAGCTGGGACCCCCCACAGAGGTCAGTTGACAGTTGACAGTTGACAGTTGGCTCCCAGACTTGGTGTGATCTTCCTTGGGGAAAGGGGGATTATTATTACGCTGCCTGTGTTTTCTTGTTTTCTTTCCTGACTACCAGCGGATATTCCGTGATTATACTGCTATTGCGCTACAGTGAGTAATTAGGACTTCTGTATTTTATCCTTTTTGTTTTTACATGTTGTTGGTGTAAATAACTTGTTTTTCATATATTGCTATATGCACTGTGACTATTCTTTGTTCATAATAATCATTAATTTATTACGTTTTGCCTTTGTCTGGTTAAGAATTACGTTACCTGAAGATTCTAGTTAGTACTTTTTATAATTCTTTAAATATTGTACTAAGTAATACTTGGTGGGATAGTAATGTTTATGTAATGCTTATGTTTAAGTGTGGTTGGTGTTAAAAAGAGGGATTTTATCATTATTTCCTGTCTAGTGAAGACAAATAGTGTACTTTAACCCTTTCACCATCACAACTACGTCACGCACACTCTTGGAGTAGGGTGCGTTTGTGACACAGACTATTAAGTAGACTCTTTCAAGTAGGAGTTAGAAAACCAGGAGTTGAAACTAACAAGGGGTTTAAGGTAACAAGGTAACTGTTTTACTGTCCTCTATCTGGGGAAATGAGTGTTAGCAAGATTGGGGGTTTGACTCAATGCACATCTTGTTGCATGTATGCATGCCTGGATGTACCCATCCAGGGTTCATACCTCGGTGACGGTTGTGTGCGAGTTGCTTCTCTGGAAGCACAGATTGGAGATCTCGAGAAGCAAATCGCAACTTTGAGGGAGATTGACAATCTTGAGAGGAGTCTGCTGCTCACGGAGCAGAGTTTAGTGGGGACAGGTAGTGGCTCTAAGACAGATGGGGAAGGATATAAGACAGATGGGGAACAGCCATGTATCTGGGTGACAGTGGGGCGAGGAAGCAGTGGGGAGGGAAGAGGAAAGGGCTAGCTAGTCGTGATTTGGTGCAACCTAACAGATTTGCCCGTTTGAGTGAAGATGTTGGGAGCATCAGCTCAGGAGTAGCTGTATTAGAGAAAGCTGTTACTTCTAACAGCCAAAATGGGTGGGGATCAAAATGTAAGGAAGGCAAGACAGGTTGTGGTGGTAGGGGACTATCATTAGGAGAGCAGATAGGGCAATCTGCCGCTCTGATCAGTTTGCCGTCTCCTGGGTGCTCGGGTCCGGCATGTTGCTGACAAAGTGGATGGATTATTGGGAGGGGCTGGGGATGACCCAGTGGTCATGGTCCATGTTGGTACCAATGACAAAGTAAAAGGAAGATGGAAGGTCCTAAAGAATGATTGCAGGGAATTAGGTAGCAAACTTAAGAAAAGGACCTCCAAGGTGGTATTCTCTGAGATATTACCCGTGCCACGCGCTACAGTGGAAAGGCAGTAGGAGATTAGAGAGGTCAAAGAGTGTCTTAAGTCTTGGTGCAGAATAGGGTTTGGGATTTTTAGAGCACTGGGCTGACTGTTCGATTGGGTACAACCTTTATAGTAGTGATGGATTGCACCTAACCGGGAGAGAGTCTGCAGTGCTGGGGGATAGGATGGCTAGAAGGTTGGAGGAGATTTTAAACTAGTAGTAGGGGGAGGGTCATAGCAATCTACAAAACGGAGATAGGACAGAAAGCAGATGGCACAGTATACGGGGGGTGGAGACAGGGGGAGGGGCAAACTCAGAACAGAGAAGCTAGGTAATGTTGACAATTCACAAAAAGTACAAGTGACTCATGACATTAAATGTATGCTTACTAATGCAAGAAGACTAAATAACAAAATGGGGGAACAAGAGGCAGTAGCATACACTAAACAATATGATATAATAGGCATAACTGAAACATGGTGGGATGAAACATGACTGGGCAGTTAACTTAAATGGGTACATGTTATTTAGGAAGGATAGGAAAAACAAGAAGGGTGGTGGGGTATGTTTGTATGTCAACCATGATTTAAAACCAAATTTTAAGCAAGTGGAATGCGATGAGGAAAATGTGGAAGCTTTATGGGTAAATATCTGCTTGGGGAAAAAGAAGGGAAATCAGTTATTGGTTGGGATATATTATAAGCCACCTAATGTTAATATTGACGAGGAACAACAGCTGTTTTAGCAAATTGAGAAAGCTGCAAATCTGGGTAACACTTTAATTATTGGATATTTTAATTACCTGGACATACATTGGTACAGAGGAACTAGTAGCTCAACAAAGGGAATTAGGTTTTTAAACTTGTTAAATGACACCTTCATGTCACAACTTGTACAAGCACCAACTAGAATGGACGCTTGTCTGGACCTGGTTTTAACAAACAACGTTGATCTTTTGACCAGCATTCAAGTAGGTGAGCACGTGTGAAATAGTGATCACAATATAGTGTCCTTTGTAAGAAACTCAAAAAACAAAAGCACATGGGGTATACTAAAACATAATTTTAAAAAGGCCAATTTCAATAAGTTACGGGCAGCTTTACAATATATTGACTGGCATAAACTCTAGTGAAAAGAACACTTAGGATAAATGGATCATCTTCCAACAAATATTAGGATGGTACATTTCTCAGTATGTACCATTGGGAAATAAATATAAAATAAACAAATTAAAACCAATGTGGCTTAGTAGAGAAGTAAAACAAGAGATTAAAAATAAGAAAAGGGCATTTAAAATTGGACAATTCAGATGCATAGAAGGAAGATAGAAGGAAGCAAATCATGCGTGCAAAAAGGCAATTAGATTTGCTAAACTTCAAAATGAAAAAAAATGATAGCTAAAGAGAGCAAAACCAACCCTAAAGCATTTTTTCATTACATAAATTCTAAAAAAAAACAAAAATGAAAGTGTAGGTACACTAAAAACTGAAACGGAGGTGTTGGTTAATGAAGACCAGGAAAAGGCAGGAATTTTAAATAACAATTTCTCCTCTGTATATATTAAGGAAGAACCCATGGCAATAGATGTGCAAATGATTGCTACTAAAAACTTGCAGAATAATTGTAATTGGTTAACTCAAGACAAGGTGCTGCAGCAACTAAAGAAAGTTAATATATATAATATAAACAAAGCTCCAGGGCCTGACGGTATCCATCCACGAGTACTTAAGGAACTAAGTGTAGAAATAAGTGAACATCTGTTTTTAATCTTTCAAGATTATTTTCTTTCAGGAAGTGTTCTGGAGGAAGGCAGATGTTGTTCCTATATTCAAAAAGGGTTCAAAATCCTTGCCTGGAAATTATACACCTGTGAGCTTAACTTCTGTGGCTGGGAAAATATTTGAAAGGTTGAGAATTCCTTGAGAAAAACATGGTTATCAGCAAAAATCTGCACGGTTTTATGAGGCACAGGTCATGTCAAACTAACTTGATTGCGTTCTACGAAAAATTAAGTAGAAGTATAAATCAGGGTGTTGCAGTGGATGTGATCTATTTGGATTTTGCCAAGGCATTTGATACAGTTACACACAATAGATTACTGTTCAAACTCAAGGAAATCGGTCTAGATGAAAATGCTTGTTCTTGGATAGAACATTGGCTTAAAAACAGAGTACAAAGAGTTGTCATTAATGGTAAATTTTCAAGCTGGGCAGAGGTGGCAAGTGGTGTCCCTTAGGGGTCTGTTCTGGGACCCCTTCTATTTAACATGTTTATAAATGATCTTGAAGACAGCATTGAAAGTCATGTTTCAGTGTTTGCAGATGACACAAAACTCTGTAAAATAATACAATGTGAGCAAGATATTACTTTGCTGCAGAGGGATTTAGACAGACTGGGGGACTAGGCACTCAAATGACAGATGACATTTAATGTTGATAAATGCAAAGTTATGCACTTGGGCGTAAAGAAGACACGAGCAACGTATACCCTTAATGGAAGCAAATTAGGGATAACAACCCACGAAAAGGACTTGGGGATTGTTATAGACAAACTATGCAATGTCAATCAGCAGTGGCCAAGGCCAATAAGGTATTGTCATGCATGAAAAAGGGCATTCATTCATGGGACGAAAATTTAATTTTGCCTCTTTATAAATCACTGGTAAGACCACATATTGAATATGCTGTGCAACTTTGGGCACCTGTTCCAAAGAAGGATATTATGGCACTAGAAAAATTGCCTAGGCGGGCTACAACATTAATAAAAGTAATGGAACATATCAGCTACGAAGAAAGGTTAGCAAATTTAAACCTATTTAGTTTAGAAAAACGTCGCCTGAGAGGGGATATGATAACATTATACAAATATAGTCGGGGCCAATACAAACCATTGTGTGGAAATCTATTCAAAAACCGGACTTTACATAGGACACGAGGTCATGCATTTAGATTGGAAGAAAGAAGATTTCATCTAAGGCAAAAGAAAGGTTTTTTTACTGTAAGAACAATAAGGATGTGGAATTCTCTGCCTGAAGAAGTGGTTTTATCAGAGTCCATACAGATGTTCATACAGCTATTAGATGCATACTTGCAAAAACAGAATATTCAAGGATATAATCTTTCAATGTAGGGTGATAACTGCTTGAACCAAGGATAAATCTGACTGCCATTCTGGGGTCACGAAGGGATTTTTTTCCTAGCTTGTTGCAAAATTGTGCTTCAAACTGTTTTTATTTTACTTCTTTTGGATCAACAGCAAAAAACAAATGTGAGGAAGGCTGAATTTGTCGGGCGCAAGTCTCTTTTCAGCTATGTAACTATGTATATGTAACTATGTAACTATGTACATATATGGGATAGGTTTCGAGCCATTCAATCTAAAACTCCTGGATTCCATAGACTGGCACCATTAAGTGTCATGTCCACGGTTTTACCATGGCTCCCACTATCTAAGTGGGCAGAAGCAGGCATCACCAAAATCTCCCAATTACTTACAGGTTATGAAATCATTCCCTTTGCGGAGCTCCAACAGAAGTACAGTCTAGCCCCTAGATATGTATTCCCCTACCTCCAAATTAAGAGTGCACTACTAGAGCACATAGATAGGGCTACTGAGTGCAGTGATGGGGAACCAAGTAAGAAATGCCCAGTCAGACGTGTTGAAAATACTCCCTCAGACCTAAGTTACTCTCACAGTGTTAAAAAGCGATATCAAACTACCCAACATCTCTGTGTCTGTCATTTATGTCTTAGTGGGAGGGGGAAAGCGAGAAGACTCTTACCCCCCTCAAATGGCTAGCACTGGTCAATGCACTGGCTGGACTTACTGTGTGTTATTCATACGTAGAGGCCCATAGAAAGCTGATGTACTGATGGTATCTGACACCGGACAGGCTTAACAACATATACCCAAACTCCTCTGATCGGTGCTGGAGATGTCGGACACAAAAAGCACAATGCTCCACATATGGTGGGGATGTGACCTTCTTCAACCATTGTGGCTAGAGGTATTTGAGCTGCTTAACAGAGTGGGTATCAACCTCTCAAAGGAGTTTGAAGCCTGTCTATGGTTGGACCTTCCCACCAATTGGACAAAGCATGAGAAGGCGCTGTCCACACAAGTAGTATTAGCAGCTAGGGCTCTCATAGCGATTAATTGGAAATCAGTCAAATGCCCTTCTGCAGCGAACCTTATGGACAAAGTCAGACTAAATTACATGTATGAAATCTCCTCTGCGATAACCACGAGCCAAAAATATAAGTTATCCCAAATCTGGGAATCATGGTGCTGCCAATACCAATTTCAACCTCCGTAGCTCACATCGACCGGACTGATCAAGATCAAACACTAGCTTGTTAATCAAAATAAATAAATAAATAGTGTGGGGGTATTCCTTGTCCCCTCTCCCCTTGTCTTATGATCCACCGCTTATGATAAAGGCCATAGAAGCACGGATGGGAGTGGGATAGCACGCAGTTTTTTCCCTCAAAGTTTGACTGTTTTTACAGGTCTTACTTTTTCTTGTTCAGGGATCACCAAGCTGAGGGATAACCTTGGAACATGCATGATACTTCACAGGGCACCACCCTTAAAGGGATACTCAAGCTGCACTAACTATGTATATCAGGTAGACATACAGAGGGTGATATGCTACAGCACAGAGTTCACAGAATACCTTGAATCCTTCCGAGTGCCCAACAATGTCCGTATAGGCAAAAGATAGGCTAACCACAGAAAATAGGTATGAGATGTCTAGAGCATTGCCCCAACTAGCACATAAGGGGCTGACTTTTACACTACTTCAGCTACGGGACACACATAGAGGTTGAAGGGCAGTGAAGTAGGCAATGCACGCTCTGACATGGGGTGAGTAAAGAACACTCTCTGCCCAAAAGACACACAGAAATTATGTAATCGACTTGTAATGGTGAATTTTGTATTAATGTATTATATCCCCTGGGATGTAACCCTGAATTCCTTAACCTCCCCTCTTTTATTCTGTACCCCTTCCTTTCTTTTGTTATTGAAAACAAATAAACTCAATTATATAAAAAAAACCCTCTGTGTTCCACCGCTCTAATCATGGATAAAACTGATAAGCACCCATACATTTTAATGTGGGAACATGACCTAGGTGAAACATTCCCCCTACCGCTGTGGCTACAAATGAAAATGACACGAACATCCTCTAATAGCCTCACACATTGGGAGTCATATTGCAAATTGCTAATGCATTGGTATTTGGTCCCTGCTAGGTTAGCCAGGATATACCCCACGACATCTCCCTCCTGCTGGCGTTGTAATCAGCAAGAGGGCACCCTAAGACACATATGATTGCCCAAGTTGACATCATTCTGGGTTCAACTAAAAGCAAATATCCTTGCATTGACCTCAGTAAACCTACCTCTTAGACCAGAATGCTTCCTCCTGCATTTATCCCAAGAAATCATGACTTCTCAGCATAAAACATGATATGCCACATCGTCATAGCTGCCAAAATTAGTATAGCTAACCACTGGAAAGGCAATATGGCCCCCTCCCTATCTGAGGTATGGAATAGGTTACTTACCACCTATGACTATGAGCACACGACCTACAGATTAAAGGAGCAACTGCACAAATTCGCAAAAACATGGTGCTGCTGGACAGGCAGGAAGATCGCATAGGACAGAATGGAACAGGAAATACTATTAACAAACTGGCATAACGTGTGGTGGAAGTAAGAAATAGCCTCTATGCTGGCGAAACTAGAGGCATCTATGCAGGACAAACTTTCTGCTCTAACTACAGAGGTACGTCACATAGGCCTAAGAGTGGGAGACTTGGAAGGGGACAGAGACAATATGCAATTAAAATTACACAATATAGAACAGAGACAAGATGCACAGGACCTTAAAATCAAGCAAATACTTCACCATAATGAGGACCTCGATAATAGAGGCAGACGAAACAATTTACGTATTAGAGGCATCCCAGAACCCCAGGGGGACACGGAAAACGTTAAGGCTGTCCTACAAGCTCTATTTAACAATATCTTGGAGCGTCCTGCAGACACCCACATAGAATTAGACAGAGCTCACAGGGCAGTGAGGCCTAGTGGACTGCCACAAGACATGCCGCGAGACATCATCTGCAGGGTGCATTACTATGCCCTGAAGGAGGATATCCTGCGACTAGCTTGGAACTCTCTGGCAATAGCAACCTCATCTCCCCACATACAGATCTTACCAGATTTAGCCTGGCAAACACTACAGGGCAGGAGAGCTCTCCGTCCGATCACTCAGGCTCTACAAGCAAAGGAGATCAGATATAGGTGGGGATACCCCTTCTCTCTAATGGCGACATATCAGGGAATACACGGTAACATCTCCACTATACAAGATGTACCTGAATTCCTTAAACTGTTTGACCTGCCTCAGGTGGAAATAACAGACTGGTACAATACGTGGCCCCAGGAATCTGCGCAGGCCCTGCCACAAAGATCTAGATGGAGGGGACCAGCCGAGAAAAGGAGAACACCGGGAAAACGGCTCCCATTTAGACCGACTACAAGACCCCGTTAAACATCTCAGAACGCTTGTACAATTCACCAACTATGTGAGGCCGCATAGATTCCTGTGAACTCCTTCGGGGAATCTAACGCCTTGAGGATCGAGGCCCTGGACTTGTCTCCAAGACAATGCCTCTGGACTGAAATGGTCACCATAAACTGTGGAAGCGGACTGGACAACACGTCAAGGACCAATAGAAATAGAAGATGCATGTAATGTATATAGTACACCAACTGTGGCATAGGCCTAAACATTGTTATAACACCTTTAATTAGGAGGCCTACCCGACCATATATGCCTGTATAGCCCTTCATTTGCATTTAAAAAAAAAAAAAGGAACTTAAATTTGTAAATGAGTAGGGTAAAGGGACTAGAGCGGTATAGGGATTTAATTTCTAAGAGACAGGACTCATAGCTTTGGAATGCCCCTATACCCACTTCTGAGGGAAATGTATTATATTTCCAGGTTTAAAGTTATGTTTAAAGTTGTGTTTTTGACGAAATCCATAATGTACATGCATATATGTATCTTTGAAAGAAAAAGGGCGTATACCGCGCCTATTAGTTTATATATGCAAAAAATACATACATGTATCCTTGTATATTCCAATTAATCGTAACCTCAAAAAAGAAATTAAGATAAAAAATAATAGTGCAATACAGTAAATTCTATCTTAAAAGTAGGTAATTAGTAACTATGTACAGTCCACTCACATGGAGATGAGCTATAACAGAGCTCTGCTGTGAAGCGCTTGGACGGTACAATCCCCGTCTTTGGATTTGTAGTAGTTGCCACAGATGTTCTCAAGGTGCAATGTGCGTAGTTGGTATAAAAGAAAAATAGCAGCAATATGGTGAAGTAAGTACCAATAATATAATAGATAATAAATAGTAATGTACTTACACTTTCCAGAGCATGTGACCTGCTCTAGTGTAAACAGCTTAGGTGGTATAATCCCCACCAAGGATATACAGGATACCAGGAAATAAAAATAGTAAATATAAAAAGTAACTTTAAAAGTATACTTTAATATAAACAAACAAAATGATAGATGATAAAATATAAAATATAAAATATAGTCCCACTTAACGTGTTTCGCCTGATAGGCTTCTTCAGAAGTGTGGTATGATGTCCAAAAAGTCAGTTTATATATCTTAATTAATGAGAAAATGATGTCCTGGTGTAGTTACTTCCTGGTTCCGGCTTGGTGCTGACACACACGGGTCATACCGGAAATGACGCGGCATCCGCGTCATACCGGAAGTGACGCGATGCTCGCGTTCAGACCGGGAATGACCGCAGCGTTTTGATTGGAGGAAAGAATGTAATAATCTGGCGCCTTGGAACGCATGCATCACCAGTGAATGGTGTGCGTAGCGTTCTGAGCGTCACCCGCCCCAATCTCCAATACAAAAGGAGTATGGGCTATCGGGATGTAAATATGGCGTGGCGGCCATATTTAATAAGGGCAACAGTCCATATATGAAATAGGAGAGAAAACATAATGATAAAATATTAGAAATAATAATAAAAAATAACAATTATACAAGTAATGTGTACAGAAGGAGAAGAGCTACATATCACTAATAAAAACAGTGATAATAAACAATGATAATAAACAGTGATAATAAACAATTATGCAGTAAAAAAAAAAAAAATATGTGCAAAAGAAAAGGCAGCACCACTAAGTGGTAGATATCTCAAAGATAGATCAGTGGAGATGGCACATAAAAATAATCAGACATAATAGTCTGAGTAACTAGCAGCTTTAAGTCATACACATTTAAAAAATACCTGGAAATGAGTGAACCCAATTGATATGTGTACATATTGGGGCATATTTTGAGAAAGATGGACAAGAATGTTGAATGAAATGTAAAAAATATATAAAAAATTAAAAATTAAAAAAGTGTTATATGTCTAAAGAATATTGTTAAAAATAGCGAAAAATAAAAATTAAACAAATCAAAATCAACATTCAACCCCTTGGGGTGTAGGGTATCTAGTTGGTATACCCACTGCATTTCAGTTTGTCCAATCTTTCTTATAATATCTCCCCCTCTCCAGTGGTTCTTAACTATTTTGATCCCAATAAACGTTTTATTTTTATTTTTCGCTATTTTTAACAATATTCTTTAGACATATAACAATTTTTTAATTTTTAATTTTTTATATATTTTTTACATTTCATTCAACATTCTTGTCTATCTTCCTCAAAATATGCCCCAATATGTACACATATCAATTGGGTTCACTTATTTCCAGGTATTTTAAAATATGTATGACTTAAAGCTGCTAGTTACTCAGACTATTATGTCTGATTATTTTTATGTGCCATCTGCTCAAGGCTATGTGCCATGTGCTCAAGGCTACCTTTAGTTTCTAGCTAGATATTATGCAAGACTCATTGCTACCTTTATTAGCGCTTGGCGGCGCGACATTTTAGTACAATTTAGTAAGGTTGTAGGGAGCTACGACAACCCTTTAACACCATAAGAGATTTACCACGAATAGCTCCGATTCTTAATTTCCTTACACAATAATATCATCAAGTACCCCTGACGTAACCGACTGAGGTTACGAGCGGTGCACTAACAAAATCATATATACCATTCACTAGTAATCCCGTTTCAGCAAGTGAAGCTGACGGAGTAAGTCATAGAGCACTGACTCCTTATACACTGGTACAAGTACCAGCTCAAATTTGTGGATCCTAGGCCTAGGATTTACAGCAGAGTGTAAATAAGTTCTGGTTATTAGTTTATTTGATTATTTTTTATTATTTTTAATTTTATACTTGTTTTGTCCTTTTCTGTTCTCCCACTATACCTGGTCAGAACATTCTAATAGCGGTTCATCAGCATAGTACCTAGAATTTTACATAAGTATATATATAAGACTGCGCCACTTAAACTTCATTGAGTGAGAAATGGGGAAACCCTCCAAGAATACTGCAGAGATAATTGATATATACAAACAAAATATGTGAACACAACCCCAGTGAAAACAGTGATAATATACAAAAAATGAGGCTTCGCTGTATAAGGTGAAGTTTCCTGGAAAAGATCCCCAAAGACTTCCTCTTGTCTTCAGCATACATACAAAATAGAGTAGGGGATTATCTGCTAAACACAGATAAAATGGAAAAACATAGCGTTTAACTGTGTGGGAGTAAATAAGGATATATAATAAGCAATTGGCCACTCACAAATTTTCAGATGTAAAAAAGCCTTGAGTGTAATCTTTTTCCTCCAGATTTTCTGTGTTCATCCTCACACTCCCATCAGTAGTTTGGAGATATTTGCTCAAAAGAGAAAATATATATAGAAAAATAAGGTGCAATTCCAGAGTGTAGTAAAAAAGATTTAATAACTTACATGTATGTTTAAAACAATCAGCATATCACCACTGGGCGTCCTACGCGTTTCGTCCTAAAATAGGACTTCCTCAGGGACTTGGTGCATCAATGGCAGCAAAAAGACAAATATATTTGTCTTTTTGCTGTCATTGATGCACCAAGTCCCTGAGGAAGTCCTATTTTAGGACGAAACGCGTAGGACGCCCAGTGGTGATATGCTGATTGTTTTAAACATACATGTAAGTTATTAAATCTTTTTTACTACACTCTGGAATTGCACCTTATTTTTCTATATATATTTTCTCTTTTGGAGCAAATATCTCCAAACTACTGATGGGAGTGTGAGGATGAACACAGAAAATCTGGAGGAAAAAGATTACACTCAAGGCTTTTTTACATCTGAAAATTTGTGAGTGGCCAATTGCTTATTATATATCCTTATTTACTCCCACACAGTTAAACGCTATGTTTTTCCATTTTATCTGTGTTTAAGAGATAATTGATACACTGAATATACTCTCTTATAATGTCAAGGGCCTAAACTCACCAATTAAAAGGAATATGGCACTTAGGGTCTTTCATAGACTCCAAGCTGACGTGGTGTTTGTACAGGAAACACACTTTAGGGACCCCGGAGCCCCGAAATTAAACAATAAGCACTTTCCTAGAGCCTACTACAATAACTTCATTAATAGCAAATCGCGAGGAGTGGCAATCCTGATTGGAGCCCAAATCCCTTTTACATATCAATCACATGATACCGACAGATCAGGTCGCTACATCATTCTCCAGGGCACTATTTACAATCAACCTATCACATTGGTAAATATCTATCTGCCGAACACCAAACAATGTCACACATTACGCAGAATTCTAGCCAAGGTCCAACAACTCGCAACAGGGATAACAATCATAGGGGGAGACTTTAACATATCCATAGATGGGCAAAAAGACAGCACGGCCCCTCATTCAGACCATTTAAAATCAGTCAGGTCACAGATGAGGAACCTCATGCACGGTCACCAACTAGTGGATTGCTGGAGAGCTTTAAACCCTACTACGAAGGACTATTCCTTCTACTCTAGATCAGCTGCCACATATACGAGAATAGACCTGTTTTTAACACCTCAGAGAGACCTCTCTCTAATATTATCAACCTCCATTAATAACATTATTTGGTCAGACCATGCCCCAGTCCAGATAAAAGTTAGGATTCCCTCCATGGCGCAAGGAAAGGGACAATGGATGTTAAACACCTCTATACTACACAATGACAAAGCGAAACAGGCAATAGCTAACACCATTTCTCAGTACTTTAAAGACAACAACACCACTGATACTACCCCCTTCCTACAATGGGAGGCACATAAATATGTGGTGAGAGGAGAATTGATTAAATGGGGCTCTTTCCTTAAAAAAGAACGAACCAAGACACAAACAGACCTATTGAGGGACATTGCGAAGCTAGAGGAGACACATAAAAATACTATGACGGAGGCGACTCACCGTACACTAATGTCCCTGCGGTCGGACTTAACAATACTGTTACAACATAAGGCTAAGAAATCACTGCAATGGAACAAGCAACTTTTCTATGCCCAGGGTAATAGATGCGGGAAACTTTTAGCTAATGCGATTAAACGAAAAAGAGAAAAAACATGTATCCCACAAATTAAAATAACTGCCAATAAAATAGTACAAACAAATGAAGGAATAGCAAAAGCTTTTACAGACTTCTACAACTCCCTATATAATATCACGAAAAACTCCCTAGATAAAGAACAGATAATGACATACCTGGCAGACAAGTTCGACAGAATACTCCCACAGGCAGTAACGAAATCCTTGGATGAACCCTTTTCATTCATGGAACTCACAAACGCAATTAAATCCACACCCTCTGGCAAGAGCCCAGACCCAGTCGGATACTCAGCATCTTATTACAAAACATACCTGACAGAATTAGGTCATCACTTGCTGAAAGCCATAAACTCCATCAACACAGCCAACCCGATTCCTAAATCGAGCTTAGAGGCCAATATTACCTTACTCCATAAACCGGGGAAAAACCCAGATATATGTGGCAGTTATAGGCCAATCTCGTTGATAAATGTGGACATTAAAATCTTCACTAAAATGCTAGCATTAAGGTTGAAACCCCTTCTTCCCTCTTTGATTCATTCGGACCAGGCGGGATTTGTGCCCTCACGAGAAGCGAAGGACAATACCACGAAAATAATAAATCTGGTCCACAGCGCACAAGGGCTAGCCCACCCTACACTGCTGTTAGCTATAGATGCGGAGAAGGCATTCGACAGGGTGGACTGGAACTTCCTCCTGTCGACGCTAGAAACGTTAGGATTTGGCAATAGATGGATGCAATGGATTCAAGCGATCTATTCGAACCCTTCAGCTAGGCTTAAAATTAATGGAACGTTATCGGAACCATTTCAAATAACAAACGGGACGAGGCAGGGTTGCCCCCTGTCGCCACTCCTATTTATTATAGGGCTCGGACCCCTTCTACAGGCAACAAGAGCCTAATCGAAAATTGAGGGAATGCGGGTGGGCGATTCCCAATACAAAGTCTCAGCTTTCGCTGATGACCTAATTTTCACCTTAGCTAACCCTACAACATCTCTTCCAGCTCTGATGGATACACTATCTGAATATAGCGCTCTATCGAATTTAAAAATAAATGCAGATAAATGTGAAATTTTAAACCTTGCGGTATCCGAGAGGGACAGGACACACCTTCAGAAGAAATACCCCTTTCAATGGGCGACAAAATCTATTAAGTATCTAGGAGCAAACATAACCCCACACACTAAATTTCTGTATGGGGCCAATTTCCCACACTTGTTAGATTCCATTAGTTCTGACCTAGACAGCTGGAATAAACCCCACTTCAGGTGGTTCAGCAGGGTCAACATATTAAAAATGAACACACTTCCAAGACTACTCTATCTTCTGAACACTCTCCCAATTTCCATTCCACGCATGTTTTTCAAGAAAATCCAGACCCTATTTACCAAATTCATATGGGCCAACAAACGGCCAAGACTACGTTATAATATTCTTACTAGGCCTAAAGACAAAGGAGGGGTAGGTCTTCCAGACTTTTGGCTGTATTACCAAGCCATACATATGGGCCGCGTAATTGACTGGTCACACCAGTTACCATCCAAACTGTGGATTCCCATACAACAGGCCCAGTTAGGGGTATCGCTCCGGACACTGCCATGGCTTTTAACTGCTCCCAATGAGTGGAAAATTCCAAACCACCCAACAATATCTCCCACCATTAAAATATGGGAGAAAATTCTCTCCGGCAAGGACATAGCTCCAACTCCCTCACCACACTACCCAATAACAGGCAATTCGAACTTCCCGGCTGGGAAAAGCGGTTTATTATTAAAACCTCAAAATAGCATGGACCCTGCGGGCCCTATAAAATTAGCTGAGGTTATAGCAGATGGAAAATTAGCCCATCTGTCTCTTCTGACGGCCAATACACCACCGACTCCAATGCAAAACTTCCAATACGAACAACTACAACACTTTTTAAGAGCACAGGCCCTATTGAGCTGGACCCCTAGGGAGAGGATGAAGTTTGAGCAACTGTGCCTGCAAGACAAAATCCCACCCAAACAAACCTCCACATGTTACAAATTGCTACAAGATCAAACACACGCCCGACTACCTTATTTCACCAGAACATGGGAAACACACCTACACACCAAGCTAGGGGAGGCAGAATGGAACGCTATATTTAAGACCGTTTTCCACGCACATTCTAGTGTCCCTTTACAGGAGATAAATTACAAGTTGATATCAAATTGGTACACTACGCCGGTAGATGTACATAGATACGACCCGACTAAGTCTACCGAGTGCTGGAGATGTAAACTTGAGAGAGGTACATTCCAACATATATGGTGGTCATGCACTCTGATTGCAGGATTCTGGAAAGAGGTGTGGAACGCAGTGCGCCTAGTAACTAGCTTAAACATCCCATTTAACATAGAGGCACTCCTCTTGCTACATTTAAACACGCCACAAGGCAAATTCAGGTACTCTCTTACATATTTCATGCTGACGGCAGCTAAATATACAATAGTGAATAACTGGAGAGCCCCTATGACCCCAGCCAAAAAAGAATGGTACAGTAAAATCGAACATTTCCACACGATGGAAGAACTAAGGTGGGAAGCACTAGATAAATACCACAAATACCAAGACATTTGGCAACCATGGAAATGGTTTCTGAAAGGTACACTCACACCATAGGGGGAATCTTCGCGCACAGCTTAAAGTGAGCCGTCAGTGCTCTTATATTTACCACAGCTATTAGACCTCATAGCTATTAGACCTCATCCTATCTTACTCAGGAGAATGTTTAGTTATTATGTTCTACTATTTACTTGCAATTCCATGTATATTGTTTAATATGTTAAACTTTGCTCAACATCTTCAAGACATGTACCTATATTTGCTATATACCATGTAAATTTATGAATCACGCGGTTTACTACAATGTTATACCTTGTCTATGTATTGTGTCTGAAAAAGATAAAGGCAAAAAATAAAAAATATACAAAAAAAAATTGCTTCCTCAGTATGGTGTCTCTACCGCTCTTGTAAGATTAAATTTGTTGGTAGACGCCATAGACGAAGCCTTTAACTACACCTCACAAGCCATTAAAGCTTTATCAGCAGAACAGGAACAGATAAGATTAGTAACCCTTCAGAATAGAATGGCCCTAGATTACCTCTTAGCGGCACAAGGAGGGGTATGTCAAATAGTTGGAGATCAATGCTGTACACATACTGCAGACAATCAGGGATACATTACACACGAGTTAGATCAGTTAGAAGAAGTCCAGCAGAGATTTAGGAAACAAGATGAGAACATTTTTGGTAGGTTAGATTGGACCTTTGGACTAGCCAATTGGTTAGGAGATATAGGAAGATACATCGCTATTTTGTTATGCTTAGTTATACTTTATTTTTCTGTTACAATGTGTAAGTGTATATGTTCCGCAGTTACGAAAAAGTATACAGTACAGCCATAAGGTCCCAACAGACAATACTTAGTCCTCCGGATTTTATAAGTGACAGCTGCTCGGTGCGGAGGAGCAGGGTTTGCACAGTCACAGCTCCCATTCAGGTTTCCAAATTTAGGAAAAATACAATACATTTTTTTTCCCTTGACCTCAGATTACTGGGCAAGCCATGTAATTTTGTAGGATGGCAACATACCCAGGTATTTTTCTATCATTATTCTGTCCAAAGGAGGGATTTGATAGAATGTTATTATTTGTATGCTTCTTGATTTAACACGTTAGTGAATAAGCCTCTAGACTAACAAGCTAAGTCCTGTTCTTTTTAGACAGGGTGATGCCCGTCCTATAATTCTAGACATAGAAATTATTATATGTAAACAGACTGGTCACTGACTTGGGCCTTTCATATTAAAGAGCTAAAAGAAAACCAACGTAATTAATTTTAAGTTTAAAAATTAAAGACTAAAAAGTATGATGAGAAAATCTTACTGTACAGAAAGTCTGCATACACCGTACTTTATAGCAGATTGAACAAGAGTTCAGGAAATGAAGAACGCTTGGGATGTGTATGAAGATATCTTGAATTTCAAAGAAGAAAAACGAGTTGGGTATTTAATAATGGGCATAACAAGTGTGTTTTGGTTATTTATTTACTGACATTCTTTATTTTTAGATTTTTTTCTGTTTTTTATTTACTTTAAATAATATATTTTGCACCTAAAGCAGTATGGACTTAATATATAAATATGTAAATCTTTACTCGGTTCTGTTCACTATATTTTGTTGAAACATTGATTAAAATGTGTATATCTGAATATTATGTAATCTTTTGTAATCATGTAAAATAGCACAAACAATGATTAGGTAGATATACAGCTAGTGTTAATAATTGCCATTAATTTCACATGGTCATTGCATGATATTCACTGAAAATTACAACATGAATTTATGTTGCAATGTAATGTCATATTTCTGAAAGTTTATTGAAATGTTAGCGAATACATGAATTAACTGCATAAACAAGCCTGGTAATTAATCCCATACAGACAGTGTCAGCATAGAGAGTTGCTGTAGGAAATTCCCTCTGTTCACTTATTAATTATTTTTTCTTAACTCTAAACTTTAACTGAGTTTATTGGAAATTCATTTCATTTCAGTAGGGAATTAGAAGAGCTGAGAGTAAATCTAAATACATTTTGTGTGTGATTAACCGTATATTGAAAATTCACTAAATACATCTGTAACAAACAAACAGAAATATACAGGTAGACAGAGAGAAATATGCAGAAAATATATCCAAAATGCATAAAGTTTGACAGAAAAGATAATATATTATCTCTATATTATAACAATATAATAAATGCAATTAAATGGAATGTGTGAGAAGATAGACAGACAGACAGACAATACAAAGCAGCTCTGGAAAATGTTTATACCAGCCCTCTCAAACATTGTGCCACTATCGTACACAGATATAGAGATGGAAAGAAAGGTTTCAAGTTGAAAATTCTAGGTCCAAAATAAAAAAGTGCACTCATAGAACAAAACTAAATAAAGTTAAAAAAACTAAATAAAATACTTTATTTTTAGCAGACACGCACAGGATACAAGAAACAAATATGGCTTTGTTAATGTAATGGGACTCAAACATTGACTGCATGATATTGCATTTCTGCTTTAAATAAAAAAAAAAATATATATATATTTTATTTTGTCTATTCTAAAGTATAGGTTGCCAAATATAAACGCTGCACAACATTATGTCTGTGTTCGCTCATTGTTTGTCAAGCTGGGAATTCTGGGATAGTTGTGAAAACATGATTTCTCTGCCCTGGCCTACATATCCCCCCTAATTGATATGCCCCATCTCAACCATTTCTTTTTTCCTTAGTTTGTACTCATGCTGCTAAAATTTCTCCAGGAGTTTGTCTTTTCATGGAATTTCCTTTCCCAATCAATTAGGTTTCCCACGCATTTCAATATTTTATTAAAACCGAACAAAAACTGCACCTTTAAAATGACCTGACCTGTCAACTAACCACGTACCTTCCCTGCCTTATTCACCCTATTGTAGTCACTTACTGCTTACAGACTATGCCACCAATACAGACAGTGCCATATCTACTTCTAACAGAATACACTCTACCTTTACATGCTGTGATAATATCACTTCCCCTTTAGGCTGAAATCTTTGTGCTCGACATGAACTACTTCTTGTCCAAGTTTTCTAACTCGTGAGCTATAAATAAAACAAAGAAAAGAATAACTGGCGTATCATCCCAAATCCCAAGGCATATTTAAGTAACACTTTAGTGACACTCCAATGGCCATTAGATGGACGCTCACCTGCCACGTCAAGGCAAACCACTTCAGTGAGTCCTACACTAACAATTCACCTTGCGTCCTTCATCTTCAGGTAAAAAAAAATCTCTAATAAGACAGAGAGGGGTATTATTTTTAAACCCCTACATACTTATTAACCCTTAATAGGAAACACATTTAGTGGGCAGCACTGCCCCTGGCTGGAGAATATTCTAAATGACAAATTTTAAGATTAAAAAGAAACTGCTCAAACCAAAGGGATTTTATGATCCAGTCCACTATTAAAAAAAACAAACAAAAAAAATCAGTTTGTACAAAAAGGATATGGAAGTATGGACCTTCAAAAATAAATTGAGAATATTATTATGTTAGATAGATCCCAGTTACAAAGATATGAAAAAAGAAAGTAATAAAGATAAAAATAAACAGATTCCACTAATCTTTGATTACTGTAGTAACATTGAGGCTCTTAAAGTTATCAATCATAACTGGAACATTTTAAAACAAGATAATGAGATTGAAGATGTTATAGGTCACAGGCCAAAACTTGGTTTTAGGGGAGCAAGAAATGTAAAACAAATTATAACTAGCTACATAGAAAAAGAGAATAGGAATTGTTTTAACAGAAAGGATTTTATCATTATTATGTTATTATTTATATAGCGCCAATAAATTCTGCAGTGCTTTACAATGGGTGGACGAACAGACATGTAGTTGTAGTCAGACAGGTTGGACACACAGGAACAGAGGGGTTGAGGGCCCTGCTCAATGAGCTTACATGCTAGAGGGAGTGGGGTAAAATGACCCAAAAGGTAAGGATAGTATTAGACTAGTGACAGTTGCAGAAGAGGAATCAGTCGGGAGCTATTAACAGTTTAATTGATACGCTTTTATGAAGAAGTGGGTTTTTAATGATTTTTTGAAGGAGTGGAGACTGGGTAAGCATCTAATGGAGGAGGGAAGCGAGTTCCACAGGAACGTTGCAGCCCTGGAGAAGTTTTGAAGGCGAGCATCAGAGGTGGGAGTACGGACAAAAGATAGACTTAAGTCTTCAGCAAACTGTAAGGGCCTAGACGGGACATACTTGTGTATTAGGGAGGATAGATAGATGGGAGCATCATTATGTAGAGATTTGAAAGCAAAATACATAATTTTAAAATGAGCCTTATATCTTACAGGAAGCCAATGTAGGGACTGAAAGAAGGGTGAGGCATGGAAGGTGCGGGTGTTCAGGAAGATTATCCTAAATGGCGCATTTATTATGGACTGTAAGGGCGCAAGTTGGGTGCACGTAAGACCACTGAGAAGCGGATTACAGTAGTCAAGGCGAGAACGGACAGTGGAATGGACCAGCACCTTAGTCGCATCTGGCATTAAGTAGGGTCTGTCATGGTTCTCTTGCTTCCCCTGACTTTGGCTCTCCATGACTACTCTTCAGCTTGTCATTTCCTGTACTGCGACTTGAAGTATATCCCTGCACAGCCCCCCTGTGCAGAGACTCACAGGCAAGGTGAATTCTTACCTGACCACCTTGGTCTGTGTTTATTTGCAAGGGTGAGCATATATCTCTGCACACCGGACTCCACATCAGATAAGACCGTGACATGGTCGGATGCGCGCAATGTTTTTGAGATGGAAACGACAGGATTTGGCGTGAAGGAGAGGTCGGAATCAAAGAGAACACCTAGGCAGAGAGCCTGCGTGGTGGAGCTGATGGTGGAGCACCGTTGACTTGGAGGGAGACCGACACAGGAGTAGCAACACTTGAGGGAGTAAAGACCAGAATTTCAGTTTTGGTCAAGTTGAGTTTAAGGAAGTGGGCAGCCATCCAGTTAGAAATTGCATAGAGGCAGAGACACTAGTCAAGAGGGCCGGGGAGAGATCAGGAGAGGACATGTAGATTTGCGTGTCATCTGCATAGAAATGATATTGGAAGTCAAATGAGCGAATGTATGATGCAGGTGTTTGCTTCCCTGGGGTCCTGTGGCATCTGGTTAAGTATGATGAGTGGCTGAGAGCTCTCCTTGCTCTGATCATAGCTCTCATTCTCTTCCTCATAGTTCTCTGGTGCTCCCCTCAATGATAATGTGGGAGGAAGTGACTTGTACTCACATCCTCCAAGCACCATGGATTGACACAGAGCAGGTACCTGGTCAAGCTGTTAAATATGGTTTTCATGTGACTTTGAGTGCATGGGCCACCCCATGAGCCCCCTAAGCTTGTGGGCCCAGGTGCAGCCACACAGACTGCACTGGCGGTAGTTCTGCCACTGCTGGTGCCACTCTGTCAGGGGACTTGATCAACATCTAGCTAGCACAATCCGCTTCCTCTCTAGCTAGCACAATCCGCTTCCTCCTGTGCCCTCACAGTCCTAAAGGCACAGCATATAAAACGTCAGCCACCCCCTCCTTTTCCTGGACCATACCCCCAAACCATATATATTCCTGGAAAACTCCTTACCAAGTGACCTTGTTGTCTTAAAAATGTCCTGATTGGAGAATCTGTCCATGAGTTACAGCATGTAAAACATTTTACCAGGTCACAGCTATTTTCTGATCCAACAATGAGTTCCAGGCATGTGGCGCCTTAGTCCCAGTCTCCAAAAAGGGGTTTGATCCATCTCAACGCCCCCACAAAGACACGACTCCGAATACGAATTAAAGAGTGATGTGGGTAGGCCATAAGATTTGTTAGTGTTCCCCTCTATGTTGTTATAATGTTTTT
This sequence comes from Pelobates fuscus, assembly GCF_036172605.1. Lineage (NCBI taxonomy): Eukaryota > Metazoa > Chordata > Amphibia > Anura > Pelobatidae > Pelobates > Pelobates fuscus. The sequence goes on along the minus strand of NC_086319.1, from coordinate 412,309,820 downwards.
TCTGTATCCCCATATTTCTATGCTCAATAAAAAGATATTAAACAAAAAAAAAAGGGGTTTAAGGACCACTGGGGAGGAGAGTGCTCACAAGCACCAGGTATCCTCTGATGCCTCTGTGCTGCCCCAATCTCCCCTCCAAATAGCGCTCTATTTGGAGGTAAGGAATCCAGATGATCGCCGGTGATCCTTGAGTCCAACTGGGAAGCACAACCAGCCTTCGTGATAACAAACCCCTTTAGGGGATCTTGGTACAAGACCCATAGTTTGTGGCAAGGGGACTTGCCTTCAGGTCTTTCTAGAAATGTGTCACACAACTACAGACAACTCAAATCAGGAGGACATTGACATCTACATTGTTAAAAAGCAAAAAATGTCCATATATTTTCAAAAAAATATCTTCATAGAAGGCAAACATACATACAATATATATATATATATATATATATATATATATATATATATATATATATATATATATATATATATATATTCATATATATATAGCTCATAACATGTTTGTATTATTGATGTGTAAGGCCACAACATCTCATCATCTATGGGAAATTGCCCCAGGTTGCTGTAACACAATTTTAGAGTGATTCAACAACAACAAAAATATCCCTATAGTGTACCCCTTCAATTATTTTTTAGTTTTTGCATATTAGCAAGCCTGTATTCATACATCCTAGTATCTAGGATTTAGAAAGGGGCCTGAATGATAGGTTTGCTTGTCCCCAATAACCATCCCTATGCAAAGAAGCAAGAGGAGATCACAAACTGAAACCTACCTATAATCCATATCTTGAGGCAGTGGGTTACATGTGAGCATGTGAGTTCTGGCAAGAGGTGTAGTGGGGCAAATGCTACCCCCATAGCATGGGAGAGCTGGCAAAGAAGTTGTGAACTGCAGATTGAAACTGTTCTTTGAAAATGAGAGGGATGTGCATTCGGACTGCACAGATCTACAGGAGTGAAGCAGCAGACAGACATTTAATAGGGACTTTGCTAGTCCAACACTGTGTTGGCCTGTGCATGGGCTGGTGGCCTGTGTTCTGAGGCCAAGACTGGCAAACAGAATATTTCCTAGTGGTCTACGGTACCTGAGGGTGAGCATGTATGATCAAACCCCACAGCTGGTAATGCTAATTAAAACCTATATGAATGATAAAAATATCATGATATAGTATGTAATCACAAATCACAGTGGTGAGATAACTTGGAACACTCACAAATTAAAGAGCCAGTTAGAAGTTGGCTCTAGACTATACAGGCATTTCATCAATCTCAGGTTGATGCAAGGTAGAATACTTCAAGTACCAGGTCCCTCAGAAAGCAGCAATATTCCTTTAAAAGGTAGCTCGGAACCAGATGAAGTTAAAACACTTTATTTCACATAAAACAAAGTAAAACTATAAAGATACTTGCACTACACATTTTCACCAACCTCTGGGTACTCCTCAGGTGTGATGTAGAATTATTAAAAATCTTTATTGAACTTGTACTGAATTATTGTACTAACTCCATTTTAACCTCACACTGTGACAAACCCTCCATTTTGTCCTCATTACCTGACAGATTCTCCATCTTAAACTACATTACATGACAGAATTTCCCAGCAACATTTAATACAATGAACAGAGACTGTATTTTCTATAAAGACATAGCTGACTCCGGAATTATTGAATCTCCTGTAACATGCAACAAAGTATAACCAAGGCCAGAGCCAAGGCCATGAGAACACTGTACTAATGAAATGTTCTATTCATAAAAGAACCTTGCACCTGACCACAAGATTGACATCACTGACTGTGTAAAATGACGCTCAAGCCCCCCTTTCCACCGAGTAAAACTCATGCTGGGGAAAATGGCGCCTGAGCCTTCTGTCCACACCCTTGTCCAGAACAATACAACCTCTCGGTGGGAGGACACCTAGCTAGTCACTCAAACCCCTGAGCCAATTAATAAAATTGATGGGTGGACACTGATATAGTCACATAACATTTAATCCAATTAATGATGTTTATTTGTTATTATCTGATATTCAATGATGATGTCATTTTTCCTTCAAAAAGGTCTGCATAACTGTTTTCCAACCAGATGGCATTAAATTTTCTGAAGTGCTTTTAACCTGAACTCCATGTGTCAGTGTGAACTTACTTCTGCGTATACGCAATTTAATCATCTCAGATTTGGACAGGAACAGATAGACATTTAAACATATTTGTTTATTTCTAAATTAATCTACATCAATTTGGCGCCCAGAACGTGGGGCATCGGGCTATGTCTGGCCGGCGAGCCATCCTAAGGAAGATACTGTTGGACGGGGGAATCCTGGGGGTAGGAAAGGCGACTGATCACCTCCAGGTACACGGTAGAGACTTCTGCAGAGCCACCGGTATGTTCCGGCCCCTTTGATTGACCCGTCCACGTGTCTGTGACTGCTTCCCGGGAAGACATCAAAGACAGGTAATATCTTGCCCGGTGTCTCGTTACTCACTTGTTTACCTGCATTTAGTCTATCTGTTGCCTGGGTGTGTTTGTATTGGCCTATTTTAGCTTAAGTGCCCGGGTTGAGTGTCTGTTTGCTTGTTGTCCCCTTTTTGAGATAAAGGGGGGTGGACCTGCGGGGGTTTTGCCTGGGGTTCTCTGTTTTGCCTGTTTCCCCTTTTTGAGATAAAGGGGGGTGGACCTGCGGGGGTTTTGCCTGGGGTTCTCTGTTTTGCCTGTTTTCCCCTTTTTGAGATAACGGGGGGTGGACCTGCGGGGGTTTTGCCTGGGGTTCTCTGTTTTGACTGTTTGCTTGTTTACCCCTTTTGGGAAAAAGGGGGGGGTGGACCCGGGGGATTTGCCTGGAGTCCTGTTGCCTGTTTACTCCTTTTAGGAACCACGTGGCTGTGGTTGTAGGGAAAAAGGGGGGTTGACCTGTGGAAGTTTTCCTGGGGGTCTTCTTTGCCTGTTTACCTCTTTTAGGAGCCTCGTGGCTGTGGCTGTATGGAAAAAGAGGAGTGTTGGAACTGTGGATTTTGTGTAGACTCATAATTTCCTGTGATCCTTCTTGTGTCACTTTGATAGCCTAGCTAGCCTCATTGTGCACGTAACTCTGCTTGCAGAGAGGTGGTAACCCACAGCTTCGAGCGCTGAGGCTGGCGGAATTCCAATTTTATTTTATTTGTGGCGGGCGGATTCAAGCAGGCATTGCTTGTCTCCAGCACCACGTAGTAGTGAGACTTATGAGTGGGTTTCATAGGGGCACTACGGGAGTGAGGATAGAGGTGGCCACTTTTAGTGGACTGCTATAACGAGGGAGGCTATACAGGATTCGGGTCGGCGATGGTTGCTGTTTCCTGTGGCCGCTGGTAGTGAGACTTGAGGAAGTCGTTCTCCGAGCGGGGACACTACGAGGTTGAGGGAGGTGACTTAGGTCACGCGAGTAAAGGAAAGGTTTACTGTTGATTTTATTTGAACTGTGATGCATGCACTGTATTTCAATTGTATTGTTGTTTTGTTTGTCTAATAGGAGTCATTCAAACTCCTGTGTCTGTCTCTAAGGATTTTTCCTTACCTTTTTTTTACCCTTTCTACACTTCCTGTACTATTATACTATCCACTCCCATTCCTCTTAACAGAGAAGTGATTGGTCACACACTTCTCACCTCGCTCCAATCCGTGTCTACCACCCCGGGTAGGCGGATTCAGTGACTAGTCTACGTTTTGGGAAGATGCACTTGAGTAGGACCCACCTACATTTAAAGTGGCAGTCGAGCATTGTAGACATTCCTGTTCAATTTTCCTTATCTTTCCCTATATCTAGGACGCTGGTGTAGGGGAAAGGGGATTATGGGGCAGGATTTGAGTAAGCCCAGTAAGGGCTGGTTAGCATGTGATTTAGTTGATGACAGAGAGGGTGAGGAGATGGTTAAAGGTGTTGAAAAGATTGCAAAAGTATGTAAAATTGCTGTGCCGACATGCGGTAGATTGCAACCAGAAAGTTGGCGTAGATTATTGATGGAAAAGAGAGGCACGCTTGCAAATAATGATTTATTAAAAACAGCTGAAGCATGGTACAGAGTAGCAATGCTATTCAGCAGGAAGGTTGGGTTGAGGAAGAACTAGATCACAAAGGGTTAAGAATGTATGTATATCATAATAATTGTTTTTGTATTTTGTATTAGCCATTACCCTGGTAGAGGGTGGGGGTTTTGTATTGAGTTTCACTGAGAGTATTATTAAATGTTGTGCTTTTGTGTCTCTTTGCTTTTGCAATAACTGTAACGTGGCTATCCTTCTGTCTTGTTACTGTACAGCATTGACATGGTTAAAGAGATTCTGCGGGCAGTCTCTCTCTCCCACTTCCCCCGCCTTCCTCTCTCTCTTGCTTTCTGTGAGGGGGGGTTGCGTGCTTGCAGATTCAGATTTGTGTTTCGTAGAGTTATTACTGATAAGACTTAGCAATGGAATTTTTGCTCGGAAATATTCTAATTGTGTATTTTGCTACTTACATAGGAGTGATGTGTCGTATAGGAGGTTTCTAGGGTTTGTGTGTTGTTGCTGCTGCCATTTGTGCGACGCCAGCAGGTTCCGTGACGTTGTATATGTATTTGGACGTGTTGAGTGATTAATAGCTGGTGAATGATGGGGGAGGTTGGTTGCATCCCGTGAGTTTATTTTTTGCACCATGTTATTCCAAAGCTTCACGGGCTGTTAAATGTATTGAGCTATAATTTAGTGTAAAGCTACTGCAAGCTGAAATGCCCTAAAAGAAAATGGCCCCTAGAACAAAAGAAGGTGTCATGCCTTAACTATGGTATCCTCTTACTTCCTGGTTCCACTGAGCTTAGCCACACCCCTTTATGACACGGTCTCCCTATTTAATCCGACCGCACCAGCTGATCGACGCTGGATTATTGAACTACGTTCCGTACTCACGAACCGGCTACAACATCGTTGTGAAAGCCCTCTGTTACCGGACCGGACTAGAAGACTTCAAGTTCCCTTCACCTCTCCTCTTCCACGACTAAAGCTGAACTCTCTCCTTCCAGAATAACTGCCTCTGAGGAGATCTCGGGAACCAGTGTTCTATGTGCCGGAAGCTAAGTAAAACCTCTGTGATAAGCGTTGCATTTCAAAGCTGTTATTTCCTGTCTTCAAAGTCCTTCGATAAAACAAAACCGTTACAGCTAACTTCAACTCATACTTTATCTCAGTTAGCTGCATCTGTATCGCTTCAGTTAAAGTCTATGGAACAGCTATTGTAACTTCTTATCACCTAATTCATTAATACTACTAAGAGACTCTTTCTGATTCAGTGTCTGCTAATTACTACCGTTTACTACTTAAAGCTACAGTGCCTGTAATTGTGGACTTCAGTTACCGTTTACTACTTAAAGCTACAGTGCCTGTAATTGTGGACTTCAGTTATCGTTTACTACTTAAAGCTACAGTGCCTGTAATTGTGGACTTCAGTTATCGTTTACTACTTAAAGCTACAGTGCCTGTAATTGTGGACTTCAGTTATTGTTTACTACTTAAAGCTACAGTGCCTGTAATTGTGGACTTCAGTTATCGTTTACTACTTAAAGCTACAGTGCCTGTAATTGTGGACTTCAGTTATCGTTTACTACTTAAAGCTACAGTGCCTGTAATTGTGGACTTCAGTTATCGTTTATTAATTAAAGCTACAGTACCTGTAATTGGACTTAAAGTCAATACCTTTTTCTTTTGATAATAAATATTCAAACTATAAGAAATCTGCAGTTGTGTTCCTTCATAACAAATGTTTAGACGTGACAGAATAATCCAGCCATTGTAATGGATCCAGCAGATTTCGATTCTACGATAACTACGCTGAATCAAAGAGTTAATACACTAGCCCAAGGTGTGCAAGACCTGCAAGTTACTAACGAAAGAATTCTCACTTATGTCAGAGATCTACAAACTCATACACCTCAAACCATTCTGCACTCGGCTAGTGATCCTGCTGTATGTAACCCTGAAAAGTTCTCTGGAGATCGTTCCAAATATAGGGAGTTCCTCAACTCTTGCAAACTATTAATTGCTTTGAAACCTAGATCTTATCCTACAGAAAGAACTAAAGTTTGTTCGGTTATTTCCTTTCTAAGAGGTGAACCTATGTCATGGGCCCATTCCTTTCTGGAAAACGATGACCCCATCTTAGACTCACTGGATGAATTTTTTGAAGCCATGTCTCTTCTCTATGAAGATCCTAACAAACAAGCAACAGCTGATTTAACAATCAGAACACTACAGCAAAGAAATAGACCCGTTGAAGATTACATTGCTGAGTTTAAAAGATGGGCAGTAGAAACGCAATGGAATGACATCACATTGCGCAACCAATTTCGAATTGGTTTATCTGAAGCTGTAAAAGACGAACTATCTAGAACAGAACTCCCTACTACTTTGAACTCTCTAATACACTTATCAATCAGTATTGACAGAAGATTAAGAGAAAGAAAGGCCGAAAAAGCCCTTTTACATTCTAAAGACCGCAAACCTTTCACTCTCTCAAAAGCTCCAGAAAAGACTTCCTTACCAAGTGAACCTATGGAAATAGGGGTAATAAGAAGTCCTCTCACTCCTGAAGAGAAAAACCGAAGACGTCAATTAAACCTATGCATGTATTGTGCCTCTCAAGATCATTTGGTTTCTGATTGTCCCTTATTAAAACGGACAAAGGCCGGTAGGCAAGCCTATACCTCTGCGATCTTCAGTGCACTCCCTTCTACACCAACCACTCAGTTCACTCCTATATCCCTTATACTACAGTGGGACAAGGTGAGAATTGTGACTGAAGCTATCATCGATTCTGGTGCAAATGGAGTATTCATAGATTCAACCTTTGTAACAAAGAATAAAATTCCTTGTGTTCGAAAAGCCATTTCTGTTCCTATTAAAGTGATTGACGGCTCCCTTATATCCTCGGGACCGATTCTTCATGAAACCATCCCTCTAAAGGTAACCACCAATCATATTCATACTGAATTTCTAGTATTTGATGTTATTCCATCACCTCTCTATTCCGTTATAATAGGGATCAACTGGTTAAGGAACCACAACCCTCAAATTTCATGGTCTCCTTTCTCTCTCACCTTTAACTCACATTATTGTAAAGAAACATGTTTACAGCAAATTCCTATTCTTCAGATCTCCAAAGAACCAACTATACCTTCTTGTTATTCAGACTTTTCAGACGTATTCAGTAAAAAAGAAGCTGAAACGCTCCCACCTCATCGTTCCTACGATTGTCCTATAGACCTCATACCTGGTGCCCCTATGGATAATTCAAAAGTCGATTGTATCATCAACTGGCCTGTTCCCTCTACAGTAAAAGAATTACAGCGATTTCTAGGGTTCGCCAACTTCTACAGAAATTTTATTAAAAACTACTCTGAGATAGCTCACCCACTCAATCAACTTAACAGTAAAAAACATCCCTTCAATTGGAACGAGAAGGCTCAAACTGCCTTCAATGAATTAAAGAGAAAGTTTACAACAGCTCCTGTTCTTCAACTTCCAAATCCTTCATATCTTTATGTCCTTGAAACGGATGCTTCGGAATTTGCAATTGGAGCTGTCCTTTCTCAACACAAAACTCCTCAAGAACCTCTTCATCCTGTCGCCTTCTTCTCACGATCATTATCTCCTGCCGAAAAGAATTATCCTACAGGGGAAAAAGAATTATTAAGTATTAAAGTGGCTTTAGAAACCTGGAGACACCTTCTTGAAGGTGCTCAGAACTCTTTAATCGTATATACTGACCATAAAAATCTCGAATATCTTCACTCCAATAAAACACTGTCTGCTCGACAAGTAAGATGGAATCTCTTTTTTTCCCGGTTCAACTTCCAAATAGTCTTTAGACCTGGGTCTAGAAACAAAAAGGCTGATGCCCTTTCCAGGATCCATAAAGACACTAAAATTGAACCTCCTCCGTCTACAGTCATTGGAATCTTATCTTCTCTTATTGACGACATTAAAGATCTCAGTGAAGATGCTCTTGAACTTCCTAAATCAATGAAATTATCCAAGAAAAACGGTCTCTACTATTTTAAAGACCGGATTTACGTACCTCCCTCTTTCAGAATTAAAGTACTCGAATTTATTCATGATTCTCCTCTGGCAGGTCATCCAGGTATAAAAAAGACCCTTGAATTGTCTAAAAGATACTATTGGTGGCCTCGTCAAGAACGAACTATTGAATCTTATGTCAAATCTTGTTCTGTATGCCAAAGATCCAATCATATGTCCTCTTTATTCAAGAAATTACATGAAAATCTAGAATTGGCCTCCTCCAATCAAAAGAAGTTTTTTGATACAAAAAGACAACCTTCACCCTCTTATACAATCGGTGATCTTGTCTGGCTTTCCTCAAAGAACATCTCTACAAACCGTCCATCAAAGAAGTTAAGTTCCCTTTTTCTTGGTCCTTTTCCAATACTATCGGTTATCAACCGTAATGTTGTTAAATTGAAACTTCCACCTATTTTAAAGCTACATCCTATTTTTCATGTGTCCTTACTAAAGCCTCATCATCCTGACCCTTTCCAAAGAAATGTCACTACTTCTCCTGATCCCATATTGGTCCAGGGCGAAGAAGAATACTAAATTCAAAGTATACTGGATTCAAGGATCCATCGTGGCTCTTTACAATACCTCATCAGATGGAAAGGATATGGAATTGATGAAGATACTTGGGAAAACTCCTCTGTCGTTCATGCTGACAAATTGATTTCCAATTTCCACAAGCGTTACCCTTCTAAACCAAGTCAATAGCACCCAGAGGTTGCTCATTAAGGAGGGGGTACTGTCATGCCTTAACTATGGTATCCTCTTACTTCCTGGTTCCACGGAGCTTAGCCACACCCCTTTATGACACGGTCTCCCTATTTAATCCGACCGCACCAGCTGATCGACGCTGGATTATTGAACTACGTTCCGTACTCACGAACCGGCTACAACATCGTTGTGAAAGCCCTCTGTTACCGGACCGGACTAGAAGACTTCAAGTTCCCTTCACCTCTCCTCTTCCACGACTAAAGCTGAACTCTCTCCTTCCAGGATAACTGCCTCTGAGGAGATCTCGGGAACCAGTGTTCTATGTGCCGGAAGCTAAGTAAAACCTCTGTGATAAGCGTTGCATTTCAAAGCTGTTTTTTCCTGTCTTCAAAGTCCTTCGATAAAACAAAACCGTTACAGCTAACTTCAACTCATACTTTATCTCAGTTAGCTGCATCTGTATCGCTTCAGTTAAAGTCTATGGAACAGCTATTGTAACTTCTTATCACCTAATTCATTAATACTACTAAGAGACTCTTTCTGATTCAGTGTCTGCTAATTACTACCGTTTACTACTTAAAGCTACAGTGCCTGTAATTGTGGACTTCAGTTACCGTTTACTACTTAAAGCTACAGTGCCTGTAATTGTGGACTTCAGTTATCGTTTACTACTTAAAGCTACAGTGCCTGTAATTGTGGACTTCAGTTATCGTTTACTACTTAAAGCTACAGTGCCTGTAATTGTGGACTTCAGTTATCGTTTACTACTTAAAGCTACAGTGCCTGTAATTGTGGACTTCAGTTATCGTTTACTACTTAAAGCTACAGTGCCTGTAATTGTGGACTTCAGTTATCGTTTACTACTTAAAGCTACAGTGCCTGTAATTGTGGACTTCAGTTATCGTTTATTAATTAAAGCTACAGTACCTGTAATTGGACTTAAAGTCAATACCTTTTTCTTTTGATAATAAATATTCAAACTATAAGAAATCTGCAGTTGTGTTCCTTCATAACAAATGTTTAGACGTGACAGAAGGTTGTCCTTAGTACCCACGCCTCCTCCTGCCCTCACTCTGCCCTTAGTGAAGTCATATCCGCCCATATATCGTGTCAAATCTGGCCATCCAAGGCTGACGAGATCTACTTCTACCACGCTCATCCTATCCTAAGACATGCTGTCTTCCTTAATTCCCATATATTATGAACAAAAAAGTTACAATTACTAAAATTATCCTACTATTAGTTTCCTTATATCAGGAAAGTGTCTGTGACAAGTAATGGTTAATATGTAGATAGAATATATATGTCTATCGTTTCACGTATAAGTAACAAGTGTGTTTTAACTTTGTGTACAAAGATTGATAACATGCTGAAAGAAGGGTTATCTTAAAGAACATTTACTAAAAGAAAGTTCTAATAAACCAAGATTTCTTGAACAAATGGTAATACAATTAGGGATTGGTTTCAAAATGTTTTGATCGAATTGAAAAGGAACCAGTTAACATTATAAGCATAACTATTAACAAATGAATAAGCCAAGTTTAAAGACTGACTAACATAATTTTTGTTGTAAGCCCAGATATTTTATTATTGCATATGCATAGGAATTGAGACTTTGGGCATTATAGTATATTAATTCTAGATCTGTTACTAGCAGCAAGTGCCTATCCCACGCATGCTTAAACACTTCTACTGAGTTAACCTCTACCACTCCAGTTGGAAGGCTATTCCATGCATCCACTACCCTCTCAGTAATGTAATACTTCCTGATACTATTTTTAAACCTTTGTCCCTCTATTTTTGAGACTATGTCCTCTTGTTATGGTAGTTTTCCTTCTTTTAAATATAGTCTCCACTTTTACTGTGTTGTTTCCCTTTATATATTTAAAATGCTTTTATCATATTTCCCCTGTCTCGTCTTTTCACCAAGCTATACCTGTTAAGATCCTTTAACCTTTCCTGGTGAATTTTACCCTGCAATCCATGAACCAGTTTAGTAGCCCTTCTTTGAACTCTCTCTAAGGTATCCATATCCTTCTGAAGATATGGTCTCCAGTACTGTATCCAGTACTCTAAGTGAGGTCTCACCAGTGTTCTGTACAATGGCATGAGCATTTCCCTCTTCCTACTGCTAATACCTCTCCCTATGCAACCAAGCATTCTGCTAGCATTTTCTGCTGCTCTATTACATTGTACATTGCCATTAACAGCCAGGAAATGGAGAACAAGAAATGTGAATTCAGGTATAGCTGTTTAACCCCTTAAGGACACATGACGTGTGTGACATGTCATGATTCCCTTTTATTCCGGAAGTTTGGTCCTTAAGGGGTTAACAATGCTTAACAAAATCTCCATTATCTTTTTCATTTATTTTGCAGAAGACAATGTTATTTGTCTATTTTGTTTGTTTTAAAAATACATTATCAGTGAAGAATAGAATAAATTTTATCCCATTTGCGAGACATAAAATTGTGATAATGTATATTTGTGATATAAGTAGGAATTACATTTTGAGATGTTAGATATAAATTATTAAATTAAGAACGAGAGTCAGGGATAGCGTCTGTCTCCATGGGCACAAGTCTGGTGTGGGAGATGTGGTGGGCTAGCCGCTGCGGGACACCCACGGAGTGAAACGTTCGAGGCTTGTGGAGACAAGATGAGCATGTTAGCCTTTTATTATTTTTCTCTAGGGAAAGCATAGGGCCAGTTAATAGTTGTTGTACATGGGCTATTTGCAGCCTCCATTGCATTTCTACCTAGTCTTGATTTCTGATGTTCCCTCCATTGCTACATCACCTGTCTGCTCCCTTACCTGCCCACCCCTGCTTACTCCTCCCACCGATCCCTCCCCTTCATCTACAGTCCCCCACTTTCTCCTACTACTCCTCCCTCTACTCCACCTTTTCCTCCTCCTACTCCTTCTTCCTGCTCTTACTCCTCCCTCCTCTTCCTACTCCTCCCTCTACTCCACTTTTTCCTCCTACTCCTCCCTCTACTCCACCTTCTCCTCTCTCCTCCTACTTCTCCTCTACTCCTCCTCCTACTCCTCCCTCTACTCCGCCTTCTCATCTTTCCTCCTACTTCTCCTCTACTCCTCCTCCTCCTTCCTCCTGCTCTTACTCCTCCCTCCTCTTCCTTCTCCTCCCTCTATTTCTCCTTCTCCTCCTCCTACTCCTCCCTCTACTCCACCTTCTCCTCTTTCCTCCTACTTCTCCTCTACTCCTCCTCCTCCCTCCTCCTGCTCTTACTCCTCCCTCCTCTTCCTACTCCTCCCTCTATTTCTCCTTCTCCTCCTCCTACTCCTCCCTCTACTCCACCTTCTCCTCCTACTCCACCTTCTTCCCCTCTCACTCTATCCACTACTCATTCTTCCATCTCCCCACCACCATATCTATATCCTTTATATGCTTCCTCCCTTCTTATTCCTTACCAATTTCCTCCGCTCATAGACAACTCTGCCTCTACCTGACAACATTATATTTTGAAGAAAAGTTGCTCTGGCCACTCTTCCGCCACTTCCCAGGGGGGAATACCACACTAACGACAAATTATTCAGACATGAAAGAACTGTTTTGGGCACTCTCAAGGAAATAGTGCGGTCCTGATCCAGATTCCCATGGAAGTAAGACACCTGTAAGGGAGGTGGCTGTCCCTCATGTTTTTTCTTCACTAAGTCCCCAGAAATCTCATGAAAGGAACCTGACTCATTAGAACAAAACATGAACAATCAATTCACAACTCTCTACAGAGGGGGGTCAGCAAGAGAACTGTAAATAGAAAGACAAATACCCCCCAATCTCACACAGAAATAGGTGAGGAAACCTCTTCTACTGCTCCTCATGGTTGCTTTGAACAGATGAAAGAAGAAACAAGACACCTTTCAACAGAGCATGCAGTAGCTTTACCAGATCCTGACTCCACTCTGTTTGCGGATAAAGAGGAAAGGTACCATACTAGATTTGCTGTTGCTACAGAAGATCGGGTACGTCAAGCATCTTCACTTTCCTCACCCACATCTGCTCAAGACGCTGAATTGACAGCCTTCTCAGTGGCATACAAAATGCCTGAAGGAAGACATACCAATACCTACACTGACTCAAGATATGCCCTGGGTGCAGCACATTATTTTGGATCAATCTGGAAGATAAGAAGCACCACTCAGCTGACTAAAAGCTGCCAACCAAGCCACAAGTGCACCAAGGGAAGTGGACAGAATGGTGTCCGCTAAAGAAACTTCTATACTCACCATGTAGATCCTACCTACAGATCTCAAGCTTCTGAAAAAATGACAAGCAGCTGCTGACCCTGAAGAAATACAAAGCTGGAAAAACAGAAAGGGGCAACCCTTGAAGACGGGCTGTACTCCAACACTCTCAAGCTCTGTTTACCCAAAAACATGTACTGGGCAGTGAGCCCATGGAACTTTATACCCATCCAAGACCCTCATGAACTCTCTGATCTCTAAATACTATAAAGTACCTAGAATTACTCCTCTAATCATCAGTTACTACCGATCCTGTGTTATTTGTGCCAAAGACAGCTCAGGCAGAAGAGGAGGAGAATCCTAAGCACCTAGCTAACTCTCACTATCCCTTTCAAGAATCCAAGTGACAAAGAGCTGCTGGGTCAAATATGCACTAGTTATAATAGACATTTTGTCAGGATGGCCAGAAGCCTAGCCAGTCATCAATGTGACAACCAAGACCATATACCCAATAGTGCATTGTGAAAGTTGCAGAGATCACTCAGTGGATTCATTGTTCCAGATTCAAGACTCTCTCTCTCTCTCTGCAACATGAGAAGTGACATTTGTTGATTTTGACACACTTTTGACTCTAAAGAAAAAATGACTTGTTAATAAAAAAATAAATAAATAAAAAGATACCAACAAGTAGGTGTTTGATGGCCATAATAATGCCTGACCACCTGCCATCGATGGAAAGCCGAGGACCCCAAAAGGAGACCTCGTGAAGCTGAAGAGATCCAAACGCCAAGCTTCCTCAGGATTATTTGTCCATCCTGAGTTTGTGGTGATATTAATATTGACTAAATGATCCGAGTCCACCCACGCTGATGTAGCGTGGGACAGGTTTAATACTACAATGCATAAGCAAATGTGCCCTAGCCAAGGTTATTATGTCCATACACATAATACATGACAAGGTACTCTTGACACACCACATTCATGCTTCAGAACATAAAGAGGAGCACCCCTCTAAAGGGAAAGTTTGACATATATATTGATGCCATAGGTGTGCCAAGGGGGGTACCAGATGATTTTGCAGTAAAAGGAAAGTTTGAGTCCATTTTCCCAACCGCCACTGCTAATAATAATAATAATATTTTGATTTGCATTTATTATATCTATTGCAACCAACAACGTTTACCTGTCACCATGACTTGTTGTGCCTATATTCCAGATAACACAGGTCCATATGGTAATGTAAGCTTGTCTATTTATGATGTCCCTCTGAAGAACTAAGAAGACTTTAAGAACCGTTACTTCAAAGGGTTTTGTGCCTTTGGGCTAACCTGTCTTCTGAAACTAACCAATAAAGTTTATCTTTTAGAATTTAACATTTCATAGGGGGGACTGATGTAGAATTATTAAAAATCTTTATTGAACTTGTACTGAATTATTGTACTAACTCCATTTTAACCTCACACTGTGACAAACCCTCCATTTTGTCCTCATTACCTGACAGATTCTCCATCTTAAACTACATTACATGACAGAATTTCCCAGCAACATTTAATACAATGAACAGAGACTGTATTTTCTATAAAGACATAGCTGACTCCGGAATTATTGAATCTCCTGTAACATGCAACAAAGTATAACCAAGGCCAGAGCCAAGGCCATGAGAACACTGTACTAATGAAATGTTCTATTCATAAAAGAACCTTGCACCTGACCACAAGATTGACATCACTGACTGTGTAAAATGACGCTCAAGCCCCCCTTTCCACCGAGTAAAACTCATGCTGGGGAAAATGGCGCCTGAGCCTTCTGTCCACACCCTTGTCCAGAACAATACCACCTCTCAGTGGGAGGACACCTAGCTAGTCACTCAAACCCCTGAGCCAATTAATAAAATTGATGGGTGGACACTGATATAGTCACATAACATTTAATCCAATTAATGATGTTTATTTGTTATTATCTGATATTCAATGAAGATGTCATTTTTCCTTCAAAAAGGTCTGCATAACTGTTTTCCAACCAGATGGCATTAAATTTTCTGAAGTGCTTTTAACCTGAACTCCATGTGTCAGTGTGAACTTACTTCTGCGTATACGCAATTTAATCATCTCAGATTTGGACAGGAACAGATAGACATTTAAACATATTTGTTTATTTCTAAATTAATCTACATCAGGTGTATATGTCCATACATCTATATATACACACACACACGGCACATTTCGAGGACATAAGAAACAATAATAAAGAAGCAATAGTAGTAAGAGCAAAGTCAGTTGAGGTGTGCCGAAACTGACGTGAGGTTAGACCTGTAAAAGAGGGCAAAAATATAAGAAGGGATTTTTACAAGTCAGATACATTTATTCAGCAGATCATTATTTAGATATTTCACAGAAAGACAATCTTATTTCTTTCTCAGGATTGGGGATGTATTTGTTGTAAGCAGATGATTTCCCCCGACCCATATTTTAATGATGTGAGGTGAGGCTGCTCCAATGCATAATAAATGGCCCGAGAAGGAATGAGGGTTATGTCCTAGTCGGAGTGATATCGTACGAATGTAAAGCATAAAATGTTTATTGGTTAGGGGTTTTCCTTGAAAAGCTACTAGTGAGTAATCAGGGATGGAATTGAGTTGAGATTCCAATAGATTATCCAAAACGTGGATAGGACCTGATTTGGTAGAGGTAGGATAATTTTTCATCTCTACTGGAGGACCAGTATGGCTCGTTTTGGTATGAGTAATAGACAAATGTGTATGCCTGTGAAGTAAGGTTTGATAGTATTGTAAACTAATTTAGGAGAAAAGTGGCAAAAGTTGTAAATTCGACCATAGTTACAAATAGAAACATTTATCACACAATAAACATGAACATACCTTTAAACAACTGATACGCTCTTGGGATAGGCTTTATTAAATTAAGGTATAAACCAGCCTGTGCGAGCGGCCTACTATGGAGCAACAGTGTATTTAACGGATAATTAGGACTGTGAAGCTTGGAGGCTCCATGGGCTGCGAGTTTGCTGAAGGATGATCTCCGAAAAAAAAAAAAAATCCTGCAAATTAGAGTGTGGGAGATCATCAGTTGCTTATCCTGAATACCCAGAATGTGAACATAAGTTATGCAGAATTGAAGATTTGCCGCTAGCCAGATAAGACTCCTTACCAAGTTCATAATCGAGAGGAACTGAAAGCGGCCTTTGTTAACAATATTACATGTCGCCGAGATATTAGAAAAGCATCTGACCGACTGCCCTCTCCACTCTTTGCCCTGTATATGTGTAGCTGCTACGATTGGGTAGATTCAAATAGTGCTGAGGTGGTATTGAAATATACTAGTGAGTAGTGATGTTGCGAACACGAAATTTTTGGTTCGTGAACGGCGAACGTGAACTTCCGCAAATGTTCGCGAACCAGTGAACAGGGCGAACCGCCATTGACTTCAATGGGCAGGCGAATTTTAAAACCCACAGGGACTCTTTAAATCCACAGGGACTCTATAAATCACAATGGGGGGACCTACTGTCTTCCCCTCCGCCCCCCCCCCCCCCGCGGTTAGTGGGGGCCATAAAAATAATGAGGGGGGGCACTTACTGTATGATGTTGTATCGATCAGGTAGTGTAAGGGTTATGCCCGCTTCACAGGGACAGACCAAACTCCCCGTTTAACGCACCGCAAACAACCGCAAACAGTCCATTTGCACAACCGCAAACTCCCCATTTGCGCAAGGTTGGATACCAAGCTAGCCATGTCCCTTTACTTGTCCTCACTGATGTCATTGAAGGTCTCTTCCTCCACTCAGCCACATACAACACCAAGGGTCCCCGAAAGGTAACAACAAGCCCCCTGGGACGCCTGCTGTGTTTGGTCTTCCACCTCCTCAAAGCCACCTTCCTCCTCTGACTCCTCTTCTTCAGACTCTGCTCTCTGCGTTTCTTCTCTCTGCGTTATTATAAGGTGTGTTAAGTAGTACTATTTATCAGTTTAATCCCTGTTGCGTCCCCTGTCAGGGGACGTGTACATGGCATCGATTTTAGGAACCGTAAGATGGAAAAAGATGCTTGGTCGGTCCTCCTAACTAGAGACTGTGTTGCTGTACGGGTGGCAGGGGGAGCCATTTATAAAGTACCCACTGCCAAGGTACATTTGAATTGTGTAGCGGGGCACGGAAACGTGGAGGTGGGGATGATGCTGGCAGGACCTACCCGCTGACGTTATTTTGGGCAACGACCTGGGGGAGCTGACTTCAGCTTTTGTTCCTCAAACTGCAGTACAAGAGGCGTATCTGGTTGTGACCCGGCAACAGGCCCGCACCACAGCTCCGCCTAACCACTCTGAGGCTCAGGTAAGCAATGTACCCCCCATGCCCAATGTCACGCCCTGGACATCCCCCCTAGAAATTGGTTCTGAAGTGGCCCTAGATCCCTCCTGGCAGATCTACAAAGATCGTATTAATAAAGACCAGGCAGGATTAGAAGGGTAAAGGTACACCTGGGACAAGGGGCTGCTGTACCGGCACGCAGAAAAAATAGTGTCCGGATCTATTTCCTTACCCATAAATCAATTGATAGTGCCGAGAAAATACAGACTGGAGTTATTACGCATTGCCCACGACATTCCCCTGTCTGGGCACTTAAGGATCAGCCGTACTAAGCACAGGCTGACCCAGAACTTCTTCTGGCTAGGTATCTCACAGGACGTCAGGCGATACTGCCAGACCTGTGATACCTGCCAGAGGGTAGGGAAGAGGGGAGAATGATACAAAGCCCGGCTGCGTTCTCTTCCCATAATTGAGGAACCATTCAGTAGGGTAGCGGTAGATATTATAGGACCCCTATCCAAGCCCAGCCCCTCCGGCAAGAAATATGTACTGACCGTGGTGGACTATGCCACCAGGTACTTAGAAGCAATAGCTTTGACTAATGTGCACGCAGAGACGGTAGCGGATGCCCTGATGCGAATATTTTCCCGGGTGGGCTTTCCCAAGGAAATTATTTCGGATAGGGGCACCCAGTTTACCGCCGAAGTCGCACAACAACTCTGGAAGATATGTGGGGTTCAGCAAATACTGAACTCCGCTTATCACCCCCAGTCCAATGGGCTCTGTGAATGGTTTAACGGAACACTTAAACAGATGATCCGTACGTTCATAGACACTCGGACTTGGAAAGGTTCCTACCCCACTTGATGTTTGCCTATAGGGAAGTACCTCAGGAATCCACCGGGTTCGCTCCTTTAGAACTATTATTTGGGAGAAGAGTGAGGGGCCCCCTAGATTTAAATTAGGGAACACTGGGAGGGAGACGAGACTGTTAGCGGCACCCCCATCATACCCTATGTGCTAGAGTTTATGGACCGCCTGGAGATGCTGACCCAGAACGTACGCGACAACCTCCAGGCGGCCCCACACAGGAAGTGCAGATGGTACGATAAGGGAGCCAGGGGCCGCAGCTTTAAGGTGTGGCAAAAGGTGCTAATTTTGCGACCCGTCCACAAGGACAAGCTGCAGGCTTACTGGCAGGGCCCATACAAGGTGGTAGAGCAGGTTTGTGATACCACCTTTGTGATCGGTCTGGTCACAGGCACGGGAGGCAAGTGCATGCTCCATGTGAACATGCTCAAGCCACACCATGAGCGCACGGAAGAGGTAACTGCGATCTGTGCACCTGCCACTGAAGATTATGATAATTTGCCACTCCCAGATCTCCTAGACCAAGAGGGCCAGAGCGGAGACCTGGGAGAAGTACAGTTAGGAGAACGGTTAGTCCCCCAGGAGCAAACCCAGGTCCAAAGACTAATCCAGGACAAGGGTTCCACGTTTCCCAACCACGTTTCCCAACACTCCGTTAACCACTCACAAAGTTGAAACCCTAGACCAGACCCCCCTTCGCCAAACCGCCTAACGCATACCCGAAGCAGTTAAAGAAAATATGTAGAAAGAAATTGAAGAAATGCTGCAGTTCAGGGTGATAAAACACTCTGACAGCCCCCGGGCCTCCCCGGTAGTACTAGTACCGAAATGGGACAGCACGACCCGTTTCTATGTGGACTGCCGGAGGCTAAACGATAAAACAACCTCAGACGCCTACCCTATGCCCCGGATAGACGAGATCATAGAAAAAATGGCCAGAGGCCAATACCTCACCACAACAGATCTGTGCAAGGGGTACTGGCAAATTCCATTAGCCGAGGACGCCATCCCCAAGTCGGCATTTGTCACCCCGTTTGGCCTGTATCAGTTTAAGGTCATGCCATTCGGAATGAAGAATGCCCCGGCTAACTTTCAGAGGATGGTAGATCGGCTACTGCATGGGTTTCAGGAGTATGCCTGCGCCTACTTGGATGATATAGCCATTTTTAGCTGCTCCTGGGCCGAACACCTGACCCACATAGGAGCCGGACTAGACCGGATTAGGAAGGCCGGACTGACCCTAAAGCCCAGTAAGTGCCATATAGGAATGGCAGAAGTTCAATACTTAGGGCACAGAGTCAGGAGCCTGCTACAGAAACCAGAACCCGCTAAAATAGAGGCAGTTGCCAAGTGGCCAACCCCCCGCACTAAAACCCAGGTCCTCACATTCCTGGTTACCGCAGGGTACTACAGGAAATTCGTAGCTAATTACAGCACCCTAGCTAAACCTCTCACGGATCTAACACGTAAAAATCTCCCCAAGATAGTAGTATGGGCCCCAGAGTGTGAACAGACCTTCCAACAGCTCAAGACAGCGCTCATTAAATCACCTGAACTTTCTGCTCCTGATCCAACTAAACGCTTTCTCATCCATACAGACGCTTCTATGTTTGGATTGGGAGCTGTACTGAGCCAAATCGGAGCAGATGGCGGCGAGCAACCCGGGGCTTATCTAAGCCGGAAACTTTTACCAAGGGAAGTAGATACACTGCCATTGAAAAGGAGTGCCTGGTGGTGGTGTGGGCCCTCAAAAAGCTGCAACCTTACTTGAGTAAGGACAATCGTTTACCTTATTCACAGATCACAACCCGTTGGTGTGGCTGAATAGGATGTCAGGAGACAATGCCAGGCTGTTGCGCTGGAGTTTGGCGCTACAGCCTTTTGACTTAACAATTCACTATCGCCCTGGGAAGCAAAATGGCACAAAGCGTTGTACGATCTTATGCACAAAGCGTTGTATGATCAGATTACACACATGTGCCATGCACGGCACATGTGTCAACTTGCCCAAATTCAATGCCGCCAACAAATTTCTTCCGTTGTCACAAACCACGTTGCCGATCTCCAGTTGCTGCGGAGTCAGCCACTTTTCCACCTGTGCGTTCAGGGCGGACAGGAGTGCTGGTCCGGTGTGACTCTCTGCTTTCAGGCAAGTCAACTCCAAGACAGCGTGACACTGCCATATCTGGGATGTGGAATAGTACCTGGGAGCTGGGGGGTGTCGTTGATGTGGAGCAAGACGCAGCATCAGAAGAGGACTCAGCCGAGGAGGTTATGGAAGGGGATAGAGTAGAGGAGGTGGCAGCAGGCCTGCCTGCAAGTCGTGGCGGTGTCACCAACTCCTCTGCAGAGCCACGCATTCCATGCTTGTCTGCCGTCAGCAGGTTTATCCAATGCGCAGTGTAGGTGGTATACCTACCCTGACCATGCTTTGCAGACCAGGTATGAGTGGTCATAAGGACCCGTGCCCCAACACTGTGTGCCAGACATGCCATTACTTCCTTTTACACAATCGAGTACAGGTTGGGGATTGCCTTTTGTGCAAAGAAATTTCGTCCGGGTACCTTCCACTGCGGTGTCCCAATAGCTACAAATTTCTTGAACGCCTCAGACTCCACCAGCTTGTATGGTAAGAGCTGGTGGGCTAATAGTTCAGACAAGCCAGCTGTCAGACGCCGGGCAAGGGGGTGACTTTCTGACGCTTGCAGACAACTAACTGCTATTCAATGTATAACAGTGAAAAAAGTTTTTAGGTTTTTAAATGCCCGCTATTGTGATACCAGATAAGAGTGGCAAAGTGCAGTGGCAGAGGTTGGCAGAGTACACGCTGAAGGCCCGACACACCCGCTTGAAGACAACTAACTGCTATTCAATGTATAACAGTGAAAAAAGTGTTTTTGTTTTTTAAATGCACGCTATTGTGACACCAGATAAGAGTGGCAAAGTGCAGTGGCAGAGGTTGGCAGAGTACACGCTGAAGGCCTGACCCACCCGCTTGAAGGACACTGACTGCTATTAGATTACAGTGAAAATAAATATTTTCTTTTTAAAGGCACGCTATTGTGACAACAGATATGAGTGGCAAAGTGCAGTGGCAGAGGTTGGCAGAGTACACGCTGAAGGCCTGACACACCCGCTTGAAGACAACTAACTGCTATTCAACGTATAACAGTGAAAAACGTTTTTTGTTTTTTAAATGCACGCTATTGTGACACCAGATAAGAGTGGCAAAGTACAGTGGCAGAGGTTGGCAGAGAACACGCTGAAGGCCTGACCCACCCGCTTGAAGGACACTGACTGCTATTAGATTACAGTGAAAACAAATATTTTCTTTTTAAAGGCATGCTATTGTGACAACAGATATGAGTGGCAAAGTGCAGTGGCAGAGGTTGGCAGAGTACACGCTGAAGGCCTGACACACCCGCTTGAAGACAACTAACTGCTATTCAATGTATAACAGTGAAAAAAGTTTTTTGTTTTTTAAATGCAAGCTATTGTGACACCAGATAAGAGTGGCAAAATGCAGTGGCAACGGTTGGCAGAGTACACGCTGAAGGCCTGACACACCCACTTGAAGACAACTAACTGCTATTCAATCTATAACAGTGAAAAAAAGTGTTTTGTTTTTTAAATGCACGCTATTGTGACACCAGATAAGAGTGGCAAAGTGCAGTGTCAGAGGTTGGCAGAGTACACGCTGAAGGCCTGACACCCGCTTGAAGGACACTGACTGCTATTAGCTTACAGTGAAAAACTTTTTTTCTTTTTAAAGACAGGCTATTGTCACACCAGATATGAGTGGCAAAGTGAACTGGCAGAGGTTGGCAGAGTACACGCTGAAGGCCTGACACACCAGCTTGAATGACACTGACTGCTATTAGCTTACAGTGAAAAAAGTTTTTTCTTTTTAAAGGCACGCTATTGTCACACCAGATATGAGTGGCAAAGTGGACTGGCAGAGGTTGGCAGAGTACACACTGAAGGCCTGACACTCGCTTGAAGGACACTGACTGCTATTAGCTTACAGTGAAAAACTTTTTTTCTTTTTAAAGGCACGCTATTGTCACACCAGATATGAGTGGCAAAGTGGACTGGCAGAGGTTGGCAGAGTACACACTGAAGGCCTGACACTCGCTTGAAGGACACTGACTGCTATTAGCTTACAGTGAAAAACATTTTTTCTTTTTAAAGGCACGCTATTGTCACACCAGATATGAGTGGTAAAGTGGACTGGCAGAGGTTGGCAGAGTACACACTGAAGGCCTGACACTCGCTTGAAGGACACTGACTGCTATTAGCTTACAGTGAAAAACTTTTTTCTTTTTAAAGGCACGCTATTGTCACACCAGATATGAGGTTGGCAGAGTACACGATGAAGGCCTGACACACCAGCTTGAAGGACACTTACTGCTATTAGCTTACAGTGAAAAACTTTTTTTCTTTTTAAAGGCAAGCTATTGTGACACCAGATATGAGTGGTGGCACTGGGCAAGTGGGCACAGTATCCACTGTGAGCCTGACACAGAAGCTGGCAGGCAGACAACTGCAATTAGAATACACAGGAAAAAAAAGAAGACTGATGTTCTAGCCCTAAAAATGGCTTTTTGGGGTGCTGTCCTTACAGCAGAGATCAGATGAGTCCTTCAGGACTGTAGTGGACACTGAATACCCTAGCCTAGCTATCAATTTCCCTATCAAATGAGCAGCAGCTACACTTTCCCTCCTCTATCTAAGAATGCAGCTTCAGAATGAATCTAAAATGGATGCTGTACAGGAGGTGGGAGGGTCTGGAAGGGAGGGTCTGCTGCTAATTTGCTGGAATGTGTCTGCTGACCGTGAGGCACAGGGTCAAAGTTTACTCAATGATGACGAATAGGGGGCGGATCGAACCGTGCATGTGTTCGCTCCGTGGCGAACGCAAACACGCTATGTTCGCCAGGAACTATTCGCCAGCGAACAGTTCGGTACATCACTACTAGTGAGGTAGACTCAATTGGCTAAGAGACGTGTACCCATTTGTAACCAAAATTTGCTGCATAATCTACGGCACCTGATGTGTCAGTCCGGACCACAGGGAAATCATCAGAAACAGGGGGAACAAGTAGTGACCGGCCATTCCAAGAGGACAGGAACGGATACCACCTTCTTAATATCACCTCTAGCTGGTTTGTCTAAGAGAGCTGTGGAGTTGTCGACAGGGAGACCATGCAAGAGAGAGGATTCTGGAATTTAAAGACTTACCTTGTGGGATTATTCTCCCAAGTGTCTTGTGACGTGCAGATGTTGATGTAAGAAAAAATAATTCTATCTACTTACACTTGTGGCAGGTTGGCCTGCATAGAAAAAGAACTGAGTGTAAACCCCGGGAATGTTGTCCGGGCTACGAGTACTCATAATCTTTGAACAGAGTGAACATGTGATTCAGACTGTGTGGCGTGCTTTGGTGTGGTTCAATGGTGAGGAAGTTGTCTAAGTAGTGTAAGACTACTTGACATCTGCATATGTTCCGTAGGAGCCAGGTTTAAGGTTTCGGCGAAGATATCACATGACTTGGGCTACATATGGAGCCGAATGCTTGTCTGGTAACAAAATAGTGTCTGTCTTCCCACTTAACTCCATGCAGATGCCAGATTGACTGAAGAATGGGTAGTAATTTACACGTGTTAGTAAAGTCTGATTTACATAACCAGGCAGCCTTCCCGGAATGAATGATTGCTTGTATGGCCTCGTCAATTCTGGCGAACTGAAGGAAAACTTATGACAGGGACAGTGTATTTAAGCTAGGAGAAGTGGGTGAGTGAGGTGCAGAAAAATCAAATGATAAGTCTCTTTAAAATGTAAAATTCCCTGAGGCGATTCCTAGGGGTTTGTCCTCCAGGAGGTGAAAAGGAAGTGTTGTGAAAGGCCCTATCAAGAGACCGTTGGTGATATCATTAAGTAAGAGTTTTGTACTCTGATGGGAACTGTGAGTGCTGACTGTAGGATGGGTGTTCCAAAATACCTATGTGGAGTGACACAAACCCTGTGTAAAACCAGTTAGTAGCCATGATAAATTCTACCAGATTTAAAGAAGGATGTAGGGGCACATTGTTTTTGGCGTGTGCACTGAAACAAAGTGAGTCCACGTGAAGAAGTCTACCAGCACTATATCTACAACCATTGGCATTGAAATTATTGCAGACTTGTGCTTCACCTAGAAAACAAATTGTCCTGACTACTTTGTCTTAGCAAAATACCTCTGGGATGTGTTGGAGTCATAATCAGCGTTGGCTTACTGGTAGAGGGAATATCTACGTTTCCAGGATGAAATTTGATCGTATGGCCGGTTGCTCAGCTTATGGCGCAGAAGGTGTTTTTTTTTTTTTTTCTTTTTAAATTCTTTATTTTTGTGGTGCGCATGTTAACAAATGGGCCCATGGTGCCACAACAGCATTCCAGGGCGAAACATTCAGATACATAGATACAATGTGGCAAATGGAGGGTGTGCACATTTTTGTGATAGGAGTGTGAGTCGTGTGCCTATAGCCCACAAGAAGAAGGTATGTGTGTCCATGCTGAGTGTGTGTTGGTCGTCTGAGGTGTCTGTCATTCCGATTGTGGGCCAAGTTCTGACCGTGGTTACAGACAGGGCGTCTAGTGTGAGGCCTGTGTGCCTAGGCTCGTGTGGCTTGACTGTTGATAGTGGTACCTGTACTTTATTGAGCCTCGGTATGCGTTGTTTGGGTCTGTGGTATGGTGGTAAGTCTGTGCGTTTGTTCTGTCGTGGAAGCTAGGGGCGCAGCGCCTAGTGTAGGGGCTGCTTGTGCCAATCATCTGAGGGTACAACCGAGGGTAGGGGGGGTCAGGTAATCTGCCTATCGTAGTGAGCATGTGTGGTTGTGGTGCACAAACTAGGGAAAGTTATAACAAGGGTAACATGGTTTGCCTGGAAGGGGCAACTTGGTGTTGTTACATGTCTGTAGACATGGTTCGGCATTAGTGAGAGTTCAAGTAGTCCCTTCTGCGAGTCG
The DNA here is from genome assembly GCF_036172605.1 of Pelobates fuscus. Classification (NCBI taxonomy): domain Eukaryota; kingdom Metazoa; phylum Chordata; class Amphibia; order Anura; family Pelobatidae; genus Pelobates; species Pelobates fuscus. The sequence continues at coordinate 412,284,614 of NC_086319.1, read as the reverse complement.
GACCGTCGGTGGTTGTCGAGGGACGAATGCGGTTACTTTTGCCGGATCCCATCGTTGCTTTGCAGTTTCTACCCTTTGAGGTGCAGCTGACGGCAGTGAGTTTAAAGGTAGTCCCAGTGTATGCATCATGGCCGTTGCTTCGGTGATGTCGCGGATTATGTGTCGTGCTTCTCCTTGAAGGATCAATAGGGTCCTCGTGTGCCGCCAGCGGTATTGGATGCTGTTCTGTCTGAGGGTAGTGGTAAATGGCCTCAGGGTTCTCCGCCACGCCAAGGTACCTCCAGATAAGTCCGGGTAAAAGGTGAGCCGCATTCCCTCAAAATCATAAGGGTCTTTGTTCTTGAGAGCTGCGAGCAGTGCCGCTTTGTCCCGCCCGCTGTGTAGGTGGACTATTAAGTCCCTTGGTGCTGCCGCTGGGGCCGTGGGTGCTTTTGGGATGCGAAAGCATTCGTCGAGAGATAGGGATTTGGCCTGTCTTGGGGGTAACAGCGCCGCTGCGAGACGTCTCATCATGTGGGGTAGTTCCTCTGTTAGTACAGTTTCCGGGACTCCCCTAATTTTCAAGTTGTTTTTTCGTCTCATATCTTCTAACGTCGCAAATCTGGCGTCATTTCGTTTTGCTTCGTGAGCCCCTGTATTGTTTGCTGCATGGAGGCTATTTGCTGTGCATGTTCCCCAGCAGTAGTTTCCACTGCACCCAGCCGGCCCGTCAGGCCCCGAAGGTCTGCTCGCAGGTTCGCCATGTCTGCCAGTATGGTGTTTTGTAGGCCCGCCAGCAGGTCCTTAAGTACCGCTGTTGTTACCGGTTCCTTGTCCGGGCTGAGCGGTTTTGCATCCGACGGTGGTCTCGCCGGTGTTGCATCCACCTCATCATCCAGGGACAGGTCGTCGGACAGGTCTGAGTAGGCCCCGGAGTAGTCGGCCATATTGGGCCTGGTGGCCTGATGCGCCTGCCGGAGGAGTGCGCCTATGTCCTGGCTGAGGTGAGGTTTGTCCGGTTTTATTTTTTTGTTCTTCCGACCCATTGTGTGGTACGGGTCTCGCTCCTGCCTCTTTGGGTATTTCGGTCGGGTTTTGCCTTGGTAGGATTGCAAAATGTCTAGCTGTGTCTCGGAGCTCCGAGATCATGCGGCCATTCAGTTCAGTCGCTTGGCCACGCCCCGGCGCAGAAGGTGTTTTGAGACCCAAAAAAATGCCTTAGAAACCATTCCGTGTGTAACTGACCCCAGTCGGTGTTTGTATAGTACTCTCTGCGAGCCTGAACTGAGATGGGTGCCGGTAACTGACAGAACGTCTCCTTGTATAGAAGCGTTAGACATGCTAAGGATGTGTGGCATATGACTTGGTTAGTAAGGTACCATATAGATCTGCAGTGACCCAGCTTTCTAGAGTAGTGCCTACAGGCGAAATTGTATTAACTAGCTTATGTTGGTGATAGGTGACACCCTGACTACTTGCCAAGTGGCTTTGAGAGGCTCTACCTATGATTTGGCTCGTGGGGCCTTTGTGCCACTGAGGTGGGTGGCGGGGTGTTGGCCTCTCGGTGACATGTAAAAGATTGTAAAATCGATTGGCCGTGACGGGTGAGGCCCTAACTATGACTTGATGCAAGGCTAAAACTAGGCGTTGGCAGATTGGGCTTGAACTTCTGAACGGAAGGCTGATTGTATGCCTTGCAGGACCACTTGACTTATAGGCGAGGAGGCCTACGGGACCATACCTAAATTGGCGGGAGCTTAAACCTTAATGATTGATTGGACATGAGGGGTGAAGGAGAGGTTGGCGTCAAAAAGAACACCCAGGCAGTGAGCCTGCGAGGTAGAGGAGATGGTAGCGCTGTTGACTTGAAGGGAGAGAGAGACTGGAGTAGTAACACTTGAGGGAAGAAAGATCAGAAGTTCTCTTTTGGACAGGTTGAGTTTAAGGAAAATGAGCAGCCATCCAATTGGAAATTGAAGAGAGGCAGTCAGAGACACGAGTCAAGATGGGCGGAGAGAGATCAGGGGAGGACAGGTAGATTTGCGTGTCATCTGCATAGAAATGATAACGGAAGCCAAAGGAGTTGATGAGTTTACCAAGGGAGGCAGTGTAGATAGAGAACAGTAGGGGACCAAGGACAGAACCTTGGTGGACGTCGACAGAGAGTGGTTGGGGGGAAGATACAGAGTCAGAGACAGAAACACTGAAAGAGCGCTGGGAGAGGTAGGAGGAGGACCAGGAGAGAGCAGTATCCCATAGACCAAAATTACAGAGAATGCGAAGAATATGTTGATGATCAACAGTGTCAAAGGCAGCAGAAAGATCAAGGAGAATTAAGATAGAGTAATGGTCACGAGATTTAGCAGCAATTAAATAGTTGGATACTTTGGTCACAGCCTTTTCAACAGAATGACCAGCACGGAATCCAGACTAAAGGGGGACAAGCAGAGAGTTGGTTTCAAGAAAGTCAGTCAGTCTGGTGTACACAACTCTCTCGAGGACCTTGGAGGCAAATTGCAGTAGCGAGATAGGACGGTAGTTTGATGTGGAGCTGGAGTCAAGGCTGTGCTTTTTAAGAATTGGGGTTACAGTTGCCTGTTTGAAGGGTGAGGGAAATGTGCCAGAGGAAAGGGAGAGATTGAAAATTTTAGTGAGGGAAAGAGCAAGAGAGGGAGACAAAGTGCGGATGAGATATGAAAGAGTAGGATTAAGGAAACAGGTGGTGGGCAGGAGGACCAGAGCAGAGCAGAAACCTCTTCTGCTGTAGCAGGTGCAAATGAGTGTAGAATGGTGGAGGGAGTGGGGTTGGGTAATGTAATGGTAGGGGAAGGAGAGAAATTAGCGATCTCTTCTCTGATTGTAGAGATCTTCTCAGTGAAGTGAGATGCAAAGTTTGTGGCGGACAAGGTGGTAGAAGGAGGGGGATTAAAAGGGCGAAGAAGAGCATCAAAAGTGTGAAATAGGTATTTGGATTGATGGGACAGTGTATTTATGAGGGTGTTTATGTAATTTACTTTTGCAGCGGAGAGAGGCAGGCTGTAGGAGCACAGCATAAATTTATAGTGGAGGAAGTAAGATGCAAAGTGTGACTTTCTCCAGCAGTGTTCAGCAGTTCTAGAACATTTTTGGAGGTAACGGGTTAGGTTGGTGTGCCAGGGTTGTAATTGGGGGCGCTTGCTGTGTTTAATTGTAGGAGGTGCCATGATGTCGAGTTGAGAGTTGAGTTGTAGAGTGAGCTAGCCGAGTTACGGCAAGTTAGATTTGAGATGGGTAAAAGGAGAGTCTTGAGTTTAGTGGAGAACTGCTGGAGATCAAGTCAGTTGAGGTTTCTGCAAGATTGGCGAGTTGAGGGTGGTGAAATTTTGGTATGGGGTATGCTGATATCAAATTTTAGTAGATGGTGGTCAGACAAAGGAAATGGAACCGTGAAGAGATTAGAGGTGGTTCAGAGATTGGGATGTTTAAGTCCCCAAGTATGAGGGAGGGAGTGCTAGAGGATAGAAAGTGGGGTAGCCAGGAAGAAAAGTGTTCAATGAATAGCCTAGGATGTCGATAGATGATGGCAATTTTTAAAGGAGTGGGCTTAAAAAGGCAGACAGTGTGAACTTTAAAGGAAGTAAATGAAAGGGCAAGGGCAGGGAGGATAGGTTGAAAGGTACATTGAGGCGAGAGAAGGATGTCTACACTGCCTCCTTTACCAGTGAGTCTGGGAGTGTGGGAGAATTCATAAAAGCATATCAATTAAACTGTCAATAGCTCCCTACTGGTTCCTCTCTTGACTCTGTCATTAGTCTAATACTATCCTTACCTTTTGTGTCATTTTAACCCACTCCCTCTAGCATGTAAGCTCATTGAGCAGGGCCCTCAACCCCTCTGTTCCTGTGTGTCAACTTGTCTGACTACAACTACATGTCTGTTTGTCCACCCATTGTAAAGCACTGCAGAATTTATATATAAATAATAACATAATAATGATAAAATCCTTTCTGTTAAAACAATTCCTATTCTCTTTTTCTATGTAGCTAGTTATAATTTGTTTTACATTTCTCGCTCCCCTAAAACCAAGTTTTGGCCTGTGACCTATAACATCTTCAATCTCATTATCTTGTTTTAAAATGTTCCAGTTATGATTGATAACTTTAAGAGCCTCAATGTTACTACAGTAATCAAAGATTAGTGGAATCTGTTTATTTTTATCTTTCTTACTTTCTTTTTTCATATCTTTGTAACTGGGATCTATCTAACATAATAATATTCTCAATTTATTTTTGAAGGTCCATACTTCCATATCCTTTTTGTACAAACTGATTTTTTTTGTTTGTTTTTTTTAATAGTGGACTGGATCATAAAATCCCTTTGGTTTGAGCAGTTTCTTTTTAATCTTAAAATTTGTCATTTAGAATATTCTCCAGCCAGGGGCAGTGCTGCCCACTAAATGTGTTTCCTATTAAGGGTTAATAAGTATGTAGGGGTTTAAAAATAATACCCCTCTCTGTCTTATTAGAGATTTTTTTTACATGAAGATGAAGGACGCAAGGTGAATTGTTAGTGTAGGACTCACTGAAGTGGTTTGCCTTGACGTGGCAGGTGAGCGTCCATCTAATGGCCATTGGAGTGTCACTAAAGTGTTACTTAAATATGCCTCGGGATTTGGGATGATACGCCAGTTATTCTTTTCTTTGTTTTATTTATAGCTCACGAGTTAGAAAATGTGGACAAGAAGTAGTTCATGCTCAGCACAAAGATTTCAGCCTAAAGGGAAAGTGATATTATCACAGCATGTAAAGGTAGAGTGTATTCTGTTAGAAGTAGATATGGCACTGTCTGTATTGGTGGCATAGTCTGTAAGCAGTAAGTGACTACAATAGGGTGAATAAGGCAGGGAAGGTAAGTGGTTAGTTGACAGGTCAGGTCATTTTAAAGGTGCAGTTTTTGTTAGGTTTTAATAAAATATTGAAACGCGTGGGAAACCTAATTGATTGGGAAAGGAAATTCCATGAAAAGACAAACTCCTGGAGAAATTTTAGCAGCATGAGTGCAAACTAAGGAAAAAAGAAATGGTTGAGATGGGGCATATCAATTAGGGGGGATATGTAGGCCAGGGCAGAGAAATCATGTTTTCACAATTATCCCAGAATTCCCAGCTCGACAAACAATGAGCGAACACAGACATAATGTTTCAAACATAATGCAGATACTCGTACAATGGAGAGATGTATTAACCACTGCTTTTACAAACCAAGGCATGGGTTTTAAACAAAAAAGGCCAGTGCAGATACACACATTGTGCAGGGTTAATATTTGGCAACCTATACTTTAGAATAGACAAAATAAGAAAAACATAAAAAAATTATTTAAAGCAGAATTGCAATATCATGCAGTCAATGTTTGAGTCCCATTACATTAACAAAGTCTTATTTTTTTCTTGTATCCTGTGCGTGTCTGCTAAAAATAAAGTGTTTTATTTAGTTTTTTAACTTTATTTTGTTTTGGTCTATGAGTGCACTTTTTTATTTTGGACCTAGAATTTTCAACTTGAAACCTTTCTTTCCATCTCTATATCTGTGTACGATAGTGGCACAATGTTTGAGAGGGCTGGTATAAACATTTTCCAGAGCTGCTTTGTATTGTCGGTCTGTCTGTCTATCTTCTCACACATTCCATTTAATTGCATTTATTATATTGTTATAATATAGAGATAATATATTATCTTTTCTGTCAAATCTTATGCATTTTGGATATATTTTCTGCATATTTCTCTCTGTCTACCTGTATATTTCTGTTTGTTTGTTACAGATGTATTTAGTGAATTTTCAATATACGGTTAATCACACACAAAATGTATTTAGATTTACTCTCAGCTCTTCTAATTCCCTACTGAAATGAAATGAATTTCCAATAAACTCAGTTAAAGTTTAGAGTTAAGAAAAAATAATTAATAAGTGAACAGAGGGAATTTCCTACAGCAACTCTCTATGCTGACACTGTCTGTATGGGATTAATTACCAGGCTTGTTTATGCAGTTAATTCATGTATTCGCTAACATTTCAATAAACTTTCAGAAATATGACATTACATTGCAACATAAATTCATGTTGTAATTTTCAGTGAATATCATGCAATGACCATGTGAAATGAATGGCAATTATTAACACTAGCTGTATATTTACCTAATCATTGTTTGTGCTATTTTACATGATTACAAAAGATTACATAATATTCAGATATACACATTTTAATCAATGTTTCAACAAAATATAGTGAGCAGAACCGAGTAAAGATTTACATATTTATATATTAAGTCCATACTGCTTTAGGTGCAAAATATATTATTTAAAGTAAATAAAAAATAGAAAAAAAAATCTAAAAATAAAGAATGTCAGTAAATAAATAACCAAAACACACTTGTTATGCCCATTATTAAACACCCAACTCGTTTTTCTTCTTTGAAATTCAAGATATCTTCATACACATCCCAAGCGTTCTTCATTTCCTGAACTCTTTTTCAATCTGCTATAAAGTACGGTGTATGTAGACTTTCTGTACAGTAAGATTTTCTCAAGCGCTACATAATTAAACCAAACCTGGGCTACCTAGAGAATTATACTACCTGCCCATTCAAATTAGAAATAATATTTGTGTAGGGGCTTTAAAAGTAGACGCCAGAACAACGTTTGAATAATCTAAATTAAAAGATGGCCATGCAAACATCACTGTTCCTTCCCCTCTTCCCCTGTTTTGAGTGTGTTATGGGATGGGTTGTTGTATAAGCCCAGGGGGGGCACAGAACAAAATATAGTGAATCCCCCTAATTTACCAGTTGGATCAATCTCTATTTAGGAGTCTGTATTTTAAGTCCCGTAGGTTTGGGAATAGTTTTGTTTCCTCTGCAGTGATATTTTTTAACTCAACCTATATGTGATAGTATACTAAGAATATAACTGTATTACGTTGTAGCCACTGAGTAATTTGCAGGAGGATACATTAGGCTTTATTGATTGGTAGATTGCACTTAGTGGCTTTTATTATGCACTTCGCTAGGTTTAATATACAATGGCAATGACTTTTCGCTTTATGTGCATATGTATTTTTGCACATGAGTAATGTGTTCACTTTTTATATTGCAGACTTTTTATGTGCCTACATTTTTGCACTTACCCTATGTGCCCTTTTTGCACTCTATGTATATGGTTATGTCCTTATACATTGCACTTTATTCATGTGGCCTTGGGCTCACATTAAGTACTGCTATTAAGGATTGGGTATTTTTGTGCACAAGTGGCACACATTAGGTTGGTACACTTAATGTTTACTTACATTGGGGTGTAAGTTGTGTTTAGGATTTTTATATAGTGGCACTATTATATTATAGATGTAATTTTAGGCTGGAAATTGGTAGCAATTTAGAAGGATTGTATTCTTAAATATCAGGAAATTGTGGTGCCAAGTAGTACTGTAAAGCTTACACAGGAAGTACATCTTTTTTTCAAATAGCATGTTAAATTACTGCTGCATATATGTCTGGAGGCCAACCATTGCCCGTTTTGTGCATGGTAATATGACAATAAAGTTGAATCTGAATCTGTATTTCACAGGCCATTGGCTAAAATATCTGACAATGCCTGGCTTTTATGGAACATATTAAAATAAAGAAAATATTTGACATTTGAAAAGCCCATCATTCTCATATTACTTTGTTCTAGGATATGCACAGGGTAAACAAATCTACCCATCTTGAAAGCACCATGAAGTCACAGCACATTGACCATTTAATCAATTATTGCTTGTAATGTGCATTGTGAAAAACCACCTCTTTTCTAGGCATGGTTTTCTTATGGTAACTGTAAGGCTGGTGAAGAATTATTTAAATAGAAAATGGCTTAATTTGCCATGGACTTCTTTTCATTTATCAATCACTGGTTTTGTCTGTAATCTCTGCGGTACTGGGAAGCCCAGTTGAATGACACACACACAATGCTGGTTCAATAAGACTACGATTTAATTGTCTCACACATCAGTATATGAAATGAGCATTATACATGCCCCTTATTGGATCATCCAATCGGGTACTAACACATAGTTCTTAAAGGGGCTTAAAGGAAATAGGGGGGTAGAGAGACACACACACACATTCTTGCAGTATACCTTATATAGGGAGGAAGGTAAACAAAGCTCTAACAGATGGTCACTTCAATACAAAGAAAGGATACCAATGTATAGACTGGGCAGCACCCTGTCTAAAAAGAACAGGATTTAGCTTGTTAGTCTAGAGGCTTATTCACTAACGTGTTAAATCAAGAAGCATACAAATAATAACATTCTATCAAATCCCTCCTTTGGACAGAATAATGATAGAAAAATACCTGGGTATGTTGCCATCCTACAAAATTACATGGCTTGCCCAGTAATCTGAGGTCAAGGGAAAAAAATGTATTGTATTTTTCCTAAATTTGGAAACCTGAATGGGAGCTGTGACTGTGCAAACCCTGCTCCTCCGCACCGAGCAGCTGTCACTTATAAAATCCGGAGGACTAAGTATTGTCTGTTGGGACCTTATGGCTGTACTGTATACTTTTTCGTAACTGCGGAACATATACACTTACACATTGTAACAGAAAAATAAAGTATAACTAAGCATAACAAAATAGCGATGTATCTTCCTATATCTCCTAACCAATTGGCTAGTCCAAAGGTCCAATCTAACCTACCAAAAATGTTCTCATCTTGTTTCCTAAATCTCTGCTGGACTTCCTCTAACTGATCTAACTCGTGTGTAATGTATCCCTGATTGTCTGCAGTATGTGTACAGCATTGATCTCCAACTATTTGACATACCCCTCCTGGTGCCGCTAAGAGGTAATCTAGGGCCATTCTATTCTGAAGGGTTACTAATCTCATCTGTTCCTGTTCTGCTGATAAAGCTGTGATGGCTTGCGAGGTGTGGTTAAAGGCTTCGTCTATGGCGTCTACCAACAAATGTAATATTACAAGAGCGGTAGAGACACCATACTGAGGAAGCAATTTGACTTAAAATCTTTTCCCTTATTTTTTTAATATCTTATTTTTTATTGATATTTTCAGAGAAAAAATTAACATCAAATGGGGATACGGGAAAAAAAAAGGAGGATGGGGTAAGATGTTATCACAAATGCAAAGGCGAATTGCCACGTAGTGTACAACAGTTACAGAAGGCAAATGAAAGATACAGCATAGTTAGTATGCGTCCCATATTAAGGCCACACATTGTTTAGCATGTTAGCAACCTAACAATATGTTTGTATGAGTGGGTTCAAATTTCTCAAGTTTTATCAATTTTCAACAAAAGGAGGGTCAACAGTGTAACCACGGCAAATTACATACAAGATATGAATACTCCGGCAGGGTGGTTACGTCTCTGGATATTTGCATATTTAAAGTTCTAGTACTCTAAGAGCATTGCTCCGGACATGTACTGCATCCTAGCTCTTTCAGTTTTTACCCATTTTGTTAAGACATCCCACGTATGAATAATTGTCTCTTCTATTCATTCATATGAGTTCTGATCAGGGCAGGACTGGGAAAAAAATTAGGCCCGGGCATTTTTCAATCAGAGCGGCCCCCTAAGAAGGGGGCGGGGCCAGAGAGGGTGTGTTTTGTCATCACTAATTACAAGCCCCCTCTCAAAGTGAGCATGTTGGTTCAATGTGCAGAACCCGCTGAAGAGCTCTGGCATTAGAAAAAGGCCCTGAATTTGTTCTGCGCAGCGCAAGCAAATTTAATAACATGCTTGCGCTGTGTTTGCTTTTAAATTGTCTCTGGTGTCTCCATAAGTGGGATACCAGAGGACAAAAGGGCCAGGAAAGTGCATGTTGCATATGTTTAGAGCCTGCTTGTGGGATTGCGTGTGTGTAGAGTGTGGTGTGGTATTGTGTAAACAGGTAAATTTCATTTGTGTTTGTGGTGTTATGTGTGGCTAGGGGCTGTAGAGAGTGTGTGTATAGGGGGCATTTTGTTATAGGGGATGTAGCGAGTGTGTGCATACGGGCTGTAGTGTGTGAGCAAGTGTGCTAAAGACATCTGGTGGGAGGAGGGGAGCAAACAGAATAGCCAAGATCCCTGACTGACGCGCGCACAGTCGTAAGCCGCCTCCCCCTCCCTCCGTAGCTCCCGCCTTCGCCCAGTGCGATGTAACAGAACTTGGCGGCCTTTGTGTGGTGCTGGTCGCAGTGCTTGGCCTGGGGGCCGGTTCGCTATGAGCGCGCTGGGGGTTATGGTGACGGACAGGCCCGGGAGGATGTCGTTGCGGTGTCTGGGTGACAGCAGCGGGTGGTGTTGAATCCCCGGACTGTGTTGGTGTTGCAGCCCCCCGTTATAGAGCCAGTCTGTCAGCCGGTGTCCGAGCTGTGTAACCCCCCAGAGACCCTCACCTCCCCCTCCCTGTAATATTCTCCCCTCCCTCCCTCCCTGTAATACTCTCCCCCCTCCCTCCCTGTAATATTATCCCCCCTCCATCCCTGTAATATTATCCCCCCTCCCTCCCTGTAATACTCTCCCCCTCCCTCCCTGTAATATTATCCCCCCTCTCTCCCTCCCTGTAATACTCTCCCACCTCCCTCCCTCCCTCCCTGTAATATTCTCCCCCCTCCCTCCCTGTAATACTCTCCCACCTCCCTCCCTCCCTCCCTGTAATATTATCCCCCCTCCCTCCCTCCCTGTAACACTACCCCCCCTCCCTGTAATACTCCCCCCTCCTCCCTGTAATACTCCCCCCCTCCTCCCTGTAATACTCCCCCCCTCCTCCCTGTAATACTACCCCCTTCAATCTTCTCCTCACCTCCCCTGTAGCGTGGCCGAGCTCCTCTCAGGTCTGCAACCCGGCCGGACTGACAGGAAGTGCACACTCTGTGTGCACTTCCTGTCAGTCCGGGCAGGTCGCGGACCGGAGAGGAGCTCGGGCACGCTACACGGAAGGGGAGGTGAGGCAGTTTTTTTCTTTGTAAAAGCACGCTATACAGACACCAGATATGAGTGGCAAATTACACTTGCTGAGGTTGGCAGAGCACACGCTGAAGGCCTGACACCCGCTTTAAGGACACTGACTGCTATTAGCTTACACTGAAAACATGTTTCTTTGTAAAAGCACGCTATACAGACACCAGATATGAGTGGCAAAGTACACTTGCTGAGGTTGGCAGAGCACACGCTGAAGGCCTGACACCCGCTTGAAGGACACTGACTGCTATTAGCTTACACTGAAAAACGTTTTTTCTTTGTAAAAGCACGCTATACAGATACCAGATATGAGTGGCACATTACACTTGCTCAGGTTAGCAGAGCACATGCTGAAGGCCTGACACACGCTTTAAGGACACTGACTGCTATTAGCTTACACTGAAAAACTTTTTTTCTTTGTAACAGCACGCTATACAGACACCAGATATGAGTGGCAAATTACACTTGCTGAGGTTGGCAGAGCACATGCTGAAGGCCTGACACCCGCTTGAAGGACACTGACTGCTGTTAGCTTACACTGAAAAAAAATTTTCTTTGTAAAAGCACGCTACAGAGACACCAGATATGAGTGGCAACTGTCAAAGTACGCTGGCAGGATTCTGAAGGGCACACGCTGAAGGAAGGCCTGACACACCCGCTTTAAGGACACTGACTGCTATTAGCTTACACTGGAAAACTTTTTTTTCTTTGTAAAGGCGTGCTATAAAGACACCAGATATGAGTGGCAAAGTACACTGGCAGAGGTTGGCAGAGTACAAGCTGAAGGTCTGACACCCAGCTGCTTGCAGCCAACTAACTGCTATTCAATCTATTACAGTAAAAACACATTTTTTTCTTTTTTTTTTTTCCATATTTAATCTTTATTTTGCCAACAGCATGAACAAGCATACAATGCAGACAGTATTGGTTATATCAGGTTTACATGTCTATTCGAAACAGTAACATTGTCATTTGAGCAGTACAATTTATGCATCCTGGAACAGTGGGTATATGCTCATCACTTATAAATATCAGGCAACTGTTTGCTCCTGAGCTGGTGTAGCCTTATATCTAGGTTCGAACTTCGTACATTTGGTATTGTGTTGGCAGAACTTGGGAGGGGGCAGGAGCATATGGGAGGGGAGGGGAGTTAAACTTGGAGTGGAGCCTGAGAGTCCCCAGCCTTGCTACCCGTTTCCTGCTTGGTCTAGTTAGCTTCTCATAAACACACTTAGTCTTTCTCTGGGTGCTATAACATCAGTTAAACGGGTCTGGTTCGTGGTCATTAATACCGGAAGCATGGGGCACACTCCTAGACATTGGAGATCATGGTCTGAGGTTCCAGCTTGCCCAGTATTTTTCGTATCTGCTTCCCCCATCCGAGATCCTGCTGGCCATACGCTCATGAGAGCTTATAACATCCACTCTCTCTGTGATTGCCACTATTGTGGGTATTACTTTACTTTTCCAGGGTTGGGCTATTAAAATTTTTGCCACTGTAAGTATGTTTATTAGTACTTTCTTGTGGGGGTGCAGTGAGAGCCCAGGTATCATATGTAATAGGTAATGTTCTGGTCTCAGCGGAATCAGGAGGCCGGTAGTATTCTCAATAAGGCCTTGTATTTGTTTCCAGAGTGTATCTAAAGCCTGGCATTCCCAAAACATGTGTAGCATGGTACCCACTCCCCCCTCGCATCGCCAGAAAAGCCCAGAGGAACCTGTGTAGATATGTGCTAGTTTGTGTGGTACTAGGTACCATCTCATGGCTATTTTGCAGTATGCCTCCCATAGCGAGAGGCCCTTGGAGGCTTGTTTCATGTTTGTCAGTGCCTCATACCATTGGGCCAATGTCAGTTGGTAGCCTAGCTCCCCCTCCCATTGCGTCATATAGGATCGTACGTCACCTGCTTGACCCTCCAGAAGGGCATTGTAGCACATAGACAAGGGTTTCCCTAGCTTAGCGGAGAGGACCTGAGTGGGTAGCAGGGGTAGGTCTCGGGACATCTCTTTTGTTCTGCATGTATGGGGTAGCAAAATGTTTTTTGTTCTGAGATACAGGTACATGTCCCTCTGGGGTAGAGAAAACTTTCGTTGGAGATCAGGAAACGTTTGAATCTTGTCCCCCTCCAGTAGGTCCTTTACTTTATAAATGCCCCTAGTTATCCAGCTCGCCATGGGTAGATCTGGGGAGAAAATGGTCATGGTTTCTAGCGGCGCTTCCCTAAAGAGCAGGCGCTGGTCCACAATCAGGTGGCTCCAAGTCCGCCATGAGCCCAGCAGGAAGCGGGAGCATTGTGACATGTACGCTCCCTCAGGCTTGGCGGGGGCATTGGACCACAGCATGTGGGACGTGTTTTGTGGGCGTCGGTAGGCGTCTTCTATCGGCAGCCACAGAGGTTTGTGAGAATTATTCTTGAGTCTCAGGATGTGTATGCCCTGTGCTAGGGTTGTTGCCCTATAGTACGTTCTGATGTCCGGAAGACCCAGGCCCCCTTTGGCGAAGGGGAAGCCTAGGTTGCGCTGGGCTTTCCTTGGGGGCTTTCGTTTCCAGACGTGAGCATTAATGACCGATTGCATTAGTTTGAGCAGTTTATTGGGGAGGGAAATTGGGAGCGTGCGAAAGAGGTTTAAGATATGAGGCAGAGCCATCATTTTTATTGTATTGACTCGGCCCAACCAGGAGACCTCTAGGTTCTCCCATTTTTCCAGAGTGGTTCGCAATTTGTGTATAACAGGGTAGTGGTTCTCTTTAGGGATGGATTGGGGGGTTTTGGTCAGTTTGATCCCCAGATACGTGAGGGATGATTTGCACCAGTCAAAGGTCTATTCGGAGGTTAGTTGCATTTGTGTTTGGTGTGGCAGGTTTATCGGTAGTGCCTGAGTTTTGGCGGTGTTGTTATTATAGAAGGAAACCTCCCCGTACTCTCTGAGTAGCATTAACAGTGCTGGAATAGAGCTGACGGGATGTGTTATGAATATGAGTATATCATCGGCAAACAGAGCCAGCTTCTGTGTCCCTCCCGGGGTTGATAGACCCTGGATCAGTGTACTATCCTTTATGAGTCGTGTTAGGGGTTCGAGGCATAGAATAAAGATAAGTGGCGATAGTGGACAGCCCTGGCGTGTGCCATTGTGTATAGTGAAGGGCGCTGACAAGAAGCCAGTGCTAAAGACCCTTGCCGACGGGCATTGATAGAGGGCCAGGATACTTGTCAGAAAGGCCTGCGGGAGGCCCATTTTAGTCAGTGTTTGTGTCATATATCCCCAGTGCAAGCGATCTAACGCCTTTTCGGCGTCCAACGCAAGCACCAGGCACTGTTGAGAGGAGTGGCCTGTCCAGTCAATAAGATTTAGGAAGTGGCGTGTGTTGTCCCCCACCTGCCTGCCTGGCACAAACCCTGCCTGTTCAGCAGAGATGAGCGTGGGAAAGAGTGCTTTGATCCTTGTAGCCAGCAATTTGGCATACAGTTTAGTGTCCGTGTTGAGGAGTGAAATTGGTCTCAGGTTGGCGCAGTGCGTGGGGGGTTTATTGGGTTTAGGCAGAGTGACAATAAAAGCTTCTAGCATTTCACGGGGCATTTTGCCAGATTGCTTAATATCGTTGAATAGTTTTAATAGGTGGGGGGCTAATTGGTCCATGAACTTAAGGTAATAATAATTCGAGAGGCCATCTGGGCCCAGAGATTTGCGCTTGGGGAGCGATTTAATTGCTGCCCTTAGTTCTTCATCGGTAAAGGGACTGGTTAGGTATGCGCACAGGTCTTGGGATATACAGGGGAGGGTGACTTTGTGCAAAAAGGAGTCTATTCCTGCCTTAGTAAGGTTGAGGCGTCCCTGGGTCTGTGTGTAGTTGGTAAAGTGCTGCGTAGTAGTCCGCTAAGGAGTTCACTATGTCCTGGGGGTTGTAGAGTTTGTCCCCATGCTTGGAAACAATGTAGGGGATCTTGGTCTGGAGGTATTTTTGTTTCAAGCGGCTCGCCAGAAGTTTGCCAGCTTTGTTCCCCAGTGTGTAGTGAGTTTGTTTCAGATATCGCATGTGTTTCTCAGTGGTTTGTAGTTGTAAGTCTCTCAGTTTGGCCCTGAGTGCTTGTAGTCGTTTGTGAGTTTGTGCGGATGGGTTGGATTTGTGGCCAGCCTCAGTGTCAGCTATGTCACGAGTGAGTTTGGTTTGCTCCGTGCGTGCTGCTCTCTTGGTGTTTGCTCCCATCCTTATAAATCCCCCCCTCATAACTACCTTGTGGGCTACCCATTGTGTAGCCAGTGAGGTTTCGCAGTGTGCGTGGTTTGCAAAGTATGCGTCTATTGTAGCGCGTATGTGCTCTAAGTGGTGAGGGGTCTCCAGGAGGGTCTCATTGAGTCACCATGCTCCTATCCCTCTCGCTGGGTGTGGTACTTTCATTGTTATCAGCATGGGGGCATGGTCAGACCATGTGATGGGGCCTATTTGCACGTCAATGGCATGAGGCAGTGTGGTTTTATCGAACAGGCACAGATCTATTCTGGAATATGTCATGTGGACAGGGGAGTAATATGTATAGTCCCTCGCGCTCGGAAAGAGGGTGCGCCATACATCGTAGTAATCTGAGGAGTTTAATAAGTTCGCTACGTGTTGGCCCATAGCCAATGATGGCTTTTTAGGGAGTCGGTTTTGGGTCCTCTGCATGTCTACATGTGGGTCAGGTGTGCAGTTAAAGTCCCCGCATACTATGGTGTGCTTGACTGGAATTTACCTAATTTGCGGAACGCCCTAGTGAGGAAATCTTTCTGTGTGTCGTTTGGGGCGTACAGGGAGGCAATGGTCAGTTGGAGGCCGTTAAGAGAGCCTACCAATATGAGCAGCCTGCCGTCTTTGCTGATGTATTGTTTGGTGGGTGTAAAAACCCAGTCCCTGTGAAAATAAATTGAGACCCCTTTTGATTTTGTGCTGGCCATGGCATGGTAGGCCTGGGGGAAGGCTTTGACCCTGAAGGTTGGCGGTTTGCGTATGTTAAAATGAGTCTCTTGTAGACATATTATAGCCGCCCTGGATTTGGCCATTTCCTGGGCTGCCAGTCTGCGTTTGTGTGGGCTATTGAGACCCTTAACGTTCATGGAGAGGATTTTTAAGGTGTTATCCATTAGTTGCGGGTAATGGTATGCTAATTGGTAAGAAGCTTGTTTGGCGTAGAGGCGGCATAGCTTGGCTCATGGGGGATAGGGTATGGGAAGTAGGGGTTAATACAGGGGATAACATTGACAACCAATTCTTAACTAAACTAAAGTATTTACATAGCGCCCTCATAGCGATCGGCGCCTTCACCGGGTGAGGCGTAGGCCGGCACTCCATGCCTATGCCCACGCTCATCATTGGGGTGCGCTCGGTGGTAGGAGCGAAATATGGATGACTTACATGCTAGGTTTGATTACACAGCCCTCACATGAGTACATTACTATATGCACATATACCTTACAACATAATAACATTCTAACAGTGTATCATTGAAGAACTCCCAGGATCCCCTCCCTCCCCCCGCCATCATTATACTCATGCAATTTCAACACGTGGCCCAGTTCTAAGCGGCCATGTACAGTGTCCCCATGTTATGTATGTCGGATAGCGTTTCTCATAGTTATGTGGGATTGGGTGGAACAGTGTCCCCAATTCAGCTTATCGGTGGAGGAAAGAGTCCCAGGAACACAGTCTTTTATTGTTTAGCTGGCGATCCCGCCATACGCCATTCTCCTTGCGGTCTTTGCTGTGGTGCAGTAGCGGCCGCTACCGTCGATTGTGTCGGGAACAGTCCCCATTCTTTAATAAGGCGCATGCCCACTTCCGGTTCATTCACCATGTGTTTTTTACCATTCTTCCATACGAGTAGTTTTGTTGGGTAACCCCATCTGTATGGAATATCGTGGTTCGCAGCGTTTTCGTCACAGTGATGAAATCTCTTCTTCGGGCCATTGTTAAGGCTGACAGGTCTGCATATATATTGATGGAGGTGTATGGTGCAGGTAGCTTGTCAAGTTTGCGTGACGCTGTTAGCAGAGCGTTCTTAGAGGTGAAATAATGAAATCTTGCAACCACGTCTCGAGGTGTATCTTGTGCCAACCTTGGTGGTCGTGGTAGTCGGTGGGCCCGGTCCAGGAGCCACGCTCCATCTGCTATATCAGGTTGTAGAGTTGCGCAGAGCCCTTTGATAAATGTGGGTAGTTCTTCTGTGCCCACGTGTTCAGGTACCCCACGGAATCTAACGTTATTCCTGCGGGACCGGTTGTCACGATTCCGGGAACCCAACACACTAACAGACACACACACACACAGAAAAGGTGCCGTACCGGACCTTAGAGTGGCCGGGCTAAGCACACACAGAATAGTCAGGAGACAAGCCGAGTCAGGGGAACCAGAAAACAGGATAACGATAAACAAGCCGAGGTCAAAGGGTAGGAGAAAGTCACAAAGTCAGTATAACAAGCCAGAGAGTACGTAACCAGAAATCACAAGTTCAGAATCAATACTATACAGCAAAGACCCCAACAGGGCAGGGAGGAACAGGAAAGGTGAGTATAAATACCCTAGGTTAAATTCTGATTGGATAACTTCCAATCAGAATTAACAATCACACGTGGGAGATATCTAAGCCTCCCACTGTGATTGTGGTACTGTTGCTTTAACGCCGGGTCACTCACGTGACCCCGGCGTTTGCATAAATCAACGACCTTCCAGCGTGCAGCGTTATACATGCTGCCGCTGGGAGGCGTGACGGATGCGAGCGGCGAGCGGCGGAGAGGAGACGCCGCTCGCCGACAGGTAGGAGGAGGGGAGACCGCGGGCGGCGATGGACTGAGGGTGAGTGCTGCGAGCTGCGAGCAGCCTCCCCTACTAGCCGCCCGCGGACCCCTGACATAACCCCCCCCACGAGGACCGCCCAACGGGCGGGAAGCCGAAGGCTTCAAAGGAAACCGCGCATGAAAGGAGCGGACCAAAGAGGGCGCGTTCACGTCAGAGGCAGAAACCCAGGACCGCTCCTCAGGGCCGTATCCCTTCCAGTCAATCAGATACTGCAAGCGACCCCGAGAAAAACGAGAATCAAGCAGGGCAGCCACGTCGTACACGTCACTAGAGGCTGCGCGGAGGGAAACTGGACGCCTGAGAGGACCAGAGAATCGATTACAGAGCAGGGGCTTCAAAAGGGAGGTGTGAAAGGTGTTAGGAATACGCATGGAAGGAGGTAAGGCCAGGGAGTAGGACACAGGATTGACCCTACGCAATACCTTGTAGGGGCCAAGGAACCTGGGTGCGAATTTCATTGAGGGGACCCTGAGGCGGAGATTCTTAGAGGACAACCAAACCCTATCACCCGGAACATAAGAAGGAGCAGCACCTCTACGGCGATCAGCAAATCTCTTCTGAGCAACAGCCACTCGAGAAAGAGTAGCATGGACCTGATACCACATCTTCCTTAAGGAGGTTAGGTGCTCGTCCAAAGCGGGTATTCCCTTGTCGGAGAATACGCCGGGAAGGACAGAGGGTTGGAACCCATAAGCAACCAAAAAAGGACTTAAGCCAGTGGACGAATGAGTCACAGTGTTTCTGGTGAATTCAGCCCAGGGAAGGAGGTGAGACCAGTTGTCCTGGTGTGCATTCGTGAAGCAGCGTAAATACAACTCCACAGATTGATTCGCCCGTTCGGCAGCTCCATTGGATTGTGGATGATAGGAGGAGGTAAATGACAAGGAAATCCCCATCTCAGCACAAAAGCCCCTCCAAAACCGAGAGACAAACTGAGGACCCCTGTCGGATACGATATCCTGTGGTATACCATGCAAGCGGAAAACCTCATTGGCAAACACCCGAGCCAACTGAACCGCAGAAGGTAGTTTTTTGAGTGGAATAAAGTGTGCCATCTTAGAGAACCTATCAGTCACTGTCAAAATTACTGTCATTCCATCGGATGAAGGAAGATCAACAATAAAGTCCATGGATAGGTGGGTCCATGGTTTCTTGGGTACGGACAAAGGCATCAGGAGACCCTGGGGTTTAACAGTAGGGGACTTACACTGTGCACAAACACGACAAGCCTGCACATAATCCACTACGTCTTGCTTAAGTGAAGCCCACCAGAATTGTTGAAGGAGACCCTTGTATGTTTTGGTAACCCCTGGGTGACCAGCCGTTTTGGCGGTGTGAAATAAAACCATCAATTTCTTTCTATCTCTTTCTTTCACGTATAATCTATCAACAGGTGTCTCAGAGGGTGCTTGGGTTTGGTATGCCTTGATACCATCCAGGAAAAGGGACGAAATAACCAAACGGGTAGCGGC
Organism: Pelobates fuscus; assembly: GCF_036172605.1. Lineage (NCBI taxonomy): Eukaryota > Metazoa > Chordata > Amphibia > Anura > Pelobatidae > Pelobates > Pelobates fuscus. Next base: position 412,265,363 of record NC_086319.1, on the reverse strand, counting down.
TTTTATCTTAGACGTGGGTACAATGGGTTCAGGAGCGGGGGCAATAGACTCCAAAGGTTTGTATTGTCGGGAGATAGCATCAGCCTTGACATTACGGTACCCAGGCCTATATGTGATAATGAACTGAAAGCGTGAAAGAAATAAGGACCATCTGGCTTGACGAGAGGACAATCTTTTGGCATCAGCTATATAGGAGAGATTCTTATGATCAGTTATAACAAGGATTTCGTGTCTGGCTCCTTCTAATAAGTATCTCCACTCTTTAAAAGCCATCACAATAGCTAATAGTTCCCTGTTCCCGACGTCGTAATTTTTCTCCGAATCAGATAGTTTTTTAGAAAAGTAGCAACAGGGATGGAGGGGTTCGTTATAGGATAGTCTTTGTGATAATACAGCTCCCACACCTGATTCTGAAGCGTCTACTTCCATTACAAAGGGAAGGGAAGGATCGGGATGGTGTAGCACAGGGGCAGTGGCAAATGCCTTTTTGAGAGTCTCAAAGGCTTTAATAGCTTCAGGAGTCCAAACCCTGGGGTGCAAAACCTTTTTAGTCAGTTTAGTGATAGGAGAAATGACTGATGAGAAGTTTTTAATAAACCTGCGATAATAATTGGCAAAGCCTATAAATCGCTGTATTGCTTTAAGGCCCTGAGGAAGAGGCCAAGACAACATGGCTTCTAATTTTGAAGGATCCATGCTGAACCCCTGTTCAGAAATGATGTACCCTAGGAATTGTACTGATTTTTGGTCGAATAAACATTTCTCCAATTTACAATAAAGACCATTTTGTAGCAATCTCTTAAGTACCTTCCTCACATGGGCATGATGAGACTCCAGATCAGGAGAAAACACAAGTATATCATCGAGATAGACCACGGCACAGACATGTAGTAAATCTCTAAGGACATCATTTATGAGGTCCTGAAAGACAGCAGGAGCATTACACAGTCCGAAAGGCATAACTAGATACTCGTGTTACATCACTGTTGTCCCCTGTTATGAAAGCTTTATTTTGTCGCATACTTTTGGTACTTTGGACACTGTTCTGACTGATTTACAGTCCTCGTATGGTCCAGCACGAACCCGCTATGTAAGCCTATAGGTGGCCGCCATTTCGGGACTTTGCACGTGTTCGCAGCCATCTTACCTACAATCAGCGGTGGTCGCCCATAGTCATCTGGAACTAAAAACGGAGACACACACACAGGCGAACACCGCTGAGACCTCCAGGATCACATAACTTAGTGCTGGACGTACCGAACTATTCACCGTTCCATAAGGCACTTGCCCTGCACATGGAGAATACAGCGACCCCAGGGATGACTACGGAAGGCAAAGGGTTGTGGAGTTTTACCGTCCGAACGAAGACCGACCGCAAGGCCTAAACGTATGGAACTATTTTCGGCTGGAAAGTCCGTGCGGTCGGTCTAAACTTTAGAAGCTCCTAACTTCCGAACCGCTCATCCGAACGGGCCAGTTTTTGGATATGTTGGCCTCCAGAACAAGATCTATCTAGCGATGCAGGATGTAGGGGTGTACCCCCTGGTTTTAGGGTACATCCAGACTATGGACAAAAGTATGTGTAACATAATTGCGTTACTTGGTTATCTAAGGGGAGGGGACATGTGGGTTGAACCCAATATGTGATTGGGTATTTTATGCCTCCCCTTGGGAGTGTCCCCTTTGTGTGTATTTACAATAAAAAGCAGGCTGGGCACCCCAGTCCTCAGTTCTTATTTTGACCCTCAATTCGCAGCCTCGACTCGTTTTGTGTGGGGAAAGGGTATCCTAGCTGCACCATAGCTAGGGGGAGATTCTACACTTACAGGTCTCTACCGAGTATCGCTCCATTCTACTCTTCAAGCCCGGGAACCAGGACATCCAAGCGATCAAACCTCCTGCTAGCCTGGAGGCAATCGTAACAATTGGTGGCAGCGGCGGGATCATCCTGGAATTCCTAGAAGAGGTACAGAACGGATGGAGAGTAACTACAACAAATTGAAGCGCACCACGCTAAAGGACTTACTTGAGAGCCGAGGGGGACACGCGAACAGCCGCCCAAGGAGAGAGCTAATCGCAGAACTAACCGAAATGGACCAGAGTTTTACCATGGCTGAAGCCACTGCCACTTGCACCGATGAGAAAACCCGGTTGGTCAGGGAGAGGCTGCCCCTGTATGGGCCAAACCCCTCCATGGATCTCATACGGCAATTAATGGCCGAAGCCGAGGCAGATGTCGAAAGGACCAGAGCCTACAAACACAAAATGAGACTCGCCGACCGAACCCCCCCGGAGGCAACGGGAATTCCAAAGATTCCTTTCGCAGCATTTAAGCCGTTTGTGGAGAGTGAAATGGGGATTGACGAGTTCTTGGCCGATTTTGAACGGCAATGTGCACTACACCAAATCCCCGCAACAGCTTGGCCAAAGATACTAGCCGGGAAACTGGCGGGTCGAGCTATGGAGGCTTTTCGGACTCTCAGCCCCGAGGAAGCGGAGCAATACCAGACGGTAAAGGACACCCTACTAAAGAGATATGCAGTAACTCCCGACACTTATCGCAGACAATTCCGCAACACCAGTAAGAAAGTAAATGACACCCATGCTGAATGGGCTCACCGCATGCGGAGGGCGGCCACCCACTGGATGAATGGATGCCGTGCCGTTACCGCAGCCGAAGTGTTGGAACTGTTTTTATTAGAGCATTTTTATGACGGGTTGGCGCCAAAGGACAGAGAGTGGGTAAAGGATCGGCGTCCGAGCGATCTCAATGTGGCAGCCCGACTAGCTGACGAACATCGGGACGCTCAAGTTCACGAATACCACCACTCTCGAATAGCCGCCCGGCCCGAACCCCGAGAGACCCCTAGACCGAACCCCCGACACGAGTTTCGTACCCCAGTACCGGCCGGACCTACTCGCTATGCCGGGCCACCCAGCCAGTACCCCCAAGAACGTACCCGCCCCACTTGCCACAAATGCAAGCAGCCGGGGCACTTCATTTCCAACTGCCCCCTAAACAACAACCCCCCGGGTAACAACCGCCCCGCCCGTGCTTTTTGTTTAGACCAAGAAAATACTATGGAAGAGTATCTGGGACCATTGCATGAAGCTAACCCCGTGTATGCCGCAACCGACAACCGACAGCACCATCGACAGGAGGTACTGTTGGAAGGCCGCCCGGCACAAGGATTGAGAGACACCGGGGCCACCATCACTCTGGTCCAGGGGAAGCTCGTACCAACGCATAAGCGCTCCACAGACACGGTGGCGGTCCGAGTGGCTGGAGGGGACATATACAAATTACCCACATCAAAAGTACATCTTGATTGGGGTGCGGGAAAAGGACTTGTGAGGGTAGGGATCATGGACAGATTACCCGCTGAGGTCTTACTGGGCAACGACCTGGGACCTATGACTTCGGCATTTGCCCCCTCCTATAACTCCGAGGCGTATCCGGTTATCACCCGGTCCCAGGCAGGACGGACTCGAGAGGCTTCACCGGTGCGGGAGACTCAGGTAAGACCGATCCCGACTGTACCTAACTTCCCTGCCCCATTACCTTGGGATACCCCTACCGCCTTCGAGGCTGAGACTAAAACTGACCCCACTCTCCAGAAGTACAGAGAGAGAGCCGACACTGGGACAGGGGGATCCGACCAAGAGATATTTGTATGGGAACAGGGGAGACTGTACCGACAGACGGAAAAGAAAGGGAACCATAGGAGGCAGTTAGTAATCCCTCACAAATATCGACGAGATATCCTCCGGATAGGTCACAACATTCCCCTAGCCGGACATTTGGCAGTAACCCGGACCCTTAAACGTATCACCCATACCTTCTTTTGGCCAGGGGTACATACCGATGTGCGTGCGTATTGCAGTACGTGCGAAGTGTGCCAGAGGGTCGGCAAAAGAGGGGACCACCCCAAGGTACACCTCATAAATATGCCCCTCATCGAAGAACCGTTCAGTAGAGTGGCCATTGACCTGATAGGACCCCTCGCCACTCCCAGCCCCTCCGGAAAACGATATATCCTCACTATTGTGGATTACGCTACCCGCTACCCGGAGGCGGTGGCTCTGTCTAATATCCAGGCAGACACGGTAGCCAATGCCCTGGTCCAAGTCTTCTCTCGTGTAGGATTTCCCCGAGAAATCCTGTCCGACCGAGGCACCCAGTTCACGGCGGAACTCACGCAACAGCTGTGGCAGGTCTGTAAAATAAAATCCCTACTCAGTTCCCCATATCACCCCCAAACCAACGGACTATGCGAGAGGTTTAACGGGACCCTTAAACAAATGTTAAAGACCTTTACCCAGGAATATAGAGACTGGGAACGTTTCTTACCACACCTCCTATTCGCTTATCGGGAGGTGCCGCAGGAAACTACCGGATTCTCCCCGTTCGAACTGCTGTATGGACGCAAGGTCCGGGGCCCCCTAGACCTGATCCGAGAGCATTGGGAGGGGGAGACGGAGAACACGGGGGTCCCCATCATACCATATGTCCTAGAGCTTAGGGACCGCATGGAGCAGCTAGCCAGGTCGGTCCGGGCTAACCTCCAGGCGGCCCAGAGGCGACAGAAAGTCTGGTATGATAGAGGAGCAAGGAAAAGGAGCTTTGAGATAGGGCAAAAAGTAATGGTTCTTAAACCCGTCAAAACAGATAAATTGCAGGCAGCCTGGCAGGGCCCCTACCAAATAATAGAAAAAAAAGGAGATACCACTTACGTGATTGCCAGCTGCCACGACCCGAGCTTAAGGAAACTATTCCATATTAACATGTTGAAAGCATATCTCCAACGCCCCGAAGATGTGCTGGCCATCTGTAGTCCCGCAGCCGAAGACCCCGATAACTTGCCCATTCCCGACTTACTTACCCAGGACAACCCGGCCGATATAGTAGGCCAAGTACAGATAGGCGAGCGGCTTAACCCAGTAGAGAGGGAGCAATTGCAGCAATTGCTCCGAGAAAAACAGGCAATGTTCTCCCAAAAGCCAGGATTCACCAATCTAGCCACCCACCAGGTAGATACCCCCGGACAGCAACCCTTGAGGCAGGCCCCCTACCGCATCCCCGAGGCGGTCAGAGCGGGGATGAAACAAGAAATCACGGAAATGCTGAACCTAGGGGTCATTGAGTCCTCTGATAGTCCCTGGGCATCCCCGGTAGTACTAGTACCCAAAAAAGACGGTACTACCAGATTCTGTGTGGACTATCGGAAACTTAATGATAAAACCGTGACAGACGCCTACCCCATGCCCAGGGTAGACGAGTTACTGGATCGCATAGCCCAGGGGAACTACCTAACTACCATTGACCTGTGTAAAGGTTACTGGCAGATTCCCCTGGCCAGGGAGGCTATCCCCAAGTCGGCATTCGTCACCCCGTTTGGCCTATATCACTTCAAGGTTATGCCATTCGGGATGAAGAATGCCCCGGCCACGTTCCAGCGCTTGGTGGCTTCCTTGATGGCTTCCAGGGTTTCGCCTGTGCATACCTGGACGACATAGCGATCCATAGCGCGTCCTGGGAGGAACACCTAACCCACGTAGGGCTGGTCTTAGATCAGATTCGGGCCGCCGGCCTGACTCTGAAACCAGAGAAGTGCCATTTTGGCATGGCCGAAGTGCAGTATCTGGGTCATAGGGTGGGGTGCGGGAAGCAACGACCAGAACCTGCTAAAGTAGAGGCAGTTGCCAATTGGCCCACCCCCGCCACCAAGACACAAGTACTAGCCTTTTTAGGTACCGCAGGGTACTATCGGAAGTTTGTGCCTGACTATAGCGCCATTGCCAAACCCCTGACAGACTTGACAAAGAAAAACCTTCCTCGACAGGTCCTGTGGTCTCCCCACTGTGAAATAGCGTTTCAAACTTTAAAAACTGCTCTTGTGAATGCTCCCGTGTTGGCCGCCCCAGCCCCTAACAAACGTTTTATCGTTCACACAGACGCTTCCATGTTCGGGCTGGGAGCCGTCCTCAGCCAAGTAGGTGAAGACGGAGGGGAACACCCTATTGCCTACATCAGTCGTAAGCTCCTGCCACGCGAAGTTAGCTATGCCGCCGTGGAAAAGGAGTGCTTGGCACTGGTGTGGGCACTAAAGAAACTGACTCCTTATCTGTACGGGCAAGAATTCACTCTGGTTACGGACCACAATCCCTTGGTATGGTTAAACCGGGTCTCTGGAGATAATGGCCGACTGTTACGGTGGAGCTTGGCTCTACAACCATTTAATTTTACCATCACTTATCGACCCGGGAAACAGAATGGCAATGCCGATGGATTGTCCAGGCAAACCGATATCAGCCCAGCCTAACCAGAAGTCTGGACAGCCTTAGTCTACCCCGAAAAGGGGTCAGACGGTGTCTGCCAGAGTGTTCCACAAGGAGGGAGCACTGTTACATCACTGTTGTCCCCTGTTATGAAAGCCTTATTTTGTTGCATACTTTTGGTACTTTGGACACTGTTCTGACTGATTTACAGTCCTCGTATGGTCCAGCACGAACCCGCTATGTAAGCCTATAGGTGGCCGCCATTTCGGGACTTTGCACGTGTTCGCGGCCATCTTACCTACAATCAGCGGTGGTCGCCCATGGTCATCTGGAACTAAAAACGGAGACACACACAGGCGAACACCGCTGAGACCTCCAGGATCACATAACTTAGTGCTGGACGTACCGAACTATTCACCGTTCCATAAGGCACTTGCCCTGCACATGGAGAATACAGCGACCCCAGGGATGACTACGGAAGGCAAAGGGTTGTGGAGTTTTACCGTCCGAACGAAGACCGACCGCAAGGCCTAAACGTATGGAACTATTTTCGGCTGGAAAGTCCGTGCGGTCGGTCTAAACTTTAGAAGCTCCTAACTTCCGAACCGCTCATCCGAACGGGCCAGTTTTTGGATATGTTGGCCTCCAGAACAAGATCTATCTAGCGATGCAGGATGTAGGGGTGTACCCCCTGGTTTTAGGGTACATCCAGAATATGGACAAAAGTATGTGTAACATAATTGCGTTACTTGGTTATCTGAGGGGAGGGGACATGTGGGTTGAACCCAATATGTGATTGGGTATTTTATGCCTCCCCTTGGGAGTGTCCCCTTTGTGTGTATTTACAATAAAAAGCAGGCTGGGCACCCCAGTCCTCAGTTCTTATTTTGACCCTCAATTCGCAGCCTCGACTCGTTTTGTGTGGGGAAAGGGTATCCTAGCTGCACCATAGCTAGGGGGAGATTCTACACTTACAGGTCTCTACCGAGTATCGCTCCATTCTACTCTTCAAGCCCGGGAACCAGGACATCCAAGCGATCAAACCTCCTGCTAGCCTGGAGGCAATCGTAACAACTCGTAATGCCCACTGCGTGTATTGAACGCTGTCTTCCATTCATCGTTTTCTTTTATACGAACCAAGTTATAAGCCCCCCTGAGGTCTAGTTTGGTAAAAAATCTAGAACCTTTGACACGGTCAAACAACTCAGTAATGAGAGGGATAGGATAAGCATTTTTAACTGTTATATTATTCAGGCCTCTATAGTCTACACATGGCCTTAAATCGCCCTCTTTCTTGGCAACAAAAAAGAAACCAGCACCAGCCGGAGAGGAGGACCTTCTGATAAAACCTTTACGTAAGGATTCCTGTATGTACTCCTCCATGACCTGGTTTTCTTTCTCAGAAAGCGGGTAGACCTTGCCCCTAGGAGGCATCTTTCCAGGTAACAAGTTTATGGAACAATCATAATCCCGATGTGGGGGTAGTCTATCAGCTTCCCTTTTTTCAAAGACCAATGCGAGGTCTGCATAGACAGGGGGGACAGAAACAGAAAGGGGTTTAGCTGTAGGCACATTGAGTAAACAAACGGGACGTAAACGGACCATACAGTCTCGTTGACAGGATTCCCCCCAGGAGAGTATATCCAAACAACCCCAATCAAGTACCGGGTTATGCCTAACTAACCAGGGGAAGCCCAGTATGATGGAAGCTGTAGGGGAGTCAATTATTTGGAAGGTTATCCTTTCTTTGTGTAAGGCACCCACGGCCATAACCATTTCTTGGGTCTCATGGGTCACCAGGGGTTTCTCAAGTGGTCTACCATCTATGGCCTCAACGGCCAAGGGTGTGGCCGTTTGGATCAGATTCAAGGCTGCGGTTTTAGCAAAGTTCTACTCGATAAAGTTATCTGCAGCACCTGAATCGATCAGGGCTTTAGTTGTAATCGTGGTTTGATTGACCAAAAGAGTAACCGTAATGAATGGTCTGGAGATGGACACATGAGGGGAAAAAACCATAACACCCGAGGCCGACCCCTCTCTAGGCCTTAGGTGCTGTAGTTTCCCTGCAAACTAGGACAGTTACTTCGGAGATGCCCCCTCTTACCACAATAAAGGCACAAGCCCTCCCTTCTGCGGTATGTCCTTTCAGCTTCAGATAAGCCTACAGCACCTAATTGCATGGGTTCGGGAGGTGGTTGAGTAGGGGGAGGTAACGCTAGTAGTGCAGTACTGGGTAAAGCAGGTAACCCCTGTGTATTCATTCTTCTTTGACTACGCCTCTCTCTTATACGGTTGTCAATTAGAATGATATAATCTATTAGATCATCCAGAAGAATAGGCAATTCCCTGGATGCAATTTCGTCTAATATGTAAGCGGCCAAACCCTCCTGAAAAGCTGTTACGAGAGAGTCGTTATTCCAAACCACTTCAGCTGCCAGAGTGCGGAATTCAATGGTATAATCCGCTACTGATCTACTGCCCTGTCGGATCCTGAGCAGAGCTTTACCAGCAGAAGCAACCCGGCCGGGCTGATCAAACGTACGTTTGAAAGCGGTTAGAAAGTCTGCAAAGGACATTGGGGACGTGTTCTCCCACATGGGGTTGGCCCATGCTAGAGCTTTTCCTGACAAATGGTTGATCAGAAAAGCAATTTTGGCTCTGTCAGTGGGGTATGAGCGCGGATTCATCACCAAATGAATATCAATTTGGTTGAGGAAACCACGGCACGATGCTGGATCACCGCTATAGCGCTGAGGTGGCGTCATGTGAACCACGTGAGCAGTAGCGGTTACAGGATCAGGACTGGGTTCTGGCCCAGCAGCAACAACTTCTTGAACGGCAGGTTGCAAGTGGGCAGTACGAGCCAGTATGGTTTGTAAAGCCTGGGCAAACTGATCCATACGATGGTCTAAACCATCCATTCTAGCCTCCTGATTAACTAGGAGCTGTGGAATGTCAGCAGGTTCCATAATGGCCCTGTTGTAATGTCACGATTCCGGGAACCCAACACGCTAACAGACACACACACACACACACAGAAAAGGTGCCGTACCGGACCTTAGAGTGGCCGGGCTAAGCACACACAGAATAGTCAGGAGACAAGCCGAGTCAGGGGAACCAGAAAACAGGATAACGATAAACAAGCCGAGGTCAAAGGGTAGGAGAAAGTCACAAAGTCAGTATAACAAGCCAGAGAGTACGTAACCAGAAATCACAAGTTCAGAATCAATACTATACAGCAAAGACCACAACAGGGCAGGGAGGAACAGGAAAGGTGAGTATAAATACCCTAGGTTAAATTCTGATTGGATAACTTCCAATCAGAATTAACAATCACACGTGGGAGATATCTAAGCCTCCCACTGTGATTGTGGTACTGTTGCTTTAACGCCGGGTCACTCACGTGACCCCGGCGTTTGCATAAATCAACGACCTTCCAGCGTGCAGCGTTATACATGCTGCCGCTGGGAGGCGTGACGGATGCGAGCGGCGAGCGGCGGAGAGGAGACGCCGCTCGCCGACAGGTAGGAGGAGGGGAGACCGCGGGCGGCGATGGACTGAGGGTGAGTGCTGCGAGCTGCGAGCAGCCTCCCCTACTAGCCGCCCGCAGACCCCTGACACCGGTCTTCTAAGTCAGCTAACTTACGTTTGAGCTGAGTTTGTTCTTCTACCAGTTGTTGCACAGTGTTTGCCAGCACATTCTGCTCAGTGTATATGTCTTCCGTGCAGGCTTCTAACTGGTTTGTGCGTTCTCCCAGGTCAGAAATCTCCTTTTTAATTTCACTGGTCGCCTTCCTGAGATCGGATTGCAGGGTGACCCTAAAGTCTTGTAACATAAGGTACAGCCTTTTCTCCGTTACCGGAGCATCTGTGTACAGGCAGGGGTCCCCTTCAGGGTCGGGCGCGTTATCAGCAGGCTGTGAGCTGGCGTGGCCGTCGTCGCCTTCTTGTGTAGGCCGCATGCGGTCCTTTCTAGCGGGACGGATCTGGTCCGTCAGTTTCGTCTGTTTGGCTGGCGCCATCACAGGGGTTATGTCCACAAGCTTGGCAGTCGCTGGAGGGCTGTGAGTGATGGGATTTATGGGCTGCGAAGTCATCCACAGCACGGAGCTCTCACTCCATGCGACCGCTCGTTTCGGCAGTTAGCCACGCCCCCTCCATTTTTTTCTTTTTAAATGTCAAGCTTAAGCTATTGTGATACCAGATATGAGTCGTGGCACTAGGCAAGTGGGCACAGTATCCACTGTGAGCCTGACACAGAAGCTGGCAGACAACTAACTGCTATTCAATCTCTTACAGTTATTTTTTTTTCCTTTTTAAATGTCAAGCTTAAGCTATTGTGACACCAGATATGAGTGGTGACACTGGGCAAATGGGCACAGTATCCACTGTGAGCCTGACACAGAAGCTGGCAGGCAACTAACTGCTATTCAATCTATTACAGTGAAAAAAAATATATATATTTTTAAATGTCAAGCTTAAGCTATTGTGACACCAGATATGAGTGGTGGCACTGGGCAAATGGGCACAGTATCCACTGTGAGCCTGACACAGAAGCTGGCAGGCAGGCAGGCAACTGCAATTACATTACACAGAAAAAAAAGCAGACTGATGTTCTAGCCCTAAAAAGGGCTTTTTGGGGTGCTGTTCTTACAGCAGAGATCAGATGAGTCCTTCAGGATTGTAGTGGACACTGAATACCCTAGCCTAGCTATCAATTTCCCTATCTAATCAGCAGCAGCTACACTTTCCCTCCTCTCACTAAGAATGCAGCTTCAGAATGATGTGGGAGGGTCTGGAAGGGAGGGAATGCTGCTAATTTGCTGGAATGTGTCTGCTGACTGTGAGGCACAGGGTCAAAATTTGCTCAATGATGATGAATAGGGGGCGGATAGAACCGCGCATGTGTTCGCCCGCGGCGGCGAACAGTTCGGTACATCACTAATCTTCAATCTCATTAGCTTGTTTTAAAATGTGCCAGTTATGATTGATAAATTTAAGAGCCCCAATGTTACTGCAGTAATCAAAAATTTGTGGAATCGGTTTATTTTTATTGTTTTCTTCCTTTCTTTTTTCATATCTTAGTAACTGGTATCTATCTAACTTACTACTATTCTCTATTTATTTTTGAAGGTCCATACTTCCATATCCCTTTTGTACAAACTGTTTTTGTATGTTTGTTTTTTTAATAGTGGACTGGATCATAAAATCCCTTTGGTTTGAGCAGTTTCTTTTTAATCTTAAAATGTGTCTTTTCAGAATATTCTCCAGCCTGGGGCAGTGCTGCCCACTAAATGTGTTTCCTATTAAATATAAGACCCCTCTCTGTCTTATTAGAGATTTTTTGTTTTACCTGAAGATGAAGGACGCAAGGTGAATTGTTAGTGTAGGACCCACTGAAGTGGTTTTGTGGTGGAATCTCGGTAAAAATAAATTTAGTAGGCCGAGATTACCACGTGGCATGTGTACGTGCATATGCTGACGTATCGATCAGTTGGTTGCACGAGGCAAGATACGATCAGTAGTGTACGGAGCATGTGCAAGAATACAGGATATAGTATTCCCCTCCTCCATTGGGAAGGCGTGTAAATTTGGAACCCACTAGATTTTTGATAGAGTAATCGACTAAGAGGCGTCTGTGTAAATTCGGTCCTCTAGTTCGCTATATGTGGTGCTTGGGCAGTGTGGCTAACCAAAACGGATGTAGATAGTTTTAGGTAGTCCATTCAAGGTACTGGCCAATAGTTTAGTTGGGATTGTAAATGTGTTAAAGATTGTTAGTAAAGTGTATATCTTGTTAGATAGCGCGAGCTCAGCCGTCTAGCGAGAGTGTTAATAGTGTGTTGCTGTATCATAGTGCACGGTACCATAACCCTGTATATTTACTGACACTGTATATAAGTACTAATCATTGTCGTCTATTGCATGTTTAACACCATAACCACTAATAATTGTATTGTGACCTTAAATTGTGCTTTGACCTATGCTAACCGTACTGTAACCGCTATTTGTAAAAGACGATGTTACTGGGGTGTGTCATAGACGGGTAATTCATATATAGAGAATTATAGCGTGGGTGAATGTATAGTTTCGCCAAAGGGCATAATATTGATTATTTAGTGACTGGTGTAACAGCTGTGTGTGTACGGGAATTCCCTGAGTGTTTATTGTGTTATTGTGTACGTTTCACTTGGTAACCGTACCACGTGGTGCTGTTGCCAGAGGAAACGGGTGTGACTGTTGAATAGTACGCGTGCATAGTATTCGTTGTCAACGACGTTCCATTGATAAGTATGGGCGCGTCGGAGTCAACGATTCCGGATCCCTTAGGTTGTATGGTAAAGAATTTTAAAAAGGGATTCAAAACATGTGATTTTGGGGTTAAAATGTCTCCTGTACGTTTGGTCACTTTGTGCACTAGGGAGTGGCCTACTTTGGTTGCGGCATGGCCGCCACGTGGTAGTTTGGATCCAACCCTGATACAGCGCGTACACGTGGCTGTGTCAGGTAGGCCTGAACTTTACGGGCAGTTTCCATATATTGATTGTTGGAGACAGGCCGTAAACGACTCGCCAAAATGGATTCAGATATGCCACGAGGAGCAATGTCGCCTCATGGTGGCCAGGACTTGTTTGTCCACTAGGACGGTGGTTAGGCCCATTTTGGACACGCCCCCTGAGTCCGAGATCCCTTTGCCGCCCCCTTACTTCCCTATAGGAAGAGGTAACGCGAATGCAGGAAGTTCTATACCCCTCCCCTCATTGCCCTCATCCACTTCCGCTTCCTCCTCTAGTACAGAATCCACCCCCCCTCGTATTAAACCTCCCCTTCCGGAACCAGAACCAACCCCCGTTAGATCTAAATATCCTGATTTGGCGCCACTTCAAACTTCCGGTCAAGCTTCTTCTAGCTCGGCTGGGAGTATTCTATTTACTAACTTTTCCCAAAATCAAGCTCCCACATCCTCATGCCCTATTTCCCCCCGACTGGAACCTCTAACTGACGCCCCTCCACGTAGCCCTATACTAACCCGACAACTGACCGGTACCCAACAACTTAGACATTATCAGATGCCTCTTCGTCTGAATCCCGGGTCAGCTTATATCGATGCCGCAGGTCAAATGGCACATGCTGACCCAGTCTTCGTATATGTCCCGTTCACTACTAACGATCTCTTGAATTGGAAGACCCACAATTCCTCGTACACTGAGAAACCACAAGCTATGACCGTGTCAGGGACCAGGAACCAGACAGAGACAGAAGTAGATGCAAACACACCTTTATTAATAAATAACAAATAAATAACAAAAGCAAAATCCAGGAATCAAGCAGGGGTCAGTCACCAGAGCGGGTAGTCAGACAAGCCAGGATCAGGAGCACGGAGAGCAGCGGAGTCAGGAACAAGGCCGGATTTAGGAACCAGGAGCAAACAGGAAACACAGGAACAAGGAGACTTCTGGGGAACAGGAAACCACGCAAGGGCAAGGAGGTTCTGGGCTTAGCTGCTTAAATAGGCAGAACTGATTAGCAGCAGGGTGATTACTACTCACAGGTGAGTAACCGTGGCAACAAGCAGAAGCAGCTCATAGTAATTGCAGCTGAAAACTCAATCACTGAAACAGAAAGGGTTGCTGTTTAAAACAGCAAAGAAACCCTGACAGTACCTCCCCCTCAACGACTCCCCCCATCTCTTCTGGTGGGTCCGGGTTTCGTGGGGAAGCGGGCATGATAGGAACGAAGGAGGGATGGTGCATGGACATCAGAGGCTGGAACCCAGGAGCGTTCCTCTGGACCGTATCCTTTCCAGTGCACCAAGTATTGGATCTGTCCTCTGAAGACCCGTGAGTCAATGATGCTGCGTATTTCATATTCCTCATGATTGTCAATCAGAACAGGACGTGGACGTGGCACTGAGGTTGTATAGCGATTACAAACCAACGGTTTCAAGAGGGAAACATGGAAAACATTTGAAATGCACATGTTAGCAGGAAGGTCAAGTGCGTAAGCTACAGGGTTAACCCTTCGAAGTATACGAAATGGCCCAACGTATCGGGGTGCCAGTTTTTGTGAGGGAACACGGAGGCGTAGGTTACGGGAAGACAGCCAGACCCTCTCTCCGACCTGATAGGAAGGTGCAGGAAGGCGTCTGCGGTCGGCCTGGAGTTTGTAGTTCTGCATTGCGCGTTGCAAAGAATTCTGAACCTGCACCCAAGTGGAACGGAGTTCCCTGAGATGTTCCTCCAATGCCGGTATCCCCTGTGGCAAGAACGTATCAGGCAACATGGACGGTTGAAACCCATAGTTTGCCAAGAATGGGGATAGCCGGGAGGAGGCATTAATCGCACTATTGTGGGCAAACTCCGCCCAGGGTAGCAGATCAGACCAGTTGTTCTGGTGGTCAGAAATGTAGCAACGCAGAAACTGTTCCAGTGTTTGGTTAGCTCGTTCCGCTGCACCATTGGATTGCGGGTGGTAGGCCGAGGAGAAGGAAAGCTGAATTCCCATTTGCGTACAAAAAGCTCTCCAAAATCTGGACACGAACTGGCTACCCCTATCTGAGACTATCACTTTGGGTAACCCATGCAAACGAAAGACCTCCCGAGCAAAAATTGTTGCAAGTTCCTGGGAAGTTGGTAGTTTTTTCAAGGGAATGCAATGCGACATCTTCGAGAATCGGTCAACAACCATGAGAACGACTGTATTGCCACGGGAGACCGGAAGATCTACGATAAAATTCATGGATAAGTGGGTCCAGGGTCGTTCACCATTAGGTATGGTTTGCAGGAGACCCACTGGAGGGCGTCGTGGGGTTTTATTTTGAGCGCACACAGGACAGGCAGCTACAAAAGCGGTGACATCCGAACGGAGACTAGGCCACCAAAATTGCCGGGAGACGGACAATATTAACTGTTTTTTGCCTGGATGTCCAGCTGCTTTGGGGTCGTGGTATGTACTCAATAGTTTCGTACGGAGGTTAATAGGTACAAAACAACGGCCATTAGGTTTCTCTGGAGGAGCATTACTTTGTGCAGCCAGAATCTCCTCGCCTAGGGGTGAGGTGAGGTTAGTACGGATGGTTGCCAGTATATGGTCCGGAGGAATCACAGGAGTAGGGGTTATCTCCTCTCTAGATGGAGGGGAGAACTGTCGAGACAGGGCATCAGCCCGAATGTTTTTAGTACCGGGCAAGTAAGAAACCACATAATTGAACCTTGATAGGAAGAGAGCCCATCTAGCTTGCCGGGGGGAAAGCCGCTTAGCTTCGGAAAGATATGTCAGGTTCTTGTGGTCTGTGAGGATGAGGATTGGCACTGAAGTACCCTCAAGAAGGTGCCTCCACTCTTTGAGAGCCAAAATTATGGCTAGAAGTTCTCTATCACCAATCTGGTAATTGCATTCCGCCGGGTTCAATTTCCTCGAGAAATACCCGCACGGATGCCTGGGGCTCTCAGGGTTAGGACGTTGAGACAGGAGGGCGCCTACTCCTGTCTCAGACGCATCGACTTCAAGAATGAATGGTAAGGCAGGGTTAGAGGCTACAACCGGTGCTAGAACAGGAAGTGAGGCAGAGGCGGCCGCAATCGCAGGCTGGCCGGGTACTGGATCCAGATGGGCATACTGGTCCAAATGGTGGTTCTGCTGGTCCCACCGGGTAAATAGGTTAGGTATAGGTGTCTTGCCTGTACCATCTGTATTCATGGCCCTTGCGTAATGTCAGGGACCAGGAACCAGACAGAGACAGAAGTAGATGCAAACACACCTTTATTAATAAATAACAAATAAATAACAAAAGCAAAATCCAGGAATCAAGCAGGGGTCAGTCACCAGAGCGGGTAGTCAGACAAGCCAGGATCAGGAGCACGGAGAGCAGCGGAGTCAGGAACAAGGCCGGAGTCAGGAACCAGGAGCAAACAGGAAACACAGGAACAAGGAGACTTCTGGGGAACAGGAAACCACGCAAGGGCAAGGAGGTTCTGGGCTTAGCTGCTTAAATAGGCAGAACTGATTAGCAGCAGGGTGATTACTACTCACAGGTGAGTAACCGTGGCAACAAGCAGAAGCAGCTCATAGTAATTGCAGCTGAAAACTCAATCACTGAAACAGAAAGGGTTGCTGTTTAAAACAGCAAAGAAACCCTGACAGACCGATCTGTTCACCTCGATAGTTCAGACACATAACCCGACATGGGCTGATTGCCAGCAGTTATTAATGACATTGTTCAATAATGAGGAAAGGACAAGGATTAATCAAGCGGCCATTAAAGCGCTAGAGGATAGAGCCCGTGCTTTGAATCAAGCCAATCCAGCAGCATGGGCCGCAACACATTACCCTAATACCGATCCCGATTGGAATGTAAATGGCGCAGATATGGTTCAACTCAGAGCCTATAGAGACGCTATAATTGCTGGCATGAAAGCCGGAGGGAAGAAAGCTATTAACATGTCGAAGACAGTTGAGGTGATTCAGAAAAGTGATGAAGCGCCCAGTGTCTTTTATGACCGATTATTGGAGGCATACCGCTTGTATACCCCCTTTAATCCGGAAGACGCAGATAATTCCCGAATGGTGAACTCCGCCTTTGTCAGCCAAGCTTACGGAGATATTAAGCGCAAGCTACAAAAGTTAGAAGGGTTCGCAGGTATGTCTATCACCCAACTAATGGAGGTAGCGAATAAAGTGTACATGAACAGGGAAACAGAGACTAAGAAAGAGGAAGAGCGCAAGATGCGTAGAAAGGCAGATATGCTAGCGGTAGCGATCGCAGGCGTAGATAGACGGGGACCAGATAGAGGCGATAGTAAGTGGAATGAGGAACCTCTGAGTAGAAATCAGTGCGCATACTGTAGGGAAGAAGGGCATTGGAGAAATGAGTGTCCGCGAAGAGAACAGTATGAGAGAGACAGACCTAGGACAGGTTATGGAAACTTTAGAGGCAGAGCGAGAGGTAGAGGAGGCCCCGGAGGGAGCAATGGTAATAGAGGGAGTAATGGGAACAGAGGAAGTGTAAGGGAAGATAGGTACTATCCAGCAGCGCAAAGGTCCCGCGATAGAGAAGGAAGGGACTTTGTAGGATTGGCTGACACGGTCATGGAGGACTATTGATACCGACCGGGCACCATCCCCCTTGGTCGAGCGGAGCCTATGGTCGATGTATCAATAGGGGGAAAAAGGAGTGCGTTCATGATCGACACTGGTGCTGAACATTCGGTGGTGACTGATCTAGTTGCTCCTCCATCTGGAAGAACTATTACTGTAATAGGAGCAACTGGAAGAAGTGCTGCAAAACCGGTTCTTAAAAGTCGACTCTGTACATTGGGAGGCCACGTAGTAAAACATCAATTCCTTTATATGCCTGAATGTCCAGTCCAATTGCTGGGACGTGATATGCTATCTAAGTTACAAGCGCAGATTACGTTCCTACCAAATGGAACAACATCCTTAAAGTTTAATGGACCTTCAGGTATTATGACATTATCCGTACCAAAGGAAGAAGAGTGGCGACTTTATACAGCGTTGACTAGCCAAAACCCTAGGAGTGATGAATCCTTATTCAACATACCAGGAGTTTGGGCAGAGAACAACCCACCAGGACTGGCCCGCAATATTCCACCTATTAAAATCGAACTAAAACTTGGGGTTTATCCATTGAGCCTAAGACAATATCACATCCCGCAGAAGGCTAAGAAGAACATCCAATCTTATCTGGATAAGTTCATACGGTATGGTATCCTAAAATTCTGTTCTTCCCCCTGGAACACCCCATTGCTGCCTGTTCAAAAGCCCGGTACAGATGAGTATCGACCTGTGCAGGACTTGAGAGCAGTCAATGATGCGGTTGTTAGTATACATCCAGTTGTGCCCAATCCATATAACCTGCTTGCTTTAATTCCGGGCGGGGCTACTTATTTTACAGTCTTAGACCTCAAAGATGCCTTCTTTTGCCTCCGAATTGCCGCAGAAAGTCAATGTATCTTCGCTTTCCAATGGGAAAACGCTGTAACGGGCTCAAAACGCCAAATGACCTGGACAAGACTGCCCCAAGGGTTTAAAAATTCACCTACCCTATTTGGTTCAGCTCTAAGTCAAGATTTATTGGATTTCGAGTCCATCCCAGGAGAGTGTGTATTGTTACAATACGTAGATGACTTGTTGATAGCAGCAGTTACAAAGGAAATATGTCAGCAAGCAACGCACGATCTACTACACATTCTCTGGAAGGCAGGATACAAGGTGTCTAGAAAGAAGGCTCAGTTGTGTTTGCCAACTGTCAAATATCTGGGATTCCATATCTCTGAAGGTCAAAGAATTATGGGGCCAGAGAGAAAAGAAGCTGTGTGCCAAATACCGATACCCAAGAATAGAAGACAAGTGCGAGAATTCTTGGGGGCAGCAGGCTTCTGTAGGATATGGATTCCCAGCTACGCGATACTGGCAAAACCTCTGTATGCAGCTATCAAAGGTACAGAGCACGACCCCTTCTTATGGACTCAAGAACAGCAAACGGCATTTGAAGACGTGAAGAAGGCTTTGATGAGTGCCCCAGCATTAGGTCTACCTGATCACACACGACCATTCTACCTGTATGTACATGAGCAAAGAAGAATGGCTGTGGGAGTATTGACACAGTACTTGGGATCATGGCAAAGACCTGTTGCCTACATGTCTAAGCAACTGGATGCAGTGGCCAGCGGACTTCCACCTTGTCTAAGAGCTGTAGCTGCAGCCGCCCTGCTAGTAGCTGAAGCCGATAAACTCACTCTGGGTCAAGAACTTTATGTACGAGTCCCACATGCAGTACAGACGCTGTTGGATTACAAAGGAAATCATTGGTTTAGTAACAGCCGTATGACCAAGTATCAAGCAATGTTGTGTGAAAACCCAAGAGTGCATTTAGAGACTGTAAACACCTTAAATCCAGCTACCCTTTTGCCACAACCTACTGAAAGTCAACATGATTGTTTGGAAGTAATGGATGAAGTATTTTCAAGTAGACCAGATCTTCGTGATTTTCCCATCCAGAACCCTGATGTTCAATATTACACCGACGGCAGTAGTTATGTGAAAGAAGGGATCCGCTATGCAAGATATGCAGTAACAACAATAGACAAGGTGATAGAAGCTCGGCCACTGGCAAAAGGAACATCAGCACAAAAGGCAGAATTGATAGCACTGACACGAGCGTTACAATTAGCTGAAGGTTTAAGAGTGAACATCTATACGGACTCCAAGTATGCATTTTTAACCACTCATGCTCACGGAGCTTTGTATAAAGAAAGAGGACTATTGAATTCAGAAGGCAAAGAAATCAAGTATGCAGCTGAAATCCTACAACTATTGGAAGCAGTGTGGGAGCCGAGAGAAGTCGGTATTATACATTGTCGAGCGCATCTGAGAGGAGATGGTGATGTAACCAAAGGAAATCGGATGGCAGATAGTGCAGCTAAGCGTGCCGCTGAATCGGGAAGACAGGAGTATGTGGGGCATATAGCTGCTCTTATCCCAACTCCACTGTCTCAATGGACTCCAGTTTATACAGCTCAAGAAGAGGAGTGGTTAAAGACTGAACCTGGAAAGTATTTGGAGAACAAATGGTATCAGTTAGAAGACGGAAGAATAGTCATTCCAGCATCACTAGCGGTAGAAATTGTCCAAAACTATCACAACGGGACACATTCTGGGAGAGACAGCACAGAAGAATCTCTCAGAAAACATTTCTACATACCAAGATTGTCCAACTTGACTCAGGCCATTGTACGAAGATGTGTAACGTGTGCTAAAAATAATGCAAGGCAAGGACCAGTAAAGCCACCAGGAGTCCAGTTTATGGGGGGACTCCCCATGTCCGATTTACAAATTGACTATACAGTGATGCCTAAATCTGGTGGACAGCGCTACCTGCTGGTAGTTGTGTGTACCTATTCAGGCTGGGTAGAAGCATGTCCTACTCGTACGGAGAAAGCAGGAGAAGTTGTGAGATTCCTGTTACGAGAAATAATACCCCGATATGGACTACCCTGCTCTATAGGATCGGACAATGGTCCAGCTTTTGTTCATCAGTGCCTACAACAACTGACTCATATGCTTGGTATAAAGTGGAGGCTTCATACGGCATATAGACCCCAGAGTTCTGGTAAGGTAGAGAGAATGAATAGAACTATTAAGAATCAGTTGGCTAAAATGTGTCAGGAAACCCAACTTAAGTGGAACGTTCTCTTGCCCATAGCTCTATTGCGAATCCGCAGTACACCTACCAGAAGGATGGGCCTCTCTCCTTTTGAAATCATGTATGGGTGACCACCTCCCGTACTTGGTAACTTAAGGGGGGATTTGAGTCAGTTGGGAGAAGGAATTACCCGGCAGCAGGTTGTAGAGTTGGGTAAGACTATGGAGGAGGTACAGAAATGGGTACAAGATAGATTACCTGTGAATATTTATCCCCCAGTTCATAGTTACCACCCAGGAGACCAAGTGTGGATTAAAGAGTGGAATAATGTACCGTTAGGGCCCAAGTGGAGAGGTCCTTATGTTGTTCTTTTGTCTACCCCTACAGCGATAAAAGTAGCCGAAGTGACTCCGTGGATACATCACTCCAGGGTTAAACCAGCAGCAGTCGATTCTTGGCAAGTTACAGCAGATCCAGAGAATCCCTGCAAGATCCGGTTAAAACGCACGACTCAGTCGGAGTGACGAGGAACTTTGTAGATTACAAATTTTATTGTTTCAGAGATTTGGTAAGTGAGTGAGAAGGCCATAATAAAGCTTGTCCGCTCACCGACGTATAGTGTATAAGCTAGGAAAAGTCTCGAAGGGACCCCTGTGAAGACGAGCAGAACTCCATTCCCTGCAGCCCTTACATCCTGGAAGCTGAGGTGCCTTCGCACGGACGAAGACTGAGGATGACGACGAAAGATGTGTTTATGATAATGTTTTTTTATGTGTATTTTTATATTCAGGAAGGTAGAGGTACCGACACTCCTAGCTGTGAGGTGTGCATTAAGACTACAAGAACAGGTAACCATATTTCCCAAACCCTAATTTGGCATTCACAATACGAGTGTAAAGGAGATGTATCAAGATGTAGATACCTAAATATAGAATATAGTGTGTGCCATTTAGGAGTAGGAGAACCTAAGTGCTTCAGTCCAGAGTATCAACCTCGTACAATTTGTTTGACTCTCAGGAATAGAGATCCTCAGGGGACCCTAATTAATAAGACGGTATTAGAATCCGTACATTCTTCGGGTGTTCTGCTATTTGATGCGTGTAAGGCGATATCAAGTGGTAGAAAGCCGTGGAATGTATGTGGGGATCTTAGATGGGAGAGGACGTATGGATCTAACGATAAATATATTTGTCCCAGTAGTAAGAATAAATATGTGAGTCCTAGATGCCCAAATAGAGATTATAACTTTTGCCCATATTGGTCTTGTGTGGGGTGGGCAACTTGGGGACAGACAGTAGACAAGGACATGATTGTGACTAAGTTGCCTACCAGCCCATATTGTAAGTCTATGGAATGCAATCCAGTCCATATACTTATAAATAACCCCGACAAGTTCTTAGATAAATATGGTAATTTATTTGGGTTTCAAATATATGGGACGGGTTTAGATCCTGGGACAGTATTGTTTATAGGGATAGAGACTGATACGGTATCCTCCCAGACTCATCAAGTATACCATTCCTTTTATGAAGAGATGAGCATAGATAATAAGATCCCCCATAATGCTAAAAACCTGTTTATTGATTTAGCCGAAAGTATTGCCGGTAGTCTTTTTTCAACAAGTATTTTATTGGTTATTTTTTGGGGGAGGGGGTACAGAAGGAAAAAAAGGGAAGGGGAGGTCAGGGGGGGGAAAACAAATATACATATATATGCATTTCTCACAGAAGATGGTACCACAAGTGTGGTAAAGGTACTCACAAGAATAGTTCGTTACATAGTGGACATAAGTTTCAGATAGCAGTACAAGACAACGGCATGTCATGTTACAGTATAGTATATTACACATCACAACATAGGGTACCACAAGTCAGACGCCCCTATCGTCCTACCTCATTGGAATCTGAGGGCATTCGGGAGTATTTGGGGGTAGGTACACGGTGTGCGGTGGTTCCACTGTAAGGATGAAGTGGGGGGTGGGAGGTGTTAGGGTGTGTGTACGGCTCCTTCTAGCTCTGCCCACCTCTGCCAGTTGCTTCTCGTGATATTAGAGTGTTTCTGTAACGGATCACCTGGCACCCCGACTTGGTACCTCCGTTAATGGATGCTCCTAGTGCTTCCTGAGGGCTCCAAGCACTCTGGCAGACACCATAATCACCGAATCCAAGAAACCTTTAAATTCTCCCAAGCGTATGAATGCTGTAGACCATTGAATAGGAACCATACGAATAGGCTTGTACCCCTAGCAGTCAACTGGAACAGCATACAATAAATCCTTCCCCCAATAATGAGACGACACATCACTTTGAGGTTAAAACAGGAACTCTGGACTGGCTCATCCAGCCTGGCTTTTATTACACTTGTACACTTACAGGCCACACCCAGGGGGAGGCATAAAATCACCAATCACACATCTGGTGCAACCCACACATTCCCTCCCCACAGATAAACAGTTAAACCAATTATTACATACAATAAAAATACAGTTTTCACATACACACTGTAACTTTAAAACCATACATCCAATTTCAATAAAAGTTGCATATTCAGACTCAGCATACATCAAACATAAACACTTCCAAAAATCAGCCAAATCCCTCCAGTGGATCAAAAGTTAGCTGGAAGTCCTTTATGACCGACCGCAAGCACAATTTCCTGCCCAAAACAGTTCCATAGATTTGGGCTGTGCGGTCGGTCAATTTCATGCGAAAAAATGACTAAGTCCCATTTCGAACGGGACTTAGTCTCTGGAGCTGCAAGTTCAGTATGGAAGAAGGTAAGGGTCAGCGGTGTTCGGCAGAATGTGTAGCCGATTTTAGTTCCACAGAATCTTTAGCATACACCGCTGACCGCATTCGAGTAAACCAAGATGGCCGCCGCCACGTGCAATTAACCGGCAGTAACCTCACAGCCTGGGAGGTAAATTGCCTGCACACTTTAGCTTCTGGGTGGTCCGCCTGTGTGGTACTTGGTTCAGTAAGCCCTATTTACTGAACCAAGTGGGAGAAAGCCAGGGGCAAGTTATTTTACAGGTCTGGGGACATAGTCTTAAAGGGGCATTGTTACCCGAAGTTACAAGATGTCCCCAGACGGTTCTTAAAGGGCCATACACACCCAATAAAAGTCCATTCCTTTTCAGGGGCCATAGTCTTAAAGGGTATTGTTACCCGAAGTCTCAATATGTCCCCAGACAGTTCTTAAAGGGCCAGCAGCAGTACAATAAAATACCATTCACTGTACTTAAAGGGCCAGCAGTCGCACAATAAAATACAATATGCCCCAAATAATCCAGGGGCCATAGTCAGCAGGTAGGAGGCTAGCAAACAGGCTTCTCCAGGGCCCAGTGGCGAGGTTGGTTTCGCCACAGTTTCAATGTGGTCATAGATAACAATTCGTATTTGAGGAACTGATTAATCATGCGTTTCACCATTACCAGAGGTGGACACCCTGTTTTTTTCCAATTGCATGCAATGACATACCTAGTTGCCAAAATTGACAGTATCACTAATTGCCTGTCTGCGTGGGGTATATTACCTGGGAGAATGAGAAAGATACCTATGGAGGGTGTGAATGGTGTGAGTGTAATTCCCAGTTGCTCCCAGATTTTTTGCGTTTCTAACCACAGTGGCCTAATCTCGGGGCAGCTCCACCATACGTGAGACATTGTTCCCTCTTCTGTCTCGCATCTCCAACAGTTAGGAGAGGTATTTGGGTATATCTTGTGGAGTCTGGACGGTGTGTAGTACCACCTGAAAATAAGTTTCTTGTGGGCTTCAATATGTGAGTAGCAGGAAGTGATGCCTTTCAGGGCGTGAAGTGAGGTTAGCCATGTTTGACCTGTGGGTGAATAGTTGCACTCATTTTCCCATTGTGTGCGGTATGTAAAGGCTGGGGAGGTCTGTTGATTCTGTAGTATAGTGTAGCAGATTGATAGGGCTTTGGATTTAGTCGGTGAATTGTGACAACGCTCATATAGACGTGACAAATCTTGGTGTGGTCTGTGTGTGGCTTGTGTAGGGGTAGTAACCACACTCGAGACCAGACTCTTCAACTGAAGGTATGGGAAGATGAATGACGGGGGTAGCCGGAATTTGTTTTGAAGTTCAGGGAATGGCATAATGGTTCCTGTCTGGCAAATGTCTGTAATACGGTTCACTCCCATGTTTGTCCATCTGTGCAGGGAAAGCCACGGGGAGACCGAGTTAAGGGCTGTGAGTGGGGCCCAGGTGGAAAAAGTCGGTTCTGCTGTATGGGGGCCGTGGAGATGATCCCATGTGTGAATTGCATAAGTAGTGAGTGGCAGGAGCGTCCTGCATGTACCTCTAAGGGGCTTGGGTGTCCACATCAAATCAGTAGCCGAGTGTTTGGGGTCATAATTATTCTCTATGTCTGCCCATTGTAGAGCATGTGGTGGTGCGTGCAATTTTATTGCACCTTCTAGGAGAGCAGCCTTGTGGTATTTTGCGATATTGGGGAGTCCCAAGCCTCCATCCTTTGTAGGGAGTTGTAGGAGAGACATGGGTAATCTCGGCTTCTTTTTAGCCCATACATAGGTGGAGATTATGCTTTGTAGTT
Organism: Pelobates fuscus; assembly: GCF_036172605.1. NCBI lineage: Eukaryota > Metazoa > Chordata > Amphibia > Anura > Pelobatidae > Pelobates > Pelobates fuscus. The sequence goes on along the minus strand of NC_086319.1, from coordinate 412,240,345 downwards.
GCTTGCATATAGTGGGCGATAGGGGTATCGGTAACATCCGAAACACATAAAGCAGCTTTGGGAGAAGAATCATCTTCACAGCATTGATCCTGCCCAACCAGGACAGTAACACATTTTTCCATTTGTGGAGGGTTTGTTTGCATATCAACGGAAGGGTAGAAAAATTATGTGTGCTAATACCTCTATATGTTGCTGCAATTTTCACCCCCAGGTATGTTAGATGAGTCTGTCTCCAATCAAAGGAGTGAGTAGATTTAAGCTGTAGGATATCTGTCACGGGGAGGCGGATTGGCAGTGCTTGGGTCTTAGTTTGGTTTAGTTTGTAGTAGGAGATTGTGCTATATTCGTTAAGTGTGTCAATGAGGTGTGGTAAGGAGCGGTCTGGTGTAGTAAGGGAAAGAAGAATGTCATCTGCGAACATAGATAATTTATATTCTACTTTGTTGATGGTGACACCCTTTATGTCATTATGTGTTCTAATTTTGTGCGCCAAGGGTTCTAGCGATAAGATGAATAGCAGAGGGGAGAGCGGGCAGCCCTGGCGGGTGCCGTTCGTGATCAGGAAAGGGCTCGAGAGGAATCCCGCGTTGGACACCCTCGCGGTCGGTTTAGAGTATAATGCCATTATGCCAGTTATGTAGGATGTGGGAAAACCAAATTTGAGTAGTACTTGTTCCATGTATGCCCAGTTGAGCCTGTCGAAGGCCTTTTCCGCGTCCAGCGCTAGAAGAAGGCCTTCCATTCGGTTTGTTTCCATATGTGCTAGGACGTTCAGGACTTTCCTCGTATTATCCGAACCTTGTCTGCCTTTAACAAAACCAGACTGGTCATTGTGTATGATGCGGGATAATATGTGTGTGAGGCGGTCCGCTATGATCTTAGCATATATTTTAGTATCGCAATTTAGTAATGAGATCGGCCTGAAATTTTGGCAGACTGTGGGTGGTTTACCTGGCTTAGGGAGCGTGGAGATATGCGCCTGGAGCATGTCGGGGGGCAGTGCGCCTGTGGTAAAACAATGGTTAAGAAGTTGTGTGAGGTATGGGGTTAACGTGTCCGAGAAAGTCTGGTAATAGAGATTGGTAAATCCGTCAGGTCCTGGTGATTTATGCAGGGGAAGTTTTTTAATCGTATCGTTTACTTCTTCTACTGTAAAGGGTTTAGTGATTGTGTCAATGTCTGATTGGGTGAGCGTTGGCAGTTGTACGGTGTCTAAGAAAAGTCGAATTTGTTCCGGTGATGGTGGAGGTGAAGAGGAGTCATCTTTGAGGTTGTAGAGAGAGCTATAGAATTGTGCAAATGTTTCTACTATTTCTTGTGGGTTCATAGCCTTTGTCTTGTCCTGCTTAAAAACGTATGCCACTCTAGAGTTGGCCATACGTTGTTTAAGTTGAGATGCCAGGGTCGCTCCCGCTTTATTCCCTTGGGCAAAGAATTTATGTTTAAATTTTTGTAGGATATAGTTGGTTCTATCTAGTTCAAGATCTGCTAGTTTGGATTGTAGGGTTCTCAATTTTGCATAGTGGTCTGGCGAGGGGGTATTTTTGTTGCAATGAGTAAGGACTGCTATTTGTTGGATTAGGTCATCAAACTCGCGCTTTCGCTGCTTGTTAGCGTAGCTAGCGTGTTTGATGAATAAGCCCCTAATGACAGCTTTATGCGCTTGCCACAGCGTGGTTATTGAAATATCAACTGATGTGTTGTGTTGAAAATACATTTCTAGTTCCTGCTTGACTTGGTGTGTTATAAGGGGTTTTCTGAGTAGCGACTCATTTAATCGCCAGGAGCTTCGCCCCGTAGTGGGGAAGCGGGTCAATAGTGACATAGTTATAGGTGCGTGGTCAGACCAATGTATGAGGCCTATTTGTGTGGATTGCACTTTAGATATTAGGGAGGAGTGTAAGAGGAATCTATCGATTCTTGAGTAAGAGTTGTGTGCCTGTGAGTGGAAGGTGAAGTCTTTGTCAGAGGGGTGTAGGGTCCTCCAGACATCAATATATTGAGCTTTGTGCAAGCGTGACCCAATGGCAATAGTAGAGTGAGTGCGTCTATTAGCAGTTTTGCGAGAGATTCCCGCAGTGGAAGACGTGTCCAATACATCGTCTAGGATAAAATTCGTGTCACCTCCTATTATTACAGTTCCGAATTTATGGGTATCCGCCAACAACAATATTTTCTCTAGATAGGGTAGCTGGTTATCATGCGGACCATATACGTTAATGAGGGTATATTGCTCATTATTAATATTGCATTGTAGAAGAATAAATCTGCCTTCTTTGTCTCCAATTTTTTTTTTGTAGGGAGAAGGCCACCTCCTTGCTAATCAGGATGGAGACTCCTCTCTTTTTTTTTGCATAACCTGTGTGAAATCCTATGGGGTAGTATTTGGATGAAAATTTAGGTTTTTTAGCATTCAGAAAGTGAGTTTCCTGAAAGAAGGCTATCATAGCTTTTGCCTTTTTGGCTTCTTCGAGAGCTAGCCTCCGTTTGTGGGGGGAATTTAAGCCTTTAGCATTCAGTGAAAAGATATTTAAAGCCATGGAGGTACAACCAGTGTGCTGAGTGTAGCACAGACGTATACAGGTTTTTATGGGACAGTCCATGAGTTAACGCCCTATGTATCAACAAGTGTCGGTGAATCGTAAAGCAAGTTACCATTTTCGCAGGTAGTTTAAGACTGGATTGTGCATAAAGTACATTTGTGGGGGGACAAAGGGTTACAGTAGGGGTGGGGTAGACAATATGGTACCAAACAAAAACTATATACAAAGGAGGAGTCAGACAGGGGGTATCTGACCCAGAAAACAAGTTTAGCGGCCCCATGGAGCCTAGGTGGAGGGGAGGGCAAACTGTGGGTAGAACTGCCCGGAAAATTATGGAGGCATTACTGAGGGTCTGTATAGAACCATCAATATGTAGCGGGGGTGTACGGCACATAATGCATCAGAGACACATATGTAGTCTGGCACTCTATATTGCTAGGTATCCAAAAAACCTTATAATGCACAAACATACACTTTAGCATTAGAGAATAGAGCATAGGAGCACAACAACATAGTGGAATCATATGCTTACATATCTTCAGGGCACGGTGCCATAATCAGGTCTATACAGTCCTTTATGTAATGTCAGTCTTTGTTACTTGTGTTTTGTCCCAGTGGACCATTCGTTGGGTATTTTCAAAGGAGATGATCGGAGGCCTTGAGGTGGAGCCTTGGCGTCTTGTAGGGTCACCGGTATGTTCCAATTCTAGAGTATTTTCACTCCTTCTGCTGCTGTGGATATGTGGTAGTCTGTGCCATTCCGCTTGATGATGAGGCGGGTAGGGTATCCCCATTTATACAGGATTTCTGCATCTCTGAGTGCTTTCGTGACTGGGTTCAGTTCTTTGCGCTTGGTTAGCGTGGCAGCGGATAAGTCCACGAACAGTTTAACATGTTGGAATTCAGGTGGTATGTTATCTGGATTTCTTGCAGCTCGCATAACCAGTTCCTTGGAGGTGAAATAATTCATCCGCAAGATCACATCTCTTGCTGCTGTGGGTTGTAGAAATTTCGGTCGTGGTAAGCGGTGAATGCGGTCTAGGCGGAGGTCTCCTTCAGTTAGGCCTGGGCACAAGGCCTTAAAGAGACCGATAGCATAATCCCTCAATTCTGAAGGTTTGATTTCCTCCGGTACGCCTCGCAGGCGAATATTGTTGCGCCGGTCACGATACTCGTGGTCAGCAATCTTGGCTTCCAGATACGCCATTCGAGCAGCTATCGTATCGTGCGATGCCGCCAGATCATTGTGAGCACTGATCACTTCCTCCATTTTGTCTTCAATTGCACTCGTGCGTTCACTGATCTCTTTGATATCAGCTCTGACATCGCGAGCTAATTTAGCGAACTCCATTTGAAGAGTTTGTTGTAAATCTTGTAGCATCTTGTGCAGGGTGAGTTCTGAGGCAGGGGCATTAGTCCCCATAGAGATGGAGGTGCTGTCGCTGGTTTCAGACGCAGCCGTTGGTGATACTGGGCCTCCGGCGCCATCTTGAATTTTGGTGCGCGGCGGTGTGAAGGAGGATACCCGGGCCACTGCCGGTCGAACTTTCGTTCTTTTGGGCGCTTTCTGGGACATGGTGGTACAGGTTGTCGTAAGCTCTTTGACAAACCAAAATCAGGGCAGATATTGCTCTTGTAATCGCTGTTTAGTAGGAGCCCTCACGGGAGCTAACAGATCATGCGCCCATCACCGCGCGCTGCCAGGCCACGCCCCCATTGCCGGTAGTCTTAATGTTACCAACTGCTATGTGTGTGGAGGTACTAACATGGGAGACCAATGGCCTTGGGAAGCAAAGGAGGTAATGTCCGGTTCTGAGGCAGTTGACCAATTAATATCTACACAAGCCGATTATCATATGAGTGTTAGAGGTAAATCTGAGTGGAGATTAAAGACCTCCATCATAGGTTATGTTTGCATAGCAAGGAAAGGAATGATGTATAATACTTCTGTAGGAGAATTAACTTGTCTAGGGCAAAAAGCTTATGATGATGATACGAAGAATACAACTTGGTGGTCGGCTTCAAATGTCTCAGAACCATCTAACCCGTTTGCTAGATACGCCAATTTAAAGGATGTGTGGTTTGACCTATCCATCACATCTACCTGGAGAGCCCCAGCAAATTTGTACTGGATCTGTTGTAAGAAAGCCTATTCGGAGTTGCCACAGGACTGGGAAGGGGCATGTGTGTTGGGTATGCTCAAACCATCCTTCTTCTTGTTACCTATTGAAACAGGTGAGACTTTAGGTGTTAAAGTGAATGATGTGAATCATAGGAAGAAAAGGGGACCCATAGAGATAGGCGCCTGGGAAGATAATGAATGGCCTCCCCAGCGTATTATAGATTATTATGGGCCAGCCACGTGGGCAGAGGACGGTACCTTTGGTTATAGAACCCCAATTTATATGCTCAACCGTATTATAAGATTACAGGCGGTGGTTGAGATCATTACTAACGAGACATCACAAGCGCTCAATCTTCTAGCGAAGCATAATACCAGGATGAGGACAGCAGTATACCAAAATAGATTAGCCTTGGATTACCTTTTGGCAGTAGAGGGAGGTGTATGTGGGAAGTTTAACCTGAGCAATTGCTGTCTTCAAATAGATGACGAAGGGCAAGCAATAGCTGAGCTTACTAGCCATATGGTTAAACTAGCGCATGTGCCTACTCAGGTATGGAAAGGGTATCCAAGCAGTTGGTTTGGTAGCTGGTATGAGTGGTTTGGAGGGCTTAAGGCAGTGGTAGGTGGAGTCCTACTGATTTTAATGTTGTGTCTACTCCTGCCGTGTCTTATACCCTTAGTAGTTAGGTCTGTGCAAAGCCTGATAGAAAATATAGCAGAGAGGAAGGCTGCTGCACAGATAATGGCAATTTATAAGTATAAGGCTCTAGATCAGGGAGAGCCAATGCAGGAAGATGAGTGTTGAAGATTCACATCATAAGATAAGTCTGGTCTGGTTCAAGGTAACTCGCGGTGTATGCAAACTAAGGTTAAGTGATGCCTCAAGTAATTGTGAAATATCAAGAGGCATCAAAGGGGGGAATGTGATGGAATCTCGGTAAAAATAAATTTAGTAGGCCGAGATTACCACGTGGCATGTGTACGTGCATATGCTGACGTATCGATCAGTTGGTTGCACGAGGCAAGATACGATCAGTAGTGTACGGAGCATGTGCAAGAATACAGGATATAGTATTCCCCTCCTCCATTGTGCTGGACAGGCCATGCGGTCAAGCAGGAAGTTAATTCTTATTTGTATTGATTGGTCAAGAGAATGTGCGGGTGGAGCTTAATATGGGAGGAGTTATGTGCCTATATAAGGAGCCTGCACTATTGTCCGGGGCCCAGAACTTGCTGTATTTTGGTGACATTAGTCCCTCTGAGTCCCGATCGGTGATCCAATAAAGAATCTCTTCCTTCCTGAAGAAACCTGTGTCCATCTCTCTGTGCTTGGCTTCCGTCAGTTTCTCCGGTATCAGTTTGCCTTTATGTGGCAGGTGAGCGTCCATCTAATGGCCATTGGAGTCTTACTAAAAACCTCCAGTTACTTAAATATGCCTAGGAATTTGGGATGGTACGCCAGTTATTCTTTTCTTTGTTTTTTATAGCTTACAAGTCTGACACTTAGAAGATGTGGACAAGAAATAGTTCATGTCGAGCACAAAGATTTCAGCCTAAAGGGGAAGTGATATTATCACAGCATGTAAAGGTAGAGTGTATTCTATTAGAAGTAGATATGGCACTGTCTGTATTGGTGGCATAGTCTGTAAGCAGTAAGTGACTACAATAAGGTGAATAAGGCAAGGAAGGTAAGTGGTTAGTTGACAGGTCATCTTAAAGATGCAGTTTTTGTTAGTTTTTAATAAAATATTGAAATGTTTGGGAAAACCTAATTGATTGGGAAAGGAAATTCCATGAAAAGACAAACTCCTGGAGAAATTTTAGCAGCATGAGTACAAACTAAGGAAAAAAGAAATGGTTGAGATGGGGCATATCTATTAGGGAGGATATGTAGGCCAGGGCAGAGAAATCATGTTTTCACAATTATCCCAGAATTCCAAGCTCGACAAACAATGAGCGAACACAGACATAATGTTTCAGATTTCACCCTGCACCTCTGCAGATACTCGTACAATGGAGAGATGTATTAACCACTGTTTTTACAAACCAAGGCATGGGTTTTAAACAAAAAAGACCAGTGCAGGTCATACACACATTGTGCAGGGTTAATATTTGGCAACCTATACTTCAGAACATACAAAATAAAAAAAATAAAAAAATTATTTAAAGCAGAAATGCAATATCATGCAGTCAATGTTTGAGTCCCATTACATTAACAAAGCCATATTTTTTCTTGTATCCTGTGCGTGTCTGCTAAAAATAAAGTGTTTTATTTAGTTTTTTAACTTTATTTTGTTTTGGTCTATGAGTGCACTTTTTTATTTTGGACCTAGAATTTTCAACTTGAAACCTTTCTTTCCATCTCTATATCTGTGTACGATAGTGGCACAATGTTTGAGAGGGCTGGTATAAACATTTTCCAGAGCTGCTTTGTATTGTCTGTCTGTCTGTCTATCTTCTCACACATTCCATTTAATTGCATCTATTATATCTTTATAATATAAAGATAATATATTATCTTTTCTGTCAAATCTTATGCATTTTGGATATATTTTCTGCATATTTCTTTCTGTCTACCTGTATATTTCTGTTTGTTTGTTACAGATGTATTTAGTGAATTTTCAATATACGGTTAATCACACACAAAATGTATTTAGATTTACTCTCAGCTCTTCTAATCCCCTACTGAAATTAAATGAATTTCCAATAAACTCAGTTAAAGTTTAGAGTTAAGAAAAAATAATTAATAAGTGAACAGTGGGAATTTCCTACAGCAACTCTCTATGCTGACACTGTCTGTATGGGATTAATTACCAGGCTTGTTTCTGCAGTTAATTCATGTATTCGCTAACATTTCATTAAACTTTCAGAAATATGACATTACATTGCAACATAAATTCATGTTGTAATTTTCAGTGAATATCATGCAATGACCATGTGAAATGAATGGCAATTATTAACACTAGCTGTATATCTACCTAATCATTGTTTGTGCTATTTTACATGATTACAAAAGATTACATAATATTCAGATATACACATGTTTAATCAATGTTTCAACAAAATATAGTGAGCAGAACCGAGTAAAGATTTACATATTTATATATTAAGTCCATACTGCTTTAGGTGCAAAATATATTATTTAAAGTAAATAAAAAATAGAAAAAAAAAATCTAAAAATAAAGAATGTCAGTAAATAAATAACCAAAACACACTTGTTATGCCCATTATTAAATACCCAACTCGTTTTTCTTCTTTGAAATTCAAGATATATTCATACACATCCCACGCGTTCTTTATTTCCTGATCTCTTTTTCAATCTGCTATAAAGTACGGTGTATGCAGACTTTCTGTACAGTATGATTTTCTCATCGTACTTTTTAGTCTTTAATTTTTTTACTTAAAATCAATTACGTTGGTTTTCTTTTAGCTCTTTAATACGAAAGGCCCAAGTCAGTGACCAGTCTGTTTACATATAATAATTTCTATGTCTAGAATTATAGATATAAGCCCATTCAAGCAAGAGTTAAACAAGTTGATGAGTTGTAGGACTCACCATGGATTGCAAGTGGTTTAGATACATGAGGAAGCGAAGGTATCTTTTCAGGCCAGTTTAAAAGACATATAACATTTGTTCAAGACAAGTAAGTGCGATAAACCTAACATTATGCTATATACAGGTAGCAAGCGCTACATAATTAAACCAAACCTGGGCTACCTAGAGAATTATACTACCTGCCCATTCAAATTAGAAATAATATTTGTGTAGGGGCTTTAAAAGTAGACGCCAGAACAAAGTTTGAATAATCTAAATTAAAAGATGGCCATGCAAACATCACTGTTCCTTCCCCTCTTCCCCTGTTTTGAGTGTGTTATGGGATGGGTTGTTGTATAAGCCCAGGGTGGCACAGAACAAAATATAGTGAATCCCCCTAATTTACCAGTTGGATCAATCTCTATTTAGGAGTCTGTATTTTAAGTCCCGTAGGTTTGGGAATAGTTTTGTTTCCTCTGCAGTGATATTTTTTAACTCAACCTATATGTGATAGTATACTAAGAATATAACTGTATTACGTTGTAGCCACTGAGTAATTTGCAGGAGGATACATTAGGCTTTATTGATTGGTAGATTGCACTTAGTGGCTTTTATTATGCACTTCGCTAGGTTTAATATACAATGGCAATGACTTTTCGCTTTATGTGCATATGTATTTTTGCACATGAGTAATGTGTTCACTTTTTATATTGCAGACGTTTTATGTGCCTACATTTTTGCACTTACCCTATGTGCCCTTTTTGCACTCTATGTATATGGTTATGTCCTTATACATTGCACTTTATTCATGTGGCCTTGGGCTCACATTAAGTACTGCTATTAAGGATTGGGTATTTTTGAGCACAAGTGGCACACATTAGGTTGGTACACTTAATGTTTACTTAGATTGGGGTGTAAGTTGTGTTTAGGATTTTTATATAGTGGCACTATTATATTATTGATGTAATTTTAGGCTGGAAATTGGTAGCAATTTAGAAGGATTGTATTCTTAAATATCAGGAAATTGTGGTGCCAAGTAGTACTGTAAAGCTTACACAGGAAGTACATCTTTTTTTCAAATAGCATGTTAAATTACTGCTGCATATATGTCTGGAGGCCAACCATTGCCCTTTTTGTGCATGGTAATATGACAATAAAGTTGAATCTGAATCTGTATTTCACAGGCCATTGGCTAAAATATCTGACAATGCCTGGCTTTTATGGAACATATTAAAATAAAGAAAATATTTAACATTTGAAAAGCCTATCATTCTCATATTACTTTGTTCTAGGATATGCACAGGGTAAACCAATCTACTCCATCTTGAAAGCACCATGAAGTCACAGCACATTGACCATTTAATCAATTATTGCTTGTAATGTGCATTGTGAAAAACCACCTCTTTTCTAGGCATGGTTTTCTTATGGTAACTGTAAGGTTGGTGAAGAATTTGTTAAATAGAAAATGGCTTAATTTGCCATGGACTTCTTTTCATTTATCAATCACTGGTTTTGTCTGTAATCTCTGCGGTACTGGGAAGCCCAGTTGAATGACACACACACAATGCTGGTTCAATAAGACTACGATTTAATTGTCTCACACATCAGTATATGAAATGAGCATTATACATGCCCCTTATTGGATCATCCAATCGGGTACTAACACATAGTTCTTAAAGGGGCTTAAAGGAAATAGGGGGGTAGAGAGACACACACACACATTCTTGCAGTATACCTTATATAGGGAGGAAGGTAAACAAAGCTCTAACAGATGGTCACTTCCATGCAAAGAAAGGATACCAATGTATAGACTGGGCAGCACCCTGTCTAAAAAGAACAGGACTTAGCTTGTTAGTCTAGCGGCTTATTCACTAACATGTGTTAAATCAAGAAGCATACAAATAATAACATTCTATCAAACCCCTCCTTTGGACAGAATAATGATAGAAAAATACCTGGGTATGTTGCCATCCTACAAAATTACATGGCTTGCCCAGTAATCTGATGTCAGGGGGAAAAAATGTATTGTATTTTTCCTAAATTTGAAACCTGAATGGGAGCTGTGACTGTGCAAACCCTGCTCCACCAAGCAGCTGTCACTTATAAAATCCGGAGGACTAAGTATTGTCTGTTGGGACCTTATGGCTGTACTGTATACTTTTTTGTAACTGCGGAACATATACACTTACACATTGTAACAGAAAAATAAAGTATAACCAGGGCCGGCGCGTCCATAAGGCGGCACAGGCGGCCGCCTTAGGGCGCCAGAGGAGGGGGGGCGCAAAAATCCGAATCTCCTGCCTCTGGCTGGAGACTCGGATTTGTAATCTCACCTCTCTCCCTGCAGCCAGCACACAGCAGGAGCCTGGCAGTGAAGTCAGCCGTCCTCCTCTGATGATGTCAGAAGGGGGCGGGACTTCTACTGCTCCCAGACTCCCCAGCGGTCCTGACTGCAGCTCCAGCCTCCCAGCCAACCACCAGTTGTAAGGTTCTCCCTCTCTGGCCCAAGGTAAGCTTCTAGGAGGGGGAGGGGAAGGGGGTGGGGAAGAAGCATTTTTTTTTTAAAATCAAAACGGTTTTTTTTCTGCCCCTTTCTACAGCCCCTGCCCCCACCATACTCCCCCTGCCCCCACTATACAGCCCCTGCCCCCACCATACTCCCCCTGCCCCCACTATACTATCCCTGCCCCCACTATACTATCCCTGCCCCCACTATACTATCCCTGCCCCCACTAAACTATCCCTGCCCCCACTATACGGCCCCTGCCCCCACTATACGGCCCCTGCCCCCACCATACTCCCCCTGCCCCACCATACTCCCCCTGCCCCCACCATACCCCCCTGCCCCCACTATACGGCCCCTGCCCCCACCATACTCCCCCTGCCCCCACCATACTCCCCCTGCCCCCACTATACTATCCCTGCCCCCACTATACTATCCCTGCCCCCACTATACTATCCCTGCCCCCACTATACGGCCCCTGCCCCCACTATACGGCCCCTGCCCCCACCATACTCCCCCTGCCCCACCATACTCCCCCTGCCCCACCATACGTCCCCTGCTCCACCAAACTCCCCCCTGCCCCCACCATACTCCCCCCTGCCGACATCCATACTCCCCCCTGCCCCCACCATACTCCCCCTGCCCCCACCATACTCCCCCTGCCCCCACCATACTCCCCCTGCCCCCACCATACTCCCCCTGCCCCCACTATACTCCCCCTGCCCCCACCATACTACCCCTGCCACCTCTATAGCCCCTGTCCCCACCATACTGCCCCTGCCCCTGCCCCCACTACAGCCCCTCTATGCCCCTGCCCCACTATACTGCCCCTGCCCCCTCTATAGCCCCTGCCCCACCATACTACCCCTGCCCCCTCTAAAGCCCCTCTACAGCCAGGGGGAGTATGGTGGGGCAGGGGGAGTATGGTGGGGGCAGGGGCCGTATAGTGGGGGCAGGGGCCGTATAGTGGGGGCAGGGATAGTATAGTGGGGGCAGGGATAGTATAGTGGGGGCAGGGATAGTATAGTGGGGGCAGGGGGAGTATGGTGGGGGCAGGGGGAGTATGGTGGGGGCAGGGGCCGTATAGTGGGGGCAGGGGCCGTATAGTGGGGGCAGGGGGAGTATGGTGGGGGCAGGGGGAGTATGGTGGGGGCAGGGGGAGTATGGTGGGGGCAGGGGCCGTATAGTGGGGGCAGGGGCCGTATAGTGGGGGCAGGGATAGTTTAGTGGGGGCAGGGATAGTATAGTGGGGGCAGGGATAGTATAGTGGGGGCAGGGATAGTATAGTGGGGGCAGGGGGAGTATGGTGGGGGCAGGGGCTGTATAGTGGGGGCAGGGGGAGTATGGTGGGGGCAGGGGCTGTAGAAAGGGGCAGAAAAAAAAACGTTTTGATTTTAAAAAAAAAATGCTTCTTCCCCACCCCCTTCCCCTCCCCCTCCTAGAAGCTTACCTTGGGCCAGAGAGGGAGAACCTTACAACTGGTGGTCGGCTGGGAGGCTGGAGCTGCAGTCAGGACCGCTGGGGAGTCTGGGAGCAGTAGAAGTCCCGCCCCCTTCTGACATCATCAGAGGAGGACGGCTGACTTCACTGCCAGGCTCCTGCTGTGTGCTGGCTGCAGGGAGAGAGGTGTAAATAAACACATGGCAAACTACCAGTAATCTGTGTAACTAAACACATGGCAAACTACCAGTAATCTGTATAACTAAACACATGGCAAACTACCAGTAATCTGTATAACTAAACACATGGCAAACTACCAGTAATCTGTATAACTAAACACATGGCAAACTACCAGTAATCTGTATAACTAAACACATGGCAAACTACCAGTAATCTGTATAACTAAACACATGGCAAACTACCAGTAATCTGTATAAATAAACACATGGTAAACTACCAGTAATCTGTATAAATAAACACATGGCAAACTACCAGTAATCTGTATAAATAAACACATGGCAAACTATCAGTAATCTGTATAACTAAACACATGGTAAACTACCAGTAATCTGTATAAATAAACACATGGCAAACTACCAGTAATCTGTATAACTAAACACATGGCAAACTATCAGTAATCTGTATAACTAAACACATGGTAAACTACCAGTAATCTGTATAAATAAACACATGAAAAACTATCAGTAATGTAAAGGAAACATTCCCCAAAGAAAATAATAGAGCCCGGAAGGCACATAAATCTCACAACCAAGCATAGTTCATAACAATCATAAATAAATCACACTAAATCCCAAAGCCACCCACTAGAAGCAGGAGGCAGTGGTACTCTGACCTGTACTGATGCGGAGCAGCAAAGAAAGAGGAAATGATGCAATGGGAAGGGGGTTTTATAGTACCTAACTTTTTTCTGATTGGTTGTTTTTCTGTGCTGCTGTGGAGTTCTAGTAAAGAGAGACTAAAGCAAATACGAAGCCTCCTGTCATGTTATAAAATTCGCCTTTGCATTTGTGATAACATCTTCCCCCTCCCTCCTTTTTTTTTCCTGTATCCCCATTTGATGTTCATTTTTTCTCTGAAAATATCAATAAAAAATAAGATATTAAAAAAATAAGGGAAAAGATTTTAAGTCAAATTGCTTCCTCGGTATGGTGTCTCTACCGCTCTTGTAAGATTAAATTTGTTGGTAGACGCCATAGACGAAGCCTTTAACCACACCTCACAAGCCATTACAGCTTTATCAGCAGAACAGGAACAGATACGATTAGTAACCCTTCAGAATAGAATGGTCCTAGATTACCTAGCACTAAAATATCTGACAATGCCTGGCTTTTATGGAACATATTAAAATAAAGAAAATATTTAACATTTGAAAAGCCTATCATTCTCATATCACTTTGTTCTAGGATATGCACAGGGTAAACCAATCTACTCCATCTTGAAAGCACCATGAAGTCACAGCACATTGACCATTTAATCAATTATTGCTTGTAATGTGCATTGTGAAAAACCACCTCTTTTCTAGGCATGGTTTTCTTATGGTAACTGTAAGGTTGGTGAAGAATTTGTTAAATAGAAAATGGCTTAATTTGCCATGGACTTCTTTTCATTTATCAATCACTGGTTTTGTCTGTAATCTCTGCGGTACTGGGAAGCCCAGTTGAATGACACACACACAATGCTGGTTCAATAAGACTACGATTTAATTGTCTCACACATCAGTATATGAAATGAGCATTATACATGCCCCTTATTGGATCATCCAATCGGGTACTAACACATAGTTCTTAAAGGGGCTTAAAGGAAATAGGGGGGTAGAGAGACACACACACACATTCTTGCAGTATACCTTATATAGGGAGGAAGGTAAACAAAGCTCTAACAGATGGTCACTTCCATGCAAAGAAAGGATACCAATGTATAGACTGGGCAGCACCCTGTCTAAAAAGAACAGGACTTAGCTTGTTAGTCTAGCGGCTTATTCACTAACATGTGTTAAATCAAGAAGCATACAAATAATAACATTCTATCAAATCCCTCCTTTGGACAGAATAATGATAGAAAAATACCTGGGTATGTTGCCATCCTACAAAATTACATGGCTTGCCCAGTAATCTGATGTCAGGGGGAAAAAATGTATTGTATTTTTCCTAAATTTGAAACCTGAATGGGAGCTGTGACTGTGCAAACCCTGCTCCACCAAGCAGCTGTCACTTATAAAATCCGGAGGACTAAGTATTGTCTGTTGGGACCTTATGGCTGTACTGTATACTTTTTTGTAACTGCGGAACATATACACTTACACATTGTAACAGAAAAATAAAGTATAACCAGGGCCGGCGCGTCCATAAGGCGGCACAGGCGGCCGCCTTAGGGCGCCAGAGGAGGGGGGGCGCAAAAATCCGAATCTCCTGCCTCTGGCTGGAGACTGGGATTTGTAATCTCACCTCTCTCCCTGCAGCCAGCACACAGCAGGAGCCTGGCAGTGAAGTCAGCCGTCCTCCTCTGATGATGTCAGAAGGGGGCGGGACTTCTACTGCTCCCAGACTCCCCAGCGGTCCTGACTGCAGCTCCAGCCTCCCAGCCGACCACCAGTTGTAAGGTTCTCCCTCTCTGGCCCAAGGTAAGCTTCTAGGAGGGGGAGGGGAAGGGGGTGGGGAAGAAGCATTTTTTTTTTAAAATCAAAACGGTTTTTTTTCTGCCCCTTTCTACAGCCCCTGCCCCCACCATACTCCCCCTGCCCCCACTATACAGCCCCTGCCCCCACCATACTCCCCCTGCCCCCACTATACTATCCCTGCCCCCACTATACTATCCCTGCCCCCACTATACTATCCCTGCCCCCACTAAACTATCCCTGCCCCCACTATACGGCCCCTGCCCCCACTATACGGCCCCTGCCCCCACCATACTCCCCCTGCCCCCACCATACTCCCCCTGCCCCCACCATACTCCCCCTGCCCCCACTATACGGCCCCTGCCCCCACTATACGGCCCCTGCCCCCACCATACTCCCCCTGCCCCCACCATACTCCCCCTGCCCCCACTATACTATCCCTGCCCCCACTATACTATCCCTGCCCCCACTATACTATCCCTGCCCCCACTATACGGCCCCTGCCCCCACCATACTCCCCCTGCCCCACCATACTCCCCCTGCCCCACCATACGTCCCCTGCTCCACCAAACTCCCCCCTGCCCCCACCATACTCCCCCCTGCCGACATCCATACTCCCCCCTGCCCCCACCATACTGCCCCTGCCCCCACCATACTGCCCCTGCCCCCACCATACTCCCCCTGCCCCACCATACTCCCCTGCCACCTCTATAGCCCCTGCCCCCACCATACTACCCCTGCCACCTCTATAGCCCCTGTCCCCACCATACTGCCCCTGCCCCTGCCCCCACTACAGCCCCTCTATGCCCCTGCCCCACTATACTGCCCCTGCCCCCTCTATAGCCCCTGCCCCACCATACTACCCCTGCCCCCTCTAAAGCCCCTCTACAGCCTCTGCCCCACCATACTACCCCTGCCCCTTAACAGCCCCTCTATAGCCCCTGCCCCACCATACTACCCCTGCCCCTAAACAGCCCCTCTATAGCCTCTGTCCCCACTCTACTGCCCCATGTGCCCCTCTCCGGGGGGGGCGGCAAAATTCATCTTCGCCTGTGTAGCCAAAAATCCTTGCACCGGCCCTGAGTATAACTAAGCATAACAAAATAGCGATGTATCTTCCTATATCTCCTAACCAATTTCCTAGTCCAAAGGTCCAATTTAACCTACCAAAAATTTTCTCATCTTGTTTCCTAAATCTCTGCTGGACTTCCTCTAACTGATCTAACTTGTGTGCAATGTATCCCTGATTGTCTGCAGTATGTGTACAGCATTGATCTCCAACTATTTGACATACCCCTCCTTGTGCCGCTAAGAGGTAATCTAGGACCATTCTATTCTGAAGGGTTACTAATCGTATCTGTTCCTGTTCTGCTGATAAAGCTGTAATGGCTTGTGAGGTGTGGTTAAAGGCTTCGTCTATGGCGTCTACCAACAAATTTAATCTTACAAGAGCGGTAGAGACACCATACCGAGGAAGCAATTTGACTTAAAATCTTTTCCCTTATTTTTTTAATATCTTATTTTTTATTGATATTTTCAGAGAAAAAATGAACATCAAATGGGGATACAGGAAAAAAAAAGGAGGGAGGGGGAAGATGTTATCACAAATGCAAAGGCGAATTTTATAACATGACAGGAGGCTTCGTATTTGCTTTAGTCTCTCTTTACTAGAACTCCACAGCAGCACAGAAAAACAACCAATCAGAAAAAAGTTAGGTACTATAAAACCCCCTTCCCATTGCATCATTTCCTCTTTCTTTGCTGCTCCGCATCAGTACAGGTCAGAGTACCACTGCCTCCTGCTTCTAGTGGGTGGCTTTGGGATTTAGTGTGATTTATTTATGATTGTTATGAACTATGCTTGGTTGTGAGATTTATGTGCCTTCCGGGCTCTATTATTTTCTTTGGGGAATGTTTCCTTTACATTACTGATAGTTTTTCATGTGTTTATTTATACAGATTACTGGTAGTTTACCATGTGTTTAGTTATACAGATTACTGATAGTTTGCCATGTGTTTAGTTATACAGATTACTGGTAGTTTGCCATGTGTTTATTTATACAGATTACTGGTAGTTTACCATGTGTTTAGTTATACAGATTACTGATAGTTTGCCATGTGTTTATTTATACAGATTACTGGTAGTTTGCCATGTGTTTATTTATACAGATTACTGGTAGTTTACCATGTGTTTATTTATACAGATTACTGGTAGTTTGCCATGTGTTTAGTTATACAGATTACTGGTAGTTTGCCATGTGTTTAGTTATACAGATTACTGGTAGTTTGCCATGTGTTTAGTTATACAGATTACTGGTAGTTTGCCATGTGTTTAGTTATACAGATTACTGGTAGTTTGCCATGTGTTTAGTTATACAGATTACTGGTAGTTTGCCATGTGTTTAGTTACACAGATTACTGGTAGTTTGCCATGTGTTTATTTACACAGATTACTGGTAGTTTGCCATGTGTTTATTTACACAGATTACTGATAGTTTACCATGTGTTTATTTATACAGATTACTGGTAGTTTACCATGTGTTTATTTATAGAGATTACTGGTAGTTTGCCATGTGTTTAGTTATACAGATTACTGGTAGTTTGCCATGTGTTTATTTATACAGATTACTGGTAGTTTGCCATGTGTTTATTTATACAGATTACTGGTAGTTTACCATGTGTTTATTTATACAGATTACTGGTAGTTTGCCATGTGTTTAGTTATGCAGATTACTGGTAGTTTGCCATGTGTTTAGTTATACAGATTACTGGTAGTTTGCCATGTGTTTATTTATACAGATTACTGGTAGTTTGCCATGTGTTTATTTATACAGATTACTGGTAGTTTACCATGTGTTTATTTATACAGATTACTGGTAGTTTGCCATGTGTTTAGTTATGCAGATTACTGGTAGTTTGCCATGTGTTTAGTTATACAGATTACTGGTAGTTTGCCATGTGTTTAGTTATACAGATTACTGGTAGTTTGCCATGTGTTTAGTTATACAGATTACTGGTAGTTTGCCATGTGTTTAGTTATACAGATTACTGGTAGTTTGCCATGTGTATAGTTACACATATTACTGGTAGTTTGCCATGTGTTTATTTACACAGATTACTGGTAGTTTGCCATGTGTTTATTTACACAGATTACTGATAGTTTACCATGTGTTTATTTATACAGATTACTGGTAGTTTTCCATGTGTTTATTTACACAAATTACTGGTAGTTTTCCATGTGTTTATTTATCGTTTTCTGTTAGCTTTCCATGTGTAAATGTCACAGATTTATGTGAGTTTCAGGTAGATATATCACAGATTACTGTGAGTTTCCATATGTATATTTATATCGCAGACTACTGTGGGTTCTATGGCTATGTATATGTATACATCACTGATTACTGTGAGTTCTCAGATTCCTGTGAGTTCTAGGCCAGTGTATATATATATATATCACATATTACTGTGGGTTCCATGACTATGTATATATCACAGATTTCTGTGAGTTCTATGTCAGTGTATATAGCACGGCTTGCTGTGAGTCTTAGTGCTATAGATATCACGGATTGCTGTGAGTTTCACTGACGGTAGATGTAAGTCCTGTCTATGCCGATACTATTCTATCTTATCAGGCTTCTTGGGAAGATTCATTGAGTTGAAGAGACCTCCTGAAGAGACCATGAGTACTATACCCTTCAGGCAGTACGATGATGATGATGACCTATAATAAAGATAAGATATATCATACAGATCTGTATGTACATGTGCATTACAATTTGCACTTTAAAGAAGGTATTGCTCAGCAGAGCTTGATTTTATGGACACTATATCACTGGAACATATCCAGCTTAAACCCGATATAACGGGTTTTACCTCTATGTTGCCTGCTGGGCACTTAGGGACCGCCAGTCCCGGTTACGGTTTATTCACAAAGTAGTACGCTGTCTAAGATTAGTGTCTAAGGGTCCTAGGTCACAGGATACCCGGAGGATTTACAGACATTTAGGGGACTATGCCAAACTCAGAGGTCCCCATTACTCATTTAATATGAAACCCAGGATTGGCCTGCTATGTCTGTGCCCCATTGATTGGCCTGCTATGTCTGTGCCCCATTGATTGGCCTGCTATGTCTGTGCCCCATTGATTGGCCTGCTATGTCTGTGCCCCATTGATTGGCCTGCTATGTCTGTGCCCATTAGAACGGCCTGCTATGTCTGTGCCTATTAGAACGGCCTGCTATGTCTGTGCCCATTAAAACGGCCTGCTATGTCTGTGCCCATTAAAACGGCCTGCTATGTCTGTGCCCCATATATTGGCTTACTATGTCGGTGCCTATTTGAAGGGCCTGCTATGTCCGTGCCTATTTGCTTGGCCAACTATTCTGTGTCCATTCATTTGGCCTGCTGGGCCTGTGCCCTTCTGACGGGCCTGCTGTATTGGAGCCGAACCCCTTTTGGCCGCAGGCCTGGGGGAATATCACTGAGGAAAAACAGTGCCCACCACATGGAAATAGGCAGGTGTCCAGACAAGTACCATTGCCATACTATCCAAGAGGACACCAATGTACGGCCATCTGAATATGGTGGGAAGGGTGAAGGCCCTAAACCTCATGCCTGAAGGGCAGGGTTTCGTATGAAGACCCCGGACACATCCACGGTTTACTCCAAACCGGTGACGGCACATCTCCAAGGAGAACTTCGCACAGGCAAGGACCGGTACTCAGACACCTACAGGAGAAAGCGGTGTTTTTCCTTGTCTTTAACATCTACTGCGTATCTGCCTCCCGGAATCCTTATAGGTGTCGGTAGTTTTTTCCCGCGTTAGGTTAGCTCCTGGCCCTGTCCAGTGGGGCTTACTTTTATTACCTTCCGGCCTGCTATTTGCCTTCTATCTGAGATAGAATTGGTGTATTTACTCTTATCTACGTTAATTGTTGCTTTTTTGTTCTTTCATGACTTCCTTTTCGCTCGGGTCGTCGAGAGGCCTGACTTGACCTCCTCCGACCTTCCGGGCACTCGTGGATTGTGGAGAACGTCTCCAGCTTTCCTCAGACTACCAACGGTCTTCCTGGACCCCGCGCGCGCGCATGGGATCCGGATAGTCGGTTGATAGTTTTCCATCGTTGTTTCCGAAGATTGCCCTCAGCCTTATGCTGACATTAATAAGTGGTGTGCCCTGCAGTTGGTCACCCTGAGTCTCTAGGGACTCTAGTTTGGATCACAGGAGGGTGCGGCCCTCCATCACCTCGATCCGAGTATATTTATTTTCAGAAACAGAGGGCGAACCCCTCTCATATACAGAACCGGATACTGATTTGTTATTAGAGGTCGCAGCCCCTCCCTCGACCTCAACCAGATACTGGGCTGGATACAGAGGACAGGTTTGGAGGACACATTCTCGTAGAGAGAACCGGTAACGGATGTAGACTCTGCTGTTGGTTATTAATGGGTGCGGCCCGCTCAGGATAGCAGCCGGGCACTATCACGGTATGCGATCACATTAGTAGAGAGCGCGGCTCTCTCATACACTCGACGCTCTACAGTATCGGCCATTTGTTCATCACACAGGCTTGTACCTGTGCAAGACATTGATGACTACATAGAGAGGCGTCCCTCCTGCATTCAATTAGAGCTGACGTCCATGCTACTGATTTCGTTATAGAGGTCTGCCTGGTCATGCAAGATATACATACTTAGACTGGATCCCTCTATTCTATCTACTGTAATGGATCTACTGGATCCGGACCGCTGTAACACACGTGAGAAATACTCACAGAGGTATAACGGGGGGAGACTCCCACTTATTTACACACACTCCCGGAGATGGTACGGCTAACGGATGGACCTCCGGTATTACGAGAGTGCAGGTTTTGGTATATTCTGCACCATATAATACAGAGAATTGCTTTCTGTTTTGGATATCCAGACCATTACGAACAAACTGCGCAGACAGTTTCTCCCATGTCAAGATATCAGGAGATACTGAGACCTTCATGGAGCAAACGGGCACTGCCTTGCTCGGATAACAAGATTAAGGAAGGCTTATTACCCGGTCTGAAGGTAAACCGTACGTATGGAGCACATGGTAAGACCGGAAACCCCGGTTGTCTTGACTTCCCCGGTCATTAAGATCTTGGGATAAGATGGCAGGACTGCCCCGTCTCCTAGGACCGCATACCTGGTGAACTGGGTTCGGAGATGGTGGACCCTCCATCTATACTCTATTTATCCCTCACAGGAGCCGTTTTGTTGGATTCTTGCTAACCTACTTTTCAACTACCGTCGAGGTGACCTACGAGACTTTATGGAGGTACCTGGTGTGCCCCTACTCCTACACAAATATCTTTCACTCTTAGACGAGGACAAATCCACATGGAAATCTGCGCTCCAGTTTGCACTTCCCATCCCTTTGAATATTTCTGGGATTCACTATTCCCTGAATAGTCGACCACCGTTCCTCTACACAAGTTCAGTTCGGAACCCTGAATGGACGTCCTTTTGGAGTCTTTTCTCTACCACATCCGAGGAATACACAGTCCATTTGGAATATTGGAATCACTTAGGATACCGATAGTCTGACCACACTCTTGCCTGCATTATAAATTTATTCTCGGATGAGACATCTCACCGGATAGGCCAGGAGGGAACGAAAGATTCTACTCGGTTCTATTGCGACTTGGTGGTGGACTTGGGCGCATCCCTTGAGAGTGGAGTTCTACCTGCAAGGCCACATTGCCGGGTGCCCCTGGCACGATCGGTGGAGCAACCTTATACATCAAGAGTTGTGATATGGTGGCAGTGTCTTATTGCGGCCCTAAGTCCGCAAATGACCTTCGACATTTTATAACTGCAGGGAAATGGCTAATAGGTCAGTTTGTCAGCTCATGGACCGGCTGGTAGGTAACAGGTCGCGACCCCACGTACATTGGATCTATCAGCGGAGGATGTTTTTTCCGTTTTTGGGATACTTCATCAACTGGCATCTCCATCGGTTGCTGTATTGTCATCTATCGCAGTTGGAAAGTCCATTTGGGTTTGCTTGGGTAGCTCAGAGAATGGGTACCAGCGAAACAAACAGCGTGGAATTTGTTGACTGAGCGTTAAAACAGCAAATACGAAGCCTCCTGTCATGTTATAAAATTGTAGATTATGCTAGCTTTAGTGTACCTATAATCTTAATTTTATTAATGACAGGAGGCGAGTATTTCCCACCCGTTCTTATCCCTCCCTTTAATTTTATAGTTTGGATTAATCAGGTACGTATACAACTCTGCTTGTTGTTTCTGCTACCTGTCACCTGTCCTTATGTCTGTTTTTCATAAGTAGGGTTGGGATATCTACATATTAAGGTAATTTTGTATCTAAGGTATCTACAAGTTTATTCAAAATACATTTCATTGGATAATCAACCTGTTCGATTCTGTTTTTCTCTCATTTCAGTTTCCAGTCCTTCAGCGCTATCTAGTGTGGCACTTCGTCGTGGATGGTAGACATTGACTTATTTATTTTCAGTCCATCAACGCTATCTGGTTGACAGTTCTTCTCAGACGTTGCTGTATTCTTCGTATCTGGACTTCGTTGCTTCCCATTATTTTTTCTGCCTTTGTTCTGTTTTGTCGCAGCTTGAAAGAGGAAATTATGCAATGGGAAGGGGGTTTTATAGTACCTAACTTTTTTCTGACTGGTTGTTTTTCTGTGCTGCTGTGGAGTTCTAGTAAAGAGAGACTAAAGCAAATACTCACCTCCTGTCATTAATAAAATTAAGATTATAGGTACACTAAAGCTAGCATAAT
Source organism: Pelobates fuscus (assembly GCF_036172605.1). Taxonomy (NCBI): domain Eukaryota; kingdom Metazoa; phylum Chordata; class Amphibia; order Anura; family Pelobatidae; genus Pelobates; species Pelobates fuscus. Next base: position 412,217,772 of record NC_086319.1, on the reverse strand, counting down.
CTACAATTGCCACGTAGTGTACAACAGTTACTGAAGGCAAACAAAAGATACAGCATAGTTAGTATGCATCCCATATTAAGGCCACACATTGTTTAGCATGTTAGCAACCTAACAATATGTTTGTATGAGTGGGTTCAAATTTCTCAAGTTTTATCAATTTTCAACAAAAGGAGGGTCAACAGTGTAACCACGGCAAATTACATACAAGATATGAATACTCCGGCAGGGTGGTTACGTCTCTGGATATTTGCATATTTAAAGTTCTAGTACTCTAAGAGCATTGCTCCGGACATGTACTGCATCCTAGCTCTTTCAGTTTTTACCCATTTTGTTAAGACATCCCACGTATGAATAATTGTCTCTTCTATTCATTCATATGAGTTCTGATCAGGGCCGGACTGGGAAAAAAATTAGGCCTGGGCATTTTTCAATCAGAGCGGCCCCCTAAGAAGGGGGCGGGGCCAGAGAGGGTGTGTTTTGTCATCACTAATGACAAGCACGCCCCCTCTCAAAGTGAGCATGTTGGTTCAATGTGCAGAGCCCCACTGAAGAGCTCGGGCATTAGAAAAAGGCCCTGAATTTGTTCTGCGCAGCGCAAGCAAATTTAATAGCATGCTTGCGCTGTGTTTGCTTTTAAATTGTCTCTGGTGTCTCCACAAGTGGGATACCAGAGGACAAAAGGGCCAGGAAAGTGCATGTTGCATATGTTTAGAGCCTGCTTGTGGGATTGCGTGTGTGTAGAGTGTGGTGTGGTATTGTGTAAACAGGTAAATTTCATTTGTGTTTGTGGTGTAATGTGTGGCTAGGGGCTGTAGAGAGTGTGTGTATAGGGGGCATAGTGTTATAGGGGATATAGTGTGTGCATACGGGCTGTAGTGTGTGAGCAAGTGTGCTAAAGACATCTGGTGGGAGGAGGGGAGCAAACAGAATAGCCAAGATCCCTGACTGACTCCCGCCTTCGCCCAGTGCGATGTCACAGAACATGGCGGCCTTTGTGTGGTGCTGGTCGCAGTGTTTGGCCTGGGGGCCGGTTCGCTATGAGCGCGCTGGGGGTCATGGTGACGGACAGGCCCGGGAGGATGTCGTTGCGGTGTCTGGGTGACAGCAGCGGGTGGTGTTGAATCCCCGGACTGTGTTGGTGTTGCAGCCCCCCGTTATAGAGCCAGTCTGTCAGCCGGTGTCCGCGCTGTGTAACCCCCCAGAGACCCTCACCTCCCCCTCCCTGTAATATTCTCCCCTCCCTCCCTCCCTGTAATACTCTCCCCCCCTCCCTGTAATATTATCCCCCCTCCCTCCCTGTAATATTCTCCCCACCCTCCCTGTAATACTCTCCCCCTCCATCCCTGTAATATTATCCCCCCTCCCTCCCTGTAATACTCTCCCCCCTCCCTCCCTGTAATATTATCCCCCCTCCCTCCCTCCCTGTAATACTCTCCCACCTCCCTCCCTCCCTCCCTCCCTGTAATATTCTCCCCCCTCCCTCCCTGTAATACTCTCCCCCCTCACTGTAATATTATCCCCCTCCCTCCCTCCCTGTAATACTACCCCCCTCCTCCCTGTAATACTCCCCCCTCCTCCCTGTAATACTCCCCCCTCCTCCCTGTAATACTCCCCCCCTCCTCCCTGTAATACTACCCCCCCCTCTAATCTTCTCCTCACCTCCCCTGTAGCGTGGCCGAGCTCCTCTCCGGTCTGCAACCCGGCCGGGCTGACAGGAAGTGCACACTCAGTGTGCACTTCCTGTCAGTCCGGGCAGGTCGCGGACCGGAGAGGAACTCGGCCACGCTACAGGGAAGGGGAGGTGAGGCAGTTTTTTTCTTTGTAAAAGCACGCTATACAGACACCAGATATGAGTGGCAAATTACACTTGCTGAGGTTGGCAGAGCACACGCTGAAGGCCTGACACCCACTTGAAGGACACTGACTGCAATTAGCTTACATTGAAAAAATTTTTCTTTGTAAAAGCACGGTATACAGACACCAGATATGAGTGGCAAAGTACACTTGCTGAGGTTGGCAGAGCACACGCTGAAGGCCTGACACCCGCTTGAAGGACACTGAGACACTGACTGCTATTAGCTTACACTGAAAAACTTTTTTTCTTTGTAACAGCACGCTATACAGACACCAGATATGAGTGGCAAATTACACTTGCTGAGGTTGGCAGAGCACATGCTGAAGGCCTGACACCCGCTTTAAGGACACTGACTGCTATTAGCTTACACTGAAAAACTTTTTTTCTTTGTAAAAGCACGCTATACAGACACCAGATATAAGTGGCAAATTACACTTGCTGAGGTGTAAGTGGCAAATTACACTTGCTTTTCGGCGTCCAACGCCAGCACCAGGCCCTGTTGAGAGGAGTGGCCTGCCCAGTCAATAAGATTTAGGAAGTGGCGTGTGTTGTCCCCCACCTGCCTGCCTGGCACAAACCCTGCCTGTTCAGCAGAGATGAGCGTGGGAAAGAGTGCTTTGATACTTGTAGCCAGCAATTTGGCATACAGTTTAGTGTCCGTGTTGAGGAGTGAAATTGGTCTCAGGTTGGCGCAGTGCGTGGGGGGTTTATTGGGTTTAGGCAGAGTGACAATAAAAGCTTCTAGCATTTCACGGGGCATTTTGCCAGATTGCTTAATATCGTTGAATAGTTTTAATAGGTGGGGGGCTAATTGGTCCATGAACTTAAGGTAATAATAATTCGAGAGGCCATCTGGGCCCGGAGATTTGCGCTTGGGGAGCGATTTAATTGCTGCCCTTAGTTCTTCGTCGGTAAAGGGACTGGTTAGGTATGCGCACAGGTCTTGGGATATACAGGGGAGGGTGACTTTGTGCAAAAAGGAGTCTATTCCTGCCTTAGTAAGGTTGAGGCATCCCTGGGTCTGTGTGTAGTTGGTAAAGTGCTGCATAGTAGTCCGCTAAGGAGTTCACTATGTCCTGGGGGTTGTAAAGTTTGTCCCCATGCTTGGAAACAATGTAGGGGGATCTTGGTCTGGAGGTATTTTTGCCAGCTTTGTTCCCCAGTGTGTAGTGAGTTTGTTTCAGATATCGCATGTGTTTCTCAGTGGTTTGTAGTTGTAAGTCTATCAGTTTGGCCCTGAGTGCTTGTAGTCGTTTGTGAGTTTGTGCGGATGGGTTGGATTTGTGGCCAGCCTCAGTGTCAGCTATGTCACGAGTGAGTTTGGTTTGCTCCGTGCGTGCTGCTCTCTTGGTGTTTGCTCCCATCCTTATAAATCCCCCCTCATAACTACCTTGTGGGCTACCCATTGTGTAGCCAGTGAGGTTTCGCAGTGTGCGTGGTTTGCAAAGTATGCGTCTATTGTAGCGTGTATGTGCTCTAAGTGGTGAGGGGTCTCCAGGAGGGTCTCATTGAGTCACCATGCTCCTCTCCCTCTCGCTGGGTGTGGTACTTTCATTGTTATCAGCATGGGGGCATGGTCAGACCATGTGATGGGGCCTATTTGCACGTCAATGGCATGAGGCAGTGTGGTTTTATCGAACAGGCACAGATCTATTCTGGAATATGTCATGTGGACAGGGGAGTAATATGTATAGTCCCTCACGCTCGGAAAGAGGGTGCGCCATACATCGTAGTAATCTGAGGAGTTTAATAAGTTCGCTAGGTGTTGGCCCTTAGCCAATGATTTCTTTTTAGGGGGTCGGTTTTGGGTCCTCTGCATGTCTACGTGTGGGTCAGGTGTGCAGTTAAAGTCCCCGCATACTATGGTGTGCCCTGACTGGAATTGACCTAATTTGCGGAACGCCCTAGTGAGGAAATCTTTCTGTGTGTCGTTTGGGGCGTACAGGGAGGCAATGGTCAGTTGGAGGCTGTTAAGAGAGCCTACTAATATGAGCAGCCTGCCGTCTTTGCTGATGTATTGTTTGGTGGGTGTAAAAACCCAGTCCCTGTGAAAATAAATTGAGACCCCTTTTGATTTTGTGCTGGCCATGGCATGGTAGGCCTGGGGGAAGGCTTTGACCCTGAAGGTTGGCGGTTTGCGTATGTTAAAATGAGTCTCTTGTAGACATATTATAGCCGCCCTGGATTTGGCCATTTCCTGGGCTGCCAGTCTGCGTTTGTGTGGGCTATTGAGACCCTTAACGTTCATGGAGAGGATTTTTAAGGTGTTATCCATTAGTTGAGGGTAATGGTATGCTAATTGGTAAGAAGCTTGTTTGGCGTAGAGGCGGCATAGCTTGGCTCAAGGGGGATAGGGTATGGGAAGTAGTGGTTAATACAGGGGATAACATTGACAACCAATTCTTAACTAAACTAAAGTATTTACATAGCGCCCTCATAGCGATCGGCGCCTTCACCGGGTGAGGCGTAGGCCGGCACTCCATGCCTATGCCCACGCTCATCATTGGGGTGTGCTCGGTGGTAGGAGCGAAATATGGATGACTTACATGCTAGGTTTGATTACACAGCCCTCACATGAGTACATTACTATATGCACATATACCTTACAATATAATAACATTCTAACAGTGTATCATTGAAGTACTCCCAGGATCCCCTCCCTCCCCCCGCCATCATTATACTCATGCAATTTCAACACGTGGCCCAGTTCTAAGCGGCCATGTACAGTGTCCCCATGTTATGTATGTCGGATAGCGTTTCTCATAGTTACGTGTTATTGGGTGGAACAGTGTCCCCAATTCAGCTTATCGGTGGAGGAAAGAGTCCCAGGAGCACAGTCTTTTATTGTTTAGCCGGCGATCCCGCCATACGCCATTCTCCTTGCGGTCTTTGCTGTGGTGCAGTAGCGGCCGCTACCGTCGATTGTGTCGGGAACAGTCCCCATTCTTTAATAAGGCGCATGCCCACTTCCGGTTCATTCACCATGTGGTTTTTACCATTCTTCCATACGAGTAGTTTTGTTGGGTAACCCCATCTGTATGGAATATCGTGGTTCCGCAGCGTTTTCGTCACCGTGATGAAATCTCTTCTTTGGGCCATTGTTAAGGCCGACAGGTCTGCATATATATTGATGGAGGTGTATGGTGCAGGTAGCTTGTCAAGTTTGCGTGACGCTGTTAGCAGAGCGTTCTTAGAGGTGAAATAATGAAATCTTGCAACCACGTCTCGAGGTGTATCTTGTGCCAACCTTGGTGGTCGTGGTAGTCGGTGGGCCCGGTCCAGGAGCCACGCTCCATCTGCTATATCAGGTTGTAGAGTTGCGCAGAGCCCTTTGATAAATGTGGGTAGTTCTTCTGTGCCCATGTGTTCAGGTACTCCACGGAATCTAACGTTATTCCTGCGGGACCGGTTGTCACGATTCCGGGAACCCAACACGCTAACAGACACACACACACACAGAAAAGGTGCCGTACCGGACCTTAGAGTGGCCGGGCTAAGCACACACAGAATAGTCAGGAGACAAGCCGAGTCAGGGGAACCAGAAAACAGGATAACGATAAACAAGCCGAGGTCAAAGGGTAGGAGAAAGTCACAAAGTCAGTATAACAAGCCAGAGAGTACGTAACCAGAAATCACAAGTTCAGAATCAATACAGCAAAGACCACAACAGGGCAGGGAGGAACAGGAAAGGTGAGTATAAATACCCTAGGCTAAATTCTGATTGGATAACTTCCAATCAGAATTAACAATCACACGTGGGAGATATCTAAGCCTCCCACTGTGATTGTGGTACTGTTGCTTTAACGCCGGGTCACTCACGTGACCCCGGCGTTTGCATAAATCAACGACCTTCCAGCGTGCAGCGTTATACATGCTGCCGCTGGGAGGCGTGACGGATGCGAGCGGCGGAGAGGAGACGCCGCTCGCCGACAGGTAGGAGGAGGGGAGACAGCGGGCGGCGATGGACTGAGGGTGAGTGCTGCGAGCTGCGAGCAGCCTCCCCTACTAGCCGCCCACGGACCCCTGACATAACCCCCCCCTCGAGGACCGCCCAACGGGCGGGACGCCGAAGGCTTCAAAGGAAACCGCGCATGAAAGGAGCGGACCAAAGAGGGCGTGTTCACGTCAGAGGCAGAAACCCAGGACCGTTCCTCAGGGCCGTATCCCTTCCAGTCAATCAGATACTGCAAGCGACCCCGAGAAAAACGAGAATCAAGCAGGGCAGCCACGTCGTACACGTCAGTAGAGGCTGCGCGGAGGGAAACTGGACGCCTGAGAGGACCAGAGAATCGATTACAGAGCAGGGACTTCAAAAGGGAGGTGTGAAAGGTGTTAGGAATACGCATGGAAGGAGGTAAGGCCAGGGAGTAGGACACAGGATTGACCCTACGCAATACCTTGTAGGGGCCAAGGAACCTGGGTGCGAATTTCATTGAGGGGACCCTGAGGCGGAGATTCTTAGAGGACAACCAAACCCTATCACCCGGAACATAAGAAGGAGCAGCACCTCTACGGCGATCAGCAAATCTCTTCTGAGCAACAGCCACTCGAGAAAGAGTAGCATGGACCTGATCCCACATCTTCCGTAAGGAGGTTAGGTGCTCGTCCAAAGCGGGTATTCCCTTGTCGGAGAATACGCCGGGAAGGACAGAGGGTTGGAACCCATAAGCAACCAAAAAAGGACTTAAGCCAGTGGACGAATGAGTCACAGTGTTTCTGGCGAATTCAGCCCAGGGAAGGAGGTGAGACCAGTTGTCCTGGTGTGCATTCGTGAAGCAGCGTAAATACAACTCCACAGATTGATTCGCCCGTTCGGCAGCTCCATTGGATTGTGGATGATAGGAGGAGGTAAATGACAAGGAAATCCCCATCTCAGCACAAAAGCCCCTCCAAAACCGAGAGACAAACTGAGGACCCCTGTCGGATACGATATCCTGTGGTATACCATGCAAGCGGAAAATCTCATTGGCAAACACCCGAGCCAACTGAACCGCAGAAGGTAGTTTTTTGAGTGGAATAAAGTGTGCCATCTTAGAGAACCTATCAGTCACAGTCAAAATTACTGTCATTCCATCGGATGAAGGAAGATCAACAATAAAGTCCATGGATAGGTGGGTCCATGGTTTCTTGGGTACGGACAAAGGCATCAGGAGACCCTGGGGTTTAACAGTAGGGGACTTACACTGTGCACAAACACGACAAGCCTGCACATAATCCACTACGTCTTGCTTAAGTGAAGGCCACCAGAATTGTTGAAGGAGACCCTTGTATGTTTTGGTAACCCCTGGGTGACCAGCCGTTTTGGCGGTGTGAAATAAAACCATCAATTTCTTTCTATCTCTTTCTTTCACGTATAATCTATCAACAGGTGTCTCAGAGGGTGCTTGGGTTTGGTATGCCTTGATACCATCCAGGAAAAGGGACGAAATAACCAAACGGGTAGCGGCTATTATCTTAGACGTGGGTACAATGGGTTCAGGAGCGGGGGCAATAGACTCCAAAGGTTCGTATTGTCGGGAGATAGCATCAGCCTTGACATTACGGTACCCAGGCCTATATGTGATAATGAACTGAAAGCGTGAAAGAAATAAGGACCATCTGGCTTGACGAGAGGACAATCTTTTGGCATCAGCTATATAGGAGAGATTCTTATGATCAGTTATAACCAGGATTTCGTGTCTGGCTCCTTCTAATAAGTATCTCCACTCTTTAAAAGCCATCACAATAGCTAATAGTTCCCTGTTCCCGACGTCTTAATTTTTCTCCGAATCAGATAGTTTTTTAGAAAAGTAGCAACAGGGATGAAGGGGTTCGTTATAGGATAGTCTTTGTGATAATACAGCTCCCACACCTGATTCTGAAGCGTCTACTTCCATACAAAGGGAAGGGAAGGATCGGGATGGTGTAGCACAGGGGCAGTGGCAAATGCCTTTTTGAGAGTCTCAAAGGCTTTAATAGCTTCAGGAGTCCAAACCCTGGGGTGCAAACCCTTTTTAGTCAGTTTAGTGATAGGAGAAATGACTGATGAGAAGTTTTTAATAAACCTGCGATAATAATTGGCAAAGCCTATAAATCGCTGTATTGCTTTAAGGCCTTGAGGAAGAGGCCAAGACAACATGGCTTCTAATTTTTTTTTTCAAATTTATATTTTATTGTTTTTCAGCAAGCATAATATGGGATACAGAATGAAGAAAGGGAAGGTAAACGGGGGGTTACATAGATTTACAGCTCTTTTGTGAACAGATTAGCATTGTCATTGGAACAAAGGTGGACACTTAGAGGTAGTTTCTACATTGATACATCATATTTTAGCAGGTCCATTGTTCATGTGACTATATCACAGTTCTGCGTTTGCGTGCCATCGCTTTGTGGAGTAAGCAAGTTATAGCTGAAATATGAGTCAGGGTAGGGGGTGTAGAAGTTGTGGGGAGGGTGGGGGAGATTGGGGAAGATAGCAGGTTATCGGTGGGGGGGTTGAGAGTACGTAAAGAATACCTTGTGCTTAGTTTTCTATGCGTTGCGTGATTACCATTCTTCAGTTAGCATGGTCTCAAGTTACCTGGGGCGTGCCGGAGGACCTGGGGAGATGGCTGGTTGTGCCTCTGCGTGAATGTCATCACGGGTATCGGGTTCAGAGATCCCACTCGTGTCGTTTGGCTCCCCTTCCCATTGACCCCATCCCGTGTCAAATGCCAATTTCTTTTGTGGAGACATAATTGCCATTCTCTCGTATGTCTTGTATTGGGAGAGTCTATTCTGAAGTTGGGCCAAAGATGGGCAGGTCTGGGATTTCCAGTTTTGCGTCAGCAGATTTCTTGCTGCCAATATAGTGAGGGCTGTGATTTGTTTTTGTGTGATGGAGAGGTTGTCAGAGAGTATTAGCAGGAGACAGGAGATTTTTGTCAGGTGGAATTTGGGGATCTGCAGTTGGTCTAGTGTTGTTGATACCGCGGTCCAAAGAGGCCGGATATCACTACATGAACACCACAGGTGCACCAGAGTACCCACATTGTCATTGCACCTCCAGCAAGTGTGTGATGTGTTGGGGTATATGCGATGAAGCCTCTGAGGGGTCATGTACCAGCGGTATAGGAGTTTTCTGTGGGCTTCAATGTGCGTATAGCACTTTGTCCATTTGGAGAGGCCATTGAGGGCTCGGAGCCAATCTTGGTCTGTCAGTGTTATCCCACAGTCCATCTCCCAGTGGTTTTTGTAGGGATGTGATGCGGTAGGGTAGAGTTCTTTCCAAGCTTTGTAGCTCAGTGTGAGTGTTTTGGGTTTCGTGGGTGCCGTCCAACACCTACTCAGAAGTATGGAAGGGATAATTTTGGTTGTGCTTGGCGCGGTATGTAGTGGGAGCGTGTGTGCTTGTTTTGATTTGTAAATAGGAGAATATTGCTTTGTTCGGGAGTTGCCACTGTTGCTGGAGGGTTGGAAACGGGATAATGCCCTTAGTGTCCAAAAGCTGTGACAGTGTTGTGATTCCTGCTGTGTTCCATATATTTAGGGGGATGCTGGGCACTATAGCTCGTAAGACGGAGAGTGGGGATTTGGGATGTAATGTGTCCCTGTAGCCCACCTTGTCCATAAATGCATCCCATGTGGATACTGTAATTTGCGTGGTCGGGAACAGGTCAGTGCGCTTGGCCCTAAATTTCCTCGGTGTCCATAGGTGTTCTATTAGGGATGCATCTGTGAATTGTGCCCTCTCCATGTCCACCCATTGGAGCGCACCTTGGTGTGCATGTAAGAGCACGCCTGCAGAAAGCATCGCGGCTTTATGGTATAATTGGAGGTTTGGGAGTCCCACTCCTCCAAGTCGTGGTGCTGTTTGGAGAAGCCCCAATAATACCCTTGGTTTTTTCCCATTCCATATGTAGGTGCCACATAATTTTTGTAGGGCTTTACAGAATTGGGGGGTAATCCCTAGTGGTATCATACGAAAGATGTACAGGATACGTGGGAGGATCATCATCTTGTACGTGTTAATTCTCCCTAACCATGAGATATTAGTGTGTTTCCATCTGCCCATTTCTACTTTACATAATGTCAGTAGGGGTTTATAATTCAAATGTGAGGTAGTAGATATTGAGGCGGCTATTTTGACTCCTAAGTACGTGATTGAAGTTGACTTCCAATCAAACTGGTGGGAAGTTTGGAGCGAGGTTAGCAGAGGTTTGGGTAGGTTTATTGGTAAGGCTTGGGTCTTGTCCTGGTTGAGGCGGTAGTAGGATATGTCTCCAAAGTGATGTAGGAGGTCTAGCAATGGGGTGAGGGAGCGGTTTGGGTCCGACAGTGCTATAAAAATGTCGTCGGCGAACAGGGCTAAGCTGTACGGTTTATTGTGGATATCGACTCCTATTATTTCGGGGTGAGACCGGATCTTCTGGGCTAGGGGCTCTAGTGCGAGTATGTATAGAAGGGGAGACAGAGGACAACCTTGTCGAGTACCATTTGTGATGGGGAAAGCAGTGGATAGGAATCCCCCGTGAGAGACTTTCGCTGCCGGGCGGTGGTATAGGGCCATAATGCTAGTGACAATGGGCGCTGGGAAGTTAAAGTGTGTTAGGACTTTGGCCATGTAGGTCCAGTTGAGGCGGTCAAAGGCCTTCTCCGCATCTAATGCGAGAAGGAGGCCTGGTGATTTTCTGGACTCTAACGTCGAGATCATATTCAGAATTTTTCTGGTATTGTCTGAGCCCTGTCGGCCCTGGATGAACCCTGACTGGTCATTATGGATTATTTTATGGAGGAGGGGGGCTAGTCGGTTGCTGATCAGTTTTGCATACAATTTGGCATCCCCATTGAGGAGGGAGATGGGTCGGTAGTTTTTGCAATGTGTGGCAGGTTTGCCGGGTTTGGGGAGAGTGGAGATATGTGCCAAGAGCATTTCGTCAGGGAGCGCTCCTTTAGTGGCGCATTCATTGACTAATTGGAGGAGTAGTGGTGCTATGGTGGGAGAAAATGTCTTATAATATTCGTTCGTGAGGCCATCTGGGCCTGGTGATTTATGTGCTGGGAGTCGGGAAATCGCTTTTGTGAGTTCGTCCAAGGAGAAGGGTCGTGTTAGGGGTATAAGGTCTTCTTCTGTCAGTTTAGGTAGGTGGAGTGAGGATAAGAAACCGTCTATCGTATCTTGTGTCGGCTTAGTGACGTTGGGGTCATGTTTCAAGTTATATAATTCACTATAGTATTTGGCGAACTGATCTACGATAGTCTGGGGGTTTGTTACTTTCATGCCCTTAGAATCATGGAGGAAGGCGATCCTGGAGGCGACAGTTCTTTTCTTTAGCTGCGACGCTAAAATAGCCCCAGCTTTGTTGCCACTCACAAAAAAATTGTGTTTAAGCTTCCTAAGTGTGTATGTTGTTTTGGCCAGTTCGATGGTGTTTAGCTTGTTATGAAGGGCCAGAAGTTCTGATTTAGTGGCGGGATTTGGGTCCCTTTTGTTATGGTGAGTTAGGGTGCGGATATTTTCTAAGAGGTTGGTGTATTCTGCCATTCTCCGTTTTTTAGCATGGCTAGCATGTTTTATGAAACTGCCTCTTATGACCGCTTTATGTGCTAACCAGATATTTTAAATTGAGGATTCATCGGTTTTGTTTTCTGTGATATAGTGTTGTAAATCTGTTATTTGGGACACCACTGATGGGTCTGTTAAGAGGGACTCATTGAGTCTCCAGGAGCCTGAGCCTCTGCTGGAGAACGTCTCGCTAATGCTGAGTGTGATGGGGGCATGATCCGACCATGTCATTACTCCAATTGTGGCTCCCTCTATCCGGGCCATTGATATAGAGGAAATAAGGAATCTGTCTATCCGGGAATAGCTGTTGTGGGCTGCCGTGTAGCAAGTGTGGTCCATATCTGTTGGGTGTAGAATGCGCCACGGGTCTACCATGCGTGCTGCGGCTAGTGTGGAACATATCTTTGTTGTAAGTGCGTGCCTGTGTTTGAGTGTGCAACTTTTGACTTGGGCTGTCGATGAGGAATCCAGGGTACTATCTAATAAAAAATTTGTGTCGCCTCCAATGATCACCTCCCTGTGTTTATACATATCAGTCAGCGCTAAAATTCTTAGCAAAAATTCATTTTGGTTACCGTTGGGGCTATACACATTAATAAGAGTATAGGGAGCATTGTTCAACATACACTGTATAATTAGATAACGACCTTTCTTGTCACTAATCTTTCTAACCAAGGAGAACACCACATCTTTGCTAATCACTATGGAGACTCCCCTTTTTTTGGCCGAGTAGCATGAGTGGAAATCGTGTGGGTACCACTTGGAGGTGAATTTGGGTCTAGAGCCCCATTTAAAATGGGTCTCTTGGAAAAATGCCACTTGGGCTCCACTTCTCCTTGCCTCTTGAATGGCCAGGCGCCGTTTATTCGGGGAGTTAAGCCCTTTAGCATTGAGGGACATAATTTTAATCACCATCTAACCATTGTTTGGCGTGCTGCGCCGGTGGTTCGTAAGGTTTAGCCAAGTCTGTCGACCTCTCGTTCAGGCCATACTGAGGGGTATTTGCATTTTTTGTAACCTTGATAGGTCTGGGCGGTTTGTAATAATGTGCAGGAGTTAGATTATGTCTGCACGATACTCTCATCGGGGTGGTGGGATAGGGATGGAAAGCAGAACAGGGGGTTAAACTATATACATCATTCCGAAAGTCACATTCTGGTGACATGTGGTTGCCTAAGGCAACGGAGATGAAAGGCTACTAAGGCCTTGGGGGTGTACCACACGAGGTGTAACACTAAGGTCTCGGTGCGCGTGAGATCTATAAGAACGTAGAGCATGGTGCATCCGGGTGTTACTCACCCGTAGCGGCTAGGCTTATGGCCTACAGTTAAACCCTGATAGGGTGACATAGGTGAACAATATTATAACATAAACATAACACATGAACGGTATAAACCTGTATTCAAAGTCCTTAATAAAGGGCGACCTGGCAGTAGTCGGGTAGTCTCAGTTCGGTGCCTCTCCAGGATCTGTGCGTGCTTGGGAGGCTCTAGACACTCGCGACCAGTCCTTCTGCAGTGCCTTAGGTGTTTGGGCTGGGGCTTGTTTCTTCTTAGGGCTGGTGGATAGGAAGGGTACGTCCCAATCTTGCAGTGCCTTTGTGCCGTCTTCAGGAGTCATGATGGGTCTGTCGATGCCATTCCTTTTAACAAGCAGTTTTGTGGGGAAGCCCCATTTGTAAGGAATATTTGCGCTCCTCAGCGCTTCTGTTATTGGTGCAAACGTGCGCCTTTTGGTCATAGTCGCTGCAGAGAGATCCGTAAATAATTTAATGTCTCTGTACTGTTCCGGCCAATTGTTCGCGATCCTAGAGGTCTGCATGATCCTGTCTTTGACAGTGAAGTGATGCACTCTAGTAATTGTGTCTCTAGCAGTTTCGGGTGGGAGATGTTTAGGCTTGGGGAGTCTGTGAGTTCTGTCGAGTATGAGGTTAAACTCTGACAGCGATGGGATCAGGATTTTAAACAGGTCTTTAACATACCTGGATAGGTCCTGTTGCGTTACGGTCTCAGGTATACCCCTTATACGGATGTTATGCTTCTGTCTTCTTGGTCGGCCATTTTGTCTTCCAGAAACTTAAGCTTGCGTTCGAGTTCTGTGTAGGCTTCAGCCATTACATTGTGTGCGTCCCCCTATACTGTGGATGTCAGCTTTGATGTCCGCAGTCATGTTTTGAATGTCAGCTTTGAATGAAGTTTGCAGCTCCTGCATGATTAGCCTGATTGAGGCATTGGTCGCTGGGCTGTCAGGCGCAGGTTGATATTCTCTTGTGTCAGAGCCCTGGGTAGGAGAGTGCCGACCGTCGGCGCCATCTTGGATTTTCGGCTCCGCAGTTTGGGGCCGTTCCAGGTGTAAATTTAAGGTTTTCTGCTTAAATTTTTTTGATGCCATTTGTGCTGGGTGTTCACCTATGGCTGGGTGTTTCTGTTTGCTCGTTTTCTCGGGTTCAACTTGCTGTTAAAGTCGGTTTATTGCCGCGGATCGGGAGAGCTCCGTTTCTGCACGTCCGCTCACATGTGCAGTCAGGCCACGCCCCATGGCTTCTAATTTTGAAGGATCCATGCTGAACCCCTGTTCAGAAATGATGTACCCTAGGAATTTTACTGATTTTTGGTCGAATAAACATTTCTCCAATTTACAATAAAGACCATTTTGTAGCAATCTCTTAAGTACCTTCCTCACATGGGCATGATGAGACTCCAGATCAGGAGAAAACACAAGTATATCATCGAGATAGACCACGGCACAGACATGTAGTAAATCTCTAAGGACATCATTTATGAGGTCCTGAAAGACAGCAGGAACATTACACAGTCCGAAAGGCATAACTAGATACTCGTAATGCCCACTGCGTGTATTGAACGCTGTCTTCCATTCATCGTTTTCTTTTATACGAACCAAGTTATAAGCCCCCCTGAGGTCTAGTTTGGTAAAAAATCTAGAACCTTTGACACGGTCAAACAACTCAGTAATGAGAGGGATAGGATAAGCATTTTTAACTGTTATATTATTCAGGCCTCTATAGTCTATACATGGCCTTAAATCGCCCTCTTTCTTGGCAAAAAAAAAGAAACCAGCACCAGCCGGAGAGGAGGACCTTCTGATAAAACCTTTACGTAAGGATTCCTGTATGTACTCCTCCATGACCTGGTTTTCTTTCTCAGAAAGTGGGTAGACCTTGCCCCTAGGAGGCATCTTTCCAGGTAACAAGTTTATGGCACAATCATAATCCCGATGTGGGGGTAGTCTATCAGCTTCCCTTTTTTCAAAGACCAATGCGAGGTCTGCATAGACAGGGGGGACAGAAACAGAAAGGGGTTTAGCTGTAGGCACATTGAGTAAACAAACGGGACGTAAACGGACCATACAGTCTCGTTGACAGGATTCCCCCCAGGAGAGTATATCCAAACAACCCCAATCAAGTACCGGGTTATGCTTAACTAACCAGGGGAAGCCCAGTATGATGGAAGCTGTAGGGGAGTCAATTATTTGGAAGGTTATCCTTTCTTTGTGTAAGGCACCCACGGCCATAACCATTTCTTGGGTCTCATGGGTCACCAGGGGTTTCTCAAGTGGTCTACCATCTATGGCCTCATCTCATCGATAAAGTTATCTGCAGCACCTGAATCGATCAAGGCTTTAGTTGTAATCATGGTTTGATTGACCAAAAGAGTAACCGTAATGAATGGTCTGGAGATGGACACATGAGGGGAAAAAACCATAGCACCCGAGGCCGACCCCTCTCTAGGCCTTAGGTGCTGTAGTTTCCCTGCAAACTAGGACAGTTACTTCGGAGATGCCCCCTCTTACCACAATAAAGGCACAAGCCCTCCCTTCTGCGGTATGTCCTTTCAGCTTCAGATAAGCCTACAGCACCTAATTGCATGGGTACGAGAGGTGGTTGAGTAGGGGGAGGTAACGCTAGTAGTGCAGTACTGGGTAAAGCAGGTAACCTCTGTGTATTCATTCTTCTTTGACTACGCCTCTCTCTTATACGGTTGTCAATTAGAATGATATAATCTATTAGATCATCCAGAAGAATAGGCAATTCCCTGGATGCTATTTCGTCTAATATGTAAGCGGCCAAACCCTCCTGAAAAGCTGTTATGAGAGAGTCGTTATTCCAAACCACTTCAGCTGCCAGAGTGTGGAATTCAATGGTATAATCCGCTACTGATCTACTGCCCTGTCGGATCCTGAGCAGAGCTTTACCAGCAGAAGCAACCCGGCCGGGCTGATCAAACGTACGTTTGAAAGCTGTTAGAAAGTCTGCAAAGGACATTGGGGACGTGTTCTCCCACATGGGGTTGGCCCATGCTAGAGCTTTTCCTGACAAATGGTTGATCAGAAAAGCAATTTTGGCTCTGTCAGTGGGGTATGAGCGCGGATTCATCACCAAATGAATATCAATTTGGTTGAGGAAACCACGGCACGATGCTGGATTACCGCTATAGCGCTGAGGTGGCGTCATGTGAACCACGTGAGCAGGAGCGGTTACAGGATCAGGACTGGGTTCTGGCCCAGCAGCAACAACTTCTTGAACGGCAGGTTGCAAGTGGGCAGTACGAGCCAGTATGGTTTGTAAAGCCTGGGCAAACTGATCCATACGATGGTCTAAACCATCCATTCTAGCCTCCTGATTAACTAGGAGCTGTGGAATGTCAGCAGGTTCCATAATGGCCCTGTTGTAATGTCACGATTCCGGGAACCCAACACGCTAACAGACACACACACACACAGAAAAGGTGCCGTACCGGACCTTAGAGTGGCCGGGCTAAGCACACACAGAATAGTCAGGAGACAAGCCGAGTCAGGGGAACCAGAAAACAGGATAACGATAAACAAGCCGAGGTCAAAGAGTAGGAGAAAGTCACAAAGTCAGTATAACAAGCCAGAGAATATGTAACCAGAAATCACAAGTTCAGAATCAATACTATACAGCAAAGACCACAACAGGGCAGGGAGGAACAGGAATGGTGAGTATAAATACCCTAGGTTAAAGGGTAACTTCCAATCAGAATTAACAATCACACGTGGGAGATATCTAAGCCTCCCACTGTGATTGTGCTACTGTTGCTTTAACGCCGGGTCACTCACGTGACCCCGGCATTTGCATAAATCAACGACCTTCCAGCGTGCAGCGTTATACATGCTGCTGCTGGGAGGCGTGACGGATGCGAGCGGCGAGCGGCGGAGAGGAGACGCCGCTCGCCGACAGGTAGGAGGAGGGGAGACCGCGGGCGGCGATGGACTGAGGGTGAGTGCTGCGAGCTGCGAGCAGCCTCCCCTACTAGCCGCCCGCGGACCCCTGACACCGGTCTTCTAAGTCAGCTAACTTACGTTTGAGCTGAGTTTGTTCTTCTACCAGTTGTTGCACAGTGTTTGCCAGCACATTCTGCTCAGTGTATATGTCTTCCGTGCGGGCTTCTAACTGGTTTGTGCGTTCTCCCAGGTCAGAAATCCCCTTTTTAATTTCACTGGTCGCCTTCCTGAGATCGGATTGCAGGGTGACCCTAAAGTCTTGTAACATAAGGTACAGCCTTTTCTCCGTTACCGGAGCATCTGTGTACAGGCAGGGGTCCCCTTCAGGGTCGGGCGCGTTATCAGCAGGCTGTGAGCTGGCGTGGCCATCGTCGCCATCTTGTGTAGGCCGCATGCGGTCCTTTCTAGCGGGACGGATCTGGTCCGTCAGTTTCGTCTGTTTGGCTGGCGCCATCACAGGGGTTATGTCCACTAGCTTGGCAGTCGCTGGAGGGCTGTGAGTGATGGGATTTATGGGCTGCGAAGTCATCCACAGCACGGAGCTCTCACTCCATGCGACCGCTCGTTTCGGCAGTTAGCCACGCCCCCCTCCATTTTTTTCTTTTTAAATGTCAAGCTTAAGCTATTGTGATACCAGATATGAGTCGTGGCACTAGGCAAGTGGGCACAGTATCCACTGTGAGCCTAGAGAGAGTTCAAAGAAGGGCTACTAAACTGGTTCATGGATTGCAGGATAAAACTTACCAGGAAAGGTTGAAGGATCTTAACATGTATAGCTTGGAGGAAAGACGAGACAGGGGGGATATGATAGAAACATTTAAATACATAAAGGGAATCAACACAGTAAAGGAGGAGACTATATTTAAAAGAAGAAAAACTACCACAACAAGAGGACATAGTCTTAAATTAGAGGGACAAAGGTTTAAAAATAATACCAGGAAGTATTACTTTACTGAGAGGGTAGTGGATGCATGGAATAGCCTTCCAGCTGAAGTGGTAGAGGTTAACACAGTAAAGGAGTTTAAGCATGCGTGGGATAGGCATAAGGCTATCCTAACTATAAGATAAGGCCAGGGACTAATGAAAGTATTTAGAAAACTGGGCAGACTAGATGGGCCGAATGGTTCTTATCTGCCGTCACATTCTATGTTTCTATGACACAGAAGCTGGCAGACAACTAACTGCTATCCAATCTCTTACAGTTATTTTTTTTCTTTTTAAATGTCAAGCTTAAGCTATTGTGACACCAGATATGAGTGGTGACACTGGGCAAATGGGCACAGTATCCACTGTGAGCCTGACACAGAAGCTGGCAGGCAACTAACTGCTATTCAATCTATTACAGTGAAAAAAAAAATATATTTTTAAATGTCAAGCTTAAGCTATTGTGACACCAGATATGAGTGGTGGCACTGGGCAAATGGGCACAGTATCCACTGTGAGCCTGACACAGAAGCTGGCAGGCAGGCAGGCAACTGCAATTACATTACACAGGAAAAAAAAAGCAGACTGATGTTCTAGCCCTAAAAAGGGCTTTTTGGGGTGCTGTTCTTACAGCAGAGATCAGATGAGTCCTTCAGGACTGTAGTGGACACTGAAAACCCTAGCCTAGCTATCAATTTCCCTATCTAATCAGCAGCAGCTACACTTTCCCTCCTCTCACTAAGAATGCAGCTTCAGAATGATGTGGGAGGGTCTGGAAGGGAGAGAATGCTGCTAATTTGCTGGAATGTGTCTGCTGACTGTGAGGCACAGGGTCAAAGTTTGCTCAATGATGATGAATAGGGGGCGGATAGAACCGCGCATGTGTTCGCCCGCGGCGGCGAACAGTTCGGTACATCACTAATCTTCAATCTCATTAGCTTGTTTTAAAATGTGCCAGTTATGATTGATAAATTTAAGAGCCCCAATGTTACTGCAGTAATCATAAATTAGTGGAATCGGTTTATTTTTATTGTTTTCTTCCTTTCTTTTTTCATATCTTAGTAACTGGGATCTATCTAACTTACTACTATTCTCTATTTATTTTTGAAGGTCCATACTTCCATATCCTTTTTGTACAAACTGTTTTTGTATGTTTGTTTTTTTAATAGTGGACTGGATCATAAAATCCCTTTGGTTTGAGCAGTTTCTTTTTAATCTTAAAATGTGTCTTTTCAGAATATTCTCCAGCCAGGGGCAGTGCTGCCCACTAAATGTGTTCCCTATTAAATATAAGACCCCTCTCTGTCTTATTAGAGATTTTTTGTTTTACCTGAAGATGAAGGACGCAAGGTGAATTGTTAGTGTAGGACTCACTGAAGTGGTTTGCCTTTATGTGGCAGGTGAGCGTCCATCTAATGGCCATTGGAGTCTTACTAAAAACCTCCAGTTATTTAAATATGCCTCGGGATTTGGGATGGTACGCCAGTTATTCTTTTCTTTGTTTTTTATAGCTTACAAGTCTGACACTTAGAAAATGTGGACAAGAAGTAGTTCATGTCGAGCACAAAGATTACAGCCTAAAGGAAAAGTGATATTATCACAGCATGTAAAGGTAGAGTGTATTCTATTATAAGTAGATATGGCACTGTCTGTATTGGTGGCATAGTCTGTAAGCAGTAAGTGACTACAATAGGGTGAATAAGGCAGGGAAGGTAAGTGGTTAGTTGACAGCTCATCTTAAAGATGCAGTTTTTGTTAGTTTTTAATAAAATATTGAAATGTTTGGGAAAACCTAATTGATTGGGAAAGGAAATTCCATGAAAAGACAACTCCTGGAGAAATTTTCTTAGCATGAGTGCAAACTAAGGAAAAAAGAAATGGTTGAGATGGGGCATATCTATTAGGGAGGATATGTAGGCCATGGCAGAGAAATCATGTTTTCACAACTATCCCAGAATTCCCAGCTCGACAAACAATGAGCGAACACAGACATAATGTTTCAAACATAATGCAGAAACTCTTACAATGGAGAGATGTATTAAACACTGTTTTTACAAACCAAGGCATGGGTTTTAAACAAAAAAAGGCCAGTGCAGATACACACATTGTGCAGCGTTTATATTTGGCAACCTATACTTCAGAATAGACAAAAACATTATATTTTGTAAATTTTATTTAAAGCAGAAATGCAATATCATGCAGTCAATGATTGAGTCCCAATAGATTAACGAAGCCATATTTTTTCTTGTATCCTGTACGTGTCTGCTAAAAATAAAGTGTTTTATTATTTTTAACTTTATTTTGTTTTGTTCTATGAGTGCACTTTTTTATTTTGGACCTAGAATTTTCAACTTGAAACTTTTCTTTCTTTCTCTATATCTGTGTACGATAGTGGCACAATGTTTGAGAGGGCTGGTATAAACATTTTCCAGAGCTGCTTTGTATTGTCTGTCTGTCTGTCTATCTTCTCACACATTCCATTTAATTGCATCTATTATATTGTTATAATATAAAGATAATATATTATCTTTTATGTCAAATCTTATGCATTTTGGATACATTTTCGGCATATTTCTTTCTGTCTATCTGTATATTTCTGTTTGTTTGTTACAGATGTATTTAGTGAATTTTCAATATACGGTTAATCACACACAACATGTATTTAGATTTACTCTCAGCTCTTCTAATCCCCTACTGAAATTAAATGAATTTCCAATAAACTCAGTTAAAGTTTAGAGTTAAGAAAAAATAATTAATAAGTGAACAGAGGGAATTTCCTACAGCAACTCTCTATGCTGACACTGTCTGTATGGGATTAATTACCAGGCTTGTTTATGCAGTTAATTCATGTATTCGCTAACATTTCAATAAACTTTCAGAAATATGACATTACATTGCAACATAAATTCATGTTGTAATTTTCAGTGAATATCATGCAATGACCATGTGAAATGAATGGCAATTATTAACACTAGCTGTATATTTACCTAATCATTGTTTGTGCTAATTTACATGATTACAAAAGATTACATAATATTCAGATATACACATTTTTAATCAATGTTTCAACAAAATATAGTGAGCAGAACCGAGTAAAGATTTACATATTTATATATTAAGTCCATACTGCTTAAGGTGCAAAATATATTATTTAAAGTAAATAAAAAATAGAAAAAAATCAAAAGTGTCAGTAAATAAATAACCAAAACACACTTGTTATGCCCATTATTAAATACCCAACTCGTTTTTCTTCTTTGAAATTCAAGATATCTTCATACACATCCCACGCGTTCTTCATTTCCTGAACTCTTTTTCAATCTGCTATAAAGTACGGTGTATGCAGACTTTCTGTAAAGTAAGATTTTCTCATCGTACTTTTTAGTCTTTAATTTTTTTACTTAAAATTAATTACGTTGGTTTTCTTTTAGCTCTTTAATACGAAAGGCCCAAGTCAGTGACCAGTCTGTTTACATATAATAATTTCTATGTCTAGAATTATAGATATAAGCCCATTCAAGCAAGAGTTAAACAAGTTGATGAGTTGTAGGACTCACCATGGATTGCAAGTGGTTTAGATACATGGGGAAGCGAAGGTATCTTTTCAGGGCAAAAGACATATAACATTTGTTCAAGACAAGTAAGTGCGATAAACCTAACATTATGCTATATACAGGTAGCAAGCGCTACATAATTAAACCAAACCTGGGCTACCTAGAGAATTATACTACCTGCCCATTCAAATTAGAAATAATATTTGTGTAGGGGCTATAAAAGTAGACGCCAGAACAACGTTTGAATAATCTAAATTAAAAGATGGCCATGCAAACATCACTGTTCCTTCCCCTCTTCCCCTGTTTTGAGTGTGTTATGGGATGAGTTGTTGAATAAGCCCAGGGGGGCACAGAACATTATATAGTGAATCCCCCTAATTTACCTGTTGGATCAATCTCTATTTAAGAGTCTGTATTTTAAGTCCCGTAGGTTTGGGAATAGTTTTGTTTCCTCTGCAGTGATGTTTTTAACTCAACCTATATGCGATAGTATCCTAAGAATATAACTGTATTACGTTTTAGCCACTGAGTAATTTGCAGGAGGATACATTAGGCTTTATTGATTGGTAGATTGCACTTAGTGGCTTTTATTATGCACTTCGCTAGGTTTAATATACAATGACAATGACTTTTTATATTGAAGACTTTTTATGTGCCAACATTTTTGCACTTACCCTATGTGCCCTTTTTGCACTCTATGTATATGGTTATGTCCTTATACATTGCACTTTATTCATGTGGCCTTGGGCTCACATTAAGTACTGCTATTAAGGATTGGGTATTTTTGAGCACAAGTGGCACACATTAGGTTGGTACACTTAATGTTTACTTAGATTGGGGTGTAAGTTGTGTTTAGGATTTTTATATAGTGGCACTATTATATTATAGATGTATTTTTAGGCTGGAAATTGGTAGCAATTTAGAAGGATTGTATTCTTAAATATCAGGAAAGTGTGGTGCCAAGTAGTACTGTAAAGATGACACAGGAAGTGTGATGTAATTCCAGTAAAATAAAAGTTTAGCAGGCTAAGATTGCCACAAGGCATATGTATGTACATGTGTTTGTAGTATCAGTTAGTTATTTACACGTAGCTAAGATACTGTCATCACTGTACTGAGCATGTGCAGGAATGTAGAAACTGGAATTACGCGTCCCTCTCCTTTGTTTCAGATGAGCCACGTGGTTAGACCGGATGGATGAGTTTAGACTCTATTCATTGAATAGGTTAAGGGTATGTGTGGGGGTAGTTAATTGTGGGAGGAGCTACAGTGTTATATAAGGAATGTACTCTATGTATTCAGTGCTCAGATCTTTGCTGTTTTTGGTGACATTAGTCCTTCTGAGTCCCGATCGGTGAACCGAATAAAGAATCTCTTCCTTCCTGAAGAAACCTGTGTCCATCTCTCTGTGCTTGGCTTCCGTCAGTTTCTCCGGTATCATTTGGTGCATTGGCCGGGAAGCTCATTGTTCAACGGTAGCTGAGAAGCAGAGGCGTGAGACGGTCTATCTTTGCCCACGTTCTCTACGGCTGCACCCCTGAACTTCTGCGTGGACCTCCCTTCGTCTCGACGCCACTGGTCTGTTGTCCAGGAGATCATCGGCCTCTTCGTAGTAAGTGCTGGGGTGTCCCCGTCGATGAGTGTGAACTCAGGTTCAGGAACGAGGAGGTAAGACGACCGCTGTTTTAGACGGCGGACCCACTAGGGGTATACCGATTGTGCGGTAGGCCCATAAGGGGTTATTTGTGTACGGAATCTGCCCCCTCTGTCGGAGGGAAGGAGCGAAGGCGCACCGCTCAATTGAACGCTCTTTAGTAAGACCGTTTAATTTGGCTCTGCCGTCTAGCGAGAGTGTTAATAGTTTGTAGCTGTATTATAGTGCACGGTACCATAACCCTGTATATTTACTGACACTGTATATAAATACTAATGATTGTCGTCTATTGCATGTCTAACACCATAACCACTATTAATTGTACTGTGACCTTAAATTGTACTTTGACCTATGCTAACCGTACTGTAACTGCTGTTTGTAAAGACGATGTTACTGGGGTATGTTATAGACGGGTAATTCATATATAGGGAATTATAGCGTGGGTGACTGTATAGTTTCGCCAAAGGGCATAGTATCTATTATTTAGTGACTGGTGTAACAGCGGTGAGTGTACGGGAATTCCTTGAGTGTTTTTATTGTGTGCGTTTCACTTAGTAACTGTACCACGTGGTGCTGTTGCCGAGGGAACGGGTGTGACCGTTGAATAGAGTGCGTGTATAGTATTCGTTGGAAACGACGCTCCATTGCTAAGTATGGGCGCGTCGGACTCGACGATTTTGGATCCCTTAGGATGCATGATAAAGAATTTTAAAAAGGGATTTACAAAATGTGATTTTGGGGTTAAAATGTCTTCTGTACGTTTGATTACATTATGTACTAGGGAATGGCCTACTTTGGTTGCCGCATGGCCGCCACGTGGCAGTTTAGATCCTAATCTGGTACAGCGTGTACACGTGGCTGTATCAGGTAGGCCTGAACTTTACGGACAGTTTCCATACATTGATTGTTGGAGGCAGGCCGTAAACGACTCGCCAAGATGGATCCGAGTATGCCACGAGGAGCAACATCGCCTCATGGTGGCCAGGACTCGTTTGTCCACTAGGGCCATGGTTACGCCCATTTTGGACACGCCCCCTGAGTCCGAGATCCCTATGCCTCCCCCTTACTCCTCCTCCACAGGAAGAGGAAGTGATACAGGAAGCACTACACCCCTTTCCCCGTTGTCCCCATCTACTTCCTCCTCTAGTTCAGAGTCCATCCCCCTCATTACTAAACCTCCCCTTCCGGTACCAACCCCCGTTAAAACCACATATCCTGATTTGGCGCCATTTCAATCTTCCGGTCAGGCTTCCTCTAGCCCGGCCCGGAATATTTTATTCACCGACCTTCCCCACAATAAAGCTTCCCCATCCCCATGCCTTACTACCCCTCGACTGGAACCCCTAACCGACACCCCTCAACGAAGTCCTATACTAACCCGACAACTGACCGGTACCCAAAAGCCTAAACATTATCAAATGCCACTTCGTTTGGCTCCCGGCTCAGCACACCTTAATGATGAAGGTCAATTAGTATATGCTGACCCAGTCTTCGTATACGTCCCGTTCACAACTACCGATCTCTTAAATTGGAAAACCCATAATTCCTCGTACACTGACAAACCGCAAGCCATGACCGACCTGTTCACCTCGATAGTCCAGATGCACAATCCAACTTGGGCTGATTGCCAGCAATTATTAATGACATTATTTAACAATGAGGAGAGGACTAGGATAAACCAAGCGGCCATTAAAGCGCTGGAAGAAGAAGCCCGTACATTAAATCAAGCTAATCCAGCAGCATGGGCCACAGCCCATTATCCTAACGCTGATCCTGAATGGAATGTTAATGGCGCAGATATGGTTCATTTAAAAGCCTACAGAGACGCTATAATTGCTGGCATGAAAGCCGGAGGGAAGAAAGCTATCAATATGTCTAAGACGGCTGAGGTGATACAGAAAAGTGATGAACCGCCCAGTGTCTTTTATGACCGATTATTGGAGGCATACCGCTTGTATACCCCTTTAATCCGGAAGCCCCTGAGAATTCCCGAATGGTAAACTCTGCCTTTGTCAGCCAAGCCTACGGAGAGATTAAGCGCAAGCTACAAAAGTTAGAAGGGTTCGTAGGAATGTCCATCACCCAACTAATGGAGGTAGCTAATAAGGTTTACATGAATAGGGAATCAGAGAGTAAGAAAGGGGAAGAGCGCAAGATGCGTAAAAAGGCGGACATGCTAGCGGTAGCGATCGCAGGCGTAGACAGACGGGGACCAGATAGAGGCGACAGTAAGTGGAATAGGGAACCCCTGAGTAGGAATCAGTGTGCATACTGTAGAGAAGAAGGGCATTGGAGAAGCGAGTGTGCCAAATAGGGAGCAGTATGAGAGAGACCAACCCAGGGCAGGATATGGAAACTTTAGAGGTAGAGCGAGAGGTAGAGGAGGTCCCGGAGGGAGTAATGGTAATAGAGGAAGTGTAAGAGAAGACAGATATTATCCCTCAGCGCAAAGGTCCCACGATAGAGAAGACAGGGACTTTGTAGGATTGGCTGACACGGTCATGGATGACTATTGATACCGACCGGGCTCCATCCCCCTTGGCCGAGCGGAGCCTATGGTCGAAGTATCAATAGGGGGAAAAAGGAGTGCATTCATGATTGATACTGGTGCTGAACATTCGGTGGTGACTGATCTAGTTGCTCCTCCATCTGGAAAAACTATCACCGTAATAGGAGCAACTGGAAGAAGTGCTGCAAAACCGGTTCTTAAAAGTCGACAATGTACATTCGGAGGCCACGTAGTGAAACATCAATTCCTTAAATGCCTGAATGTCCAGTCCAATTGTTGGGACGTGATTTGCTATCAAAACTACGAGCGCAGATAACGTTCCTACCAAATGGGACAACATCCTTAAAGTTTAATGGACCTTCAGGTATTATGACTTTATCAGTACCAAAGGAAGAAGAGTGGCGACTTTATACAGCGTTGACTAGCCAAACCCTAAGAGTGATGAATCCTTATTCAACATACCAGGAGTTTGGGCAGAGAACAACCCACCAGGACTAGCCCGCAATATTCCACCCATTCGAATTGAACTAAAACTTGGGGTTTATCCAGTGAGCCTACGGCAATATCATATCCCTGTATCTGTAAGGCTTGCTCTACCACATCATGTTTCAAAACTAAGGTCTTCCATAGTAATATCTCGGGGGAGGCTTTTAAGGTGAGATCCGAAATTAGTTGCCACACGGACTTTGTAGTTTATCTGCTGCAATGTCCGTGTGGCAAACAGTATGTGGGACGCACAAAAAGGATTCTGAAGGTTAGAATATTAGAACACCTAAACAACATTAAGAAAAAACTAACAACCCATTCAGTTCCAGCCCACTGTTCTAATTGTCCATTATTTTCTTTTAAGGAGTTTAAATTTATGGGTATTTAAAGATTGTCTCCATTCTGGCGAGGAGGTGATAGGGTTCAAAAATTATCACAGAGGGAAACCTTCTGGATACATAAGTTGAATACCCTAGAGACACAAGGTCTCAACATAGGGATTGATTTAGTATGTTTTCTGGATTAGGATTTATATGGTTTATATGATTTTTGTTTTCACACAATTATTCTCATTTATATATATATATATATATTTTGTAACAGTGTGATTTTATGTAATCATATACAGTTGCCATATTCATTATATCGAGTATGTGCAACCGTTGGACCTCCTTGGATTATGGAGGCTCAACTGCATATATACATACATTCGGGAATATTTTGATTCCCTCTTAACATTTAGTAACCACTAATGCAAAAAGATTTAATATGTTTATATCATAATTAATTAAAATAATAGGTATATGTGTTAGTCCATTTAATATTGGAAATCACTTATAGGAACATTGCATATTTATGTATGTTTATTTTTGAATACACATCACATTAGTGATAATATTTATTAATTATGCACATCACACATTAATTCAATACTGATGCACATCTTTGGAAAAATGTATTACATACTTTAATGTGTCTGCTATACACATTTCACTTTTTAAATATTCCAATTCACTGTTTATAGACAGTCCAAGGTTGGTAATCCATTATGATCCAAATTAGAAAATAAATATATTGTAAATGAAGTTATTAACAACTCTTTTCCTTCCAGTAGATAGAATATGTTGTTGGCTGTTGATTTCTTTGATTATACTATGAGAAATCAACAGAATAAAGATGGAACGCAAACTAACCGTAGGTGGAACGCACGTGGAACGCATACTGAATGCGGAAGTACAATACAATCCTTACTTCCGGTTCCGGTCAGCCGAACGCGCCAAATTTGATTGCCAGCAACAGAAGGAGAATGATAAACAGCTGCACTATCCATCTACAGGACCAATCCAGCGATGGATCTCGGGTACCACCCCTGGAACCACCAATGGACATAGGGAGTAGCCCTATTTAAAGAGGACTTGGGGAGGGTGGGAATAGGATGTATTTCTAATCTGTTATAATTGTATATTGTTTTATTTCTACACACGGTCCCTGAAGAAGTTCTTTATAGAACGAAACGCGTAGGACCACACCGTTGTTATATTTTTTTTAATATATTTTATTGATGGTGATAATTCACCTTTTATCGATAAAAACATATTTTTTTCTACTACCACCCATTTGAAGTCCTGAGTATTATTAAGATATCCAACGAGGAATCAAGGGATCATCAGCCCCCCATATCTACCGGGGAAGGCACCCTATGAGCGATTTATTCTCCGTTATCTTGTGAGTGCATTCTTATACAGCGCATGATATGTGTTAAAATTGTACTTCACTATGTCTATGTATTTTGTATGTTCCTTTTAGAATTACTCTCAGCCGTATGCCGCAGTTCTGTTGTAGTGTTTGTGATTATATGAAAAGGTCGTCTTCTCTGGGTAACGATCTTGGGAGGCTGCATTGTAGCTATCAAGCTAAGTATTTGTATATATATTTCACTACAATCACTGTTTACAGTAGTGTTTATATTGCATTGTACCGAATTGAACTAAAACTTGGGGTTTATCCAGTGAGCCTACGGCAATATCATATCCCGCAGAAGGCTAAGAAGAATATTCAATCTTATCTGGATAAGTTCATACGGTATGGTATCCTACAATTCTGTACTTCCCCCTTGAACACCCCATTGCTGCCTGTTCAAAAGCCCGGTACAGATGAGTATCGCCCTGTGCAGGACTTGAGAGCAGTCAATGATGCGGTTGTAAGTATACATCCAGTTGTGCCCAATCCGTATAACCTGCTTGCTTTAATTCCGGGCGGGGCTACCTATTTTACAGTCTTAGACCTCAAAGATGCCTTCTTTTGCCTCCGAATTGCTGCAGAAAGCCAATGTATCTTCGCATTCCAATGGGAAAATGCTTTAACGGGCTCGAAACGCCAGATGACCTGGACAAGACTGCCCCAAGGGTTTAAAAATTCACCTACCCTATTTGGTTCAGCTTTAAGTCAAGACTTACTGGATTTCACGGCCATCCCAGGAGAGTGTGTACTATTACAATATGTAGATGACTTGTTGATAGCCGCAGTTACAAGGGAAATATGTCAGCAAGCAACACACGATCTACTACACATTCTCTGGAAGGCAGGATACAAGGTGTCTAGGAAGAAGGCTCAGTTGTGTCTGCCAACTGTCAAATATCTGGGATTCCATATCTCTGAAGGTCAAAGAATAATGGGGCCAGAGAGAAAAGAAGCTGTGTGCCAAATACCAATACCCAGGAATAGAAGACAAGTGCGAGAGTTCTTCGGGGCAGCAGGCTTCTGTAGGATATGGATTCCCATTTATGCGATATTGGCGAAACCTCTGTATGCAGCTATCAAGGGTACAGAACACGACCCCTTCCTATGGACCCCAGAACAACAAAAGGCATTTGAAGATGTGAAGAAGGCTTTGATGAGTGCCCCAGCATTAGGTCTACCTGATCACACACGACCATTCTACCTATATGTACACGAGCAAAGAAGAATGGCTGTGGGAGTATTGACACAGTACTTGGGATCATGGCAAAGACCTGTTGCCTATATGTCTAAGCAACTAGATGCAGTGGCCAGTGGTCTTCCACCTTGTCTAAAAGCCGTAGCTGCAGCCGCCCTGCTGGTAGCTGAAGCCGATAAACTCACTCTGGGTCAAGAACTTTATGTACGAGTCCCGCACGCAGTACAGACGTTGCTAGATTACAAAGGCAATCATTGGTTCAGTAACAGCCGC
The DNA here is from genome assembly GCF_036172605.1 of Pelobates fuscus. Classification (NCBI taxonomy): domain Eukaryota; kingdom Metazoa; phylum Chordata; class Amphibia; order Anura; family Pelobatidae; genus Pelobates; species Pelobates fuscus. The sequence continues at coordinate 412,188,800 of NC_086319.1, read as the reverse complement.
ATGACTAAGTATCAAGCAATGTTGTGTGAAACCCCAAGAGTGCATTTAGAGACTGTCAATACCTTAAATCCAGCTACCCTTTTGCTGCAACCTACTGAAAGTCAACACGATTGTTTGGAGGTGATGGATGAAGTATTTTCAAGTAGACCAGATCTTCGTGACTTTCCCATCCAGAACCCTGATGTCCAATATTATACAGACGGCAGTAGTTATGTGAAAGAAGGGATTCGCTATGCAGGATATGCAGTAACAACGATAGACAAGGTGATAGAAGCTCGGCCACTGTCAAACGGAACATCAGCACAAAAGGCAGAATTGATAGCACTAACACGAGCGTTACAATTGGCTGAAGGTTTAAGAGTAAACATCTACACGGACTCCAAGTATGCATTTTTAACCACTCATGCCCACGGAGTTTTGTATAAAGAAAGAGGACTATTGAATTAAGAGGGTAAATAAATCAAGTACGCAGCTGAAATACTACAACTATTGGAAGCAGTATGGGAACCAAAAGAAGTTGGTATTATACATTGTCGAGCGCATCTGAGAGGTGATGGTGATGTAACCAAAGGAAATCGGATGGCAGATATTGCAGCTAAGCGTGCCGCTGAATCAGGAAGACAGGAATATGTTGAATATATAGCTGCTCTTATACCGACTCCACTGTCTCAATGGACTCCAGTTTATACAGCTCAAGAAGAAAAGTGGTTGAAGACTGAACCTGGAAAGTACCTGGAGAACAAATGGTATCAGTTAGAAGATGGGAGAATAGTTATTCCAGCATCACTAGCGGTAGAAATTGTCCAAAATTATCACAACGGGACTCATTCTGGAAGAGATAGTACAGAAGAATCTCTCAGAAAACATTTCTACATACCAAGATTGTCCAACTTAACTCAAGCCATTGTACAAAGATGTGTAACATGTGCTAAAAATAATGCAAGGCAAGGACCAGTAAAGCCACCAGGAGTTCAGTATATGGGGGGACTCCCTATGTCCGATCTACAAATTGACTATACAGTTATAAGTAGGAGATTTTATATCTACTTGTTGACTATAAATTGACTATACAGTTATGAGTAGGAGATTTTATATCTACTTGTTCTATTATAGACATATTTTTTATTTAAATAAAGTTATAGTTTTTACTACTTTATTTGCTGTTCCTGATTTTTCTGAATCCTGACATATATCCGTTGGTGGGGATTATACCACCGTATGCTGTACATACTAGAGCAAGATATTTGCTCTGAAATCTGTAAGTAGGATACTTTTCCTTTATTTACAAATATTGTTTGAATTACATACTATACCATTGGATCCTATCTCTATTTTTTCCATATATTACTGTGGAGGATTGGATACCGCACTGCACCATCACTTGATATCCTGAGACGGGGATTGTACCATCTAGGCGCTATACGGCAGAGCTCTGAGTAGCTCTGCAAAGTGTGAGTGAGTCTTTTATAAGTTTTAATAACTCTTACTTTGCCTGATATACTGCACTATTATTGTTCTGTATTTTTTCTATTGAAGGTTCCATACATTCCTTATTATAGGACAATTTGTATGTATACATCTTAATTATTACTTGTACTGTTTGGGCGCGGTTTACCACTCTTTTCTTGTTTGTTTCACTATTGTGAGTAGGCATTGGGAATTCCTGCTCGGTTCACTGCTGCCCACCTCTAGTTTATTTAGTGAGCGCCTATTCCCCCTTTTTTTGACTATACAGTTATGCCTAAATCTGGTGGACATCGCTACTTACTAGTAGTTGTGTGCACCTATTCAGGCTGGGTAGAAGCATGTCCTACTCGTACAGAGAAAGCAGGAGAAGTTGTGCGATTCCTGCTACAAGAAATAATACCCCGATATGGACTACCCTGCTCTATAGGATCGGATAATGGTCCAGCCTTTGTTCACAAGTGCCTACAACAACTGACTCATATGCTTGGTATTAAGTGGAGACTTCATACGGCATATAGACCTCAGAGTTCTGGTAAAGTAGAAAGAATGAATAGAACTATTAAGAATCAGTTGGGAAAAATGTGTCAGGAAACCCAACTCAAGTGGAATGTTCTTTTGCCTATAGCTCTGTTGCGTATTCGAAGTACACCTACCAGAAGGATGGGTCTCTCTCCTTTTGAAATCATGTATGGGCGTCCACCTCCCGTACTTGGTAACTTAAGGGGGGATTTGAGTCAGTTGGGAGAAGGAATTACCCGGCAGCAGGTTGTAGAGTTGGGTAAAACTATGGAGGAGGTACAGAAATGGGTACAAGATAGATTACCTGTGAATATTTATCCCCCTGTTCATAGCTACCATCCAGGAGACCAAGTGTGGATTAAAGAGTGGAATAATATACCATTAGGGCCAAAGTGGAGGGGCCCTTATGTTGTTCTTTTGTCTACCCCTACAGCAATAAAAGTGGCCGAAGTGACTCCGTGGATTCATCACTCCAGGGTTAAACCAGCAGCAGTAGATTCTTGGCAAGCTACAACAGATCCAGAGAATCCCTGCAAGATCCGGTTAAAGCGCACGACTCAGTCAGAGTGACGAGGAAACCTTGTGGATTACAATTATTGTTGTTTCAGAGATTGGTAAGTGAGTGTTTAGACGGCCATAATAACGCCTGTCCACTCACCAACGTTTTATTAAAAGCCAGGAAAGTCCCCTGTGAAGACGAGCAGAACTCCATTCCCTGCAGCCCTTACACCTGGAAGCTGAGGTGCCATACGAAGACTGAGGATGCAGCCGACGAAAGAAGTGTTAATGATAATGTTTATTTATATGTCTTTTTATATTCAGGAAGGTAGAGGTACCGACACTCCTAGCTGTGAGGTTTGCATTAAGACTACTATAACAGGTAATCATATTTCCCAGACCCTAATTTTGCATTCACAATATGAGTGTAAAGGTGATGTGTCTAGGTGTATATATCTAGGTATAGAATATAGTGTATGCCGTTTAGGAGTAGGAGAACCTAAGTGCTTCAATCCGGAGTATCAACCTCGTACAATTTGGTTGACCCTCAGGAATGGAGATCCTCAGGGGACTCTAATAAATAAAACTGTGTTAGAAACCGTACATTCTTCGGGTGTTCTGCTATTTGATGCATGTAAAGCGATATCAAGTGGTAGAAAGCCGTGGAATGTATGTGGGGATCTTAGGTGGGAGAGAACGTATGGGTCTAACGATAAATATATTTGTCCCAGTAGTAAAAACAAGTATGTAAGTCCTAGATGCCCAGATAGGAAATATAATTTTTGCCCATATTGGTCTTGTGTGGGGTGGGCAACTTGGGGACAGACCGCAGACAAGGATATGATTGTTACTAAGTTGCCTACCAAACCATACTGTAAGTCTATGGAATGCAACCCAGTCCATATTCTTATAAATAATCCTGACCAATTCTTAGACAGATATGGTAACTTATTTGGGTTTCAAATATATGGGACGGGTTTAGACCCTGGGACAATATTGTTTATAGGGATAGAGACCGATACCGTATCATCCCAAACTCATCAGGTATTCCATTCTTTTTATGAAGAGATGAGTGTAGATAATAAGATTCCCCATAACGCTAAAAACCTGTTTATAGATTTAGCTGAAAGTATTGCTGGTAGTCTTAATGTAACCAACTGCTATGTGTGTGGAGGTACTAACATGGGAGACCAATGGCCTTGGGAAGCAAAGGAGGTAATGTCCGGTTCTGAGGCAGTTGAACAATTAATATCTACACAAGCCGATTATCAGATGAGTGTTAGAGGTAAATCTGAGTGGAGATTAAAAACCTCCATCATAGGTTATGTTTGCATAGCAAGGAAAGGAATAATGTTTAATACTTCTGTAGGATAATTAACTTGTCTAGGGCAAAAAGCTTATGATGATGATACAAAGAATACAACTTGGTGGTCGGCTTCAAATGTCTAAGAACCATCTAACCCGTTTGCAAGATATGCCAATTTAAAGGACGTATGGTTTGACTTATCCATCACATCTAGTTGGAAAGCCCCAGCAAATTTGTACTGGATCTGTGGTAAGAAGGCCTATTCGGAGTTGCCACAGGACTGGGAAGGGGCATGTGTGTTGGGTATGCTCAAACCATCCTTCTTCTTGTTGCCTAATGAAACATGTGAGACTTTGGGAGTTAAAGTGTATGATGTGAATCATAGGAAGAAAAGAGGACCCATAGAGATAGGCGCCTGGGAAGATGATGAATGGCCTCCCCAGCGTATTATAGATTATTATGGACCATCCACTTGGGCAGAGGATGGTACTTTCGGATATAGGACCCCAATATATATGCTCAACCGCATTATAAGGTTACAGGCGGTGGTTGAGATAATTACTAATGAGACCTCACAAGCGCTCAATCTTCTAGCGAAGCATAATACCAGGATGAGGACAGCAGTTTACCAAAATAGATTAGCTTTGGATTACCTATTGGCAGTAGAGGGAGGTGTATGTGGGAAGTTTAACCTGAGCAATTGCTGTCTTCAAATAGATGACGAAGGGCAAGCAATAGCTGAGCTTACTAGCCATATGGTTGAACTAGCGCATGTGCCTACTCAGGTATGGAAAGGGTATAATCCAAGTAGTTGGTTTGGTAACTGGTATGAGCAGTTTGGAGGGCTTAAGGCATTGGTAGGCGGAGTCATGCTGATTTTAATGTTGTGTCTACTCCTGCCATGTCTTATTCCTTTAGTAGTTAGGTCTGTGCAGAGCCTGATAGAAAATATAGCAGAGAGGAAGGCCGCTGCACAGATAATGGCCATATATAAATATGAGGCTTTAAATCAGGGAGAACCAATGCAGGAAGAGGAGTGTTGAGGGATTCACATCATAGAAAAGTCTGGTCTGGTTCATAGCAACCTGAGGTATATGCAAACTATGATTAAGTGATGCATCTGGAATTATGAAATAACAGAAACATAGAAACATAGAAACATAGAATGTGACGGCAGATAAGAACCATTCGGCCCATCTAGTCTGCCCAGTTTTCTAAATACTTTCATTAGTCCCTGGCATTATCTTATAGTTTGGATAGCCTTATGCCTATCCCACGCATGCTTAAACTCCTTTACTGTGTTAACCTCTACCACTTCAGTTTGAAGGCTATTCCATGCATCCACTACCCTCTCAGTAAAGTAATACTTCCTGATATTATTTTTAAACCTTTGTCCCTCTAATTTTAGACTATGTCCTCTGGTTGTGGTAGTTTTTATTCTTTTAAATATACCGTATATACTCGAGTATAAGCCGAGTTTTTCAGCACATTTTTTGTACTGAAAAACCCCAACTCGGCTTATACTCGAGTCAATTGTCTGTATTATGGCAATTTGCATTGCCATAATACAGACTGGGGGCTGTGGGGGCTGCAGAGAGATGTTACTTACAGAGAGCTGACAGGAGCTGCAGGAAAGGTAAGTAACATCTCTCTGCAGCCCCCACACCCCCCTCCTACACAGTGCCCATCCACTGGACCACCAGGGAAGGAGAGCCCCCCTCCCTGGCCAGCTAGCAAGCAGGGAGGGGGGACGAAAAAAATGTATATATATATTAATAATAATAAAAAAATAAAAATAATAATAAAATAAAAAATAATAAAATAAAAAAATAATAATAATAAAAAATGTAATGAAACAAAAAAAATATTAAAATAATAATTAAAAAATAAAAATGCCCACCCCCCCCACCAAGGCTCTGCATCACACTCTGCATTACACACACACATACACACACTGCATTCATACACACACACACTGCATTCATACACACACACACTGCATTCATGCACACACACTGCATTCATGCACACACACACAGCACTCATACACACACACACAGCACTCATACACACACACACAGCACTCATACACACACACACTGCATTCATACACACACACACTGCATTCATACACACACACTGCATTCATACACACACACACTGCATTCATACACACAGTATTCTCATACACACAGCATTCTCATACACACACACTGCACTCATACACACAGCATTCATACACACACACAGCATTCATACACACACACTGCACTCATACACAGCATTCTCATACACCCACACTGCACTCATACACACAGCATTCTCATACACACACTGCATTCATATACACACACTGCACTCATACACACACTGCATTCTCATACACACACTGCATTCTCATACACACACACTGCATTCTCATACACACACACTGCATTCTCATACACACACTGCATTAATTATACACACACTGTAAATAAATATTCAATTAATATAATTTTTTAAGGATCTAATTTTATTTAGAAATTTACCAGCAGCTGCTGCATTTCCCACCCTAGTCTTATACTCGAGTCAATAAGTTTTCCCATTTTTTGGGGGTAAAATTAGGGGCCTCGGCTTATATTCGGGTCGGCTTATACTCGAGTATATACGGTAGTCTCCTCCTTTACTGTGTTGATTCCCTTTATGTATTTAAATGTTTCTATCATATCCCCCCTGTCTCGTCTTTCCACCAAGCTATACATGTTAAGATCCTTTAACCTTTCCTGGTAAGTTTTATCCTGCAATCCATGAACCAGTTTAGTAGCCCTTCTTTGAACTCTCTCTAAGGTATCAATATCCTTCTGAAGATATGGTCTCCAGTACTGTGTACAGTACTCCAAGTGAGGTCTCACCAGTGTTCTGTACAATGGCATGAGCACTTCCCTCTTTCTACTGCTAATACCTCTCACTATAGAACCAAGCATTCTGCTAGCATTTCCTGCTGCTCTATTACATTGTCTGCCTACCTTTAAGTCCTCAGAAATAATCACCCCTAAATCCCTTTCCTCAGATGTTGAGATTAGGACTCTATCAAATATTCTGTACTCTGCCCTTGGGTTTTTACGTCCAAGATGCATTATCTTGCACTTATCCACATTAAATGTCAGTTGCCACAACTCTGACCATTTTTCTAGTTTACCTAAATCATTTGCCATTTGGCTTATCCCTCCTGGAACATCAACCCTGTTACATATCTTAGTATCATCCGCAAAAAGACACACCTTACCATCAAGACCTTCTGCAATATCACTAATAAAAATATTAAAGAGAATGGGTCCAAGTACAGATCCCTGAGGTACCCCACTGGTGACAAGCCCAAGCTTCGAATATACTCCATTGACTACAACCCTCTGTTGCCTGTCACTCAGCCACTGCCTTACCCATTCAACAATATTGGAATCCAAACTCAAAGATTGCAGTTTATTGATAAGCCTTCTATGTGCAACAGTGTCAAAAGCCTTACTGAAATCTAGGTAAGCAATGTCTACTGTACCACCCTGATCTATAATTTTGGTTACCCAATCAAAAAAATCAATAAGATTAGTTTGGCATGATCTCCCTGAAGTAAACCCATGTTGTCTCTGATCTTGAAATCCATGTGTTTTTAGATGTTCAACAATCCTATCCTTTATCATGGTTTCCATCACTTTCCCCACTACTGAAGTAAGGCTTACTGGCCTATAGTTGCCCGACTCCTCCCTATTACCTTTCTTGTGAATGGGCACAACATTCGCTAACTTCCAATCTTCTGGGACTACTCCTGTTAACAATGATTGGTTAAATAAATCTGTTAATGGTTTTGCTAGTACACCACTAAGCTCTTTTAATAGCTTTGGGTGTATTCCATCAGGTCCCATTGACTTATTTGTCTTTACTTTTGACAGTTGAAATAGAACCTCATCCTCTGTAAACTCACGTGTAATAAATGACTCATTTATCCTTTTTTTTAACAGAGGTCCCTTTCCTTCATTTTCAGCTGTAAATACCGAACAAAAATATTCATTGAGGCAGTCCGCTAGACCTTTATCCTCCTCTACATACCTTCCTTCTTTTGTTTTTAATCTAACTAATCCTTGTTTTACTTTTCTTTTCTCATTTATGTATCTAAAAAAAGTTTTGTCCCCCTTTTTTACTGACTGTGCTATTTTCTCTTCTGTGTGTGATTTGGAAGCTCTTAGAACTTGCTTAGCCTCTTTCTGCCTAATCTTATAGGTCATTCTGTCTTCCTCACTCTGGGTTTTTTTTATAATTACTAAATGCTAACTTTTTGTTTTTTACTATTTTGGCCACATCTGCGGAGTATCACAGTGGTTTCTTGAATTTTGTGCTTTTACTGACAAGCCTAATGCAATTTTCTGTTGCCTTCAGTAGTGCAGCTTTTAAATAATCCCATTTCTTTTGGACTCCATTTAAGTTGCTCCAGTCTGATAATGACTCCTTTACACATATTCTAATTTTAGAAAAGTCTGTTTTTCTAAAGTCTAAAACTTTTGTTTTTGTGTGGTGTGACTCAGTCACTGTTCTTATATTAAACCACACTGACTGATGATCACTGGATCCTAAACTTTCACCTACAGTAATATCTGATACCAAATCTCCATTTGTTAACACTAAATCTAGTATGGCCTCTTTACGAGTTGGCTCCTCAACGACTTGTTTTAGAGACAATCCCAGTGGGGAGTTTAGAATATGTGTGCTTCTGGCACAAGTAGCTATTTTTGTTTTCCAATTCACATCAGGAAGATTAAAGTCACCCATGGTGATAACTTCCCCCTTCATTGTCATTTTAGCTATTTATTCAACTAGTAGATTATCTAACTCTTCAATTTGTCCTGGGGGCCTATAAATCACCCCTACACGAATTACTGTGTGATTACCAAATTCTAACGTAACCCAAATGGACTCTGTGTTCGTCTCACTAACCTTTATTAGGCTAGATTTTATGCTATCCTTCACATACAGGGCCACCCCTCCTCCTTTCTTGCCTTCCCTGTCTTTTCTATATAAAGAGTACCCTGGTATTGCTATGTCCCAGTCATTTTTTTCATTATACCATGTCTCAGTAACAGCGACTAAATCTACACTATCAGTTGCCATTATTGCCACAAGTTCATGGATCTTATTCCCTAAACTGCGAGCATTTGTAGACATGACTCTAAGCTTATCATTTTTTAACACACTTGCTACAGGCACCTTCTGTCCTTGTTTTGGGGGACAATTGGATTGATGTTTTATCACCCTTTTGCCCCCCCCCCCTCCTAGTTTAAATACATCTTAGCAAAACCTCTGAACTGCTCACTGAGAACATTTGTTCCCTTTTGAGAAAGATGCAAACCATCTTTTTTGTACAGTTTATTTCCATTCCAAACAGAGCTACCATGAGCAATAAAGCCAAATCCTTGCTCCCGACACCATTCACCAAGCCACAAGTTAAAGTCCCTAATACGCATCCGCCTGTCATTCTGAGTGTTATGCACAGGCAGAACTTCAGAGAATGACAGTGTGGAAGCAACCTGCCGTATATCATTGGCAAAAACACTAAAAACTTCCTTAACCTCTGAAACCTCATTGCAAGCCAAGTCATTTGTCCCTAAATGGACAAGTACATACAATTCCCCTTCCTGCTTTGCTTGCTTAACAATATTACAGATACGTCTCCTGTCTCTGTGAGCAGTAGCTCCGGGAAGACACCTCACAAGACCACCATTGTCCATCTCCACACCTCTTATGATGGAATCCCCAAACAACAACTGCTTTCTATTAGGCCTCACCATAGTCTTCAAGCCTCTCTGCACAACACCACTAGCCTCAGTGCCTCTCTGCACAACACCACTGGCCTCAATGCCTCTCTCCACAACAGCACTAGCCTCAGTGCCTCTCCCCAAAACACCTCTAGCCTCAGTGCCTCTCTCCACAACACCTCTAGCCTCAGTGCCTCTCTGCACAACACCACTAGCCTCAGTGCCTCTCTGCACAACACCACTAGCCTCAGTGCCTCTCTGCACAACACCACTAGCCTCAGTGCCTCTCTGCACAACACAACTAGCCTCAGTGCCTCTCTGCACAACACCACTAGCCTCAGTGCCTCTCTGCACAACACCACTAGCCTCAGTGCCTCTCTGCACAACACCACTAGCCTCAGTGCCTCTCTGCACAACACCACTAGCCTCAGTGCCTCTCTGCACAACACCACTAGCCTCAGTGCCTCTCTGCACAACACCACTAGCCTCAGTGCCTGTCTCCATGACACCATTACACTCTGAAAGTGCAGAAAATGAATTATGTAGAACAACAGACTGTGCAATATGCCTTTTATCCACAACTCTAAGTCTACCAGATCCTACAGTAATCCATCTGCCATTCCTAGTATGTCTCTGTGGCAGTGGCTTTGCAGCAGTTCCAGCCTGAGTTTGTTTACCAGATAATTTACAAATCTCAGACTTCAAAAATACAATCTCCTGCCGCAAGATAGAGAACTGTCTACAGATTAGACAACAACTAAACCTCCAAAAAGTGGAACGCGAAACAAATGCATAGCAACTATTACACTGAACTAAGTCTGCCATTCCAATGAGATCAATTATTTAAATCAAGCGAATCTTAACTTTTTATTTATCCTCCTGAATACCTCAGATTACCTCCAGTTTATCTCCAGAATATCTCCAACCACAGACACTTAGAAGCAACACTCTCCAGAATATCTCCAACCACAGACACTTAGAAGCAACACTCTCCAGAATATCTCCAACCACAGACACTTAGAAGCAACACTCTCCAAAATATCTCCAACCACAGACACTTAGAAGCAACACTCTCCAGAATATCTCCAACCACAGACACTTAGAAGCAACACTTAGATGAAGCAACCAAGCTCTATTAGCCAAGCTAATGACAACAGCCCTTATATACTCCTAAAATCACCTCCCACTAGGAATGTTTAACACCTGGGTAGGCCTCTACTTATTAGCAAACAATAGCTAATTTACACAGCAATCAATAGCAAGTAGCTAACTAATCAAATCAAATGCCTTATAATTACCAACAGGAAATCAAACCTTGTGCAATCAGTAACATTTTCCTACAGATGAATCTTACCTGTAACAGTAAAAAAGAAAACTCTTAGCACAACTCTTAGACAGTTGAAGCTTCTGTAAAACTCTCCAGAATATCTCCAACCACAGACACTTAGAAGCAACACTTAGATGAAGCAACCAAGCTCTATTAGCCAAGCTAATGACAACAGCCCTTATATACTCCTAAAATCACCTCCCACTAGGAATGTTTAACACCTGGGTAGGCCTCTGCTTATTAGCAAACAATAGCTAATTTACACAGCAATCAATAGCAAGTAGCTAACTAATCAAATCAAATGCCTTATAATTACCAACAGGAAATCAAACCTTGTGCAATCAGTAACCTTTTCCTACAGATGAATCTTACCTGTAACAGTAAAAAAGAAAACTCTTAGCACAACTCTTAGACAGTTGAAGCTTCTGTAAAACTCTCCAGAATATCTCAAACCACAGACACTTAGAAGCAACACTTAAATGAAGCAACAGAAGCATCAAAGGGGGGAATGTGATGTAATTCCAGTAAAATAAAAGTTTTGCAGGCTAAGATTGCCACAAGGCATATGTATGTACATGTGTTTGTAGTATCAGTTTGTTAGTTACACGTAGCTAAGATACTGTCATCACTGTACTGAGCATGTGCAGGAATGTAGAAACTGGAATTACGCGTCCCTCTCCTTTGTTTCAGATGAGCCACGTGGTTAGACCGGATGGATGAGTTTAGACTCTATTCATTGAATAGGTTAAGGGTATGTGTGGGGGTAGTTAATTGTGGGAGGAGCTACAGTGTTATATAAGGAATGTACTCTATGTATTCAGTGCTCAGATCTTTGCTGTTTTTGGTGACATTAGTCCCTCTGAGTCCCGATCGGTGAACCGAATAAAGAATCTCTTCCTTCCTGAAGAAACCTGTGTCCATCTCTCTGTGCTTGGCTTCCGTCAGTTTCTCCGGTATCAGAAGTACATCTTTTTTTCAAATAGCATGTTAAATTACTGCTGCATATATGTATGGAGGCCAACCATTGCCCTTTTTGTGCATGGTAATATGACAATAAAGTTGAATCTGAATCTGTATTTCACAGGCCATTGGCTAAAATATCTGACAATGCCTGGCTTTTATGGAACATATTAAAATAAAGAAAATATTTAACATTTGAAATGCCTATCATTCTCATATTACTTTGTTCTAGGATATGCACAGGGTAAACAAATCTACTCCATCTTGAAGCACCATGAAGTCACAGCACATTGACCATTAAATCAATTATTGCTTGTAATGTGTATTGTGAAAAACCACCTCTTTTCTAGGCATGGTTTTCTTATGGTAACTGTAAGGTTGGTGAATAATTCTTTAAATAGAAAATGGCTTAATTTGCCATGGACTTCTTTTCATTTATCAATCACTGGTTTTATCAATTTTTATCATTTATCAATCACCAGTTGAATGACACACACACAATGCTGGTTCAATAAGACTACGATTTAATTGTCTCACACATCAGTATATGAAATGAGCATTATACATGCCCCTTATTGGATCATCCAATCGGGTACTAACACATAGTTCTTAAAGGGGCTTAAAGGAAATAGGGGGGTAGAGAGACACACACACACATTCTTGCAGTATACCTTATATAGGGAGGAAGGTAAACAAAGCTCTAACAGATGGTCACTTCCATGCAAAGAAAGGATACCAATGTATAGACTGGGCAGCACCCTGTCTAAAAAGAACAGGACTTAGCTTGTTAGTCTAGAGGCTTATTCACTAACATGTGTTAAATCAAGAAGCATACAAATAATAACATTCTATCAAATCCCTCCTTTGGACAGAATAATGATAGAAAAATACCTGGGTATGTTGCCATCCTACACAATTACATGGCTTGCCCAGTAATCTGAGGTCAGGGGGAAAAAATTATTTTATTTTTCCTAAATTTGGAAACCTGAATGGGAGCTGTGACTGTGCAAACCCTGCTCCACCGCACCGAGCAGCTTTCACTTATAAAATCCGGAGGACTAAGTATTGTCTGTTGGGACCTTATGGCTGTACTGTATACTTTTTTGTAACTGCGGAACATATACACTTACACATTGTAACAGAAAAATAAAGTATAACTAAGCATAACAAAATAGCGATGTATCTTCCTATATCTCCTAAAAAATTGCCTAGTCCAAAGGTCCAATCTAACCTACCAAAAATGTTCTCATCTTGTTTCCTAAATCTCTGCTGGACTTCCTCTAACTGATCTAACTCGTGTGCAATGTATCCCTGATTGTCTGCAGTATGTGTACAGCATTGATCTCCAACTATTTGACATAACCCTCCTTGTGCCGCTAAGAGGTAATCGAGGGCCATTCTATTCTGAAGGGTTACTAATCGTATCTGTTCCTGTTCTGCTGATAAAGCTGTAATGGCTTGCGAGGTGTGGTTAAAGGCTTCGTCTATGGCGTCTAGCAACAAATTTAATATTACAAGAGCGGTAGAGACACCATACTGAGGAAGCAATTTGACTTAAAATCTTTTCCCTTATTTTTTTAATATCTTATTTTTTATTGATATTTTCAGAGAAAAAATGAACATCAAATGGGGATACAGGAAAAAAAAAAGGAGGGAGGGGGAAGATGTTATCACAAATGCAAAGGTGAATTGCCACGTAGTGTACAACAGTTACAGAAGGCAAACGAAAGATACAGCATAGTTAGTATGCATCCCATATTAAGGCCACACATTGTTTAGCATGTTAGCAACCGAACAATATGTTTGTATGAGTGGGTTTGGCTTTTTTTTTTTTTTGTGTTCAAATTTCTCAAGTTTTATCAATTTTCAACAAAAGGAGTGTTAACAGTGTAACCACGGCAAATTACATACAAGATATGATGTGGTTACGTCAGGGTGGTTACGTCTCTGGATATTTGCATATTTAAAGTTCTAGTACTCTAAAAGCATTGCTCCGGACATGTACTGCACCCTAGCTCTTTCAGTTTTTACCCATTTTGTTAAGACATCCCACGTATGTACAATTGTCTCTTCTATTCATTCGCATGAGTTCTGATGATGTACAATTTTACATGGGAGGGAAGAGGGGAGATGTAGGTTGGGGAAAATGGGGAACACCACACGTTATGCCAGTTTGTTAATAGTATTTCCTGTTCCATTCTGTCCTACCGTGTTTCTCCGAAAATAAGACCGGGTCTTATATTAATTTTAGTCACAAAAAACACACTAGGGCTTATTTTCAGGGTAGGGCTTATTTATGCATAAAACAAAAAACAAAAAACAAACAGCTTTATTCTTTTTTGATTATTACCGTACCGGTAGAAGAAGAAGTTCGGCTGTGATGACGTCAGCCCGCTCTGTGCACTAAAGAGGGAGGGGGGCGCAGATGTCCGCGGGAGGAGAGGAGGAAAAAGAAGAGCAAGTGTGCTAAAGACATCTGGTGGGAGGAGGGGAGCAAACAGAATAGCCAAGATCCCTGACTGACGCGCGCACAGTCGGAAGCCGCCTCCCCCTCCCTCCGTAGCTCCCGCCTTCGCCCAGTGCGATGTCACAGAACATGGCGGCCGTTGTGTGGTGCTGGTCGCAGTGTTTGGCCCGGGGGCCGGTTCGCTATGAGCGCGCTGGGGGTTATGGTGACGGACAGGCCCGGGAGGATGTCGTGGCGGTGTCTGGGTGACAGCAGCGGGTGGTGTTGAATCCCCGGACTGTGTTGGTGTTGCAGCCCCCCGTTATAGAGCCAGTCTGTCAGCCGGTGTCTGCGCTGTGTAACCCCCCAGAGCCACTCACCTCCCCCTCCCTGTAATATTCTCCCCTCCCTCCCTCCCTGTAATACTCTCCCCCTCCCTCCCTGTAATATTATCCCCCCCTCCCTCCCTGTAATATTCTCCCCTCCCTCCCTGTAATACTCCCCCCGTCCTGTAATACTCTCTCCCCTCCCTCCTTGTAATACTCTCCCCCCTCCCTCCCTGTAATACTCCCCCCTCCATCCCTGTAATATTATCCCCCCTCCCTCCATGTAATACTCTCCCCCCTCCCTCCCTGTAATATTATCCCCCTCCCTCCATCCCTGTAATACTCTCCCTCCCTCCCTCCCTCCCTCCCTGTAATATTCTCCCCCCTCCCTCCCTGTAATACACTCCCCTATCCCTCCCTGTAATACTCCCCCCCATCCTCCCTGTAAAACTCCCCCCCTCCTCCCTGTAATACTCCCCCCCTCCTCCCTGTAATACTCCCCCCCCCCTCCAATCTTCTCCTCACCTCCCCTGTAGCGTGGCCGAGCTCCTCTCCGGTCTGCGACCCGGCCAGACTGACAGGAAGTGCACACTCAGTGTGCACTTCCTGTCAGTCCGGGCAGGTCGCGGACCGTAGAGGAGCTCGGCCACGCTACAGAGAAGGGCAGGTGAGGCAGTTTTTTTCTTTGTAAAAGCACGCTATACAGACACCAGATATGAGTGGCAAATTACACTTGCTGAGGTTGGCAGAGCACATGCTGAAGGCCTGACACCCGCTTAAAGGACACTGACTGCTATTAGCTTACACTGAAAAACTTTTTTTCTTTGTAAAAGCACACTATACAGACACCAGATATGAGTGGCAAATTACACTTGCTGAGGTTGGCAGAGCACACGCTGAAGGCCTGACACCCGCTTTAAGGACACTGACTGCTATTAGCTTACACTGGAAAAACTTTTTTTCTTTGTAAAAGCACGCTATACAGACACCAGATATGAGTGGCAAAGTACACTTGCTGAGGTTGGCAGAGCACACGCTGAAGGCCTGACACCCGCTTGAAAGAAACTGACTGCTATTAGCTTACACTGGAAAAACTTTTTTTCTTTGTAAAAGCACGCTATACAGACACCAGATATGAGTGGCAAATTACACTTGCTCAGGTTGGCAGAGCACATGCTCAAGGCCTGACACCCGCTTTAAGGACACTGACAAACTTTTTTTTTTTGTAAAAGCAATCTATACAGACACCAGATATGAATTGAAAATTACACTTGCTGAGGTTGGCAGAGCACACGCTGAAGGCCTGACACCCGCTTTAAGGACACTGACTGCTATTAGCTTACACTGAAAAACTTTTTTTCTTTGTAAAAGCACGCTATACAGACACCAGATATGAGTGGCAAATTACACTTGCTGAGGTTGGCAGCGCACACGCTGAAGGCCTGACACCCGCTTTAAGGACACTGACTGCTATTAGCTTACACTGAAAAACTTTTTTTCTTTGTAAAAGCACGCTATACAGACACCAGATATGAGTGGCAAATTACACTTGCTGAGGTTGGCAGAGTACACGCTGAAGGCCTGACACCCAGACGCTTGCAGACAACTATTTGCTATTCAATCTATTACAGTGAAAACATTTTTTTTCTTTTTAAATGTCAAGCTTAAGCTATTGTGATACCAGATATGAGTGGTGGCACTGGGCAAATGGGCACAGTATCCACTGTGAGCCTGACACAGAAGCTGGCAGACAACTAACTGCTATTCAATCTCTTACATTGAATTTTTTTTTTCTTTTTAAATGTCAACTTAAGCTATTGTGACACCAGATATGAGTGGTGGCACTGGGCAAATGGGCACAGTATCCACTGTGAGCCTGACACAGAAGCTGGCAGGCAACTAACTGCTATTCAATCTATTACAGTGAAAAAAAATATATATTTTTAAATGTCAAACTTAAGCTATTGTGACACCAGATATGAGTGGTGGCACTGGGCAAATGGGCACAGTATCCACTGTGAGCCTGACACAGAAGCTGGTAGGCAACTAACTGCTATTCAATCTATTACAGTGAAAAAAAAAATATTTTTAAGTGTCAAGCTTAAGCTATTGTGACACCAGATATGAATGGTGGCACTGGGTAAATGGGCACAGTATCCACTGTGAGCCTGACACAGAAGCTGGCAGGCAGGCAACTGCAATTACATTACACAGGAAAAAAAAGCAGACTGATGTTCTAGCCCTAAAAAGGGCTTTTTGGGGTGCTGTTCTTACAGCAGAGATCAGATGAGTCCTTCAGGACTGTAGTGGACACTGAATACCCTAGCCTAGCTATCAATTTCCCTATCTAATGAGCAGCAGCTACACTTTCCCTCCTCTCACTAAGAATGCAGCTTCAGAATGAATCTACAAAACAGGAGAAAAAGGGTGCTAAAGGGTCTTAAACTAAAGCAAGTTGTGAGACCCAAAGCATCCCCTGGATATAAGTATAGCCTACTGGAAAAATAAAAAATATATATAAATGCTAATTGGCTCAAGCGCCCAAAGCAGAGAGGGAAGTACTACAAAACAAATAAATAAAGTATATACAAAAGATCGGATCCCTACTGAATGGCAAAACTGGGATAGGGTACATATGCACTAAAATCAAAGCGCAGAGGTATATATGGGATACAAGGAATGAAAAATAAAAAAATCCTTTAATGAAAATTGCTAAATGAAAGTATCCATACCCCTAGTAACCCCACAGCCATACAGTCCTCAATTGCATATGAAAAGCTGGAACTTCAACCTAAAACTCGGTGGTATGATGTAGGTCCCCAGTCCCCCTTCCGGTGTACAGGAGTCCAAATAGAGAGACTCAGAGAGTGTAACTGTATACCAGGGGTCCTAATAATGCAAAAGGAAATAAAGCAGTATAGGGAGAGAGAAATATAGAACAAAGTTAGAAGCCAGTGACAAATGCACTGACAGTTACTTTATAAAGCCTCTCTCCCTGTAAAACTAGCTAGACAGACATAGTAGGGAAAGAAAGAAAAAATAATAAATCAAAAGTAGTGGTTTAGAGCATCATCAAGGTGCTCCACACCCAAAGTGTCTAATAAGTGCCCATGTGAGAACGACAAAGTAATAACAAAACGCCCAACGCGCGTTTCGGTGCTTAGGTAATGCACCTTCGTCAGGGATCAACTGAATGAAGTAACTAACCTCCCTTAAGTATGAAAGGCGCCAAAATTACCAAATTTCCTGTAGCCAATCACATGAATATGGGAGAAATTCCCTCAGGTGCTGCAATGTTACCTTAATGGGTCCGGTTAATAGAGGAATTCCATGTCGGGTGGGTATAACACGTGATCACTACTTCGGAGAAGCGGATTGGTTTCCCTATTGGGCTTATCGGATGGGGTAGCTCCCACGTGGGGCCCGTCCAATCGGCGGGTAGTATGTGCGTGGATGACACGCCCCCTGGGTGGTTTCATGGTAAAGCCGTTCATACCCAGTTCGTGGCTGTCATCCAGGGTAGCTATAACCCCTATGCCTCTCAGCCAGCCATCCAGTTGAATCTAAAATGGATGCTGGGAGGGAGGTGGGAGGGTCTGTAAGGGAGGGACTGCTGATAATTTTCTGGAATGTGTCTGCTGACCGTGAGGCACAGGGTCATAGTTTGCTCAATGATGACGAATAGGGGGCGGATCGAACCGCGCATGTGTTCGCCCGCGGCGACGAACGCGAACACGCTATGTTCGCCGGGAACTATTCGCCAGCTAACAGTTCGGTACATCACTAATCTTCAATCTCATTAGCTTGTTTTAAAATGTGCCAGTTATGATTGATAAATTTAAGAGCCCCAATGTTACTGCAGTAATCAAAAATTTGTGGAATTGGTTTATTTTTATCGTTTTCTTCCTTTCTTTTTTCATATCTTAGTAACTGGGATCTTACTACTATTCTCTATTTATTTTTGAAGGTCCATACTTCCATATCCCTTTTGTATAAACTGTTTTTGTATGTTTGTTTTTTTAATAGTGGACTGGATCATAAAATCCCTCTGGTTTGAGCAGTTTCTTTTTAATCTTAAAATGTGTCTTTTCAGAATATTCTCCAGCCAGGGGCAGTGTTGCCCACTAAATGTGTTCCCTATTAAATATAAGACCCCTCTCTGTTTTATTAGAGATTTTTTTTTTTACCTGAAGATGAAGGACGCAAGGTGAATTGTTAGTGTAGGACCCACTGAAGAGGTTTGCCTTGGCGTGGCAGGTGAGCATCCATCTAATGGCCATTGGAGTCTTACTAAAAACCTCCAGTTACTTAAATATGCCTAGGGATTTGGGATGGTACGCCAGTTATTCTTTTCTTTGTTTTTTATAGCTTACAAGTCTGACATTTAGAAAATGTGGACAAGAAGTAGTTCATGCTCAGCACAAAGATTACAGCCTAAAGGGAAAGTGATATTATCACAGCATGTAAAGGTAGATTGTATTCAGTTAGAAGTAGATATGGCACTGTCTGTATTGGTGGCATAGTCTGTAAGCAGTAAGTGACTACAATAGGGTGAATAAGGCAGGGAAGGTAAGTGGTTAGTTGACAGGTCAGTTCATTTTAAAGGTGCAGTTTTTGTTAGGTTTTAATAAAATATTGAAATGTTTGGGAAAACCTAATTGATTGGGAAAGGAAATTCCATGAAAAAATAAACCCCTGGAGATATTTTATTAGCATGAGTACAAACTAAGGAAAACATAAATGGTTGAGATGGGGCATATCTATTAAGGAGGATATGTAGGCCAGGGCAGAGAAATCATGTTTTCACAACTATCCCAGAATTCCCAGCTCGACAAACAATGAGCGAACACAGACATAATGTTTCAGATTTCACCCTGCACCTCTGCAGATACTCGTACAATGGAGAGATATATTAACCACTGTTTTTACAAACCAAGGCATGGGTTTTAAACAAAAAAGACCAGTGCAGGTGATAATAGACAAAAAAATATATATTTTTTAAATTTTATTTAAAGCAGAATTGCAATATCATGCAGTCAATGATTGAGTCCCATTACATTAACGAAGCCATATTTTTTCTTGTATCCTGTGCGTGTCTGCTAAAAATCAAGTGTTTTATTTTTTTTAACTTTATTTTGTTTTGTTCTATGAGTGCACTTTTTTATTTTGGACCTAGAATTTTCAACTTGAAACCTTTCTTTCCATCTCTATATCTGTGTACGATAGTGGCACAATGTTTGAGAGGGCTGGTATAAACATTTTCCAGAGCTGCTTTGTATTGTCTGTCTGTCTGTCTATCTTCTCACACATTCCATTTAATTGCATCTATTATATCTTTATAATATAAAGATAATATATTATCTTTTCTGTCAAATTTTATGCATTTTGGATATATTTTCTGCATATTTCTTTCTGTCTACCTGTCCATTTCTGTTTGTTTGTTACAGATGTATTTAGTGAATTTTCAATATACGGTTAATCACACACAAAATGTATTTAGATTTACTCTCGGCTCTTCTAATCCCCTACTGAAATTAAATGAATTTCCAATAAACTCAGTTAAAGTTTAGAGCTAAGAAAAAATAATTAATAAGTGAACAGAGGGAATTTCCTATTGCAACTCTCTATGCTGACACTGTCTGTATGGGATTAATTACCAGGCTTGTTTCTGCAGTTAATTCATGTATTCGCTAACATTTCATTAAACTTTCAGAAATATGACATTACATTGCAACATAAATTCATGTTGTAATTTTCAGTGAATATCATGCAATGACCATGTGAAATGAATGGCAATTATTAACACTAGCTGTATATCTACCTAATCATTGTTTGTGCTATTTTACATGATTACAAAAGATTACATAATATTCAGATATACACATGTTTAATCAATGTTTCAACAAAATATATTGAACAGAACCGAGTAAAGATTAACATATTTATATATTAAGTCCATACTGCTTTAGGTGCAAAATATATTATTTAATGTAAATATAAAATAGAAAAAATCAAAACATAAAGAGTGTCAGGAAATAAATAACCAAAAACACACTTGTTATGCCCATTATTAAATACCCAACTCGTTTTTCTTCTTTGAAATTCAAGATATCTTCATACACATCCCAAGCGTTCTTCATTTCCTGAACTCTTTTTCAATCTGCTATAAAGTACGGTGTATGCAGACTTTCTGTACCGTAAGATTTTCTCATCGTACTTTTTAGTCTTTAATTTTTAAACTTAAAATTAATTACGTTAGATTTCATTTAGCTCTTTAATATGAAAGGCCCAAGTCAGTGACCAGTCTGTTTACATATAATAATTTCTATGTCTAGAATTATAGATATAAGCCCATTCAAGCAAGAGTTAAACAAGTTGATGAGTTGTAGGACTCACCATGGATTGCAAGCGGTTTAGATACATGGGGAAGCGAAGGTATGTTTCAGGCCAGTTTAAAAGACATATAACATTTGTTCAAGACAAGTAAGTGCGATAAACCTAACATTATGCTATATACAGGTAGCAAGCGCTACATAATTAAACCAAACCTGGGCTACCTAGAGAATTATACTACCTGCCCATTCAAATTAGAAATAATTTTTGTGTAGGGGCTATAAAAGTAGACGCCATAACAACGTTTGGATTGGAACAGAATAATCAGAATGAAAAGATGGCCATGCAAACATCACTGTTCCTTCCCCTCTTCCCCTGTTTTGAGTGTGTTATCGGATGGGTTGTTGTATAAGCCCAGGGGGGCACAGAACAAAATATAGTCAATCCCCCTAATTTACCAGTTGGATCAATCTCTATTTAGGAGTCTGTATTTTAAGTCCCGTAGGTTTGGGAATAGTTTTGTTTCCTCTGCAGTGATGTTTTTTAACTCAACCTATATGCGATAGTATCCTAAGAATATAACTGTATTACGTTTTAGCCACTGAGTAATTTGCAGGAGGATACATTAGGCTTTATTGATTGGTAGATTGCACTTAGTGGCTTTTATTATGCACTTCGCTAGGTTTAATATACAATGACAATGACTTTTCGCTTTATGTGCATATGTATTTTTACACATGAGTAATGTGTTCACTTTTTATATTGCAGACTTTTTATGTGCCTACATTGCACTTACCCAATGTGCCCTTTTTGCACTCTATGTATATGGTTATGTCCTTATACATTGCACTTTATTCATGTGGCCTTGGGCTTACATTAAGTACTGCTATTAAGGATTGGGTATTTTTGTGCACAAGTGGCACACATTAGGTTGGTACACTTAATGTTTGCTTAGATTGGGGTGTAAGTTGTGTTTAGGATTTTTATATAGTGATGTACCGAACTGTTCGCTGGCGAATAGTTCTTGGCGAACATAGCGTGTTCGCGTTCGCCACATGCGCGGTTTGATCCACCCCCTATTCGTCATCATTAAGTAAACTTTGACCCTGTGCCTCACGGTCAGCAGACACATTCCAGCAAATTAGCAGCAGACCCTCCCTTCCAGACTCTCCCACCTCCTGTACAGCATCCATTTTAGATTAATTCTGAACCTGCATTCTTAGATAGAGGAGGGAAAGTGTAGCTGCTGCTCAATAGGTAGGGAAATTGATAGCTAGGCTAGGGTATTCAGTGTCCACTACAGTCCTGAAGGACTCATCTGATCTCTGCTGTAAGAACAGCACCCCAAAAAGTCATTTTTAGGGCTAGAACATCAGTCTGCTTTTTTTTCCTGTGTAATCTAATTGCAGTTGCCTGACTGCCAGCTTTTGTGTCAGGCTCACAGTGGATACTGAGCCCACTTGCCCAGTGCCACCACTCATATATGGCGTCACAATAGCTTAAGCTTGACATTTAAAAATAATTTTGTTTTTTCATTCTAATAGATTGAATAGCAGTTAGTTGTCTGCCAGCTTCTGTGTCAGGCTCACAGTGGATACTGTGCCCACTTGCTCAGTGCCACCACTCATATCTAGTGTCACAATAGCTTAAGCTTGACATTTATAAACAAAAAACTTTTTTCACTGTTATAGATTGAATAGCAGTTAGTTGTCTTCAAGCGGGTGTCAGGCCTTCAGCGTGTACTCTGTCAACCTCTGCCAGTCCACTTTGCCACTCATATCAGGTGTGACAATAGCGTGCTTTTAAAAAGAAAAAAAGTTTTTCCACTGTAATAGTTTGAATAGCAGTTAGTTGTCTGTCAGCTTCTGTGTCAGGCTCACAGTGGATACTGTGCCCACTTGCCCAATGCCACCACTCATATCTGGTGTCACAATAGCTTAAACATTTAAAAACAAAAAACTTTTTTCACAGTTATAGATTGAATAGCAGTTAGTTGTCTTCAAGCGGGTGTCAGGCCTTCAGCGTGTACTCTGCCAACCTCAGCAAGTGCACTTTGCCACTCATATCTGGTGTGACTATAGCGTGCCTTTAAAAACAAAAAAAGTTTTTCACTGTAAGCTAATAGCAGTTAGTTGTCTGCAAGCGTCTGGGTGTCAGGCCTTCAGCGTGTACTCTGCCAACCTCTGCAAGTGCACTTTGCCACTCATATCTGGTGTGACTATAGCGTGCCTTTAAAAACAAAAAAGTTTTTCACTGTTATAGATTGAATAGCAGTTAGTTGTCTGCAAGCGTCTGGGTGTCAGGCCTTCAGCGTGTACTCTGCCAACCTCAGCAAGTGCAATTTGCCACTCATATCTGGTGTGACTATAGCGTGCCTCTAAATACAAAAAAAGTTTTTCACTGTAACCTAATAGCAGTCAGTGTCCTTAAAGCGGGTGTCAGACCTTCCGCGTGTACTCTGTCAACCTCTGCCAGTCCACTTTGCCACTCATATCAGGTGTGACAATAGCGTGCTTTAAAAAGAAAAAAAGTTTTTCCACTGTAATAGATTGAATAGCAGTTAGTTGTCTGCCAGCTTCTGTGTCAGGCTCCCAGTGGATACTGTGCCCACTTGCCCAGTGCCACCACTCATATCTGGTGTCCCAATAGCTTAAACTTTACATTTAAAAACAAAAAACTTTTTTCACAGTTATAGATTGAATAGCAGTTAGTTGTCTTCAAGCGGGTGTCAGGCCTTCAGCGTGTACTCTGCCAACCTCAGCAAGTGCACTTTGCCACTCATATCTGGTGTGACTATAGCGTGCCTTTAAAAACAAAAAAAGTTTTTCACTGTTATAGATTGAATAGCAGTTAGCTGTCTTCAAGCGGGTGTCAGGCCTTCAGCGTGTACTCTGCCAACCTCAGCAAGTGCACTTTACCACTCATATCTGGTGTGACTATAGCATGCCTTTAAAAACAAAAAAAAAATTTCACTGTAAGCTAATAGCAGTTAGTTGTCTGCAAGTGTCTGGGTGTCAGGCCTTCAGCGTGTACTCTGCCAACCTCTGCAAGTGCACTTTGCCACTCATATCTGGTGTGACTATAGCGTGCCTTTAAAAAGAAAAAATGTTTTTCACTGTAAGCTAATAGCAGTCAGTGTCCTTAAAGCGGGTGTCAGACCTTCAGCGTGTACTCTGCCAACCTCTGCCAGTCCACTTTGCCACTCATATCAGGTGTGACAATAGCATGTTTTTAAAAAGAAAAAAAGTTTTTCCACTGTAATAGATTGAATAGCAGTTAGTTGTCCTCAAGCGGGTGTCAGGCCTTCAGCGTGTACTCTGCCAACCTCAGCAAGTGCATTTGCCACTCATATCTGGTGTGACTATAGCGTGCCTTTAAAAAGAAAAAATGTTTTTCACTGTAAGCTAATAGCAGTTAGTTGTCTGCAAGTGTCTGGGTGTCAGGCCTTCAGCGTGTACTCTGCCAACCTCTGCAAGTGCACTTTGCCACTCATATCTCGTGTGACTATAGCGTGCCTTTAAAAAGAAAAAATGTTTTTCACTGTAAGCTAATAGCAGTCAGTGTCCTTAAAGCGGGTGTCAGACCTTCAGCGTGTACTCTGCCAACCTCTGCCAGTCCACTTTGCCACTCATATCAGGTGTTACAATAGCATGTTTTTAAAAAGAAAAAAAGTTTTTCCACTGTAATAGATTGAATAGCAGTTAGTTGTCCTCAAGCGGGTGTCAGGCCTTCAGCGTGTACTCTGCCAACCTCAGCAAGTGCATTTGCCACTCATATCTGGTGTGACTATAGCATGCCTTTAAAAAAAAAAAATTCACTGTTATAGATTGAATAGCAGTTATTATTATTATTATTGCAATTATTATTATTGCAATTTATATAGCGCCAACAGATTCCGTAGCGCTTTACAATATTATGAGAAGGGATTTAACTATAAATAGGACAATTACAAATAAACTTACAGGAACAATAGGTTGAAGAGGACCCTGCTCGATCGAGCTTACATTCTATAGGAGGTGGGTGTAAAACACATTAGGACAGGAATTTGCAATCAAATAAGGTGGACTGCCCTTTAGGAGAGGGCAAGAGACAGGTATGTGAGGTAAGGGTTAGTCTTGGAGGCCATATGTTAGTTGTCTTCAAGTGGGTGTCAGGTCTTCAGCGTGTACTCTGCCAACCTCAGCAAGTGCACTTTGCCACTCATATGTGGTGTGACTATAGCGTGCCTTTAAAAACAAAAAAACGTTTTTCACTGTAAGCTAATAGCAGTTAGTTGTCTGCAAGTGTCTGGGTGTCAGGCCTTCAGCGTGTACTCTGCCAACCTCTGCAAGTGCACTTTGCCACTCATATCTGGTGTGACTATAGCGTGCCTTTAAATAGAAAAAAAAGTTTTTCACTGTAAGCTAATAGCAGTCAGTGTCCTTAAAGCGGGTGTCAGACCTTCAGCGTGTACTCTGCCAACCTCTGCCAGTCCACTTTGCCACTCATATCAGGTGTGACAATAGTGTACTTTTAAAAAGAAAAAAGTTTTTCCACTGTAATAGATTGAATAGCAGTTAGTTTTCTTCAAGCGGGTGTCAGGCCTTCAGCGTGTACTCTGCCAACCTCAGCAAGTGCATTTGCCACTCATATCTGGTGTGACTATAGCGTGCCTTTAAAAACAAAAAAAGTTTTTCACTGTAAGCTAATAGCAGTTAGTTGTCTGCAAGCGTCTGGGTGTCAAGCCTTCAGCATGTGCTCTGCCAACCTCTGCCAGTCCACTTTGCCACTTGTAACGGACCGTTTCAGCATATGAGGGGTTAAAATCCGTTTAGGCGATAATCCCCTTTTCTCAGAAAGGCACAGCTACTGCAGAACATCAAAAACTCACGAATTGGATATAGGTGAATGCATCAAACTCCCGAACTGCATACCAGGGAATAAGATAGCACTCCAAGCTGGAACCTCACGAATAGCTGCTAGCAGATGAATAGGAAAAGCAGACATCAGCTTACACTCCTAGCAGTCAATCTCCAACAGCATACAGTGAATCCCCCCAAGAACGAGACAAGGCTCCGTGTTGAAGGTCAAGCAGTGGTCTGAGGTGCTGGGGCACCCAGCCTGGTTTTTATTACATGAGTACACATACAGGCCACACCCAGGGGGAGGCATAAAATAACCAATAACATAGATGTTACCTCCCACACATCCCCTCCCCTTAGTGTGACACTTAATCCCATTATGTGTACAGTTCAAAATATACTTTTACATAACTTTCATAACTTTACAACCATACATCGTATCCACATAACAATCACATATTCAGACTCAGCATACTTTAAACATAAACACTTCCAAAATTCAGGCAAATCCCTCCAGTGGATCAAAAGTTACACGGAAGTCCTTTTATGACCGACCGCAAGCACATTTTCTTGCCCAAAACAGTTCCATAGATTTGGGCTGTGCGGTCGGTCAATTCCTGGCATAAAAACGGCTAAGTCCCATTCGAAGTGGTCCTGTACTTCGACTTTAGTCGAAGTGTCGAAGTGGAGTTGATGTTAAGGGTCGGCAGTGTTCGAAGTTAAAATGGCCGCCGCCACGTGGTCCTTTGTCCTATACCGGCCACTTCGACGACTTCGACAACTTCGACAACTTCGGTAACTTCGGTAACTTCGACAGCTTCGACAGCTTCGACAGCTTCGACAGCTTCGACAGCTTCGACAGCTTTGACAGCTTCGAATGTGTCCAAAGTGCCATATACAAAAGTACCAATCTGTCCACAAAGTATTTAAAGAGCTAGGGACAGTATAATACAATCCACCTGCCCAAAAGTAGTTCTTAAAGGGTCAGTACATTATGGTAGCAGTCCATAAGCCCCAATTCAGTCCCTTAAAGGGCACTATCTCCCAGGGACCATAATCACTGGGCAGGAGGCTAGCAACCAGGCTTCTCCAGTTCTCAGTGGCGAGGTTGGTTTCGTCACACCACTCATATCTGGTGTCACAATAGCGTGCAATTAAAAAAAAAATGTTGTTCACTGTTATAGATTGAATAGCAGTTAGTTGTCTTCAAGCGGGTGTGTCAGGCCAACAGCGTGTACTCTGCCAACCTCTGCCAGTGCACATTGCCACTCATATCTGGTGTCACAATAGCGTGCATTTAAAAAAAAAAAACTTTTTTCACTGTTATAGATTGAATAGCAGTTAGTTGTCTTCAAGCGGGTGTCAGGCCTTCAGCATTTACTCTGCCAACCTCTGCAAGTGCACTTTGCCACTCATATCTGGTGTCACAATAGCATACATTTAAAAACAAAAAAACTTTTTTCACTGTTATAGATTGAATAGCAGTTAGTTGTCTTCAAGCGGGTGTGTCAGGCCAACAGCGTGTACTCTGCCAACCTCTGCCAGTGCACATTGCCACTCATATCTGGTGTCACAATAGCGTGCATTTAAAAAAAAAAAACTTTTTTCACTGTTATAGATTGAATAGCAGTTAGTTGTCTTCAAGCGGGTGTCAGGCCTTCAGCATTTACTCTGCCAACCTCTGCAAGTGCACTTTGCCACTCATATCTGGTGTCACAATAGCATACATTTAAAAACAAAAAAACTTTTTTCACTGTTATAGATTGAATAGCAGTTAGTTGTCTTCAAGCGGGTGTGTCAGGCCTAAAGCGTGTACTCTGCCAACCTCTGCCACTGCACAGTGCCACTCATATCTGGTCTATGTCTCAGGCAGGCAGCATTACACACATGGACGTACGGTGTGATGATGATGATGTTGTACCCGCTGCTGCTTCCTTTGCTGAGTTGTCAGATACAAGTGAAGCGGTTGATGATGACGATGCGTCCATGGATGTCACGTGGGTGCCCGCTCGGCAAGAAGAATAACAGGGCGAAAGTTCAGATGGGGAGACAGAGAGGAGGAGGAGGAGACGAGTTGGAAGCAGGGGGAGGTCGTCGCAAGGAGCTAGTGGCACAGTCAGACATCATGCATTGGCACTCGGGGTCAGCCTGACAGCACGCCAATCAACGCATGCTGTGTCCACCACCAGAATGCCATCATTGCAGAGCTCAGCAGTGTGGGATTTTTTTTGTGTGTCTGCCTGTGACAACAGTGATGCCATTTGCAACCTGTGCCAAAAGAAACTGAGTCGTGGGAAGTCTAACACCCGCCTAGGTATAACTGCTTTGCGTAGGCACATGATCGCACATCACAAACGCCTATGGGATCAACACATGAGTACAAGCAGCACACAAACTCAAAGCCGCCATCCTCCTCCTTGTCCAGCATCTTCAGCCACGTCAACCACTGCTGTCCTCCTTGCCCCCTCTCAACCATCCGCCAATCCGTCTCTCGCCTTGAGCAGTTCCCGCTCATTTGCCCACAGTCAGGTGTCTGTCAAGGACATGTTTGAGCATAAGAAGCCAATGTCAGAAAGTCACCCCCTTGCCCAGCGTCTGACAGCTGGCTTGTCTGAACTATTAGCCCGCCAGCATTTTTCGTTTTTATTTCTTCTTAGATAACAAAAAATCTCTGAGACGACATTGGCAGGGCTATTCACTTGTGTGATCTGTCATGAATTGTAATTTGAATGTTAATTTGAACTGTGGGGCACAAGAACTTGAATAGAAAACATCTTTAAGCCAACTATGTTTTGACTAAGCTTAGTGAATAACTAACATTAACGAGTCGGATTAAACGCACTCTGCACTCGAGGTATGATCTGTTTAAATGACCCCACTCTGGGCCCTAAATGGTAAAATGTTTCACATGGGCATACGAAAGGTACACATGGCAATTAAAATCAGAAAATATGTAAAACATTTTTAGATATACTGGAAATTAGTACACCAATACGATTAAGCACGTTGATTAATAAAATAAAGAAATGTTAATCTATCAAAGCGGCTTGAGGAAATATATGTTTAAAAAGATACAAAAATATCAAAATCTGCTTTTAAAAAATAAATACTGCCTTAAAATTCAAAATGCAAGTATGAATATTAGCACACACAAGCTATCTACCAAATGTGAAAAGGAAACTATTATTTATCTTTTCTGGCAACTAAAAGTAAC
This sequence comes from Pelobates fuscus, assembly GCF_036172605.1. Taxonomy (NCBI): domain Eukaryota; kingdom Metazoa; phylum Chordata; class Amphibia; order Anura; family Pelobatidae; genus Pelobates; species Pelobates fuscus. The sequence continues at coordinate 412,159,780 of NC_086319.1, read as the reverse complement.
ATACTACAGAGTTTACTATATTCAGTGCAATATCTAAAGGAAGTACTAGCTAAAACATTCACTGCAAAACTAGCAAAGTTGTAACAAACTGTATTAAGTTGGTTGTTTTCTTTTTATGTGGTGAATAAAATGTTTCTACATTATATCACACAGCTATTTGTGGTCTTCAAAAAATTCTTCTTGTGGTTTTGTCTTTCTGTACATTCAGGATTCATGTTTGCACGTATTTTTTAAGAATTTGCCAGGAATCTATTTTTGAAGTTGTTCCCCTCCTCTTGACACGATCAATGACCTGAGAGTCTCCGTAAGCAGGGTTGACCTGTTAGTCACGTTTTCCATTCAAGTTGCACATGATGTCCCGGCTAGGTTTCTAGGGACAAATGTTGGAGCCTTGGCGTTGCCCCAAAATGGAGGGAGCGTGGAGTTTGTTGGAGGCTATGATGTGAGTAGCCAGTCCGGAGGGAGACCCAGTTGCCCCAGGATTCCCTCTGCCTCCTGCATGTTGCGTACGGTATGCCTGGCGTACGCATGGCGACTTCTCGCTTCAGTAGTTAGGACACGCCCCCCCTAGCCCGACAGCTTTCACCATACAAGCTGGTGGAGTCTGAGGCGTTCAAAAAATTTGTAGCTATTGGGACACCGCAGTGGAAGGTACCCGGACGAAATTTATTTTCACAAAAGGCAATCCCCAACCTGTACTCGATTGTGCAAAAGGAAGTAATGGCATGTCTGGCACACAGTGTTTGGGCAAGGGTCCATCTGACCACTGATACCTGGTCTGCAAAGCATGGTCAGGGCAGGTATATCACCTACACTGCGCATTGGGTAAACCTGCTGACGGCTGCCAAGCATGGAATGCATGGCTCTGCAGAGGAGTTGGTGAAACCGCCACAACTTGCAGGCAGGCCTGCTGCCACCTCCTCTACTCCTCCTACTCCATCCTCTTCCATAACATGTTACTACAGTAATCAAAGATTAGTGGAATCTGTTTATTTTCATCTTTTTCTTACTTTCTTTTTTGATATCTTAGGAACTGGGATCTATCTAACTTACTACTATTCTCCATACTTCCATATCCCTTTTGTACAAACTGATTTTTTTTTGTTTGTTTTTTTTAATAGTGGACTGGATCATAAAATCCCTTTGGTTTGAGCAGTTTCTTTTTAATCTTAAAATGTGTCATTTAGAATATTATCCAGCCAGGGGCAGTGCTGCCCACCAAATGTGTTTCCTATTAAGGGTTAATAAGTATGTAGGGGTTTAAAAATAATACCCCTCTCTGTCTTATTAGAGATTTCTTTTTTTTTTTACCTGAAGATGAAAGACGCAAGGTGAATTGTTAGTGTAGGACTCACTGAAGAGGTTTGCCTTGACGTGGCAGGTGAGAGTCCATCTAATGTCCATTGGAGTGTCACTAAAGTGTTACTTAAATATGCCTCGGGATTTGGGATGATACGCCAGTTATTCTTTTCTTTGTTTTATTTATAGCTCATGAGTTAGAAAATGTGGACAAGAAGTAGTTCATGTCGAGCACAAAGATTTCAGCCTAAAGGGGAAGTGATATTATCACAGCATGTAAAGGTAGAGTGTATTCTGTTAGAAGTAGATATGGCACTGTCTGTATTGGTGGCATAGTCTGTAAGCAGTAAGTGACTACAATAGGGTGAATAAGGCAGGGAAGGTAAGTGGTTAGTTGACAGGTCAGGTCATTTTAAAGGTGCAGTTTTTGATAGGTTTTAATAAAATATTGAAACGCGTGGGAAACCTAATTGATTGGGAAAGGAAATTCCATGAAAAGACAAACTCCTGGAGATATTTTAGCAGCATGAGTACAAACTAAGGAAAAAAGAAATGGTTGAGATGGGGCATATCTATTAGGGGGGATATGTAGGCCAGGGCAGAGAAATCATGTTTTCACAATTATCCCAGAATTCCAAGCTCGACAAACAATGAGCGAACACAGACATAATGTTTCAAACATAATGCAGATACTCGTACAATGGAGAGATGTATTAACCACTGCTTTTACAAACCAAGGCATGGATTTTAAACAAAAAAGGCCAGTGCAGATACACACATTGTGCAGGGTTAATATTTGGCAACCTATACTTTAGAATAGACAAAATAAAAAATAATAAAAAATTATTTAAAGCAGAAATGCAATATCATGCAGTCAATGATTGAGTCCCATTACATTAACAAAGCCATATTTTTTCTTGTATCCTGTGCGTGTCTGCTAAAAATAAAGTGTTTTATTTAGTTTTTTAACTTTATTTTGTTTTGGTCTATGAGTGCACTTTTTTTATTTTGGACATAACATTTTCAACTTGAAACTTTTCTTTCCCTCTCTATATCTGTGTACGATAGTGGCACAATGTTTGAGAGGGCTGGTATAAACATTTTCCAGAGCTGCTTTGTATTGTCTGTCTGTCTGTCTGTCTATCTTCTCACACATTCCATTTAATTGCATCTATTATATCTTGATAATATAAAGATAATATATTATCTTTTCTGTCAAACTTTATGCATTTTGGATATATTTTCTGCATATTTCTCTCTGTCTACCTGTATATTTCTGTTTGTTTGTTACAGATGTATTTAGTGAATTTTCAATATACGGTTAATCACACACAAAATGTATTTAGATTTACTCTCAGCTCTTCTAATCCCCTACTGAAATGAAATGAATTTCCAATAAACTCAGTTAAAGTTTAGAGTTAAGAAAAAATAATTAATAAGTGAACAGAGGGAATTTCCTACAGGAACTCTCTATGCTGACACTGTCTGTATGGGATTAATTACCAGGCTTGTTTATGCAGTTAATTCATGTATTCGCTAACATTTCATTAAACTTTCAGAAATATGACATTACATTGCAACATAAATTCATGTTGTAATTTTCAGTGAATATCATGCAATGACCATGTGAAATTAATGGCAATTATTAACACTAGCTGTATATCTACCTAATCATTGTTTGTGCTATTTTACATGATTACAAAATATTACATAATATTCAGATATACACATGTTTAATCAATGTTTCAACAAAATATAGTGAGCAGAACCGAGTAAAGATTTACATATTTATATATTAAGTCCATACTGCTTTAGGTGCAAAATATATTATTTAAAGTAAATAAAAAATAGAAAAAAAATCTAAAAATAAAGAATGTCAGTAAATAAATAACCAAAACACACTTGTTATGCCCATTATTAAATACCCAACTCGTTTTTCTTCTTTGAAATTCAAGATATCTTCATACACATCCTACGCGTTCTTCATTTCCTGAACTCTTTCAATCTGCTATAAAGTACGGTGTATGCAGACTTTCTGTACAGTAAGATTTTCTCATCGTACTTTTGTCACGGTAATATACCCCAACACGCAGGAATAGTACAGATAGTCAGGAGACAAGAAACCAGGGGTCGTCTTACCGGACCTTAGAATGGCCGGACTTGACGAGAATAAGCAAGACAGAGTCTAGAACAAGCCGAGGTCAAGGGAACAGAGAGACAGCGTAACGTAGAACAAGCCGAGGACTGGTACACAGAGGACAAAACAGCGGATAAGCAAGCAAGGATAAAGAGAGAGCGGAGTCAGGAACAAAGCCAAGGTCAAGCACCAAAAAACCAACTGAACGATACAAGCACTAAAGGGAAACTGGACAGAAACCACGATAGGGCAAGGAGCAAGGGAAACAGGTGAGTATAAATACCCTAAGGTTCACTTTGATTGGCCCCTGTCATATCCACGCCCCCAAAACGTGAGTGTATGGGGAATGTGGCCTGACAGGGGCCAATGGGAGACTGATTCTAATTTAGTCTCCCACTGTCCCTTTAAGAGCGCGCCCGAGACGCGCGGCGCACTCTTAGTGTCGGGCGGGACACGTGACCGCTTCTCGCGGTCACTGCCCGCCTGACTGATCATATCGTAGGCTGAGCCGCGCGCGGCTCGTGCAGGAGCAGGACCGCGCGCGGCGAGAAGAGAGGACCCCGGCCGGCCCCTGGAGAGGGTAAGTACCGCTACAGTACCCCCCCCTGAAGACACGCCCACCGGGCGGGGAGGAGCAGGCCTGGCAGGAAAACGAGCGTGGAAAGAACGCACAAGGCGAGGAGCGTCAGCGGAAATCCAACTGCGTTCCTCAGACCCATAGCCCTTCCAATGTACCAGATATTGGAGGCGACCCCGAAGCAAACGAGAGTCAATTACAGCCGCCACTTCAAACTCCTCATGGCCCTCCACAGAAACCGGAGGAGGAGGAGGGACATGCCGAGTATAACGGTTGCACAGGAGGGGTTTTAACAAGGAGGTATGAAACACGTTAGGAATGCGTAAATTTTTTGGAAGATCCAATGCATACGAGACAGGATTAACCACATGCAAGATACGAAAAGGACCAATAAAACGAGGGGCCAACTTCATAGAAGGCACACGAAGACGAATATTGCGAGTAGAAAGCCAAACCCGGTCTCCCACAGCATAGGATGGAGCCGCCCTGCGATGCTTGTCTGCCTGAACCTTCTGGCGAGCAGCAGAGGCCACCAAAGAACACTGAACCTGCTCCCAAGTATTACGTAGATTAGCCAAATGTTCGTCCAGAGCTGGCATGCCCTGTAAGGAGAATGCAGCTGGAAGAACCACGGGGTGCCGGCCATAAACAACGTAAAAAGGGCTGCTAGCGGAGGATTCATGAGCAGCATTATTACGAGCAAACTCAGCCCAAGGAAGCAGGTCAGCCCAATTGTTCTGATGGTGGGACACAAAACAACGAAGATACTGCTCTAGAGATTGGTTGGCACGTTCAGCAGCTCCATTAGACTGGGGGTGGTAGGCTGAGGAAAACGAGAGGGAGATACCCATCTCCGTACAAAACGTTCTCCAGAATCTGGAGATAAACTGGCTACCCCTATCGGACACGATCGAAGTGGGAATACCATGCAACCGAAACACCTCCCTGGCAAAGATAGAGGCAAGTTCCCTGGATGATGGCAATTTGACAAGAGACACAAAATGAGCCATCTTAGAAAAACGATCCACAATCATTAGGATGACAGTTTTACCATTAGAGGGAGGTAATTCAACAATGAAATCCATGGATATATTGGACCACGGTCTCTCGGGTATGGGCAACGGATGTAACAACCCACAAGGAACTCTGTGGGAGGACTTCATACTGGCACAAGTGCTACAGGCATTAACGTAATCGGTGACGTCCTTGCGCAAGGAAGCCCACCAGAAATATCTAGAAACTGCTGAAAATGTCTTAGAAATACCAGGGTGTCCAGCAGTTCTAGTGTCATGATATAATGACAAGATGTCTCGTCTCTCCGGTATATCAACGAATAGCTTATCAGCAGGCCTCTCCCCAGGAGCCAAGTACTGTTTAGCCTGAATAGCTTGTAAGAGAGAAGACGAAATGGAAAGAACAGTAGTCGCTATTATTCTGTCAGGCGGAATGACAGGGGTAACATCGACCTCGAGTTTGTCAGTAGTCTCGAATTGTCTGGACAGAGCGTCAGCTTTAGTATTACGATCACCCGGTCTGTATGTGATTATGTAATTAAAACGAGACAAAAACAGAGACCACCTGGCCTGCCTAGAAGACAATCTTTTTGCTTCACTAAGGTAAGAGAGGTTTTTGTGATCCGTTAAAATGAGGATGGGATCCCTAGTACCCTCTAGCAGATGTCTCCATTCCTTGAGCGCCAAAATGATAGCAAGGAGTTCACGATTGCCTACATCATAATTCCTCTCTGCTTTGGACATCTGTCTGGAAAAGAAGCCACAAGGGTGTAACGGCTTTTCAGGTGAATCTCTTTGAGACAAGATAGCACCTACCCCTATCTCAGAAGCATCAACTTCAAGAATAAAGGGCAGTGAAGGGACAGGATGCTGTAAAACAGGAGCAGAGGCAAATGTAGCCTTCAAGAATTCAAAGGCCTCGAGTGCTTCTGGTTTCCAGACATGAGTATTACCATCCTTCTTGGTCATTCTGGTTATAGGCGCAACAATGGCAGAAAACCCTTTAATAAAACGCCTATAATAATTAGAGAACCCCAGAAAACGCTGAATGGCTTTCAACCCCTGGGGTAGAGGCCATTCCATAATGGCAGACAGTTTCTTGGGATCCATACGAAAACCCTTGGCCGAGATTATATAACCCAAGAATTGGACTTCAGATTGATCAAATGAACATTTTTCGAGTTTGCAATAGAGACCGTTAACCAGAAGAGTTCTCAACACTAATTTAACATGCATGTGATGAGTCTGTAAATCAGTAGAATAAATCAATATGTCGTCCAAGTATACTATAACGAATGTATGTATAAATTGACGTAGGACATCATTAATAAATTCCTGAAAAACTGCTGGGGCGTTACAAAGACCAAAGGGCATCACAGTGTACTCGTAGTGGCCACTCCTGGTATTGAAAGCGGTCTTCCACTCGTGATCCTTTTTGATACGTATGAGATTGTAAGCACCCCTAAGGTCCAATTTAGTAAAAAACTGTGGCCTGTTTAAGCCTATCAAAAAGTTCTGTGATCAAAGGTATGGGGTACGCATTTTTGACGGTGATTTTATTTAGGCCCCTATAGTCAATACACGGCCTTAATTCGCCATCTTTCTTAGATACAAAGAAGAAACCCGCCCCTGCCGGGGAAGAGGATCTTCTTATAAATCCCTTCTCTAGAGATTCCTTAATATATTCCTCCATAACCAGATTCTCCTGAGGAGACAAAGGATATATTCTCCCTTTGGGAGGCATCGTACCAGGTAATAAATTAATTGCACAATCGTAAGGCCTGTGAGGTGGCAATCTTTCAGCCTCCCTTTTATCAAAAACAGATTTAAGAGACAGGTACTGAGAGGGTATGACCGTAGGTACGGGAGGAATATTAGTAGAATTCAAAGGGGTGACTTTAACAATACAAGACTCTTGGCAAGAATCACTCCAAGAAACTATTTGTCCTGACTCCCAATCAATGGTGGGATTATGAGTACGTAACCAAGGATACCCTAACACGAGGTGAGAGGAAGGAGAAGTAATGATCTGAAACCGAATGGTCTCAGAGTGTAACACCCCTGTAGACATATGTAGAGGAACAGTTTCATGTGTGATAACTGGAGAGCATAATGGTCTACCATCTATGGCCTCAACGGCCAAGGGTGTCTCCTTCTCTCTGGTGGGTATGTTATTCTCCTTGACAAAACTGGAATCAATAAAGTTTTCGGCCGCTCCGGAATCAACCAGGGCTAGTATATTCCCTGCTATGCAGTTACTATCAAGGTGCAGGGAAACAGGAAGAAGTAATTTATTAAGAGGCAAATGTGAGGACTGTGATGTCACACCCAAGGCCAGTCCTCTATACGGTCTTAGGTGCGATAGTTTCCCGGACGCACGGGACAGTCTTGTCTCATATGACCCCTCCTACCACAATAAAGACAAAGTCCCTCCTTTCTCCTATAAAGCTTTTCAGCGTCAGTAAGTTTAGCAACCCCTAACTGCATAGGTTCCTCCTCAGAACCCTTAGATCCCTCGGGAGTCTCAGCTCTATGGGAGTTAAAGGGAACAAAATGTCTATTTCTGGACCTGGTATATAACCTGTCACGGATCCTGTTATCTATATCGATAAGATAGCCAATCAGGTCCTCCAGGGGTACAGGGAGGTCCTTAGCTGCTACCTCATCCAACATAGTTTCAGACAGACCTTCCATAAACGCGGTAGTAAGCCCATTATTAGTCCAATCTACCTGTGAGGCAAGGGTACGGAACTGAATAGCATAATCGGCTACAGATTTAGATCCTTGCTTTATTCTCATTAATGCCCTGGCGGCATTTTTTGACCTTTTAGTCGTGTCAAATGTTCTACGGAACGCTGTGAGGAAGCTATTGAAGTCGTGTACCATAGGCCCATTAGCCTCCCAAATAGGATTTGCCCATTCTAGTGCCTTATCCGTAAGCTGGTGCATAAGAAAACCCACCTTAGATCTATCAGTGGGAAATGAACGTGGGTACATTTCAAAGTGGAATTCCACTTGATTAAGGAATCCCCTACATGTCTTAGCGTCCCCTCCATACCTAGGTGGCGGGGTTAGATGTGCAGAAGCATTAGGCATATTAGCTGTGTCCGGTATAGGGTTTACAGGAGGTGTAGGTACAGGTACCGGAGCTGATCTGGATAACAGTGTCTGGATGGCTTGAGCCATTTGATCCATACGGTGATCCTGTTCTGCGAATCTAGCCTCATGAGTGGCCATCTGTTGACCTAAACCTGCGGGGTCCATGGCCCTATCGTAATGTCACGGTAATATACCCCAACACGCAGGAATAGTACAGATAGTCAGGAGACAAGAAACCAGGGGTCGTCTTACCGGACCTTAGAATGGCCGGACTTGACGAGAATAAGCAAGACAGAGTCTAGAACAAGCCGAGGTCAAGGGAACAGAGAGACAGCGTAACGTAGAACAAGCCGAGGACTGGTACACAGAGGACAAAACAGCGGATAAGCAAGCAAGGATAAAGAGAGAGCGGAGTCAGGAACAAAGCCAAGGTCAAGCACCAAAAAACCAACTGAACGATACAAGCACTAAAGGGAAACTGGACAGAAACCACGATAGGGCAAGGAGCAAGGGAAACAGGTGAGTATAAATACCCTAAGGTTCACTTTGATTGGCCCCTGTCATATCCACGCCCCCAAAACGTGAGTGTATGGGGAATGTGGCCTGACAGGGGCCAATGGGAGACTGATTCTAATTTAGTCTCCCACTGTCCCTTTAAGAGCGCGCCCGAGAGGCGCGGCGCGCTCTTAGTGTCGGGCGGGACACGTGACCGCTTCTCGCGGTCACTGCCCACCTGACTGATCATATCGTAGGCTGAGCCGCGCGCGGCTCGTGCAGGAGCAGGACCGCGCGCGGCGAGAAGAGAGGACCCCGGCCGGCCCCTGGAGAGGGTAAGTACCGCTACAACTTTTTAGTCTTTAATTTTTAAACTTAAAATTAATTACGTTGGATTTCTTTTAGCTCTTTAATATGAAAGGCCCAAGTCAGTGACCAGTCTGCTTACATATAATAATTTCTATGTCTAGAATTATAGGACGGGCAGCACCCTGTCTAAAAAGAACAGGACTTAGCTTGTTAGTCTAGAGGCTTATTCACTAACATGTGTTAAATCAAGAAGCATACAAATAATAACATTCTATCAAATCCCTTCTTTGGACAGAATAATGATAGAAAAATACCTGGGTATGTTGCCATCCTACAAAATTACATGGCTTGCCCAGTAATCTGATGTCAGGGGAAAAAAATGTATTGTATTTTTCCTAAATTTGGAAACCTGAATGGGAGCTGTGACTGTGCAAACCCTGCTCCTCCGCACCGAGCAGCTGTCACTTATAAAATCCGGAGGACTAAGTATTGTCTGTTGGGACCTTATGGCTGTACTGTATACTTTTTTGTAACTGTGGAACATATACACTTACACATTGTAACAGAAAAATAAAGTATAACTAAGCATAACAAAATAGCGATGTATCTTCATATTTCTCCTAACCAATTGGCTAGTCCAAAGGTCCAATCTAACCTACCAAAAATGTTCTCATCTTGTTTCCTAAATCTCTGCTGGACTTCCTCTAACTGATCTAACTTGTGTGCAATGTATCCCTGATTGTCTGCAGTATGTGTACAGCATTGATCTCCAACTATTTGACATACCCCTCCTGGTGCCGCTAAGAGGTAATCTAGGGCCATTCTATTCTGAAGGGTTACTAATCTTATCTGTTCCTGTTCTGCTGATAAAGCTGTAATGGCTTGTGAGGTGTGGTTAAAGGCTTCGTCTACGGCGTCTACCAACAAATTTAATCTTACAAGAGCGGTAGAGCCACCATACTGAGGAAGCAATTTGACTTAAAATCTTTTCCCTTATTTTTTTAATATCTTATTTTTTATTGATATTTTCAGAGAAAAAATGAACGTCAAATGGGGATACAGGAAAAAAAAAAAAGGAGAGAGGGGGAAGATGTTATCACAAATGCAAAGGCGAATTGCCACATAGTTAACAGTGCAGGGTTAACAGTGTAAACACGGCAAATTACATACAAGATATGAATACTCCGGCAGGGTGGTTACATCTCTGGATATTTGCATATTTAAAGTTCTAGTACTCTAAGAGCATTGCTCCGGACATGTACTGCATCCTAGCTCTTTCAGTTTTTACCCATTTTGTTAAGACATCCCACGTATGTACAATTGGCTCTTCTATTCATTCACATGAGTTCTGATGATGTACAATTTTACATGGGAGGGAAGAGGGGAGATGTAGGTTGGGGAAAATGGGGAACACCACACGTTATGCCAGTTTGTTAATAGCATTTCCTGTTCCATTCTGTCCTATGCGATCGTCCTGCCCGTCCAGCAGCACCATGTTTTTGCGAATTTGTGCAGTTGCTCCTTTAATCTGTAGGTTGTGTGCTCATAGTCATAGGTGGTAAGTAACCTATTCCATACCTCAGATAGGGAGGGGGCCATATTGCCTTTCCAGTGGTTAGCTATACTAATTTTGGCAGCTATGACGATGTGGCATATCATGTTTTATGCTGAGAAGTCATGATTTCTTGGGATAAATGCAGGAGGAAGCATTCTGGTCTAAGAGGTAGGTTTACTGAGGTCAATGCAAGGATATTTGCTTTTAGTTGAACCCAGAATGATGTCAACTTGGGCAATTGTATGTGTCTTAGGGTGCCCTCTTGCTGATTACAACGCCAGCAGGAGGGAGATGTCGTGGGGTATATCCTGGCTAACCTAGCAGGGACCAAATACCAATGCATTAGCAATTTGCAATATGACTCCCAATGTGTGAGGCTATTAGAGGATGTTCGTTTCATTTTCAGCATTTGTAGCCACAGCGGTAGGGGGAATGATTCACCTAGGTCATGTTCCCACATTAAAATGTATGGGTGCTTATGAGTTTTATCCATGTTTAGAGCGATGGAACACAGATTCTTTTTTTTTATATAATTGAGTTTATTTGTTTTCAATAACAAAAGAAAGGAAAGGGTACAGAATAAAAGAGGGGAGGTTAAGGAATTCAGGGTTACATCACAGGGGATATAATACATTAATACAACATTCACCATTACAAGTCGATTACATTTTCTGTGTGTGTTGTCTTTTGGGCAGAGAGTGTTCTTTACTCACCCCATGTCAGAGCATGCATTGCCTACTTCACTGCCCTTCAACCTCTATGTGTGTCCCGTAGCTGAAGTAGTGTAAAAGTCAGCCCCTTATGTGCTAGTTGGGGAAATGCTCTAGACATCTCATACCTATTTTCTGTGGTTAGCCTATCTTTTGCCTATACGGACATTGTTGGGCACTCGGAAGGATTCAAGGTATTCTGTGAACTCTGTGCTGTAGCATATCACCCTCTGTATGTCTACCTGATATACATAGTTAGTGCAGCTTGAGTATCCCTTTAAGGGTGGTGCCCTGTGAAGTATCATGCATGTTCCAAGGTTATCCCTCAGCTTGGTGATCCCTGAACTAGAAAAAGTAAGACCTGTAAAAACAGTCAAACTTTGAGGGAAAAAACTGCATGCTATCCCACTCCCATCCGGGCTTCTATGGCCTTTATAATAAGCGGTGGTAGGGACAAGGGGAGAGGGGACAAGGAATACCCCCACACTATTTATTTATTTTGATTAACAAGCTAGTGTTTGATCTTGATCAGTCCGGTCGATGTGAGCTACGGAGGTTGAAATTGGTATTGGCGGCACCATGGTTCCCAGATTTGGGATAACTTATATTTTTGGCTCGTGGTTATCGCAGATGAGATTTCATAAACGTAATTTAGCCTGACTTTGTCCATAAGGTTCGCTGCAGAAGGGCATTTGACTGATTTCCAATTAATCGCTATGAGAGCCCTAGCTGCTAATATTACTTGTGTGGCCAGCGCCTTCTCATACTTTGTCCAATTGGTGGGAAGGTCCAACCATAGACAGGCTTCAATCTCCTTTGAGAGGTTGATACCCACTCTGTTAAGCAGCTCAAGTACCTCTATCCACAATGGTTGAAGAAGGTCACATCCCCACCATATGTGGAGCATCGTGCTTTTTGTGTCCGACAGCTCCAGCACCGATCAGAGGTGTTTGGGTATATTTTGTTAAGCCTGTCCGGTGTCAGATACCATCGGTACATCAGCTTTCTATGGGCCTCTACGTGAGAATAACACGCAGTATATCCAGCCAGTGCATTGACCAGCGCTAGCCATTTGAGGGGGGTAAGAGTCTTCTCGCTTTTCCTCTACCACTGGGACATAAATGACAGACACAGGGATGTTGGGTAGTTTGATATCGCTTTGTAACACTGTGAGAGTAACTTAGGTCTGAGGGGGTGTTTCCAACACATCTGACTTGGCATTTCTTACTTAGTTCCCCATCACTGCACTCAGTAGCCCTATCTATGTGCTCTAATAGTACACTCTTAATTTGCAGGTAGGGGAATACATATCTAGGGTCTAGACTGTACTTCTGTTGGAGCTCCTCAAAGGGAATGATTTCATTACCTGTAAGTAATTGGGAGATTTTGGTGATGCCTGCTTCTGCCCACTTAGATAGTGGGAGCCATGGTAAAACCGTGGACATGACACTTAATGGTGCCAGTCTATGGAATCCAGGAGTTTTAGATTGAATGGCTCGAAAACCTATCCCATATATGTACATAGTTACATAGTTACATATACATAGTTACATAGCTGAAAAGAGACTTGCATCCATAAAATTCAGCCTTCCTCACATTTGTTTTTTGCTGTTGATCCAAAAGAAGTAAAAAAAAAAAACAGTTTGAAGCACAATTTTTCAACAAGCTAGGAAAAAAATCCCTTCTTGACCCCAGAATGGCAGTCAGATTTATTCTTGGATCAAGCAGTTATCACCCTACATTGAAAGATTATATCCTTGAATATTCTGTTTTTGCAAGAATGCATCTAGTAGCTGTTTGAACATATGTATGGACTCTGATAAAACCACTTCTTCAGGCAGAGAATTCCACATCCTTATTGTTCTTAAAGTAAAAAAAAAACTTTATTTTGCCTTAGATGAAATCTTCCAGTCTAAATGCATGACCTTGTGTCCTATGTAAAGTCCGGTTTGTGAATAGATTTCCACACAATGGTTTGTATTGGCCCCGACTATATTTGTATAATGTTATCATATCCCCTCTCAGGCGACGTTTTTCTAAACTAAATAGGTTTAAATTTGCTAACCTTTCTTCATAGCTGATATGTTCCATTCCTTTTATTAATTTTGTAGCCCGCCTCTGCACTTTTTCTAGTGCCATAATATCCTTCTTTGGAACAGGTGCCCAAAATTGCACAGCATATTCAATATGTGGTCTTACCAGTGATTTATAAAGAGGCAAAATTATATTTTCATCCCAAGAATGAATGCCCTTTTTCATGCATGAAAATACCTTATTGGCCTTGGCCACTGCTGATTTACATTGCATAGTTTGTCTATAACAATTCCCAAGTCCTTTTCGTGTGTTGTTATCCCTAATTCGCTTCCATTAAGGGTATATGTTGCTTGTGTCTTCTTTACGCCCAAGTGCATAACTTTGTATTTATCAACATTAAATTTCATCTGCCATTTGAGTGCCCAGTCCCCCAGTCTGTCTAAATCCCTCTGCAGCAAAGTAATGTCTTGCTCACATTGTATTATTTTACAGAGCTTTGTGTCATCTGCAAACACTGAAACATGACTTTCAATGCTGTCTTCAAGATCATTTTTAAACATGTTAAATAGAAGGGGTCCCAGAACAGACCCCTGAGGGACACCACTTGCCACCTCTGTCCAGCTTAAAAATTTACCATTAATGACAACTCTTTGTACTCTGTTTTTAAGCAAATGTTCTATCCAAGAACAAGCATTTTCATCTAGACCGATTTCCTTTAGTTTGAACACTAATCTATTGTGTGGAACTGTATCAAATGCCTTGGCAAAATCCAAATAGATCACATCCACTGCAACACCCTGATCTATACTTCTACTTACTTCTTTGTAAAATGCAATCAAGTTAATTTGACATGACCTGTGCTTCATAAAACCGTGCTGATTTTTGCTGATAACCATGTTCTTCTCAAGGAATTCTCAACCTTTCAAATATTTTCCCAGCCACAGAAGTTAAGCTCACAGGTGTATAATTTCCAGGCAAGGATTTTGAACCCTTTTTGAATATAGGAACAACATCTGCCTTCCTCCAGAACACTTCCTGAAACAAAATAATCTTGAAAGATTAAAAACAGAGGTTCACTTATTTCTACACTTAGTCTACACGGATGGATACCGTCAGGCCCTGTTTATATTAACTTTCTTTAGTTGCTGCAGCACCTTGTCTTGAGTTAACCAATTACAATTAGTCTGCAAGTTTATAGTAGCAATCATTTGCACATCTATTGCAATGGGTTCTTCCTTAATATATACGGAGGAGAAATAGTTATTTAAAATTCCTGCCTTTTCCTGGTCTTCATTAACCAACACCTCCGTTTCAGTTTTTAGTGTACCTACACTTTCATTTTTGTTTTTTTTTAGAATTTATGTAATTAAAAAAATGCTTTAGGGTTGGTTTTGCTCTCTTTAGCTATCATTTTTTTTCATTTTGAAGTTTAGCAAATCTAATTGCCTTTTTGCACGCATGATTTGCTTCCTTCTATCTTTTATAAGATGCATCTGATTTGTCCAATTTTAAATGCCCTTTTCTTATTTTTAATCTCTTGTTTTACTTCTCTACTAAGCCACATTGGTTTTAATTTGTTTCTTTTATATTTATTTCCCAATGGTACATACTGAGAAATGTACCTTCCTAATATTTGTTGGAAGATGATCCATTTAACCTAAGTGTTCTTTTCACTAGAGTTTATGCCAGTAAATTTATTGTAAAGCTGCCCGTAACTTATTGAAATTGACCTTTTTAAAATTATGTTTTAGTATACCCCATGTGCTTTTGTTTTTTTGAGTTTCTTTCAAAGGACACTATATTGTGATCACTATTTCACAAGTGCTCAACTACTTGAATGTTGGTCAACAGATCAAAGTTGTTTGATAAAAACCAGGTCCAGACAAGCGTCCATTCTAGTTGGTGCTTGTACAAGTTGTGACATGAAAGTGTCATTTAACAAGTTTAAAAACCTAATTCCCTTTGTTGAGCTACTAGTCCCTCTGTACCATTGTATGTCCAGGTAATTAAAATCTCCAATAATTAAAGTGTTACCCAGATTTGCAGCTTTCTCAATTTGCTCAAACAGCTGTTATTCCTCATCAATATTAACATTAGGTGGTTTATAATATATCCCAACCAATAACTGATTTCCCTTCTTTTCCCCCAAGCAGATATTTACCCATAAAGCTTCCACATTTTCCTCATCGCATTCCACTTGCTTAAGATTTGGCTTTAAATCATGGTTGACATACAAACATACCCCACCACTCTTCTTGTTTTTCCTATCCTTCCTAAATAAGTTAACTGCCCTGTCATGTCTCATCCCACCATGTTTCAGTTATGTTTCAGTTATGTTTCAGTTATGCCTATTATATCATATTGTTTAGTGTATGCTACTTTCTCTAGTTCCCCAATTTTGTTATTTAGTCTTCTTGCATTAGTAAGCATACATTTAATATCATGAGTCACTTGTACTTTTTGTGAATTGTCAACATTACCTAGCTTCTCTGTTATGAGTTTGCCCCTCCCCCTGTCTCCACCCCCCGTATACTGTGCTAAAGCCCATCTCCTTTCTGTCCTATCTCCGTTTTGTAGATTGCTATGACCCTATGAACCTTCTAGCCATCCTATCCCCCAGCACTGCAGACTCTCTCCCGTTTAGGTGCAATCCATCACTACTATAAAGGTTGTACCCAATCGAACATTCAGCCCAGTGCTCTAAAAACCCCAAACCCTTTTCTGCACCAAGACTTAAGACACTCTTTAACCTCTCTAATCTCCCACTGCCTTTCCACTGTAGCGCGTGGCACGGGTAATATCTCAGAGAATACCACCTTGGACGTCCTTTTCTTAAGTTTGATACCTAATTCCCTGAAATCATTCTTTAGGACCTTCCATCTTCCTTTTACTTTGTCATTGGTACCAACATGGACCATGACCGCTGGGTCCTCCCCAGCCCCTCCCATAAAATCCATCCACTCTGTCAGCAACATGCCAGACCCGAGCACCCAGGAGACGGCAAACTGTCCAGTTGAGCTGATCAGAGCGGCAGATTGCCCTATCTGCTCTCCTAATGATAGTCCCCTACCACCACAACCTGTCTTGCCTTCCTTACATTTTTATCCCCACTCGTACTAAGGGGGCTGTTATCTTGGCTGTTAGAAGTAACAGCTTCCTCTAATACAGCTACTCCTGAGCTGATGCTCCCAACATCTTCACTCAAACGGGCAAATCTGTTAGGTTGCACCAAATCAGGACTAGCAAGCCCTTTCCTCTTCCCTCCCCCCTGCTTCCTCGCCCCACTGTCACCCCATCTGTCTTATCTCCTCCCTCTCCACTACCTGTCCCCACTAAACTCTGCTCCGTGAGCAGCAGACTCCTCTCAAGATTGTCAATCTCCCTCAAAGTTGTGATTTGCTTCTCGCACACAACCGTCACAGAGGTATGGACCCTGGACGGGTACATCCAGGCATGCATGCATGCAACAGGATGTGCATTGAGTCACACCCCCAATCTTGCTAACACTCATTTCCCCAGATAGAGGACAGTAAAACAGTTACCTTGACCCCTTAAGGACCAAACTTCTGGAATAAAAGGGAATCATGACATGTCACACGTCATGTGTCCTTAAGGGGTTAAACCCCTTGTTAGTTTCAACTCCTGGTTTTCTAACTCCTACTTGAAAGAGTCTACCTAATAGTCTGTGTCACAAACGCACCCTACTCCAAGAGTGTGCGTGACGTAGTTGTGATGGTGAAAGGGTTAAAGTACACTATTTGTCTTCACTAGACAGGAAATAATGATAAAATCCCTCTTTTTAACACCAACCACACTTAAACATAAGCATTACATAAACATTACTATCCCACCAAGTATTACTTAGTACAATATTTAAGGAATTATAAAAAGTACTAACTAGAATCTTCAGGTAACGTAATTCTTAACCAGACAAAGGCAAAACGTAATAAATTAATGATTATTATGAACAAAGAATAGTCACAGTGCATATAGCAATATATGAAAAACAAGTTATTTACACCAACAACATGTAAAAACAAAAAGGATAAAATACAGAAGTCCTAATTACTCACTGTAGCGCAATAGCAGTATAATCACGGAATATCCGCTGGTAGTCAGGAAAGAAAACAAGAAAACACAGGCAGCGTAATAATAATCCCCCTTTCCCCAAGGAAGATCACACCAAGTCTGGGAGCCAACTGTCAACTGTCAACTGTCAACTGACCTCTGTGGGGGGTCCCAGCTTCAAAAGATGTAACCCCTGTTGATCTCAGCAATAACATCTCTGCAACCTGTGCCATTTACTACACAAATTACATTAAAAGATAATATTCCAAGGGTGCAACAATACATTATACACTCTTCCTGTGACAGTCTGCTTTCAAGTAATGTGTACGGTCAGTTTCGTTGTGGAAAAGAGGGTGCATGTTTTCCCCTGTTTGATTGGTGGGGACCACATATACTCCAGCAGAGCCTTGCTAGGCCATTGTTTGTGTTCCATGTTGACCCAAAGTAATTGTCCAGTATCTGCATGGAGATTTACTGCTTGGGTTAGTATGGCTGCTATGCGAGAGGTGGCCACATGCGGTACCCCCATCCCTCACCTCTGGAACGGTCTGTATAGGGTATGTTTTGCAACTCTCATTCTCTTGTTCTCCCAGATAAAGCTGTTAATTATGGCTTGAACTTTTTACAAAAAGCTTGTGGGATATCTATAGGCAACATTCGGAATAAATACAGTAGTTTAGGTAAGGCCATCATAGGTAGGTTACCGACTCCATTCTCCAATCAAAGGCCTTTTTCAATGCTACAGTGCTCGTCAGAGGGAGATTAATTGGCAGAGATTGTGTCTTAGCTGTGTTAAGTTTGTAATACGAAATAGAGCCGAAAGTATATAGGATGGGCATGAGGCTTGGGAGTGATCCCTCCGGTTGTGTAAGTGTTAACAATATGTCGTCAGCGAACAGTGAGAGTTTTTATTGATGGTCATTGACAGTGACTCTGTGAATGTTTGGCATTTGCCTAATGGTCTGAGCTAAGGGTTCTAGGCAGAGAATAAAAAGCAGAGGGGACAGAGGGCATCCTTGTCTCGTTCCGTTTGAGATTGGGAAGGGTGGTGAGATGAACCCCGCATTGGTGACGCTAGCATCTGGAGAGGTGTACAGAGCCATGATCGCTGATACGAATGCGGAAGGAAAGCCAAATTTGTCTAGTGCAGATTTCATGTATAGCCAATTGAGCCTATCAAAGGCTTTTTCCACATCCAGTGCCAGTAGCAATCTTCCTGTTTTGTTGTTTTTAAGACCCTCCAGGACATTCAGAAGGAGTCTGGAATTTGAGCACTGCCTGGGGAGTAAATGATTGAGTCTAGTCGCCAGGATTTTTGCGTATAGTTTGGTATCTATATTTAAGAGGGATATCAGACAGAAATTGGCACAGGCTCTGGGTTTTTTGCCCGGCTTAGTTAATGTGAAAATGTGGGCGCATAGCATTTCGCCTGGTAGTTTGCCTGCGTAAAACCTAGGTTAAACAGAGATACTAATTGTGGGGTAAGAGCAGTTTGGAAGGTTTTATAGTAGATGTAAAGAAGTCCATCTGGTCCTGGCGACTTAGCATTAGGTAATGCTTTAATCGTTTGCGTAACTTCCTCAACGAGATCAGTTTACTAAGGTCGGATCTTATCCATGGGCAATGAGGGTAGCTGAATGGTTCCTAAAAAGTTATTTATCTGCTCTTGTGTTGGTTGGGATGTCAGGTCATCTTCCTTGAGATTGTAGAGTGTGGTAAAACTGAGCAAATTCATGTACTATTTTATCGGGGTTTACGATTTTCTGACCCAAGGGGTCAGGTATTGGTCGCTAGGCTTCGTTTTTTAAGTCTGGATGCTAGTACTTTGCCTGCCCTGTTGCCCTGCGCATAACATTTTGCTTTAAGTAGCCTTAGGAAAAAAATAGTTTTGGCCACCTCCAGTTCTTGTAAGTGCGTTTGTAGGTCTTCCATCTCTTTGAGATGTGTCGCCGAGGGTGTTTGTTTATTGAGTGTGTTCAGCATTGTGAGACGGTTAGTAATGTTTATATTTGGCTAGACCTGCGGCTTTGGCCCTACTAGCGTGTTTAAGTAGTACTCCCCTTTTGTATGCCTTATGGGCTAACCATGTATTTTCTATGGACGGGAATTAGTTGCAAAGTAAACCTTCAATTATTTATGGAGATCCTCCAATACCTGGGAGTCAGTAAGTAGATGTTAATTAAGCCGCCAAGTTCCTCTCCCCTTAGCAGGAAATTGTTCCTTCAGGTGGAGTATGATTGATGCATGGTCCGACCATGTTATAAGGCATATAGTTGTGTTGACGATGTTTCTAATCAGGGAGGTGGGTATCAAAATTCGGTCTATTCGGGAGTACGAGTTATGTGCCAAGGAGTGAAATGTAAAGTATTTTTCTTGAGGTGTTGTGGTCGTGAATTAAATATGAATATTAATCTCCTAATACATAATAATTAAGCAATACGGAACAACATTAATATTTTTATAGTTCATGGTATTATGGTCGAATATGTGGATAGAAAATACACAAAACATTGTAATATTAAATGTATATTTAATATAACTATAATAAATAAACAGATGCTGGCAGAATGTCAATTTACCACAATAATTATACAATACAAAACTATATTTAATATAACTATAATAAATAAACAGATGCTAGCAGAATGTCAATTTACCACAATAATTATACAATACAAAACTAACATATTACTTACAGAAGGTTGCTAACAAAAGGCTATTACAATTGCTAAATGTTACAATGGATTTTTTTACTTACAAGGCCCCAGCCCTTTGGCTGGGGTTAAGTCAGAGCTGGTACTTCATCTTAGGTTCAGTCAGGTACAGGCAAAGAGAGCCAGAGTTTCTCCTACATCTTGTTTTTATTCAGTGTATTCCTAAATAGGCTGGCCTGTGATGTCACTGCCAGAAGCACATGTCTTCCTACACACTGCCCCTAGTGGTGCCTCCAAAGCATTACACTAAATATGCTTCTTTTATTATGTAAAGTCATTAATTAATAAATACCATTACATGAGGATGTATCACTCTCCATGGGTCTATGAAATTCTGCTCTAGGAGGAGTTGATTAAGGTGTCCTGAGGCTGTCACTGTGGCTGAGGAGGAGGTATCAAGTTGGGAGTCTAGAATGAAATTTGTGTCTCCTCCTATCACTACTTACCCTAGTCTGCCTTCGTCCAATGCATTAAAAATATTAGCAAGAAATTCTGCCTGTTCTGTATGAGGGCCATATCATTTAATTAAAGTGTATGGGGCTGTAACGGACCGTTTCAGCATAAAAGGGGAAAAATCCGTTTAGGCGATAATCCCCTTTTCCCAAAAAGGCACAGCTACTGTAAAAGCACCAAAACTCACGAACTGGATATAGATGAATAAGGTAGCACTCCAAGCTGGAACCTCACGAATAGCTGCTAGCAGATGAATAGGAAAAGCAGACATCAGCTTACACTCCTAGCAGTCAATCTCCAACAGCATACAGTGAATCCCCCCAAGAACGAGACAAGGCTCCGTGTTGAAGGTCAAGCAGTGGTCTGAGGTGCTGGGGCACCCAGCCTGGTTTTTATTACATGAGTACACATACAGGCCACACCCAGGGGGAGGCATAAAATAACCAATCACATACATGGTTCAGCCCACACATCCCCTCCCCTCAGATAACATTAAACCCAATTATCCGGTACACCTTTTCAGCCAAGTTCTGGATGTACCCCAAAAACAGGGGGTACACCTTTAAATCCAGCATCGCTGGATAGCCCTTATTCAGGGGGACAACATGTTCAAAATTCAAGTCATTCGGATGAACGGTTCGGGAGATATGGGGTTCCAAAGATTTGACCGACCGCATGGGTAAAGTATCCGAAAACAGTTCCATGCATTTTGGCCCTGCGGTCGGTCACAAACAAGGGAATGAAAACAGACGAATTGCCTGTGTTATAGAGCCTGGAGAGGGTTTGAATGAATTCCCTTGTTTGTGGGGTTCTTTCTACCGAACGGCGGGTCATTCGGTAGTTTCTATACGAATTTCTGGAGTATGGAGGTCTCAGCGGTGTTTGCCTAGTCAAGTGTCCGATTTTAGTTCCAGACACTCGACGGCAAAACACCGCTGTTCGGTAGTTTAAGATGGCCGCTGCCACGTGTTCGTTTCCCGAATGGCAGCCACCCAGAGGACAAAGAATACATTACACTGATTGCCAATTACCCGTTTGCAACATTGTTGCAAACGGTAATTGGAGGCACACTTATTCCTGGGTGGTCTGGTTGTTCGGTAGTTTCACTCAATATACTGAATGGAGTGATTCTACCGAACAATCAGATGAATGCTGCATACATATAACCCAGGTTAACTGAACACATAAATGCATACATGATATTAAAGGACTAAAGGCAGGATTACTGTAATATGCTCTACAGTCTTAAAGGTACAGTATCCCACAATTCCCAATAGGTCCACGGATGGCCCTTAAAGGCCCAGTAGCAGTAATATAAACTATTACATGCCCAAATATAGTTTTTACAGTGCAATATGTCCAGGGGCCATAGTCGCAGGGCAGGAGGCTAGCAACCAGGCTTCTCCAGTTCTCAGTGGCGAGGTTGGTTTCATCACAGGGGCGTTATTCAATAGTTGTAGTTGTATTCATGCATTGTATAATTAAGTACCTCCCTTGTTTATCTGTACGTTTTTTAACCAGTTCGAATGCCACATCTTTCCCGATTAGGATTGATACCTCCCTTTTTTTCTTAGAGAAACAAGAGTGGAAGTCTAAAGGGTATATGGGGGAATTGAATTTGGGTCTCTTACCCAATTGGAAATGGGTTTCCTGAAAAAATACAATTTGGGCTTTTGCCCTTTTCACTTCCAATAGTCCTAGCCTACATTTATTGGGGGAGTTGAGCCCTTTAATAATCAATGATAGAAATGTCAGCACCATTTTCATACATGCAGCCTACTGAGATGTCCAGGACATCTAACTACCGGTCTGTCATCTGTTATCTTAGTCCACCTGTCATTTCCCACCCCAACAGGGCTTTGGATCCAGTCCATCTTGTGTGTAAGCACCGTGATTCCCTCAGATAAGACAAAGAAAAAAACACAGAAAACCTTAGGAGTGAAACAACATAAAAAAACGTGATAGGCAACTAGCAGGGGTGACGTATACAGCATACGTCATAATGGCCTGGCTTGGGCCACGGGGGGGGTGGGGAGTTGGGTAGTACCATTTATTGAGTATGTCATGTCATAGGGGACTGTCCTTATCCATGGGTTTAACCCTAGACCAAGACATAGATGCCGTTGTCCTTAGGTCACGATAGAGGGAGGGCACATGTTATGCATTATGGTTTTGCTCTCTATATATTTTACGTCCTGAGTTCCCATGTCCATTTGTACATGCATAATCTCAAACAATAACAACATATGGAAATAAACAAAACGTGCCCGGTTGTTTGACCTCAGTGTGAGGCTCATTCTTTTTCTGTCAATAATAACCCTTTTTTTTTTTTTTTAGATATATTGAGGGTGTGTGTGTGTGTGTGTGTGTGTGTGTTTTTGTTTTTTTTTGTAAACCAAATGCAGTCTAACCTAGATAAATGTTTTGCTGGGCCGGTCCTAAGTTATCCGGCAACTAGTGGATCATGCATCTGAGCTCACTGGGTAGTACCTCTGGATGCACTCTCGCCTTAATCCACTATGATATTATAGTGGTGTTAGCTCCCCCTCCCTTTAGAATCATGGTATCCGGCAAACGAGAACCCACTAGGAAAAAACTTAACAATAAATAAATGTCTATTGTGTGCTGTTCACTTATCTTCTTCAATTATGTGCCAGTCTCCAGCCACTCGAGATGGGTGGTTAGGGGCAGCTCTTTTCTCCGACTCCATCTGTGGTAGGGGGATGCTCCACTGCGCCAGCCCATTCTTCCCTTCCTCTGGGCTGAGAAACACCTTCTAAACTCCATTCCTCCGTGCTATTAGACGTGTTGGAAAGCCCCATTTGTAGGGTATGGACGCCACTCGGAGTGCCTTAGTGATGGGGCCGAAAGCTCTTCTCTTCACCATCGTCGCTGGTGACAGGTCGGTATATAGCTGGACACCCTTGAAGCGATCTCCTAGATTTTGTGCATCCCGTGCCGCCATCATCAGCCTCTCTTTCACTGTGTAGAAATGCACCCTCACAATTGCATCTCTAGGTACTGCTGCTGGGAGATTTAAGGGCGTCATCAGCCTGTAAATTCTGTCTAGCTGTAAATCTTGCTCTGAAGCCTCTGGTAGCAGTGCACGGAATAGTTGGGTGACATAGTCCCTTAGTTCAGGTTGTTTCACCTCTTCAGAGATGTCACGCAGGCGGATGTTTCTGCGTGCCCTATCTTCTAGGTCCACTACTTTTGTCTCCAGCTGCTGTATTTGAGTCTGGAATGTGGTGTAGGCATCCGCCAGGGTAATATGAGCCTCCATCTTGTCCTATAAGTGGGCCATGCGATCCCCAATGGCCTGCACATCTCTCTTGATGTCAGCAGCTAACTTTTGGAATTCAGCTCTCATGGTCTGCTTAAGGTCTGTCAGCAGGAACCAGGAGCCCCTTCAGCGTGTGGGATGTTATTCTGTTCGTGGGATCTGAGCGCTGTTCGGATATCTTGAGCGCTCAGATCCAAGCTATCTGGGGATAGGTTGAATGTGGGGGTTCTGTTCCCCCTTCCAGGGGAGCTCTCATTACTTTCCTTGCAGTTTTGCACTTGTGTTGCAGACGCGAACATTCTAATTAATTGGTGGGAACGTTCTAATGGGGCACTGGGATGGTCCAGTTCGGGAGACAAATAGGTTCCGTTCATATGGACGTAACTGAATGGGGGAATAAGGTACAGCACACAAAAATCAAGCGGAAAACACACAAGACTAGGGAAAACATAGGAATAAATAGTGGTTCTACCACAGGTACCATGTAAAAAGAACAGCCTTAAATGAGTGTACATCTTGGCCTCATGGGCAGGTGCTCTTTCCTGGATTTGAGACCTAAAGTAAATAGTAATAGTAAACACTATGCTTGTATCCAGGATTATTTAGGACATTAGTGGCAGTGTATTTACTCATTTTACACTACCAGTGATGTTGAGTTGCCTCCACTGAGATTGATGCATCTTTCTATCGCCATAGGCTAAAATTTCAGCATCATCTCAGTAAAAATTACTTAGTATTAGTAGATTTTGCCCCTACTCACTATACCGCGAGTAGGGGCATATCTATTAAACAGTGAGCAGCCTGTGGCTGCTCACTGTTAAAAAAAAAAAAAAAAAAAAAAAAAGGTCCCCCTGGTGGATTTCAAGAAAACCAATCAGAGTGCTGTGACAGGTAAATGTAGAGACTTACCTGTCAGTCTCTTCATTTACCTGTCAGGGCACTCTGGTTGGCTTGAAATCCACCAATCAGAGTGCGCTGAGCCTAATTGCAGGGTGGGGCAAGGCTCTATAAGCCTTGCCCTGCCCTGCAGAGCTCAGTCTGCCTCCATGGGTGAAGATGGATTATTTATTTTTTGCGCTCAATTTTTTATTTATTTTTTTCAAAGTGCGTCGGTTATTATGGCTTTTTCTTTGGCCTTTTTTGGGCCTGAAAAAATAAGATTTTAGAAGAAAGAAAACATCACATTATTATTATTATTATTATTTGTTTTTTTCTACCAGGTACTCATTATTTTTAGGGTGAGGGGGGTAGGGGTTGTTTTTTTGGGGGGAGGAGGTGACTATGTGTTTGGGGACCCCTAGTCACCTGGGGGAGGAGGGGGTTATTTTTTTATTTAGGGTCCCCACCCGCCGCTCATGGGTGGGGGCCGGGGGGAGGACATTAGGTCCCCCCTTATTCTGATTTAGGGCCCCCACCCACCAGTCAGGGGTGGGGGCCGTGGGGGCAATAGGTCCCCCCTTTAGTTTAAAAGCCCACATTCATACTTCTTGAGAGGGGGGACCTCACAGGCTGCTCACTGTTTAATAGACATGCCCCTACTCGCGGTATAGCGAGTAGGGGCATAATTTACTAATACTAAGTAATGTTTAGTAAACTTGGCTTAAAGACCAATTTAGGTCTTTCAGCCTTTTAGTAGATAGCTCCCTAATACCATGGGGATTAGGGAGTTATCTACTTATTCATTCCTGTCATTACATTGACTAGCCAAGTAACTTACATTTTATATGAATGTATGTTACTTGATTGTTGTAAGTGTGGCAAATGCTTACAGCTGAATCCTGGCTATGTTTGTATACTTTTTTATTTAAAATTGTATACATTGTAACATTCTTCATTCTTCCAAGTATATTAGTTCTTAGGCAATACTGTGCTTCGGAACTTCGGGCACTTCAGCACTTTGACACTTCGTAACTTCGGGCACTTCGACACTTTGGAAATTCAGTAATTTCGTGACTTGAACAATTTGGCAATTCGGCAATTCATCTATTCCGACATTCGGAAGTACCCGAATGTCCGAAGTGCCCGAAATTCATCCAAATTCACATTCGGACCGAAACAAATTGCACATGTCTAGCAAAAACCATGAAAATGCAAAATAAAAAGTGGGGCTGCTGCTTTAGCTATACCCACTCCTCCCTCCTTGTCTGACTAGAGACCATGCTGGTCACAGATCAAGTCCTGGTAGGTTCAAAAGGAAAAATCATCTGGGTCAGCACATGCCTGAAGATATCATAAATCCCACAAATTCTGGGATCATGATCATTGTGAAATAAGAAGCTTGTAACTTCTGCATAAAATTAGAGTCAATATATTCTGCACCTTCCTGAGCCACAAGCTTGGCGACCCAATCAGCCAAAGCATTACCCATAGAAACCTCATTTGTGCCATTAGTATGAGCTTGGCACTTAACAATGGCTATCTCGGAAGGTAGCATCAGGGCTTCAAGTAGGTTGGCAACTAAAGTAGCATGCAAGATACCTTTAACACTTGCAGTAATGAGGCCTCGCTGCTGCCATATGTGACAAAAGTCTTGAGTGACTCTGAAGTCTGATTAGATGGTAACAGGACGACCTGAGAACATTTTGCAAGCCTCTGTAAGGGCTAGCAATTCAGAAGCTTGTGCTGAAGGAAAAGGTAATGTGTGTGCTTTAAGGGTAATGTCAGGTAATTGTACTACCGCATAAGAAGTAAAAAATACTCCATCTGATGATCTAGAATGAGCCATTCAACGGGAGTGTCTCGTAAGTCAGGGCAGGCCCTATAGTCTGTGGAGATGGCCTCTAGACAGTCATGGTCTTTGTCTAATTAGAGTGGGTTACCTGTAAGCATGCAAGAGAGAAGATAAGCAGAACCTGTTGCTGTGGGAGCATATCTAATCTCAAGGTTTGAGGTGGAGGTGAAAATAGCCTCATAGCCTGACCTGCGTTGTGATGTCATGTGCTGTGTAGTAAGATTGTTAAGAACTTGTATGACCTGGTGAGAGGTGCGCAGTACAAGGTAATGTGATAAAATGATTGTCTGCGCAGTCTCTACCATCATAGCATTAGCAGCCACAGCTCTCAAGCATGCAGGCGTACCCTGAACTATAATAGGCAGTACTTTAGAATAGAAAGAAACTGGAAGATATCAGATACCATGGGTCTGTGCCAAGACACCAGCAGTTATCCCATTCTCAGTACAGTATAGATGGAATGGCTTGGTCAGGCAGGCCATTTGTTGGAGCATTGCCCAAGGCCTTCTTGAGCTGCATAAAAGCTTCATTGGTAATTGGGTTCCATACCACTGTATCTGGCGTCTCATGTATAGTATGTTCTCGGAGAATGTGATCCCAATGAGAGCAATCGGGTATTCACTGGTGACAATAATTCACCATACCCAGAAATAACGAGTGTAATTTTAGTTTTTGGTCTGGATACTCGTGTGATTCACTAAACATGGTCTGGAGCAAGGACCTGTTCACTTTGGCTGAGGATGAAGCCAAGATATTTAAATTTAGACTGGCAGAACTGTATCTGACCGGGGAATACCTTGTGTCCCATGTCACACAGGTGACGGAGAAAGCTATAATTATCCTCCATACAGGTTTGTTTGGTAGGGATTTGGTAGTATCTATCCCTGGAGCAACGTAGAGAAAGAAGCGGAGGATGCAAAATTATTTCAACAATGGAGCAACGTAGAACAGCAAACTGAATTCCATGTTTCCAAACTTGTATGTACCAATTTGTCATGGGGGAATCACAGTAGCCTTGTGGAAAACTTCCAAGTGAATTGGCTACCTTTATAAGTGAAGGCAAAGAAGGGCTTAATATCCAGGACCAGAGGGGCAAAGGGCTGTACCCTCTAGTTAACAGCCCTCAGGTCTTGTGTGAGGATATATTCATTTTTACCTAGTTTAGGAAAAGGGTGTACTGGAGTAGTGGGGATAGATGACACACTTATCCAATAGCTATGAATGGAGCAATACCTCTTCCTTGTCTCGAGACAGGGGATATTGTTTGACATAAATCGGTGTAGTACCCTCTCTTATGGTGGCCTCATAAGGACTGCAAACTATAATTGTGGGGTCTGTAGAGGATGTAGCCCACAGTTGGGTAGGTAATGTATCAAGCAGGACCTGTGCATGTGCATGATAGGATCAACAGAAAAGAAATACTTGCCATAGTGTTTCAGAAGCCCCCTCCCGCACGCCAGGCTATCAGTCCTGTGTCTGTCACTGAGTATAAAGTCAGTCCTGTGTCTGTCTTTAAGTATACCGTCTCAGAGTGAGCCCACAACCCATGCACAGTTCCTGAGTCATCCCTGTTCATACCCTTGCAGTTCTCAGCGCCCTACCTTGCAGTTCTGGTTATACGCCTCTAGAGGTTGTCAAGGGCCCATTCAAGCACTTGAGGGGTATCGTTTATGAACCAAACTAGTGAGTTAAGAACAGCCTCAAGTCTTTTAAGAACAAGTAAGCTGCTTCTCCTTTCTGTGGGGGAACTACAATAGATAGTTTTGTTATAAGGTCGCTGCCCAGTAAATTAACAGTACAGTTGGGCAGTATGTCAAATGTGTTACGAACTGCCCTGAAGTATATACTGTCAAAGGGTCAGTCTGAGGGATGTCACTGGGGACTCCATTAACACCAATTGAGGTTCTTCCTGAAGCATGGTCTTGGGCCATGGTACTCAGCATCCTGGAGTGAGGATATTGTTGCTTCAGTACTACATAATGAATTCAAAAGTTTGTCCCTATATTGTAAGGAAAAGCATAGGTAACTGAGACCAATTTACAGTAGCCTGCAATAATGCACAAGAAAGGGAGTCCAACCTCAGGCTTCCTCATAATATCTGGGATTTACAGGGTACACAGACCCTGAAAAAGCCAGTATCACGTGGGGTAGACCTAGGATACCTTGGGGTTGGGCACTGGCATACTACATGACCAACCTTGCAACAGCTGTAGCAAATTGTGGACACTGTTGCTTCCAATGCTCTATCTTATTACAGTTCCAACATATCCTTGCGGCTCTGCATTAGGCACAGACTGATTGGGTACTTAAACAGCCTTAAATACCTTGGGGGGGGGGGGGGGGGGGAAACATTCTGCAACATCAAATTCCATGATGCTGTCAACCATCTCCTTAATTGTGAGTTCATACCATTTGGGATGGGCCCACTTAGAGGTTTGTGAGACATCTGTGGTAAGATTATCTAGTACCAAATTGATGAAAATTCCTCTCATGTTGTCAGAGACTGGAAGGCAATATTCCTCTCTCCAGCATGTCCGCTAGCTTCTGGCAAAAAAAACATCTTGCAAGGCCTTCTACATATTCTCAAGGTCCATACTACCTGGTATATGGTTCTTGTGTGAGACTTACTAACTGGGATCTAATGTATTCTTTTTTTTATAAATTCTTTATTTTTGTAGTGCTTTGCAAATTACACAGATGAACATAGACATTGCAAGGTGTCAAGAGAGAATATCAACCACTAAACAGTATCACATGTCTGATTCTCTGCACATTTTTTATAGTTATAATATCTAGATGTATATTCATGCTTGTAAAATATAGAGAACAGTGGTAATTTGCTTCATAGATTTCAATCATGCTGAGGGAGATTAATAGAACAAGCTCACAAATTACTTTGGCAATTCAGGGTAGTTAAGCTTCACAGGCTCAGGTACATTATCCTAGTCTGGACAGTTATTAAATTCTTAGCTAAGTAGTTCAGGAAATGTTACGTTTGCAAACTAAGCAGGTATTGAAAGGCGGGTTTAGTAGCCATAGAGTACTGCTAAAGAGGGACTGCTGAATAAAGTGGGGTCACAATAGCATTGGTATGCAAGTGTAAGTGCATCTGTTCTAGTTTAACATACAGGTTATACAGGCTACTGGGAAACTACACTCCCCTGCGCTACTGTGCTGTGAAAATCAGCTTGCTTAATGCCTCCTATCCAGTATTGACATATGCTTAAGTATGAGATTGAGACAAATGACAGGTAGTCTCTCCGGTCGCCATTCATCCAACGCCACATGCTGGCTGTGTTAGAGAGTTCTCTGTGTCGGCAGCTAAGCAGCTTCTTGTCTTCCCTTGGTACCACTGGGAGCAAGAGTTGGTCGGGTGTCGCGTGAGTTCTCTCAGGCAGTGCTGGGGCAGCTCCGATCCCCGTGCCCAGTTTGGGACGGGAGTCCCTTCCCTGTGTCCAAGGGTCCCGCTGAGTAAGATCTTCTGGTGTCTAATTGCTGGGCTGGGTCCTCGGGCAGGAGGTCGCGGTTTTCTTTCTCGTTCCCTGCGTTTTGTCGCCGCCAGCGGTGTTGAGTCTGCAACGGTAGTGGCCGGTGCTCCGGGATTGCGTCCCTGGTGGCCTTCAGCCCGGAAGGGCCTGGTAAGTAGGAATGAGGAGATGGTGTGAGAAGAGCGCCCGGGGGGTCCCGGTCATTCTCTGCCCCCTGTTCAATCACTGGAATAGAATATGTAGTGCTGGTGATATCAGGAGCCTGTTCCAGTGGCTGTTATCTGCCCCTTCTCTGCTGTGTCGCCTCTGATCCTCACCACCTAGTGCACGAGGCAGTCAGTCGGCCGCCATCTTAGGGTGCCGTGTCCAGGCCGCGATTCTCCGCAGGATGGGTAAGTGCGTTGAAGTGTAGCGGTGGTTTGCCATGGGTACCGGGATGACCCCCACCGGTCCAGGGGGGTGTTACGGTTGCCTCCAGGCTGGCTGGAAGTTGGACCGTAGAAAAGGATGCTCCTAGCGCTCACCCAAGGACCATCAGCACCGCAGCCACCATAAGCACTGCAGACTCCACGAACCACCGCTGCTGGGCTGGTATCTCGCCGTCTGCTCTGCGCCCTGGACCTACGACCAGGCTCCAGGTTCCAATAGGCGAACCTCTTCCTTCTGTCGAGCGAAGCAGGATCAGGAACAAGAGCTCTTACAAGAGCTCAACAGCTAAGGGAGTATGAAGAGCATAGCAATCCCTGTAGTGATTATAGCTGTCCCCTACAAACATGAGTCGAGGCTGCAAGTTAGAGGGTCAGAAGAGGTCTGAGGTCTGGAACACCCAGCCTGGCTTTTATTGAGGTTACATGCAAATAGGACACTCCCAGGGGGAGGCATAAAATCACCAATCACACATCTGGTGCAACCCACACATTTCCTCCCCTCAGATAAACAGTTAAACCAATTATCACATACAATAAAAATACAGTTTTTACACACACACTGTAACTTTAAAACCATACATCCAATTTCAATAAAGACTTTGCATATTCAGACTCAGCATACATCAAACATAAACACTCCCAAAAATCAGCCAAATCCCTCCAGTGGATCAAAAGTTAGCTGGAAGTCCTTTATGACCGACCGCAAGCACAATTTCCTGCCCAAAACAGTTCCATAGATTTGGGCTGTGCGGTCGGTCAATTTCATGCGAAAAAACGACTAAGTCCCATTTCGAACGGGACTTAGTCTCTGGAGCTGCAAGTTCCGTATGGGAGAAGGTAAGGGTCAGCGGTGTTCGGCAGAATGTGTAGCCGATTTTAGTTCCACATAATCTTTAGCATACACCGCTGACCGCATTCGAGTAAACCAAGATGGCCGCCGCCACGTGCAATTAACCGGCAGTAACCTCACAGCCTGGGAGGTAAATTGCCTGCACACTTTAGCTTCTGGGTGGTCCGCCTGTGTGGTACTCGGTTCAGTAAGCCCTATTTACTGAACCAAGTGGGGGAAAGCCAGGAACATGTTATTTTAAAGGTCTGGGGACATAGTCTTAAAGGGGCATTGTTCAGCAAAGTCACAATATGTCCCCAGACGGTTCTTAAAGGGCCATACACACCAATAAAAGTTAATACATTTTCAGGGGCACAATCTTCCAGGGGCCATAGTCATGAGGCAGGAGGCTGGCAAATAGGCTTCTCCACAATCCAGGGAAGCAGGGCAATTTTTCATTTAAAGGGCCAGTTACAAATAGCCATTTGTAACAGGGGGGGACGGGGCAGCGGAGCGCCGACTGGAGAACTGGGAGAGCGGCCGTCTCACCCCAGCTCAAGCCTTCCTAGGCCGCAGACCTCAATCAGGTTACTTTGAATCCGGATCGGAACTTGAGGGGTATCCCCCTGTTCAGCGTCAGCTAGTGAGTACTGTGGGTCCAGAATCAGGGCTGTAGCTGTGATCGGATCGCCGTTGGCACCGATATTCCGGTTCTGGTGCAGGAGCTCAGACGACATGCGTCTGATCCGATCAGCGGTCAGGCCCCGCCCCCCGGATCTAATGTATTCTTGGTTACAGATTTCCAATCTATATCATCAGTACTCATAACAAGGTTCAGCAACATGACATAGTCAGAGGTAGTGATGTACCGAACTGTCCGCCGGCGAACAGTTCCCGGCGAAATTAGCGTGTTCGCGTTCGCCGCGGCGGGCGTACACATGCGCAGTTCGATCCGCCCCCTATTCGTCATCATTGGGCAAACTTTGACCCTGTGCCTCTCGGTCAGCAGACACATTCCAGCCAATCAGCAGCACTCCCTCCCTTCCACACCCTCCAACCTCCCTCCCAGCATCCATTTTCGATTCATTCGGAAGATGTATGCTTAGTGAGAGGAGGGAAAGTTTAGCTGCTGCTGATTAGATAGGGAAATTGATAGCTAGGCTAGGGTATTCAGTGTCCACTACAATCCTGAAGGACTCATCTGATCTCTGCTGTAAGGACAGCACCCCAAAAAGCCCTTTTTAGGGCTATAACATCAGGCTGCTTTTTTTTTTTTCCTGTGTAATGTAATTGCAGGTGCCTGCCTGCCAGCTTCTGTGTGAGGTTCACATTGGATACTGTGCCTATTTGCCCAGTGCCACCACTCATATCTGTTTTAACAATAGGTTAAGCTTTACATTTAAAATAATTTTTTTTTTCACTGTAATAGAAGAGCAGTTGCCTGCCTGCCAGCTTCTGTGTGAGGTTCACATTGGATACTGTGCCCACTAGCCCAGTGCCACCACTCATATCTGTTTTAACAATTGGTTAAGCTTTAGATTTTAAAGAAATCATTTTTTTTTCACTGTAATAGAAGAGCAGTTGCCTGCCTGCCAGCTTCTGTGTCAGGTTGGATGCCTTGCCCATTTGCACAGTCAGTGCCACCACTCATATCTGTTTTAACAATTGGTTAAGCTTTAGATTTTAAATAAATAATTTTTTTCACTGTAATAGAAGAGCAGTTGCATGCCTGCCAGCTTCTGTGTGAGGTTCACATTGGATACTGTGCCCACTAGCCCAGTGCCACCACTCATATCTGTTTTAACAATTGGTTAAGCTTTAGATTTAAAATAAATATTTTTTTTTCACTGTAATAGAAGAGCAGTTGCCTGCCTGCCAGTTTCTGTGTCAGGTTGGATGCCTTGCCAATTTGCACAGTCAGTGCCACCACTCATATCTGTTTTAACAATAGCTTAAGCTTTAGATTTTAAAGAAATCATTTTTTTTCACTGTAATAGAAGAGCAGTTGCCTGCCTGCCAGCTTCTGTGTCAGGTTGGATGCCTTGCCCATTTGCACAGTCAGTGCCACCACTCATATCTGTTTTAACAATTGGTTAAGCTTTAGATTTTAAATAAATAATTTTTTTCACTGTAATAGAAGATCAGTTAGTTGTCTGCAAGCGTCTGGGTGTCAGGCCTACTTCAGCGTGTGCTCTGCAGACCTGTGCCAGCGTGCTTTGACAGTTGCCAATCATATCTGGTGTCTCTTTAGCGTGCTTTTACAAAGAAAAAAGGTTTCCAGTGTAAGCTAATAGCAGACAGTCAGTGTCCTTCAAGCGGCTCTGTCAGGCCTTCCTTCAGCGTGTGCCCTGCACAACCCTGCCAGCGTGCTTTGACAGTTGCCACTCATATCTTGTGTCTCTATAGCGTGCTTTTACAACCAAAATTTTGTTTCCACTGTAATAGAAGAGCAGTTGCCTGCCTGCCAGCTTCTGTGTGAGGTTCACATTGGATACTGTGCCCACTAGCCCAGTGCCACCACTCATATCTGTTTTAACAATTGGTTAAGCTTTAGATTTAAAATAAATATTTTTTTTTCACTGTAATAGAAGAGCAGTTGCTTGCCTGCCAGCTTCTGTGTCAGGTTGGATGCCTTGCCCATTTGCACAGTCAGTGCCACCACTCATATCTGTTTTAACAATAGCTTAAGCTTTAGATTTTAAAGAAATCATTTTTTTTCACTGTAATAGAAGATCAGTTAGTTGTCTGCAAGCATCTGGGTGTCAGGCCTACTTCAGCGTGTGCTCTGCAGACCTGTGCCAGCGTGCTTTGACAGTTGCCAATCATATCTGGTGTCTCTTTAGCGTGCTTTTACAAAGAAAAAAGGTTTCAGTGTAAGCTAATAGCAGACAGTCAGTGTCCTTCAAGCGGCTCTGTCAGGCCTTCCTTCAGCGTGTGCCCTGCACAACCCTGCCAGCGTGCTTTGACAGTTGCCACTCATATCTTGTGTCTCTATAGCGTGCTTTTACAACCAAAATGTTGCCTGCCTGCCAGATTCTGTGTGAGGTTCACATTGGATACTGTGCCCACTAGCCCAGTGCCACCACTCATATCTGTTTTAACAATTGGTTAAGCTTTAGATTTAAAATAAATAATTTTTTTTCACTGTAATAGAAGAGCAGTTGCCTGCCTGCCAGCTTCTGTGTCAGGTTGGATGCCTTGCCCAATTGCACAGTCAGTGCCACCACTCATATCTGTTTTATCAATAGCTTAAGCTTTAGATTTTAAAGAAATCATTTTTTTCACTGTAATAGAAGATCAGTTAGTTGTCTGCAAGCATCTGGGTGTCAGGCCTACTTCAGCGTGTGCTCTGCAGACCTGTGCCAGCGTGCTTTGACAGTTGCCATCATATCTGGTGTCTCTATAGCGTGCTTTTACAACCAAAATGTTGTTTCCACTGTGATAGAAGAGCAGTTGCCTGCCTGCCAGCTTCTGTGTGAGGTTCACATTGGATACTGTGCCTACTTGCCCAGTGCCACCACTCATATCTGTTCTAACAATTGGTTAAGCTTTACATTTAAAATAAATAATTTGTTTTCACTGTAATAGAAGAGCAGTTAGTTGTCTGCAAGCGTCTGGGTGTCAGGCCTACTTCAGCGTGTGCTCTGCAGACCTGTGCCAGCGTGCTTTGACAGTTGCCAATCATATCTGGTGTCTCTTTAGCGTGCTTTTACAAAGAAAAAAAGGTTTCCAGTGTAAGCTTATAGAGACAGTCAGTGTCCTTCAAGCGGCTCTGTCAGGCCTTCCTTCAGAGTGTGATCCCTGCACAACCCTGCAAGCGTGCTTTGACAGTTGCCACTCATATCTTGTGTCTCTATAGCGTGCTTTTACAACCAAAATTTTGTTTCCACTGTAATAGAAGAGCAGTTGCCTGCCTGCCAGCTTCTGTGTGAGGTTCACATTGGACACTGTGCCCACTAGCCCAGTGCCACCACTCATATCTGTTTTAACAATTGGTTAAGCTTTAGATTTAAAATAAATAATTTTTTTTCACTGTAATAGAAGAGCAGTTAGTTGTCTGCAAGCGTCTGTGTTTCAGGCCTACTTCAGCGTGTGCTCTGCAGACCTGTGCCAGCGTGCTTTGACAGTTGCCACTCATATCTTGTGTCTCTATAGCGTGCTTTTACAACCAAAATTTTGTTTCCACTGTAATAGAAGAGCAGTCGCCTGCCTGCCAGCTTCTGTGTGAGGTTCACATTGGATACTGTGCCCACTAGCCCAGTGCCACCACTCATATCTGTTTTAATAATTGGTTAAGCTTTAGATTTAAAATAAATAATTTTTTTTCACTGTAATAGAAGAGCAGTTGCCTGCCTGCCAGCTTCTGTGTCAGGTTGGATGCCATGCCCATTTGCACAGTCAGTGCCACCACTCATATCTGTTTTAACAATAGCTTAAGCTTTAGATTTAAAAGAAATCATTTTTTTTCACTATAATAGAAGATCAGTTAGTTGTCTGCAAGCATCTGGGTGTCAGGCCTACTTCAGCGTGTGCTCTGCAGACCTGTGCCAGCGTGCTTTGACAGTTGCCAATCATATCTGGTGTCTCTTTAGCGTGCTTTTACAAAGAAAAAAGGTTTCCAGTGTAAGCTAATAGCAGACAGTCAGTGTCCTTCAAGCGGCTCTGTCAGGCCTTCGTTCAGCGTGTGCCCTGCACAACCCTGCCAGCGTGCTTTGACAGTTGCCACTCATATCTTGTGTCTCTATAGCGTGCTTTTACAACCAAAATTTAGTTTCCACTGTAATAGAAGAGCAGTTGCCTGCCTGCCAGCTTCTGTGTGAGGTTCACATTGGATACTGTGCCTACTTGCCCAGTGCCACCACTCATATCTGTTTTAACAATTGGTTAAGCTTTACATTTAAAATAAATAATTTGTTTTCACTGTATAGAAGAGCAGTTGCGTGCCTGCCAGCTTCTGTGTCAGGTTGGATGCCTTTGCCATTTGCACAGTCAGTGCCACCATTCATATCTGTTTTAACAATTTTTTTTCACTGTAATAGAAGATCAGTTAGTTGTCTGCAAGCGTCTGGGTGTCAGGCCTACTTCAGCTTGTGCTCTGTAGACCTGTTCCAGCGTGCTTTGACAGTTGCCAATCATATTTGGTGTCTCTATAGCGTGCTTTTAAAACCAAAATTTGTTTTTCACTGTTATAGATTGAATAGCAGTTACTTGTCTTCAAGCGGGTGTCTCAGGCCTACAGTGTGTGCTCTGCAGAACTGTTCCAGTGCACATTGCCAATCATATCTGGTGTCTCTATAGCGTGCTTTTAAAACCAAAATTTGTTTTTCACTGTTATAGATTGAATAGCAGTTACTTGTCTTCAAGCGGGTGTCTCAGGCCTACAGTGTGTGCTCTGCAGAACTGTTCCAGTGCACATTGCCAATCATATCTGGTGTCTCTATAGCGTGCTTTTAAAACCAAAATTTGTTTTTCACTGTTATAGATTGAATAGCAGTTACTTGTCTTCAAGCGGCTCTGTCAGTCCTTCCTTCAGCGTGTGCTCTGCAGAACTGTTCCAGTGCACATTGCCAATCATATCTGGTCTCACAGTAGCTTGCACGCATAGTACCACTAATCCCCAAAAAAATGACAGGAAGAGGCAGGCCACCCCGCAGGGGCCGTCGTGGTCGTGGTGCTGTGATTCCCTTTTGCCCTAGAATAATGCCCAGTTTTCAGAAGCCACGTACCCTGAACTTGAAAAGTTCTGAGGACTTAGTTGACTGGCTAACACAGGACACCCAATCTTGAACAGCCTCCGCTCGGAACCTTGACGCACCATCCTCCTCCAGCTTAGCTTCAGGCACCTCTCAAGATAGCACTCACCCGCCTGCCGCCACCACCAAAACTAGCACCACAGCCGCTTTACTTGGTATGTCAGAGGAGTTATTCACACACCCGTTTGAAGAAATGAGTGATGCGCAACCATTATTGCTAGAGGATGTAGATAACAGGGATATGTCTCAGGCAGGCAGCATTAAACACATGGAGGTACGGTGTGATGATGATGATGTTGTACCCGCTGCTGCTTCCTTTTCTGAGTTATCAGATACAAGCGAAGCGGTTGATGATGACGATGCGTCCATGGATGTCACGTTGGCGCCCGCTCGGCAAGAAGAAGAACAGTGCGAAAGTTCAGATGGGGAGACAGAGAGGAGGAGGAGACGAGTTGGAAGCAGGGGGGGTCGTCGCAAGGAGCTAGTGGCACAGTCAGACAGCATGCATCGGCACCCGGGGTCAGCCCGACAGCACGCCAATCAACGCATGCTGTGTCCACCACCAGAATGCCGTCATTGCAGAGCTCAGCAGTGTGGCATTTTTTTTGTGTGTCTGCCTCTGACAACAGCGATGCCATTTGCAACCTGTGCCAAAGGAAACGGAGTCGTGGGAGGTCCAACACCCACCTAGGTACAACTGCTTTGCGTAGGCACATGATCTCACATCACAAACGCCTATGGGATCAACACATGAGTACAAGCAGCACGCCTACTCTAAGCCGCCATCCTCCTCCTGGTCCAGCATCTTCAGCCACGTCAACCACTGCTGTCCTTCTTGCCCCCTCTCAACCATCCGCCACTCCGTCTCCCACCTTGAGCAGTTCCCGCTCATCTGCCCACAGTCATGTGTTTCTGTCAAGGACATGTTTGAGCATAAGAAGCCAATGTCACCAAGTCACCCCATTGCCCAGCGTCTGACAGCTGGCTTGTCCGAACTATTAGCCCGCCAGCTTTTACCATACAATCTGGTTGAGTCTGAGGCGTTCAAAAAATTTGTAGCTATTGGGACACCGCAGTGGAAGGTACCCGGCCGGAATTTCTTTTCACAAAAGGCAATCCCCAACTTGTACTCGATTGTGCAAAAGGAAGTCATGGCATGTCTGGCACACAGTGTTGGGGCAAGGGTCCATCTGACCA
This sequence comes from Pelobates fuscus, assembly GCF_036172605.1. Lineage (NCBI taxonomy): Eukaryota > Metazoa > Chordata > Amphibia > Anura > Pelobatidae > Pelobates > Pelobates fuscus. The sequence goes on along the minus strand of NC_086319.1, from coordinate 412,121,608 downwards.
CTGATACCTGGTCTGCAAAGCATGGTCAGGGCAGGTATATCACCTACACTGCGCATTGGGTAAACCTGCTGACGGCTGACAAGCAAGGAATGCGTGGCATTGCAGAGGAGTTGGTGACACCGCCACGAATTGCAGGCAGTCCTCTTGTGCCGCTGCTTCTTGCTCCACATCAACGGCACCCCCCCAGCTCCCCAGGTACTATTCCACATCCCGGATACGGCAGTGTCACGCCGTCTTGGGTTTGACTTGCTTGAAAGCAGAGAGTCACACCGGACAAGCACTCCTGTCCGCCCTGAACGCACAGGTGGAAAAGTGGCTGACTCCGCAGCAACTGGATATCGGCAAAGTGGTGTGTGACAACGGAAAAAATTTGATAGCGGCATTGAAGTTGGGCAAGTTGACACATGTGCCGTGCATGGCACATGTGTGTAATCTGATCGTACAACGCTTTGTGCATAAGTACACAGGCTTACAGGACGTCCTGAAGCAGGCCAGGAAGGTGTGTGGCCATTTCAGGCGTTCCTACACGGCCATGGCTCACTTTGCCGATATCCAGCGGTGAAACAACATGCCAGTGAGGTGCTTGATTTGCGACAGCCCTACACGTTGGAATTCAACACTCCTAATGTTCGACCGCCTGCTCCAACAAGAAAAAGCTGTTAATGAATATTTGTATGACCGGGGTGCTAGGACAGACTCTGGGGAGCTGGGAATTTTTTTGCCACGTTACTGGACACTCATGCGCAATGCCTGTAGGCTCATGAGTCCTTTTGAGGAGGTGACAAACCTAGTCAGTCGCAGTTGTGTGTGTGCGTGTGTATGGCTGTCTGCCTGTGTGTGTGTGTGTGACAGGGTGAAGATTTCTTGCACATGGGTGTGACAGGGTGAAGATTTCTTGCACAGGGCGCCCAAAGGCCTAAGGCTGGCCCTGCGCATGGGTCAGTGGCTCTGCACCAGACTTCCCTCCAATTGATCAAAGTTAAAGGATTTCAAGTGGACTGATTACAATTACAGGGCCTCTAAAGAGTCCTGTATTGTTATTTGTCGTCACTACCTTCCCGCGTCGGGAGTGGGTCATTTGCGCCCCTGCTGCCTTCCTTGCATGTGGTAGCTGTTTGTCAGGGATTTGTCAATCCATATCTGCCAAGTGACCCTATGTAGGGGTAACAGTCCCTATTCTGCTCTGTGTCAGTGTGTATCATGGTCTCTGTGGACAGGGAACAGTCTCTATTCTGCTCTGTGTCAGTGTGTATCAGGGGTTTTGAGGACAGGTGTCAATCCATATCTGCCAAGTGACCCTATGTAGGGGGAACAGTCCCTATTCTGCTCTGTGTCAGTGTGTATCAGGGGTTTTGAGGACAGGTGTCAATCCATATCTGCCAAGTGACCCTATGTAGGGGGAACAGTCTCTATTCTGCTCTGTGTCAGTGTGTATCATGGTCTCTGTGGACGGTGAACAGTCTCTATTCTGCTCTGTGTCAGTGTGTATCATGGTCTCTGTGGACAGGGAACAGTCTCTATTCTGCTCTGTGTCAGTGTGTATCAGGGGTTTGGAAGACAGGTGTCAATCCATATCTGCCAAGTGACCCGATGTAGGGGGAACAGTCTCTATTCTGCTCTGTGTCAGTGTGTATCAGGGATCATTAGGATAGGTGTCAATCCATATCTGCCAAGTGACCCTATGTAGGGGGAACAGTCTCTATTCTGCTCTGTGTCAGTGTGTATCAGGGGTTTTGAGGACAGGTGTCAATCCATACCTGCCAAGTGACCCTATGTAGGGGGAACAGTCTCTATTCTGCTCTGTGTCAGTGTGTATCAGGGATCATTAGGATAGGTGTCAATCCATATCTGCCAAGTGACCCTATGTAGGGGGAAAAGTCCCTATTCTGCTCTGTGTCAGTGTGTATCAGGGGTTTTGAGGACAGGTGTCAATCCATATCTGCCAAGTGACCCTATGTAGGGGGAACAGTCTCTATTCTGCTCTGTGTCAGTGTGTATCATGGTCTCTGTGGACGGTGAACAGTCTCTATTCTGCTCTGTGTCAGTTTGTATCATGGTCTCTGTGGACAGGGAACAGTCTCTATTCTGCTCTGTGTCAGTGTGTATCAGGGGTTTTGAGGACAGGTGTCAATCCATATCTGCCAAGTGACCCGATGTAGGGGGAACAGTCTCTATTCTGCTCTGTGTCAGTGTGTATCAGGGATCATTAGGATAGGTGTCAATCCATATCTGCCAAGTGACCCTATGTAGGGGGAACAGTCTCTATTCTGCTCTGTGTCAGTGTGTATCAGGGGTTTTGAGGACAGGTGTCAATCCATACCTGCCAAGTGACCCTATGTAGGGGGAACAGTCTCTATTCTGCTCTGTGTCAGTGTGTATCAGGGATCATTAGGATAGGTGTCAATCCATATCTGCCAAGTGACCCTATGTAGGGGGAACAGTCCCTATTCTGCTCTGTGTCAGTGTGTATCAGGGGTTTTGAGGACAGGTGTCAATCCATATCTGCCAAGTGACCCTATGTAGAGGGAACAGTCTCTATTCTGCTCTGTGTCAGTGTGTATCAGGGCTGGGCTTTGAGGACAGGTGTCAATGTTAGGTGATTTCTGCCCTTTATGGATTAAAAGCAGACTCTGCATCAACTGTGCAATTTTCCATGGGAGTTTTGCCATGGATCCCCCTCTGGCATGCCACAGTCCAGGTGTTAGTCCCCTTGAAACAACTTTTCCATCACTATTGTGGCCAAAAAGAGTCCCTGTTGTTTTTAAAATTCGCCTGCCCATTGAAGTCAATGGCGGTTCGCCGTTTCGCGAACATTTGCGGAAGTTCGCGTTCGCCGTTCGCGAACCGAAAATTCCGGGTTCGCGACAACACTAGTCAGAGGGGAGCTGGAAATATCCTGCAGTGGCCCTCTTGAGATATGTAATGGCTGATGTGGGCTGTTTGACTGGGTCTGGGTAACCTCTAGCCCAAGTTGTCATCTGATACCAAGCTCATCATACATACACAAAATATGTCTAGTCCCTTCAATTATGTTGACAGAATGGGCTCATATATTAAATTACAAATATCATGCAATCAGACACAAATGGATTATAATACAATAATATAAATCTTATACTTAAGAGGACAGAGTAGAAACCAGATATACAGATTTTTTTTAAAACATAAAATAAAAGGGGGGTAACAATAATTATCTCTCCGAAGGTTCTCTTCACTCTTTACAGAGTACCCAATAAGTTTGTGACTCTCTAATTATACACACTGGTAGAATGTGACTACAACCCCTGCACGCTGGCAGCCTCAACAGCTATATATCTATACTACAGTATTACATTGCCAGTAATACTATCTGTAAACAGACCTGCACACTGGTAGTCTTAATACTTTACCAAAATAGAGAAGATGCGGCCTCAAATGTAGGAAAAACCTACACTGTTTCAATAGATAAGGTTACCAAGGTAATAGGGGGCATGAACCCAATTAACAGTGGGCGGTTCAAACCTCCCACACAGTTTACTCCCATGTTCACGCAATTGGTTGGTTTCCCAGCGAGGGAGGAGTTTCACTTCCCCCTTCTCCCTTAAAACAGACATGTAGCCCCAAGGAGCCAAAGCGCAGCTTAGCGGAGGAGGGCCTTGACAGGGGTTAGGAGGCGGGCTTAGGAGGAGCCGGCCAGGACTGGGTGGTTGTGGGTAATAGGGCTGGTCTACTTAAATAGGCAGCCATTTTAGGCAGAGCACATTTAATTTCTTACCTAGCCAAGTTTGTGTGCACCCTGGTGTTCACTGCTTTGCTGGGTAAGGTTTTCCCCCTTTTTGTCTCCTCTGCAGGGCCATGGAAGACGTGGAGAGGTTGCTGGCTGGAATCCGGGCGGCGGCGCTGCGACAGGACGCGGGCTGGGTTCGGGCCCAACTGGACCAGATCCTGACGGCGGCGGCGGAGAGGGATGGCGGCGGAGAGAGGCCACAACGGGCCAGGAGGCCTCCGCGGCGTCTGAGTCCTGGATCAGGACTGGAGGATGGAGGTGTCGGCGGAATGGAGGCCGCGGGCGGAAGCGGCACGTACAGCAGGCCCGCGGACCCCGTGGTTGAGGCCCCGCCTCCCGCGGCGCGGCCCGGGCCTAGGCGAGGTGCTTCCCGGCGGGTGGCGGCTGCAGAGGCTGACGGTGCGCACCCCGGACCAGGTGGGGTGGCACCTGGCGTGCGGAGGCGTGCGGCTGAAGAACGGCCCTCTCCAGGGCCTGGCCCGTCTGGGATGCAGCCCGGGAGGGCACCCACTACACTGGATGCCGGGAAGGACGGGGCCCAGGGCAGGACGGCCCGGAGAGGGCCCCTGGCGAGCCGGAAGCAGCAGGCAAGTGCTGGGCATCCTCAAGGGGCCCCCCATGATGTGGCTGGCGTTAAGGGTACTCGTGGGAAGGACAGGGCCCAGGCTGTAGGGGAAAAGGGGGGTCGGGCTTCCCCTAAGAGACTGGTAGTGGGGGAGGGGGGGCCGGTTAGCCGAGGGCAGAAGGTGGCAGGGGGTGGTCGGGCTGTTGTGGCACAGGGGTCCAGTGGTAGGGAGGCCGGAGAAGGGGAGGTAGGGGAGGAGGGCAGGCAGAGGGCTCTTCCCTCTGGTAGGTCAGGGGGTTTGGCTAGGAGGGCTGGACAGGGGGTAGTGGAGGTTAGGGGGGGGAAGCGTAGGGGCAGTTTTTCAGGGCGCAGTGGGGGTGAGGAGGGTGGGGCCCTTAGTAGTTCAGGGGCTGAGAGGGGGGCGTAGGCGGGGTCGGCCCAGTGTTAGGTCGGGTTCTGGGTCTAGCAGTGGGAGTCCCTCCCCAGTTAGGTGCGCTAGGGCCGGTAGGCATTTTGAGAGGCGGCGACGTCGATCTTCATCTAGTGGGTCCGCGGGAGGTAGGGGGGGTCCCCCAGGCATGGTCGACGGGGGCAAGTTTTAGGTGGTGTCGGTAGGAATCGTAGCCCGCGGGGTGTGGCCCCTGGGAAGCAGCCACAGGACAGCGGGTGCCGGGAGGCCTTGGTGGTCGGCAGGCGCTCCCTGGGTCGGGACGGGAGGGCTGCTGGGGAACAGTGCACCCTGCCCAGGACTTCTTCTCCTCATTTCAGGTCACGGAGCCGCTCTTCATCAGTGTTCAGGAGGCACCGGGTGAGCTCCCCGGTTGGCGGGACTTCAGTGGACGTTCCCCTTCGTGGAAGCACAGCAGTTCCCATCGCAGCCGCGAGTGCTTCCGGTTCTGGGGGCTTGGCCGGTGAGTCCAACGGATCATTGCACTCAGACACGCTAATACAAACACTACAATCACTGCTCCACTCATTGGGGGCGGGGGGTGGTTCAGGGGTGAGCGTTGGGCAGGTGTGGGCGCAGGGGGTAGCGGCTAGTGGGCCTAGGGCGGGGCCCCCGGCGGCGCCGGCAAACAGTGTAGAGGCAGGGGCCGCACCCGGCCCTGGAGATGCTGGGAACGAGCGGGCGGAACTGACTGGGGGGGTGTCGGATGCGGAAAGGCAGCACGCATACGTCTCGTTTGCCGGCCCGCTCGGGGTCCACCTTAAACAGGAGGTGAAAGACAAGATCTGGAAGGGGGAGTACTTAGAGATCTTCTCTCTCCTTCCCTTGGAGGAATTTATTGACCTCAAGGAGGAAGATAAAAAAGATGAGAAGAAGGAGGAAGAGGAGAAGCGGAAGAAGTATCGCAAGATACCGAAATCCTTTGGGAACTGGTTAAGGGTGTTTTGTGTCTTGGCCAGCGTGATAGGGGAAAAGTCACCGGGCGTCTGCTCTTCCTTATTCTGCTACTTGGACGGGATTTGGGAGGCATACCGCACCTATGGCGGGCTGGCATGGTGGCGGTATGACGAGCAGTTCCGACAGCGGTTGGCGGCTAATCCGGGTATGAGGTGGGACCAGATGGACCTGCCTCTCTGGATGAAGCTGATGATGGCGCAGAAGGCGCAGCCCTTTCAGCATGCGGCTGGCGCGAAAGGACAGTCCGCCTCGTCGGCCGCCTCGCAAAAGGAACTCTGCTGGCTGTTCAATGAAGGCCAATGCAAATGGGGTGCTTCCTGCCGATTTAAGCATGAATGCTCCGGCTGCGGGGGGGCACATGGGCTGCAGCGCTGCTTCAAGAAAGGTAAGTCCGGGGGATCGGGAGCCGGGTCCGCGGTTGGAGGTGGAGGGGCTTCCGCTGCCCAGGGGACTAACCCCAGTGAGGCTAGATGCGATGGAACCATGGCTAAGCCGCTACGGCAATAGGGCGGACTCCGAGCTCCTCAGGGCCGGGTTCGGGCAGGGCTTCTATATCCCGTTCCAGGCTAGAGAGAGCATGGGGCACCCGCGTAATCTAAAATCGGTGGCGGAATTTCCAGGGGTGGTACGGGACAAGCTGGGTAAGGAAGTTATGTTGGGTAGGATGGCTGGGCCGTTTCCGGTACCGCCGGTGGAGGGCCTTCGGGTCTCCCCTCTTGGTGTGGTCCCTAAGAAGGAGCCCGGGAAGTTTCGGCTCATTCACCACCTGTCGTACACTAAGGGCGGGTCAGTTAACGATGACATTGATAAGGAGCTGTGCTCGGTCTCTTATGCATCATTCGACCAGGCGGTCGAGCTGGTGAAGAAGGCTGGGCGTGGGGCTCTTATGGCAAAGGTTGACATTGAAGCGGCTTTCCGGCTGCTTCCTGTCCACCCGGCGTGTCATCACCTGCTGGGGTGTCTTTTCGAAGGGGGCTACTATGTGGATTTGTGCCTCCCCATGGGATGCTCCATTTCTTGCTCCTATTTCGAAAAGTTTAGTTCTTTTCTTGAATGGGTGGTGCGGGTTGAGGCGGGGGGCAGGGCGGTGGTACATTACTTGGATGATTTTTTCTGTGTGGGGCCGGCGGGCTCCCCGGCTTGCCTGCACCTGCTGAGGACCATCGGATGGGTGGCTGGCCGATTTGGGGTGCCGCTAGCGGCGGAGAAGACGGAGGGCCCGACCGGGTGCCTTAGCTTCTTGGGTTTGGAGATCGATTCTGAGCTAGGGGAATGCCGTCTGCCGCTGTCCAAATTGGAGGCGCTACGGTCCAAAGTGGGTGAGGTGAGGCAGGCGCGTAAGGTGACGCTCCGGCAACTGCAGTCGTTGATCGGAATGCTCAACTTCGCCTGCCGGGTGATCCCTATGGGTAGGGTGTTTAGCCGCAGCTTGTCTGCGGCTACGCCTGGGTCCCGGTCTCCACACCATTTCATACGAGTATCCTCGTCCATGCGGGCTGACTTGGGCGTGTGGGACACCTTCTTGAGGGATTTCAACGGGACGGTGTTCTTCCGACGGGAAGGCGTGTCGACAGCCGAGCTAGAGCTGTTTACTGACGCGTCGGGCAGCGTGGGGTTTGGGGCCTACTTCGGCGGGCAATGGTGCGCAGAAAAGTGCCCGGTGGCGTTGGGGCAGAGTCCCCTCATGCGTAACTTGGCCTTTCTGGAGCTGTTCCCGTTGGTGGTGGCGTTGGCCTTGGGGGGGGCTAGCTTGCGGGACCGGAAAGTGGTCTTTTTCTCGGACAACATGTCCGTGGTGCATGCGGTTAACAACCTGTCCTCAGAGTCTAGGCCAGTGGTGGCGTTGTTGCGGCGATTTGTCTTGCTGTGCATGTCCCTTAATGTGGTCTTTCACGCGCGACATGTACCAGGGTACCTGAACGAGGTGGCTGATGCTTTGTCTCGTTTTCTGGACGTGGGCCTGGCGTGCCCGGACGAGATGTGGCAGTTAGGAGCGTCATGCTTGGAGGACTTGTGAAAGCGTCGCTCGCACCGGCCACCTGGGCCGCCTACAGTAAGGTCTGGGGTGCATGGGAGCGTTCCTGGGGCGGGCTGGGGAGGCGAGCGTCAGGGGAGCCGCCGCTGGACGCCTTCCTGTGGTTCATCTTCCATTTGTTGGCAAGCGGTGCGTCTCCGGCGGTAGTGGACAGGACCATGGCGGCAATGGCCTTTTGGTTCAAGCTCCGTGGGGGGGAGGACCTTACAAAAACTTTTGTTATACGGCAGGCTCTTAAGGGCTACCGAAGGGGACGTAGGGTGCCAGACACTAGGCGCCCGGTGTCGGTACGGGTGCTGGGGGGTCTGATTCGGGCCTTGCCTGACATCTGCTTCGATGGGTTTGAAGTGGCCCTGTTTACGGCGGCATTCCTCCTGGCCTTTTTCGGGGCCTTCAGGATTGGTGAGTTGGTGAGTGCCTCACGGTCAGCATCAGGGGGCATACAGGCAGCGGGGGTTCGCGTACTTGAGGGAAAGTTAGTGGTGCACCTGGCCAGGTCCAAAACTGACGTGAAAGGGGCAGGCAGGGACATGACCCTGGGCCCCCTGCCGGGTTCGACCTTGTGTCCAGTGGCTGCGGTGGTGCACTACTTGGAGCGGAGGCCGATAGTGGACGGGTCGTTCTTGGTGCATGCGGACGGCTCGTCGCTATCCCGCTTCCAATTCACTAAAGTTTTCCGGAAGGGCTTGGTACGGCTGGGGTTGAGTGCGAGCGCCTACGGCACCCACTCATTTCGCATCGGAGCAGCCACAGAGGCTGCGCGCCTGGGATTGGGGGACGACCTGGTCAAGAGGATTGGGAGATGGGAGTCTGTCAGGTTTCGCTCTTATATTCGTTTAGGCTTATTGGAGTGCTAGCTAGGGCGCTAGTGGGGGGATGGGGCACTCTGTTGGGCCCGGGGGGTATTTATACTGTTCTTTTCCTCCTTCCCCAGGTCGTGTTGCTTGGATCGTGGGCCATTCCTTCGTCTTCTGGGCCGCCAGGAGGGCTGCAGCTCGAGCGAAAGGCCAGCAGCTGGGCTTTCCAAAGGACCAGTTGACAATACAATGGCTTGGGTACAGGGGATATTGCTGGAGGGATATATGCGGGGTGGTGTTGCGGAAGGTGGCAAGCGGGGTAAGGCCCGACATGTTGGTACTACATGCAGGGGGCAACGACTTGGGCCTCATTCCGCAGCGGAGGCTAGTAAAGTGGATGAAGCAGGACCTTAACAGGCTGGTAGATCTGCTTCCCGGGGTCATGTTGGTATGGTCGGAAATGGTCCCGCGGCTGCGCTGGAGGCACGCCCGGGACTATGCGGCTTTGGATAGATGCAGGGGCAAAGTTAATAGTTTGATGGCTAGCTTCGTGAGGAAGTTGGGGGGAGTTGTGGTGAGACACGTGGAACTGGAAGGTGGTTTGCCAGGGTACTATCGCCCGGACGGCGTTCACCTGTCAGCTGTGGGCTGGGACCTGCTGAACCTGGGGCTGCAGGAGGGAATGCAAAGGGCACTCTTTCTCCGGGGTGGGGGAGCTCAGACAGCTTAAGGGGTCAAGGTCTGAGCCCGTGGCGGGTTAGGGAGCCGAGGAGGAGGAAATAGGCTCCCATGAGGAACGTCACGGACATGGAAATTGTGGTCACTGGTGGTTGGTAGGTTTCGAGTCCTGGAGGTGGCTCAGAACCTGGTGGGGTAGGGGTATCCGGGTATACCCCTACCGTGGTTATTTATGGTTGGCACTTAAATGGTTATGTTGGAATAAGGTTGAAAATTGTTAAAGATATATTTATGTGTTGGTATGTTGGGGGTCATTGCCCGTTATATTAAAAGAAGGATGCGGTTGCGAGGGCGGAGTATGGGGGCAATGACCCATATTTATATGTTAAATTATTATTATATTTATGATTGTTATTATTGATGATAACTTATTATTAAACAAATGGTTATAATGGTTAATAAAAGCTGTGGACAATTTTACCCATATACCCTAGTGTCAGCGTCTTATTGGGTTAGGGATGTGGGGTTTTTGTCCTAGGTTACGACTGCCCATATGGCGACTATACACCTGTCATGGTTCAGACGGCCAGCTCTTGAGAAAGCCAGACAATCTCGCCGATGCACTATTCTGTTTTTTAACTATATCCTGGGGTAGACTTTCTTTGTTTGCAATGACACTTTAGTGTGTTATCACAAAGTTCAAGTCAGTACTTTGGGGCTTATTAGATAGGCTGCCTTGAAGCAGCAGTGTTAGCTGGTCAGTGGATATAGGCTGCCCTGAAGCAGCAGGGGTTAGCTGGTTAGTGTCTATATCCGTAAATTTGCACTCTGCAGGCAGCTGGTTATTCTACTAAGTGGGGGTTTAGAACTTAGTATTACTGTGCACAAGTAAGAAACTGTTTCAACACTGCCATGCTGTGTATACAAGTTTATTTTTCCTTTGGTATCGAAGTTTCTCTTATACTCGTTACAATGTATCCTTTAAGACATTGCTACTATCCTTACCACTAGGACTATTCATTTCAGCTATCCTTCTCTGCTAACAAGGTCTTTTTAGACCACTTTACTGCATGCAGCCAAGATTAGTTATTTGTATAGACCACAGGACTTGTCATTTGGACAGAGCATGTCCAGCGTCTAATTATTATAAGGCACTTTGTCACCTATATCTGAGACAGAGCATGGGATGAACGCTCCTTCTATATTTTGAGCCTGACTTTAAATATATATGTGAGAGGTCTGTATACATATTCTGGTCTAATCCAATAGTGTATACTACAGATACTTATCTCCATATACACAAATGTATATGAGTATTCCTGCCCCAGGTTTTTAAAGGTGCATTGCTGTGTTTTTTTTTTTTGTCTTATACACGGTAGCTTGTGTTTACACCTTTTTTACATAGGTTTGTTTATGTTATGTGTACTCGGTTTTCAATAAAGTCTATTACCATTTATGATATTTTAACAATAGAGGTAATTCTAGTGAGATGGGTCCCAACTGACTTTTATTTGGAGACCTACCGTATTTATTCGAGTATAACGCGCACACGTGTATAACGCGCACCCCTAATTTTCGATTAAAAATCGGTATAAAATGTTGTACCGATTTTTAATCTAAAATTAGGGTTGCTCGTTATACTCGAATAAATATTAGCCCAGCAGAAGAGGGAGGGGGTGCTCCGATAATACTTACCAGGACCGCCGGGCAGCAAGCGTTTACTCACCTCCCTGCAGCTCCTCCAGCTCCCCAGTGTAAATCTCGCGAGACCCGCGGCCGTCAGAGCTGCCCAGTAATCATACTTTGCATGATGATTCAACTGACCTTGTTGTAATAATACACTACTTTTTTAACTAATTATTTCAAAGAAAATCAATCAAAATGTTTCAATGAATTGCTTATTTAAAAGACTAAATAAGAACCCTCTCTGGATGTTAGCTTCTGGAAGATGTTCTGCACCCAAGAGACCCTTGTGCATTCCCTATAGTTTTGACACATGTACAAACTGACTGTATTAACCAAACTGCAACAGTGGAAACCCATAAATACTAGGTGAGTCTCACACAGAGGTTGTTCTGTTCCTTTTCTCTATTAGATGCCATTAATGTTGGTTCTTTAATTCATTCTTCTTGCACAAACCAGTGATTTGATATGAGGCAGCCCCTGGATCAAAGTACATGTGAACAAACCTCCCAGCTTGAGAGATAATGATAATGATTATAACTGGATGAGATGAATGCATTCAAAATGCTACTTTAGCGGGAAATATAAAAAAAAACAGATACAAAGTAAAAAACTAAATACAATATTGGTGAGTATTATTTTTATTTCTTTATAATTCTATTAAGTAATATATGAAGGACTTGTAAAATGACAAGTCGTTGAAACACGCAACAAATTATTTATCAAACAAAATGTATGTACTTGTGAAATAAGTCTTTCAAATAAACAATAAATTATAGAACAAAATAAAACAAAAATACTATGTTTAGCAATATGGTTGGTCTGTATGTCTGTCTGTCTGTCTGTCTTTCACAGGATCAGGTTGCCTGGTCACTAAATTTGGTTGCAGATATGAACATGAATGAACCCTTTCAGTCCCAGGAACCAAAATACTTTCTAAAATGTATTCTTCCTAAACCATGCTAACCCTTTGCGGTCCACAGTAGGCTTAGTTCTCATTCACTTTAACCCTTCTGATGTCATTGAAAATTGTTCCTTAATGTCCCATTTCCTGGTTCCCTTTTTATAGTGTCCATATTGGTTAACGTTTTTTATGCAAGCAAATATTCCTGCTTATATTATATTATATTATAACTTTACAGGTCCTATGCTTGTTAACTTAACTGGAGGCAATGTTTAAAGGAACATTCCAGCCAACACACCATAACCACAACACAACAGTGGGGGTTACATAAGTGGGGACCACCTGGCATCTTTATTTGACCAAGAAGTTCTATGGATTGAGCTATGCCCCACTGCCCAGGACTTACTGGCTATGAATGATCAGCTAAAGTTCTCTGCCAAAGAGCAGGGTTTTACCCACAAAATGGCTAGAATCTCCATGATGGAGCTTTCAGCTCTATATATAGGAAAATGTCCGGTCACTTTTAGCACCATAACCACTACAGTAAGCTTTAGTGGTTATGGTTCCTGGTGTGTTCCTTTAATTACTGTGTTTAATGGTCTTTGAGTAAGTAGCTAGCCAGAGAGTATCTCTACATGGTTCCATTAGTCTACCTATTAGTATGTTAAGCAAAATGAACAATGGGGAGAGCCAAAACTACTGCTCTGCCATGTTCTACCTAGAGAGTTAATGTAAAGCATTTACATATTAAATAATATTAAAACTAGACTTCAATCTAAGCTAGGGTTTTTAATGTATAATGTGTAATTTAAATGTCTAACAGGATTATTCACTAAACATTGGATTTTGTCTGTACGCCCAAAATTCTGTGAAATTAACTGAAATTTGACTGGAGTAAATCTGCAGCAATTACCTAGATGCATTCGGTGTTTGGGTTAAAACTGGTGCTTTCATAATATGCAGAGCATAATGGGGATTCACAAAGCACCAATTTTACTCACCAGTTCGATCCACCTATTTAAAGTCAAATGAACTCTGTAAAGTATGGAACAAATGTACATTCCTTACACTACAGTGTTAAAAACACCATTTTAAAAGGCAATGAAGCTTACCTAATTTCCAGCACTGGCATTGTCCCTGATCTGCCTCCTGTTTGTGCCATATATTAACGTTATTCACTAAGTAACACTTCAAACTCTCGAAGTGGTACGAAGCGGTTGACTGTCTTTCGAACACATGGCGGCGGCCATCTTAAGCCGCGAGCACAATGAGCGGTGTTTGGTCATCAAGAACATGGAACTCAAATTGGACACTCAACAATGCAAACATGCTAAACATATACCTTCTACTGATGTTCGGCTATTCGAATGGGACTCAAACAGCGTTCGGTAGGAATTAACTCCCGAATGAGAGACATAAACTGAGCCTACTCCCGAACCTATACGTTCGGTATTTTATATTCTACTTTGAATCCCTGAAGTAGACTGACCACACAGCCTGATTTCCTGGAACTCTTTTTTGGACTATAACTTAGTGTGCAGTCGGTTAAAGTAAGACCTCCAATGACATCCCGAAACCCTGAACCGATCTGGATGATTTTTGGATATGTTGTTCATCCAGATCGGGGCTATCAGGAGATATAACTTTTTTATTGGGTTTCCATGATATTATGGGGTACTTTTGGGGTTTTATAAAAATGTGTTTTTTTTCTGCCTGGAGATAAATTAGTTAATACAGTATCTGACTCAATGATCTCCCAGGCAGAAGGGAGGGATTGTATGTTTGTATATGGGAGTGTCATTTTTTTTTATACACTGTCATTGGTCTGTGACTTTATAATGTAGTTCCCAACAAGGTCCATGTCAGAGTACCCCTTGCATGGGGAATTTCATAAAAGGCCAGTGTGGCTACCAATAAATCTGTTCACTTCACCCTCAACACGCAGCCTCATCTCATGATTGTAGGGAACAGCTATACCAGCTTTGATCTCTGCTCCTGGAATTATTATTTGGATTGCTATAATCACTAGCTCTTTAAGAGCTACACTTCTATACTCTCTTGGAGTAGAGGCCTTCCCACTGGGAGCTGGATCCAGAAGTTTGGTCCAGGGTGGGAAGGGACGACGAGCCCCCAGCAAAGCTGTGGCAGCTAAGGGGCTACAGTGCTGATGGTGTCTGGTGGAGTGCTTGGAGTCCTCGGTGAGCACTAGGAGCATCATTTGGCGGAGGCACCTGGTCAGGTTGCCAGGCAGTCCGTCACAGATACATTGAACCAATGCATCTCTATGAGAAGTTCCGCTTCTTTATGGATATCTATACTTAAGGAGTACCACTGGAGGCTTCCAAAGGGGGCAGTGTAAACATTATATTTTCTATGAAAAGAAATTGCATGCAGAGCATGATTATACTCACCAGAACTTTGCTGCAGACTAATGTAGATGGACTGGGGGACTTAGCACTCAAATGGCAGATAAAATTTAATTTAAAAAAAAATGTTGGGTAAGTGCAGAGTAAAGGATGCACAAGCAACTTATACCCTAAATGGTATCAGATATCACAACACACAAGAAGGATTTTGAACTGTTATAGACAACAAACTAGGCAACAATGTGCAATGTCAATCAACAGTGGTAAAGGCCAGTAAGGTATTGGCATGTGTAAAAAAAAATGGCATTAATTCTTCGGATGAGAATATAATTTTTTTTTCTCTTGAATATCCTGTGCGCATCTTTGATATGCTATGCAATTTTTGTCACCTGTTTTAAAGAAGGATATTATGGCACTAGAAAAAGTGCAGAGGCGGACTACAAAATTAATAAAAGGAATGGAACATTTTACCTACAAAGAAAGGTTAACAAATTTATTCTTCTTCAGTGTAGAAAAAAATTCACCTCAGAGGGGATATGATAAAATTATACAAATATATCCAGTCAATACAAACCATTGTGTGAAAATCTATTTACAAACAGGTCTATACATGGGACATAAGATCATGTGTTTAGACTGAAAGAAAGGAGATTTAGTCTAAGGCAAAGGAAAGTCTTCTTTACAGTGAGGACAATAATGATGTGCCTCTGCCTGAAGAAGTGGTTGTATCCAGTCTGTACAGATGTTTAAACAGCAACTTTATGCATACTTGCTAAAACTTAATATTCAATTACCGTATATAATTTTCAATCGTAGACTAATAGCTTTGTGGTCCTAGATTTTTGCAAATTTAAAAGTGTTTCAAACTAGGTTTTTTGCCTTCTTTTTGGTGGGGACCATGGTGGAACTTTAGGTACTCTCTCCGATATATTATAACAGCCCCCAACTGCTGACCATGATTACGTTTATGTATCACATTTTATTTAATGAGATATCCCTACCCACTGTCCACAGTTAATGTTTTAATAAGGCAGTTGACTAGCAAGTGATGGCCAGCCTTCACACAATTAACCCTCCACTGCCAAATGTTTTTTTTAATTATGTACCTGTTGGCTGCTAGTGCATGAAAAGAAGTGGACCTGCATCATACTGGTACCATCTGGTCTCATTTTTTTTTAAATGCTTTGTGAATCTTGTGAATGTTATACTTTGTATCATATTTGGAAGAAAAATGACCAATTTTGACAGAATTCTAACTGCATTTGGCTCTTGTAAATAAAGGAATTTCCAGTTTGATATGAAATCTGTAATTTTCACTTAATTTTTTCCATATGGTGTGTAACGGACCGTTTCAGCAGCCAAGGGGTTAAAACCACTTAGACGATAATCCCTTTTTCAGAGACACAGGCACAGCTACTGCAGAACACCAAACTCCCGAACAGGATACAAAGTAGCTCTCCAAATTCCCGAACTGGAACCTCACGAATAGCTGTTAGCAGCTGAACAGGAAAAGCACCCAAGCAGCTTACACTCTTGACAATCAGTCTCTAACAGCATACAGTAAATCCCCCCAAGAAGGAGACAAAGCTCCGTGTTGAGGGTCAAGCAGTGAACAGACAGAGCTGTGGGTTTATTGTTCTTATATACACATTAGTACCACACACAGGGTTTTAGAAAACAACCAATAAACACGTACAATACACTCAGACACTCCCACACAAAATCCTCCCCTCTGCCTGTGATACAATTACTTTACACAATGGGTAATGTAATTACCACAAGCAGAGAAATACAGTTTTTTACAGCAGATTCATAACTTCTAAAATATACATCACATTCACATAAAAACATATTCACAATCAATCCATTCAGGGGAACAACATATTAAAAAATGGCATGAATCAGACCAGGGGTTCAAAAGTTACCAAAAGTATTTTTAAAACCCAATGCCAGCATGGCTTTCCGGCCCAAACCAGTTTCACAGAGTCTTCTATCCTGGAGATAATTGGGAAGTAATCCAATTATCTCCAAGGACAGAGGCAAAACTCCATTAAGCACATGGCAGTAAAAAGACAGTAAAATACAATAAAATACACAAGGTTACATTTATTACATAAAATAAAGACATGCAACACATCCCCAGATAGCTCAGATCTGAGCGCACATTAGTATTGAATGGCGCTCAGATGACACACATACAGTTCAATTGCCATGGAGCCAAAGTCTTTCCCATAGTCTTTCATTATATGAATGGGCTCCATGGCATAGCTATCTGGGGTATCACCGCTTAAACAGGGCAAGTGCCGAATGACCCCACTTTCGTGTCTTTGTAGGGGAAAATCAAGCGTTTCAACATGGGGCCATAGTCTAAAGGCAGCAGGCGGGCAACCAGGCTTCTCCAATGCAATGTGGCGAGATTGCTCTCGTCACATGGTGAATAACCCAATAAAAGAACAATCAGAGTGAGAAGAGATGAATCCTGGGCAGTAAAAGTGCAAAACACAACTTACGAATATATGTTAAAACATATGAAACATTTCATTTACTAATAAACTAATATATTTTCTATATATTTTTTATTTAATAATCTTAAAAAATATACACCAATCTCGGCTTTCAATCAAAAAGTAGAAATCAGATTTTCACACCAAAACGTGTTCTCTATTTTTTCCTGCAGGGCAATGCATGCCATTAACCAGACCATAGTCACTGAATTTCTCCTCCTTGGATTTCAGAATTTACAAAGTTTCAAGATATTAATTTTATTTTTCTTCCTTATTTTATATCTTGTAACTGTATGTGGAAACCTTCTAATTATTTGGCTGGTGGTATCAAACAACAGTCTCCAGTCTCCCATGTACATCTTCCTAACACACTTGTCCATTTCTGATTTACTTCTGACCACAGTCATTGTCCCCAACACACTTTATATTATATATAACGAAGGTGGCACTATGTCTTTTTCAGGTTGCTTGGCTCAATTTTCTTTTTATGCGTTCTCTGAAGTTTCTGAATGTTTTGTTCTCTCCATAATGGCTTATGACAGATATATGGCCATCTGTAAACCATTGAGATATAGCACTCTAATGAACCCTGTGGTCTGCATTAAGATGATTCTAATTTCTTGGATCTTAATTTTTTCTATGATTGTGACTGACATGTTATCAATAATTCAGCTTCATTTTTGCGGGCCAAATATCATCAACCATTTTTTCTGTGATCTTGTCCCACTAATGGAGCTTTCTTGCTCAGACACTTATTATCTTGAAGTGAACATATACATCTGGTCTATCTTTGTTATTATTTTCCCTTTTATAATTATTACAGGCTCTTATGTGTACATTATCCAGGCTGTCCTTCGGATCTCCACCACAAGTGGACGGTGGAAAACATTCTCTACCTGCAGCTCCCACCTAACTGTAGTTTGTATATTCTTTGGGACAGTGATTGGAAGTTATATGGTTCCTGCCAAAGGAAAGTCATTGACTGTCAGCAAATGTATATCTTTATTTTACACAGTGGTGACTCCTATGATTAACCCAATCATATACAGTCTAAGGAACAGAGACATCAAAGAAGCCATCAAGAAATTCTGTAAAATTAGTGAACATTTTCACATGCTACACAATAGGTCACATTGAATCTATTGTTTTTAAGGATCATTTATAATCACAAACAATTATGATAGTAAAGGAAACTTGCTAGCAAGAATATTATATATTCAAAGTGCAGTGAGCTGTCTTGCTGAAGTCAATGTACAGACAGCCACCTGACTCTTAATTTAGATTACTCGTTTGATAGCCTTTGTCATTAAAATTATAGATTGTTCATTCATTAGGCAGCCAGACAATGAATGATGATTGTGGTAAAAGGGTTAATTCTACTTTGAGTGTTTAATTTATTTATATATATATATATATATATATATATATATATATATATATATATATATTGCAAACAAATTCAAGCAGAAACTGTCCAAAAACTCACAAGTTCAATGGAGTGAAGCTTGTGAAGCTGCTATCAAATAAGGGGTCCTATGTTAAAATGTAACGTGACCTGTTAAAATGTTTAAAAAGTTAAAATGTTGTTATAAGTTTGATTGAAATAGCTTTTAATTTCAGTAAATATGCTGCAAACACAACAAATGACAATTTTCAGTTCTTTACAACCTATAAAGTGTTTTGAAACTTACTATGAATAATAATTTGGAACAGTGCATTGTAAGTTTTTTATGTTTAAAAAAAATACTGTTATCATTCGGAGGTTTGTTCAATAAAATTTGAATTGTACTCTTAATTGTTGATAACATGAGAATTATATAATTTGCATAATAATTTGGAACAGGGTGTATACTCCCCTGGGAGTTTGAGCGCAGGACTTGTTTCTTTGTATTTGTATTCACTTTTGTATCACACAGCTAGGTTACAATGCTGCTGCCCATCCCATGTGTTCCCTATTAAGGGTTAATAAGCAGGGATGTACATAAAAAAATACCCCTTTTTGTCTCATTAGAGATGTTTTTGCCAGAAGCTCAAGGAAGCAAGGTGAATGGTTAGAGTTAGGACCCACCTAAGAGGACTGCCTTGATGTGGCAGGTAGGCATACCCTCTCATGGCCATTGGAGGTAACTAAAAACCTCCATTTGTTTAAATATACATAGGAATGTGGAAAGAGCGCAGGTAACTTTTTTTTCTTTGGTTTTGACTATATGTATTTTGGCTGATGTGTACTATGGTTTTTCATTTCTTTCCGGCACAGGGAGGGGCTGCTGGGACTGCACAATCTGCGTTCGGTGGCGGAGTTCACCGGAGGTGGTACGGGAGAAGCTAGCGAAGGAGGTGCAGTTGGGCAGGATGGAAGGCCCTTCGGGGTGCCGCCCCTGGCTAATTTATGGGTGTCTCCTCTAGTGTGGTTCCGAAGAAGGAGCCAAGGAAATTTTGGCTCATTCACCACCTCATTGATGAGGAACTCTGCTCGGTCTCCTACGCATCATTCAACAGGCGGTCAAGCTGGTTAAGAATGCCAGGCGGGGGGCTTTAATGGCCAAGGTGGACGTGGAGGCAACTTTCCACTTGCTCCCCATTCACCCCAACTGTCACCACCTGCTGAGTTGTTACTTTGATGGGGGATATTTGGTCGACTTGCGTCTCCCTATGGCCTGTTAAATTTTGTGCGGTTACTTTGAGACATTCAGTTCCTTCCTGGAGTGGGTGGTTAGGGAGGAGGCAGGGAGTAAGTCGGTGGTGCACTAATTGGATGATTTCTTCTGTGTGGGCACGGCAAACTTGGTGGATTGTCTTCACCTTCTGCGCACTATTGAATGGGTGTCAGGGCAGTTCAGGGTGTCGCTTGCTGCGGGTAAGACGGAGGGCCCTACGGAGTGTCTTAGTTTCTTGGGTCTGGAAATTGATTTGGAGTGGGGCAGTGTCGGCTGCCCCAGGATAAGCTAGTGGGGCTACAGGGAGTCATTAAGGAGATGCTGCGGGCACGCAAGCTGTCTCTTCGGCAACTACAATCTCTCCTGGGCAAACTTAACTTTGCCTACAGGGTGATCTCGATGGGGCGGATCTTTAGCCGGAGCCTTTCTGCGGCAACGGCAGGGGTGCGGTCCCAACATAATTTCATCAGGGTGTCTGTGCTTTTGCGGGCCGATCTAGCGGTGTGGGATGCGTTTTTGCAAGACTTTAACGGAACGGTGTTCTTTCAGAAAGCGGGGATATCGGTAGAAGAGCTTAAGCTCTTTACGGATGCTTCGGGCAGTGTGGGCTTTGGGGCTTATTTCGGTGGCCACTGGTGCTGGTGCTATGGGGCGATACTCTGTGGAACCGTAAGGTAATTTTCTTTTCAGACAACATGGCGGTGGTGCATGCGGTTAACAATCTGTCAGTGGCATCGAAGCCGGTGGAATGTTTTTTGCGGCGCTTTCTTTTGCTTTGCATGTCGCTCAATGTGTTTTTTTGCACAAGGCATGTGCCAGGGTACATGAACATCATAGCTGATGCTTTGTCTCGTTTGCAGTGGTCCCGGTTTTGGATGGTGGCGCCACGAGCGCTAGAAGTAGGACAGGTGTGCCCGTAAGAGATGTGGCAGCTCGAAGCATCCTGCTTGGGGGATTTGTGAGAACCTTGGTGGCACCTGTCACTTGGGCTGCATACAGTAAGGTCTGGACAGCATGGGAAGGCTTGTGGGCCGGGTTAGATCAGGCGCTGGTAGGGGAATCGCGTCTGAACATGTTACTGTGGTTCGCGTTCCGATTGCTTGCTGGGAATCCATAACCGGCAGTGGTGGATAGGAACATGGCGGCCCTAGCCTTTTGGTTCAAGTTACATGGGTGGGACGACCTCACAAATAATTTCGTAATATGCCAGGCGCTTAAGGGGTATCGTAAAGGAGGCCTGTGTCTGTGAAGGTGCTGGGGGATCTTCTGGGCATGCTGCCAGAGGTATGTTGGGATAAGTTTGAGGGGCTGTTGTTTCGGGTAACATTTCTCCTGGCCTTCTTCGCAGCATACAGGATTGGTGAACTGGTAAGTGCTAATCGGGCGGCCGGTGGGGTTATTCAGATGGCCGGGTTATGCATCCAGATAGGGAGGGTCATGGTGCACCTGGCCAGGTCAAAAAACGATGTCAGGAATGATCTGGGGCTGGTCAGCTGGTTAAATGAATGAAGCAGGATCTGAATATATTGCGGGATATGCTCCACGGTGTACTGGTGGTGTGGTTGGAGATGGTGCCTAGACGCCAGTGCGTGACCCGTTGGCCATTGATCGCTGCCGAGGGAAGGTTAATAGCCTGATGGCTAGTTTTGTCCGGAAAGTGGGGGGGGGGGGGGGGGTGGTACTAAGGCATCAGGAATTGGAGGTGTGGTTGCCCGGTTACTATCACTCGGATGGCTGCAAAAAGCACGGTTTCATGGCAGGATACGGAGCTCTAGGAGAGGAAATAGGCTCCCCAGTAGGAAGGTTATATTAATGGTTATTGGTATGTTTGGTTGGTTGGTTTTGAGTTCTCTCGGGGGCTCAGAACCTGGTGAGGTATGGGTATACAGGTATACCCCTACCATCGTTAAACTATAATAAATGGTTGGCACTTTAAGTGATGTTATGTTGGAAAAAAATTTCATATATGTTATTTATAGTGGGGTCATTGCCTTTTATACCTAACAGAAGGATACATAAGTAAGGGCGGATACATAAGTATAGGGCAATGACCCAAAAGTTTCTATGTTAAGTTATTATTATTTATATATTTAATAAAGATGTGGAAAATTTAACCCATATACCCTAGTGTACTTGTTTTATTGTGGTAGGTATCTGGGGGAATTTGTCCAAGGTTCCGGATGCCCATATGGCTGAGATACACCAGTCATGAATGTGTGTGAATATAAAATAACATACACTGGTAAATGTGCAGGATTCATATTCAGTTAAACACAGTAAAATATATGAGACAAGGAGGGTGAACAAGAGTGTGACCCAGAGCACCAACACAACCATATCATTCTAGAACATCTTTTTATTTTTACAAAGAGTAAACTGCAACCAGACACTGAGGATATTACTAAGGGAAGAAGCTTGCAATTTCCAAAGTACAAGCAGTGGCACAGAAACACACTGCAAAGCAAATAATTAGTCTTTTACAGGAAATAAAAATATAAAAAATCACAAATCAGTAAAACAGTTATAAATCACTGAATTAAAGTGGGTGTTGTGGAGAATGGCTTGTTATTTTATGTATGCATATACATTCTAGCTCTATGGTAGTTTATATTGCAGACTAATGAGAGTTTAAAATGGTAACACAACAATGGAATGGTTAAAGGTTTAGGTTAGGGCAAAGTCACATGTTGCATGTCAATCAAAGGGTAAACAAGACACCTTTATACTCATCCTTTCAAGTTTATGGAGCTAACAAAAGACAGTGCTAACTAAAGAATTTGCTGACTACAAATGTAGTACATTACATTACATCATATAGCCGGGAACAAATCAAAGCCGCTGTAACCATGTTGGGAGAAAGAAAAGTGCATCAAATCAGTAAAGGAATAGCTAGAAATTGCCATTCTTCCACACACCATATGTATTTTTAAATCACCAGATGATGGAACAAACCGAGATCTGTTGACTGCCTGCAATATCTTTCACTATCCCCTTGCTCTACCTAAGGGTGGTAGTAGCAGTAATGGAGGAGGAAGTGTTAATGGTAGGTTGTAATAACTGTGCAGAATCAGATACAGCACCATTGAACCTGCTGCCTCAGTAATAAACACTTTGTAGATGTTACCTCTTACTGGAATTAGTGAGATGGCCCTTCTCTTGCAATACTAACCTCCTTGCTACTCAATTTAAACATTCCATGGTGTTCTTCTTGGAGGCACTCAAAATAACCCTGAAGTTTGCCTCATTGATGCAACACAGTACCTTCAACACATTGCCTTGTGTATGTTGAAAATGCAGGTGGTTTTGCATCATTGCAAAGTTGTTGCAACACTAGCACTTGGTTAATTAATGCTAATGGAAATGTTGATGGTGCTGGTAAAGTTCATGTTAATAGTAGTGGTGTTGGTGTCGTATTAGTAATGGTAATAATGAGAGTGGGTGAGTGTCATAACTCTGTGTGCAGCTTCCAGGAGTTTCTGCGCAGAAGCCACAAAGTGTCCGGTCCTGGCAGGGCTGGAATAACATAGGGGCTGATGGAGCTGCATTTTTTTTTTACACACTATTAGAGTTGCCAGGTATTTCTCGGGTATTTCTTAAGGTTGCCAGGTATTTCTCAGAAGTATTTCTCAGGTATTTGAGGCTGCCTAGCCGGTGCCAGTATTGCAGCAATAGCAATACAAATGTTACTCTCAGTATGAACAGAGATTATTCTGCAATACCAGCGCTGGCCAGTAGGAGTCACTGTGCGTGTGGAGAGAGGCAGGTATAAGTTACAGCATCTCCCTCCCTCTACTCAATGATCCATGGGGGAGCAGCTCTGCACAGAGAGTCCACACAGCAGCTCTGAGAATGCAGAGACAGCTAACAGCTCAGGTAAGTGAGGAATGGGGGGAAAGTTGCAGGGAGACATGGGGACACAGACAATAGGGAAACACAGACACAAGGATACACTGTGAGACATGGGGACACTGAGACACTAGGTGACACTGGGAGACATAGGGACACTAGGGAACACTGAGACACTAGGGGGCACTTGATGACCTGGGGACACAGACACTAGGGGAAACTGTGAGATGGGGACGGTGAGAGACTTGGGGACACTGGGAGACATAGGGACACTTGGGAACATGGGGACCCTGAAATACTAGGAACACAGTGGCCCCATGTCTCCCAGTCAGTGTCCCTAGTGTCTCAGTGTCCCCAGGTCTCGCTGTGTCTCTGTGTCCCCATGTCTCCCAGTGTCCCTAGTGTATGTGTCCCTAGTCTCCCAGAGTCCCCTAGCCTCTCAGTATCCCCATGTATCTGTGACCCAATGTCTCTCCCAGTGACACTGGGAGACATGGGGACACATACTCTAAGGGACACTAGGAGACATAGGGATACAAACACTAGGGGACACTGAGAGACATGGGGACACTGGGGGACACCGGGAGACATAGGGGACTCCCAGTGTCCCTAGTATCTCAGTGTCCCCATGTCTCCCAGTGTCCCTGGTGTCTCTCAGTGGTCATAGTGTGCCAGTGTCCTCAGTGTCTCAGTGTTTCCTAGTCTCCTAGTGTTTCCTAGTCTCCCTGCGTCTCAGCATTTCCTAGTCTCCCAGTGTCTGTGTTCCAATGTCTCCCAGTGTTCCTATGACTCCCAGTGTCTCAGTGTGTCTCAAAGTCAGTGTCCCCACGCATCTTAGTGTCCCCAGGTCTCCCAGTGTTCCCTAATATCTCAGTGTCCCAATGTCTCTTACTGTCCCCTAGTGTCCTAGTGACATGGGGACACTGGGACACATGGGGACAGAGACATGCCCCCTTTTGAGGTTTATTCACCCCTTTCGGCAGTTCTGGTTATGTGATTTG
The DNA here is from genome assembly GCF_036172605.1 of Pelobates fuscus. Taxonomy (NCBI): domain Eukaryota; kingdom Metazoa; phylum Chordata; class Amphibia; order Anura; family Pelobatidae; genus Pelobates; species Pelobates fuscus. The sequence goes on along the minus strand of NC_086319.1, from coordinate 412,097,401 downwards.
CGTCAGTGGCCCACACTTTTACCCTGTCCATAGACTTCCTGCTTTACTGGACACTGCTGTTAATGGATTGCATTTACTTGAAAGATGAAAGCCTGGTTATGTGGTTTCTCATAGCTGCATCCTATGAGTTTCCCTCTAGCACCATCTCCATCAGACGCGGGGGAGGTAGGACTGTGTTAGTGTTTTTGGTTGATAAGATTTTGTAATTAGGCCCATCATAATTGTCAGCACCTGGCCCACTGGGTTCTTAAAGGGACACTCCACACACCCAGACCACTTCTGCCCATTGGAGTGGTCTGGGTGCCAACTCCCACTACTCCTAACCCTGCAAGTGTAATTATTGCAGTTTTTTTTAAACTGCAATAATTACATTGCAGGGTTAACTCCACCTCTAGTGGCTGTCTACTAGACAGCCACTAGAGGGCACTTCCTGCATCATAGCACAGAAAACCTGTGCTAGAGCGTCGCTGGACGTCCTCACGCTGTGTGAGGACCTCCAGTGTCGCTCATTTCCCCATAGGAAAGCATTGAAATTAATTTTCAATGCTTTCCTATGGGGAGCGCTAATGCGCATGCGCATTAGGTCTCCTCGGCTGGTGAGCGGGATCAGTCTCGTTCACCGGCCGACGGAGTCAGTAGGAGGAGCGGCGGAGGAGGAGGAAGCAGCAACGTGGGACATGTCGCTGCCTCAGGTAAGTGACCTGAAGGGGTTTTCACCCCTTCAGAAACTGGGGAGTGGGTGGTGGGAGGGAGAAGGGACCTGCAGTGCCAGGAAAATTGGTTGTTTTCCTGGCACTGGAGTTTCCCTTTAATCTCACCCTGCGTCCTGGCCACAGTGAACACTGTGCAGAGTTTGGTTGCTCCTCGTGCAGAGCAACCCCCCACACGATTTGTCTTCTTGCTTGATGATGCCGGATCATTATGGCAGCTTCGTGCCACCTACAGGAGTCAGTAGAAATGACAGTACCCTGTAGGTGTAGTTTTTTTAATAATATTAAAGTGACAGGTCATATAGTGGTTGAAGGGACAGGCAAGGACAGGAAATGCTTAATAGGGAGGTAAATAACAAATCAGTTCAGGAACTTTATACTCAAAGGTTAACGCAGAAAGTATTTATATACTTGTTCCACCTAACCTGCATTTATAAAACCTTTAATTAATGCCATTGCATCTAATTGTGCGTCTATTGGTCTAAACAATGCAAATGATTGCCGCAAAAAATGTGCATACAACTTGTGATTGGTTGACTCGAGACGAGATGCTACAGCAGTTTAAGAAAAATAATGGAAATAAAGCTCCGGGGCCTGACGCTATTCACCCACGAGTACTTAAGGAGTTAAGTAGGGAAATAAGTGAACCTCTGTATTTCATTTTTCAAGATTCTGTTGTTTCAGGTATTTTACCAGAGGATTGGAGGAAGGCAGATGTTGTTCCTATATTTAAAAAGGGTTCAATATGCTGTCATACCCGGAAGTAGAGACGCCCGATGTTACACACACCAGTCCACTTGCCTAATATTAATCTATAAGTGTACCAGTATGTTACAAATCGCTATTTGTAACTGGCCCTTTAAATGAGAAATTGCCCTGCTTCCCTGGATTGTGGAGAAGCATGTTTGCCAGCCTCCTGCCTCATGACTATGGCCCCTGGAAGATTGTGCCCCTGAAAACTTATTAACATTTATTGGGTGTGTATGGCCCTTTAAGAACCGTCTGGGGACATATTGTGACTTTGCTGAACAATGCCCCTTTAAGACTATGTCCCCAGACCGGTAAAATAACTTGTTCCTGGCTTTCCCCCACTTGGTTCAGTAAATAGGGCTTACTGAACCGAGTACCACACAGGCGGACCACCCAGAAGCTAAAGTGTGCAGGCAATTTACCTCCCAGGCTGTGAGGTTACTGCCGGTCAATTGCACGTGGCGGCGGCCATAATGGTTTCCTCGAATGCGGTCAGCGGTGTATGATAAAGATTCTGTGGAACTGAAATCGGCTACACATTTTGCCGAACACCGCTGACCCTTACCTTCTCCCATATGGAACTTGCAGCTCCAGAGACTAAGTCCCGTTCGAAATGGGACTTAGTCGTTTTTTCGCATGAAATTGACCGACCGCACAGCCCAAATCTATGGAACTGTTTTGGGCAGGAAATTGTGCTTGCGGTCGGTCATAAAGGACTTCCAGCTAACTTTTGATCCACTGGAGGGATTTGGCTGATTTTTGGAAGGATTTATGTTTGATGTATGCTGAGTCTGAATATGTAACTTTTATTGAAATTGAATGTATGGTTTTAAAGTTACAGTGTGTATGTGAAAACTGTATTTTTATTGTATGTAATAATTGGTTTAACTGTTTATCTGAGGGGAGGGAACCTGTGGGCTGTACTATGCTGTTATTGGTTAATTTCATCCTCCCCCTGGGAGTGTCCTGTGTGCACCTTATCCTAATAAAAAGCAGGCTGGGTGTTCCAGTCCTCAGACCTCTTCTGACCCTCAATACGTAGCCGTGTCTCGTTATTGGAGGGAACTGCTATATCACACTGGGGATTGCTATGCGCTGCATATTCCCCTGAGCTCTTAATCACTTAGCTCTTTTAAGAGCTTGTTCCAGATACGCTCTCCTGGAGGAGAGGTCTTCCCCACACGGTCCTGGAGGACAGAAGCCGATCCAGGGTGGAAGGAAGACGGCGCGGCTCCAGTTAAGCTACGGCGGTTGTGGAGTCTGCGGTGGTTGTGGTGTCGTCTGCAGTGCTTGGAGTCCTCTGAGAGCGCTAGGAGCATCCATCAACGGAGGGTACTCGGTCGGGGTACACGGAGCTCCGTTACACAGTATATAAGAAGACCCTCCTGGAACATTCACATCGATCCCTGAGAAAGTCCCAATAGACGAAACTCGTAGGACTTGTGAATACTTTCTTTACTTGTTTTATTTCAATTTTTATTTTATTTGTATATTTTATTGAATATCTACCACCCCACTCGTGTAATTCTGGAGCGTCCTGCTAGCCTTTGAAGTCTGGATATCACACTGGTTGTGGAGATATGCCTTATTTTGTCTGATATCCTCTAAGTGCAATGTTGTGTAATAAATGTGTTAGTTTAATACCATCTGCACTATATTTTTCTTCTTTTTGTTACTCTAAGCCATTAAGAAGACCTTATCTGAAGAGAATCCATCCGTGCCTGAATGCACATCCATCTAGTGAGTTCTCTACCACCCTCACCTTGATATTTATATCTTACATACTACACCATAAATATTTTTATTTTATTTTACAGAATATGTTATATTGTTGTCTCAGGTTGTGTAATATTTTTATTATTCACCTCTTTGGTGTTTGGTTATATACAGCCTTTATCTATTTATTTATTTTTGGTACCTTTTTTTGTTTTTGCCTTCAAAATCCTTGCCTGGAAATTATAGACCTGTGAGCTTAACTTTTGTGACTGGGAAAATATTTGAAGGGCTATTAAGGGATAATATTATGGAATTAATTGGGAAGAACTTTGTTATAAGCAATAATCAACATGGTTTTATGAAACATAGCTCATGTCAAACTAACCTAATTGCATTCTACAAAGAAGTACATAGAAGTATAGATCAGGGTGTAGCAGTGGATGGGATCTACTTGGATTTTGCCAATAGATACGGTTCTTCACAATAGGTTAGTCTTCAAACTAAAAGAATTGGTCTAGATGAATATTCTTGTACTTGGGTACATAGGCGTGCGCACGGGGTGTGCCGGGTGTGCCTGGGCACACCCTAATCCCCGCGGCACGCCTATGCATTGAGACCGGCAGGGGAGATCTCAGGATCTCCCCTGTCGGCTCATGCAGAGCCGGCGCTATCCGAGCGCCGGCTCTGCTCTCAGCCTCCCCTCACCGGCTCACAGGCAGTGAGGGAGGCAGGAGAGGACCCGGGGAGCTATTGCCAGCAGCTCCGCCGGGTTCCTCTCGCGAGATCTGAGCGTTGCCGCGGCAACGCTCAGATCTCGCGTGAGTGAACTCTAGCCCTGCGGGGCTAGAGTTCACTCTCCTCTGGACCACCAGGGATGGCAGCAGCAGCAGGATCCCCCCCCTCCCAGGCATAAGGTAAGAAGGGAGGTGGGGATAACTGATCTGCCTCCACCTCCACTGGACCACCAGGGACAAGGAACAAGAATCCCCCCTCCCCACATAAAGTAAGAAGGGAGGGGGGATATTTAGTAATGTACCCCCACCTCCACCCCCCACAATCACCCACACACATACACACATACACATCACACACACACACACATACACAGCACACACACACATACACAGCACCCACAGACATACACAGCACCCACACACAGCACCCACAGACATACACAGCACCCACAGACATACACAGCACCCACACACAGCACCCACAGACATACACAGCACCCACAGACATACACAGCACCCACAGACATCCACAGCACCCACAGACATACACAACACCCACACACAGCACCCACAGACATACACAGCACCCACAGACATACACAGCACCCACACACATACACATACACAGCACACCCACAGACATACACAGCACACCCACAGACATACACAGCACCCACAGACATACACAGCACCCACACACAGCACCCACAGACATACACAGCACCCACAGACATACACAGCACCCACACACAGCACCCACAGACATACACAGCACCCACACACATACACATACACAGCACACCCACAGACATACACAGCACACCCACAGACATACACAGCACCCACAGACCTACACAGCACCTACACACATACAGCACCCACAGACACACAGCACCCACACACATACAGCACCTACACATACAGCACCCACAGACACACAGCACCCACAGACACACAGCACCCACAGACACACAGCACCCACACACATACAGCACCCACACACACATACAGCACCCACACACACATACAGCACCCACACACACATACAGCACCCACACACACAGCACCCTCACAAACACAAACAGGACCCTAACAAACACACACACACAAAACACTACCAGTACCCTCACACACAAACAGCACCCTGACACACAGTACATTTACAGCACCCTCACAAGTGCACACACACACACACACAAACAGCACCCTGACACACAGTACATTCACAGCACCCCCACAAGCACGCACACACAAACACCCTCACCCACATAGTACACTACCAGCACACACACATCACACTAACAGCACCCTCACACAGCACACACATATATATATATATACACGCCGCGTGTGCTTGTGCTTGAGGGTGCACACCCTAATGCAATAGGCTGCGCACGCCTATGCTTGGGTAGAACATTGGCTTAAGGATAGAGTGTAACGAGTTGTCATTAATGGTACAATTTCAGGCTGGACAAAAGTGGTAAGTGCTGTCCCTCAGGGTTCTGTTTTGGGACAGCTTTTATTTAACATGTATAAATGATATTGAAATAGCCATTGAAAGCCATGTTTCAGTGTTTGCAGATGACACAAAACTTTGTAAAGAAATACAATGTGAGCAGGATATTGCTTTGTTGCAGAGGGATTTGGATAGATTGGGGGACTGGACACTATAACCACAGGACAAGGATTTGGGAATTGTTATAGACAACAAATTAGGCAGCAATATGCAATGTCAACCTGCAGTAGCTATGGCCAGTAAGGTTTTATCATGTATAAATAGGGGTATACATTCTCAAGATAATATAATTTTGCCTCTTTATAAATCTCTGGTAAGACCATACCTTGAATATGCTGTGCAATTTTGGGCACCTGTTCTAAAGAAGGATATTATGGCACTAGAAAAAGTGCAGAGACGAGCTACACCATTGATAAAAGGAAGGGAGCATTTTAGTTATGAAGAAAGGTTAAAAAATTTAAATATCTTCAGTTTGGAAAAATGGCGCCTCAGAGGGGATGTGATAACATTATACAAATATATTAGGTGCCAGTACAAACCTTTATCTGGAAATCTATTCATAAACAGGGCTATACATAGGACACAAGGTCACACATTTAGGCTGGAAGAAAGGAGATTTCATCTAAGGCAAAGAAAAGGTTTTACTACAGTAAGAACAATAAGAATATATAATTTTCTGCCTGAAGAGGTGGTTTTATCAGAGTCCATTCAGATGTTTAAACTGCAATTGGATAAATACTTACAAAAACATAACATACAGGGATATCATTTCTAATTAGTGGGATAATAGCTGTTTGATCCTAGGATACATCAAACTGCTATTTTGGGGTCATTTTTTTCCTAGTTTGTTGCAAAATTGGAAGCGCTTCGGACTAGTTTTTTTTTTTTTGCCTTCTTTTGGATCAACAGCAAAAACATATGTGAGGAAGGCTGAACTTGATGGGCGCAAGTCTCTTTTCAGCTATGTAACTATGTAACATCAGCAAAGTATTTTATTTGGATCATAATTTTCATGAAGACACCATTGACTTTATTGCAATAATTCAATCATTTTAGCAACTGATTGTTTAAAAGAAAATTGAGCAAAAGGATAAAATGAACTGTTTCTTTATTAGTAAACTAAATAATTACCCTCTCAGGATATTATTTTCTGGAATAGCTGCTTTGCTCCAGGGAACATTGTGAATTCCCTATAGGATTGACACATGTTTAAACTGACAGTATCAACCAAACAGCAGCATTATAAACCGATAAATACTAGGTGCGTCTCACACAGAGATTGTTCTGTTCCTTTTCTGTGTTAGATGCCATTAATGTTGGTTCTTTAAGTCAGTCTTCTAGCATTAACCAGTGATTTGATGTGAGTCAGCCTCTGGATCATAGTGTATGTGAAAAAACCTCCCGGATTGAGAGATAATGGTACTGATTATACCTGGATGAGATGGATAAATTCAAAAGACTTCCATTGTGAAAAATATATTTAAAAAAAAAAAAAAAAAAAAGATAAAATAAAATACAATGTTGGTGAGTATTATTTTATTTCTTTATGATTCTATTAAATAATGAATTATGTACTTGCAAAATGGCAACCAATCATTAAAATTTTGCAAATTAGTTTCCAAACATATACATTATGCTTATAGAACATAATAATAAAAACTATTAGATTTTTAGAAATATGTCCTATCTATCTATCTATCTATCTATCTATCTATCTATCTATCTATCTATCGATAGATAGATAGATAGATAGATAGGACATATAGGACATATAGGACATATTCGATAGATAGATAGATAGAGACATAGAACGATAGTTCTATGTCTCTATCTATCTATCTCTCACTCAAGTAAGCAGATTTAAAGAGGCCAGAGTTGCTGAACTAGAAAAAATATCATTATATTAAGTAAGCTATGCATTCAGTTTTGCTACTCTTGCCTTAAATTTTTAATTCTTACTTTAATGAATAGTCCTGTACAGCATTTTGAAGTGGTCAAGGTACAAGGTGCATGTATGTGCAGTGTTTCAGTATGATCTGAGCAATCACCCTGATGCTTTTGGTGTTCAGATTCAAATCGGTGCTTTACACCAAGTAGAGAATTTGTGGATTCACACAGCACCAATTTTAATTACCCATTAGTTCCTCCCACTTTAATGTTAATCTAAGGACCACAACAAGCACTGGGTCCTACCTATCCTATTATTATTAGGTCCCCCACCAACAACAAATGGGTGTTGGAGGGAACCTAGGTCCTCTTTCATGAATTTTATAATAGCCCCTGCCAGATGCACCACATTTTACTTTATGACATTGCCCCACCCGCTAACAACGGTAATTTTTTCTATTTTGGTGGCTGGCTAGAAAGCGACGGCCATCGTACACAATTAAATCTCGCACTGCCATGCTGGACAAAAGTGGTAAGTGGTGTCTCTCAGGGTTCTGTTTTGGAACCGCTTTTATTTAACATATTAAATAAATAGTGTTTTGGAAAGTTAGAGAGTCACATATAAGGCTTGCATTTCATTTTTTTCACATTGAAATTTGCCAGATTGGCTATGTTGCCTTTGAGAGCGTATGGTAGCCCAGGAATGAGAATTACCCCCATGATGGCATACCATTTGCAAAAGTAGACAACCCGAGGTATTGCAAGTGGGGTATGTCCAGTCTTTCTTAGTAGCCACTTAGTCACAAACACTGGCCAAATATTAGTTTTTTGCTTTTTTCACACAAAAACAAATATGAACGCTAACTTCTCATTCCTAGGCTACCACACCGTCTCAAAGGTAACATTACTAATCTGGAAAATTTCAATTTGAAAATGGAACGTTCTATATTTGACCCTGTAACTTTCCAAAACACCATAAAACCTGTTAATAGAGGGTACTGTTGTACTCGTGAGACATCGCTGATTACAAATATGTGCATTTTTTGCAGTAAAACCTAACAGTATTATGACATTCACAGCTAAAATGTCAGACGGAAATAACATTTTTTTAAAAAATCTTATTTTCTCACATTTGTTTACATTTTATTCATAATAAATTATGTTCCATATATGAATAGTTAATGATAAATTAAAGGCCTGTTTCTCCTGAACAAAATGATATATAATAAGTGTGGGTGCACTTAATGTGACAGCGGTGAATTACGGTTGAACAGACATATAGCGCAAATTCCAGTTTTTGTTTACGTTTTGTTTTGATCAGAACGTGCACTATTGACTCCGTCCTGAAAGGGTTAATATATTTTTCTCTATATCAGTGGCGTACTAAGGGGGGGGCGGGGGGGGCGGCCTGCCCAGGGTGCCACTGACTAGGGGGGTGCCATGACGTCCGGTGTCATGTGTCACCCCCCGGCCCCCATCATTACGCTGCGCACAGCCGCAGCACCTTTGCGGCCCGGCAGGACTTACATGGATGAGAAGGGGAGGAGTGTTGCAGGCCGCGGCGTCGCGCAACGTGATGACGTCGTGCGCAGCGCCGTCAGCCCGCCTTCACGGATCTTCAGCGGAAGGATCCGGGCGGTGAGGCACCCAGTCGGTCAAGGCATCAATAAAATGTAAGTAGTAATTTTATGTGATGGGGCTAAATTAATTAAAGGGGGGGTGGGGGGTGGATAATGGATTAAAGAATTAAAGGGGAGGGAGGTTTAATTAAGGGGGGTGTATTAATTAATGGGGGGGTGTATTAATTAAGGGGGGAGTGAGTATTCATTAAGGGGGGCGTATTAATTAAGGTTTGAGTGAGTATTAATTAAGGGGGGTGTATTAATTAAGGTTTGAGTGAGTATTAATTAAGGGGGGTGTATTAATTAAGGTGTGAGTGAGTATTAATTAAGGGGGGTGTATTAATTAAGGGGGTGTATTAAGGGGGAGTGAGTATTAATTAAGGGGGGTGTATTAATTAAGGGGGGGGGTGAGTATTAAGGGGGGTGTATTAATTAAGGGGGTGTACTGATTAATTAAGGGGGAGTATTAATTAAGGGGGGAGTGAGTATTAATTAAGGGGGGTGTGGGTTAATTAAGGGGGTGTGGATTAATTAAGGGGGTGTGGATTAATTAAGGGGGGTGTATTGATTAAGTGGGTGTATTAAGGGGGGAGTGAGTATTACTTAAGGGGAGTGTATTAATTAAGGGGGGAGTGAGTATTAAGGGGGGTGTATTAATTAAGGGGGTGTATTAATTAAGGGGGGTGTATTGATTAATTAAGGGGGGAGTGAGTATTAGTTAAGGGGGTGTATTAATTAAGGGGGGTGTATTAATTAAGGGGGGGGTGAGTATTAATTAAGGGGGTGTATTAATTAAGGGGGTGTATTAATTAAGGGGGGTGTATTGATTAATTAAGGGGGGAGTATTAATTAAGGGGGGAGTGAGTATTAATTAAGGGGGTGTGGGTTAATTAAGGGGTGTGTGGATTAATTAAGGGGAGAGTGAGTATTAATTAAGGGTGGTGTATTAAGGGGGAGTGAGGATTAATTAAGGGGTGAGTGGATTAATTAAGAGGGGAGTGGATTAATTAAGGGGGTGTGGATTAATTAAGGGGGTGTGGATTAATTAAGGGGGGTGGAGTAATTAAGGGGGTGTATTAAGGGGGAGTGAGGATTAATTAAGGGGGTGTATTAATTAAGGGGGTGTATTAATTAAGGGTGTGTGGATTAATTAAGGGGGGTGTATTAATTAAGGGGTGTGTTGATTAATTAAGGGGGTGTATTAATTAAGGGGGAGTGAGGATTAATTAAGGGGGGTGTATTAATTAAGGGGGGGTGAGGATTTATTAAGGGGGGTGTATTAATTAAGGGGGGTGTGGATTAATTAAAGGGGGCTGTGGATTAAAGAATTAAAGGGGGAGGTTTAAATAATGGGGGTGCAGGGTTTTTTTTATTAAGGGGGTTGCAGTATTCTATTTATTAAGGGAGGATGTGCACTGCAGATTTTTGTTTTTTGTTAAGGGGGTGTGCAGGGTTTTTATAAGGGGGGTGTGCAGGTTTTTTGTTATTAAGAGGGGGTGTGTACGTTTTTGTTTTTTATTAAGGGGGTGTGCAGGGTTTTTATGTGTAGGGAGTGAATGAAATTTATGTGATCGGGGTGCAGGGTTTTTATATGAAGGGCGAGACAAGGGGCTTTGTAGAAAGGGGCGGGGCAGGGCAGGAGTTTTCTAGAAGGTTCTCACCAGCCCCTTTCTACAAAAGCACTGGTATTGAAAATATTGAAAAAATATGTGGGTGTTTTCTTACATTTTTATTATGGGGGGGGGGGGGGGGTGCCACACTCGGGGTCCGCCCCGGGTGCCAAATGCTCTAGGTACGCCCCTGCTCTATATTTAGATATCGTTATCTTTAAAACTATACACCAATCTCTGCTTTCAATCAAAAAGTGGAAATAATATTTTCACACCAAAATGTGTTCTCTATTTTTTTCCCCAGTGCAATGCATGCCATAAACAAGACCATCATCACTGAATTTCTCCTGCTCGGATTTCAGAATTTACAAAGTTTCAAGATATTGATTTTATTTTTCTTCCTTATTTTTTATTTTGTGACTGTATGTGGAAACCTTCTGATTATTTGCCTGGTGGTAACAAATAGCAGTCTCCAGTCTCCCATGTACTTCTTCCTAACACACTTGTCCATTTCTGATTTACTTCTGACCACAGTCATTGTCCCCAACACACTTTATATTACATATAATGAAGGTGGCACTATGTCTTTTTTAGGTTGCCTGACTCAATTTTCTTTTTATGCTTTTTCTGAAGTTTCTGAATGTTTTGTTCTCTCCATAATGGCTTATGACAGATATATGGCCATCTGTAAACCATTGAGATATAGCACTCTAATGAACCCTGTGGTCTGCATTAAGATGATTATCATTTCTTGGATCTTAATTCTTTGTATGATTTTGACTGAGATGTTATCAATAACTAAGCTTAATTTTTGTGGGCCAAATATTATTGACCATTTTTTCTGTGATCTTGTCCCACTAATGGAGCTTTCTTGTTCAGACACTTATTATCTTGAAGTGAACATTTACATCTGGTCTATCGTTATTATTCTTTTCCCTTTTCTGATTATTACAGGCTCTTATGTATACATTATCCAGGCAGTCCTTCGGATCTCCACCACAAGTGGACGGTGGAAAACATTCTCTACTTGCAGCTCCCACCTGACTGTGGTGTGTATATTCTTTGGGACAGTGATTGGGAATTACCTTGTTCCTGCCAAAGGAAAGTCATTGACTGTCAGCAAAAGTATATCTTTATTGTACACTGTGGTGACTCCTATGATTAACCCAATCATATACAGTCTAAGGAACAGAGACATCAAAGAAGCCATCAAGAAATTATGTAAAATAAATATTTCAAATTAATTGCTGCAAGTAATTCACTTTTCTGATTAAATATCTCTGGATAATAGCTTGATATGCTAAACTTATTTTATAAGCAATTTGATATATTCTTGTGCAGTTGCACAATGAATTTTGAATGATATAAAATCCCAAAAGTGTGATATCTAATCAGCATTTCCTGGGTATATTTCTGCTTTTAGTAACAATTATTGGTTTAAATTAATTAATCCAGCATATTTACCAGCTTTCTTAGTAGAAAATTCTTTAGGCTTGAAGATATAATCCCATGAATGGTGAATGCGAGTAAGAGTTTAGATAGAGAAATTGAGTGAAAATATAGAATGGTAGTGTTGTAAATTTTCTAAGTCAGAATTGATCTGGCCAACCAAGAAATTCAGTTGGAAAGGAGCTGATAATTTATTTTTCCAAGTCTCAGAAGTTCAGTTGGGAAGACAGAGTGTTAGGTGTGTCCAGAGTGCGTTCCTTTGTCTGGTCTGATCTGATGCTTTGATGATCTCATGAATCTTGCATCCCACCTTCTGGATTCAACCCTGGATCTTTCTTTTATTTATTTCTTCTCTCTTTTCTCTTCCCCTAACAGTGTCGTGTTCTCATTTTTAAAGAATCCCTTGTCTTGAATTTCTGTACGTCACTTATTTAAAGTGACCAATGGGATTAGGTAGGTACTCTATTCTAATGAACGTCTTATATACATTGATCAGTAGATGTCGTTGCAGCATCACAATAATTCTAATCACTAATTCCAACTACCACTTTGTCTAAGAGGTTAACTGTATTTTGTCATGCTAATGATGTCAAATTGTCTTATCTCTATGGTCATGCCATCAAGAATGAATGGCAAACTTCAAGGGATATTGTTAGACTAAGCCTCCTTATCATGCCATAAAATATATTTTTGATGCATCTGGACTTTGGTTCAACTCACTCTTACAATGGGGTCTTGTAGAAAACCCATTAAATTTAAAATGTAAAATTAATTTCTGGTAGGGAATATCTCATTTTAAAAATTCTATTTGTGTTTAGTTTTGCCAGTTACACTGTCTTATTGTATGAAGCTAATGTGTCTGTACTAGTAATATGTGACAATATGTAATAAATACATGTATTTTACACATATTCCACTAATATTAGTTTTAATAATAGTACAATTTATTCATTCACTAATGTATATGAATATTCAGTATTATTAACCCATCAGCTCCTTTGGCTTCCAATATCAGCTCCCTCAAAACATGTGACATCTGTGGTATTGTGCTGTATGATAAAACTGCATATTTTAGAGTGGCCTTTTATTGTGGCCAGCCTAAGGCACACCTGTGCAATAATCATGCTGTCTAATCAGCATCTTTATATGCCACACCTGTGAGGTGGATGGATTACTCCCGAGCTTCAACATAAAGGCGTGCCATTCCCTTCTTTGGCTCAGAAAACCGTGCTGTATAGACTCCGTTTTTTAGCTCTGGACTCCCCTACTTTGTGTCAGCACCCAAGCCGGAAACACAGACAGCATGACAGGGATGCAGGCCATGATGGCTCCCATCCTTTCATCCACATGAGCAACTGTTGACACCCATGATGTCTAGAATCTCCAGACTTTGGATGTCTTACCCTCCCATGTAGTACCCTACGTCATGCTCCTTACTTCCATCCCCTCAGTGTTACACTGCCAGTTGCTATCCAGCACATGTTTCCTTGTCTAGTGTTATTATCTGTACAGTAAGTTCCCCTGTCCTTTGGAAGGACATAGCTACGAGACTTGTCAGTAGTACAAAGCTAGGGAACACAGACGGTACAATTTGACTGTGCCATATTCATACTTGCCTTTTGTCACTAAGAGGCGTCTGCAACAAAACCGCTATTTTGCTTTCCCCAGAGTCATTCCCCTACTCCGTTCAGACATTTCTTTAATATTTTATTCCCCATTCATTCGAAGAGACTAAGTACCGCACAACGACCACCCCCCTGGCTCATTAAGGTCAAACAAACCACAGGGATTCAGTGCTCTCTTTGTGTGGTCACTGTTCGTATAACTGTAACGGACCGTTTTGCACACAAGAGGTTAAAAAACGTTTAGGCGATATTCCCCTTTCAGATGCACAGGCAGCTACTGCAATCACCAATCGCCCAAACTGCAAACACACAAATTCTCCAACTCCCGAACTGGAACCATACAAATCCTCCAACTCCCGAACAGGAAACACACGAATGCTGTGAAACAGCCGGACAGGAAAAATCATACAAACAGCTTACACTCCTGGCAGTCGCACTGTAACAGCATACAATCCAATTCCCCCCCAAGAACGAGATGACACTTCATTTGAGGATCAAGCAGAACTGATTTACTGGGGCTACCTGCCCGACTTTTATGCAGGTCTCCCACCTGGTGGACACTCCCCTAGGTGACCAGATGGAAGACTGGGATACAGGATAGACACTGAACAATTACAGACATACAGTGTAAAACATTCCCACAATACATTGTAATCCCTCCATTCTATCCTGGAGATTATTGGGAAGTAATCCAATTATCTCCAAGGACAGAGGCAAGACTATATTAACCACATGGCAGACAAAGGACGGTAAAAAGACATTAAACTATACAATGTTACATTTATTACATAAAATACCCACGTGTAACATATCCCCAGATAGCTTAGATCTGAGCGCACATTATTACCGAATGGCGCTCAGATCACATACATACAGTTCAATTGTCATGGAGCCAAAGTCTCTTATTACCCGAATAGGCTCCATGGCATAGCTATCATAGCCATTGTACAGAACACTGGTGAGACCTCACTTGGAGTACTGTACACAGTACTGGAGACCATATCTTCAGAAGGATATTGATACCTTAGAGAGAGTTCAAAGCAGGGCTACTAAACTGGTTCATGGATTGCAGGATAAAACTTACCAGGAAAGGTTAAAGGATCTTAACATGTATAGCTTGGTGGAAAGACGAGACAGGGGGATATGATAGAAACATTTAAATACATAAAGGGAATCAACACAGTAAAGGAGGAGACTATATTTAAAAGAAGAAAAACTACCACAACCAGAGGACATAGTCTAAAATTAGAAGGACAAAGGTTTAAAAATAATATCAGGAAGTATTACTTTACTGAGAGGGTAGTGGATGCATGGAATAGCCATCCAGCTGAAGTGGTAGAGGTTAACACAGTAAAGGAGTTTAAGCATGCGTGGGATAGGCATAAGGCTATCCTTACTATAAGATAATGCCAGGGACTAATGAAAGTATTTAGAAAACTGGGCAGACTAGATGGGCCGAATGGTTCTTATCTGCCGTCACATTCTATGTTTCTATGTTTCTATCTGGGTTAAAGCCTTCACATAGTTAAAGTCCCGATTGATCCGGCTAAACGACAGGAGCTAGAAGCAGGGAAGGCTGGCGGCTCTGCGGTGTTCGCGAGTATAAGAGTCCATTTTTAGTTCCATGAATTTGGGACTGAACACCTCTGACCATGCAGAATGCTGCCACCCTGTGTTAGTTATGCCCAACTGCGAACACCCGGTAGCAATCAATTAAGCTGCGGTTAACTGCAGCTACCGGGCGGTCAATTGATGGCACATGCCACTTCTGGGAGGCCATTTGAAGACATCCAAAAGTCCCTGGTGGTCGGACGTTCGTTCGTTTTTTAGTTCGGTAGATTGAATCTACCAAACGCCCCGGGCAGAAAGGCATGAATAAGCCTTTCTGCAGGGAAAATAGTGTTTTTTAAATGCCGGTCCATAGTCTAAGGGATGCAGGCGGGCAACCAGGCTCCTCCAATGCAGTGGCGAGGTTGGTTCCGCCACAATAACCAAACGCGACGTAGTGGAGAAAATGATGGCCATCTTTTTGCAGGAAAGCAGGCAGTGGGACTTAGTCATCGAGTGCCTGGAACTCTGAGGTGGCCACTCAATGGCCTGAACACAGGTGAAAATGTACAAAAGCCTGCTTCTGTTCGTAGCAAGCCAGAAGATCGCTGTTTGACAGATAGTCGGATCTCACGAACAAACACTGCCCTATGAGCCAGAGGACCAATTCCCCTTCATTCCTTCACCTTTTCATTTCATCTAAAAACTCGCATTTGGTGCATTGGCCGGGAAGCTCATCGTTCAACGATAGCTGAGAAGCAGAGCCGTGAGACGGTCTATCTTTGCCCACGTTCTCTACGGCTGCACCCCTGAACTTCTGCGTGGACCTCCCTTCGTCTCGGCGCCACTGGTCTGTTGTCCAGGAGATCATCGGCCTCTACGTAGTAAGTGCTGGGGTGTCCCCGTCGATGAGTGTGAACTCAGGTTCAGGAACGAGGAGGTAAGACGACCGCTGTTTTAGACGGCGGACCCACTAGGGGTATACCGATTGTGCGGTAGGCCCATAAGGGGTTAAATCTGTGTATGGAATCTGCCCCCTCTGTCGGAGGGAAGGAGCGAAGGCGCACCGCTCAATCGAACGCTCTTTAGTAAGACCGTTTGATTTGGTTTGGAGTCAGGCGGGGTTCTGTGTAAATAGCCCTAGCCGGACACCGGTGTCTTGTCTAGACTAGCGTTCTAGGGTGTACAATTTGTTCGCTAGGTCGGAGGGACCGGGAGACTAAGCGGCGTCTGTGTAAATTCAGTCCGCTAGCTCTCAACCTATCTTGGCTAAGTGGGAAGGCGTGTACATTTGGAACCCACTAGACTATTGATAGAGTAGAAAGACTAAAAGGGTTCTGTTGTAAATTCCACCCTCTAGTTCGCTATATGTGGTGCTTGGGCAGTGTGGCTAACCAAAACGGATGTAGATAGTTTTAGGTAGTCCATCAAGGTACTGGCCAATAGTTTAGTTGGGATTGTATATGTGTTAAAGATTGTTAGTAAAGTGTATATCTTGTTAGATAGCGCGAGCTCAGCCGTCTAGCGAGAGTGTTAATAGTGTGTTGCTGTATTATAGTGCACGGTACCATAACCTTGTATATTTACTGACACTGTATATAAGTACTAATCATTGTCGTCTATTGCATGTCTAACACCATAACCACTAATAATTGTATTGTGACCTTAAATTGTACTTTGACCTATGCTAACCGTACTGTAACTGCTGTTTGTAAAAAGACGATGTTACTGGGGTGTGTTATAGACGGGTAATTCATATATAGAGAATTATAGCGTGGGTGACTGTATAATTTCGCCAAAGGGCATAATATCGATTACTTAGTGACTGGTGTAACAGCTGTGTGTGCACGGGAATTCCCTGAGTGTTCATTGTGTTATTGTGTACGTTTCACTTGGTAACTGTACCACGTGGTGCTGTTGCCGGAAGAAACGGGTGTGACTGTTGAATAGAGTGTGTGTATAGCATTCGTTGTCAACGACGCTCCATTGATAAGTATGGGTGCGTCGGAGTCGACGATTTTGGATCCCTTAGGTTGTATAGTGAAGAATTTTAAAAAGGGATTTACAAAATGTGATTTTGGGGTTAAAATGTCTTCTGTACATTTGGCCACTTTGTGCACTAGGGAGTGGCCTACTTTGGTTGCGGCATGGCCGCCACGTGGCAGTTTAGATCCAAATCTGGTACAGCGTGTACACGTGGCTGTATCAGGTAGGCCTGAACTTTACGGACAGTTTCCATACATTGATTGTTGGAGGCAGGCCGTAAACGACTCGCCAAGATGGATCCGGATATGCCACGAGGAGCAATGTCGCCTCATGGTGGCCAGGACTTGTTTGTCCACTAGGACCACGGTTAAGCCCATTTTGGACACGCCCCCTGAGTCCGAGATCCCTATGCCGCCCCCTTATTTCCCTGTAGGGGGAGGTGATACAAGTACAGGAAGTTCTACACCCACTCGCCCATTGTCCCCATCCACATCCGCTTCCTCCTCCAGTTCAGAATCCACCCCCCGCCATACTAAACTTCCCCTTCCGGTACCAACCCCCGTTAAACCCATATATCCTGATTTGGCGCCAATTCAAGCTTCCGGTCAGGCTTCTTCTAGCCCGGCTCGGAATATTCTATTCACCGACCTTCCCCAAAGTCAAGCTTCTACATCCTCATGTCTTACTACCCCCCGACCGGAACCTCTAACCGACGCCCCTCCACGTAGCCCTATACTAACCAGACAACTGACCGGTACCCAAAAACCCAAACATTACCAGATGCCTCTTCGTTTGAATCCTGGGTCAGCCTATCTTGACGCTTTAGGGCAAATGGTGTATGCTGACCCAGTCTTCGTATATGTCCCGTTCACGACTACCGATCTCTTGAATTGGAAGACCCACAATTCCTCGTATACTGAGAAACCACAAGCCATGACCGACCTGTTCACCTCGATAGTCCAGACGCATAATCCAACCTGGGCTGATTGCCAGCAATTATTAATGACATTGTTTAATAATGAGGAGAGGACTAGGATTAACCAAGCGGCCATTAAAGCGCTAGAGGAAGAAGCCCGTACTTTAAATCAAGCCAATCCAGCAGCATGGGCCGCAACACATTATCCTAATACCGATCCCGAATGGAATGTTAATGGCGCAGATATGGTCCAACTAAAAGCCTATAGAGACGCTATAATTGCTGGCATGAGAGCCGGAGGGAAGAAAGCTATAAATATGTCGAAGACAGTTGAGGTGATTCAGAAAAGTGATGAAGCGCCCAGTGTCTTTTATGACCGATTATTGGAGGCATACCGCTTGTATACCCCCTTTAATCCGGAAGACACCGAGAATTCCCGAATGGTAAACTCTGCCTTTGTCAGCCAAGCCTACGGGGATATTAAGCGCAAGCTACAGAAGTTAGAAGGGTTTGCAGGAATGTCCATCACCCAACTAATGGAGGTAGCAAATAAGGTGTACATGAATAGGGAATCAGAAAGTAAGAAAGAGGAAGAGCGCAAGATGCGTAAAAAGGCGGATATGCTAGCGGTAGCGATCGCAGGCGTAGATAGACGGGGCCCAGATAGAGGCGATAGTAGGTGGAATAGGGAGCCCATGAGTAGGAATCAGTGCGCGTATTGCAGAGAAGAAGGGCATTGGAGAAGCGAGTGTCCGAAAAGAGAGCAGTACGAGAGAGACCCACCCAGGGCAGGTTATGGAAACTTTAGAGGCAGAGCGAGAGGTAGAGGAGGCCCCGGAGGGAGTAATAGTGGTAACAGAGGAAGTGTAAGAGAAGACAGGTACTATCCCGCAGCGCAAAGGTCCCGCGATAGAGAAGGTAGGGACTTTGTAGGATTGGCTGACACGGTCATGGAAGACTATTGATACCGACCGGGCTCCATTCCCCTTGGTCGAGCGGAGCCTATGGTCGATGTATCAGTAGGGGGAAAAAGGAGTGCATTCATGATCGACACTGGTGCTGAACATTCGGTGGTGACTAACCTAGTTGCTCCTCCATCTGGAAGAACTATTACTGTGATAGGAGCAACTGGAAGAAGTGCTGCAAAACCGGTTCTTAAAAGTCGACTCTGTACATTGGGAGGCCACGTAGTAAAACATCAATTCCTTTACATGCCTGAATGTCCAGTCCAATTGCTGGGACGTGATTTGCTATCCAAATTACAAGCGCAGATTACGTTCCTACCAAACGGAACAACATCCTTAAAGTTTAATGGACCTTCAGGTATTATGACATTATCCGTACCAAAGGAAGAAGAGTGGCGACTTTATACAGCGTTGACTAGCCAAAACCCTAGGAGTGATGAATCCTTATTCAACATACCAGGAGTTTGGGCAGAGAACAACCCACCAGGACTGGCCCGCAATATTCCACCTATTAAAATCGAACTAAAACTTGGGGTTTATCCAGTGAGCCTAGGACAATATCACATTCCGCAGAAGGCTAAGAAGAACATTCAATCTTATCTGGATAAGTTCATACGGTATGGTATCCTAAAATTCTGTACTTCCCCCTGGAACACCCCATTGCTGCCTGTTCAAAAGCCCGGTACAGATGAGTATCGCCCTGTGCAGGACTTGAGAGCAGTCAATGATGCGGTTGTTAGTATACATCCAGTTGTGCCCAATCCGTATAACCTGCTTGCTTTAATTCCGGGCGGGGCTACCTATTTTACAGTCTTAGACCTCAAAGATGCCTTCTTTTGCCTCCGAATTGCCGCAGAAAGCCAATGTATCTTCGCTTTCCAATGGGAAAACGCTGTAACGGGCTCGAAACGCCAAATTACTTGGACAAGACTGCCTCAAGGGTTTAAAAATTCACCGACCCTATTTGGTTCAGCTCTAAGTCAAGATCTACTGGATTTCAAGTCCATCCCAGGAGAGTGTGTATTGTTACAATATGTAGATGACTTGTTGATAGCCGCAGTCACAAGAGAAATATGTCAGCAAGCAACGCACGATCTACTACACATTCTCTGGAAGGCAGGATACAAGGTGTCTAGGAAGAAGGCTCAGTTGTGTCTGCCAACTTTCAAATATCTGGGAATCCATATCTCTGAAGGTCAAAGGATAATGGGGCCAGAGAGAAAAGAAGCTGTGTGTCAAATACCAACACCCAAGAATAGAAGACAAGTGCGAGAGTTCTTGGGGGCAGCAGGCTTCTGTAGGATATGGATTCCCAGTTACGCGATATTGGCAAAACCTCTGTATGCAGCTATCAAGGGTACAGAACACGACCCCTTCTTATGGACTCAAGAACAGCAAACGGCATTTGAAGATGTGAAGAAGGCTTTGATGAGTGCCCCAGCATTAGGTCTGCCTGATCACACACGACCATTCTACCTGTATGTACACGAGCAAAGAAGAATGGCTGTGGGAGTATTGACACAGTACTTGGGATCATGGCAAAGACCTGTTGCCTACATGTCTAAGCAACTGGATGCAGTGGCCAGCGGACTTCCACCTTGTCTAAGAGCCGTAGTTGCAGCCGCCCTGCTGGTAGCTGAAGCCGATAAACTCACTCTGGGTCAAGAACTTTATGTACGAGTCCCACATGCAGTACAGACGTTGTTGGATTACAAAGGAAATCATTGGTTTAGTAACAGCCGTATGACCAAGTATCAAGCAATGTTGTTTGAAAACCCAAGAGTGCATTTAGAGACTGTAAATACCTTAAATCCAGCTACCCTTTTGCCACAACCTACTGAAAGTCAACATGATTGTTTGGAAGTGATGGATGAAGTATTCTCAAGTAGACCAGATCTTCGTGATTTTCCCATCCAGAACCCCGATGTTCAATATTATACAGACGGCAGTAGTTATGTGAAAGAAGGGATCCGCTATGCAGGATATGCAGCAACAACGATAGACAAGGTGATAGAAGCTCGGCCACTGGCAAAAGGAACATCAGCACAGAAAGCAGAATTGATAGCACTGACACGAGCGTTACAATTGGCTGAAGGTTTAAGAGTGAACATCTACACGGACTCCAAGTATGCGTTTTTAGCCACTCATGCCCACGGAGCTTTGTATAAAGAAAGAGGACTATTGAATTCAGAGGGCAAAGAAATCAAGTACGCAGCTGAAATCCTACAACTATTAGAAGCAGTATGGGAACCGAAAGAAGTCGGAATCATACATTGTCGAGCGCATCTGAGAGGAGATGGTGATGTAACCAAAGGAAACCGGATGGCAGATAATGCAGCTAAGCGTGCCGCTGAATCAGGAAGACAGGAATATGTGGAACATATAGCTGCTCTTATACCAACCCCACTGTCTCAATGGACTCCAGTTTATACAGCTCAAGAAGAGGAGTGGTTAAAGACTGAATCTGGAAAGTATTTGGAGAACAAATGGTATCAGTTAGAAGATGGGAGAATAGTTATTCCAGCATCACTAGCGGTAGAAATTGTCCAAAACTATCACAATGGGACACATTCTGGGAGAGATAGTACAGAAGAATCTCTCAGAAAACATTTCTACATACCAAGATTGTCCAACTTAACTCAAGCCATTGTACGAAGATGTGTAACGTGTGCTAAAAAAAATGCAAGGCAAGGACCAGTAAAGCCACCAGGAGTCCAGTTTATGGGGGGACTCCCTATGTCCGATCTACAAATTGACTATACAGTAATGCCTAAATCTGGTGGACATCGCTACCTACTAGTAGTTGTGTGCACCTATTTAGGCTGGGTAGAAGCATGTCCTACTCGTACAGAGAAAGCAGGAGAAGTTGTGAGATTCCTGCTACGAGAAATAATACTCCGATATGGACTACCCTGCTCTATAGGATCGGACAATGGTCCAGCTTTTGTTCATCAATGCCTACAACAACTGACTCATATGCTTGGTATAAAGTGGAGACTTCATACGGCATATAGACCCCAGAGTTCTGGTAAGGTAGAGAGAATGAATAGAACTATTAAGAACCAGTTGGCAAAAATGTGTCAGGAAACCCAACTTAAGTGGAACGTTCTTTTGCCCATAGCTCTGTTACGAATCCGCAGTACACCTACCAGAAGGATGGGCCTCTCTCCTTTTGAAATCATGTATGGGCGACCACCTCCCGTACTTGGTAACTTAAGGGGGGATTTGAGTCAGTTGGGAGAAGGAATTACTCGGCAGCAGGTTGTAGAGTTGGGTAAGACTATGGAGGAGGTACAGAAATGGGTACAAGATAGATTACCTGTGAATATTTATCCCCCAGTTCATAGTTACCACCCAGGAGACCAAGTGTGGACTAAAGAGTGGAATAATGTACCGTTAGGGCCCAAGTGGAGAGGTCCTTATGTTGTTCTTTTGTCTACCCCTACAGCGATAAAAGTGGCCGAAGTAAATCCGTGGATACATCACTCCAGGGTTAAACCAGCAGCGGTCGATTCTTGGCAAGCTACAGCAGATCCAGAGAATCCCTGCAAGATCCGGTTAAAGCGCACGACTCAGTCGGAGTGACGAGGAACCTTGTGGATTACAAATTTTATTGTTTCAGAGATTGGTAAGTGAGTGAGACGCCCATAATAAAGCCTGTCCTCTCACCAACGAGTGATTTAAAAGCCAGGAAAAGTCTCGAAGAGACCCCTGTGAAGACCAGCAGAACTCCATTCCCTGCAGCCCTTACTCCTGGAAGCTGAGGTGCCATCGCACGGACGAAGACTGAGGATGCCGACGAAAGATGTGCTTATGATAATGTTTATTTATATGTATTTTTATATTCAGGAAGGTAGAGGTACCGACACTCCTAGCTGTGAGGTATGCATTAAGACTACAAGAACAGGTAATCATGTTTCCCAGACCCTAATTTGGCATTCGCAATATGAATGTAAAGGAGATGTATCTAGGTGTAGATATCTAAATGTAGAGTATAGTGTATGCCATCTAGGGGTAGGAGAACCTAAGTGCTTCAATCCAGAGTATCAACCCCGTACAATTTGGTTGACTCTCAGGAATGGAGATCCTCAGGGGACCCTAATAAATAAAACGGTATTAGAATCCGTACATTCTTCGGGTGTTCTGCTATTTGATGCATGTAAGGCGATATCAAGTGGTAGAAAGCCGTGGAATGTATGTGGGGATCTTAGATGGGAGAGAACGTATGGGTCTAATGATAAATATATTTGTCCCAGCAGTAAAAATAAGTATGTGAGTCCTAGATGCCCAAATAGAGAATATAATTTTTGCCCATATTGGTCTTGTGTGGGGTGGGCAACTTGGGGACAGACAGCAGACAAGGATATGATTGTGACTAAGTTGCCTACCAATCCATACTGTAAGTCTATGGAATGCAATCCAGTCCATATTCTTATAAATAATCCTGACCAATTCTTAGATAGATATGGTAATTTATTTGGGTTTCAAATATACGGGACGGGTTTAGACCCTGGGACAGTATTGTTTATAGGGATAGAGACCGATACGGTAACCTCCCAAACTCATCAGGTATACCATTCCTTTTATGAAGAGATGAGTATAGATAATAAGATCCCCCATAATACTAAAAACCTGTTCATTGATTTAGCTGAAAGTATTGCCGGTAGTCTTTTTTTTTTTTTCAATTTGACAATTTTTATTTTCACTTTCAAAGCAAACTTGGGATACAGAAGGAAGAAAAGGGGGGGGGGGGAGGAAACATCTCAGATCTTGGTTTACATGTCTTCCAGTTTTACATAATACGTTACAACATGCAAGGGTACATAGTTACACTTTTTTATAACTTCACAAGGCCTAGCTTTTCACTTTTTTTTTTTTTTTTTGTATTTGCCTCGCTCCCTTGCTCCCTTATTGAGCCCTGCACATACGCCTATCTGTTAACCAGCCCTGTCTATGGACTCCCTCATGTATCCTCCTTGTACTAGCTGAAGATTCACTCTTGTTCTAGATTGACGTTTCCAGGGGAGGGGGGAAGGTAGTAATATGCCCGCTCTCCCTACCGGTTGCTTACTGTTCTTTCCTTATTTGTGTAACCTCTCTTCGCCACCTTGATTCGTCTAGTCTGACACTTGCCTGATCTCATTCTTCCCCACTGGGTCCAGTTCCCTGGATTCCCCTTAGTCTCGTGGGGTCTCATACTCCTGGCCTGATAAATTCCTCGAGTCAGGCTGGTTCTATATATTTGTTAGTCTCTGTCCCTAATCTCCCATGACGCTTTTATACCTTCCCACCTGGTGTTAGCATCCTCAAACTTTCCTGCGTTACCCTGATTTCTCCTGGCCGTGAGTTCATATTGGAGGTTGGTGGAAATTTGTCTGGTTAGGGCCAGTTTTGACGGGGCCGTTTCTGTCTTCCATTCTCTGGCTATGAGCGTCAGTGTCGCTATTAGCGTGTGGAAGACCAGAATTGCATCGTCTCCCCTGACTTTGTCTATGTTCATGAATAGTAAACACATTTCTGGTGTGATCCTGAAGTTGCCCTCTATTATTAAGCTTAGTATGTCTTCTACCATCTCCCAATAAGGTCGGAGTACCCCACAAGACCCCCATATATGGTACATAGTACCGTCTGCCTCACCGCACCTCCAGCACTTGGTTGATGTTCCCGGATATATTCTCGCCAGTCTCACTGGTACCATGTACCACCTGTAATATATCTTACGCATTAGCTCTAGGTGTGACGTGCATGTAGTCTTTCCCTTATGGGCCATGGTCGCGCGTTCCCACTGGGTTGCATCAAAATGCTTCCCAATGTCCGCCTGCCAGGCATCACTGAATCTGTCAAGGTGTACAGGGTCCCCTACATTAAGGAGTGTATAGCATAGGGAGATCAAGCCCTTTCTCTGCTTTGATTTCAAACAGGTCCTCTCAAACTCTGTGAGTGTAGTCTCCCCCTCTCTTGTGGACGTTTGGGTCCCTAGCATGGATTTTATCTGGAGGTATGGGAATATCAATTTAGGGACCAAATTGAATTTTCCCTGGATGGTAGGGAATGGTAGTATCTTTTGTACTTCTAATATATCTCTTACATGCGTGCAGCCTCTGTTAGTCCACTCTCTGTGGTCAAATGTGTTATTAGCTACTTGTAGGCATGATAAGGGCGTTGCCGGTGACCACGGTGACATAGATAGCAGTGATTTGTGTGTTTTGTCCCATGTCGTCACCAGTGTTTTCGTGGTTGGTAAGATGTTAGGTTGGTTGGGTCGCAGCGGTTTGGGTACCCACAACAGTCTGCGGAGGTCTGTCCCCTGGAGCCAGTGGTCTTCTATCTCCAGCCATTGTGGAGTGTGTGATGTGGATTGTATCCCTAACACTGGGGCCAGTAATGTCGCCTGGTAATAGAGTTTGATGTTCGGTAGAGCTAGACCCCCTTGGTGAATGGGTCGATACAGGTATTTAGCAGCTATTCTCACTCTTTTGTGCGCCCACACGAATTTGGTGAGCATCGACTGTGTTTTGTTTAGTAATGAGGTTGGTAGGTCTATTTGCAGTGTTCGAAATAAGTATTGTAGTTTAGGGAGGATGGACATTTTAAATGCTGCCATCCGGCCCAGCCAGGAGAGATATTTACCTCCCCATAAGGACAGACTGGCCTCCACCTCTTTTTGTAGGGCTTCATAATTGGCCTTGAATAGTCCACCTATTGTCTTTGTTAACTTAATTCCCAGGAAGGAGACGCAGTCCACCCTCCAGTCCATCACAAACTTCTCCCGCAACACCTGTAATACGTCGTGAGGTATCCCAATTCCCATGGCCTGGGTTTTAGTCACGTTCAATTTGTAATATGAGCTGTCCCCGTATTCCTTTATTGCCATCAGTAGGTGCGGCATTGAGATCAGTGGTTGCGTCAGGGTCAGGAGCACGTCGTCAGCAAAGAGATTTGCTTTGTATTCCCTGTCCCCAATGCGTACCCCGTGTATGGAGTCATGTTGCCTAATCCTTGATGCCAGCGGCTCTAGGGCCAGAACGTACAGCAACGGGGACAGGGGACATCCCTGTCTCGTGCCATTGGAGATACTAAATGGGTTCGATAGGAATCCCGCGTTAAGTACCTGGGCTGTCGGGGCACTGTACAGCGCTTTGACCGCTGCTCTAAATTCTCCCGGTATTCCAAATTTTGTCATGACTGCCTCTAGGAATTTCCAGTGCAAGCGGTCGAATGCCTTTTCGGCGTCTAGGGAGATGACCACCCCACCCTCTTTATGTATTCTGGGTAAGCTATGCAGTATATTCAGCACTTTGCGCGTGTTATCCTCTCCCTGTCTCCCTGCCACAAACCCCACTTGATCCGAGTGGATCAAGTGTGGGAGAAGAGTGCCTAGTCTCAGCGCGAATAGCTTGGCGAAAATTTTCGCGTCTGTGTTGAGCAGGGATATAGGTCTAAAATTTTGCGGGATGGTGGGTGGCTTCCCTGGCTTCTGTAACGTTATGATGTGGGCCAGTAGCGTATCCTGTGGTAGCTTTTGCGCGGCTGTCGCCTCCGTGAATGTGTGCACCAGGTGTGGCGTCAGTATATGGTGGAATTGTTTGTAGTAGGTGTTATCTAGCCCGTCCGGGCCTGGGGCTTTGCCTTTCGGCAGTTTTCTTATTATGGTGTGGATTTCTTCCTCGGTGATGGGTCTAATGAGATCAGTCGCCTGTTGGGTCGTGAGTTTTGGGAGGTCCATTGTGTCTAGGTACTTATTTATGTGTTCCGTCGTGGGCTGAAATGTGGTATCATGTTTACGTATGTTGTATAAGTCGGCATAGTAGTCGGCAAATTCATTGCATATGTCTGTAGGTATCATTTTCTTCTCTCCCGTACGGGAGACAAGAAAAGCAATTTTTTGGTTTGCCCTACGTTCTTGCAGTCTCCTAGCTAGCAGTCTGCCGGCCTTGTTCCCTTGCGTGTACAGATTCATTTTCAGCCTCTGGAGCATATAGCCTGTCTGTTCTATTGCCTTTTGGTGTAGCTGGTTTGTAATGGTGGCGATTTGTACTTTGAGCTCCGCAGAGGGGGAGATTTGATTCTGTGTGTTTAATTGGTACAGTTCTCTCTTCCAATGTGTGATCTGGGCTGAGGATGTCCTGCGTAAGTATGACGCCCTCCTAATAAAGATTCCCCTGACTACGGATTTGTGTGCCGCCCATAATGTGCTCTGGGATATGTCTGGGGTAGCATTCTCCGTAAAATAATTAGTCAACGCTGTCTCTACCTCTTTCCTAAATGTCGGGTCAGTCAGTAAGGAGGCATTCAGCCTCCACGGGCTGCGGTGCTTATAGTCAAATTGATCCTTTACTGATAGCGTGACTGGTGCGTGGTCTGACCAGGTAATCTGTCCAATGTCACAGTCCGTGATTTGGTTAATTCCCTGTCCATGAATGAGAAATCCGTCTATCCTCGAGTACGTGTTATGTACTCGGGAGAAGTGTGTATACGCCCGTTCCGAGGTGTGGTACAGTCGCCAGGTATCATAGTAGTGGTGCAGTGAGAGTAGTTTCTGTAGCTTTTTACACTGTCTGTGGAGTATTTTATACCTTGGACTGTGTCGTGAGGTGTTAGTGTCTAATTTCGGGTCCCAAACGTGATTGAAGTCTCCACAGATAATTGACACCCCTTCTTGTATCGAGTCTAGCTTCTGTAGTATGTGTCGTAGGAACGTGCCTTGTAATGTGTTAGGGGAGTATAAATTGGTGATTGTATAGGTCGTATTGTTAATGACGCATTTCAGTATTATATACCTCCCATTGGTGTCCACCTCTGCGGAGAGCATGGTAAATGCTACCTGCTTAGAGATCAGTATAGACGTCCCTTTGGATTTTGTGGGGGACGTTGCATGGTATTGGTGCGGGAAGTCAGAAATTGTCGGTGGGATGTAATTGTCCGTCCTGTAATGAGTCTCTTGGAGACAGATAACGTCCGCATCTGTGCTCCTGAGTTCTCTATACAGCTGGTGTCTCTTAACCGGTAGGTTTAACCCTCTTACATTTAGAGAAAATATTTTCATGGGGGTTTATACCCAGTGGATTTGGTAAGGGTCGTAGTGGATGTTAAGAACCAGTGTGGGGGGTTCGCTCGTCCCAGCAGCTTCAAGTCGAGCGACCTTCCCCTAGTTGAGGGCAATATTTGGGCATATCTCCCTCTCTGGGTTAGACCGGGGTGGGGTGGGGGACACAATGATAACCGGGAAAACATATAATACAAATACAAGTACAAATACAAGATACTCTGGTGTGCCATTTTCGGCTTAGGTACTCCTGGTACCTGTGGGGGCAGAAGTGTTCACTTCCTCCCTGTGGGGTGCCGTCTCCACGTCTACCCACTATTTAGTTTGTCAAGTGTTCTGTTTGGTTTGGCGCATAGCCGGGCAGTAGTGCCCTTTGTAGGGTGTAAGTAGGAATTGCATAATACATGTATAGTCGAAGTTGGTGTTAAATATATAGGGGGGTATGTGTATTTTTTTTTTTATTTTTTTTTTTTTTTTTTTTTTTCTTTTGTTCATTTTTTTTTTTTTTTTTTTTTTTGCGTGTTTTAAAATGCCCTTAGAGGCCTACCTTGTAACTCTGTGGCATAACCTTTAACAATGCTACTTAACAATTAACAATTATTCGATTATACGATACCCTCGGCAGATTCCATGGTCTAATTGTCAGGACCAGTCTCTTAAGATACCCTTATGATCTCTCGCAGATCTGTTGTAGTCGCCGCATTGCTTTTTATGTCAGTCTCTTGGACTTTCTCCAGTCCTTGGAGGCATTGTGCTGTCGCTGTGGGCTTCGTTGTCGATTTGGTTCGGATAATCCCCATCTTTGTAGTTGTAGGGCTCCTTCTTCTGGCGTGGTGATAGCTGACACTTTTCCTCCTCTGGACACCAATAGTTTCACCGGGTATCCCCAGCGGTATGGCAACTTGTGGAGCCGGAGCTGTTCTGTGATTTCTTTAAATTCTCTCCTTCTTCTCAGCGTGAATGTTGATATGTCCAACAAACACCAACAGCCCACTGTACGGGTCTGGAAGCGACTTCTTTGCGCGGCTTGCCTGTAGTACTATGTCTTTCACGTGGTAGTAGTGCATTCTGATGAGAATATCTCGAGGGGTGTCTTGGGGTAGAAAGCTGGGCTTGGCAGTTCGATGGTACCTGTCCATGAGCAGCAGGTCTATTGGCACGTCTGGCGCCAACGTTTTCAGCAGGCTTGTCAAGTAGGCCGCAAGGTCTGTGGGTCCCACTTCCTCACTCACCCCACGAATCCGCAGGTTATTGCGGCGTGCTCTGTCCTCAATGTCTGCTAGTTTAGTCTCATATTGCAGCATTCTATTGTGCAGCCCTGCCATCTCCTCCTCCATTCCCCTATGTGCCTCATTCAGCTCTGCCACTTTAAGTTCAGTCCCAGCAGTTCTCACCTCCAGTTCTTTTAAGTCCTTGTGTAGTTCCCCAATTGCGGATTTGAAGCTGTTTTCCAGCCTTGCAGACATCTGTTCCAGCATTGCCCGCATCATCTCTTGTGTGATAGGGGCATCCGCCTCCATTACAGCATGCTGCTGTTCTCCAGCCTCCTCGGCGCCATCTTGGGCTTCCCCCTGCAGCGTGGCCTGTCTCCCTTGGTGTGTACGGGAGGTAAAGAAGGTACTCCGGACGGCTTTTTCCGCCTTGCCCTTCCCCTTAGCTTGTGACATGATCGTTGGGGTATATGGGGCCCCGTTTTTCAGTGGCTATTTGCCAAATTTCTCCTTTGTGGGTGCCGTCGGAGCGGAGCGCTCAGCACATGCGTCCGCTCAGTACCGCCGCCAGGCCACGCCCCCCCAGTATTGCCGGTAGTCTTAATGTTACCAACTGCTATGTGTGTGGAGGTACTAACATGGGAGACCAATGGCCTTGGGAAGCAAAGGAGGTAATGTCTGGTTCTGAGGCAGTTGAACAATTAATATCTTCACAAGCCGATTATCAGATGAGTGTTAGAGGTAAATCTGAGTGGAGATTAAAGACCTCCATCATAGGTTATGTTTGAATAGCAAGGAAAGGAATGATGTATAATACTTCTGTAGGAGAATTAACTTGTCTAGGGCAAAAAGCTTATGATGATGATACAAAGAATACAACTTGGTGGTCGGCTTCAAATGTCTCAGAACCATCTAACCCGTTTGCAAGATACGCCAATTTAAAGGACGTATGGTTTGATTTATCCATCACATCTAGTTGGAGAGCCCCAGCAAATTTGTACTGGATCTGTGGTAAGAAAGCCTATTCGGAGTTGCCACAGGACTGGGAAGGGGCATGTGTGTTGGGTATGCTCAAGCCATCCTTCTTCTTGTTACCTATTGAAACAGGTGAGACTTTGGGTGTTAAAGTGTATGATGTGAATCATAGGAAGAAAAGAGGACCCATAGAGATAGGCGCCTAGGAAGATAATGAATGGCCTCCCCAGCGTATTATAGATTATTATGGGCCAGCCACGTGGGCAGAGGATGGTACTTTTGGTTATAGAACCCCAATTTATATGCTCAACCGCATTATAAGGTTACAGGCGGTGGTTGAGATTATTACTAATGAGACCTCACAAGCGCTCAATCTTCTAGTGAAGCATAATACCAGGATGAGGACAGCAGTGTACCAAAATAGATTAGCCTTGGATTACCTATTGGCAGTAGAGGGAGGTGTATGTGGGAAGTTTAACCTGAGCAATTGCTGTCTTCAGATAGATGACGAAGGGCAAGCAATAGCTGAGCTTACTAGCCATATGGTTAAACTAGCGCATGTGCCTACTCAGGTATGGAAAGGGTATAATCCAAGTAGTTGGTTTGGTAGCTGGTATGAGCAGTTTGGAGGGCTTAAGGCATTGGTAGGCGGAGTCCTACTGATTTTAACGTTGTGTCTACTCCTGCCATGTCTTATCCCCTTAGTAGTTAGGTCTGTGCAAAGCCTGATAGAAAATATAGCAGAAAGGAAGGCTGCTGCACAGATAATGGCCATATATAAATACAAGGTTCTAGATCAGGGAGAACCAATGCAGGAAGAGGAGTGTTAAGGGATTCACATTATAGGAAAAGTCTGGTCTGGTTCATGGTAACCTGAGGTGTGTGCAAACCAAGGTTAAGTGATGCCTCAAGTAATTGTGAAATATCAAGAGGCATCAAAGGGGGGAATGTGGTGGAATCTCGGTAAAAATAAATTTAGTAGGCCGAGATTACCACGTGGCATGTGTACGTGCATATGCTGACATATCGATCAGTTGGTTGCACGTGGCAAGATACGATCAGTAGTGTACGGAGCATGTGCGAGAATACAGGATGTAGTATTCCCCTCCTCCATTGTGCTGGACAAGCCATGCGGTCAAGCAGGAAGTTAGTTCTTATTTGTATTGATTGGTCAAGAGAATGTGCGGGTGGAGCTTAATATGGGAGGAGTTATATGCCTATATAAGGAGCCTGCACTATTGTCCGGGGCTCAGAACTTGTTGTATTTTGGTGACATTAGTCCCTCTGAGTCCCGATCGGTGATCCGAATAAAGAATCTCTTCCTTCCTGAAGAAACCTGTGTCCATCTCTCTGTGCTTGGCTTCCATCAGTTTCTCCGGTATCACCCCCTCATTTTGATCTTCAGAAAGATATTTATGACCCTCTTCGAGAATGTTGTCTATTTTCTATCAAACCTGTGTCTTATCTGCATTCATGTCGCTTTAACCCCTGTATCACAACTCAACTTTTAATTCTATGTGTCGTCTTGCTCAGAAATGCTTAAGACTTGAGAAAGGGAGGTTCTCCAAAAAGCTTATCATTAAAAAATTCTGTTAGTCCAATAAAAAAGGTATTACAAGATTTTATCAGGTTATTTTTACATTTTTGTCATTGTTA
Organism: Pelobates fuscus; assembly: GCF_036172605.1. Taxonomy (NCBI): domain Eukaryota; kingdom Metazoa; phylum Chordata; class Amphibia; order Anura; family Pelobatidae; genus Pelobates; species Pelobates fuscus. The sequence continues at coordinate 412,065,479 of NC_086319.1, read as the reverse complement.
GATCTTTTCTTTAACTGCTAACAAGTCAGTATGATCTCTCTTTTAATGCTGTTAGTTTGATGGAAATATATGTTGTATATGAATGTGTAGTATTCAATAGATGTACAATGCTTTCCATACCTGTTTAGGGAGATACAAAAAACATGTTCAAATGCTTGTATTTATAGTGTTAAAGAATACATTTAGTGTAACTCACGTTTGTATGCTTGCATTTCTTTTCATTCAATTGTTATTGCAAAAGTAACATTTATCGAAAATTTTAGCCAGAAAAGCAGGCTAAAATGTGGCCAAAATATTGCATTAAAGCTATGCAAGATCAGCCATTTAGCCTTGCCAAAATTATTATGTATTGAGATTAAAAAAAAAAAAAATACGAAGAAAAATAATAACCCAATTGCAAAAAGCTATTTATTCTTATCAGGGCCGGCCTTAGGCAATTAGGCGCCCTGTGTGAAAAGTCTTCACGGCGCCCCCTCCCGCCCCCCACCAATTTGCCTGAATACAGTAACACACACGGGCACCAGGGACGTGTGTATCCCTGGATGGCACTTTGCAGGGGGCGGCAAAAAAAGCCACCCCCAAACCCCCAGGCAGATCCCTTGCTTGCCTCGCGTCCTGGGGGGCTCAAGAGCTGGCCGGCTGGCCACTTTTGAGTCTCCCCGAGGCTGGCAGCAGGCAGCGAAGGAGCATACTCACCTGAGCTCTTCCTGCTCAGCTCCCTCTGCGCCGCTTAATGAAGCCGGGAGCCGGAATATGACGTCAGTCCAGCTCCCGGCATCACTAAGCACCGCCTACTCAGGCTGTGCGTCCCCTACCTGCCTACCCAGAAGCCACACTGGACTGCAGGTAAGAAATCCACTCCAGCTCTCCCAGGGAGGCTGGGTGGATTTAAAATAAAAAAAAATATTAGTTTGTGAGTGTTAGTGGAAATATCTGTGTGTGTGTGTGTCTGTAAGTGAATGTGTGTGTCTGTAAAGTGTTTATGTGTGTCTGTGAGTGAATGTGTGTCGGTCAGTGAGTGTGTATGTGTCAGTCAGTGACTGTGTATGTGTCGGTCAGTGAGTGTGTATATGTCGGTCAGTGGGGTTGTGCGTCTTTCAGTGAGTGCGTGCATCTGTAAGTGAGAGTGTACATCTGTCAGTGTGTGTCCAAGTAATAGTGTGTGTGTGTATGTCATTGTTTGTCAGTGTACATGAGAGTGTGTCTGTCAGTGAGTGAACGTCTGTCGGCCTTGACAGGAAGGGGTGGGGGAAATTTAAACTTGGTTACAGGCATGTACACACACACATACTCAGTTAAAGGCAGTCACACATACAGGCACAAGCACACACAATGGCACAGCTACAGTGACACACACAATTAGAGTCACACACAGACAGACAGTCACACACACAGAGGCAGTCACACACACACACAGTCACACAGAAAGACAGTCACACACACATAGTTAAAACATAAAGTGCGCTGTGTCTTTAAATGGCTGTGCCTTCACAAACTTGAGCAAAATGCAACACAGACTATCAGTGCCTTGTAAAGTTGTATTGGAGACTTTCAATGCATAAATTCCGTCATATTGGGGGACGAGATTCCTATGCTGTGTTTTTAGCAATAACAGTTTTTTCATTCACCTGCTTTTTTCCTGTCTGACATCAATACTATATGACGGAATTTATGCATTGAAAAACCTGCTTCCAGCATTTCAGTCTCCAATACAACTTTACAAGGCACTGATAGTCTGAGCCACTTTTAAACGGCTCAGCACCACGTGAGTGGGCATTTTTATACCTATATTTATCTGTTTTAGTGTATACAGGCTATACTATGTCCTTTATTTTATTGTTTTTTAGCACAACAGTCAGTAATATATGGTAATATTGCCTCTCATCTATTTCATCTGTATTTTATCTAGTATTTAGTTTGCTCTCACCATCATATTCACGTTAGTCACACACACACACAGGCAGTCACACACACAGACAGACAGTCACACACACACACAGGCAGTCACACACACACACAGGCAGTCACACACACACAGGCAGGCAGTCACACAGACAGACAGTCACACACGCACAGACAGTTACACAAACAGGCAAACAGTCACACACACACACACACACTTACCTCTTTCCAGTGGATGCAGTTGGGTGATGGGGAAGCAGGGACTCCTTCCCTCTTCCTGTGCAACAGGGGCTTTGGGAGGTATTAGCCCTGCCTCCGCCTCACGATAAGCCCCACCCCCACTGCTCGGTAAGCCACGCCCCCTCTGCTGCAATTTTTTTTATTTTTTTTTAATAGACCAGGGTGGAGCATAATTAATCCTCCACCCGGGTACCTGTTTTAGCTCCCCTGCACTCCGGCCATGTATGAGCTGTGTCGGCCACAGGGCGCCCCCTGGTCCATGGAGCCCTGTGCGGCCGCACAGCTCGCACACCGCCAAGGCTGGCCCTGATTCTTATTATAATTGGATGTTGAATAAAATAAGTGGATTTTTATTTTTATTTTGATTCTTATATCCATCTATCTATCTATCGTATCTATCTATCTATCTGTTTAGTCTGTATTTCTTACATTTATTTTCTGTATCTAAACCCCCTCCTTCATCTGCTGCTCTGATGTTGATTTCCTCATCTCTCATTAAATCCTTGAGGGCTCTCCTTTCTCTTGCTGAAGGATTATCTCTTTCTCTATTGTACAACTCCAGAGATTTAAAGTATTTCTCTACCGCTTTCTCAAGTATCTTGATGAAATCACTCTTCATTTGCTGGGGGTAGGACACTGATTTTGAATGTAGGTCCATATGTAGGTAGTTCTCATCATGCTCCTGTGGGATATACGTGTTTTTAGAAAAATATTCAGCATAATAAAATCATTATTAATCAATTGGTTAAAAACAACAAATTTTTACTTTTTTTACCTCTCTTATGTTTGCTGGGTCTCCTTCCATTTCTCCTCTTGGTGTTTTATTTTGGGCTGGAGACCACGGGTCTTCCTTTCTCTCTCTCCAACTGAATTTCATGGTCTCTTAATCCTCTCTTGATTCCCTAAAAAAATTCCCATGTCACAGGGGAGTTCCACCACATATCTCCCCAGTATGGAGATTTGTGGGGGAAACCATATCACTTCTTCAACTTATGGAATCTAATATTATTTTCATTAAGACCTTTTAATCTAAACAGTTGTGTGTTTATCCTTCTTTGTGTATATTCTTTCTTGACTCTGAGTCTTGATTTGTTTTCAGCTCCATCTCTATGGTTTCGTACCAATATTTCTCTGTAAGTCAGGTTACGTAGGGTAGGATAATAGGGTGGAACTCTCAGTCCATTTTGAGCATTGTCTTTCCTTTTACAAGAGATTTGTTGCTGCTGGTTATAGTCATCCTTATCTCTCAATTTTTATTTTATTTTTATTGCCCTGATTTTATTTTTATTGCCCTAACTTTAGACTCTAGATCCTTAACTCACCGAAACATTGAAATGTAGAATGTGACGGCAGATCTAGTCTGCCTAATGTTCTAATACTTTCATTAGTCCCTGGCCTTATCTTATATGTAGGATAGCCGTATGCCTACTCCACACATGCAAAAAACTCACTCACTGTATTAACCTCTACCACTTCAGCTGAAAGGTCATTCCATGCGTCCACATTTCCTAAAATTATTTTTAAACATTTGCCTCTAATTTAAGACTTCTTCTTGTGGTAGTTTTTCATCTTTTGAATATACTCTCATCCTTTACTCTGTTGATTTCTTCTATATACTATACATGTTAAAATCATTTAACCTTTCCTGGTAAATTTTACACTGCAATCCATGAACCAGTTTTAAAGCCTGAGAAGGAATAGCCCCATCACATGTTTCGGTTGATTTTGTAGATTTATATTGCCTTTTATTTGATTCGTTTTACTTGGTTCAGTTCCCAAATGAGGACCACCCCAGATCCTAATTAGAACTTGGAACATTGAGTATCCTGTATGAAAACCGCAAAGGAAACAATTAATAGAATGCTCCACTGGGTGGCCACCATTTCATGCACCCAAATGCACGTGGTCAAGACAATGGATAGTGGCCATCTTGTCTCCCAAATGCAGGCAGCGGGACCTGGTCACCGAGTGCCTGGAACTGTTTTCTGCCAGGCATTCCTGCGAATGCTGGTAAAGATAGACCTGCTGCCCGTTCAAGTTCCCAAATACCTATGAACAGCATTTGGGAGATATCAAATACTGAACAAGGGGAGCATTCTAACAGTGAAATCTTTTGTGTACCTTATGTGGTTTTCGTACAAAATCCCACAAACGGAGACCGGTCATTGCCATAATTTCCCTGGAACAATTTTGTGCTTCAACCTCGTGGCAGACTGCTCAAACCTTCCCCGCAATGCCAATTAAAAACTACCAAACCGATCTGGGTGATTTTTTCATATGTTGGTAACCCAGATCAGGGCTATCCGGGAATTTGACTTTTGTGGGGTTTTCATGCATTTTGGGGGTACTTTGGGGGTGTCTGTAAATTATGCGTTTTTCTGTATCTGGAGATAATTGAGTTTTTTACAGTTCCTGACTCAATTATATCTCAGGTACAGGGGAGGGATTACCCTGCTGTTTTGTGTAAGAAACCCCTTCGATGGGCTTTGTCATAAAAAGCTGTGTGCTGACCTGAATAAAACAGTCTTCTCCCAGCATTAAGCCTTGGCTCATGTGTGGGGGGTTACTGGTGATATTTTACTTCAAGATTATTGGCGTTATTTTATTCGGGGTAAAGGGAATCCGTGGCGGTGATACCTTGGTGGACCATCACATAGCCCTTTTATGAACTCTTTCCAAAGTATCAATATATTTTTGAAGGTTCAGTCTTCAGTACTGTGTACAATACTCCAAGTGATCTTCTTTCAATCTTATCTACTAGTTCAGCGAAGGGACAATCAACCACCTTCTGTGACAATTCCACTTTGAGTGTCATAAGCTCCAGCTCCATTTTTTTTTTAAAAATCCTACTTTTCTTGACTGATGAGGAAGATCAATAATAACAAGAAACCTTTATCTAAAAGCAAATCCCATATTGCACAGATTAGGACATCATCATTTGTAGATGCTAATATGTTAAGTAATCTGACACCTCCTGGGACTAAGTTATTTGTGAAATAGAATTCAAAACAGGCTGTGTCCCACCAACTATGGACCTCTTTCTCATTCAGTTCTCGCAAATCATAAATCCTTTTCCTTGTATGACATGTATGGTGTCAGGAAGGATGAGGACTAAGGGTACCGTCTAATCAGACCTTGGATTGGCCGGACTTAATGTACCCAAGAAAAGTCAATATACTAGCTGAGGTCAGGGACACAGAAAGGGACACAGTTATAAGGGAAAGCCAATAATCAAGGATACCAGAAGTCAGGGAAGTCAAAACGAAGCCAAAGTCAATAAACAGAAACACACGATCAAGAATGCACTCTCGGATAACCATCTAAGGGAAACCACAACAGGGCAATGAGGAAAAGGAAAACATAGTTTAAATAAGCCTCCTTCAGATCCGATTGACCGTAACCAGCCTTTGACCCCAGAACATGTGTGCGGGTCTTTTGTGTGATGTCACATGCATGTTGACATTGTCATTACTGTAACGGACCGTTTCAGCAGACAAGGGGTTAAAATCCGTTTAGGCGATATGCCCCTTTCTGAGAGACATGAATGAGAGAATAATGCAGCGCACTCAGACTACAAAAAAATACAAAAAACAAAGAAGGCTACTAAAATGCCTAACTCAGTATAAATATGGGGATTTGGTTCCACCATATGGCCATATGTTGTTAAGCCCACCACTACTTTCAAAGTACCCCATTATCGGTGGGTCCTACACTACACTGTGGGAGACAAAATAATAGTAATCGTGTTATAAATAATATAGTGTTAAATACTAGTAAGAGCATAGTGAGTATACAAACAAAAGTGATGAAAGCAATTAAAAGCAGTGTTAAAGCTAAATAATTAATGTGTTAGTGCTGAAAATGAGTATACTCACTAATGCAGATGACTGTGCTCACTGGAAAAAATAATAAAGGTGACTTGACTACTGATAAACTCCTCCTTAATATACACACCTGTGGCCACCTCTAAAGGAGACTCTGAAGCTGGGGGGGCCTGGGCGGGGTGCTTAACCCCTAAGGAATCTGGTCTGGACTCCAAATATAGTATAAACAGAGAAAGGATAGGGGGCACTCCCGAGACCTGAATTTTGCATGAAAGGTGCTGCCGCTGTGACCAAGATTTCATGAATGAGAGAATAATGCAGCGCACTCAGACTACAAAAAAATACAAAAAACAAAGAAGGCTACTAAAATGCCTAACTCAGTATAAATATGGGGATTTGGTTCCACCATATGGCCATATGTTGTTAAGCCCACCACTACTTTCAAAGTACCCCATTATCGGTGGGTCCTACACTACACTGTGGGAGACAAAATAATAGTAATCGTGTTATAAATAATATAGTGTTAAATACTAGTAAGAGCATAGTGAGTATACAAACAAAAGTGATGAAAGCAATTAAAAGCAGTGTTAAAGCTAAATAATTAATGTGTTAGTGCTGAAAATGAGTATACTCACTAATGCAAATGACTGTGCTCACTGGAAAAAATAATAAAGGTGACTTGACTACTGATAAACTCCTCCTTAATATACACACCTGTGGCCACCTCTAAAGGAGACTCTGAAGCTGGGGGGGCCTGGGCGGGGTGCTTAACCCCTAAGGAATCTGGTCTGGACTCCAAATATAGTATAAACAGAGAAAGGATAGGGGGCACTCCCGAGACCTGAATTTTGCATGAAAGGTGCTGCCGCTGTGACCAAGATTTCATGAATGAGAGAATAATGCAGCGCACTCAGACTACAAAAAAATACAAAAAACAAAGAAGGCTACTAAAATGCCTAACTCAGTATAAATATGGGGATTTGGTTCCACCATATGGCCATATGTTGTTTGAAAGTAGTGGTGGGCTTAACAACATATGGCCATATGGTGGAACCAAATCCCCATATTTATACTGAGTTAGGCATTTTAGTAGCCTTCTTTGTTTTTTGTATTTTTTTGTAGTCTGAGTGCGCTGCATTATTCTCTCATTCATGAAATCTTGGTCACAGCGGCAGCACCTTTCATGCAAAATTCAGGTCTCGGGAGTGCCCCCTATCCTTTCTCTGTTTATACTATATTTGGAGTCCAGACCAGATTCCTTAGGGGTTAAGCACCCCGCCCAGGCCCCCCCAGCTTCAGAGTCTCCTTTAGAGGTGGCCACAGGTGTGTATATTAAGGAGGAGTTTATCAGTAGTCAAGTCACCTTTATTATTTTTTCCAGTGAGCACAGTCATCTGCATTAGTGAGTATACTCATTTTCAGCACTAACACATTAATTATTTAGCTTTAACACTGCTTTTAATTGCTTTCATCACTTTTGTTTGTATACTCACTATGCTCTTACTAGTATTTAACACTATATTATTTATAACACGATTACTATTATTTTGTCTCCCACAGTGTAGTGTAGGACCCACCGATAATGGGGTACTTTGAAAGTAGTGGTGGGCTTAACAACATATGGCCATATGGTGGAACCAAATCCCCATATTTATACTGAGTTAGGCATTTTAGTAGCCTTCTTTGTTTTTTGTATTTTTTTGTAGTCTGAGTGCGCTGCATTATTCTCTCATTCATGAAATCTTGGTCACAGCGGCAGCACCTTTCATGCAAAATTCAGGTCTCGGGAGTGCCCCCTATCCTTTCTCTGTTTATCCTTTCTGAGAGACAGGCACAGCTACTGTAAAATCACCAAACCTCACGAATTGGATATAGGTGAATGCATCAAACTCCCGAACTGCATACAAGGGATTAAGGTAGCACTCCAAACTGGAACCTCACGAATAGCTGCTAGCAGACGAACAGGAAAAGCATATATCAGCTTACACTCCTAGCAATCAATCTCCAACAGCATACAGTGAATCCCCCCAAGAACGAGACAAGGCTCCGTGTTGAGGGTCAAGCAGTGGTCTGTTTATTCAGGGCTACCTGCCCCTGTATTTATGCAGGTCTCCCACCTGGTGGACACTCCCCTAGGGGACCAGATGGAAGACTGTAACAGCAGACAGACATGTATCATTTTCGTACACACAGCCACAATACTTTCCCACAATGCATCCTGGTTTCCTCCTCTCTGTCCTGGAGATAATTAATGAAGTAATTCAATTATCTCCCAGGACAAAGGCAAGACTCCATTATGCACGTGGTGACACAGAAACAGACTATCACTTTAAAATACATAAAGACACATTTTATACACAAAACACAGACATGTAACATATCCCCAGATAGCTCAGGTCTGGGTGCACATTATTAGGTGAATGGCACCCAGACCACCCGAATACAGTTTAAGTGCCATGGAGCTAAAGTCTTTAATTATACGAACAGGCTCCATGGCATTGCTATCTGGGTTAAAGGATTCACATAAAACATAAAATACCGAATTTCCCTGCATTCACCAAATCCATACGAATTAGAACCAGGGGCTGGAGGTTCAGCGATGCCTGCACGTAAAAGTGTACGATTTCGGTGCATGAAAGCCGGGCAGAAAAGTGCTGGCTGCTCGGGGAGCTCCAGAACACCGCCACCTAGCGGCCGTAAAGTGTAACAGCAGGCACAAAGTTAACAAGCAATTATGCTACGGTTAACCGCAGCTTCAGGGAGGTAAATAGGAGGCACACTCCAGCTCCTGGCTGGCCAATTAACAACGCCGGCCGGCTTCCCACGGCTCTGGGAACGTTGGTGAGCGGCTGTTTGTTCGGTATATGAAATCTACCGAACTGCTGTGCAGAAAGGGAGAAATAAATCCTTCTGCACAGTAAAATTAACACTTTAGCTGCCGGTCCATAATCCAAAGGCAGCAGGCGGGCAACCAGGCTCCTCCAATACAATGTGGTGAGATTGGTTTAGTCACAATTACCATGGGTGGACGAAGCCAAAGTCAATAAACAGAAACACACGATCAAGAATGCACTCTCGGATAACCATCTAAGGGAAACCACAACAGGGCAATGAGGAAAAGGAAAAAATAGTTTAAATAAGCCTCCTTCAGATCCGATTGACCGTAACCAGCCTTTGACCCCAGAACATGTGTGCGGGTCTTTTGTGTGATGTCACATGCACGTTGACATTGTCATTACCATGGGTGGATGTTGGGCAATAAAATGGCGTGGATCCGCAGTGGCCGGCATCCATCAACATGTTGCAGGTGTCTGATATACTGGCACAGGGCTGCTGAGCTGTACTTCCGTCAGGAAGTCAGGAAGGCAGTTACTATCACAGACATCAGAAGGTGAGGATGAATATGTGACATATGGTTCATCAGTAGACTCCTGTCTGGGATTATCTACAACTTAACCTAGATACCAGCTCCTGGTGTATTACTTGGTTTTATACCTGGAAATTTTGTTGCTAGCGAATAACCCTGTTGATCTTCTAAAGAACTGGATATCAGATCGTGGTTATTTAAGTCAGCTTTAGTTTACGTTTGGCTACTCTTGCTTTAAATTTCAAATTTACTTTGAATTTCTAACTGTAGTGAAAAACCCTGCAGAGTGTTTTGAAGTGGTCATTGTGCAAATAGCATGTATGTGCAGTGTTTCAGTATGAAACACTATTCAGTATGTTTCATTCGTTGACTAAGAGATGGCAGTATCAGAATATGGACACCGAATGCTTGATGGGGAGGTAAAGAACAAATCAGTCCACGAACGTTATACTCAAATAAGGTTCAGGTGGTTGAAAAAAAATTCAATTTCAGTTCTTCCCAATCTGCATTCATAAAATGTCAAATGAATGCCAGCATATTTAGTTGTGTGTCTACTGGTCTAAACATCAGCAAAGTGTTTTGATCATAAATGTCATGATTATTCAACTGACCTTGTAATAATATTACAATGATTTGTTTCTTTATTAGTAAAAGATTAAATAAGAACTCTCTCTGGATATTATTTTCTGGAAGAGTTGCTGCACCCAAGAGCAATGTGTGCATTCCCTATGGGTTTTATAGTGTATAAACTGACCGTATTAACCAAACAGCAGCATTAGAGATCAATGCATACTAGGTGAGTCTCACACAGAAGTTGTTCCATTCATTTTCTGAATTAGATGCCATTGATGTTGGTTCTTTAATTTATTCTTCTAGCATTAACCAGTGATTTGATATGAGGCAGCCCTCGGATCAAAGTACATGTGAACAAACTTTCCAGTTTCAGGGATGATAATGGTACTGATAATACCTGGATGCAATGGATGAATTCAAAAGACTACCCTACCAGGAAATATGAAATAAACAGGTACAAAAAATACAATGTTGGTGAGTATTAGTTTATTTCTTTACAATTTTATTAACCCCTCAAGGACCGGCCTGTTTTTGCGATGTTGTACGTTGAGGACCAGAGCGGTTTTAACAATTTTGTGGTGTTTGTGTTTAGCTGTAATTTTCCGCTCTCTCATTTACGGTTCCCATACAAATTATATATTGTTTTTTTCAGTTCAAGAAGGGCTTTCTTTACATACCATTATTTGTATCATGTCATATATTTTACTTTAAAAAAATAATAATAAAATATGGTGAAAAATTTAAAAAAAACATGTTTTTAGACTTTTACTTGTAAAATCTTTTAATTATCTACAAAAGCTAATGAAAAAAAACCTGCTAAATAGATTAAAAATGTTGTCCTGAGTTTAAAAACACCCAGTGTTTATGGGCTTTTTTGCTTTTTTTTTGCAAGTTATAGGGCTATAAGTACAAGTAGGAAATTGCTCTTTCAATATATATTTTTTACATTTATCAATAGTGACATTGTAACACTGTTATTGGTCATAAATCCCTGAATCACACCCCACATGTACATATTTTTGAAAAGTAGACAACCAAGGGTATTCAATATGGGTGTTGTCCAGTCTTTCTTAGTAGCCACTTAGTCACAAACACTGGCCAAAATTAGCGTTTATATTTGTTTGTGTGTTAAAAATGCAAAAAACGCTAACTTTGGCCAGTGTTTGTGATATATATATATTGGTGGTTACTAAAAAAGGCTGAACAAGGCTGAACATACCCCATTTGCAATACCTTGGGTTTTCTTCTTTTGCAAATGGTATGCCATCAGGTGGGTAATTAGCATTCCTGGGCTACCATACGCTCTCAAAGGCAACATTACCAATCCGACAAATTACAAAAAAAAAAGTAAAATCAAGTCTTATATGTGACCCTGTAACTTTAAAAAACGCTATAAAACCTCAGCATGTGGGGTACTGTTATACTCAGGAGACTTCGCTGAACACAAATAATAGTGTTTCAGAACAGTAAAACCTATCACAGCAATAATATCATCAGTGAAACTGCTGTTTGTGTGTTAAAAAATGCACACAAAATCAATTTCACTGACCATATCATCGCTGTGATATGTTTTACTGTTTTGAAAGACTAATATTTATGTTCAGCGAAATCTCCCGAGTAAAACAGTACCCCCCATGTACAGGTTTTATGGTGTCCTAGAAAGTTACAGAGTTAAACACAGTGCTAGCAAATTAAATTATCTGCACTTTCGGCTTTGGTTCTCAGACATGTCCCTCAAATTGCAATCAATAAAATTACTTAATTATGTAATAATATTACATGAATATGCACATAGAATTTAAATATATATATACATATTTATATATTTGAAATCTACGTGTATATTTATGAAATTATTTATGTAATTATGTATATGGACATATGTATATTTCGCATCATTTTTACTTATTTATTTATACATAGATATATATATAATTTTATTCTACGTGTATTTTGATATAAATATATATGTATTAATATCAAAATACAGTTAGAAAAAAATTACATATATAAATATATATATATATATATATATATTTTTTAACTTATTACAAATTATTTTTACATTTTTACGAGTTAAACACAGTGCTAGCAAATTAAATTATCTGCACTTTCGGCTTTGGTTCTCAGACATGTCCCTCAAATTTCAATCAATAAAATTACTTAATTATGTAATAATATTACATGAATATGCACATAGAATTTAAATATATATACATATTTATATATTTGAAATCTACGTGTATATTTATGAAATTATTTATGTAATTATGTATATGGACATATGTATATTTCGCATCATTTTTACTTATTTATTTATACATAGATATATATATAATTTTATTCTACGTGTATTTTGATATAAATATATATGTATTAATATCAAAATACAGTTAGAAAAAAATTACATATATAAATATATATATATATATATATTTTTTTTTTAACTTATTACAAATTATTTTTACATTTTTACATTTATTTTATATACTAATTATTTATTTTTTATAATAATATATATAGTTATTATATATATTGTATATATACGTGTGTAATTTAAATAGAAGTGTATTTTTATATTAATATACGTATGTATACCATTATATATATGATATATATACATATATTATATATATAGATATAATACATGTATATATATATCTTATATGTATACATATATATTATTTTTTTTACACTTATTATTTTATTTTTAAACTTTATTTATGATTTTCTACTTGCAGGGAGACTGCCTGTCAGCACAGACAGTCCCCCTGCAGGCAGATACACAGGCACCTATTGTGGTCATGTGATCGAGTGATCATGTGACCGCGGGGTCCTGATCTGCAGTGGGGGAGACTGTCTGTGCAGACTGGGTGAAACACTGATCGCCACCGGGGGAGCGACGGCAATCAGGTAAGTACCCCCAGACCGTTATGACAATTCAGGACAGTCATCGGTCCTAAAGGGGATGTTTCCCATGACGGTCCTGAACAGTCATCGGTCATTAAGGGGTTAAAGAATATATGAAGGTCATGTAAAATGACAAGTCATTCAAACATGCAACAGAACATTTGCCAAACATTGCTTATGTTTATAAAGCATAACACAACCCAAATTCTACCTGTAACAGAATCAGTTTCCCTGGCCCCTAAGTTTGCATCCAGTCATGGATCCAGTTTACATTCAGTCACATCAATCAAAATTAAATACTTCCTTAACTTCCTATTCTTCCTAAACTATGTTTGTTTGTTTTTGTCAATCAAATTTTATTAAGGCACAATATGTACAGTGGTAAAATAAATACATAAGCATAGTGATTAAGCAACAGGCATTATATAAATATTAAGTTTGACGACTTTCACCCAGTCTCCAGTCTTTCAAAAAAGAATTGAAAACTTACTTCTTCAGAAAAAGAAAATCAGATTTCCCTTCTCGCACCCTGGTTCCTCTCTTGCAACTGTAAAAAAAAAACATTCCAGCCCTCAGTGAATACTATGCTAGCAACCTATTTCCTACCCTACCCTTACCTTTTGTATTACTATACCCACTCCCTCTAGCATGTAAGCTCATTGAGCTGGTTCCTCAACCACTCTGTTCCTGTGTGTCCATCTTTTCTGGTTTCAAATATGTGTCTGTTAGTCCACCCATTGTACAGCACTATGGAATTTGTTGGCACTTTATAAATCATATTAATAACAATGAAATACAGAGCGCATTACACACATATTGTAGAAGTCTAATTTTAATCATAGTCATGGTAATAAAAAGCACGACAGATGCACTGACAATGATAAACAAACAATAATGTAAATTAATGAAAACATACAAGAGGGTGTATACACTATTCTTAGGCCATGCAGTTATGTAGATACAATAGACAAAATCCAAGCATTTAAAAACACAAGGCAATTAAAACTTGACAAGTACTGGCTTAGTAATAAGTAATACGAGAATAAAATATGTTGAGCATGCAGGAGACTTCTTATGAGTATGATCAAGCTGGTAAAAGTACTGCCTGAGGGTAAGATCAGGTGAAACGGGTAGAAAGATATTACCACTGGGTACTAACTGAAGAAAAAAGGAAAACATTGAACTGTGTGATGCTAATTACTGAGTGTCATAATAAGACATGAAAGGATTTCAGTGGACAATTAGCTTATGCCACATGCTGACAATGATGTAAATGGTTCATTCTATCTTCATGTTTGGCAGCAACTCTCTCCCCCTCCGTATATGTCAGCGTCGGTAGATTATTAAGTAGACAACTTGAACCCAGACTGTAATGCCCTGACTCTGCATTCTCTAAGCTCAGGCTGGAATTGGATCTCACTCTCCATCCCATGGATCCTCATACTCCTGGTAGCAGCATGCCTGGTTTATCCCCCAATATCTTTTCTAAATTAAGTCTAACAATGGAGCCCACATCTGCCAACACTGGTTGGTAGTACCTTTTAGAGTCACAGTCATGGACTTTATCCTGTACAAATCCTCGACCCATTGCATCCATTGCTGAAGAGTGTGGGTGAGTTGATTTCTCCATAGAGTCAGAATTAAGGACTTTGTTGCCTTCAGTGATTTCTTGTATCTCTTCAGTAGTATGCAGGAGTATAGGCACATGCTGGAAATAGATATCTGACTCAACAATATCTACAATCTTGTAATTACTAGGCAAGAGCACAAGATTTGCAGCACAGTACCAACTTTCCCCCTGCATCTCTAACATAGATAAGCTGTGTTGAAGCTGTTTTCATTAGCATAGAGTAAATGGTCAAAATGCCCTTCTCAACATGAGATCTATGGGAGCATATTGTTTCTAATTGGTCAGTTCTCTATGTATGTTACTTCTCCTTGGCAGGGTGTCATAATAATGATGAATTAACAAGTATCTAAATTGGTCAAGACCAGTTAGTGAGGTTTGTATTTACAAAGCAGTAAAAAAGCCAGAGGGCCCACTCCTCACACACATCCTGCATGCAAACCAGTCACCATCTCATAATCTTTTAATCTCAGCTGGGTGCAGGTCCCCAGTCAGTTTGAGGTTATAGATTATGATAATTAATGCTCCAGGTAACTTGGTGAGTTTGTAAGGAAAACTGGTAAAATGCCAGAAGGCTATGGATGTGCTGATGAAAAGATTTTGGAGTTGCCAAGGATAGTTGTCAGACGTATCTAACCACAGCTGTGCTGACAAGCGACCCTCTGCAGTTTTAAGCTGCAGCTCCATTCAGAGTTTGGGGGTCCTTTCTACATACATTCAAATAAATATAGAATTCTTGAAATACATTGAAATAAATATAGAAGTTTAGGCAGCAGGTTTTTCTTTATGGTGTTAATACCACCGAACCACCGAAGATATATACAAGCACCATTATGTTAAATCTGTTTATTCTGATACCAAAGTCTGCAACATTTTTATAAGTAAGATGTTCCAGATCTATGGTCAGCTAGATTCTTTAGGTGTTTTCTACCATGTAAATGGGAATTGTGATTATATAAGCTCTGACTATCGAGGAGAAAGGGATATATCTAGGACTTCCAATTGTCAGCATTTGGATTCAGATTGGAAACTGTGTGTGAAGTTATTGAGGCTAAAGGAACGTGTTCCTTGACAAAATAAAGTTGCCGAGTGGAGATGCTGTTTGATGAAAAATGTCTAAAGTAGCAAGTTCTAATCTGCTGTCAGTAGTGGAGCTTCAGACTCCAGTGAAATACTGCATGTTGAGTTCATTATCTTGATACTAGGTCTTCAGTACAAAGTGAAAAAAGTATTACATTAAAATGTCATAATTATAATGGTGGAATGATAGTTTATTGATTAATCTGTTACAGATCTTGCTAAAGCTGTTCAAAAGCTCTTAAAATGTAAATTTGATATTAGCTTGGTTATCCTTTTCGTGCTTTCTAGGCACATTAAACACTGTTTAGACATGCACATGATTTCTTACCAAGAACTAAAACAATTAGAAAAGATTTTAAAATAACACTAAATGAGCAATCAGGCTAAAGAGTTAAGATGCATTCTGGGTAGTATTAAGTGCAAGAGTAGTTATCGTGAACAGACACAACCTATTAAACAGATGTTAAAACATATGAAACATTTTAGTAGATTTTATTAACAATAATATAGTCCAGAGTCCAGTGATTTGTTTATGCAATTTTCTTAGGTGATAGATTCACTTTAATACATTTTCTCTAAATTAAGATGCCATTATAATTGAATGTATGCACCAATCTCTTTTTTTCAATTAAATTATAATTTTTTTTTTAAATAATATAATTATCACACCAAAATGTATTTTTCATTCTTCTCCAACAGGCAATGCATGCCACAAATCAGACCATCATCACTGAATTTCTCCTGCTCGGATTTCAGAATTTAGAAAGTTTCAAGACATTGTTTTTATTTCTCTTCCTTATTTCTCATCTTTTGACAATATTTGGAAACCTTCTGATTATTTGGCTTGTGATATCCAACAGCAGTCTCCAGTCTCCCATGTACCTCTTCCTGACTCAACTGTCCTTTTCTGATTTACTTCTGACCACAGTCATTGTCCCTAACACACTTTATATTATATATAATGAAGGTGGCACTATGTCTTTTGCAGGTTGCCTAGCTCAATTTTATTTTTATGCTTTTTCTGAAGTTTCTGAATGTTTTGTTCTCTCTATAATGGCTTATGACAGATATCTGGCCATCTGTAAACCCTTGAGATATTGCAATCTAATGAACAATGCGGTCTGCATTAAGATGATTATCATTTCTTGGATCTTAATTTTTTCTATAATTCTGACTGACACTTTATCATTAACTCAGCTTACTTTTTGTGGGCCAAATATCATCGACCATTTTTTCTGTGATCTTGTCCCACTAATGGAGCTTTCTTGCTCAGATATCTATTTTCTTGAGGTGGAAGTTTACATTTGGTCTATCCTTGCTATTATTTTCCCTCTACTAATTATTACAGGCTCTTATGTGTACATTATTCAGGCTGTCCTTCGAATCTCCACCAAAAGTGGACGGTGGAAAACATTCTCTACGTGTAGCTCTCACCTGACTGTGGTTTGTATATTTTTTGGGACACTGATTGGAAGTTATATGGTTCCTGCCAAAGGAAAATCATTGACTGTCAGCAAATGTATATCTTTATTGTACACTGTGGTGACTCCTATGATTAACCCAATCATATACAGTCTAAGGAACAGAGACATCAAAGAAGCCATCAAGAAATTCTGTAAAATTAGTTAATGTTTCCACATGCAACAGAACAAGCCACATGTGGAATCTAGTGTTTTAAGGATCATATATATATATAAGCATAAATAAGTAAGAAAGTGAGTAAAATGAAATTAACTGTGAAGATTTTAGGGAGGTCAATGTGAAAATAGGAAGTTAAAGTGTGACCAACTGTTTAACAGAAATTGCCTTCCAGACACTAAAATGTAGTTTTGTGTGAAGGAAAATAGACGAAAAGTAGCTGGTGCAGGCTGGGAAAGTCAGCTCCTAACTCACAGCAGCCTCAGCCAGCATAAGCCACCCTCCTGCCTTCAAAAGGTAAGAAACAGGAGGGTGGCTAAGCCTGTGACTGAGTGTTATTGAGAGGTTCAATTATCTTCTGAGACTTTTCTTTGGCTGTGAAAGATGTGAGGCCCAGCTTTGTCTGGTTTTTATTTTTAGAGGTTCTGTGAGATGCAGTAAGCAGACATGGCATGGTCTCTTTCAGTTCATCTCTAAACCAATCAGATAATGTAATCAATCGTACTTACTGAAATAAATGCAGTCAAGTAGTCAGACGACATAAACAACCCAATTAAGCTTTTGCACAGCAGTTTTCTAAATTACTAGGAGTAGGGCCAGGACGCTCAAAGCATCATGTGAGGATATTTATGGGGTAATAAATATTAAAAATAATATTGTTATTCAAATTATCACAAATAATTTTGATACTTTTTATTAATATCAAAAATTTATTTATTGGCACTGTTTCCCCTTTATTAATTTAAAGCGAAGAGTTACCCACTATTTTAACTCTTATAGACCATGGAGTATGTTTATTTGAGTATTTGTATTTCACACATTAACCCCTTAACGCCGTTAATGCGTTCTATGCCGTCCCTCATTAAATGGGCTTTCAAGCAGTTGCGACGGCATAGAACGCCGTAACGACTTGCAGCCCCAGGAGCTAGGAGGTACTTACCTCCGCCGCGATCCTCTTCTGGAGGGCTGCCTGACAGCCCAGGCAACCCTCCCCTGGCAAATGAGGGCCCCGGGGGCCATGAGATCGCTCTTTGAGAGCTGGGGATCTGCCAGCAGGGGGACTGTCTGAAATGTCAGACAGTCCCCCTGCTGGTGGGTAGTGTAAAAAATAATAATTAAACATGTTTAAAATAAAATAAATGTGTATATAATATATATACATCTTTTATATATATGTAACATCATACGTAGTGTGTTTTAATGTTAATATAAGTACATATATTAGTATTAAAATACACTTAGAATGTTGTTACATATATTTAAGATATATATATATTGTATATATAATACATATATATTTTATGTTTTTATATATATATATATATATATATATATATATATATATATATATGTATAATTACAATAGTAAATAAATAAAATAAATACATACAATATTTTTACAAAAATTTTAATAAATTAAATATACATATGTAATCTCATTCTAACTGTATTTTGTTATTAATACATTTATATTGGTAACAAAATACACTTAGAATGACATTCTATATAAATCTATCTATATATAAAGTACAAATAACTGCAAATACATTTGCAAGAAAAAGTATGTGAACCCTTTGGAATGATATGGATTTCTGCACAAATTGGTCATAAAATGTGATCTGATCATCATCTAAGTCACAACAATAGACAATCACAGTCTGCTTAAACTAATAACACACAAAGAATGAAATGTTGCCATGTTTTTATTTAACACACCATGTAAACATTCACAGTGCAGGTGGAAAAAGTATGTGAACCCCTAGACTAATGACATCTCCAAGAGCTAATTGGAGTGAGATGTCAGTCAACTGGAGTCCAATCAATGAGATGAGATTGGAGGTGTTGGTTACAGCTGCCCTGCCCTATAAAAAATACACACCAGTTCTGGGTTTGCGTTTCACAAGAAGCATTGCTTGATGTGAATGATGCCTCGCACAAAAGAGCTCTCAGAAGACCTACGATTAAGAATTGTTGACTTGCATAAAGCTGGAAAGGGTTATACAAGTATCTCCAAAAGCCTTGCTGTTCATCAGTCCACGGTAAGACAAATTGTCTATAAATGGAGAAAGTTTAGCACTGCTGCTACTCTCCCTAGGAGTGGCCGTCCTGTAAAGATGACTGCAAGAGCACAGAGCAGACTGCTTAATGAGGTGAAGAAGAATCTTAGAGTGTCAGCTAAAGACTTCTGTCACTGGCAAATGCTAACATCCCTTAGGGGCTTCGCTGTTTCCACTAGAATCTTTGAAAATATTGCAATCCGGCACTTGAGATTGAACATTCTAAACACTTGGCACGGCATTTTGTCCTGTTAACTTGCGATAATGCTATCTAGGATTTAGCCATTACTTTAGCTGAGGGGAGGTTGTGGTGATCAATATTACTTCTTTGGCAAGGGACTTTCTTAGGGGTACGGGGCACCCATGAAGGCACAATAGGGAAAGATCATGTCTTTATATATTTTTTATTTTTTTATTTCCCCTTCATCTCCCTTTCCTCTGTCCCCAGGTGCTTTTTAAGCACAGAAAGTTAACCTTTACATTTCCTAATTTTTTCACCTCATATTCCCTGCACCTCATACAGCATAAGATACCAGAGCTGTCTAATTTCAAAACTGATAGCAAATTTAGCTAAACTTTGTAACTTTGTACCTTTGTACTCCAAATCATTACATTGACATGTAGCCAACTCTATAACAGATATTATTTCACTAATTATCACAAAGTGAGCCTACCAGGAATTCTACACAAAACACTTATATTGATCTACTCATAATAATTTATTAAGATTGTTTAGAATAATTGAGCTGTTGGGTTTGTGATCTTGTTCAGACTTACAGGATTTGTGCCAAAGTATTTTTAGTACCACGGTGTACCTTAAATAATTTGAAATCAAACTCTGCGTATGTCTACTAAACAACTATTTACAAGACTATTAAAGTTACACCTCCTGGGTGGGAATGTGGTCTGATATGACCACTAATACTGGGTATTGATCTAAGTGTATCATTTAGAGGTACATCCCAATAAATATTAATCTGGATACTTATCATACCATTGCCACTAGTGGAACAACCTGAGCTCTTTTTAATAGTTGTTTTGTATTTCCTTTATCTTCTGTCTATAGTACTAGGTGCTATGTTTTGTGGTCAGTTCTTGTTTTAGTCCTTGAAGGACTTTTTAATTTCATCCATTAAAAGTTAAGTCTTATCATAGGCATAACTTTATTTCTTAGTATTCAACTCTTTCTACCAGGCGTTGCATCCTACCTTCTTTTCTTTTGTTTGTTTATTGCTTACCACAGGGGTCACCCCCCATCTAGGAGGTATGCACAGGCTTCAGATTTCCTCCTTTTGTTTATTTTCTTTTTTGAACATCTCATATGCACGATTCTTATTCAACTGCAAACTGAACTTTACACAAACCCCTTAGCTAAATATGATTTCAAAGGTTTGAAATGTGGCCAGAATTATCCAGGTGTATTTATGCTTTTAGTACAAATTAATTAATTTGAATTACATTAAATAAAACCAGCATATTTACCAGCTTTCTTGGTAGAAATTCTTTAGGCTTGGAGATATATTCTGTGCAAGTGAATGTGCAAGTATGTGTTTGGGAAAAATTGCGTAGAAAGTTCTGGAAGATTTCTCACTAGTAAAGAATTTTAAGTCCTAGAAATCAGTTGGAAAGGAGCAGAGTGTTAGGTTTTCAAAGTCCCAGAAATTCAGCTGGAAAAGACAATGTGTTAAATGTGTCCAGAGTGTTCCTTTAGCTCGGTCTCATTCCTATTGCTTATTTTTCTTTCTGTACTTTTTATTGGCTCTTTGTCTACCTTATTTTAAATTAAACCTTATCTAAAGTTTCTTTATGTCACTAGTTTAAAGTGACCAATGGGATTAGGTGGGTGTACCTTTCTCTACTGTTTGTCTTATAAACTTTGATCAATAGATGGCATTGTAGCATCCCAAGAATTTCTCATTATGAACTCCAACTACAATTTTGTATAAGGGGTTAACATAATTTTGTGATGCATGTGACATCACAGTTGTTTTTATCTTTATGATACATCAATCAAAATAACTGTCAACGTCAAATAATTTTTCTCAGAATTAGAGTCTACTTTGGTCTATAAACTATAATTTTGACATATTTAGGCTTTGGTTCAAATTTCTCTTACAATGGTTCCTTGTAGGTGTCCACTAAATTTAAAAAGTAAAATGAATTACTTAAGTACATCTCTTATATATATGTGTCTGGGCTGGGATCTTTCTACCCTTATTGTTGCAGACACTGAAAGAAGAAACCGTATCTCTGGTCAATGTTTGCACTAGCCCCATTCCTTTGGTCAGTGAATAGAGCTACAGAGAAACAAATATGTCCCCATAGTAAAATGTAGAGGAACCCAACCTGTGTAACAGGAAGTGATCTCTGGGAGATCTAGAAATATAAAATCACAAAATAGTGAAGCATGCAAAGGAATAAGTGACTCAATCCAGGAGGTAGAGAACTTACAAAAAACACTGATGTTCTGCGCATATCTCCCCTCTGGGGTGTCTTAGGATGGTGAAACTAAGTTTGTATTGTATGTTAAATCCGCAAAGGGAAAAAAAGTACATAGAGTAGTACTATTAAAAGAAAACACAATTTATTACACTGATTGCACCTACATTCAAGTAGTAATCAGCTAGCATATCTCCACTAGCAAGTAGAACTGGATGCATAGTTCATCTACACAACAAGTGGAGTGGTAGTCAGATTGCAGTAGAGCAGTGTGCCAATAAAATACAAATACAAATAACAGGAATGAAACTGGAGAAAAAAGTCCAGGTCCTCAATCCAACGTGTTTCATCATAAAATTACTTCTTCAGGGATATAAGGTAAGTCCCAAACCTTTTCTTTACATATCCATAGATGCAGGTGTTTTCAATCTAATTCTCCCACGGTATCCGTTACGGTATCCGGTTTCGGAATGAGTTGTTTTTTGATTGGATGGGTGGGATGACACCTAGTATTATAATGCGGATGTGCAATACTTCTGTATTCCACCGTGGAACGCATGCCGGATGTTCCGCTTCATGACTGGATCTAAGCGTTCCACTGTGGAACGTATGCATATCGCTGATGTATAAAAAACCGAGATGATGTTGGACACCTAATCTGTCCATCATCTCCCAGACTAAAGCAAATACAGTACAATGTGAATATATATATATATAACACAATGCAATTAATACATATCAGGAGAGTATGGGCATGTATTAGGAAAAT
Source organism: Pelobates fuscus (assembly GCF_036172605.1). Lineage (NCBI taxonomy): Eukaryota > Metazoa > Chordata > Amphibia > Anura > Pelobatidae > Pelobates > Pelobates fuscus. Next base: position 412,043,053 of record NC_086319.1, on the reverse strand, counting down.
ATGAAGCCACAAATAATAATAATAATAATAATAATAATAATGTATGTACAATATGTATATAAATTGTATATAAACTTCCTAATCCTGTAAACATGCCCATGTACAAAAAACTTAGTCTTACAAGTTATGTATGTAAAATATACAGGTAATGTACCAATAAAGGTCCATTTTGAACACATAAATATAAAAATTTAAGAAAATTAAAATAAGTAAAAAAAGTTTGTGAAAATGCAATATAGTCCCTGAAAGGTATGTCAAACACGAATATGAAAAGACAGAAATGATACAAGAAAAACCTCTTAAAGGAGCCCTGTTAGGTCAATATCTTGATTAAGACCTACTTTAAGAGTTTTTAGAGTGTAGATCAACGGTGCCTCTTTTTTGGATAATTCATTCATTTTATTGCCCCCTCTCCAGTGATTTGTAATTAGGTGTATGCCTATAGCAACAAAAGTGGACCAATTAAACAATGTGCAAGTATTACAGTGCTTGGGAACACTATTGTTACGGACCGTTTCAGCATAAAAGGGGAAAAACAAGTTTAGGCGATAATCCCCTTTTCCCAAAAAGGCACAGCTACTGTAAAAGCGCCAAAACTCACGAATTCGGATATAAATGAATGCACCAAACTCCCGAACTGCATACCAGGGAATAAGGTAGCACTCCAGCTGGAACCTCACGAATAGCTGCTAGCAGACGAACAGGAAAAGCAGATATCAGCTTACACTCCTAGCAGTCAATCTCCAGCAGCATACAGTGAATCCCCCCAAGAACGAGACAAGGCTCCGTGTTGAAGGTCAAGCAGTGGTCTGAGGTGCTGGGGCACCCAGCCTGGTTTTTATTACATGAGTACACATACAGGCCACACCCAGGGGGAGGCATAAAATAACCAATCACATACATGGTTCAGCCCACACATCCCCTCCCCTCAGATAACATTAAACCCAATTATCCGGTACACATTTTTAGCCAGGTTCTGGATGTACCCCAAAAACAGGGGGTACACCTTTAAATCCAGCATCGCTGGATAGCCCTTATTCAGGGGGACAACATATCCAAAAATCAGTTCATTCGGATAAACAGTTCGGGAGATATGGCGTTCCAAAGATTTGACCGACCGCATGGGTAAAGTATCCGAAAACAGTTCCATGCATTTTGGCCCTGCGGTCGGTCACAAACAAGGGAATGAAAACAGACGAATTGCCTGTGTTATAGAGCCTGGAGAGGGTTTGAATGAATTCCCTTGTTTGTGGGGTTCTTTCTACCGAACGGCGGGTCATTCGGTAGTTTCTATACGGATTTCTGGAAGTATGGAGGTCTCAGCGGTGTTTGCCTAGTCAAGTGTCCGATTTTAGTTCCAGACACTCGACGGCAAAACACCGCTGTTCGGTAGTTTAAGATGGCCGCCGCCACGTGTTCGTTTCCCGAATGGCGGCCACCCAGAGGACAAAGAACACATTACACTGATTGCCAATTACCCGTTTGCAACATTGTTGCAAACGGTAATTGGAGGCACACTTATTCCTGGGTGGTCTGGTTGTTCGGTAGTTTCACTCAATATACTGAATGGAGTGATTCTATCGAACAATCAGATGAATGCTGTGTAGCGAAAGCCACTTCGCCACTGTGGTTTGGAGGGGGATGCTTGCCCGCCTCTTACCCTGTGACTACGGTCCCTGGGCGATTTGGCCCTTTATGCACGGTATTTGGGCATACTGTGGGTTATTGGGCTGCCCCAGGATTATGGGCCCTCTCATCAGCCCATACGAAACTTAAACCCCATGGCGTTTGAACTGTGTTTGTGGCATCTAAACGCTGTTTGGATATGTTGAGCGCTCAGATCCAAGCCATCTGGGGATGGGTTGAATGTGGGGGTTCTGTTTAGTATAACAGGAGTTATGTATTTTTATGTCTTTTGGTGGTTGCTGGTAACATGTGCTTAATGGAGGCTGTGTTTGTCCCTGGATATAATTAAATCAGCTTCTCCATTGTCTCCAGGATAGAGGATTCTGGGGAACTAGTTTGAGCTTCTAAAAACCATGCTTCCAGAAGGTCAAATGCACATTTGTACTAACTTTTGAACCCCTGGTCCAATTCGTATGATTTTTGAGTATGTTGTTCCCCCGAATGGATTGATTGTGTATATGTATTTTTATGCGAATGTGATGTATATTTTGGGAGTTATGAATGTTGTGTAAAAACTGTATTTTCCCTACCTAGGATAATTGTATTTTCCTGTGTGTACAGATAATTAGTTTACAGGTAGAGGGGAGGGCTATGTGTGGGATGTAACTATTGTGTGATTGGTTAATGTAAGTTACTGTGTGTGTCCCTCCCCTTCATGGGAGCACCTAATAAAAAGGGCTGCAAGCTAGCAGCCAGAGAGTTCTATTTTTACCCTCAACTTGAGTCCTGTCTCTTATTGGGGGAATCTGCTACAAGGGATTGCTATGCTAGGCATATTCCCTTGCTATAATCACTGAGCTCTTGTAAGAGCTTGTTCCTGCTTCGTTCTGAAGGGAGATAGCTGCAGCCTGCGGTGCTTATGGTGTCTGGTGGAGTGCTTGGAGTCCTCTGGAAGCGCTAGGAGCATCTTTCAACGGAGGTACCCAGTCGGGGTGCCAGTTGATCCGTTACATGCTGCATACATATAACCCAGGTTAACTGAACACATAAATGCATACATGATATTAAAGGACTAAAGGCAGGATTACTGTAATATGCTCTACAGTCTTAAATGTACAGTATCCCACAAGTCCCAATAGGTCCACGGATGGCCCTTAAAGGCCCAGTAGCAGTAATATAAACTATTACATGCCCAAAAATAGTTTTTACAGTGCAATATGTCCAGGGGCCATAGTCGCAGGGCAGGAGGCTAGCAACCAGGCTTCTCCAGTTCTCAGTGGCGAGGTTGGTTTCGTCACATCTCTCCCCCTTTCCAAAAAGACTAACAGGGTACCTGACCTCCTGCCGGTCAGTGCCCTTGTTAGTCCAGCAACCCACCCACAAAGCAGAAAAAACAGTACAGCCCACCCACAATAAACGGTTACTACACCTGGGTAGAGGAGAATCTTGTCCATGTCCAGGTGCCTCACCACGGCTGTGTAGGGGACTGGTAGGCTGCCTTGGTGGGTTGCTGAGTGGGCAGAGACCAGCGGTACTCTGTCCTGGTGCCAGCACTACCACTGGAGTAGTCTGGTTGGAGCCTGGTTGCTGGAGACGGACTGTCTCCCCCTTTGTTGCATAGCTCTGCTGCTGAGGGGGGAGACCGGTTGTCTCCCCCTTGGATACACAGCTCTGTCGTGGGGGGGTAGGACCGACCATCCCTACCCCCTGTGTGGTAAGTGCAGAGACCACGGTCCCATCTGCACTGGTGGGGGGGTTACAGTCTCCCCCTGGTACATTAAGCTGCCGCTGGGGAGAGGGGGTAACAAGCTCCTCTCCCATACATATTTCTAGTCTTTGCGGAGGGAGACCGACTGTCTCTCCTCCCAATACAGGGTCCTGCCGCTGGGGAATGGAGACAGGGCTCTCTATTCCCTGCTGGATACTCTGCCGCTGGAGAATGGAGACTGGGCTCCCAATTCCCGAAAAATCACGCTGCCGCTGGGGAGGGAGGACGCTGCTCTCCTCTCCCTGTTTTCCACATTGCCCTCCTGGCATATCACTCTGCTGCTGGGGGGCAGGAACAACTACCTCTGCCCCCTGTAACTCAGCCTGCCGCTGGGGAGGGAGGACGCTGTTCTCCTCTCCCTGCACTTCACATTGCCCTCCTGGCATATCACTCTGCTGCTGGGGGGCAGGAACAACTACCTCTGCCCCCTGTAACTCAGCCTGCCGCTGGGGAGGGAGGAGGCTGCTCTCCTCTCCCTGCACTTCACATTGCCCTCCTGGCATATCACTCTGCTGCTGGGGGGCAGGAACAACTACCTCTGCCCCCTGTAACTCAGCCTGCCGCTGGGGAGGGAGGACGCTGCTCTCCTCTCCCTGCACTTCACATTGCCCTCCTGGCATATCACTCTGCTGCTGGGGGGCAGGAACAACTACCTCTGCCCCCTGTAACTCAGCCTGCCGCTGGGGAGGGAGGATACTGCTCTCCTCTCCCTGCACTTTACACTGCCGCTGGGTAATGGAGACTGGGCTCCCAATTCCCTGCAGGCCCGGTGGAGAGACCTCGGTCCCATCTCCACTGGCCACCTGGGGTTCTTCCCAGTAAAATTGTACCATCTCGTCCTCTCTGAATGGGTCTGGCTCTGGGTCTGTCCTGCTGCTGTCCTGCTGAGCTTTCTCATAATATTGGAACAGCTGTTGGTAGTCCTGTTCTAGCTCCATCTCCCGGGTTACCAGGTGGACCAGGTCTTGCTCAATTTCATGAGTGTCATCCCAGTCATACCTGCTCTCCCTCCACTCAAAGAGATCACTGAACCGGGCTTGTGTGGGGCTCCCAAATTCAGGCTCTGAGAAAGACTCCCATAACAAGCCAGGACCATCAAACTCCTCTCCCTCTGGCTTGTCATGCTCGGCTGTCCAGGGCAGGTGCTGTGCAACATACCACCAAGGCGCCTGGTAGGCATCCTCCAGCCACATCTCCTGCCATACCCGGAGCTCCAATTCTTTTACCCATTCCTCCCTGGGCTGCTCTCCCAGGAAGGGCATCCGCAGGGCTAGTCGCTCCTGCAAACGCTGATCTTCCTTGGGAAGTCTCTCACCTCGTTGGTATTCCACAATGCCCAGTGCCTGGTACCAGATGCCTTTCCTTAATGCATCCTGGTCATCCATGTCACCCTCATCGTACTCCACTGCTGGTTCCATGCTGTTGCTTTTAGGGTCGCTGTACTGGGACATGCGTTGCCCTCAAATTGTAAAAAATCCAAAGCAATGGTGTTCTGTAGCTGTCCTTCTGGCTGTAGGAACGATCCCGCCGCTTGCCACCAATTGTAACGGACCGTTTCAGCATATGAGGGGTTAAAATCCGTTTAGGCGATCATCCCCTTTTTACAGAAAGGCACAGCTACTGCAGAACATCAAAACTCACGAATTGGATAGAGGTGAATGCATCAAACTCCCGAACTGCATACCAGGGAATAAGATAGCACTCCAAGCTGGAACCTCACGAATAGCTGCTAGCAGATGAATAGGAAAAGCAGACATCAGCTTACACTCCTTAGCAATCAATCTCCAACAGCATACAGTGAATCCCCCCAAGAACGAGACAAGGCTCCGTGTTGAAGGTCAAGCAATGGTCTGAGGTGCTGGGGCACCCAGCCTGGTTTTTATTACACGAGTACACATACAGGCCACACCCAGGGGGAGGCATAAAATAACCAATCACATACATGGTTCAGCCCACACATCCCCTCCCCTCAGATAACATTAAACCCAATTATCCGGTACACATTTTTAGCCAGGTTCTGGATGTACCCCAAAAACAGGGGGTACACCTTTAAATCCAGCATCGCTGGATAGCCCTTATTCAGGGGGACAACATATCCAAAAATCAGTTCATTCGGATAAACAGTTCGGGAGATATGGGGTTCCAAAGATTTGACCGACCGCATGGGTAAAGTATCCGAAAACAGTTCCATGCATTTTGGCCCTGCGGTCGGTCACAAACAAGGGAATGAAAACAGACGAATTGCCTGTGTTATAGAGCCTGGAGAGGGTTTGAATGAATTCCCTTGTTTGTGGGGTTCTTTCTACCGAACGTCGGGTCATTCGGTAGTTTCTATACGAATTTCTGGAAGTATGGAGGTCTCAGCGGTGTTTGCCTAGTCAAGTGTCCGATTTTAGTTCCAGACACTCAACGGCAAAACACCGCTGTTCGGTAGTTTAAGATGGCCGCCGCCACGTGTTCGTTTCCCGAATGGCGGCCACCCAGAGGACAAAGAACACATTACACTGATTGGCAATTACCCGTTTGCAACATTGTTGCAAACGGTAATTGGAGGCACACTTATTCCTGGGTGGTCTGGTTGTTCGGTAGTTTCACTCAATATACTGAATGGAGTGATTCTATCGAACAATCAGATGAATGCTGCATACATATAACCCAGGTTAACTGAACACATAAATGCATACATGATATTAAAGGACTAAAGGCAGGATTACTGTAATATGCTCTACAGTCTTAAAGGTACAGTATCCCACAAGTCCCAATAGGTCCACGGATGGCCCTTAAAGGCCCAGTAGCAGTAATATAAACTATTACATGCCCAAATATAGTTTTTACAGTGCAATATGTCCAGGGGCCATAGTTGCAGGGCAGGAGGCTAGCAACCAGGCTTCTCCAGTTCTCAGTGGCGAGGTTGGTTTCGTCACAACTATGTTCTACTTTATTAGTTCTTATATTATTAAAGTGTTCTCAGAGTCTGATGACAAGTTTTTTGGTGGTTCTCCCCACGTGTTGCGCTCCACATCCACATTGCAATAAATAAATTACATATGTGGATGTGCAGTGTATGAACTTTTTTATCGTATATGTCCTGTTGGTATAGGATCCTGTAAAAGTTAAAGTCTTTCTTTTTTGATGGATACATGTGAAACACGTACCGCCTTTATGGAACCCTGGAGTTTTTTGAGATTGGAGAACATTTTCTGAATTCTTGATTTGTCTGGGTAGGAGACTAGGTGCTAATTGGTTTTTAAGGCTATTGCTTTTTTATATATAACTACAGGTTTTTCAGATAGGACTTTCCCTAAGATCTCATCTTTTTTCAAGATGGCCCAATGTTTATCATGGATTTTTTCTATTTTCTTGGCATGTGTATTGTATTTAGCTATGAAAGCAAATTGTGTATGGATATTCCTTCCACTGTTTTTTTGTTTCATATTATTATCAGCTAAAAATTCTGAACGATCTCTCTTCTTTATTTGCATAATTTCCCTTTCTATCTGGTCCTTATTATAGCCTTTTTCAGAATATCTGTTCTTAATTATTCTAGATTGTTCCTCACATACATGGATATTCAAACAGTTCCTTCTCATTCGGGTTATCTGCCCTTTTGGGACAGTATTGAGCCATGTCTGGTGGTGTAAACGTGTTCCTCAAATACATGGATATTCAAACAGTTCCTTCTCATTCGGGTTATCTGTCCTTTTGGGACAGTATTGAGCCATGTCGGGGTGGTGTAAACGTGTTCCTCAAATACATGGATATTCAAACAGTTCCTTCTCATTCGGGTTATCTGTCTATTTGGGACATTATTGAGCCATGTCGGGTGGTGTGAACTTGTTCCTCAAATACATGGATATTCGAACAGTTCCTTCTCATTCAGGTTATCTGTCCTTTTGGGACAATATTGAGCCATGTATATCTTCTTTGGCACAATATCTAGTGTCTAATAGTATCACTACGGGTCTTAGCATTCTAAAAACACCAGCTTCTGGAACAGAGGATAAAATATTAATGGAAGAATGGTTCAAAGCTAGAGATGAATGTTCGAGAAAATACATTCAAAGCCTCATTGATTTTCAAAAAAGATCTTTAAAAAATATAGAGGATGAGATTCATTTTATAGAAAATGAGATAATTTTACATAAAGACACTAAAAATGTAGAAACCTAATTATAAGATTTTAAAGGACAAGATAAAAATAGTAGATGATAGAATATCGACTACTAAAGCAATCACATTCAGGAGGGATCAACATAAGGACACAAATATTGTTTTTTAAAAAAAACCTTTGTTTAATTCTATCCCTAAGTCATATAGACACACAGATTTAGATGTAAGGCAGAGCAACCATACAAGGAACCTAACTAAATCATTTCAAGATAATGACTTAGAGACATCTCATAGACCCCACACATCATACGCACATCAGTCCCCAGCTTTTTTAGAAAGGGTGCAAAACCAAAAGAAAGAAAATACATTTACAATGAAGAACAGGTTTCAAAGTTCCCCACAAAAAAGAGAACGTACACGGAATTAGAAGAGACAGACGACCCATTATCCCCAACACCTACACACAGATTGAAGTAAAACACCCACAAGGTATTTTCAATATATCTTGTGTAGAACTAATGAAACAGGAATTATCCCTATGAGAAAAGGGCCTAAAATTTGCGCCCACTGCAGGTATAAAACCTATTGACCTTTTCCTTGATAATCAAAAATTTCTAAAGAAATTAACCGTAAGATTACGCTTTTTTTGATAAACGTAATCAAGATCAGAGCAATAATGCCACTATCCCGGAACAAATAAGCATTACAGATACAAACATTTCAGATTACACCCCAGCAGATATCCCCATTATCCACTCATCCCTAAAAAATAAATCAAACTTTTATCCCACTTTTGATAGAGAAAAATACCTAGAAGTGTTTAATGACTTGGTACAAACAGATCTAGACATCCATCTGTATATTGTCAAATACAATCTAACCAATAAAGAAAGACAAGCTTTAAATAAACTTAAAAATAATCCCCAACTAGTCATCAAGGAGGCCAATAAAGGAGGAGGTACAGTCATTCTGAGTAAAGAACATTATATGTAGAAAGCACATCGTATTCTAAAAGACAACACCACATAAAAGGTACTAGAACAAGATCCCACCAAATCTTTTCTGGAGGAATTTTGATCTTTACTCTAGAGAGGACTTGATAGTGAGACTATTTCCACACAAGTGGGATACATTTGTTCTCTTGTAATCTCTCCGAATACGTGGATTCATTTTCAAAACCATTTGTACCTTTATGCCCATCCTTTATTAAGGATCCAAAACACATTCTTCAAACTTTGCAGTCTTTCACTTGGAAACCCTCCTACATATTAGCTACCGTGGACCGTTCATATTCATGTTTGACATACCTTTCAGGGACTATATGGCCTTTTCACACACTTTTTTTACTTATTTTAATTTTCTTACATTTATGTATTCAAAATAGACCTCTATTGGTAGATTACCTGTATATTTTACATGCATAACTTGTAAGACTATGGTTTTTGTACATGGGTATGTTTACAGGATGTCAGGATCACCATTGTGCTTTACACAATATTGTGTATTTGGGTCTGGCTGGGATTGAACCTAAGTTTCCTGCATCCCAGTCAGTATCCTTACATTGGGCTCCACGCACCTTTGACTGTTTCTACATGTTCTTGGTATCCTGTAGTCTGAGCCTGTTTCCATGATTATTGGCTGAGTCTTCCTATTTAAACCCCGCAAGTCTGGTTCTCGTTGTCAGATCGTGTTTCCTGTTCCGTTTGGTTTCACTGCTGTTCATCTGACTCCTGGTTTTGATCCCCTGCTCGTCTACTGTTTTCGCCTGATTGCCGCCAGCCCTGACTTCTGATTCTGTTACCGACTACTCTTCTGGATTTCCCTTGTCTGTACTACGTTCCAGGAAGCACTGGTTATTTCAGCCCCAGTGCACTGTGTCACAGCCTTGGGGATTTCTGTCCTGAGTCCCCTCGGTCTGTGCCGAATTGCAAAGGGTGCCTTAACTCTGCCTGCCGGACTCCCACTCCAGGTAAGATCCCTGACACAGGATTAGGAAGTTTATTATTGTTCATCCTTATTTCTGTACAACTTTTTGTATATAATTAAAAACAATTTTTAAATTTTTTATTTTTTTCACACAATTCATCCTACTCTGACAGCATTCCTCTTATTAATTTTTATGGAGTTTCTACTAGTCTTTAATAAGGCTTCATTTAATCAACACAGATTCCTCCTATCTGTGATTAATATGTGAATTACATTGGGGCTAATAGAATTTATATACATATTGTACATACATTATTATTATTTTATAATTATATATATTCAGATCATATTGTATTTGCTTTAGTCTGGGAGATGATGGACAGATTAGGTGTCCAACATCATCTCGGTTTTTTATACATCCGCAATATGCATACGTTCCACAGTGGAACTCTTAGATCCAGTCATGAAGGGGAACATCCGGCATGCGTTCCACGGTGGAACACGGAAGTATTGCACGTCCGCATCATAATACTAGGTGTCATCCCGCCCGTCCAATCAAAAAATCGAAACCCGGAAGTAATGGATACCGCAGGAGAATTAGATTGAAAACACCTGCATCTATGGATATATAAAGAAAAGGTTTGGGACTTACCTTACATCCCTGAAGAAGTCATTTTATGATGAAACGCGTTAGATTACAATATACATTTTTTTTGTTCAATCTTATCTGCCAGTGTAAATATCTCACATAAACCCTCCCCCCCCCACCCTCCTTGAATATCATAGCAATGATTAATTTAGAGTATAAATTATCAATACAGAATTAACGAGACATATTCTGTACTCATATTACATTTTCTGGCATTGGGTATCTGCGTACATTACAACAAGTAATGTACCTGTAATAACTTTGAACTTTACACTTAGTGCAATCAACCATAACACCATCATTATCATTGTAAACCCAATAACAATTTTAGCATAGATGAACCAGTCAACATGAGTGATGAGGTGAGTATCTATCTTAGAGTAGTTGAATGTGTCCACAGAAATTTTATCAATTCTGATTCACATTTGGATAGTGTGGCTGGACTTATGGTCGAACTTTATTTTAAGATCTAGTGGGATGCCTAGATTCTGGAAGAGATCCACCAATTCTATAGCACTTTCTATGATGTCAGTGTACACTGGGTATAGCGTGACATCACCATTGTAAATTATTTTCATTTGAAAAATGTTTTTTGGAGTTACATACGGTGTGGCCAATGAAAAGCAAATCTCCATGCGTTCAGTGTCAATTACAAAGTTACAGAGCTGAAAAGAAACTTGTGTCCATCAAGTTCAGCCTTCCTCACATGTGTTTTTGCTTGGTTGGGGTTTCGCCATCCTCCACCCACCCTGGACCCAAGACCGGGCTCCAGTTTCCAGTAGGTGAACCTCTCCTTAAATCCAGAGAGCAGGAACAGGAACAGGAACAGCTCTTACAAGAGCTAGTGATTATACTCTGGGGAGTATAGTGATTATAGCAATACCCAGAGTGTGGTTCTCCAATCCCCCAAAGATGAACCAAGACTTCATGAAGGGGTAAGCAGGTCTGTTTAATGAAAGCCAGTACTCACAATTTATAGAATTCCTCAGACCAGAGGCACACCCCCTGGACCTGATGGAACACAAGCACACAAAAGACACAAACCAATCAGAACAATACAACAATGTCCGACACTCCCACATACAGAACACAAGCCCTCCCCACAACCTGGGATATAATTAAAGTAGCTAACACAATAACCTAAATATCCACAGCCAGAAAAACATACATTTTCCCCAGAAAACATCCCAAAACATAATATAACCCCCTAAAGTTTTATGGAGGTCTCTTTTGAACGACCGCAAGCATGGCTTTCATTCCCAAAATAGTTACACAGAATTTGGCTGTGCAGACAGTCTTTTTCCACAATCAAAATAGAGGTTGAATAGATGAACAGAGCTGTTCATACGCTAAGGTAGTGGTGCATGGCGTTCGGTAGATTACTTCTACCGAACGGCACTCTGTTCATGTGCCTTTTGCCAAAATTGGAAGTCCCAGCGGTGTGCGTGCCATCGAGTGTCCGATTTTAGTTCCATGCTCTCAACGGCAAAACACAGCTGACCGCGTTCGGCTAAATAAGATGGCCGCTGTCACGTGTTCGACTACATGAATGGCACCACCCAGGTGTTCATCAATTTGGCTGCAGTTTAGCTCCCAGCCTGGGAGGTAAATTGGTTGCACACGCCATGAAAAAAATTGCAATTCAAAATAAATTCATTTATGTGTCTTGATTTATAGAGTACTTAATATGTATAGGAATTCAGCTTATTTTGAAAGTTACAGGTCACAAAATAAAAGGACTAAAATAAAATTTCAATGTGAAAGAATTTTAGAAGTTGTTATGTTTATCTGGTAGGTTTAGTAGCCATTACAGAAAACAAAATTGCCACACAAAAGTATATATTTATATAAAGTAGACATCACAGGCTATGTTGACACTTTTTACGAAGCCATTTCATTGCCAATCTCTGCTAAATATTGGAGTAAAATTATTATTTTTTTCTCTATTTTGGCATAAACACGTATAACAAGGTTTTTGTAATCTGTGTTTCATAAAGCTGGTGTGTGCTATTCTTGCACAGAACCCCATATTGTGTTCAGCTACATCTGCTGAGTATATCGATACCCCCATTGTATGCCTTTGGCACTATTCTGTGAAGCTGCAATGCCATATAAGAGACAAGGCTATTTTCATAGATGGATATGACGAGCCTATGTCTCATTTTGGGGTATGTATATCAGTGTGAGTATTTAAATAACCCCACAAAGGGCTTCCATTTGATAAAGCAGACACCCAGGGGTATCTTATATACCATATATTGTGCCTTAACTTGCCACCATTTTTTCACTAATTTATGTCAAAATTTGTGGTGAGAGGGAGTATTTCTTATATTTGATATGTACCACTGTCATAAAATCCCCCAACTTATGCTCAGTTACATCTTCTGAGTAAAACAATATGCCCAGTATAAATAGAAACTATTTTGTGAAGTTACAGTTTTGTAAAAGTGTTGTGTGAATTTTCATGGAGGGTTTTGATGCGTCCGTGTCCCACTTTGGAGCACTTGAGCAGGCTACATATTCCAGCTAAACCATAAAGGCATACCATTTCTTAAAGAAGACATCCCAGGGTATTTTAAAAGGCATATTTTGAACCTTAGCATGGGATCGGTTTTCCGCTAGCTTGTACCAAGTGTAGTGGTAATAAGCATTTTTTCTGCCTTTTTGACACACAAAGCGAGTTTGCACAGTATATTTTGCAACCCTTATGTGTGCTAAAACTGTATCATACTTCATTTGTTGTTCAGCTATGTCATCTGAGTGCAGCAATACCCTCGTATGTACCTTTGCCAGGTATATGTGGATATTGAAGGGGCACATTTAAGACACCTACATTCCATTTTTTTTCAAACTTTGAATTTTTACGCTGTGTCCAGGTCCCATTTTGGAGTATTTAAATATTTAAATTAATTAATAAAATAAATGTAACCCCTGAGGGTTATAAAAATAAAACTTAACCATCAGGGGTTAAAAAAAAATCTGATCACAGTAAAATATAGTCCCTGTCAATTGATCAGTGTAGTCAGTGATAAATTGGCAGGGAAGGGGTTAATTTTATTAAAGCAATGGAAAGAGGGGGAGGGGATTTAACTTTAATTTTTTATTACAAGGTGAAGGGGAGCATCACTGATCCGTCTCCCTGTACTTCATACTGAACGTGGAAGAGCAGGGAGGCAGATCAGAAGTCCCTACAGCACATGTGCTCGCTCTGACAGCCTGTCAGAATCAGGATGATGGAGAATGATCCTGTCTCGGTGATCGGATTGGTTCATAGCTCTTGGCACAGGAGAAGTACGATCCAGAAATATGCCACATCCTTCTTAGACATCTTTCGACAGTCACGAATCGGGAACTCATTATAGACTTATTATTATTATTATTATTATTATTATATTTATATAGCGCCAACAAATTCTGCAGCGCTTTACAATAGGTGAACGAACAGACATGTAGTTGTAGTCAGACAAGTTGGACACACAGGAACAGAGGGGTTGAGGGCCCTGCTCAATGAGCTTACATGCTAAAGGGAGTGGGGTAAAATGACACAAAAAGGTAAGGATAGTATTAGACTAGTGACATTTGCAGAAGAGGAATCAGTCAGGAGTTATTAACAGTTTAATTGATATGCATTTATGAAGAAGTGGGTTTTTAACAATTTTTTGAAGGAGTGGAGACTGGGTGAGCATCTAACGGAGGAGGGAAGCGATTCCACAGGAACGGTGCAGCCCTCGAGAAATCTTGAAGGCAAGCATTTATCTACTAATGAACCAAGGATTGTGAAGCATACATACTTATAACAGTGTGACATAACTTAAGATAACACATTACGTACAATTCATCTATGGTATGCATATTATTTACATTATGTTATTCTGTCTATATATATTATAATATAGCTTCATTACTCACTACATTTCTTACTGACTCCTCAGTAATTTGCCTATAGCAACAAAACAAACTAAGAATCTACTTAGAAAAATGTAGTTGGTAAGAAAATGGTTGATGACATGAATATACATGAGATCATGGCATATCAAAAGATACCACGTGAATCAAGCATTCATCCAGGTTAGTCATTCATCCTTCTGCATCTGAATCCACACTTCCTGGCTAATCATGGCAGCATCACTTATGGGTAGCTCCTCCCTTAGCAGTCACAGGACAGGAATTAATTAGATTATTAATTAGACTGATAGGTATAAAGAGTCCCTCCTCCCCTTACACCTCAGTTTTTTTTCCTGTCCATAGCAAGTTCTACAGGACTTTTTACATTTTATTTTATGGCCACCTTCCTGCATTTGTCGTGGGTTCGTTCCAAATGAAGTTCAGTCTCTCTTCATTTGAAGGACCCAGTAAACAGCCTGCATGAGCAGGACTAACTGGGTCAGGTTCAGTGTAAGTACTGAACTGCTGCGTGGGATTTGGTGTTCTGAGGGAAACACGGCTACAGGTAATCTGTGAATATGGGGTTGGTCCTCCTTAAAAATTCCCCTTGTTGTTTGTCTTGCCCCTAGCAACTGGGGTCTAAAAAATTTCCTCCCCTAGCATTGGTGGCAGTGTTTGGGATCCATACTATGGGGGTCCTCCTGTGGGGGGATCCTGTTACTTACTCGTGTGCTTCTTGTCTGAGGGTGGAGTCCCTCTCTGCTGCAGCAGGGGTGCCCTCTGGGGTTGCCTGTGGGTTCCTGGTGTGGCCAGCGTGGTTGGCTGGAACTCGGTGTGTGTCCGAGCGGGCGGAAGTGATGTCGCGGCTGGGCCGGCGAGGCTGGGAGTGATGCAATTTTAGGCCAGCGGTCTGCGCATGCGTGGAAAAGAAGGTTTTCCCGGCGCTAATTAAACCAGAGGATCCTGGTTCTCTGCCTGCTAGCTGAGTCAGCTGTTCAGTGAAGAAGTCCCTGTGTGCTCTGATCCTGCTCCTTGGCTCTGTGCTTGGCTGTCTGGAGTGGTTTTTTATCCTTATCAGGTAGGATTCCTTGTTGGGCATTTGCTGGTCTCTTTTGCTGCTGCCTTTTTTTCTAAGAAAGTCATCTGTGCTGGGACTTGTGTCTTACAGTTTTCTTTTAATTTCCTTTGTAGTATTGATTCCCCCTCTGCCTCTGCAAAATCCCTCTCTAGAAAACATAGGTGAGCCATTTTTTGTTGTGATGGGGGGTTTGTTAAAAGAGTGACAATTGAGCCTGTAATATATGTTTATATATGGCTTCGTTTCAGCCCCAGCAGACATTTGGATTCTCCGGCAAGGAAATCAAGTGAAAGGACCAATAAATGCATTAACTGTTCGTCACCTGTACCGCAAGGAAGAAATCTATGCTTGTTTGTTGGAAGTGGCGGAAGTTCCCAATAATGTTTCTCCACAAGATGACCTTAAACACTGGATATACCAAGCTATTGCTGAGGGCTTTAAGTCTACCACGGTGTCTAGTGGTCCGAGTAAGAGACGCAGAGCGGGACCTCAGTCTTCCAGCTCTGGAGAAGACCCTGATGTGTGGGAGGTCTCAGATGATGTCGAGGAGGAAGTTGAATATACCTCCAGGTCTCTTGACTCAAAGTCTATTGATAGACTTATTTCCCTTCTCAGAGACACTCTTAGTCTCACGGAGGAAAAGTCTGTATTGAGAGAGGCTGACAGGTTCTTTGAGGACCTAAAACTGAATAGACCTACCTTCCCGGTGCATTCCTCAGGAACATGATCCTTCAAGAATGGAATAAGCCAGAAAGGAAATCCACCTTGAAAAATATATTCACAAGGATTTATCATTTCTCTGCCGTGGACTGCTGCCTATGGAATTCAGTTCCGAAGATTGACGCTGCAGCAATATGGCAAAGAAATATGGCAAAGAAAACTGCGCTTCCTATTGACTCCATGGCATATCTCAGAGAGCCTATGAAAAAGCATATGGATGGTGATTTGATTAAAGCCTACTTAGTCCTGGGCTCCACCCTTCATCCGGCTGTGGCACTGACAACTCTCTCCAGGGCTTTAAGAGTGTGGCTCACTAATTTGGAGGAGGACATTGATCGGGTTGTCCGTAGGGAACATCTTTTGGAGAGCCTCAAGGACTTTAGCCTTGCCACAGAATTCTGTACAGAAGCCTCCCTAGACATCACTTGCACGATTGCCAAGAGTATGGCCCTGTCTGTGGCTTCTAGAAGGGCCTTATGGCTTCATTCGTGGGGAGCAGACTATGCCTCTAAGGCGTCCTTTTGTGGCCTTCCATTCCAGGGGGATCTCCTATTTGGCAAAATTATGGAGGATGCTATCCAAAAAGCTGCTGATGGGAAAAAAGCATTTTTGCCTCAAGTGAGCAGAAAGAGCTTTCCCTCCTCCTGGAAGAATAAGCGCTTCAAGGATCGGTCCTTTCGGGACAGCAGAAGCTATAAACCAGGAAGGGAGTATTCCAGAAATTCATCATGGAAATCCTTCTCACACTCTTCTTCCAATAAGGCTTCCAGAGGAAGAGGAGCTAGAACCGCTGGGAAGAACTTCTGAAGGTCTTCAGGCCCGTTTGGGGACTGTGGGAGGAAGACTGAAGTTCTTCTACCCCGTGTGGGCCAAAAATATTACGGACGTGTGGGTTACATCCATCATAAAGGAGGGTTATGGGATAGAAATCGCTTGCCCAAAATCCGCTTTCTTAAAAAAATCCAGGGTGTCGGCAGGCATCAAACGAAGGGCCATGAGGACCTGCATTTCTACTCTTCTGGAACAAAAAGTGGTGGAAGAAGTTCCAAGACAGGAAAGGTCTCTTGGGGTTTACTCCACAGTGTTCTTGGCCCCAAAACCCCAGGGAAAGTGGCGTCTCATCTTGAACTTTAAAGGTGTAAACTCCATGCTCGATGTAAGAACATTCAAAATGGAATCTTTACAGACCATCTTGAAGAGCGTCAAAAGAGGAGACTGGATGACCTCCATAGACTTGAGCGACGCCTACTACCAAATCCCTATAAACCAAGATCATATGCAGTTTCTCAGGTTCTGGGCGCTAGGAACTCACTTTCAGTTCCGGGGACTACCGTTTGGCCACAGCTTGGCGCCAAGAACATTCTCGAAAGTTCTTGTCACCTTGATAGCCTTCATAAGGGAGAAAGGTATCGAGATCTTCCATTACTTGGACAACATCCTTATCTTAGGTCCATCTCAAAGGATGGTAACTCATCACACGTTGGTGGCAATGAATATTCTTCAAGACCACGGCTGGCTTCTGAACGTAGAGAAAAGCTCCCTGATTCCTTCTCAGACGATCACGTTCCTTGGAACAGTGATAAACACTGTATCTGCCCATGTGTTCCTGTCTCCGGAAAGGGTCACAAAAATCAGAGACAAAGTAGGGAAGCCACAAGGTCTCGAGACTGCTTCTGCAAGAGAAGTCATGAGTCTCCTGGGTTCTTTGACATCGACTATAGGGTTAGTAAAATGGGCCCAGTGGAAGTTTTGTCCGGTCCAGAATTGCTTCCTTCTCCAGTTCGACAGAGTGGGAACAGATTGGGAGCAAAGGATCTCTCTGCCCCTGCCCGTGAGGAAAGGGTTGAACTGGTGGAAGAACAAAAACAATTTGGCAACAGGCTTCCCGTTGGAAGAACCTCCTTGGAAGGTTATTACAACAGTTCTTTTGGATGGGGTGCCCACTTCAATTCCACATGGACTCAAGGGAAGTGGACCCGAGAAGAGAGTCAGCTACACTCAAATCTAAGAGAACTGAGAGCTGTTACCAAGGCCATCTTGGTGTTCCTACCACGGATCTTAAATTCTTGGGTACTGATCAAAACAGACAACCGAGCCGTTGCTTCATATGTGAACAACCAAGGGGGCACAAGAAGATCTTGAAGGAACTGGCTACCTTGATGACAATCACCATGACCAATCTACAGGGTCTGAAGGCGATCTATCTTCCAGGTTCGGAGAACATGACTGCGGACTTCCTCAGCAGAAAGGAAATTCTTCCGGTAGAATGGAAACTCCACCCGGCAGTCTTTGCATGGATTGCCCGTCGGTGGGGCATGCCCCAGATCGACCTGATGGTGTCCTCCCAGAATCATCAGGTGGAGAATTACTTCTCTCTTCACCCGGACAGTCAGGCAATGGGCCAGCATGCTCTCTCTCTTCTTTGGTCATTCGATCTGGGGTATGCATTCCCTCCCCTACCCATGATACCCAGGTTCCTGCAAAGGTTTGATCGGAAGGAATGAAGGCTATTGCCATAATTCTGATTTGGCCTCGGAGGCCGTGGTTCCCCCTATTGTCTATGATGAACCAGGAACAGCCTTGGCCTCTTCCTGTTTTGGAGGATCTGCTAACGCAGGGCTCAATATTCCATCCTCATCCGGAACGCCTCAAATTGGGGGTATGGGTCTTGAAAAAGAAAGACTTCAACTACTAGGTCTCTCAGAAGCAGTGGTCAATACACTTTTGCAATCAAGGAAAGCTTCTACTTCCTCATGCTACCATAGGATCTGGGATGTGTTCCGGGAATGGCCTTCAGCCACAAATATTGACTTCCTGCATCCTCACAATACTGAAATCTTGGAGTTTCTGCAAGAAGGTGTGGATAAGGGCCTTAGCCTCAGCACTCTTAAGGTTCAGTCTTCAGCTCTTTCAGCTTTGTGCAATATCTCATGGACTTCGGATCCTTTGATCTCCAGGTTCTTCAAGGCAGCTTTCAGGTTGAGACCTCCTTCCAGATCTACTACCCCTCCTTGGGTCCTTGGGACCTTCCTCTGGTGCTCAATTACCTAACTGAGGATCTGTTCGTTCCTCTTGAGAGTTTGGATGCTACCCTACTGACGTATAAATCTTTGTTTTTGGTGGCAATTACTACCGCAAGAAGAATTTTGGAGATTAAAGCATTTTCTACCTTATCTTCTTGTCTACAATTCTATCATCATAGGGTGTGCCTGAAGCCAAAACCTGAGTTTCTTCCTAAGGTGGTCTCTCAGTTTCATCTCTCTCAAGAAGTGGCCCTTCCATCATTCTACCCCAATCCTTCTTCGCAAGAGGAGGTTAGGTGGCAACGTTTTGATGTCATGAACTGCCTGTCTATGTACCTTAACCCCTTAAGGACACACGACATGTGTGGCATGTCATGATTCCCTTTTATTCCAGAAGTTTGGTCCTTAAGGGGTTAAGCATTCTGAGTCTTACAGAAAAACTGACCAACTCTTCGTTTTACCTTCAGGAGCCAGGAGAGGTGAGGCGGCCTCTTTATCTACATTGAAACGTTGGATTTCGCTAGTGATCAGGAAAGCATATATCTATGAAGATCGATCTCCGCCAATGAAGATAAAAACTCATTCTACCAGAGCATTGTCAACTTCATGGGCTAATTGGGCAGAGGTTCCATATGATGATATTTGCAGGGCAGCCACCTGGTCTTCCCCGATGACGTTCATGAAACACTACATGTTGGATGTGGATACTCCTTCCACTTCCTTTGGGAAGAGTGTCCTATGTACGGTTTCCTTATCCCGTTGATATTACATTTCTTTGCAGCATAGAGTCTTTTTAGTGTCTATTCTCGATTTAAGTATTCCCACCCTATAATTATGTGAGCTTGGGTATTACCCATAAGTGATGCTGCCTAGATTAGCCAGGAATAGAGAACATTTATGACAAACTTACTGTAATTTTCTTTTCCTGGCTATTTCTCATGGCAGCATCAGGGTTCCCGCCCATTCTTTTATTTTTTCAGCTTTATAATTGGACTGAGGTGTAGGGAGAGGAGGGACTATTTATACCTATCAGTCTAATTAATTCATCTAATAAATTCCTGTCCTGTGACTGCTAAGGGAGGATCTACCCATAAGTGATGCTGCCATGAGAAATAGCCAGGAAAAGAAAATTACGGTAAGTTTGTCATAAATTTTCTCTATTATAATCCTTAATTGAGATTTAGGATGACAAGCACAACTGTTTAATGTGAATCCATTTTTCAATAAAATCACCATCTTTAGGAATTTTTATCTTGTATACTACTGGGGAAATCTTTATCAATTATGACCCTTTCCAAGAAAGTAAAAATTTATTTTCCTTTACTTGGTTTCGCGCAGAGTTGTACAGATAGACTCGATCTGTTATTTCATATTCCTTTTTCATGTTTTTTAAATTGTAATACGTCTTAACCCCTATTGCTGCTTTTTCTAGTTTTCTTCTAGGAATAACCTAGATTAGTGTGAGCGCCTGGTTATTCGGCTATCAAACACTGAAACAAAATACTTGTAGAGGAACTGATGATTGTTTAGATAGGATTTGTACAATTACATGCATGCCTTTGTTAATTCCATCTGGAATTAGGGTTTTTAAATTCCCTTTGGAATCCTTAGAAATTAATCAGTCAATGAACAATTAAACATTAATATGTTTTTTTCTTCATTAGTAAAAGACTATATGTCATCTCTCTCTTGATTTGCTGCTATGCACAAGTAAATATTCTTTATGGGATTGAGATCATATAAAAAAGGAACTTGATAATTATAGCAATATTATAGACTGAAATCCATTCAATGTTTGATCAAGTACAGATGTGGCTCTGCTCATTTTCTACAGCTCACTGATATCATATGACAATTCTGGCTTCAGCCTTCTTACACGAAGAAAAGTGATTGATAAACAGGCATTGACAAAACTCTAGTGGTGATCCCATGGTGAGCTGAAATTTTCCCTTTAAATGTAAGTTTAGACAATCACTAAATAATACAATTCTTTACTTCCAATCTTTCACAGTCAAACGTTTTGATCACAGTTCTGAAATCCAGATGCTGGGCAGAGGAATAGACACATTCCCTCCAAGAGAAGAAGGTGATCAGAGGGTGGCTGATGGGGAGCTGTGCATTGGGATGTGCTGAGAGATTTGCCAGAGCCATCCTACAGTGTCTCAACATACTGATTTCTCACATCACAATGTTTATCTATAATTCATAAATCACAATGAGGCAGGGACACAGCATGTGCTGGAAGACTGTCTATTAACTGAAGCAGCTCTAACAGTACTACACCACCAGGGAAAATATGTGTGTTGGGGGAAGTCATTGAGTCGACCATACACTCCTCTGTATACCAAAGTATTCTAGTGTCAAATGTGAAACGGTATATAAAAATGACCTGTATATTATGGAAAAATAATATCATTACATATTTGGGGGGTTTTATTTTTAGTGTTTTTGTATATATAATAGGTTATTTAATGTTCTCTGCTGCAGTAACTAGGATTACAGAAATGCATTAGTCATGCTATGTAGACACCTTCTGATTGAAACTCACCAACACACATACATTATACACACGTACACACGTACACACATACCGTATACGCTAATCTTCTTTACTTTCTGTTCTCTTTGAGTTCTCTTTTACCTTAGATGTCTCCTGCGCATGTGCCCTATATACCGTTGACACATGCACCTTACTGTGCGCTTGTGTTCTTCGCACATGCGCTGTATTTCCTGTTGTGATACCTACACATGCGCTGTATTAAGCGACTGTGGGCATTTTGCGATGTGGGAATATATGGGTGACGGGATCACGCATGTAACGTGCACGTGTGCAGCTTGTTTTTACCGCTGGCTTATTGAGTTGGTATCTTGGAGGAAGTTATTTTTTACTCTCAATGGTCCAATTTTGATGATTACTCCAAGTACCATAACCAATTCAGTTCATTAAAGTGGTCATGGTGCCTGGAGTCTGTATGTGCACCATTAGATATAAGAAAAAAGGTCAGGTTCTCCAGGGGATTGATGAGGCAAAATTAAATAAAACCCAACTGTCAGCAACGTTGCAACCTAAATGGTCTTTTTCAAGCTAACACACACAAGAATAAATGACAGACAAAAGATTGATAAAACAATTAGTGCAAAGAACAAACGTGACCATACGAGATCAGTACTCACTCAACCGGGGATGTGCAGCATCTGTGTGGAAGACCAAAATGTCCAATCACAGGAAAATAGAATAATTAATAAAAAGTAATAATAATATTCCTAGTGTCATTATTGTCGTCTGATGGTCGTCAGCATCTGATGTCAGGGAGCTCCCACCTGATCACGTGGAGCATCTAACGTCAAGACGCAACAGGGTATTATGAGCATAATGTATGTCCAATTCAAGCGATCAAACGCCTTTTCGGTCGAAGGCTAGTAATAAGCCTTGTTGTTAGCTAGTTTGGGCCCAGTTAAGTAGATTCAAGAAGTGACGGGTATTGTCTCCTGGTTGTCTTGAGGGAAAAAACCTGCTTGCTCAGGGGGGAGACCATTTTGATCAGCATGGGTTTTAGGCACATGGCTATTAATTTAGCATAAAGTTTTGTGTCAGCATTTAAAAGTGAAATGGGTCTCAAGTTGGCACATTCCGTAGGTGGCTTGCTGGGTTTGGGCAACGTGATTATATGGGCTAGTAGCATCTCAGCATGCATGGTCGCAGTGTTCTTGAAGTGGTTAAAAACCTTGGTAAGGTGTGGGAAGCAAAGGTTATGTAAAAGAAATTTGAGAACCCGTCCGGGCCTGGTGCTTTATGTTTGGGGAGTGTGTGGATTGTATTTCGTACCTGTTCTTCCGAGAATGGTTCTAGCAGGGATTGGCATTGTTGTCCTGTCAGAATAGGTAGGTCAATGTCCGCTAGTAAGGTCTGGATTTTGTCAAGTGTAGGCTGATGTCTGTCTTGGTCAAGTTTTAGATTGTAAAGTGTGTTGTAATAGGCGGCGAGCTCCTCAACGATGTATTGAGGGTTAAACAGTTTAGTGTTATTAACAGACGTCATGTATGGTAGTTTGGATTGTAGGAGCCTGGATTTTAATGCCCTTAAAAGCAGTCTGCACACTTTATTACCCTCACATAATGGGTTAGTTTAAGCTTTCTCAATTGTCTCTCCATTACATTTAAGGTTAATGTCTGTAGTTCAGATTTGATCTTATTAATTTGTTTAGTCAGTTTTTAATAAGATCACTTTTAATATAGAGAGTAATGATCATGTGGTGGAGGTGTATGATTTTTTTTTTTTTAAATCTGCTTCAACATGGTCATTCTGGGACATCAGTCTAAGGCCATTGGAGCATTATAGAATAATCATGATTTGGTTATCAAACTGGCAGATAATGGGGGTGCCATTGTGTTGATGAACAAAAAGAACTATGTTGGGAGATCAAACGACAACTTGGAGATACTGATACATTTAGAAAGACACAGACTGATCCAACAATAGTGTTAAAAAATAAGATTAATGGAGCCCTTAAAGAAGCTTTAGAAAATCAGATTATCAACAAAGAGCTGTATACATTTCTTTCAGTTACATCCTTGATTGTGCCAGTACTATACACCTTACGGAAGATAAACAATTCTCTTATCAATCCTCCTGCTCAACCAATTGCGACAGGTATAGTGTCTTTACTCTCACCATTGGCAAAATGTGTAGATCAAATACTAAGGCCATATCTATATGGAATTAAATCATATATCATGGACACCACAGAGGTACTCTCTAAACACTTGAGGAATGTTGAAAATGTGATATTGGTTACATTTGATGTCGGTATCATCTATACCTCCACCTCACATGAGGGAGACATTTGGACACTGAAGAAGCATTGAAGTGGTTAGTATATGATGAGCAATCTCTCTCTTTTTCATACAAATGAGAGGTACATCGATCGATGTAAGAACTGGAGAAGAAGGACATCTATAAGAATGATTTATTTAAGAAACATGCCCTTAAATGGAACCACTATGTTAATTTTTTAACATTTTTATACAGCTGTTCAGAAACAATAACATTTACAATGATTTTGCTATAATAACTAATACTGTTCCTCTCCTGGATATTTTGATCTCTAAATGTAAGGGCAAATTGGAAAAAAGTATCTACAGAAAACCTTTGGATAGAAACAACATGTTGCACACTGAGTGTTTAGAGCATTACCAAAAAGTCAATCCACAAGGGTGAAAAGATTGGTCTCTCAAACCAATTTGGCAGATTAGCACGTGGAAGACACACAGGTTTAGAGAGAGAGAGGCTATCCAACCAACATCTATTTACAAGATCAATAAAAATCTGTGACAGATATGAATAGACATTATATGTTTTTGCCCAAATCTAAATGAAAGGCAGATGATAGGATGAAGCTTATTTCTCACTTTTGTCTCTATTTATTGATGTGAAAAAAGATTATTGACAGACATTGGCATATTTTATCAAGTTGTCACTCTGAAATTGAGGAGTTTAAGACAAAGCTGATGGCCTATAAGAGAGCTCCATCACTGAGCGATAAATAGGGCAGGGCAGAACTGTACATTAACTCAACTCACATGCAACAGAAAAATGGTAATTTACAATTACAATTCGATGATCCAGGGGTCTGTTTTTCATCGCCCGCATACAGGGAGAAAATATTGATTAAACAATTTGTGATGTGTAATACATCTTAAATTGTCCTTCTAGTTTAGATTATAAATTTAAAAAAAAAATACATTTATGGGAGGCTTTCTGGATTTGGAAACTAGATACCTTGAATCCATAGGATTTCAATCTAGAATCTGATCTAACTGCCCTAATTTGAATTTTTTTTTTAGTATTATAATTTTCCAATTCCCCCTCCCCCCCCCAAAAAAAAAACAAAACAAACAAACATTTTTATGTATATTCTTGTAGAGCATCTGTTTGTGTTTTACAGATGCTCTACAATTTTGGGTGTTGTTGCTGGTTTTTAAACACACCTTTTTGTCCTTGGACCAGTTCTTTTAACCCCTTAAAGACCGGACTTTTTTTGCGATGTTGTACATTTGCGACCAGGCATCTTTTTACACTTTTGTGGTGTTTGTGTTTAGCTGTAATTTTACGCTCTCTCATTTACTGTTCCCATACAAATTATATATTGTTTTTTTTCAGGACAAAAGGGGCTTTCTTTACATACCATTATTTATATAATCTCATGTAATTTAATTTTTAAAAAATGAAAAAATATGATGAAAAATTGAAAAAAATACATGTTTTTTGACTTTTATGTGAAAAATCTTTTACTCATCTACAAAAGCGAATGAAAAAAACTGCTAAATAGATTCAAAATTTTGTCCTGAGTTTAAAAATACCCAGGGTTTACATGCTTTTTGCTATTTTTTTGCATGTTATAGGGCTATAAGTACAAGTAGGATATTGCGGTTTCAAAACATACATTTTTAAAATGTATCAATAGTGACATTGTAACACTATTATCTGTCATAAATCGCTGAATAACACCCCACATGTACATATTTTTTTTAAAGTAGACAACCTAGGGTATTCAATATGGGGTATGTCCAGACTTTTTTAGTAGCCACTTAGTCGCAAACACTGGCCAAAGTTAGCGTTCATATTTGTTTGTGTGTGAAAAAAGTAAAAAACTAAATTGAACGCTAATTTTGGCCAGTGTTTGTGACTAAGTGGTTACTAAAAAAGACTGGGCATACCCCATTTGCAATACCTTGGGTTGTCTTCTTTTGCAAATGGTATGCCATCATGGGGGTAATTCTCATTCCTGGGCTACCATACGCTCTCAAAGGCAACGTAACCAACCTGGCCATTTTCAATGTAAAAATATTTGACCCCTATATTTGACCCTGTAACTTTCAAAAACGCTATAAAACCTGCACATGGGGGGTACTTTTATACTCAGGAAACTTTGCTGAAAACAAATATTAGTGTTTCAAAACTGGAAAATGTATCACAACAATTATATCATCAGTAAAAGTGCTGTTTGTGTGTGAAAAATGCAAAAAAAGTCACTTTCACTGACAATATCATCGCTGTGATATGTTTTACTGTTTTGAATCACTAATATTTGTGTTCAGCAAAGTCTCCCGAGTAAAACAGTACCCCCCATGTACAGGTTTTAGGGTGTCGTAGAACGTTACAGGGTAAAATACAGTGACAGCAAATTCAATTCTCTGGACTTTCGGCTTAGGTTGGCTGGCAGGTCCCTTAAATTGCAATCAATAAAATAACTTAATTATGTAAAAATATTACATAAATACGCACGTAGAATTTAAATATATATGCATATTTATATATTTGAAGTCTACGTATATTTATATAATTATTTATGTAATTTTGTATATGGACATATGAATAGTTTGTATTCTTTATTTATTCATATATACATAGATATATATACAATTTCATTCTAAGTGTATTTTGATATAAATATATATATATTAATATCAAAATACAGTTAGAATAAAATTTCGTATAGATATATAATTTTTTTAAAAAAATTTATTATTATTTTTACATGTTTAATTTAATTTAAATTACTTATTATTTGTATTTTATAATAATATATATATATATATATATACAATATATATAGTTATTATATATATTATATATATACGTGTGTAATTTAATTATAAGTGTATTTTTATATTAATATATGTACATATTAATATAAAAATACACTTAGTATGACATTATATATATGATATATAGACATATATTATATAGGTATAATATTTGTCTATATATCATATATATATACACATATATAATAATATTTTTTTTTATTAACTATAACTTTCATTTTTTTTATGATTTTACACTTGCAGGGAGACTGCCTGTCAGCACAGGCAGTCCCCCTGCAGGCAGACACATGGACACCTATTGTGACCATGTGGTCGCCCTGTTGGGCGATCACATGGCCACAGGGGTCCTAATTCGCCATGGGGAGACTGCCTGGGCTGCAGGCAGTCTCCCCACACCGGGAGCACCGCCGATCGCCGCCAGGGGAACGACGGCGATCGGGTAAGTACATTTTAAATTTAGGACGGTTCAGGACCGTCGTCGGTCGGCAAGGGAAAAATGCCGATGACGGTCCTAACCGTCCTGCGTCGTTAAGGGGTTAATAATCCCTTTATTTCTGAATTGGGACTTTCCTGTAAGTTATTAGCACTTTAGTGAAAAAATGAAAGGCCTCTAGGGGCCAGAAGACTGGGGAGAAAATTCCAAACCCAACTTCCGTACCCCAGGAGAGAAGGTCACCTAGACTGGGTAATAGGGCATAACCCTGAAATTACAAACATGAAAGGGAGAAATTACCCAACCCGGGTGTCTTATAATAAGGCAACCAGATGGGTAGAAGCCCAGTCCAATCTTAAGCTAAACGTAGCAAAAAAACAAAAAACTTTATTAAGGTCTATTAAAAGACTGGGTCAGCATAGTTATGGACAGAGTCCTATAGGGAGAGCGATAGCTGCATAGGTAATCAGCTTTCAATAGGCTGATTCTATTAGACGAGCCCCTTGCTTGTAGGTCGAGGCAGTATGCTAAGCCATGCAGCAATCCGGGAAACAAGACAGCAGTAAGAACAGGAGGGGGGAGAGAAAAAGTGAATAATCTCACACACAAAACCCCTAAAGTCCTGTGCTAGCCCTTATTCTCCTAAATAACACCTTCGTGGGTGTTCTATTCTAAGACTAGACTAAGTCCATACACATATAGCCCCAGTTAAATCGCTAAACGAACATGAGTGCAGAGAAAGGTGCTGAAGTGCTCAAGTAAGTGAAGACTGACTGAACCCGACGCGCGTTTCGGCGTAACCGTACGCCGTCATCAGGGGTATCTGAAGGGAGGCTGTCCCCGCGGTTTATTTAAACCGATATCTCAATTAGGTCCACGTGGGTATCTACCAATCCCGTGTGCTCGGAGCATTAGCCGGCTGACGATTGGAACAAAGAGGGGGCGTGGCATGAATATGCCGTAAATCCAGCCCTTCACGTGTTCACCGACCAAAAACAGAGACCAATGCATTTAGACCGGGAGATTTTAACCCTTGGAGTGCCCAGTTGTTTCCACTGAAAAAGTATCATATTAAATAAATATGTATAAACAAGAGGCAGCAGCTAGTTTGGAGTATAATTTACACATATCCGTTATAGTCGGTTTTATAACAACCTGGCAACATAGACACGGATACTGTATTATCACTGACTAACTATAGATTTCCTCCAAGTTTATATATTTAAGTGAATGATCTTAGATTGACAGGGAGTGTAATAGAGCACTCAAAACGAGGGAAGCAAGGTAACCCACAGGTATACAGGACATAGTGAGAGAATAATTTGGGGAGTAGCCTGGAGGTGCAAAAAATAGAAATCAATAAAGAAATATATACATATATACAAGCTTGTTATTAAGATAACATTGTTTGTCAGAATACGGCAGTACTCTAAATGAATGGAGAGTAAGAGAAGCCCTCATTCAACCCCATAGGTGAACGTGTTTTAAGATGATAGATCCAGAAAGCTTCTCTCTGTCTAAGTCTAAGATCCCAGTTCCCTTTCCTAGGGGGTTGTGGTATATGCTCAAGACCCATAAATCGAATACCCGCTGAGGAGTGATTATGGTATTGGTGTAGGTGTCTTGAGACTGGCGTCTCCAGATGTCGCCTAACTGAGTTGACGTGTTCGCGTATCCTTAGTCTGAAATGGCGAAAGGTCTTTCCCACATATTTAAGACCACAGGAGCAAATCAGCAAGTAAATTACTCCTGTTGTATGACAATTGAAAAAGGAACGAGGTTTGAACATCTTG
Organism: Pelobates fuscus; assembly: GCF_036172605.1. Taxonomy (NCBI): domain Eukaryota; kingdom Metazoa; phylum Chordata; class Amphibia; order Anura; family Pelobatidae; genus Pelobates; species Pelobates fuscus. Next base: position 412,014,434 of record NC_086319.1, on the reverse strand, counting down.
GAGTCGCCCAGGTCAGGGATTGTCTTGGATTGTCTACTTATGAATGGGCATGCACTGCAGTGACCGCATTGAAATGTGCCCATCGGTAAGTATTTATGGAAGTAGCCAGAGGGGGAAGTTGTTGAGAGATGACTAGGTGCTAAGATATCTCTCAAGTTCCTGCCTCTTCTTGCTGTGATCGAAGGAAAAGGTGGCAGGATTTCTTTTAGATGCTTATCAGACTTGAGGATGGGCCAGAATTTTCTAAAGAGATTTGACATAGTGTCCCATCCTGCATCAAACGTACCAATGCAGCGTATTGTGTTCTGCTCGGTCTTTCGACTCACATCTGTGATCAGTGTTTCACGTTCAGTCTGGATAGCTCTAAGGTAAGCTCTTTTTAGAACCCTATTAGGGTAACCCTTGGTTTTAAACATATGCCGTAATTCATTCGCCTTAAGTTTGAATTCTTCCATTGTTGAACAATTCCGGCGAAGTCTCAGGTATTGACCTATGGGAATTCCAGACTTGAGCGGTGTGGGGTGATGACTGGTCCAGCATAAAAGGTTATTGGAGGCCGTCTTTTTCCTAAATAGGGTTGTAGCAATTTTACCCCCAGACACCTGTAGCGTTAGATCTAGGAAACAGAGCTTTTGACCCCCCACTTCACTAGTGAAACGTAGATTGAACTCGTTATTATTCAACAGGTGTACGAATTCCTTGAATTTATCTGGTGTGTCTAACCATATCAGAAACACATCATCGATGTATCTTTTCCAGTAAAAAATCTGATCGATGTAAGGTTTCAAAGCTGGGTCTAGCTTAATGCATCTCTCCCACCAGCCAAGATGTAGGTTGGCATATGAGGGCGCACACGACGTCCCCATAGCTGTGCCAGTGGTCTGGTGGAAGATTTTACCATTAAACAAGAAGACATTACGGGTTAGAATAAATTCAAGTAGTTCAGTTACGAAATTCACATAGTGCTCGGGTAGGTCAGTTTCAAGTTTCAGCATTTCGCGGGTATGTTTAATACCAAGGTTGTGGGGAATTGAGCTATATAGGGCCTCCACGTCTAGGCTGCATAGAGTAGCGTTTGATGGTAGGACAAGATTAGTTAGTAATTTTAGCATTTGTTTCGTATCTCTAAGAAAAGAGGGTAGTTTCTGCACTACTGGAGATAGGATTTTATCAATATAAATGCTAGCGTTCTGTGTCAAGTTATCACAGCCGGAGACAATAGGTCTGCCGGTTGGGTCTGTTAGTGATTTGTGCACTTTAGGCAGGCAGTAGAAGGTAGATAAAACTGGCTGTTTAGTGCACATAAACCCAAACTCGTCCAAATTGATGAGTTGTTGGTTGACTGCTTTTGTAAGTAGGTTTTTTAACTCAATTTGGTATTGTTGCGTAGGGTCTTTAGCAAGTACACGATAAGTGCTTTCATCAGATAGTAATCTTTCTGCAATTTGAATGTAGTGGTCTTTGTTAAGTACCACCACATTCCCCCCCTTATCCGAGGGTTTAAAGATCAAATTCGTATAGCTCTGTAGTTTTTTAAGAGCTAATGCTTCCTGTGAGCTAAGATTACCACTGGGAGATAAATCAAAATCTGCCACATTTATATTTTCAATTTCCCTGGTTACCATTTCAAGAAATACCTCAAGGTTTTTATAGTCTTGAAAGTGTGGAGTGAACTTACTCTTGGGTTTTAAGTTGGTATATGGGATATCATGATGTATGGAGCCCTCCCCAAAATTAAGCAATTCGACGAGAGTATCGAGGCACTCTAGGTCTTTAGGTAAGAGGCCCAGACTTTGTGCCTTGATTTCTTTTTGTACTGCATGGTATTTGAATAGAGCCAACTTCCTCACAAACAAATTAACATCCTTAGTCCAGGTGAACTTACTGAATGTTGGGACGGGAACAAATGATAGATTCCTTCGATCACAGCAAGAAGAGGCAGGAACTTGAGAGATATCTTAGCACCTAGTCATCTCTCAACAACTTCCCCCTCTGGCTACTTCCATAAATACTTACCGATGGGCACATTTCAATGCGGTCACTGCAGTGCATGCCCATTCATAAGTAGACAATACAAGACAATCCCTGACCTGGGCGACTCCAAGATGTTCAAACCTCGTTCCTTTTTCAATTGTCATACAACAGGAGTAATTTACTTGCTGATTTGCTCCTGTGGTCTTAAATATGTGGGAAAGACCTTTCGCCATTTCAGACTGAGGATACGCGAACACGTCAACTCAGTTAGGCGACATCTGGAGACGCCAGTCTCAAGACACCTACACCAATACCATAATCACTCCTCAGCGGGTATTCGATTTATGGGTCTTGAGCATATACCACAACCCCCTAGGAAAGGGAACTGGGATCTTAGACTTAGACAGAGAGAAGCTTTCTGGATCTATCATCTTAAAACACGTTCACCTATGGGGTTGAATGAGGGCTTCTCTTACTCTCCATTCATTTAGAGTACTGCCGTATTCTGACAAACAATGTTATCTTAATAACAAGCTTGTATATATGTATATATTTCTTTATTGATTTCTATTTTTTGCACCTCCAGGCTACTCCCCAAATTATTCTCTCACTATGTTCTGTATACCTGTGGGTTACCTTGCTTCCCTCGTTTTGAGTGCTCTATTACACTCCCTGTCAATCTAAGATCATTCACTTAAATATATAAACTTGGAGGAAATCTATAGTTACTCAGTGATAATACAGTATCCGTGTCTATGTTGCCAGGTTGTTATAAAACCGACTATAACGGATATGTGTAAATTATACTCCAAACTAGCTGCTGCCTCTTGTTTATACATATTTATTTAATATGATACTTTTTCAGTGGAAACAACTGGGCACTCCAAGGGTTAAAATCTCCCGGTCTAAATGCATTGGTCTCTGTTTTTGGTCGGTGAACACGTGAAGGGCTGGATTTACGGCATATTCATGCCACGCCCCCTCTTTGTTCCAATCGTCAGCCGGCTAATGCTCCGAGCACACGGGATTGGTAGATACCCACGTGGACCTAATTGAGATATCGGTTTAAATAAACCGCGGGGACAGCCTCCCTTCAGATACCCCTGATGACGGCGTACGGTTACGCCGAAACGCGCGTCGGGTTCAGTCAGTCTTCACTTACTTGAGCACTTCAGCACCTTTCTCTGCACTCATGTTCGTTTAGCGATTTAACTGGGGCTATATGTGTATGGACTTAGTCTAGTCTTAGAATAGAACACCCACGAAGGTGTTATTTAGGAGAATAAGGGCTAGCACAGGACTTTAGGGGTTTTGTGTGTGAGATTATTCACTTTTTCTCTCCCCCCTCCTGTTCTTACTGCTGTCTTGTTTCCCGGATTGCTGCATGGCTTAGCATACTGCCTCGACCTACAAGCAAGGGGCTCGTCTAATAGAATCAGCCTATTGAAAGCTGATTACCTATGCAGCTATCGCTCTCCCTATAGGACTCTGTCCATAACTATGCTGACCCAGTCTTTTAATAGACCTTAATAAAGTTTTTTGTTTTTTTGCTACGTTTAGCTTAAGATTGGACTGGGCTTCTACCCATCTGGTTGCCTTATTATAAGACACCCGGGTTGGGTAATTTCTCCCTTTCATTATTAGCACTTTATATTATCATTCTGTGAACTTTAATCATCAGCAATTTGCACTTTATATTTGTAGCACTTTAGGTTTCAACTGTATTATTGAGGAATGTTTGTGAACCGTTCGGGACATCTCTACTTATGATCCAAGGGAATTGTGGTATTTTTTTTACTTTGTGCCTTTTTTAAGTATTTTCCAATTTGGGGTTTTAAGCCCTTAGATTGTTATGGGCTATTTTTTCTGTGTGCCTGTGCTGGATCATTTGCGTGCGCACTAGGGTCTTTTTTGTATGTGTGGGACATTCGTGGAGGCTTCATATGCCTCATACTATGCATCCTGGGAGCTGTGTGTGAACTTGTAACAGGCAGTTGCATATTGATGTTGGACGCTCCGAGTGATTGGGTGGGAGCGTGCTGACACCAGATGCTAATTCAGACGCCTCACATGAATAAAAATGATGGGGCTGACAATAATGGCACAAGGAATATAATTATTACTTTTTATTCATTAATATGTTTTCTATTTTCCTGTGAATGGACATACTACAAATCCCTGTTGAGTGAGTACAGATCTTGTATGGTCACTAGTGTTGTCGCGAACCCGAAATTTTTGGTTCGCGAACGGCGAACGCGAACTTCCTCAAATGTTCGCGAACCGGCGAACCGCGCGAACCGCCATTGACTTCAATGGGCAGGCGAATTTTAAAACCAACAGGGACTCTTTCTGGCCACAAACGTGATGGAAAAGTTGTTTCAAGGGGACTAACACCTGGACTGTGGCATGCCGGAGGGGGATCCATGGCAAAACTCCCATGGAAAATTACACAGTTGATGCAGAGTCTGCTTTTAATCCATAAAGGGCAGAAATCACCTAACATTGACACCTGTCCTCAAAGCCCCTGATACACACTGACACAGAGCAGAATAGAGACTGTTCCCCGTCCTCAGAGACCATGATACACACTGACACAGAGCAGAATAGAGACTGTTACCCCTACATAGGGTCACTTGGCAGATATGGCGGGGTCGTGGGGGGGGAGGATGACTTTCACCTCTTCCCCTGTTAGATTCCCGTTGTGCTGTGACATCACCCTTATACGCTGTGTAAAGCATACTATTTAATTTGATCAGCATGGCCACTTGAGTTTTCACGCTGCTTGTAGTTTATATATGGTTCACAAAAATCAAACAAACGATAAAGTAAACATGTAAGGATTCAGAATATTCTTTCAAACCCTTACACATTGTGTGTACGTACTTTTTGTCTTAAGTTTGTGGCTTTAAAGAGGTTCACGTTGTTTCTATGATGTGCATAGTCAAATCCCTGATACACACTGACACAGAGCGGAATAGAGACTGTTCCCCCTACATAGGGTCACTTGGCAGATATGGATTGACACCTGTCCTCAAAACCCCTGATACACACTGACACAGAGCAGAATAGAGACTGTTCCAGCTACATAGGGTCACTTGGCAGATATGGATTGACACCTGTCCTCAGAGACCATGATACACACTGACACAGAGCACAATAGAGACTGTTCCCCCCACATAGGGTCACTTGGCATGTATGGATTGACACCTGTCCTCAAAGCCCCTGATACACACTGACACAGAGCAGAATAGAGACTGTTCCCTGTCCACAGAGACCATGATACACACAGACACAGAGCAGAATAGAGACTGTTCACCGTCCACAGAGACCATGATACACACTGACACAGAGCAGAATAGAGACTGTTCCCCGTCCACAGAGACCATGATACACACTGACACAGAGCAGAATAGGGACTGTTCCCCCTACATAGGGTCACTTGGCAGGTATGGATTGACACCTGTCCTCAAAGCACATGATACACACTGGGGGGAGCTACTGTCCTCCCCAACCACTGCGCAGTGGGTGGGGGCTATAAATCACAATGGGGGGACCTACTGTCCTCCTCCCCTCGGCCCCCACCCTTGCGCGGTGGGTGGGGGGCATAAATCACAAAGGGACGGACCTACAGATAGGAGTGGAGTATTGTTCATATCAGTTTAATACCTTCCGCGTCTCCTATCAGTGGACGTGTATATGGCAGCCATTTTAGGAACCGCACACCTTCGACCCGAGCAAGGTCACCTCGTTCAAGCTGCTCTGGTTCCTTGATGAGCCAGCTGCCCGTGAGTTAACATGTCCCGTGGAGAAGCACTCTGTCCTGTAAAGCCTCACCACAAAAAAAATTAATAAATAACAGCACTCGCAGTGGTGAGTTTAGTAAATGTTCATATCAGTTTAATACCTTCCGCGTCTCCGATCAGTGGACATGTAGATGGCAGCCATTTTAGGAACCGCACACCTGGGACCCGAGCAAGGTCACCTCTTTCAACAGGCGACATGATTTGGCCCTGTAAAACTATCCTGGATATTCTCTACAAGTTCTATGGATATGGCATTGATTTATGTAACAGGGAGATGGAAGAAGATGCTTGGTCGGTCCTCTTACTTGAAATTTGGGGCACTGCGCGGGCAAGCTAATGTGCCACCAGATAGGAGTGGTGAGTTTAGTATTGTTCATATCAGTTTAATACCTTCCGCGTCTCCTATCAGAGGGCATGTATATGGCAGCCATTTTAGGAACCGCACACCTGGGACCCGAGCAAGGTCACCTCTTTCAACAGGCGACATGATTTGGCCCTGTAAAACTATCCTGGATATTCTCTACAAGTTCTATGGATATGGCATTGATTTATGTAACAGGGAGATGGAAGAAGATGCTTGGTCGGTCCTCTTACTTGAAATTTGGGGCACTGCGCGGGCAAGCTAATGTGCCACCAGATAGTAGTGGTGAGTTTAGTATTGTTCATATCAGTTTAATACCTTCCGCGTCTCCTATCAGAGGACGTGTATATGGCAGCCATTTTAGGAACCGCACACCTGGGACCCGAGCAAGGTCACCTCGTTCAAGCTGCTCTGGTTCCTTGATGAGCCAGCTGCCCGTGAGTTAACATGTCCCGTGGAGAAGCACTCTGTCCTGTAAAGCCTCACCACAAAAAAATTTAATAAATAACAGCACTCGGAGTGGTGAGTTTAGTAAATGTTCATATCAGTTTAATACCTTCCGCGTCTCCTATCAGTGGACATGTATATGGCAGCCATTTTAGGAACCGCACACCTGGGACCCGAGCAAGGTCACCTCTTTCAACAGGCGACATGATTTGGCCCTGTAAAACTATCCTGGATATTCTCTACAAGTTCTATGGATATGGCATTGATTTATGTAACAGGGAGATGGAATAAGATGCTTGGTCGGTCCTCTTACTTGAAATTTGGGGCACTGCGCGGGCAAGCTAATGTGCCACCAGATAGGAGTGGTGAGTTTAGTATTGTTCATATCAGTTTAATACCTTCCGCGTCTCCTATCAGTGGATGTGTAAATGGCAGAGATTTTTAATTGTTGAATCACCTCCCCTTTTTAGGCCAAGGTGGGAAGATGCTTAGACCACTGGTATATTGGTGCCATCTTGGAGGATTTATTTTGGGTTTGGTTTTTGAAGCCACAGTGCTGCACCAGTGGGCCTAAAAATTAGGCATGTACACATGCCTGAAAAATTTGGTATTGTTGCAGCCGCTGCTGTAGCAGCGGCCAGAAAAATTTATGTTTGTTTCACAGGCAGAAAGTGCCCTAAAACATGGCGGCTTGAACCCTAGTTGGTGGCGGATAAGTCACGCAAGTCAAACGTCATTCAGAGCTAAAATACAGCAGCATGTGGACCATTTTTAGCCCAAGGCAGCTCATCTCATCAGGCCATTTTTAATCGAATGTATCGCCCAGTGTCAGTCCCTTCGGGATCCATCCCTCATTCATCTTAATAAAGGTGAGGTAATCTAGACTTTTTTGACCTAGGCGACCTCTCTTCTCAGTGACAATACCTCCTGCTGCACTGAAGGTCCTTTCTGACAGGACACTTGAAGCGGGGCAGGCCAGAAGTTCTATCGCAATTTGGGATAGCTCAGGCCACAGGTCAAGCCTGCACACCCAGTAGTCAAGGGGTTCATCGCTCCTCAGAGTGTCGATATCTGCAGTTAAGGCGAGGTGTCCGCTACCTGTCGGTCGAGTCGCTCTCTGAGGGTGGATCCCGAAGGGCTGTGGCGATGCATAGGACTTAAGAAGGTCCGCATGTCCTCCATCAACAACACGTCTTTAAAGCGTCCTGTCCTTGCCGGCGTGGTCGTGGGAGAAGGAGGAGGATGACTTCCACCTCTCCCCCTGTTATATTCCCGTTGTGCTGTGACATCACCCTTATACGCTGTGTAAAGCATACTTTTAAATTTATTTAGCAAATGCTGCATCCTTTCCGACCTGTTGTAATTCGGTAACATTTCCGCCACTTTCTGCTTATACCGGGGGTCTAGTAGCGTGGACACCCAGTACAGGTCGTTCTCCTTCAGCCTTTTTATACGAGGGTCCCTCAACAGGCAGGACAGCATGAAAGACCCCATTTGCACAAGGTTGGATGCCGAGCTACTCATTTCCCGTTCCTCCTCCTCACTGATGTCATTGAAGGTATGTTCTTCCCCCCAGCCACGTACAACACCACGGGTACCAGATAGGTGACAACGAGCACCCTGGGATGCCTGTTGTGTTTGGTCTTGCTCCTCCTCCTCCGCCTCAAAGCTACAATCCTCCTCTGACTCCTCTTCCTCACAATCCTCTTCCAGCGTTGCCGCAGGTCCAGCAAGCGATGCTGATAAGGCTGTTTCTGGTGGTGATGGTGACCACAACTCTTCCTCTTCCTCTTCACGCTCATCTACAGCCTGTTCCAGCACTCTTCGCAAGGCACGCTCCAGGAAGAAAACAAATGGTATGATGTCGCTGATGGTGCCTTCGTTGCGACTGACTAGGTTTGTCACCTCCTCAAAAGGACGCATGAGCCTACAGGCATTGCGCATGAGCGTCCAGTAACGTGGCAAAAAAATTCCCAGCTCCCCAAAGGCTGTCCTAGCACCCCGGTCATACAAATATTCATTAACAGCTTTTTCTTGTTGGAGCAGGCGGTCGAACATTAGGAGTGTGGAATTCCAACGTGTAGGGCTGTCGCAAATCAAGCGCCTCACTGGCATATTGTTTCGCCGCTGGATATCGGCAAAGTGAGCCATGGCCGTGTAGGAATGCCTGAAATGGCCACACACCTTCCTGGCCTGCTTCAGGACGTCCTGTAAGCCTATGTACTTATGCACAAAGCGTTGTACGATCAGATTACACACATGTGCCATGCACGGCACATGTGTCAACTTGCCCAACTTCAATGCCGCTATCAAGTTCTTTCCGTTGTCACACACCACTTTGCCGATATCCAGTCGCTGCGGAGTCAGACACTTTTCCACCTGTGCGTTCAGGGCAGACAGGAGTGCTTGTCCGGTGTGACTCTATGCTTTCAAGCAAGTCAAACCCAAGACGGCGTGACACTGCCGTATCCGGGATGTGGAATAGTACCTGGGGAGCTGGGGGGGTGCCGTTGATGTGGAGCAAGACGCAGCAGCACAAGAGGACTCAGCCGAGGAGGTTATGGAAGAGGATGGAGTAGGAGGAGTAGAGGAGGTGGCAGCAGGACTGCCTGCAATTCGTGGCGGTGTCACCAACTCCTCTGCAATGCCACGCATTCCTTGCTTGTCAGCCGTCAGCAGGTTTACCCAATGCGCAGTGTAGGTGATATACCTGCCCTGACCATGCTTTGCAGACCAGGTATCAGTGGTCAGATGGACCCTTGCCCCAACACTGTGTAACAGACATGCCATGACTTCCTTTTGCACAATCGAGTACAAGTTGGGGATTGCCTTTTGTGAAAAGAAATTCCGTCCGGGTACCTTCCACTGCGGTGTCCCAATAGCTACAAATTTTTTGAACGCCTCAGACTCAACCAGATTGTATGGTAAAAGCTGGCGGGCTAATAGTTCGGACAAGCCAGCTGTCAGACGCTGGGCAAGGGGGTGACTTTCTGACATTGGCTTCTTACGCTCAAACATGTCCTTGACAGACACATGACTGTGGGCAGATGAGCGGGAACTGCTCAAGGCAGGAGACGGAGTGGCAGATGGTTGAGAGTGGGCAAGAAGGACAGCAGTGGTTGACGTGGCTGAAGATGCTAGATCAGGAGGAGGATGGCGGCTTAGAGTAGGCGTGCTGCTTGTACTCATGTGTTGATCCCATTGGCGTTTGTGATGTGAGATCATGTGCCTACGCAAAGCAGTTGTACCTAGGTGGGTGTTGGACCTCCCATGACTCAGTTTCCTTTGGCACAGGTTGCAAATGGCATCGCTGTTGTCCGAGGCAGACACACAAAAAAAATGCCACACTGCTGAGCTCTGCAATGACGGCATTCTGGTGGTGGACACAGCATGCGTTGATTGGCGTGCTGTCGGGCTGACACCGGGTGCCAATGCATGCTGCCTGACTGTGCCACCAGCTCCTTGCGACGACCCCCCCTGCTTCCAACTCGTTTCCTCCTCCTCTCTCCCCATCTGAACTTTCGCCCTGTTCTTCTTCTTGCCGAGCGGGCACCCACGTGACATCCATGGACGCATCGTCATCATCAACCGCTTCGCTTGTATCTGACAACTCAGAAAAGGAAGCAGCAGCGGGTACATCATCATCATCATCACACCGTACCTCCCTGTGTTTAATGCTGCCTGCCTGAGACATATCCCTGTTATCTACATCCTCTAGCAATAATGGTTGCGCATCACTCATTTCTTCAAACGGGTGTGTGAATAACTCCTCTGACATACCAAGTAAAGCGGCTGTGGTGCTAGTTTTGGTGGTGGCGGCAGGCGGGTGAGTGGTATCTTGAGAGGTGCCTGAAGCTAAGCTGGAGGAGGATGGTGCGTCAAGGTTCCGAGCGGAGGCTGTACAAGATTGGGTGTCCTGTGTTAGCCAGTCAACTATGTCCTCAGAACTTTTCAAGTTCAGGGTACGTGGCTTCTGAAAACTGGGCATTATTCTAGGGCAAAAGGGAATCACAGCACCACGACCACGACGGCCCCTGCGGGGTGGCCTGCCTCTGCCTGTAATTTTTTGGGGGATTAGTGGTACTATGCGTGCAAGCTACTGTGAGACCAGATATGATTGGCAATGTGAACTGTAACAGTTCTGCAGAGCACACACTGAAGGCCTGACACACCCGCTTGAAGACAAGTAACTGCTATTCAATCTATAACAGTGAAAAACAAATTTTGGTTTTAAAAGCACGCTATAGAGACACCAGATATGATTGGCAATGTGCACTGGAACAGTTCTGCAGAACACACACTGTAGGCCTGAGACACCCGCTTGAAGACAAGTAACTGCTATTCAATCTATAAGAGTGAAAAACAAATTTTGGTTTTAAAAGCACGCTATAGAGACACCAGATATGATTGGCAATGCGCACTGGAACAGTTCTGCAGAGCACACACTGTAGGCCTGAGACACCCGCTTGAAGACAAGTAACTGCTATTCAATCTATAACAGTGAAAAACAAATTTTGGTTTTAAAAGCACGCTATAGAGACACCAGATATGATTGGCAATGTGCACTGGAACAGTTCTGCAGAGCACACACTGTAGGCCTGAGGCACCCGCTTGAAGACAAGTAACTGCTATTCAATCTATAACAGTGAAAAACAAATTTTGGTTTTAAAAGCACGCTATAGAGACACCAGATATGATTGGCAATGTGCACTGGAACAGTTCTGCAGAGCACACACTGTAGGCCTGAGACACCCGCTTGAAGACAAGTAACTGCTATTCAATCTATAACAGTGAAAAACAAATTTTGGTTTTAAAAGCACGCTATAGAGACACCAGATATGATTGGCAATGTGCACTGGAACAGTTCTGCAGAGCACACACTGTAGGCCTGAGACACCCGCTTGAAGACAAGTAACTGCTATTCAATCTATAACAGTAAAAAACAAATTTTGGTTTTAAAAGCACGCTATAGAGACACCAGATATGATTGGCAATGTGCACTGGAACAGTTCTGCAGAGCACACACTGTAGGCCTGAGACACCCGCTTGAAGACAAGTAACTGCTATCCAATCTATAACAGTGAAAAACAAATTTTGGTTTTAAAAGCACGCTATAGAGACACCAGGTATGATTGGCAATGTGCACTGGAACAGTTCTGCAGAGCACACACTGTAGGCCTGAGACACCCGCTTGAAGACAAGTAACTGCTATTCAATCTATAACAATGAAAAACAAATTTTGGTTTTAAAAGCACGCTATAGAGACACCAGATATGATTGGCAATGTGCACTGGAACAGTTCTGCAGAGCACACACTGTAGGCCTGAGACACCCGCTTGAAGACAAGTAACTGCTATTCAATCTATAACAATGAAAAACAAATTTTGGTTTTAAAAGCACGCTATAGAGACACCAGATATGATTGGCAATGTGCACTGGAACAGTTCTGCAGAGCACACACTGTAGGCCTGAGACACCCGCTTGAAGACAAGTAACTGCTATTCAATCTATAACAGTGAAAAACAAATTTTGGTTTTAAAAGCACGCTATAGAGACACCAGATATGATTGGCAATGTGCACTGGAACAGTTCTGCAGAGCACACACTGTAGGCCTGAGACACCCGCTTGAAGACAAGTAACTGCTATTCAATCTATAACAGTGAAAAAAAATTTTGGTTTTAAAAGCACGCTATAGAGACACCAGATATGATTGGCAATGTGCACTGGAACAGTTCTGCAGAGCACACACTGTAGGCCTGAGACACCCGCTTGAAGACAAGTAACTGCTATTCAATCTATAACAGTGAAAAACAAATTTTGGTTTTAAAAGCACGCTATAGAGACACCAGATATGATTGGCAATGTGCACTGGAACAGTTCTGCAGAGCACACACTGTAGGCCTGAGACACCCGCTTGAAGACAAGTAACTGCTATTCAATCTATAACAGTGAAAAACAAATTTTGGTTTTAAAAGCACGCTATAGAGACACCAGATATGATTGGCAATGTGCACTGGAACAGTTCTGGAGAGCACATGCTGAAGGAAGGACTGAAAGAGCCGCTTGAAGGACACTGACTGGCTGCTATTAGCTTACACTAGAAACCTTTTTTCTTTGTAAAAGCACGCTAAAGAGACACCAAATATGATTGGCAACTGTCAATGCACGCTGGAACAGGTCTACAGAGCACACGCTGAAGTAGGCCTGACACCCAGACGCTTGCAGACAACTAACTGCTCTTCTATTACAGTGAAAAAAAAATATTTCTTTTAAATCTAAAGCTTAAGCTATTGTAAAAACAGATATGAGTGGTGGCACTGGGCAAGAGGGCACAGTATCCACTGTGAACCCCACACAGAAGCTGGCAGGCAGGCAACTGCTCTTCTATTACAGTGGAAACAAAATTTTGGTTGTAAAAGCACGCTATAGAGACACCAGATATGAGTGGCAACTGTCAAAGTACGCTGGCAGGGTTGTGCAGGGCACACGCTGAAGAAAGGCCTGACAGAGCCGCTTGAAGGACACTGACTGGCTGCTATTAGCTTACACTGGAAACCTTTTTTCTTTGTAAAAGCACGCTATAGAGACACCAGATATGAGTGGCAATTGTCAAAGTACGCTGGCAGGGTTGTGCAGGGCACACGCTGAAGGAAGGCCTGACAGAGCCGCTTGAAGGACACTGACTGGCTGCTATTAGCTTACACTGGAAACCTTTTTTCTTTGTAAAAGCACGCTAAAGAGACACCAGATATGATTGGCAACTGTCAAAGCACGCTGGCACAGGTCTGCAGAGCACACGCTGAAGTAGGCCTGACACCCAGACGCTTGCAGACAACTAACTGCTCTTCTATTACAGTGAAAACAAATTATTTCTTTTAAATCTAAAGCTTAACCAATTGTTAAAACAGATATGAGTGGTGGCACTGGGCAAGTAGGCACAGTATCCAATGTGAACCTCACACAGAAGCTGGCAGGCAGGCACCTGCAATTACATTACACAGAAAAAAAAAAAAAAAGCAGCCTGATGTTATATTTTGGGGTGCTGTCCTTACAGCAGAGATCAGATGAGTCCTTCAGGATTGTAGTGGACACTGAATACCCTAGCCTAGCTATCAATTTCCCTATCTAATCAGCAGCAGCTAAACTTTCCCTCCTCTCACTAAGCATGCAGCTTCAGAATGAATCGAAAATGGATGCTGGGAGGGAGGTTGGAGGGTGTGGAAGGGAGGGAGTGCTGCTGATTGGCTGGAATGTGTCTGCTGACCGAGAGGCACAGGGTCAAAGTTTGCCCAATGATGACGAATAGGGGGCGGATCGAACCGCCCATGTGTTCGCCTGCGGCGGCGAACCCGAACACGCTAAGTTCGCCGGGAACTGTTCGCCGGCGGACAGTTCGGTACATCACTAATGGTCACATGTTTGTTACTTACTTATTGTTTTATCAGTCTTTTTCGTATATATTGTACATTTATTCTTGTGTGTGTTAGCTTGAAAAAGACCATGTAGGTCAAAACATTGCTGACTGTTGGGTTTCATGAAACTTTGTCTCATCAGTTCCCTGTACCTGGTGTAGGTTCCTGGTTTGGTTGCACCCAGGATTGCATTTTTTGGATTTAGTGCAGTTCTAGATTTGGTTTTGCAGAATTTGTATGTGCACCATTCTAGATTTAGTATTGCAGAATTTGTATGTGCACCATTGACATGCTGTACATACAGAGATTAACCCCTTAGCATTATAGGGGAAGTTGAATTCATAGAATGCATAGAATATCAGTCAATGGCTGAGAGTGGTTAGCTGACACTGTTAGACAATGAATGACGATTGCCATGGCTTCTAGTTTCTGCAGCTCTGCAGAAACCAGAAGTGACTAGACCTCCAGGAAGCATTGCCAGTTAAGGGGCAAACTGTTGTTAAAAGGTTTGCCATATTACCTGGAAATGGGCCAGAGTACTTCTTAACTATTACAGTGTAACCAGTTTGAAGTCATCCTAACCTCTAACCTAACATTTCATACCTGTGCCTCGTGTGCTTGCTTGCTGTTTATCTTTGGACAGAAAGTGTAGAAATTTAGGGGAGTACTTTTTTACAAGACACAAAAAAACATGTTAGTCCTTTGATCCAATGCTCTACAGTTTGTTCCAGCTGCATAATGTTTTTTCAAGAAATAACGGTACAATATATGTATTACTTGCTATGCTTATTGATTGAGACATTTTAGTCCACCAATGTTTGGATTCCTAATTTCCAGTACATATATTATTTATTGTACTTGGCACTTTAAATTCTCTTTTGATGGAATGGGATATCTTCTGTTTTAGGTACAAGCAGTCTAGGTATCAGTCAGTGCCTGGAGCACTCTTCTGTTAACTGGGGTCATGTTTAGTAGCTCCACATACACCAATGTGAGTTGAAAGTAAGCGCTAAAAATCCGCCAATGCCCATATTCAGCTACAATTATTCTATCAATTTCTCTGCAAGTCCCCCCTACTGCAGGTAAATGGCTGTGCATAAAACCCTGCACCAATCACTGTGGTATACGATCTGCAGAATGAGATCACACAGTACAGAGAAATCACACCATTAGAGTTGGTGAAGGGTTGGTTATGGTTTGGAGCTGGTGTTGGGCTAGGGTGACAGTTGGTGTAGGGTTATGTATGAGGTTCAGGTTAATGCTGCTGCAGGGATATACAATCAGGTCTGGAAATTGTGACGAGAGCAATCTCGCCACATCGCATTGGAGAAGCCTGGTTGCCCGCCTTCTGCCTTTGGACTATGGCCCTGGGAGATTGGGCCCTTTAAAAAACGTATTCGGCCCTAACAGAGTGCATGTCACTCATTCTGGCCCTTTAAATACAGTGGGGTCATTCGGTACTTGCCCTGTGTGAGCGGTGATACCCCAGATAGCTATGCCATGGAGCCCATTCATATAATGAAAGACTATGGGAAAGACTTTAGCTCCATGGCAATTGAACTGTATGTGTGTGGTCTGAGCGCCATTCAATATGCGCTCAGACCTAAGCCATCTGGGGATATGTTGCATGTATATGTTTTATGTAGTAAATGTAACCTTGTGTATTTTATTGTATTTTTATGTCTTTTTGCAACCATGTGCTCAATGGAGTCTGCCTCTATCCCTGGATATAATTGGATTATTTTCCCATTGTCTCCAGGAAAGAGGGCTCTGTAAAACTGGTCTGAGCCAGATAGCCATGTGCCAGCCAGGGCCCAAAATATATTTTACTAACTTTTGAACCCCTGGACTGATTCATGCCATTTTTTAATATGTTGTTCCCCTGAATGGATTGATTGTGAATATGCAATTTATGTGAATGTGATGTATGGTTTTAGAGTTATGAAAGTTGGGTAAAAAGTATGTTTTAACTCTATGTATAATTGAGTTTCCTCTCAGGATAAGGGGAGGGAATATGTGGGATGTAACTGATGTGTGAGTGGTTGTTTTATACCTCCCTGTGGGCGGAGCTGTATTTGTAACAACTGCAATAAAAAACAGGCTGGGTGTGCCAGCACCTGAGACCACTGCTTGACCCTCAACACGGAGCCTTGTCTCGTTCTTGGGGGGATTCACTGTATGCTGTTGGAGACTGATTGCCAGGAGTGTAAGCTGATGTATGCTTTTCCTGTTCGTCTACTAGCAGCTATTCGTGAGGTTCCAGTTTGGAGTGCTATTTTGTATCCAGTTCGGGAGTTTGGTGTTCTGCAGTAGCTGTGCCTGTCTCAGAAAGGGGATTATCGCCTAAACGGATTTTATCCCCATGTCTGCTGAAACGGTCCGTTACAGAAATATATTGTGACACTGATACAAGTTTTGTTATTTTGTCTGTTTGCCAAAATCAATTCAAGTAACAGTTAATTAATGAATAGGGGATTACAGTGCATTAATGTGAGTGTATTCACATTAAAATTGGAATAAGGGTTTGGGAAGTACAAATCTTTAATATGTAGCCTCTTTTTAAAGGGACCAAAAGTAATTGGACAATTGACTCAACAGTTGTTTGATGGGCAGGTTCATAATTAGGCTTTGTTATTCATTCATCAATTAAGCAGTTAAAAGGTCTGAAGTTGATTTCTGGTATGGCATTCATATATGGAAGCTGTTTCTGTGAACCCACAATATGCTGTCAAAGAAGCCCTCAATGCAAATGAAACAAACCATCCTTAGGCTACAAAATAAAAACCATCAGAGAGATAGAAGGAACATTAGGAGTGGCAAAATCAGTTTGATAAATTCTGATAAGAACACACTGAACAAAAGAACACACTGATGAGCTCTTCAACACAAAATGGCCCAAACGATTGTAGGTTCCATTTCATAGTAATAAAAAAAAACCTTCACAACATCCAGTCAAGTGAAGGACACTCTACAGAGGTATGCATATCATTATCCAAGCCTACTATAGAGAAGACTCACAAGAGCAAATTCAGAGGGTTCACCACAAGGTGAAAACCATTCATAATTCTCAAAAATAGAGAGGCAACTTTTGACTTTGCCAAAAAACGTCTAACAAAGCCAGCCCGGTTCTGGAACAGTATTCTTTGGACAGATGAACCTAAGATCAACCCATATCAGAACATTGGGAAGGTTAGGAACGGCTCATGATCCAAAGCATCACCTGTAAAAGACAATAGGGGCAGTGTGATGGTATGGGAATGCATGGCTTCCAATGGCACTGGGTCATTGATGATGTGACAGAAGACAGAAACAGCCAAATCATTTCTGAAGTGTATAGGGATATACTGTCTGTTCAGAGCAAATATAAAATTCTGCAAAGTGAATCGGAGGGTGCTTCACTTTACAGATGGACAATGACCCAAAATATAAAGCAACGTAAGAGTTTTTTTAAGTCAAAGAAGTGGAATATGCTGCAATAGCCGAGACAAAACCTAGGCAG
Source organism: Pelobates fuscus (assembly GCF_036172605.1). Taxonomy (NCBI): domain Eukaryota; kingdom Metazoa; phylum Chordata; class Amphibia; order Anura; family Pelobatidae; genus Pelobates; species Pelobates fuscus. The sequence goes on along the minus strand of NC_086319.1, from coordinate 411,996,937 downwards.
ACCCATGAATAAACAAGACCGCTTCAGTAAAGACCTGGCAAAGCATCACAAGGGAGGAAACCAAGTGTTTGGTGATGTCCATGCACTTCAGATTCTCAATAACATGTCATTTATGATTGTGTTAATTTATCCAATTACATTTGAGCCCATGACATAAGGGGACTGTATGTGAAAATGGTTGCAATTTCTAAAAGTTTCATACAATATTTTTGTTCAACCCCTTGAAATAAAGCTGAAAGTCTGCACCTCAATTGCATCTCAGTTGTTTCATATTTATATATATATATATATATATAATTTTATCTGCAGTCCACTCTTCCTTCACAGCTCTGCAATTTTTAGAAGTCTTTGTCCCTTGCAATCCCTTTGTCTGAAAAAACTGCTCGGTGGTGTAGGTCCTGCAAGGTGATTAAGCTACTGTCACGCATTTAGCTTATAGTTAGAATCTTTCCTGCAGTGCTGGGACATGGCACATTTAGGGTCAAGGTGAGGGTTAAAATAAGGATTAGGAACTAATTTAGCCTCTCTCAATTCTTATTTTAACTCAAACCCCATAGGTACAGTTAAAATTAATTCTGAACATAATTGTAAATGTATTTATTTCCCCTAAGTGTCGGTAACCCTTTAATTTACCTTTACTTTATATTCTGAATGTCCCAGCGCTGCTGTGCAGCCCCTCACAATATGCTGAGTGTTACAGTAACTTTACTTACCTTGCAGGACCTACCTTGCCAAGCAACCTTTTCAGACACAGGGATCCCGAAGGAAAAGGCGTTCTGATGATTATGGAGCTGTGAGGTGAAAAGTCGTGGGAAGATAACAGGAAAGATCTAATTTATCAATATATTTACATATACATTATAGATGTGTTCTGGATCATTACCTCATTACTATAAATTAAAACTAAAAGTAAAATAACAATAATCTTACCACTGCTCTTATCTGTTGTACCTAGGCAATGCAAGTCATAAACCAGACAACGGTTAATGAGTTCCTTCTCCTTGGATTTCAGAATCTTTATGGCTTCAAGATATTTTTTTTTTTTTTAGTCCTTGTTTCTTTCCTTGGGACAATATGTGGAAATCTTCTGATTATCTGGCTGGTGGCATCCGTCTGTAGTCTACAGTCTCCAATGTATTTCTTCTTAACACAACTGTCCTTTTCTGATTTAATTCTTACTGCAACTATTGTACCCAACACACTTTATATTTTATGGGATGAAGGTGGAACTATTTCTTTTTCAGGTTGCATTTTTCAATATTACTTTTTTGCTTGTTCTGAGGTCTCTGAATGTCTCCTTCTGTCCATTATGGCGTATGACCGATATCTGGCCATCTGTCACCCTCTGCGATATGTCACCTTAATGAACAATGTGCTTTGCATTAAACTTGCTATTGCATCTTGGCTTTCAAGCTTTTCTATTGTATTGATTGACACAATATCAATAACTCAACTTCAGTTTTGTGGATCATATATTATTGACCATTTTTTCTGTGACTTTACTCCACTCTTAGAGCTAGCTTGCTCAGACACTTACTTTCTTGAGATTGAACTTCCCATATTATGTATTCCTGTTGCTGTTTCCCCTCTGATAATTATTGTCCTATCCTATATAAATATTGTCCAAGCTGTACTTAGGATCTCCTCAAATAGTGAGCGAGGGAAAGCCTTCTCTACCTGCAGCTCTCACCTGACTGTGGTTTCTATATTTTATGGGACACTAATTGGAAGTTACATGATACCCTCCAAAGGAAAATCATTGGCTGTCAGCAAAGTGATATCCTTGTTGTACACTGTAGTGACTCCTATGATTAATCCAATTATATACAGTCTTAGGAATAAAGACATCAAAGACGCCGTGAGAAAAAAAATCTTAAAAATGATGAACCATTTTTAAAATAGGATCTGTATCATAGAGCACCGCCATTATGGAATAACCTCACAGATCCTACAGAAAAAAATATATCCCAGGGTCTTATAACTAAGACAGATAAGGAATTTAAACTTAATATGATATGAACCCTCCATGTAGGTATTTAAATAAATGTAATGTCAAATTACCAAATTGGATTTATATTCATAACCATATTAATATCAATTACAAGGACTTATCAGCTATATTTTTAAATGCACTTTTTTGTCTCTCTTTTTTCTTTGAATTTGACTAAAATAAAGACTCAATATAATGTTTTTTTTTTGTTTTCTATTATTTTATTTTATTTTCTCCAGGTTACCCTTCTTTTGAATTGTTGTCCTTTATGGTAAGTTCTTGTGGTCTTTTCTCCATTTGTTTTCTAATCATATTCTCTTTGGGTTATGCCCTAATTACTCTACAACCATTACAAGCAGTGGTGCAGAGTCCATCAGATTCTGTGACTACTGCTTGTCTATCTTTTGACAGAGACATAATGATACAACTAAATTTTGACTTGTAATTAGGGAAACAGTTAAATATGTTAAAACTAGAAAAGTACAACAATGATAAGAGAGGGAACAACCTTTCCACCAGGGTTGTAATGTATGTGGGATACTCAGGGCATAACCCAAAAAATGAACAAAGAAAGAAGGGCTGGAAGGGGTAAGTAAAATAAATAAACAGACCCACTAGCAGACCTAGTACCCTTGAAGAAGCTGCTCTATTTTTGATAGGTTAAAAATGCCTTGATAAATTGAGAGCTAAAAGAAAACTATAATTTTTTTAATCCCTAATGAGGCAAAAAGTAATTAGTGAAGTGAAAAAAAGAAAATAATCAGTGGTTAAACTAGGACCAACCTCTGTATCAATTATATCTAAGTAATTTCAATACAGACAAGGACTGCTAATTTGTCTAATGTTGCAAATGTTTGCAACAAAGTTGTTAGTCTGTGTCTGACATTGAATTGGATATTAATCTGTGGGGTATATTAAGTAGTGCTTAATTATGGGAAAGATGGAGAGTTTCATTTTAGATAAAGTCATAAGTGACTTAAAGGGACACTCCAGGCACCCAGACCACTTCTGCTCATTGGAATGGTCTGGGTGGCAACTCCCACTACCCTTAACCCTGCAAGTGTAATTATTGCAGTTTTTTATAAACTGCAATAATTACCTTGCAGGGTTAACTCCTCCTCTAGTGGCTGTCTATTAGACAGCCACTAGAGGTCACTTCCTGACTCATAGCACAGGTTTTCTGTGCTAGAGCGTCGCTGGACGTCCTCACGCTGTGTGAGGACCTCCAGCGTCGCTCTATTCCCCATAGGGAAGCATTGAAATTCATTTTCAATGCTTTCCTATGGGGTGCGCTAATGCGCATGCGCGGCATTGCCGTGCATGCGCATTAGGTCTCCTCGGCCGGCGGGCGAGATGAGTCTCGCCCACCGGCCGACATAAGCAGAAGGAGGAGCGGTGGGGGAGGAGGAAGCAGCGACGTGGGACATGTCGCTGCCTCTGGTAAGTCACTGAAGGGGTTTTCACCCCTTCAGCAACTGGGGGTTGGGGGATGGGAGGGAGAGGGACCCTCCAGTGCCAGGAAAACGGATCGTTTTCCTGGCACTGGAGTTTCCCTTTAAAGTAGAGATGTCTCTAATTGCCCATATAAAAGTCAGAACATCAATGGATCAATGGATCAATGGATCAACTGGGAAGCCAGAAATAGAAAAAAAAGGTTGATAGATTCTTCCCCAATTATAATACCACAGTGGGTAATGATACCGTAAGCTGGTATCTACATGTAGCAATTAGTGATGTACCGAACTGTCCGCCGGCGAACAGTTCCCGGAGAACTTAGCGTGTTCGCGTTCACCGCGGCGGGCGGACACATGCACAGTTCGATCCGCCCCCTATTCGTCATCATTGGGCAAACTTTGACCCTGTGCCTCTCGGTCAGCAGACAAATTCCAGCCAATCAGCAGCACTCCCTCCCTTCCACACCCTCCAACCTCCCTCCCAGCATCCATTTTCGATTCATTCTGAAGCTGCATGCTTAGTGAGAGGAGGGAAAGTTTAGCTGCTGCTGATTAGATAGGGAAATTGATAGCTAGGCTAGGGTATTCAGTGTCCACTACAATCCTGAAGGACTCATCTGATCTCTGCTGTAAGGACAGCACCCCAAAAAGCCCTTTTTAGGGCTATAACATCAGGCTGCTTTTTTTTTTTTTCACTGTAATAGAAGAGCAGTTGCCTGCCTGCCAGCTTCTGTGTCAGGTTGGATGCCTTGCCCATTTGCACAGTCAGTGCCACCACTCATATCTGTTTTAACAATAGGTTAAGCTTTAGATTTAAAAGAAATAATTTTTTTTCACTGTAATAGAAGAGCAGTTGCCTGCCTGCCAGCTTCTGTGTCAGGTTGGATGCCTTGCCCATTTGCACAGTCAGTGCCACCTCTCATATCTGTTTTAACAATAGGTTAAGCTTTAGATTTAAAATAAATATTTTTTTTCACTGTAATAGAAGAGCAGTTGCCTGCCTGCCAGCTTCTGTGTCAGGTTGGATGCCTTGCCCATTTGCACAGTCAGTGCCACCACTCATATCTGTTTTAACAATAGGTTAAGCTTTAGATTTAAAAGAAATAATTTTTTTTCACTGTAATAGAAGAGCAGTTGCCTGCCTGCCAGCTTCTGTGTCCGGTTGGATGCCTTGCCCATTTGCACAGTCAGCGCCACCACTCATATCTGTTTTAACAATAGGTTTAGCTTTAGATTTAAAAGAAATATTTTTTTTTACTGTAATAGAAGAGCAGTTGCCTGCCTGCCAGCTTCTGTGTCAGGTTGGATGCCTTGCCCATTTGCACAGTCAGTGCCACCACTCATATCTGTTTTAACAATAGGTTAAGCTTTAGATTTAAAATAAATAATTTTTTTTCACTGTAATAGAAGAGCAGTTGCCTGCCTGCCAGCTTCTGTGTTAGGTTGGATGCCTTGCCCATTTGCACAGTCAGTGCCACCATTCATATCTGTTTTTACAATAGGTTAAGCTTAAGATTTAAAATAAATATTTTTTTTTCACTGTAATAGAAGAGCATATGTTGTCTGCAAGCGTCTGGGTGTCAGGCCTACTTCAGCGTGTGCTCTGCAGACCTGTGCCAGCGTGCTTTGACAGTTGCCAATCATATCTGGTGTCTCTTTAGCGTGCTTTTACAAAGAAAAAAGGTTTCCAGTGTAAGCTAATAGCAGCCAGTCAGTGTCCTTCAAGCGGCTCTGTCAGGCCTTCCTTCAGCGTGTGCCCTGCACAACCCTGCCAGCGTACTTTGACAGTTGCCACTCATATCTGGTGTCTCTATAGCGTGCTTTTACAAAGAAAAAAGGTTTCCAGTGTAAGCTAATAGCAGCCAGTCAGTGTCCTTCAAGCGGCTCTGTCAGGCCTTCCTTCAGCGAGTGCCCTGCACAACCCTGCCAGCGTACTTTGACAGTTGCCACTCATATCTGGTGTATCTATAGCGTGCTTTTACAACCAAAATTTTGTTTCCACTGTAATAGAAGAGCAGTTGCCTGCCTGCCAGCTTCTGTGTGAGGTTCACAGTGGATACTGTGCCCTCTTGCCCAGTGCCACCACTCATATCTGTTTTTACAATAGCTTAAGCTTTAAATTTAAAAGAAATATTTTTTTTTCACTGTAATAGAAGAGCAGTTAGTTGTCTGCAAGCGTCTGGGTGTCAGGCCTACTTCAGCGTGTGCTCTGCAGACCTGTGCCAGCGTGCTTTGACAGTTGCCAATCATATTTGGTGTCTCTTTAGCGTGCTTTTACAAAGAAAAAAGGTTTCTAGTGTAAGCTAATAGCAGCCAGTCAGTGTCCTTCAAGCGGCTCTGTCAGTCCTTCCTTCAGCGTGTGCTCTCCAGAACTGTTCCAGTGCACATTGCCAATCATATCTGGTGTCTCTATAGCGTGCTTTTAAAAACAACATTTTTTTTTCACTGTTATAGATTGAGTAGCAGTTACTTGTCTTCAAGCGGGTGTGTCAGGCCTACAGTGTTTGCTCTGCAGAACTGTTCAAGTGCACATTGCCAATCATATCTGGTGTCTCTATAGCGTGCTTTTACAAAGAAAAAAGGTTTATAGTGTAAGCTAATAGCAGCCAGTCAGTGTCCTTCAAGCGGCTCTGTCAGGCCTTCCTTCAGCGTGTGCTCTCCAGAACTGTTCCAGTGCACATTGCCAATCATATCTGGTGTCTCTATAGCATGCTTTTACAAAGAAAAAAGGTTTCTAGTGTAAGCTAATAGCAGCCAGTCAGTGTCCTTCAAGCGGCTCTGTCAGTCCTTCCTTCAGCGTGTGCGCTCCAGAACTGTTTCAGTGCACATTGCCAATCATATCTGGTGTCTCTATAGCGTGCTTTTAAAAACATTTTTTTTTTCACTGTTATAGATTGAGTAGCAGTTACTTGTCTTCAAGCGGGTGTGTCAGGCCTACAGTGTGTGCTCTGCAGAACTGTTCAAGTGCACATTGCCAATCATATCTGGTGTCTCTATAGCGTGCTTTTACAAAGAAAAAAGGTTTCTAGTGTAAGCTAATAGCAGCCAGTCAGTGTCCTTCAAGCGGCTCTGTCAGTCCTTCCTTCAGCGTGTGCTCTCGAGAACTGTTCCAGTGCACATTGCCAATCATATCTGGTGTCTCTATAGTGTGCTTTTAAAAACAATTTTTTTTTCACTGTTTAGATTGAGTAGCAGTTACTTGTCTTCAAGCGGGTGTGTCAGGCCTACAGTGTGTGCTCTGCAGAACTGTTCAAGTGCACATTGCCAATCATATCTGGTGTCTCTATAGTGTGCTTTTACAAAGAAAAAAGGTTTCTAGTGTAAGCTAATAGCAGCCAGTCAGTGTCCTTCAAGCGGCTCTGTCAGTCCTTCCTTCAGCGTGTGCTCTCCAGAACTGTTCCAGTGCACATTGCCAATCATATCTGGTGTCTCTATAGTGTGCTTTTAAAAACAACATTTTTTTTTCACTGTTATAGATTGAGTAGCAGTTACTTGTCTTCAAGCGGGTGTGTCAGGCCTACAGTGTGTGCTCTGCAGAACTGTTCAAGTGCACATTGCCAATCATATCTGGTGTCTCTATAGCGTGTTTTTACAAAGAAAAAAGGTTTCTAGTGTAAGCTAATAGCAGCCAGTCAGTGTCCTTCAAGGGGCTCTGTCAGTCCTTCCTTCAGCGTCTGCTCTCCAGAACTGTTCCAGTGCACATTGCCAATCATATCTGGTGTCTCTATAGCGTGCTTTTAAAAAATTTTTTTTTTTCACTGTTATAGATTGAGTAGCAGTTACTTGTCTTCAAGCGGGTGTGTCAGGCCTACAGTGTGTGCTCTGCAGAACTGTTCAAGTGCACATTGCCAATCATATCTGGTGTCTCTATAGTGTGCTTTTACAAAGAAAAAAGGTTTCTAGTGTAAGCTAATAGCAGCCAGTCAGTGTCCTTCAAGGGGCTCTGTCAGTCCTTCCTTCAGCGTGTGCTCTCCAGAACTGTTCCAGTGCACATTGCCAATCATATCTGGTGTCTCTATAGCGTGCTTTTAAAACCAAAATTTTTTTTTCACTGTTATAGATTGAGTAGCAGTTACTTGTCTTCAAGCGGGTGTGTCAGGCCTACAGTGTGTGCTCTGCAGAACTGTTCAAGTGCACATTGCCAATCATATCTGGTGTCTCTATAGCGTGCTTTTAAAAACAAAAAAATGTTTTCACTGTTATAGATTGAGTAGCAGTTACTTGTCTTCAAGCGGGTGTGTCAGGCCTACAGTGTGTGCTCTGCAGAACTGTTCAAGTGCACATTGCCAATCATATCTGGTCAGGGCCGGTGCAAGGCCCTAGGCAAAAAAAAATTGCCGCCCCCCCATATGTCCTGCCCACCATGTGACATCACAATGCCCCGCCCATATGCTCTGCCATATGGGCCAACGCCAGTCTTCACAAAGTGTCTTTTATCTGAAAAGACAGTGTGTTTACATTAAAAAGCCTACAGGCACAGGCTATAGACACCAGAACCACTGCATTATGCTGTAGTGCTTCTGGTGACTATAGTATCCATTTAATGTGAGGTAAATTAGAGATTAGTGCCACTAATAATATATTGGATTGCCTACTTACCACCAGATGAGGACAAGAGGCTGATGATAGGCTCAGTCTTGCTCCACAGGTCTGGTGTAGAAGAGGCTCTCTGGAGACTGTTTGTAACAGTGCTCACAACAATTAACGAACAGGAAGCAGCTCCATTTTTAGGGCCCCTTACACAGCTCAAGATCTGGGCCCCCAGGGGGGATACGCCTACAATGCCCACCCATAAATCCACCTACATGGCCCATCCATGAGTTGGGGATTTTTTATGTGTGCAATTTATGTAAGGGATGTGGTGTGTTTGCGTGTAAGGAATGCATTGTATGTTTCTGTGTGTGTGTGTGTGTGTGTGTGTAAGGGGTGCAAGGTTTGTTTCTGTGTATGTAATTGAATGCAGTGTGTGTCTGTAAGGGGTGCATTAATTATGTAAGAGAACGTAAGGGATGTATTGTGTGTGAGTAGGAATGCATTGTATGTGTCTGTGTGTGTGTGTGTGTCACTTAGTGCTCTCCCTTGGCCCCCTGTCCCTCTGCAGCCCCCCCCTTGGTAGTCTTCTCACTACCCTCTCCCCCCTTAGTTGTCCTCCCTCTCCCAAACCCCTTAGTGGTCCTTCCTCTCCCAATCCCCTTAGTAGACCTTCCTCTACTCCCACCACCCCCTTACCCCCTCCCCCAGTGGTCCTGACTCACCCCTCCCCTAGTGGTCCTTACCCTCCCCTCGTGGTCCTTGGTCCTTACCCTCCCCTCCCCTAGTGGTCCTTGGTCCTTACCTTACCCTCCCCTCCCCTAGTAGTCCTTACCCTCCCCTCCCCTAGTGGTCCTTGCTCCCCCCTCCCCTCCCCTACTGGTCCTTACCTTCCCCTCCCCTAGTGGTCCTTCCTCCCTCCTCCCCTCCCCTAGTAGTCCTTACCCTCCCCTCCCCTAGTGGTCCTTCCTCCCCCTCCTCTAGTGGTCCTTACTCTCCCCTCCCCTAGTGGTCCTTACCCCCCAGTGGTTCTTACCCCCTGGTCCTTACCCACCCCCAGTGGTCCTTAACCACCCCCTCCCTCCCCTAGTGGTCCTTATCCTTCCTCCCCTCCGCTAGTGGTCCTTACCGCCCCCTCATGGTCCTTACCCCCCCAGTGGTCCTTACCCCCCAGTGGTCCTTACCCCCCCCAGTTGGTCCTTACCCACCCCAGTGGTCCTTATCCACCCCCTCCCTCCCCTAGTGGTCCTGATCCCCCCTCTCCCTCCCTCCCCTAGTGGTCCTTATCCTCCCTCCCCTCCCCTCCCCTAGTGGTCTTTACCCCCCCCAGTGGTCCTTACCCCCCTGGTCCTTACCCACACCCAGTGGTCCTTATCCCCCCTCTCCCTCCCTCCCCTAGTGGTCCTTATCCTCCCTCCCCTCCCCTAGTGGTCCTTTCCTCCCCTCATGGTCCTTACACCCCCCCAGTGGTCCTTACCCACTCCCAGTGGTCCTTATCCTCCCTCTCTCCCTCCCTCCCCTAGTGGTCCTTATCCCCCCTCCCTCCCCTAGTGGTCCTTACCCCCCTGGTCCTTACCCACCCCCAGTGGTCCGTATCCCCCCCCTAGTGGTCCGTTACCCCCCCCTCCCCTAGTGGTCCATTACCCCCCCTCCCTCCTCCCCTAGTTGTCCGTTATTCTCCCTCCCCTAGTGGTCCATTATTCTCCCTCCCCTGGTGGTCCATTATTCCCCCCCCCAGTGGACCGTTATCCTCCCCCCCCCTAGTGGTCCGTTATCCTCCCTCCCCCCCCTCCCTCCCCTAGTGGTCCGTTACCCCCCCTCCCATAGTGGTCCTTACCCTCCCTTCCTGCCCATGTAGCGTGGCCGGGCGGCGCGGAACTCGGGACAGGAACCTCTGTTTCCTGTACCCGGCCGCCGGCGGACTGACAGGAAGTGCTCACTCAGTGAGCGCTTCCTTTCAGTCCGCCGGCGGCCGGGTACAGGAAACAGAGGTTCCTGTCCCGGGTTCCGCGCCGCCCGGCCACGCTACATGGAGAGACCGGCAGGAGGGAGCGCTCTGCGCTTCCCTCCTGCCGGTCACTGAAACCCGGCCGCCCTCCATGCAGCAGTGCTGCGCCGCCAGGGGCTTGTTAAAGCGCTCAGGCGGCGCAGCATGAGGAGGCGCAGCGGGGACAGGGATCCGGCGCCCCCTGGTAAGTTGCGCCCTAGGCGGCTGCCTAGGTCGCCTTACAGGTGGCGCCGGCCCTGTATCTGGTGTCTCTATAGCGTGCTTTTACAAAGAAAAAAGGTTTCTAGTGTAAGCTAATAGCAGCCAGTCAGTGTCCTTCAAGCGGCTCTGTCAGTCCTTCCTTCAGCGTGTGCTCTCCAGAACTGTTCCAGTGCACATTGCCAATCATATCTGGTGTCTCTATAGCGTGCTTTTAAAACCAAAATTTTCTTTTCACTGTTATAGATTGAATAGCAGTTACTTGTCTTCAAGCGGGTGTGTCAGGCCTACAGTGTGTGCTCTGCAGAACTGTTACAGTTCACATTGCCAATCATATCTGGTGTCTCTATAGCGTGCTTTTAAAAACAAAATTTGTTTTTCACTGTTATAGATTGAATAGCAGTTACTTGTCTTCAAGCGGGTGTGTCAGGCCTACAGTGTGTGCTCTGCAGAACTGTTACAGTTCACATTGCCAATCATATCTGGTCTCACAGTAGCTTGCACGCATAGTATCACTAATCCCAAAAGAAATGACAGGCAGAGGCAGGCCACCCCGCAGGGGCCGTCGTGGTCGTGGTGCTGTGATTCCCTTTTGCCCTAGAATAATGCCCAGTTTTCAGAAGCCACGTACCCTGAACTTGAAAAGTTCTGAGGACATAGTTGACTGGCTAAGACAGGACACCCAATCTTGTACAGCCTCCGCTCGGAACCTTGACACACCATCCTCCTCCAGCTTAGCTTCAGGCACCTCTCAAGATACCACTCGGGTGAGATGGGGAGACAGAGAGGAGGAGGAGACCAGTTGGAAGCAGGGGGGGTCGTCGCAAGGAGCTAGTGGCACAGTCAGACAGCATGCATTGGCACCCGGGGTCAGCCCGACAGCACGCCAATCAACGCATGCTGTGTCCACCACCAGAATGCCGTCATTGCAGAGCTCAGCAGTGTGGCATTTTTTTTGTGTGTCTGCCTCGGACAACAGCGATGCCATTTGCAACCTGTGCCAAAGGAAACTGAGTCGTGGGAGGTCCAACACCCACCTAGGTACAACTGCTTTGCGTAGGCACATGATCTCACATCACAAACGCCTATGGGATCAACACATGAGTACAAGCAGCACGCCTACTCTAAGCCGCCATCCTCCTCCTGGTGTAGCATCTTCAGCCACGTCAACCACTGCTGTCCTTCTTGTCCCCTCTCAACCATCCGCCACTCCGTCTCCCGCCTTGAGCAGTTCCCGCTCATCTGCCCACAGTCATGTGTCTGTCAAGGACATGTTTGAGCGTAAGAAGCCAATGTCACCAAGTCACCCCCTTGCCCAGCGTCTGACAGCTGGCTTGTCCGAACTATTAGCCCGCCAGCTTTTACCATACAATCTGGTTGAGTCTGAGGCATTCAAAAAATTTGTAGCTATTGGGACACCGCAGTGGAAGGTACCCGGCCGAAATTTCTTTTCACAAAAGGCAATCCCCAACTTGTACTCGATTGTGCAAAAGGAAATAATGGCATGTCTGGCACACAATGTTGGGGCAAGGGTCCATCTGACCACTGATACCTGGTCTGCAAAGCATGGTCAGGGCAGGTATATCACCTACACTGCGCATTGGGTAAACCTGCTGACGGCTGACAAGCAAGGAATGCGTGGCATTGCAGAGGAGTTGGTGACACCGCCACGAATTGCAGGCAGTCCTGCTGCCACCTCCTCTACTCCTCCTACTCCATCCTCTTCCATAAACTCCTCGGCTGAGTCCTCTTGTGCTGCTGCGTCTTGCTCCACATCAACGGCACCCCCCCAGCTCCCCAGGTACTATTCCACATCCCAGCACTCTGTTTATTTGTCACTGTATTTTATTTATTTTATTTTATTGTGTACCTGTTTTTTCCTGCTGGATATTTCTTTGAGGGTTACCATACTCTACAGCGATGGGACAAACAGATTTGTACTGATGGGCCTTTTTATACCTTTTACATTGTAAGTGCAAACATTAAAAGCTAATTTCATACTTTAATACAGTGCTATACTATGCCATTTTTTATCTTTTTCATGATACACTCATCATTCTAACTGTGAGAAAGTAGTGAAGATCCACGTATTTGATGTGCCTGAAAACCACTTCAATTTTGTGAGTGAGACTTATTATTAAGGGGCAATTTATGTTTTGACGTTAATCCCCTATGAGCGCATTTTCTTTTGTTTTATAGGTTTAGGTATATCCTGTATTTTCTAAAGTTGTATTGAGGATTGAGAGGAATCCTTTTGCTATACCTATACCTAACAAAAGGGAAGTAATTATTACATTTATTTTGTATACTGCACCTGGGTGGTCTAAAACCTATACATCATACCATTTGTTTTCTTCCTGGAGCGTGCCCTGCGAAGAGTGCTGGATCAGGCTGTAGATGAGCGTGAAGAGGAAGAGGAAGAGTTGTGGTCACCATCACCACCAGAAACAGCCTTATCAGCATCGCTTGCTGGACCTGCGGCAACGCTGGAAGAGGATTGTGAGGAAGAGGAGTCAGAGGAGGATTGTAGCTTTGAGGAGGAGGAGCAAGACCAAACACAACAGGCATCCCAAGGTGCTCGTTGTCACCTATCTGGTACCCGTGGTGTTGTACGTGGCTGGGGAGAAGAACATACCTTCAATGACATCAGTGAGGAGGAGCAACGGGAAATGAGTAGCTCGGCATCCAACCTTGTGCAAATGGGGTCTTTCATGCTGTCCTGCCTGTTGAGGGACCCTCGTATAAAAAGGCTGAAGGAGAACGACCTGTACTGGGTGTCGACGCTACTAGACCCCCGGTATAAGCAGAAAGTGGCGGAAATGTTACCGAATTACAACAAGTCGGAAAGGATGCAGCATTTGCAAAATAAATTAAAAAGTATGCTTTTCACAGCGTATAAGGGTGATGTCACAGCACAACGGGAATCTAACAGGGGGAGAGGTGGAAGTCATCCTCCTCCTCCTCCCACGACCACGCCGGCAAGGACAGGACGCTTTAAAGACGTGTTGTTGATGGAGGACATGCGGACCTTTTTAAGTCCTATGCATCGCCACAGCCCTTCGGGATCCACCCTCAGAGAGCGACTCGACCGACAGGTAGCAGACTACCTTGCCTTAACTGCAGATATCGACACTCTGAGGAGCGATGAACCCCTTGACTACTGGGTGTGCAGGCTTGACCTGTGGCCTGAGCTATCCCAATTTGCGATAGAACTTCTGGCCTGCCCCGCTTCAAGTGTCCTGTCAGAAAGGACCTTCAGTGCAGCAGGAGGTATTGTCACTGAGAAGAGAAGTCGCCTAGGTCAAAAAAGTCTAGATTACCTCACCTTTATTAAGATGAATGAGGGATGGATCCCGAAGGGACTGACACTGGGCGATACATTCGATTAAAAAAGGCCTGATGAGATGAGCTGCCTTGGGCTAAAAATGGTCCACACGCTGCTGTATTTTTTTTTTTTTTAATTCTTTATTTTTGCGGTGCTTTGCATGACAGTAAAACAGTACATTGCAAGTCAGAATTTCCAGTATATAGCATCAACATATTTATCTTGCATCTTGTGAGACTGCACCAATTATATAATTTTATAACATACAAGCAATAACTTGGATCCGGGTCATTAACCGCTTAACCTGTGTTATTTTTGTGTTTGAGTCGTACATTCGGTGCTAGTATCCGCGTTCCGTGTCTGAAGTAGTTATGGAGTATGTGGTGCCTCCATGGTTATGACACTTGGGTGTGCCTGTATGTGTCGGTATGGTGTCCCGTGGGCATATTGATGGGTGTGTACTAGTGAGTGACTTCTGAAGCGTGTGGGCTGTCCAGTGCAGCCTCCTGCCGTGAGTGTGGTCTCTGCCTCACGTGATCGAAACTCCTAACCTAGGGAGTCGCTAGGGTGGTCGTGGTAAGAGTGTAGCAGTCACTCCATTAAGCGTTTGTGGTATGTCCCCGTCTTAGGTGTACCAGTCGTGCGAGAGTGGGTCCCGTTGAGCCTGTGGTGTCAGTCAAGTACGGTCCATGTCAGGGTTAGGCCTGTCGATTGTTATACGTGTGTCAGTCTTCTAGTAGGGATCGCAACAACATAAACAATAAACCGTTTAAACGTCCTTTTGTAACTCAGGTATGGTGTGAAGTTAGATAGGTTTCTCCTGACCTATGCTTTTGTATGCAATTCTTGACTCGTTTTAGACTTCACAAACCCTCGAGCTTAAAGCTCTACACCCACTAAGAGTGCAGGACAAACCCTAATCTTTGCCATATGGACACTTTGACGGTAGGTAATGGGTCGTATACAACCTGTACCTTTACTATGCTGCCCTCTTAAAGGCCGGCTACTGTTTCTCCAGGTCTGGGATTGTGAGCGTGGGGTAGGCCCCAACCTTCCGTCTCCGCTTCTGCTGGGTGGAAGCCGCAAAGAAGGGCATCGATCAGCTCGGGAGTAGGTAGGGAGTCCAGCTGGGGGCTGGAGGAGGTTGGATCGGCTGAGGGTGTTGGGATTTTTAATATATTGTGCCCGTTTACTGGGGAGCTTGTCGAGATGGCGTCCGTTTAGCTTGCTGGTTAAGCTCCGCCCCCCACGCTGCTGTATTTTAGCTCTGAATGACGTTTGACTTGCGTGACTTATCCGCCACCAACTAGGGTTCAAGCCGCCATGTTTTAGGGCACTTTCTGCCTGTGAAACAAACATCAATTTTTCTGGCCGCTGCTACAGCAGCGGCTGCAACAATACCAAATTTTTCAGGCATGTGTACATGCCTAATTTTTAGGGCCACTGGTGCAGCACTGTGGCTTCAAAAACCAAACCAAAAAAAAATCCTCCAAGATGGCACCAATATACCAGTGGTCTAAGCATCTTCCCACCTTGGCCTAAAAAGGGGAGGTGATTCCACAATTAAAAATCGCTGCCATTTACACGTCCACTGATAGGAGACGCGGAAGGTATTAAACTGATCAGAACAATACTAAACTTACCAATCCTATCTGGTGGCACATTAGCTTGCCCGCGCAGTGCCCCAAATTTCAAGTAAGAGGACCGACCAAGCATCTTCTTCCATCTCCCTGTTACATAAATCAATGCCATATCCATAGAAATTGTACATAATATCCAGGAGAGTTTTACAGGGCCAAATCTTGTCGCCTGTTGAAGAGGTGACCTTGCTCGGGTCCCAGGTGTGCGGTTCCTTAAATGGCTGCCATATACACGTCCACTGATAGGAGACGCGGAAGGTATTAAACTGATCAGAACAATACTAAACTCACCACTCCTATCTGGTGGCACATTAGCTTGCCCGCGCAGTGCCCCAAATTTCAAGTAAGAGGACCGACCAAGCATCTTCTTCCATCTCCCTGTTACATAAATCAATGCCATATCCATAGAAATTGTACATAATATCCAGGAGAGTTTTACAGGGCCAAATCTTGTCGCCTGTTGAAGAGGTGACCTTGCTCGGGTCCCAGGTGTGCGGTTCCTAAAATGGCTGCCATATACATGTCCACTGATAGGAGACGCGGAAGGTATTAAACTGATATGAACATTTACTAAACTCACCACTCCGAGTGCTGTTACTTATTTAATTTTTTTGTGGTGAGGCTTTACAGGACAGAGTGCTTCTCCACGGGACATGTTAACTCACGGGCAGCTGGCTCATCAAGGAACCAGAGCAGCTTGAACGAGGTGACCTTGCTCGGGTCCCAGGTGTGCGGTTCCTAAAATGGCTGCCATATACACGTCCACTGATAGGAGACGCGGAAGGTATTAAACTGATATGAACAATACTCCACTCCTATCAGTAGGTCCGTCCCATTGTGATTTATGCCACCCACCGCGCAGGGATGGGGGCCGGGGGGAGGAAAGTAGGCCCCCCATTGTGATTTATGGCCCCCACCCACCGCGCAGGGGTGGGGGCCGAGGGGGGGAGGACAATAGGTCCCCCCATTGTGATTTATGGCCCCCACCCACCGCGCAGGGGTTGGGGAGGACAGTAGCTCCCCCCAGTGTGTATCATGGGCTTTGAGGACAGGTGTCAATCCATACCTGCCAAGTGACCCTATGTAGGGGGAACAGTCCCTATTCTGCTCTGTGTGAGTGTGTTTCATGGTCTCTGTGGACGGGGACCAGTCTCTATTCTGCTCTGTGTCAGTGTGTATCATGGTCTCTGTGGACGGGGAACAGTCTCTATTCTGCTCTGTGTCAGTGTGTATCATGGTCTCTGTGGACAGGGAACAGTCTCTATTCTGCTCTGTGTCAGTGTGTATCAGGGGCTTTGAGGACAGGTGACAATCCATATCTGCCAAGTGACCCTATGTAGGGGGAACAGTCCCTATTCTGCTCTGTGTGAGGAGGAGGAACGGGAAATGAGTAGCTCGGTGTAACGGAGCTCCGTGTACCCCGACCGAGTACCCTCCGTTGATGGATGCTCCTAGCGCTCTCAGAGGACTCCAAGCACTGCAGACGACACCACAACCACCGCAGACTCCACAACCGCCGTAGCTTAACTGGAGCTGCGCCGTCTTCCTTCCACCCTGGATCGGCTTCTGTCCTCCAGGACCGTGTGGGGAAGACCTCTCCTCCAGGAGAGCGTATCTGGAACAAGCTCTTAAAAGAGCTAAGTGATTAAGAGCTCAGGGGAATATGCAGAGCATAGCAATCCCCAGTGTGATATAGCAGTTCCCTCCAATAACGAGACACGGCTACGTATTGAGGGTCAGAAGAGGTCTGAGGACTGGAACACCCAGCCTGCTTTTTATTAGGATCAGGTACATACAGGACACTCCCAGGGGGAGGATGAAATTGACCAATCACATGCATGGTAACACCCCCACGTCTCCTCCCCTCAGATAAACACATAACCCAATTAAAACATACATTATTTTACCCAAGTTCTGGATGTACCCCAAAAACAGGGGGTACAGCTTTAAATCTGGTATCCCCAAATAGCCCTTGTTCAGGGGAACAGTCTGTCCAAAAATCAGCCCATTCGGATGGATGGTTCGGGAGATACAGGGCTCCAAAGTTTTGACCGACCGCACAGACCAACTAGCCGAAAATAGTTCCATGAGTTTTGGCCTTGCGGTCGGTCTCCGTTCGCACGGTAAAATAGACGAAATTCTTGCCATCCATTCGCATCTTTGTGGTCGCTAGAATCCCCATACTAAGTTAAGTATAACTACCGAACGGCCGGTCGTTCGGTAGTTTCCGTGCGTAGTTCTGGATGTCTGGAGGTCTTAGCGGTATTCGCCTGTTTGTGCTTCCGATTTCAGTTCCATGCGTTCACAGGCAAACACCGCTGTTCGCACGCAAGATGGCCGCGAACACGTGGAAAAGTCCCGAAATGGCGGCCACCTATTCAGAGCACAAAGAATTCGCATGAAATCATACGAACGGCTGTATTCTCCAGTAATGGCATTCTCATGCAATATATTCGCCTAAATCCCCTGGCTGTTAGGTTATATTAGCAGTCCAAACCTACAGCATAGATAAAGGGAAAAAGACAGTCTAATACAAGTCCATATGCCTGAATACAGGGTTTGCAGTGCAATATAGTCCAGGACCATAGTCGCAGGGGAGGAGGCAGGCAAGCAGGCCTCTCCAGGACAAAGTGGCGAAGGGCACTTCGTCACACATCTCCCCTTTGGGGGGAAGACTAACCAGGCACCTGACCTTCTGTCGGTCAGTGCCTCCGTTAGTCGATCCACCAACCCACAATAAACAGATGTCCGAGTGGCCCCCCCACAACATCAAAGTATAGGAACAGCCTACCCACAACACACAGTTACTGCACCTGGGTATTTGGCTGTGGTAATGAGGCCACATGTCGAGGGTACTTGAAGGGCAGAGGCCAACTGCACTCTGCCCAGATGCCAGCTCTTCCGCTGGGGTAGCCTGCAGGACATCAGGCTCTGGATCAGGGACAAAGGTAGGGCAGAGGCCGACTGCGCTCTGTCCAGCTGCCAGCTCTTCCGCTGGGGTAGCCTGCAGGACATCAGGCTCTGGACCAGGGACAAAGGTAGGGCAGAGGCCGACTGCGCTCTGTCCAGCTGCCAGCTCTTCCGCTGGGGTAGCCTGCAGGACATCAGGCTCTGGACCAGGGACAAAGGTAGGGCAGAGGCCGACTGCGCTCTGTCCAGCTGCCAGCTCTTCCGCTGGGGTACTGAGACCATAGTCCGGCTCAGTAGTCAAGGGAACATGGACGTCAGGAGGGGTTAGCATCGCCTCCGTTAACCCTGGTGCCACGCTAGGAGTTAGCTGGGGAGGGGAATTTGTACTTACCCCCTCCTCTGGGTGTCCCGGTGAGGGTAGTTGGGGATCTGGAAAGGCTGTCCAGCATCCCTGTAGGTCAGGCACAGAGACCACGGTCCCATCTGCGCCGTCTGGAGGATTGGTGTCTCCCCTTGTTGGGGGAAGCTGCCGCTGGGGAGAGGGGGTGCTGTGCTCCTTTCCTGGAAACACAGGCTGCCGCTGGAGAGGGAGACCGCCTGTCTCCACTCCCTGACCATGGTCCTGTTGCTGTAGAGAGGGACCAACTGTCTCTGCTCTCTGTAGGACACACTGCTGCTGGGGGGGAAGGACGGCACCTTCGGCCCCCTGGGGTACACACTGCCGCTGGAGAGGGAGACCGCCTGTCTCCGCTCCCTTACCATGGTCCTGTTGCTGTAGAGAGGGACCAACTGTCTCTGCTCTCTGTAGGACATACTGCTGCTGGGGGGGAAGGACGGCACCTTCGGCCCCCTGGGGTACACACTGCCGCTGGAGAGGGAGACCGCCTGTCTCCACTCCCTTACCATGGTCCTGTTGCTGTAGAGAGGGACCAACTGTCTCTGCTCTCTGTAGGACACACGGCTGCTGGGGGGAAAGGACGACCCCTTCGGCCCCCTGTAACTCACGCTGTTGTTGGGGCGCAGGGACGGAATACTTTGCCCTCACTGCCCGATATTCTGCTTCCATCTGCAGATACTCCGCCAGTTCTCTCCTTATTCTTGGTACCATTTCCTCGGTTAGAAGGGGCCCGTAGACATCCAACCGCCGCTTCAGCATAGCGTCAAACTGTACGTGACTATACCAATAGTCCAGTTTTGCTGGGTGTTCCCAGGATGCTGTTCCTCGCCCTAGGGAAGCCATCCTGTTGTAGCCAGGGGCGCTGCCCAATGGCTAGCGTTGCCCTCAATTGTAACTCCAAACGTTACCAGTGTCTCTGAGCTGCTTCTCCTCGCACTAGGACGCCATCCCACCGCTGCCACCACTGTAACGGAGCTCCGTGTACCCCGACCGAGTACCCTCCGTTGATGGATGCTCCTAGCGCTCTCAGAGGACTCCAAGCACTGCAGACGACACCACAACCACCGCAGACTCCACAACCGCCGTAGCTTAACTGGAGCTGCGCCGTCTTCCTTCCACCCTGGATCGGCTTCTGTCCTCCAGGACCGTGTGGGGAAGACCTCTCCTCCAGGAGAGCGTATCTGGAACAAGCTCTTAAAAGAGCTAAGTGATTAAGAGCTCAGGGGAATATGCAGAGCATAGCAATCCCCAGTGTGATATAGCAGTTCCCTCCAATAACGAGACACGGCTACGTATTGAGGGTCAGAAGAGGTCTGAGGACTGGAACACCCAGCCTGCTTTTTATTAGGATCAGGTACATACAGGACACTCCCAGGGGGAGGATGAAATTGACCAATCACATGCATGGTAACACCCCCACGTCTCCTCCCCTCAGATAAACACATAACCCAATTAAAACATACATTATTTTACCCAAGTTCTGGATGTACCCCAAAAACAGGGGGTACAGCTTTAAATCTGGTATCCCCAAATAGCCCTTGTTCAGGGGAACAGTCTGTCCAAAAATCAGCCCATTCGGATGGATGGTTCGGGAGATACAGGGCTCCAAAGTTTTGACCGACCGCACAGACCAACTAGCCGAAAATAGTTCCATGAGTTTTGGCCTTGCGGTCGGTCTCCGTTCGCACGGTAAAATAGACGAAATTCTTGCCATCCATTCGCATCTTTGTGGTCGCTAGAATCCCCATACTAAGTTAAGTATAACTACCGAACGGCCGGTCGTTCGGTAGTTTCCGTGCGTAGTTCTGGATGTCTGGAGGTCTTAGCGGTATTCGCCTGTTTGTGCTTCCGATTTCAGTTCCATGCGTTCACAGGCAAACACCGCTGTTCGCACGCAAGATGGCCGCGAACACGTGGAAAAGTCCCGAAATGGCGGCCACCTATTCAGAGCACAAAGAATTCGCATGAAATCATACGAACGGCTGTATTCTCCAGTAATGGCATTCTCATGCAATATATTCGCCTAAATCCCCTGGCTGTTAGGTTATATTAGCAGTCCAAACCTACAGCATAGATAAAGGGAAAAAGACAGTCTAATACAAGTCCATATGCCTGAATACAGGGTTTGCAGTGCAATATAGTCCAGGACCATAGTCGCAGGGGAGGAGGCAGGCAAGCAGGCCTCTCCAGGACAAAGTGGCGAAGGGCACTTCGTCACACTCGGCATCCAACCTTGTGCAAATGGGTTCTTTCATGCTGTCGTGCCTGTTGAGGGACCCTCGTATAAAAAGGCTGAAGGAGAACAACCTGTGCTGGGTGTCCACGCTACTAGACCCCCGGTCTCTATTCTGCTCTGTGTCAGTGTGTATCAGGGGTTTTGAGGACAGGTGTCAATCCATATCTGCCAAGTGACCCTATGTAGGGGGAACAGTCTCTATTCTGCTCTGTGTCAGTGTGTATCAGGGATTTGACTATCTTTATTCAGATTCAAAAATTACAATTCCAGGAAAAATTTAACAAACATTTACAAGAACATGTTATGCACATCATAGAAACAACGTGAACCTCTTTAAAGCCACAAACTTAAGACAAAAAATA
This sequence comes from Pelobates fuscus, assembly GCF_036172605.1. NCBI lineage: Eukaryota > Metazoa > Chordata > Amphibia > Anura > Pelobatidae > Pelobates > Pelobates fuscus. The sequence goes on along the minus strand of NC_086319.1, from coordinate 411,975,887 downwards.
CGTACACACAATGTGTAAGGGTTTGAAAGAATATTCTGAATCCTTACATGTTTACTTTATTGTTTGCTTGATTTTTGTGAACCATATATAAACTACAAGCAGCGTGAAAACTATAAAAACTCAAGTGGCCATGCTGATCAAATTAAATAGTATGCTTTACACAGCGTATAAAGGTGATGTCACAGCACAACGGGAATCTAACAGGGGAAGAGGTGAAAGTCATCCTCCCCCTCCCACGACCCCGCCATATCTGCCAAGTGACCCTATGTAGGAGGAACAGTCCCTATTCTGCTCTGTGTCAGTGTGTATCAGGGGTTTTGAGGACAGGTGTCAATCCATATCTGCCAAGTGACCCTATGTAGGGGGAACAGTCTCTATTCTGCTCTGTGTCAGTGTGTATCAGGGATTTGACTATCTTTATTCAGATTCAAAAATTACAATTCCAGGAAAAATTTAACAAACATTTACAAGAACATGTTATGCACATCATAGAAACAACGTGAACCTCTTTAAAGCCACAAACTTAAGACAAAAAATACGTACACACAATGTGTAAGGGTTTGAAAGAATATTCTGAATCCTTACATGTTTACTTTATTGTTTGCTTGATTTTTGTGAACCATATATAAACTACAAGCAGCGTGAAAACTATAAAAACTCAAGTGGCCATGCTGATCAAATTAAATAGTATGCTTTACACAGCGAATAAGGGTGATGTCACAGCACAACGGGAATCTAACAGGGGAAGAGGTGAAAGTCATCCTCCCCCTCCCACGACCCCGCCATATCTGCCAAGTGACCCTATGTAGGGGTAACAGTCTCTATTCTGCTCTGTGTCAGTGTGTATCATGGTCTCTGAGGACGGGGAACAGTCTCTATTCTGCTCTGTGTCAGTGTGTATCAGGGGCTTTGAGGACAGGTGTCAATGTTAGGTGATTTCTGCCCTTTATGGATTAAAAGCAGACTCTGCATCAACTGTGTAATTTTCCATGGGAGTTTTGCCATGGATCCCCCTCCGGCATGCCACAGTCCAGGTGTTAGTCCCCTTGAAACAACTTTTCCATCACTTTTGTGGCCAGAAAGAGTCCCTGTTGGTTTTAAAATTCGCCTGCCCATTGAAGTCAATGGCGGTTCGCGCGGTTCGCCGGTTCGCGGGTTCGCGACAACACAAGTAGCAATGTATAGTAGAGAAACGACACAGCCACCAATGGAAGAGAATAAATAAATAAATAGATACAATCCTACATTGGGGTTGGTGGGGGTTGCAGGGTATAAGGGCATAACCCATGGAATTGAATATAGAAGAGAACAAGGCTGACAGAGAGGGATTACACAGTAGGTCCTCCCAATCGTCAGTCTCAATACCCCTAAGTAGAATAGTCCATAGTATTGGCTAGGAATTGCCAGTATGGGACATACATGCAAAATATGAAAAATAATAAATATTTATTAGTCCCTTGTAGGGAAGAAAAAAGCACACAAAAAAATATATAATGTGACTGAAATTAAAATAAATTAATTAAAAATGTATATACAGTGAAGAAAATGTATATACAGTTAGGAGAATAGGGATCCTCAATCGAGAGGGGGGACCTCACAGCAAACCTTGTTAGTAGGAGCTAGATTGCGACACTGTTTTAAATGCTATAAATAGCTATCAATCTGTATCTAGGGAAAGACAGTGATGTCACCCTCATAAAGATTACAAAATAGTAGAGTCGCTAGGGAGGAATAACAGCACACAACCCCCCCTAACCAAGGTGTAGTACTTTGAGGATAGTATGATTGGACCAGTATCCTCACAGGTGGCCCCAGATAGTAGAGCTGGTTAGCATGCGTCCCTTTTTAGTGGAGAAACCAGCAGTGGACCCCTAGATATGGATAGCCCACTAGCTGTAAATAGAGGGTAGCGCTTAGCGTCCCATGCAGTAAAGCTGTAGTAGTGAGAGCCTGTAAGGGAAAAATCGTTGGCTCCTAGTATCTTGTCACCAGAGGTGCGTTACTCAGAACGCACAAAACAAAGATAAACAAAACCAGAGTCTAAGTATACAGGATAGGATGGTGGATAAGCAGCCCAAACGAGAAAACAAGCAAACCCTTAAGAGGACTGGTCTATTAACAAAGTTAAGCTATAGAGGAGCTCCCTGCCTATAATAGATAAAGATAAGGGCTCTAGTGAGCCGTCTAAATGCTAAAATAGCAAATACTGGCTAAGCCCTAAGGTCTATCCTTCAGAGGCATACACTCCCCTATAGCTAAAGCACACGTTTGTTAAACAGAGCTCGGGCTAGCTAATGCTGATTTAAACAGCGATCCTATCATTATAAAGAGGTTTCAAAGTACTTAGTATTTAGGACCCTAATAGAATCTTGGACCAAGTGGTCCCGGTATTTGCTCGAGGTACAGAGTTTCAAAGTTTCAAAGTACTTAGTATTTAGATAGATAGATAGATCCCTAATAGAATCTTGGACCAAGTGGTCCCGGTTTTTGCTCACAGAGTTTCAAAAGTTTCAAAGTACTTAGTATTTAGATAGATAGATCCCTAATAGAATCTTGGACCAAGTGGTCCCGGTTTTTTGCTCAAAGTACTTAGTATTTAGATAGATAGATCCCTAATAGAATCTTGGACCAAGTGGTCCCGGTTTTTTGCTCAACGCGCGTTTCGGCGCTTAATCTTGCGCCTTTGTCAAGAGCTTACTATACAGCAATGTATAGTAAGCTAGAGAGGATAACTCACTCAGTGATATATACCGCTGCAAAGCTGTTTATACATAATAGATGCACCAAAATTTGGATAGGGGTCTATTGGTATGATAACAAGTTGCCAAATTCGTCAGGAGCCTCAAACAAAGGCCATAGTGTCAGGATCCATCTAGGCAACTAAAACAACCAAAAGAGAACACCCCTTCCCCCAAATAAAGAGCCAATACTCAATGGAAATTTGTAATAGTGGATAGAGCTTACATCTAAATGCTAATTGTAACGGATCCCCTGGCACCCCGACTGGGTACCACTGTTGATGGATGCTCCTAGTGCTTACCGAGGGCTCCAAGCACTTCTCCAGACACCACAGAAGTACTGCAGACCCCACGAACCACTGCAGCTTGGTTGGGGTCTCGCTGTCTCCTACCCACTATGGACCTACGACAAGGATCCAGGCTCCAGTGGGTGAACCTCTCTTCCTTCAGAGAGCGAAGCAGGAACAAGCTCTTAAAAGAGCTTAGTGATTATAGCCAGGGGAGTCTATAGTGTATAGCAATCCCCAGTGTAGATGCAGCCTTTTCCCCCACACATGAGACGAGGCTCTATGTTGAGGGTAAAACAGGAACTCAGTAGTCTGAGGGTTTATTGGCACTTATATACAAGTTTTTCCACAAGGTTACCACCCACATGGACCTGGTGGTACACAGGACATGCAGTTACAATAGTCAATCAAAACATTACAGTACAGTCAGACACTCCCAGTTAAGGCATACAAACCCTCCCTTCTGCCTGTGATATAATTACTGAACACAATGGGTTAACTTAATTATCACAGGCAGAAAATATACAGTTTTACACAATATTCATAACTTCCAAACCATACATACAATTCACATAAAAGTTATATTTTCGGAACCAGTATAAACAGTATACAAACATATGTAAAAATCATACACATTGCGCCAGTGGTTCAAAAGGTAGGTGGAAGTCCTATTTGACCGTCCGCAAGCATGGCTTTCCTGCCAAAAAGAGTTCCATAGTTTTGGGATGTGCGGTCGGTCTATTTCACATAGAAGCAGTGTGTAGAGTAAATGTGTGGACTGTGAGTCCAAGTGTGCATATTGTGGTGTCTCACAAGGTGACCTGAGTATTAAGTGCCGCATGCATCATCTAAACATAACAGTAGGTGTTTGTGAATAATATAGGTCATGCACATGATAAAAACAATACCAACGAAGGCAATAAAAGTATATCATAAAAAGTTACACCAAGCATATCATGGAGCCATAACATTGGATTAATAATCAGAAAGAACATTTTCTAATGCCCAAAGCGTGTACTAAGCAAATACTTAATCATACTTTAATTGGGTAATGAGCAAAGGGTAGAAAGTCTGCAGGAAATATTAAGCTAAATATAGTATTTGAACTCAAAACAACGAAGCAGTAGTGAACAACCAGCACTAAAAAGGCACAATATAAGTATTGATCCCAGAAATCCAAACTAAAGCAATATATCTAGGCAAGGCCAGAACATATGATAATTACCTCAGCATCAAATCATATTAAGAGAGGTACATGAACTTACTCTGTCAGGGGGAATGGAGAGTAGAACCTACCTCCTAACACAACACAACACAGTATCTGCACCCAGATATGTAGCAGGGATACTAGTGTATACTAATGAGTGACTTGAAAAGGGACTATCTGAGGAACAAAGAAGGAGGATTATCAACATTACAAGATAGTACAAGATAATACTTAGATGCGTCACTGGACCTCAGTTACTAGTAAGGCTATATCTCCACAAAAAAAAAAATTCAAAGTAAAGGTGAACAGACAAGATAAAGTATCTACAAAGAAACTATGTACAAATATCCAAATATATATATACACAACCTCGTACATGGACAGAATCACGCTAAGATCCAAGGAAGAAGGCAGTCTAAACCCTAAACTGGGGTAAGAGCTATAATAGTTTCCCAAGGATCTGACAATAGCTTATCAGAGAAACACTGAATATACAATGTTTTCATTCAGTCCTCTTGGAGTCACCATATCAAGTTGGTATGTCCAGCGTGCTTCACGTTGGAGTAACATTCTCGACCTGTCACCTCCTCTTGGTAGGGGCGGAATATGGTCAATTGCTATAAAGCGTAACGTAGGTAGTCTATGTGAAAAGGCCAGAAAATGCCACATGCCATCTCAGCCTTACTATCCCGCTTCTATGTCTCCTTGAAAAAATGCTTCGGGCGATGATGGAAGAGGATGAGGAAGAGGGGTCATTTCCACGGTTATCAGGCCAGTCATTCACAAGTGGCTTGGAGGGTGGGTTTCTGCACCAGCATAGGCCAGGTACACAATTGTCAAGCCAGGGCACAGTTCTGGAGGATGAGGAGGAGGATTATGATGATGAGGAACCGTGTTCACAGCAGGGTGGCACCCAACGCAGCTCGTGGGCATCACTGGAGCGTTGCTGGGGTGATACGGAAGACATTTTCAGTGCCTTTAGGCTGAATATTTAATTTGTCAGAATCTATCTAATTTTATTTCGGTGGGGGAAAAAAACCTACCTTTGTAATTCCAGTATTTAACCTATCCAAACATAATTTGACTGCTCCAGAAACTCAATTGTTAAGCAAGGGTCTCTCCTTCATACCTACGGCACACCCTAACCCATTCCAATGGGAAATCTATCTCTACAAATTTGGCCGTTCAATCAGACTGAAGGAATTTTTTAAAAATCCAAAGACCCCAGTCACTGAGACATCTAACTCTGGTACGCTATACCAATTTAAACCTTCTAGCACCTTTGACCCTCCAGCTACACATGGCTCAATTAAAACATTTTTGTCTACAACTAAATGGGAATCTGAATCAATTTTCAAACTACATTGATCTAAATATTCCAATGTCACAAAGGCTCAAAGTGACATTATCAAGAATTTGTCTACTGACCCCTCAATAGTGATTCGCCCGGCGGACAAAGGAGGTGGGATAGTAATTATGGAGTATGAAGCCTATGCCATGGAGATTAGACAACAACTAAGTGATACTAAAACATATCATCGTTTAGATAATGATCCTACAAAGGCAATAGCAAGAAAGATTGAGGATGCGTTAACATCTGGATTATATGCTGGGCACATAGATCTTGAACTCTATCAATATCTGAAGAAGGAACAACCACGAACACCTATCCTGTATACTCTGCCGAAATTCATAAAAATCTAACGAATCCTCCTAGACGTCCAATCGTATCGGCTACACAAGGCATTCATTTATGTATGAATATGAAACCAACAATATTCTTCAGACATATACACATCACATTATCCGCTACTTTAGGTTTATTGATGATGTCCTAATTTTATGGGGCGGTACAAGACATGAAGCTGTTCAATTTGTGCATAACCTAAACAAATTACCTTCTCCAGTAAGATTCACTTCAAACATCAGTGAGTCCAACATCCAATTCCTAGATATTGAGATTATGATTGTCAATCAACGATTGGAATATACCTTATTTTCCAAATCGACTGAAGGGAATACCTTACTGCACTTTTGCAGTTTTCATCCTACACATCTGAAAAATGTGTTGCCTTACTCACAGTTTTTACGAGTTCTAAGAAATAATTCTCTTGGTGAAAAATGTGAACAACAACTCGTTCAAATGTACGAGAAATTTCAAGTGAGGGGTTACCCCCGAAAGGTTCTTGATACGGCCCTGACGAATGTTAGTTTCTTCCAAATCTAAAATCAAAGATTCCATCTAGTGCTATATTATGGCTCAGTTGTATTTTTAATTTTTATGTTATTTTAAGTGATTTCCCTATCCACATTTGTCTGCAGGGCACTTGTCCTACTCTTACCCCCATTGTACTTCCTTTTGCAGCCCTCTAGTCCTTTCCAGGAGTTTTTTAGAGGCATTTTTGTGGCCAAAAGTTCGGGTCCCCATTGACTTCAGTGGGGTTCGGGGTCAAGTTCGGGGTCAAGTTCGATCACGAACCCGGACTTTTTTTCAAAGTTAGGCCGAACCCGCCAGACCCGAACATCCAGGTGTCCACTCAACTCTGATTTTAAGTGATGAGGGTTATTAGTGTTATAAGGAGGGCTGTGTGGGGTAATAGGAGGTATTATAAGGAGGCTGTGTGGGATTAGAGAAGGCATTATAAGGAGGGCAGTGTGGGGTCATAGGAGGTATTATAAGGAGGGTTGTGTGGGGTAATATGATCTGTTATAAGGAGGGCTGTGTGGGATAATAAGAGGTGTTATAAGGAGGGCTGTGTGGAATTAGAAGCGGTATTATAAGGAGGGCTGTGTGAGATAATAGGAGTTGGTATAAGGAGGCTGTGTGGGGTAATAGGAGGTATTATAAGGAGGCTGTGTGGGGTAATAGGAGGTATTATAAGGAGGCTGTGTGGGATTAGATGAGGCATTATAAGGAGGGCTGTGTGGGATAATAGGAACTGTTATAAGGAGGGCTGTGTGGGATTAGAGGAGGTATTATAAAGGGGATGTGAGCGGTAATAGGAGGTGTTATAAGGAGGATGTGTGGGATTAGAGGAGGCGTTATAAGGAGGGCTGTGTGGGGTAATAGGAACTGTTATAAGGAGGGCTGTGTGGGATTAGAGGAGGTATTAAAAGGTGACGTGAGCGGTAATAGGAGGTGTTATAAGGAGGCTGTGTGGGATTAGAGGAGGCGTTATAAGGAGGGCTGTGTGGGGTAATAGGAACTGTTATAAGGAGGGTTGTGTGGGGTAGGAAGATGTATATTAGATTTTTCAGGTAGCATGTCAGAAATTCTCGAATCTTGTATTTCTTCTTTTTATTATGTGGATCTACAAAATCAGCAATGTGTCTTTTAGTGCTAATTGTACTTCTTCATGCCAGACAGACTCCACATCCCCAAAAATCATTTTTTAATGTGGGATTTTTTTTTTTTTTTTAAATCATGCTTAATAGGATTTGGTACAACTTGTTTCTTTAAATTAAGTGCACCTCTATATATTATTTGAGTCACGTTTTAAAATTGGCCAACATTTTGTGAAAATCTTTTTCACTTGATTACTGTTTTGGTTAAAATTACATTCAAAGGGAACATTAAGATCATCTTTATCTTCTATATGGAATATATAATATCAACATGATATAAATAAAAGGTGATTCTTCAATTCAAATCTTCTCTGAATACTTCAATATGGAGCCAGGTTTTTAATGAAATCGGGTGAATGTATACTTCAAAAGCTATCATTATAGATCATTGGTAAGAATAAATATTTTAAACTCAAAATCCAAAGATCCAAAGATAGTACTTGGTTTACACAATAAGTAAAAATAAATATATAAAAAATAGTAATCTAAAATTCACATTAGCAATGTTTCTGACTGTTGCAATGTTCCAAGAGCTAGCATGACAATGAACCAGCAATATCTAAATCTATTTGATTAGTTATTTTAGTTATTTAAATAAAAAGTTGATACATATCTTTAGTAAAACCCTTTCTGTGTCAGAGGTGTGGCACTTACCTTGTTTTTAAATGTGTTGGACATATAATAACGAACAATCCATAATGTCAGATTGAATCCTAATGTTGCTATGACAGGTAAATAAAAAAAGGTTAGTATGATAGCTGTATTTATTATAGATACGCTGAGATAAGAGATAATTAGTGCTTGAAACTTCTCAAGGTGAGTTTGTAGAATGCAGTGAATTTAAGCTTTGTCGTAAGATGAAAATCACTGGATATGAGGATTGACAGTGAAGACAGCGTTAAGTATTATGCCAAGGCAAAAAAGGCCTGTGGGATAGATTATATAATATGGTATTGACCTAAATGGAGGCTAAAAGTAGAGATGGTGCTCAAAATGAAGAATGAGCAAAAAGTAATTTTTTTGTGGAAGTTAAGTTTTACATTGTACAGGGATACAGAATGTAACCATCAGGCACATTTATTTAAAAGTGAGAAAATGGGTAGGGGTTTTGTCAGAAAAATGCTAATCATGGTTTTGTTCCAAATATTTTGATGTTAATAAAACCAATATAACTGTGTGCTTTAAAAATAGTTTAATAAGAAGTTATTTAAATGTACGTAGGGATTTTGGATAGTGCGCAAGTAACTAGTTTCTTTAAATTTTATTGTATGTGTTGGTAGTGATTTGTACTATAGTCACTGCTGCCACCCAGAAGTAGCGGACTAATGTTTTTATATTTGTATTTCCTGCACTACTGCCTGTTATTGGTGAATTTTAGAGCCGATGCTGGCTGGTTGCTCTGTAGCTAGTGCAGTACTAGGCCTCATGCCTAATTATATTCTCCGCTCCTCGGGGTAGGCTCCACCCCCTCTGTGGTAGGCTTAATCCCGTAAGGACCAAACTTCTGGAATAAAAGGGAATCATGACATGTCACACATGTCATGTGTCCTTGAGGGGTTAAAGAAGTCCAATGCGGGAGGCTTAGGGCTTCTGGACATTTCCACTTAGGGGTGTTCTCACTTGTGTTGCCAATGGTTTAGACATTAATGGCTGTTTGTTGAGTTATTTTGAGGGGACAGCAAATTTACTGTACTGCTACTGTACATTGTAGCAGAGTGTCATTTCTTCAGTGTAGTCACATGACAATATATAATAAAATATTTACAAAAGGAGTGTAAAACTCACAATTTGTGATAAACTGTAAATAGTTAACTCCTTCTTGGCCAGGGAACTGGGTGTCTCTGAGTCCAATGCATATTTAGGGATTAACCTAATATAAGCAACACTTCTAAGGAGAACCATCTACTCTGCTTAATTTTGTAATATTTCTATTAGTCCCTGGCTTTATCTTATATCTTATGTCCCACGCATGCTTAAACTCCCTCACTGTGTTAACCTCTACCACTTCAGATGGAAGGCTATTCCATGCATCCACTACCCTCTCAGTAAAGTAATACTTCCTGGTATTATTTTTAAACCTTTGCCCCTCTAATTTAAGACTTTGTCCTCTTGTTGTGGTAGTTTTTCTTATTTTAAATATAGTCTCCTCCTTTACTGTGTTGATTCCCTTTTATGTATTTATCTTTCCTCATCTTTCCTTCAAGCTATACATGTTAGGATCCTTTAACTTTACCTGGTAAGTTTTATCCTGCAATCCATTAACCAGTTTAATATCCCTTCTCTGAACTTTTTCCAAAGTATCAATATCATTCTGAAAATACTTTTTCCAGTACTGCGTACAATACGTTAGGTGAGGTCTCACCACTGCATTGTACAATGGCATGAGCACTTCCCTCTTTCTACTGCTAATACCTCTATACAACCAAGCATTCTGCTAGCATATTCTGCTGCTCTATTACATTGTCTGCCTACCTTTAAGTCCTCAGAAATAATCACCCCTAAATCCCTTTCCTCAGATGTTCCGGTTAGGACTCTATCAAATATTCTGTACTCTGCCCTTGGGTTTTTATGCCTAATATACATTATCTTGCACTTATTCACATTAAATGTCAGTTAACACAGCTCTGCCAAATTTTCTAGTTTACCATATCATGACATAATAACAGTGGTCTATTCCTTGGCAGGTCCTAAAACTAGGTAAATACAACTGCAGATGAACCTCAGATAATTTATAATGTAGAAGACCGTTTTTATTTATTTTTCTAATTCTGTTAAACTCGTTATATATATAATACTTTCCACATAATATTTTACAATAGATTTATATTTGAGGAATTGAGCCTGCTTGTCCACATCTTCAATGAATCTGCAATTTCTCTTGAGTCTTAAAAATGTACTCAGAGAAATGAATTCAATTATGAATCACAGTGGCAACTGCTATTGTCTATAAAACTGTTAACATGCGCTTTAGAAAAAGAAAAAAAAAAGAAAAAGAAATATTATAAATAATGAAAATGTTCATATCTGAAACATTGATTTTGTCTTTGGTTGCTACTTTAGTTAGGAATATGCCCCAATCATTTTTATTTTAAAATCTAAAAAAAAAACAGATACTCATCAAATGCACACGGTATATTTTGTGCAACTCCATTCTGATTTTACATATGTTTGTGTTTTTTTATTTTATTTATTTTTTCCTACTAAGCACATGCTGGAGCACTATTTAACACATCTATTTGCTATCTGAGATGTGTGTCCTAATACTGTCCAAAGAAACCATCATATGTGAGTGTGTGTTATTCTGTATAGTTGGTTGTTACTTTGTATGTGTGTCTGTGTGTGTCTGTATACTGCATTCCACATCAGCGGAAGTAAATGGGAAGAAGATGTTTTGGTATTTAGTTTGATAAAACTACATATTTTTTAATACAATTATGTATAAAAATTCAAGGCACTGAGGGAAAATATTTTTTCTCTCTTTCATTCTCTTTTACTCTCTCTGTCTATCTCAATCTTCTCTGCCTCTCTCTGATTCTTTCTATATACCTATCTCTCTCTCTCCAACGCTCTTTCTCTCTCATAAACAGTGCTAGCCCTTCATTCACATCTATTTTGCTATCTTTTTACATCCAGAAAACTTTGAAGATGTGTTTCTTCCTGGTGACCTCTGTTTAGAGATGTAAGGCACAATGATGTTTAATGATATACAGATTAAATATCAAGAAATCCATGTAGACAACCATTCATTTGTCACATAAATACTCATCTTTGCATTTCCTGCCCTACATGCCTTTCAGATACCTTACTTCAGTATAGTCCTACTAATTTACCTAATAACATTAGGTGAGAATGTTCTGATAATTATCCTTGTTTCAACAAGTCATCAGTTACATTCCCCTTTGTGTTTCTTTCTAGCCCATTTGGCCACCGCTGACATCCTCTTGGTTACGAATATTGTCCCAAATGTGCTTTACATGATAATAAGAGAAAGGGTAACAATACTCTTTTTTTTTTCAAATTTGACTTTTTATTTTTTTTCAAATGAAAAAGGGAGGGGAGTTGGGTTACAGAAAGAAAGAAGGTTGGGGGGAGGGGAGACATCAAATCATAGGACTACATGTCCTTTTGTATTCACGTTCCGACATAACAAGGTAATATCATAACAAATGGTAACATAGCAAGGTTATACAGGAAAATACATTGGCCTAAGAATGCAGGATATTTCCACCTTAGATGTTTGTAGTAAAGTAGTAAAGACTCAGGGAGTCCGACACGGTCGAACAGCTAGCCCTGGGTTTACAACCTTCAGGTCAGTCAGTAAGTCCTTGAGTGGCTTTTTTGTTTATTAACAATTTGCTCATAGAAGATAGAAAAGAAAAAAAAGAAAAAAAATGAATATTGCGACTATGATATGTGTAGCTAAGTCTTGCATGTCGTGTTATATTGGGTCGTGTGAGAATAGCGTGACAAGGTGCTATTTTGCTCCAGTGGTCTTTCTGGATGATGTACTAACAATACTCTTTTGAAGGTGCATGACCCAGTTCTTTTTGCATGGGATGTCCGTTTGCACAGAATGCTTCCTTCTTACTGTAATGTCCTATAATCTCTATCTAGCAACATGTATCCCATTACATTCTCATTATGAATAAACCTGTTCAATATAGCTTGGTTGCATGCTGTTGGACATTGAATTTCATATTTGCGCTAGGGACATTTGTACTTGCAAGTCAACTAGATTTTTGTCTTGGCCCCAAAGTTATCGACCACTTCTTCTGTGATCTTGCTACAGTGCTAGAGCTAGCTGTAGATACGAATATCCATTTCACTATCTATCCTAGCTGTTCATATAAGAGTTAATTTGAACCAAGAATAAATTTGGAATTGTATCTCGGATTCTCGGACATACAATTTATCTAAAGTCCTAGTTACGGGAAAAGTACTGATTTCGAAATGTTCTTGTTAATTGTCCAAGACTTTGGTATTTGTAAATATCTGTTTTTTTTAATCAAATATACGTGCATTATATAACGTAGGATATAACTAGAAAAAGCTGTGCATAACTTGTGAAAAACAATCTATGTCATTGTCATCATTGTCATGCCCATATGCTCATTTTTCCCCCTCCCATCCTGCTATGAAAATGGGGTATAAATATAACTTGCGTAATAAAGGAATTTGAATTGGTTATTGAACACGTCTCTGCTATTCATTTCCAATTTCCAGAGCTCTGAATGAGTTGGCAAATATCCATCATCCACAAAGGGCCCGGGCTGATTTTATCCACAACACTAGCATGTTCAGAAACCTTTATTTTGACAATTGAAATGTTTATAATTTCAATTCCAGCATTTCTGTTACTTTTTATTTTCATTACTGTAACATATATCTGTATTTCCATTACCATCGTCAAGATTCCACCCCTCTCTGGTTGTTAGAAAGTCTTCTCCACTTGCACTTCACACTTGATAGTTGTATGTATGTATTTTGGATCCATGTTTGTTATATATACAATTCCAAATAGTGGATATTTTTTGTCTTTAAAAAAGTTCATTGTGTTGATTTACATAATAGTTACCCCACTTCTGAATCCAGTGTACGTGACCAGGCGATCAGATCGTGAAAAATTATAAATGTTAACTATGGACCTTCGCAGCTAATATTTTTTTTGAACTATGTGAATTCTATATTGCAATTATTAGTGGAAAATAGATGAGCATTGGGATCCTGCATCACTTAGATTGAGTTTTACTTGGTCAGTGCTGTGGAAGTGGCTCTATTGACAGTTAGTATGACAACCTCTAGAGGTGGACTCCCCATAAATGTAATAATTGAAGTTCCTAGAAAGCTGCAGTGTCACTGCACCCAAACCACATGTGCTTGTAGATCACTGTGCACTCTGATATCTCATGATATCTCTCAGATTAATTTAGTGCATCATCTCAGCAGTCGAATAAATGATGTACATCATTGTGGTATGGGCAATGTAAGCAGGATATTACTTTGCTGCAGGGGGATTTAGATAGCTTGCGGACTGGGCACTTAAATGGCAGATTAAATTTAATGTAGAGAAAATCAAAGTTATCCACTATGGGGTAAGGAATGCACAAGCAACTTGTACCCTAAGTGGAAGTGAATTATGGATAACAACAAATGAGAAGGATTTAGGAATAGATGTAGACAATAAACTAGGCAACAATGTGCAATGTCAATCTGCAGTTGCTAAGGCCAGCAAGGTTTTGTCATGTATAAATAGGAGCATTCATTCTCAGGATTAAAATATAATTTTGCCTCTTTATAAATCATTGGTAAGATTTCACCTTGAATATTCTGTGCAATTTTGGGCACCTGTTCTAAAGAAGGATATTAACACACTAGAAAAAGTTCAGAGGCCGGCTACAACACTGATAAAATTAATGGAGCATTGTAGTTATAAAGAGAGGTTAGCAAAGTTAAATCTCTTTAGTTTAAAAAAAAAATGGCACATCAGAGGGGATATGACAACATTTACAAATATATCCTGGGCCAGTACAAACCATTATCTGGAAATCTATCCATAAACAAGACTATACATAGGAGATAATGTCACACATTTAGGCTGGAAGAAAGGAGATTTAATCTAAGGCAAAGGAATTGGTTTTTTTTTTACAGTTCCTTTATAAGGATGTGGAATTATCTGCTTAAAGAGGTGGTTTTATCAGAGTCCATACAGATGTTTAAACACCAGTTGGATAAATACTTGCAAAAAAACAAAACATACAAGTATATAGTTTAATTCGAGGTGTAATAGCTTCTTGCTATTAGGAGATATCTGACTGCAATGCTGGGGTCAAGAAGGACTTTTTTTCCTAGTTTGTTGCACAATTGTGAGTGCTTCACACTGGCGTTTTTGCCTTCTTTTGGATCAACAGCAAAAATCAAATGTGAGAAAAGCTGAACTTGATGGATTCACATCTATTTTCAGCTATGTAACTATATTGTTTATATATGTACATAAATGCTGTGTTGTTTATTGCTATAGCTGGGTGTACAGCCGGATAATATTAGTGCAGGAATCAGACAGTAAAAATGTGGATATAAATATATGGCTTTTTCCCTAATGCTTATTATTATGGTAGGTATGGACATTCTCTTTACTTAAGGGAATACAGATTACGAGGCATCCCTTGGCACATATATATTATTATTATTAGGTGTTTGATACATGTCCAGGTCCCATCTCACCTAATGTTTAGAGGATGATTTACAAGGTAGGTCTGGGATTGTTTTTACCAAACAATAATCACTGGTGCCATCATGTCCTCTATTGGGAATGCAATAGTGACTGTACAAACAATACCAGATGTATAGGTCCTCTGATTGGAAGGCAGTGCTTTATTTTGGTTTGTGCTATAATATGCTATAGTGTTTCTTGTTACTTTATTATTATTAGTTTGTTTTTAGTTTATAAAGTGCTAACAAATTCCACAGTGCTGTACAATAGGTTGAATAAAAATAAGTAGTTGCAACAAGATAATCTGAATGTACAGAAACAGAAGTTGCTGATGGCCCGGCTCAAATTAGCTTACGTTCTAAGTAATTGTATTGCTTTGATTAGCTTGCAATAATTCTAATTATAAAAAATATAACTTATTTTTTGTTTTTTACTACTGTTATTGTATAAGCTATGCTTAGTTTATTTAGAGAAGCATCATATTAACAAGCTATTGACATCCAAATAAAATCTAAATTTAAGTTAAAAAAATATTCAGCCAAACCGAACTTTCTCACTGTGCACAAGTCTAGTATTTTGTTTTAGAAAAGTGACTATTTAACTTTAATTTGAAATTCACAGGTAAGGAGAGTGCATGGTTTTATGTACACCCCCAAAATATTACATATAGTGATGTCGCGAACCCGAACTTCCGCAAACATCCGCGAACCGGCGAGCCGGGCGAACCGCCATTGACTTCAATGGGCAGGCAAATTTTAAAACCCACAGGGACTGTTTCTGGCCACAAAAGTCATGGAAAAGTTGTTTGAAGGGGACTAACACCTTGACTGTGGCATGCCGGAGGGGGATCCATGGCAAAACTCCAATGGAAAATTACACAGTTGATGCAGAGTCTGGTTTTAATCCATAAAGGACAGAAATCACCTAACATTCCTAAATCGCAATGAATATGGATTGACACCTGACATATGACATATTGACACCTTGACATATGGATTGACACCTTGACATATGGATTGACACCTGTCCTCAGAGACCCTGATGCACACTGACACAGAGCAGAATGGGGAATATTCACTGAATGGCAAAAATTGTTATATAGGGGAATATTCAGTAAATAAGGATAAGGTTGGGGACCTACTGTCCTCCCCCCTGGCCCCCACCCCTTCGCAGTGGGTGGGGGGCATAAATCACAATGGGGGGACCTACTGTCCTCCCCCCCACCCCCACCCGAGAGCGGTGCGTGGGGGCCATAAAAATAATGAGGGGGGGACCTACTGTATGATGTTGTATCGATCAGGTAGTGTAAGGGTTACGCCCGCTTCACAGTGACAGACCAAACTCCTCTCAGTGGACGTGTATATGGCAGCGATTTTTGGAACAGCGAGATGGAAGAAGATGCTTGGTCGGTCCTCCTACTTCAAATTTGGGGCACTGCGCATGCAATCTAATGTGCCACCAGATAGGAGTGGTGTGTTTAGTACTATTCTTATCAGTTTAATACCTGTTGCGTCTCCTATCAGTGGACGTGTATATGGCAGCAATTTTTGGAACAGCGAGATGGAAGAAGTTGCTTGGTCGGTCCTCCTACTTCAAATTTGGGGCACTGCGCTTGCAATCTATTGTGCCACCAGATAGGAGTGGTGTGTTAAGTAGTACTATTCCTATCAGTTGAATCCCTGTTACGTCCCCTATCAGGGGACGTGTATATAAGGCATCGATTATAGGAAGCGGGAGATGGAAAAACATGCTTGTTCGGTCCTCCTACTTCAAATTTGGGGCACTGTGCGTGCAATCTAATGTGCCACCAGATAGGAGTGGTGTGTTTAGTACTATTCTTATCAGTTTAATACCTGTTGCGTCTCCTATCAGTGGATGTGTATATGGCAGCGATTTTAGGAACCGCACACCTGGGACCCGAGCAAGGTCACCTCGTTCAACAGGCTACAACATTTGTCCCTGGAAACCTAGCCTGGACATCATGCACAACTTGAATGGAAAACGTGAATAACAGGTCAACCCTGCTTACGGAGACTCTCAGGTCATTGATCGTGTCAAGAGGAGGGGAACAACTTCAAAAAAAGATTGCTGGCAAATTCTTAAAAAAAAGTGGAAACGGCTGCTGACGAAAATTCCAATACCTGACTAGAACGCTAGAGATCCCATTACCCAATGCGTACTTGCGACGTCTACAAAGGACTCTCACTAGCTTCGTGTGGGCACACAAAAAATATAATATTCAGTAAATAAGGATAAGGTGGGGGACCTACTGTCCTCCCCCCCTGCCCCCACCCATGCGCGGTGGGTGGGGGGCATAAAACACAATGAGGGGTACCTACTGTCCTCCCCCCCGCCCCCACCCGAGAGCGGTGGGTGTGGGCCATAAAAATAATAAGGTGTGTTAAGTAGTACTATTAGTAGTACTATTCTTATCAGTTTAATACCTGTTGCGTCTCCTATCAGTGGACGTGTATATGGCAGCGTTTTTTGGAACAGCGAGATGGAAGAAGATGCTTGGTCGGTCCTCCTACTTCAAATTTGGGGCACTGCGCGTGCAATCTAATGTGCCACCAGATAGGAGTGGTGTGTTTAGTACTATTCTTAGCAGTTTAATACCTGTTGCGTCTCCTATCAGTGGACGTGTATATGGCAGCGATTTTTGGAACCGCACACCTGGGAGGCATGGCATAAGGATTTGAGTACAGTCTTCTCAGAAGAACAATGGAACCAAACCTTCATAGCCCATAAAGGTAGATCCAGATGCGCATCCCACCTAGAGTTAATGCAAACGATACAATATAGGTGGTACTTGGTACCGACTAGACTAGCGACCATATATCCCAACACCTCGAGACTTTGCTGGATGTGTTTAATAGAGTAGGGCACAATGCTCCACATCTGGTGGGCCTGCTCGGCCATCAGAGGATACTGGAAGGCAGTTGAGGGGGTGATACAAGGAGCACTGGTCACGAGAACCAACCTGAGACGAGAAAATGCCCTACTCTTCATCTCGATTGACCCATTCCCAAAAGCACATGCCGACCTAACATATCATATTTTGATTGCTGCCAACTTATTAATAGCCAGCGGGTGGAAACAACAACAGCCACCGGAGAGATCTAGCCTTCTCCAACAGATCTCCCTAAACCTAGCATATGAAACAAAAACCTGCCAGCGGCTACACCCCCCACACCACATAGTGGAAGCCAGGAACATATGGGAGGCGTATCTGAGGAAGGAGGAGGAGGGGGTCATGTTAGAACAATAACATATCACATATACATATATACACGAAGGATGAATAGTACCACTCCTAAGACCTATCTGCTCTGACGCAGAGAGACAACGACTCCAAACACCATGGTACAACAGCTAACATTGAGGTATACCAAGCTGAGGTTAAACAATCTACAGGGCATAACGGAACAAACACCCACATTGTACATAGTTAAGTAGTTAGATAAGGGAATAGACCCGGTGACTGCACACAGCGTGCTAACTAAGAAGGAGACAAAGGGAGATGAGGGGCTTCCGACGTCTATTTCCCCCGTTCTTCTTCCTCTACCGTAGCCTGTCCCCAGGTTTCCCCCTTCCCATACCCCGGACCAAACCCAGTTTTAGGAGAGAAAGACAACCATGACATGGTACTAGACCAAAGGCACAAGGGCAGCGGAAAAACTCCCACGAGAATGAATAACCAGTTTGCTCTTGAATGTAAAAGATGTGAATAAGATCGATGTACCTTAACCGCTTACCCTCCTTTTTTTCCTTTCTGTATCCCGAACAAGTTCTCTGATAAAATAAAAATTGTCAGATTCAAGTTCTTGTGCCCCACAGTTCAAATTAACATTCAAATGACAATTCATGACAGATCACACAAGTGAATAGCTCTGCCAACGTCGTCTCAGAATTTTTTTGTTATCTAAGAAGAAATAGAAATTCAAGAGCAGAATAGAGACTGTTCCCCGTCCTCAGAGACCATTATACACACTGACACAGAGCAGAATAGAGACTGTTCCCCGTCCTCAGAGACCATGATACACACTGACACAGAGCAGAATAGAGACTGTTCCCCATCCTCAGAGACCATGATACACACTGACACAGAGCAGAATAGAGACTGTTCCCCCTACATAGGGTCACTTGGCAGATATGGATTGACACCTATCCTAAGGATCCCTGAAACACACTGACACAGAGCAGAATAGAGACTGTTCCCCGTCCTCAAAGCCCCTGATACACACTGACAAAGAGCAGCATTCACATTGTTTCTATGATGTGCATAACATGTTCTTGTAAATGTTTGTTACATTTTTCCGGGAATTGTAATTTTGGAATCTGAATAAAGATAGTCAAATCCCTGATACACCATGACACAGAGCAGAATAGGGACTGTTCCCCCTACATAGGGTCACTATGTGCCTTTTTTTGGTTTGGTTTTTGAAGCCACAGTGCAGCACCAGAGGGCCTAAAAATTAGGCATGAACACATGCCTGAAAAATTTGGTATTGTTGCAGCCGCTGCTGTAGCAGCGGCCAGAAAAATTGATGTTAGTTTCACAGGCAGAAAGTGCCCTAAAACATGGCGGCTTGAACCCTAGTTGGTGGGGGATAAGTCACGCAAGTCATACCGCATTCAGAGCTAAAATACAGCAGCGTGTGGACCATTTTTAGCCCAAGGCAGCTCATCTCATCAGGCCTTTTTTAATCGAATATACGCCCAGTGTCAGTCCCTTTGGGATCCATCCCTCATTCATCTTAATAAAGGTGAGGTAATCTAGACTTTTTTGACCTAGGCGACTTCTCTTCTCAGTGACAATACCTCCTGCTGCACTGAAGGTCCTTTCTGACAGGACACTTGAAGCGGGGCAGGCAAGAAGTTCTATTGCAAATTGGGATAGCTCAGGCCACAGGTCAAGCCTGCACACCCAGTAGTCAAGGGGTTCATCGCTCCTCAGAGTGTCGATATCTGCAGTTAAGGCGAGGTAGTCTGCTACCTGTCGGTCGAGTCGTTCTCTGAGGGTGGATCCCGAAGGGCTGTGGCGATGCGAAGGACTTAAAAAGGTCCGCATGTCCTCCATCAACAACACGTCTTTAAAGCATCCTGTCCTTGCCGGCATGGTCATGGGAGGAGGAGGATGACTTCCACCTCTCCCCCCATTGTGCTGTGACATCACCCTTATACCCTGTGTAAAGCATACTTTTTAATTTATTTTGCAAATGCTGCATCCTTTCCGACTTGTTGTAATTCAGTAACATTTCCGCCACTTTCTGCTTATACCGGGGGTCTAGTAGTGTGGACACCCAGTACAGGTCGTTCTTCTTCAGCCTTTTTTTTTTTTCCAATGTATATTTTTATTGGATGAAATAAACATGGGAATGTCAGTCACAGTAAAATACATTATACAATACGTATATGAGCAATACAGAGTGTAATACGGTGGCGATAAAAATCTCTTACATAACATTGTACGCAAAAGTAATAGAACACAATAGAGCTAAGAAAGGTGTCATGGTACATCAAAATGTATAAACGAAGAGAGTGTACTTAACGCTGTACAACATACCTCAAGAGTATCAATGTCCACAGTGTTATACTTGTAAGTTGAATTGGTGTCGACCGTAAACCTATTGCCTTATCACAATATGCTGTGTTTAACAATCATAGCAGATTATTCATTTAATGCATAATGCATTGAGGAATGATGGGTTATTTCTTCTATGTGCCCATTCCTTTTCGAAGATGTAGGACCCTTTGTATGACTTCCTGGACAGTGGGGCATAGTTTGCTTTTCCAGTGGGCGGCTATACTAAGTTTAGCTGCCACAAGGATGTTTAATGCGGCCGCTCTGGATGGGAGGTTGTGTAATACAGGGGTCAGGTGGAGGAGATATATAGCGGGTGAGAGTGGAAGACTGTAATTACTAATTGAGGCAATTAAATGCTGGATTTGAGACCAGAAGGTGTGCAGGACCTTACAATCCCAGAAAAGGTGCTTCAGTGTACCTTTTGAGTCCTTGCATCTCCAGCAACATCTATCTGATTCAGAATAAATCCTGCCTAATCTAGATGGGGTCATGTACCACCTCATTAATAATTTAAAATAAGCTTCCCAGTGAGTAACACATTTTGATGAGTGTTTGGTATAAGTTATGGCATTCACCCACTCGGTCAAGGGGAATGTTTCATTTAGTTCTTGTTCCCAACGTAACATATAAGACAATTTAGCATTGCTTTTGTCATTGTTCATCGCCAGGTTTGTATAACAGAGGGAAAGAGATTTCACTGTGGGTGTCTTTTTATGCGCTGTGAAACAGAGATGCCCCAATTTACTCATTGCTAGGGAGCGGATATGTTTTACGGATCTAGACTGTAAAATGTGTTTGACCCTCAGGTAAACGAAAAGATCCCTTGGAGGTAATGCGAAGGTTTTTTGCAGATTAGGGAAAGGAGTTAACCCTGCGGCTGAGTACAATGAGTGAACATGGGTTAAACCCCTAGATACCCAGTGTTGCATAGGCAAGTCTGGAGATATGACCGTGAGTGCTTGTAGGGGAGCATTAAATAGCAATTCAGGACTTGGACATAACCGGGGGCTCCAAAGCTTCCACGATCTTAATAAAAATTTGGAAGCTGATAACATGCCCTGAGATCCAGTGAATGAAGAGGACCACAGATTATGTGACAATTTCTGTACATTTCCACATTTCTCTTCTAGATGTAGCCATACTGGGCTGGGTTTGTGTGTTATTAAATCGACTCCTTGCGCTAATACCGTAGCTATATAATAGTTTTTGAGGTTAGGTATGTTTAGACCACCACTCTCCATGGGATGCCACAGGGTCCTAAAGGAAATTCTCGGGGGTTTTCTCTTCCATATGTGAGCATTTAAAATTTTCTGGAATTTTTGTAAGAGAGCGTTGGGAAGAGCTACGGGCAATGTCCTAAACAGATATAATATTATAGGGATTGCCATCATTTTAATCGAAGAGATTCTACCAAACCAGGAGATATTGGCTTTGTCCCACGATTCAATTTGTTTTGAAAGCTTTGTCAGGGTCTCCATATGATTCTCTAAAATAATTTGTTTGGTTGTATGAGCTATTTTGACTCCTAAATAGGAAATCGAGCTTTTGCGCCATTCGAATGGATATTGGGCTTTAAGAACGTCTATCGTATTGGAGTCTAGGTTGATGGGAAGGATTTGTGTTTTGGCAATGTTGTTTTTGTAATACGATATTTTACCGTATGCCAGCAAGGTGTGAACAACATGAGGGACTGAGTGCATCGGATCAGAGAGGAAAAGCATGATATCGTCCGCAAAGAGTGCAATCTTTTTTTCTCCAGCTGGTGTGATAAGGCCTGGCATTAGGGTGTCTTTTTAATAAGTCTAACCAGTGGTTCCAGACATAAAATAAAAATATGAGGTGATAAGGGACATCCCTGTCTGGTACCATTTTGTATGGGAAAGCTACGAGAAGTAAAGCCTGTATTGAATACCTTAGCAGAGGGCGATGAATAAAGGGCCTTAATGCTAGTGATGAAAAGGCTTGAGAACTGGAACGCTGACAGTGTGTGTTCCATATAAGACCAATTCAGGCGATCAAAAGCCTTTTCAGCGTCCAAAGCCATGAAAGTACTTTTCACTTTGTTTTTGAATGCCCATTCTAATAGATCCATGCAATATCTTGTATTGTCTCCTACTTGTTTACCAGGGACAAAACCTGCTTGTTCAATGGAGACTAAGTTGGGCAATAAGGGTTTCAATCTGTTGGCGATTAATTTGGCATATAATTTGACATCTGCATTTAACAGTGAAATTGGTCGAAGGTTGCTACAAATTGTTGGAGACTTATTCGGTTTGGGCAGGGTTATGACGAATGCTTCCAGCATTTCTCGTGGAAATGAACCTGATTTTTGAACTGTGTTAAATAACTTTGTGATGTGAGGAATCAGTTGTGGTGCCATTTTAATGTAATAGTAGTTTGTGAGTCCATCAGGACCTGGGGCTTTGTGTTTGGGGAGGGACCGTATTGCTGTCGCGACCTCCGCCTCTGTGAAGGGTGCACTCAGCATGTCATTCTGCTGTTGTGTGACCTGTGGTAAATCAACCTGTGCTAAGTAATTTATAATTTCTTCAGGGTTGGGCGTATGGGTGCCTGTATTCGTATGGAGATTGTAAAGGTCTTCATAATAATAGGACAATTCATCCACAATTTTATTAGGGTTATAGATTTTTGAGTCCGACTTGGAAATAATGTAGGGAATTTTCGTCTGAAGGTATCTAGCTTTCAATTTGTTTGCTAGCAGTTTACCTGCTTTGTTTCCCATGTGATAATAATGTTGTTGTAGCTTACGTGCATTATTATGGTAATCCTGAGCCTGTAATTGGCGAAGTGCCTCTTGAACTTTGGATATTTGTTTAGATAGGGATTTAGATGGATTTGTCTTATTGGATTGTTCCAATAAAGTCAATTTTTGGTGTAACTCAGTGCACGAATTTTGGAAATGTTTTTTAAGTTGGGATCCCAATTTTATGAATTCGCCTCTGATGACCGCCTTATGGGCAAGCCATATTGTTTCAGTGGAGGTGATGTCATCGGAGTTAGTCGTGAAATAGTTATCTAGTTCCATAGCTATAGTTTTGTGATTCTTTGGGCAGTCTAAAATTGACTCGTTTAGTCTCCATTTACCCCTTCCTTTAGCAGGATAGGGGACACCAATGACGGTTTCTATCGGAGCATGGTCAGACCATGAACGTTGTCCAATTGTTTGACTTTTGAGGTGTGGAAGTGTGGATTTATCAATCAGACAGAGGTCTATGCATGTGTACGTAGTGTGGACATGCGAAAAATAAGAGTAGTCTCTAGCTGCGTGGTATAAGTTTCTCCAAGCGTCATACAAGTCCACTGAGTGCAGCAAGTGGGAAAACATTTTGCCCATGTGTACAGATGCCTTACTAGGTGGTTTGTTTTGAATGCGTTGTGTGTCTATGTGCGGGTCTAACGTGCAATTAAAGTCGCCACAGAGAATTAAGTGGCCTTTTTTGAAGCGGGATATTTTGTTGATGGCTTTCTTTATGAACGGATATCGAGCTACATTTGGTGCATAAAGGGAGGCTACTGTTAATTGGATACCATTCAAGTCTCCTACTAGAATGAGCAACCTGCCCTCTGGGTCAGAATATTGAGTATGTAGCGTGAATACCCAGTCTGAATGGAAGAGGATTGCTACCCCTTTATTTTTAGTGGGTGCTTGTGCATGATAACTGACAGGATAATTTTTCGAATAAAGTTTAGGCGAGTTCGTTTTCTGAAAGTGAGTTTCTTGCAAACACACTATAGCTGCTTTTGAGGCAGTCATTTCTTTTAATACCTGCCGTCTTTTATTAGGACTATTCAGGCCCTTAACATTGATGGACAGAATTTTCATAGTATTGTGAGACATTAAGGCGGGTGGAGAGTGACTGTAATAGTGTGGACCATATAAATGCAGGGTGGGTTATCCATTAAAACGTTAACAATCTGCAAATGTATCCCAATCAAACTCTTTACAAAGTTTAGTGTACACCTGGAGAACTCTGTTAGAGATATATAGGTAATTAGGAGAAGGGGGAGGGAAATTAAGGGAAACAACAAACAAAAGTATATACAACAATCTCCATTATGAAGGAGATGAGAACAGGCCATGTAGAGAACACTCTAAGGTGAACTGGAGAGGTGGCCTTGGAAGGTGGGAGAACGTGGAGCTCCTGTCCTCCTGATAGGGAGTAACTCGAGTAATTATAAGTGGTGAGATACATATTTAGGCATGAAAATAACAAACAAAAAACCATAACTGTGAATGAATATCACCCGTTTGTGAATAGCCTTGAAGCGCATACAAGCAACATATTGGGAGGGTGGCGAGGAGTTACCAAGAGCCCTTATGAGCGCCTATGGACATTACTGTAAGCATACAGCACCTAAATGTCGATCGGTAGACATTTAGCGATATTACATATCGCAGGCAGAGTAAGAGGGAATGGATTCGAGCGTCTAAGAAAGTTACAAATAAGTAGACTGCAATTGAAGTTTAGACTATGTAGCCAGTAAACTTAATGTGATTCTCTAGACCTGGCTTGTGGATCGATTCCACCCTTCTGGGTAAATAATACAGAAACCAGACCACAGGGAGTCCTCAGTATTAAAATTGAGAGTGACAACCTCGATGATTGTTTGGAGTTATTAACTATAACTATAACTATAGCCAGGGTACTCGTGGCACCGTTCTGTAAGCGGTGATACGGTAATAGGCAAGTGAACGGACAATGTATAAAGGAAGTTAACGTAAAAAGGAAGTTAAAATATATAATGCCTTTAAATGTGAGAAAAAAAAAACTAATGGTATCATTGTATTTCCCGAGAGGGAGTCTATGATGTTTCATTCGGTTAGTGAGAGCGATATATTATGCAGTGGGTTAACAAACCCCAACGCGCCCTTAGATAATCGACAGGTGATTTGATACCTATTGATCCCGAGAACGGGTCTGGCACAGGGGGGTTTGCGGATCAAGTAAATAACATTATCAACATTTAACAGTTACATTGATACATCATACCCAAGTTGGTAAAAAATCTCGGTGGATGGTAAGCAAAGTTCATGTCTTTGTAGACTGTGCTCCTGCCATGTGCCAGTCCGCAAGAATCTTCTTTGGAGAGGCTTCTCCGGATTCTGTGCTGTTACCGTCCGTGTTACGCCATAATCCCCATTCCGAGAGGGCCTTCATGCCTTCACAAGCGTTGGTGAATGTCCTGGTAGAGCCTTGCCTCCATACGATCAGTTTCGTCAGATATCCCCACTTGTAGTTCACGTTGTTGTTCCTCAGCGTTTTGGTGATGGTTATAAATTATCTGCGTTTCGCCATGGTGGCAGCTGATAAGTCCGCGAATAAAGCAATTTTAGAGTGAGGGTCTGGAAGAGTCGCCACTTTTCTCGCTGCTGAGAGTAATGCATCTTTATGAGCATAGTAGTGGAATTTGACTATAACGTCTCTCGATATTTCGGGAGATAGCCGAGACGGACGTGGAAGCCTATGCATACGGTCGTAGGCCCAAGCAGAGTCGGGCAGAGCAGGGACTAAGGCCTTGCATATGGAGAGCACGTATTGAGGGAGAGTGTCTTGGGAAACATCATCTGGAATACCTCTAAACCTGACGTTCTGCCTTCTCGACCTGTCTTCCAAGTCTGCCAATTTCAGTTTTAAGGCCTCATTGTCTTCCGAAAGAGATTGAAGTTTTTCCACTACTTCATTATGTGCGTTGCACAGATCGCCCGTTTTATTTTCAAGGTGGCTTGTCCGATCACCCAGACTCGCCAACTCTCTGCGCAGTTCACTGTCTATGCGGTGAAAATCCGCTTTGATTGTTGCTCTCAATTCTTGGAGCATCCTATGGAGGCTTTTCTCCGTAATTGGTGATTCAGAGTACTTAGAAGAGGTCGATTCGTGATCCGAAAGTCCGTCCGACATGGCCTCTGTCTCCTCGCCGCCATCTTTGGTCAATGTTTGGCGGTCTTTTTTCTTCGTTTTGGTCGAGTCATGGACCTTGTTCTGTTTGGAAGGTGACATTTCTTATGTCCAGTATCTCCCACAGATAGTTGCCGATAAAATAAATGAGTTACTGCTTTGAGTAGCTTGATTGTAGCTGTTCAGGAGGAAAAATCGCCGGAGCTCTTATTCCATGCGACTGAACGCGCCGGAAGCCAGACACGCCCCTCCTTCAGCCTTTTTATATGAGGGTCCCTCAACAGGCACGACAGCATGAAAGACCCCATTTGCACAAGGTTGGATGCCGAGCTACTCATTTCCCGTTGCTCCTCCTCACTGATGTCAATGAAGGTATGTTCTTCCCCCCAGCCACGTACAACACCACGGGTACCAGATAGGTGACAACGATCACCCTGGGAGGCCTGTTGTGGTTGGTCTTCCTCCTCCTCCTCAAAGCCACATTCCTCCTCTGAATCCTCTTCCTCACAATCCTCTTCCAGCGTTGCCGCAGGTCCAGCAAGCGATGCTGATAAGGCTGTTTCTGGTGGTGATGGTGACCACAACGCTTCTTCTTCCTCTTCACGCTCATCTACGGCCTGATCCAGCACTCTTCGCAGGGCACGCTCCGGGAAGAAAACAAATGGTATGATGTCGCTGATGGTGCCTTCGGTGCGACTGACTAGGTTTGTCACCTCCTCAAAAGGACGCATGAGCCTACAGGCATTGGGCATGAGCGTCTAGTAACGTGGCAAAAAAATCCCCAGCTCCCCAGAGGCTGTCCTAGCACCCCGGTCATACAAATACTTGTTAACGGCTTTTTCTTGTTGGAGCAGGTGGTCGAACATTAGGAGTGTTGAATTCCAATGTGTCGGGCTGTCGCAAATCAAGCGCCTCACTGGCATGTTGTTTTGCCGCTGGATATCGGCAAAGTGAGCCACGGCCATGTAGGAACGCCTGAAATGGCCACTCACCTTCCTGGCCTGCTTCAGGACGTCCTGTAAGCCTGTGTACTTATGCACAAAGCGTTGTACGATCAGATTACACACATGTGCCATGCACGGCACATTCGTCAACTTGCCCAACTTTAATGCCGCTAACAAATTTTTTCCGTTGTCACAAACCACTTTGCCGATATCCAGTTGCTGCAGAGTCAGCCACATTTCCACCTGTGCGTTCAGGGTGGACAGGAGTGCTTGTCCGGTGTGACTCTCTGCTTTCAAGCAAATCAAACCCAAGACGGCATGACACTGCCGTATCCGGGATGTGGAATAGTACCTGGGGAGCTGGGGGGTGCCGTTGATGTGGAGCAAGACGCAGCAGCAGAAGAGGACTCAGCCAAGGAGGTTATGGAAGAGGATGGAGTAGGAGGAGTAGAGGAGCTGGCAGCAGGACTGCCTGCAAGTCGTGGCGGTGTCACCAACTCCTCTGCAGAGCCATGCATTCCATGCTTGGCAGCAGTCAGCAGTTTTACCCAATGCGCAGTGTAGGTGATATACCTGCCCTGACCATGCTTTGCAGACCAGGTATCAGTGGTCAGATGGACCCTTGCCTCAACACTGTGTGCCAGACATGATATTACTTCCTTTTGCACAA
The DNA here is from genome assembly GCF_036172605.1 of Pelobates fuscus. Taxonomy (NCBI): domain Eukaryota; kingdom Metazoa; phylum Chordata; class Amphibia; order Anura; family Pelobatidae; genus Pelobates; species Pelobates fuscus. The sequence goes on along the minus strand of NC_086319.1, from coordinate 411,947,981 downwards.
TCGAGTACAGGTTAAGGATTGCCTTTTGTGAAAAGAAATTTCGTCCGGGTACCTTCCACTGCGGTGTCCCAATAGCTACACATTTTTTGAACGCCTCAGACTCCACCAGCTTGTATGGTAAAAGCTGGCGGGCCAATAGTTCGGACAAGCCAGCTGTCAGACGCTGGGCAAGGGGGTGACTTTGTGACATTGGCTTCTTACGCTCAAACATGTCCTTGACAGACACATGACTGTGGACAGATGAGCAGGAACTGCTCAAGGCAGGAGACGGAGTGGCGGATGGTTGAGAGGGGGCAAGGAGGACAGCAGTGGTTGACGTGGCTGAAGATGACGTTTCTAGGAGGAAGATGGCGGCTTAGAGTAGGCGTGCTGCTTGTACTCATGTGTTGATCCCATAGGCGTTTGTGATGTGAGATCATGTGCCTACGCAAAGCAGTTGTACCTAGGTGGGTGTTGGACTTCCCACGACTCAGTTTCTTTTGGCACAGGTTGCAAATGGCATCGCTGTTGTCAGAGGCAGACACACAAAAAAATTCCACACTGCTGAGCTCTGCAATGACGGCATTCTGGTGGTGGACACAGCATGCGTTGATTGGCGTGCTGTCGGGCTGACCCCGGTTGCCGATGCATGCTGTCTGACTGTGCCACTAGCTCCTTGCGACGACCTCCCCCTGCTTCCAACTCGTCTCCTCTTAATCGTCTCTGTATCCCCATCTGAACTTTCGCCCTGTTCTTCTTTTTGCCGAGTGGGCACCCACGTGACATCCATGGACTCATCGTCATCATCAACCGCTTCACTTGTATCTGACAACTCAGCAAAGGAAGCAGCAGCGGGTACAACATCATCATCATCACACCGTACGTCCATGTGTGTAATGCTGCCTGCCTGAGACATATCCCTGTTATCTACATCCTCTGGCAATAATGGTTGCGCATCACTCATTTCTTCAAACGGATGTGTGAATAACTCCTCTGACATACCAAGTAAAGCGGCTGTGGTGCTAGTTTTGGTGGTGGCGGCAGGTGGGTGAGTGGTATCTTGAGAGGTGCCTGAAGCTAAGCTGGAGGAGGATGGTGCGTCAAGGTTCCAAACGGAGGCTGTAGAAGATTGGGTGTCCTGTCAACTATGTCCTCAGAACTTTTCAAGTTCAGAGTACGTGGCCTCTGAAAACTGGGCATTATTCTAGGGCCAAAGGGAATCACAGCACCACGACCATGATGGCCCCTGCGGGGTGGCCTGCCTCTGCTTGTCATTTTTTGGGGGATTAGTGGTACTATGCGTGCAAGCTACTGTGAGACTAGATATGAGTGGCAATGTGCAATGGCAGAGGTCTGCAGAGTACACACTGTAGGCCTGACACCCGCTTGAAGACAACTAACTGCTATTCAATCTATAACAGTGAAGAAAGTTTTTTGGTTTTAAATGCACAAAATTGTGACACCAGATATGAGAGGCAATGTGCACTGGCAGGGTTCTACAGGGCACACGCTGAAGGAAGGCCTGACACACCCGCTTTAAGGACACTGACTGCTATTAGCTTACACTGGAAACCTTTTTTTCTTTGTAAAAGGACACTACAGAGACACCAGATATGAGTGGCAACTGTCAAAGTACGCTGGCAGGGTTCTGAAGGGCACACGCTGAAGGAAGGCCTGACACACCCGCTTTAAGGACACTGACTGCTATTAGCTTACACTGGAAAACTGTTTTTCTTTGTAAAAGCACGCTACAGAGACACCAGATATGAGTGGCAAATTACACTTGCGGAGGTTGGCAGAGCACACGCTGAAGGCCTGACACCCAGACGCTTGCAGACAACTAACTGCTATTAGCTTACAGTGAAACCCTTTTTTTGTTTTTAAAGGCACGCTATAGTCACACCAGATATGAGTGGTGGCACTGGGCAAATGGGCACAGTATCCACTGAGCCTGACACAGAAGCTGGCAGGCAACTAACTGCTATTCAATCTATTACAGTGAAAAAAATGTTTTCTTTTTAAATGTCAGCATAAGCTGTTGTGAAAACAGATATGAGTGGTGGCACTGGGCACTGAGCCTGACACAGAAGCTGGTAGACAACTAACTGCTCTTCTTCAATCTATTACAGTGAAAATCTTTTTTTGGTTTTAAATGCAAGCTTAAGCTATTGTGACACCAGATATGAGTGGTGGCACTGGGCAAATAGGCACAGTATCCAATGTGAACCTCACACAGAAGCTGGCAGGCAGGCAACTGCTCTTCTATTACAGTGGAAACAAAATTTTGGTTGTAAAAGCACGCTATAGAGACACAAGATATGAGTGGCAACTGTCAAAGCACGCTGGCACAGGTCTGCAGAGCACACGCTGAAGTAGGCCTGACACCCAGACGCTTGCAGACAACTAACTGATCTTCTATTACAGTGAAAAAAAATGATTTCTTTAAAATCTAAAGCTTAAGCTATTGTTAAAACAGATATGAGTGGTGGCACTGGGCAAGTGGGCACAGTATCCAATGTGAACCTCACACAGAAGCTGGCAGGCAGGCAACTGCTCTTCTATTACAGTGAAAAAAAAATATTTATTTTAAATGTAAAGCTTAACCAATTGTTAAAACAGATATGAGTGGTGGCACTGGGCAAGTGGGCACAGTATCCAATGTGAACCTCACACAGAAGCTGGCAGGCAGGCAACTGCTCTTCTATTACAGTGAAAAAAAAAATATTTATTTTAAATGTAAAGCTTAACCTATTGTTAAAACAGATATGAGTGGTGGCACTGGGCAAGTAGGCACAGTATCCAATGTGAACCTCACACAGAAGCTGGCAGGCAGGCAACTGCAATTACATTACACAAAAAAAAAAAAGAAGACTGATGTTCTAGCCCTAAAAAGGGCTTTTTGGGGTGCTGTCCTTACAGCAGAGATCAGATGAGTCCTTCAGGATTGTAGTGGACACTGAATACCCTAGCCTAGCTATCAATTTCCCTATCTATTCAGCAGCAGCTACACTTCCCCTCCTCTCACTAAGCATGCAGCTTCAGAATGAATCTAAAATGGATGCTGGGAGGAAGGTTGGAGGGTGTGGAAGGGAGGGAGTGCTGCTGATTGGCTGGAATGTGTCTGCTGACCGAGAGGCACAGGGTCAAAGTTTGCTTAATGATAACGAATAGGGGCGGATCGAACCGCCCATGTGTTCGCCCGCGGTGGCGAACGCGAACACGCTATGTTCGCCGGGAACTATTCGCCAGCGAACAGTTCGGTACATCACTAATTACATATAAAGGAATAGATACTATCATTAAATCATTTGGGTAGGACTACTAATTTGCACTAAAGTAAGTCATGAATTTGATGCTGCCATTTATTCTTCCTTTTAGGATTGGGTTTGATTTTTTTAGATCTAAAATCTTAATACAAAACCTATTTTTGTTTTTCTTCATTAGTAAATCCCTATATTATATTCCTCTCTGGATTAGCATATGCCCACAAGAGAGCACTTAGTCTTCTAAATAGGGATGTGAAGTGTATAAAAGGGACAGTAAAATTAAAAAATGGTATTATAGACTGAAACCCATCACATGTTTATTTGGGGCAGATGCTGTTCTGATCAGTTTCATCAGCTTATTTCAATAATACCAAATCTTGGACTCTATGGTTTTATAAGAATACGCTGGAAAGCTACGAAGCAAACAACTCTCTACAGACAAGTCATCAGACAGTCCTCACACTGACTCGATATTTTTTCTTTTCGTAGTAAAATTCACCATATGGTATCTTCACAGGAAAGTTTTCCAGGTATGAGAATTTATTTTTCTTTACAACTTGGTGGGATAATGTATCATATATCTGTCAGAAATGTAGAGAGTGGGGAGAAGGGGACATACTGATAATTCCTTGTTGTGTATTGTGGTAAACTAATTGAACTATGCATTTTTTTTTCGCAATGCATACACAATTCTTATCTATTATATTTTTATTATTATTATCATAATTATTATTATTTATGAAGTACCTACACATTCCAGCACTGTATAATAGGCGGACTAACAAACAAGTAGTGGCAACAAGACAAGTTGGATGTACATGAACAGAAAGTGCCAGAGAGGACAATGATCAAACAAGCTTACATTATAAGGGTACTGGGGTAAAGTGACACAAGAGGTAAAGATAAGATATATTTCATGTATGGAAAAGTAGGTTGCTAGAATAGTTTATTATTTTTGTGGGATGACACAGTAGCAGGAGAGAATGGAAGGTGTCTAATGGGGCAGGGTAGGGAGTTTCAAAGAAACATCCCTAGAGAAGTCTTAAAGGTGATTGTAAGAGGTGTAAGTATGAACAGAGTATTGATGCAGGCCTTTGACATAGCATAGGGGCTTGGATTGGACATATGTGTGCATTAGTGAAACAGTATCTAGCAACATCCAGTTAATTTCTAAAGAAACTATCAACATTAAACATTAAACACATCAAATATGTATATCTTCTCTAGAACTCAATAGATATTTACATAAATGACCAATACAGATAAATGTATACACCGGAAAAAAAGAACAAGTAACTGAAGGCGCTCAATACACGTCTAAAATTTGTAAATGCTGGTATTTAAAAAACCTAAAAACTTTAAAATCAGCTCCCTTATAAAGTGCAATAGCTCATAAAACACTCAGAATACGACAATATAAGAAAAAGGGTACGCTGTGTCTTTAAGACAAAAAAGTGTGCAATATTTCTTTAAGGCGTATTTCAGTGCTTGTGGTAATTCACAATTTCTATATTGTGGGTGTAATATTATCTTATACACACGTGTAAATACACAAAAGTGCAAAAGTGCAAATATCTCTAATATAACAGTGCTAGAGTGCAACACAAAATTCGGATAAATGAAGTGGATACAATACCCAGCTGTATATACCCTGGATTGGGTTACTCCAGATTACTTGTGCATATACCGTATATACTCGAGTATAAGCCGAGTTTTTCAGCACATTTTTTGTGCTGAAAAACCCCAACTCGGCTTATACTCGAGTCAATAGTCTGTATTATGGCAATTTGCATTTCCATAATACAGACAGGGGCTGTGGGGGCTGTGAGAGAGCGTTACTTACCTCTCCTGCAGCTCCTGTCAGCTCTCTCCTCCTCCGCGCCGTCCGTTCAGCACCTCGGTCAGCTCCCAGTGTAAATCTCGCGAGAGCCGCGGCTCTCGCGAGACTTACAGTGTGAGCTGACAGAAGAGCTGCACGGACCGGCGGAGGAGGAGAGAGCTGACAGGAGCTGCAGGAAAGGTAAGTAACGCTCTCTGCAGCCCCCACAGCCCCCTCCTACACAGTGCCCATCCACTGGACCACCAGGGAAGGAGCCCCCCTCCCTGGCCAGCTAGCAAGCAGGGAGGGGGGACGAAACAAAAATAAATTAATAATAAAATAATAATAAAAAAAATAAATAACATTACAAATAATAAATAATAATAATAAAATATGAAAATTAAAAAAAAAATAAGTAAATAAAAAAAATAATGAAAAAAAATATTAAAATAATGTAAAAAATAATAAAATTCCCCCCCCCCAGGCTCTGCAACACACACATACACACACACACATACACAAACACACACTGCACTCATACACACTGCACTCATACACACACACACACTGCACTCATACACACACACTGCACTCATACACACACTGCACTCATACACACACACACTGCACTCATACACACTGCACTCATACACACTGCACTCATACACACACACACTGCATTCATACACACACTGCATTCATACACACACTGCATTCATACACACACTGCACTCATACACACACACTGCATTCATACACACACACACTGCACTCATACACACGCTGCACTCATACACACACGCTGCACTCATACACACACGCTGCACTCATACACACACGCTGCACTCATACACACACGCTGCACTCATACACACGCTGCACGCATACACACACTGCATTCATACACACACACTGCATTCATACACACGCTGCACTCATACACACTGCATTCATACACACACACTGCATTCATTATATACACACACTGGAAATAAATATTCAATTAATATAATTGTTTTAGGATCTAATTTTATTTAGAAATGTACCAGTAGCTGCTGCATTTCCCACCCTAGTCTTATACTCGAGTCAATAAGTTTTCCCAGTTTTTTGGGGTAAAATTAGGGGCCTCGGCTTATATTCGGGTCGGCTTATACTCGAGTATATACGGTATATAAAAAGCAAAAATAAAAATACATAGCGTGATACAGTATAATAAATTGGCATGTGGAGACAATATCTCTATAGTTACTCTCACAAGTGGAGAGCAGATAAGTCTGCTCTAACTGTATCCGCTTTGTATATAAAAGATTCACAAGACGGTAGCAGCTTGAAACGAAATTGGCTTTAATATGTGCAAAATTTCACAATTATAAAACGGTGTCACTTAGCTCCCTCAGCCCTTCTCTGGAAAAATGTTCCGTTCGGTTTGGTTGCCGGCTAACACAATACCGCAAACACTTCCTGGAGGCGGAGCCTAGTGACGTAACCACGGGACGTGCGTGATGACGCGTTTCGCCTCAGATTCGGCTTCCTCAGATCACACTCCCATCCTGCTGCTGTCTTCTTTTTAAATACAATACAGATAAATGACCAATAAAGACAGTTATACAAAACTGCTAATATTTGATTTCACAGATTTATCAAATCAGACAAGCAACTGGCAAACAGAATATACATTGCATAGCTATAGTGATGTCGTGAACATAAAATTTTCAGTTCGCGAACGGCGAACGCGAACTTCCGCAAATGTTCGAGAACGGGCGAACCGGGCGAACCGCCATAGACTTTAATGGGCATGCGAATTTTAAAACCCACAGGGACTCTTTCTGGCCACAATAGTGATGGAAAAGTTGTTTCAAGGGGACTAACACCTGGACTGTGGCATGCCGGAGGGGGATCCATGGCAAAACTCCAATGGAAAATTACATAGTTGATGAAGAGTCTTAAAGGGCATAAATCACCTAACATTCCTAAATTGTTTGGAATAACCTGCTTTAAAACATCAGGTATGATGTTGTATCGATCAGGTAGTGTAAGGGTTACGCCCGCTTCACAGTGACAGACCAAACTCACCGTTTAACGCACCACAAACAACCGCAAACAGTCCATTTGCACAACGGCAAACTCCCCATTTGCACAAGGTTGGATACCAAGCTAGCCATGTCCCGTTCCTTGTCCTCACTGATGTCATTGAAGGTCTCTTCCTCCACCCAGCCACGTACAACAAGTCCCCGAAAGGTGACTACAAGCCCCCTGGGATGCCTGCTGTGTTTGGTCTTCCACCTCCTCAAAGCCACCTTCCTCTGACTCCTCTTCTTCAGACTCCTCTCTCTGCGTTGCCTCTCTCTGCGTTATTATAAGGTGTGTTAAGTAGTACTATTCCTATCAGTTTAATCCCTGTTAAGTCCCCTATCAGGGGATGTGTATTTAAGGCATCGATTTTAGGAAGCGGGAGATGGAAAAAGATGCTAGGTCTGTCCTCCTACTTCAAATTTGGGGCACTGCGCGTGCAATCTAATGTGCCACCAGATAGGAGTGGTGTGTTAAGTAGTACTATTCCTATCAGTTTAATCCCTGTTACGTCCCCTATCAGGGGACGTGTATATAAGGCATCGATTTTAGGAAGCGGGAGATGGAAAAACATGCTTGGTCGGCCCTCCTACTTCAAATTTGGGGCACTGCGCGTGCAATCTAATGTGCCACCAGATAGGAATAGTACTACTTAACAAACCACTCCTATCAGTTTAATCCCTGTTACGTCCCCTATCAGGGGACAAGTATATAAGGCATCGATTTTAGGAAGCGGGAGATGGAAAAACATGCTTGGTTGGTCCTCTTACTTCAAATTTGGGGCACTGCACGTGCAATCTAATGTGCCACCAGATAGGAGTGGTGTGCTAAGTAGTACTATTCCTATCAGTTTAATCCCTGTTAAGTCCCCTATCAGGGGACGTGTATATAAGGCATCGATTTTAGGAAGCGGGAGATGGAAAAACATGCTTGGTCGGTCCTCCTACTTCAAATTTGGGGCACTGCGCGTGCAATCTAATGTGCCACCAGATAGGAGTGGTGTGTTAAGTAGTACTATTCTTATCAGTTTAATCCCTGTTAAGTCCCCTATCAGGGGACGTGTATATAAGGCATCGATTTTAGGAAGCGGGAGATGGAAAAACATGCTTGTTCGGCCCTCCTACTTCAAATTTGGGGCACTGCGCGTGCAATCGAATGTGCCACCAGATAGGAGTGGTGTGTTAAGTAGTACTATTCTTATCAGTTTAATCCCTGTTACGTCCCCTATCAGGGGACGTGTATATAAGGCATCGATTTTAGGAAGCGGGAGATGGAAATAGATTCTTGTTCGGTCCTCCTACTTCAAATTTGGGGCACTGCGCGTGCAATCTAATGTGCCACCAGATAGGAGTGGTGTGTTAAGTAGTACTATTCTTATCAGTTTAATCCCTGTTACGTCCCCTATCAGGGGACGTGTATATAAGGCATCGATTTTAGGAAGCGGGAGAGGGAAAAACATGCTTGGTCGGTCCTCCTACTTCAAATTTGGGGCACTGCGCGTGCAATCTAATGTGCCACCAGATAGTAGTGGTGTGTTAAGTAGTACTATTCCTATCAGTTTAATCCCTGTTACGTCCCCTATCAGGGGACGTGTATATAAGGCATCGATTTTAGGAAGTGGGAGATGGAAAAACATGCTTGGTCGGTCCTCCTACTTCAAATTTGGGGCACTGCGCGTGCAGTCTAATGTGCCACTAGATAGGAGTGGTGTGTTAAGTAGTACTATTCCTATCAGTTTAATCCCTGTTACGTCCCCTATCAGGGGACGTGTATATAAGGCATTGATTTTAGGAAGTGGGAGATGGAAAAACATGCTTGGTCGGTCCTCCTACTTCAAATTTGGGGCACTGCGCATGCAATCTAATGTGCCACCAGATAGGAGTGGTGTGTTAAGTAGTACTATTCCTATCTGTTTAATCCCTTTTAAGTCCCCTATCAGGAGACGTGTATATAAGGCATCGATTTTAGGAAGCGGGAGATGGAAAAACATGCTTGGTCGGTCCTCCTACTTCAAATTTGGGGCACTGCGCGTGCAATCGAATGTGCCACCAGATAGGAGTGGTGTGTTAAGTAGTACTATTCTTATCAGTTTAATCCCTGTTACGTCCCCTATCAGGGGATGTGTATATAAGTGTCAGGATCGGGACAGGGATCCAACACGCAGAGTACAAAGAGTGGAAAGGTACGTATACCGGGCCTTAGAATGGCCGGACTAACGTACCGAGAGTAATAGAGAATAGTCAGAGACAAGCCGAGGTCGAGGGAACGAGAAGACAGATAAGCGAGAGACAAGCCGGGTCAAGGGATAACAGAGATAAGCAGGGTAGTACAACAAGCCGAGTCAAAACCAATAGAGCAAACTAGAATACCAGAGCACTGAGTGACTAGACAAGCTAGAACCACGACAGGGCAATGAGCTGAAGTGAGAAGTAAGCTTAAATACCCTGGCTCCGGATGGTAGACACGCCTCTGACAAGTACCGATTGGATATCGGACACTTGAGTGGCAGGTCGCTCGTGATAGCGTCATGACGTCACGTATTGAGCGTACCGCTAGAAAAGGACGTGGATTCCTCGCGGTCGGTGTTTAAGTGACTGGATGAACCGCGAGGAACGAAGGAAACAGCTCGTTTGGACGGATAAACTACTAAGTCTCTACCTCTTTTAGAGGTAGAGACCTCAGGTACCCTGACAATAAGGCATCGATTTTAGGAAGCAGGAGATGGAAAAAGATGCTTGGTCGGTCCTCCTACTTCAAATTTGGGGCACTGCGCGTGCAGTCTAATGTGCCACCAGATAGGAGTGGTGCGTTAATTAGTCCCCCTTCTCAGGCCTTTTTTAGTCGAATGCATCGCCCACTGTCAGTCCCTTCGGGATCCATCCCTCATCCATCTTAATAAAGGTGAGGTAATCTAGACTTTTTTGACCTAGGCGACTTCTCTTCTCAGTGACAATACCTCCTGCTGCACTGAAGGTCCTTTCTGACAGGACACTTGAAGCGGGGCAGGCCAGAAGTTCTATCACAAATTGGGATAGCTCAGGCCACAGGTCAAGCCTGCACACCCAGTAGTCATGGGGTTCATCGCTCCTCAGAGTGTCGATATCTGCAGTTAAGGCAAGGTAGTCTGCTACCTGTCGGTCGAGTCATTCTCTGAGGGTAGACCCCGAAGGGCTGTGGTGATGCGTAGGACTTAAAAAGACCTGCATGTCCTCCATCAACAACATGTCTGTAAAGTGTCCTGTCCTTGCCGGCGTGGTCTTGGTAGGAGGAGGATTACTTTCACCTCTTCCCCTGTTAGATTCCCGTTGTGCTGTGACATCACCCTTATACGCTGTGTAAAGCATACTTTTTTATTGATTTTGGATTGATTTTTGCATCATTTCTGACTTGCCGTAATTTGGTAACATTTCAGGCACTTTCTGCTTATACCGGGGGTCTAGTAGCGTGGACGCCCAGTACAGGTCGTTCTCCTTCAGCCTTTTTATACGAGGGTCCCTCAACAGGCACGACAGCATGAAAGACCCGATTTGCACAAGGTTGGATGCTGAGCTACTTATGTCCTGTTCCTCATCCTCAGTGATCTCTCTGAACATATGTTCTTCCCTCCAGCCACGTACAACACCACGGGTACCAGATAGGTGACAACGAGCACCCTGGGATGCCTGTTGTGGTTGATATTCCTCCTCCTCCTCAAAACCACATTCCTCCTCTGACTCCTCTTCCTCACAATCCTCTTCCAGCGTTGCCGCAGGTCCAGCAAGCGATGCTGATAAGGCTGTTTCTGGTGGTGATGGTGACCACAACTCTTCCTCTTCACGCTCATCTACGACCTGATCCAGCACTCTTGGCAGGGCATACTCCAGGAAGAAAACAAATGGTATGATGTTGCTGATGGTGCCTTCGGTGCGACTGACTAGGTTTGTCACCTCCTCAAAAGGACGCATGAGCCTACAGGCATTGCGCATGAGCGTACACTAATGTGGCAAAAAAAATCCCAGCTCTGCAGAGGCTGTCCTAGCACCCCGGTCATACAAATACTTGTTAACGGCTTTTTCTTGTTGGAGCAGGTGGTCGAACATTAGGAGTGTTGAATTCCAATGTGTCGGGCTGTCGCAAATTAAGCGCCTCACTGGCATGTTGTTTCGCCGCTGGATATCAGAAACGTGCGTCATGGCCATGTAGGAACGCCTGAAATGGCCACACACCTTCCTGGCCTGCTTAAGGACATCCCGTAAGACTGGGTACTTATGCACAAAGCATTGTATGATCATATTACACACATGTGCCATGCACGGCACATGTGTCAACTTGCCCAAATGCAATGCCGCCAACAAATTTCTTCCGTTGTCACAAACCACTTTGCCGATCTCCAGTTGGTGCGGAGTCAGCCACTGATCCACATGTGCGATCAGGGCGGACAGGAGTGCTGGTCCGGTGTGACTCTCTGCTTTCAGGCAAGTCAACCCCAAGACAGCGTGACACTGCTGTATCCAGGATGTGGAATAGTACCTGGGGAGCTGGGGGGGTGCCGTTGATGTGGAGCAAGATGCAGCAGCAGAAGAGGACTCAGCTGAGGAGGTTATGGAAGAGGATTGAGTAGGAGGAGTAGAGGAGGTGGCAGCAGGCCTGCCTGCAAGTCATGGCAGTGTCACCAACTGCTCTGCAGAGCCACGCATTCCATGCTTGGCAGCCGTCAGCAGGTTTACCCAATGCGCAGTGTAGGTGATATACCTGCCCTGACCATGCTTTGCAGACCAGGTATCAGTGGTCAGATGGACCCTTGCCCCAACACTGTGTGCCAGACATGCCATTACTTCCTTTTGCACAATAAGAGTTCAGTCAAGCCAGCTGTCAGACGCCGGGCAAGGGGGTGACTTTCTGACATTGGCTTCTTACGCTCAAACATGTCCTTGACAGACACCTGACTGTGGGCAGATGAGCAGGAACTGCTCAAGGCGAGAGACGGAGTGGCGGATGGTTGAGAGGGGGCATGGAGGACAGCAGTGTTTAACGTGGCTGAAGATGCTGGAGCAGGAGGAGTATGGCAGCTTTTGAGTTTGTGTGCTGCTTGTACTCATGTGTTGATCCCATAGGCGTTTGTGACATGCGATCATGTGCCTTCGCAAAGCAGTTGTACCTAGGTGGGTGTTGGACTTCCCACGACTCAGTTTCTTTTGTCTAAGGTTGCAAATGGCATCACTGTTGTCAGAGGCAGACACACAAAAAAATGCCACACTGCTGAGCTCTGCAATGACGGCATTCTGGTGGTGGCAACAGCATGCGTTGATTGGCGTGCTGTCTGGCTGACCCCAGGTGCCGATGCATGCTGTCTGACTGTGCCACTAGCTCCTTGCGACGACCTCCCCCTGCTTCCAACTCTTCTCCTCCTCCTCCTCTCTGTCTCCCAATCTGAACTTTCCCCCTGTTCTTCTTCTCTTCTAGCGGGCATCCACGTGACATCCACGGACGCATCGTCATCATCAACCGCTTCACTTGTTTCTGACAACTCAGTAAAGGAAGCAGCAGTGGGTACAACATCATCATCATCACACCGTACGTGTGTAATGCTGCCTGACTGAGACATATCCCTGTTATCTACATCCTCTGGCAATAATGGTTGCGCATCACTCATTTCTTTCAACTAATGTGTAAATAACTCCTCTGATATACCAAGTGAAGCGGCTGTGGTGCTAGTGTTGGTGGTGGCGGCAGGCGGGCGAGTGGTAACTTGAGAGGTGCCCGAAGCTAAGCTGGAGGAGGATGGTGCGTTGAGGTTCCGAGCGGAAGCTGTAGAAGATTGGGTGTCCTGTGTTAGCCAGTCAACTATGTCCTCAGAACTTTTCAAGTTCAGGGAACGTGGCCACTGAACACTGGGCATTATTCTAGGGACAAAGGGAATCACAGAACCACGACCACGACGGCCCCTGCGGGGTGGCCTGTCTCTGCCTGTTTTTTTGCGTGCAAGCTACTGTGACAACAGATATGAGTGGCACTGGTGCAAAATTTATTTCTATTTTTTTAAATGTACACTAATGTTACACCAGATATGAGTTGCACTGGTGTGACACTGTGCCCTGGCAGGCTCTGAAAATATAATAGCAGTCAGGAAACTGACTGCTATTATATTACAGTCCAAAAAGTTTAATTTTTTTACATGCAAGCTATTGTGACACCAGATATGAGTGGTGGCACTGGGCAAGTGGGCACAGTATACGCTGCGAGCCTGACACACACGCTGGCAGACAACTAACTGCTATTCAATATATTACAGTCAAAATTTGTATTTATTTTTTAAATTACACTACTGTTACACCAGATATGAGTTGCACTGGTGTGACACTGTGCCCTGGCATACCCTGAAATGCACACTCGTGAAGGAAACTGACTGCTATTATATTACAGTCAAAAAAGTGTAGTTTTTTTAAATGCAAGCTATTGGGACACCAGTGAGTGAGTGGTGGCACTGGGCAGGCCCTGAAATGCACACTTGTGAAGGAAACTGACTGCTATTATATTACAGTCAAACATTTTTTTTTTTTTTAAATGGAAGCTAGTGTGACACCAGATATGAGTAAGTGGGCACAGTTTACGCTGCGAGCCTGACACACGCGCTGGCAGACAACTAACTGCTATTCAATCTATTACAGTCAAAATGTATTTTTTTTTTATTAAAAGTACACTACTGTTACACCAGATATGAGTTGCACTGGTGTGACACTGTGCCCTGGCAGGCCCTGAAACGCACACTAGTGAAGGATACTGACTGCTATTATATTACAGTCCAAAAAGTTTTTTTTTTTTTTTAATGCAAGCTATTGTGACACCAGTGAGTGAGTGGTGACACCAGATATATCAGTTCTCAAGCTGTTTTTTGCTCATCTTGTGCCATTCCAGAGAGAACTTCTCTGAAACATATCAGACTGGTCCTACCCATATGGGCAGTCCAGATCCGAAATGCCAGCAAGTTCCCTCTGCACGAGAGACACAGCAACCCCAGATGATCGTTTCAGCCTTGTTAGGCATCATCAGTGAGGCATAGCTGATGTCTCCCTAGGCACCGTGAGCAAAGGGTCCACGTCTGGATTATCCCTTTAACCCCTTAAGGACACATGACATGTGTGACATGTCATGATTCCCTTTTATTCCAGAAGATTGGTCCTTAAGGGGTTAAACTTGTGGAGAGTAATAAATGGGTCGCAAGAGAATACTGAGAACGGGCAGCAGATGAAATAGCCTGCCCTTCGGTTGGTCCCCGCTCAGTTCTCAAGCTTTTTTTTGCTCATCTTGTGCCATTACAGAGAGAACTTCTCTGAAACATATCAGACTGGTCCTACCCATACGGGCAGTCCAGATCCGAAATGCCAGCAAGTTCCCTCTGCACGAGAGAGACAGCAACCCCAGATGATCGTTTCAGCCTTGTTAGGCATCATCAGTGAGGCATAGCTGATGTCTCCCTAGGCACCGTGAGCAAGGGGTCCACGTCTGGATTATCCCTTTAAACTTGTGGAGAGTAATAAATGGGTCGCAAGAGAATACTGAGAATGGGCAGCAGCTGAAATAGCCTGCCCTTCGGTTGGTCCCCGCTCACTTCAGATCTGGACTGCCCGTATGGGTGGGACCAGTCTGATATGCTTCAGATATGTTCTCTCTGTAATGGCACAAGATGAGTAATAAATGGGTCGCAAGAGAATACTGAGAACGGGCAGCAGCTGAAATAGCCTGCCCTTCGGTTGGTCCCCGCTCAGTTCTCAAGCTGTCTTTTGCTCATCTTGTGCCATTACAGAGAGAACTTCTCTGAAACATATCAGACTGGTCCTACCCATACGGGCAGTCCAGATCCGAAATGCCAGCAAGTTCCCTCTGCACGAGAGACACAGCAACCCCAGACAATCGTTTCAGCCTTGTTAGGCATCATCAGTGAGGTATAGCTGATGTCTCCCTAGGCACCGTGAGCAAGGGGTCCACGTCTGGATTATCCCTTTAAACTTGTGGAGAGTAATAAATGGGTCGCAAGAGAATACTGAGAACGGGCAGCAGCTGAAATAGCCTGCCCTTCGGTTGGTCCCCGCTCACTTCAGATCTGGACTGCCCGTATGGGTGGGACCAGTCTGATATGCTGGACTCCTTGCTCACGGTGCCTAGAGAGATATCAGCTATGCCTCACTGATGATGCCTAACAAGGCTGAAACGATCGTCTGGGGTTGCTGTGTCTCTCGTGCAGAGAGAATTTGCTGGCATTTCAGATCTGGATTGCCCGTATGGGTAAGACCAGTCTGATATGCTTCAGATATGTTCTCTCTGTAATGGCACAAGATGAGCTAAAACCAGCTTGAGTTCTGATTGGGAACACACCGAAGGGCAGGCTATTTCAGCTGCTGTCCGTTATCAGAATACTCTTGCAACCCGTTTTTTTCTCTCCATAAGTTTAAAGGGTAATCCAGACTTGGACCCCTTGCTCATGGTGCCTAGAGAGATATCAGCTATGCCTCACTGATGATGCCTAACAAGGCTGAAACGATTGTCTGGGGTTGCTGTGTCTCTCGTGCAGAGAGAACTTGCTGGCATTTCGGATCTGGACTGCCCGTATGGGTGGGACCAGTCTGATATGCTTCGGATATGTTCTCTCTGTAATGGCACAAGATGAGCTAAAACCAGCTTGAGTTCTGAGCGGGGACCCACCGAAGGGCAGGCTATTTCAGCTGCTGTCCATTCTCAGAATACTCTTGCGACCCGTTTTTTTCTGTACACTACTGTTACACCAGATATGAGTTGCACTGGTGTGACACTGTGCTTTGGCAGGCCCTGAAACGCACACTAGTGAAGGAAACTGACTGCTATTATATAACAGTAAAAAAGTTTTGTTTTTGTTAAATGCAAGCTATTGGGACACCAGTGAGTGAGTAGTGGCACTGGGCAAGTGGGCACAGTATACGCTGCGAGCCTAACACACACGCTGGCAGACAACTAACTGCTATTCAATCTATTACAGTCAAAATTGTATTTTTTTTAAAAAATGTACACTACTGTTACACCAGATATGAGTTGCACTGGTGTGACACTGTGCCCTGGCAGGCCCTGAATGCACGCTCGTGAAGGAAACTGACTGCTATTATATTACAGTCAAAAAAGTTTTTTTTTGTTAAATGCAAGCTATTGTGACACCAGATATGAGTGGTGGCACTGGGCAAGTGGGCACAGTATATGCTGCGAGCCTGACACACACGCTGGCAGACAACTAACTGCTATTCAATCTATTACAGTCAAAATTGTATTTTTTTTTAAAAGTACACTACTGTTACACCATATATGAGTTGCACTTGTGTGACACTGTGCCCTGGCAGGCCCTGAAACGCACACTCGTGAAGGAAACTGACTGCTATTATATTACAGTCAAAAAAGTTTAGTTTTTTTTAAATGCAAGCTATTGGGACACCAGCGAGTGAGTGGTGGCACTGGGCAGGCCCTGAAATGCACACTCGTGAAGGAAACTGACTGCTATTATATTACAGTCCAAAAAGTTTAGTTTTTTTTAAATGCAAGCTACTGTGACACCAGTGAGTGAGTGGTGGCACTGGTCAGGCCCTGAAATGCACACTAGTGAAGGAAACTGACTGCTATTATATTACAGTCAAAAAGTTTAGTTTTTATTTTTAAATGCAAGCTATTGTGACACCAGATATGAGTGGTGGCACTGGGCAAGTGGGAACAGTATACGCTGCAAGCCTGACACACACGCTGGCAGACAACTAACTGCTATTCAATCTATTAGAGTCAAATTTTTTTATATTTTTTAAATGGACATTACTGTTACACCAGATATGAGTTGCACTGGTGTGACACTGTGCCCTGGCAGGCCCTGAAATGCACACTCGTGAAGGAAACTGGCTGCTATTATATTACAGTCCAAAAAGTTTTTTGTTTTTTTAAATGCAAGCTATTGTGACAACGGTGAGTGAGTGGTGGCACTGGGCAGGCCCTGAAACGCACACTAGTGAAGGAAACTGACTGCTATTATATTACAGTCCAAAAAGTTTTTTTTTGTTAAATGCAAGCTATTGTTACACCAGATATAAGTGGTGGCACTGGGCAAGTTGGCACAGTATACGCTGCTAGCCTGACACACACGCTGGCAGACAACTAACTGCTATTCAATCTATTACAGTCAAAATTTAATTTTTTTTAAAAAAATGTACACTACTGTTACACCAAATATGAGTTGCACTGGTGTGACACTGTGCCCTGGCAGGCCCTGAAATGCACACTCGTGAAGGAAACTGACTGCTATTATATTACAATCCAAAAAGTTTTTTTTATATGCAAGCTATTGTGACACCAGTGAGTGAGTGGTGGCACTGGTCAGGCCCTGAAATGCACACTAGTGAAGGAAACTGACTGCTATTATATTACAGTCAAAAAAGTATTTTTTGTTAAATGCAAGCTATTGTGACACCAGATATGAGTGGTGGATCTGGGCAAGTGGGCACAGTATATGCTGCGAGCCTGAGACACACGCAGGCAGACAACTAACTGCTATTCAATCTATTAGAGTCAAAATTTTATTTTTTTTAAAAATGTACACTACTGTTACACCAGATATGAGTTGCACTGGTGTGTCACTGTGCCCTGGCAGGCCCCGAAACGCACACTCATGAAGGAAACTGACTGCTATTATATTACAGTCCAAAAAGTTTTTAGTTTTTTTTTTAAAGGCAAGCTATTGTGACACCATTGAGTGAGTGGTGGCACTGGGCAGGCCCTGAAACACAAACTAGTGAAGGAAACTGACTGCTATTATATTACAGTCAAAAAGTTTCGTTTTTTTTAAATGCAAGCTATTGGGACACCAGTGGGTGAGTGGTGGCACTGGGCAGGCCCTGAAATGCACACTATTGAAGGAAACTGACTGCTATTATATTACAGTCAAAAAAGTTTTTTTTTTTAAATGCAAGCTAGTGTGACACCAGATATGAGTGTTGGCACTGGGCAAGTGGGCACAGTATACGCTGCGAGCCTGAGACACGCTGGCAGACAACTAACTGCTATTCAATCTATAACAGTCAAAATTGTATTTTTTTTTTTTAAAAAGTATTCTACTGTTCAACCAGATATGAGTTGCACTGGTGTGACACTGTGCCCTGGCAGGCCCTGAAATGCACACTAGTAAAGGAAACTGACTGCTATTATATTACAGTCAAAAAGTTTTGTTTTTTTTAAATGCAAGCTATTGGGACACCAGTGAGTGAGTGGTGGCACTGGGCAGGCCCTGAAACGCACACTAGTGAAGGAAACTGACTGCTATTATATTACAGTCAAAAAAGTTTAGTTTTTTTTAAATGCAAGCTATTGGGACACCAGTGAGTGAGTGGTGGCACTGGGAAGGCCCTGAAATGCACACTAGTGAAGGAAACTGACTGCTATTATATTACAGTCAAAAAGTTTAGTTTTTTTTTTAAATGCAAGCTATTGGGACACCAGTGAGTGAGTGGTGGCACTGGGCAGGCCCTGAAATGCACACTAGTGAAGGAAACTGACTGCTATATTATTAC
Organism: Pelobates fuscus; assembly: GCF_036172605.1. Classification (NCBI taxonomy): domain Eukaryota; kingdom Metazoa; phylum Chordata; class Amphibia; order Anura; family Pelobatidae; genus Pelobates; species Pelobates fuscus. The sequence continues at coordinate 411,929,301 of NC_086319.1, read as the reverse complement.
AGTCCAAAAAGATTTTTTGTTAAATGCAAGCTATTGTGACACCAGATATGAGTGGTGGCACTCGGCACGTGGGCACAGTATACGCTGCGAGCCTGACACACATGCTGGCAGACAACTAACTGCTATTCAATCTATTAGAGTCAAAATTGTATTTTTAAAAAAAATGTATACTACTGTTACACCAGATATGAGTTGCACTGGTGTGACAATGTGCCCTGGCAGGCCCTGAAACACAAACTAGTGAAGGAAACTGACTGCTATTATATTACAGTCAAAAAGTTTCGTTTTTTTTAAATGCAAGCTATTGGGACACCAGTGGGTGAGTGGTGGCACTGGGCAGGCCCTGAAATGCACACTATTGAAGGAAACTGACTGCTATTATATTACAGTCAAAAAAGTTTTTTTTTTTAAATGCAAGCTAGTGTGACACCAGATATGAGTGTTGGCACTGGGCAAGTGGGCACAGTATACGCTGCGAGCCTGAGACACGCTGGCAGACAACTAACTGCTATTCAATCTATAACAGTCAAAATTGTATTTTTTTTTTTTAAAAAGTATTCTACTGTTCAACCAGATATGAGTTGCACTGGTGTGACACTGTGCCCTGGCAGGCCCTGAAATGCACACTAGTAAAGGAAACTGACTGCTATTATATTACAGTCAAAAAGTTTTGTTTTTTTTAAATGCAAGCTATTGGGACACCAGTGAGTGAGTGGTGGCACTGGGCAGGCCCTGAAACGCACACTAGTGAAGGAAACTGACTGCTATTATATTACAGTCAAAAAAGTTTAGTTTTTTTTAAATGCAAGCTATTGGGACACCAGTGAGTGAGTGGTGGCACTGGGAAGGCCCTGAAATGCACACTAGTGAAGGAAACTGACTGCTATTATATTACAGTCAAAAAGTTTAGTTTTTTTTTAAATGCAAGCTATTGGGACACCAGTGAGTGAGTGGTGGCACTGGGCAGGCCCTGAAATGCACACTAGTGAAGGAAACTGACTGCTATATTATTACAGTCCAAAAAGATTTTTTGTTAAATGCAAGCTATTGTGACACCAGATATGAGTGGTGGCACTCGGCACGTGGGCACAGTATACGCTGCGAGCCTGACACACATGCTGGCAGACAACTAACTGCTATTCAATCTATTAGAGTCAAAATTGTATTTTTAAAAAAAATGTATACTACTGTTACACCAGATATGAGTTGCACTGGTGTGACAATGTGCCCTGGCAGGCCCTGAAACGCACACTAGTGAAGGAAACTGACTGCTATTATATTACAGTCCAAAAAGTTTTTTTTTTTTTTTTTTTTAAATGCAAGCTATTGTGACATCAGTGAGTGAGTGGTGGCACTGGGCAGGCCCTGAAATGCACACTAGTGAAGGAAACTGACTGCTGTTATATTACAGTCAAAAAAGGTTTTTTTTGTTAAATGCAAGCTATTGTGACACCAGATATGAGTGGTGGCACTGGGTAAGTGGGCACAGTATACGCTGCGAGCCTGAGACACACGCAGGCAGACAACTAACTGCTATTCAATCTATTAGAGTCTAAATTTTATTTTTTTTTAAAATGTACACTACTGTTACACCAGATATGAGTTGCACTGGTGTGTCACTGTGCTCTGGTAGGCCCTGAAACGCACACTCATGAAGGAAACTGACTGCTATTATATTACAGTCCAAAAAGTTTTTAGTTTGTTTTAAATGCAAGCTATTGTGACACCATTGAGTGAGTGGTGGCACTGGGCAGGCCCTGAAACACAAACTAGTGAAGGAAACTGACTGCTATTATATTACAGTCAAAAAGTTTCGTTTTTTTTTTTAAATGCAAGCTATTGGGACACCAGTGAGTGAGTGGTGGCACTGGGCATGCCCTGAAATGCACACTATTGAAGGAAACTGACTGCTATTATATTACAGTCAAAAAGGTTTTTTTTTTAAATGCAAGCTAGTGTGACACCAGATATGAGTGGTGGCACTGGGCAAGTGGGCACAGTATACGCTGCGAGCCTGAGACACACGCTGGCAGACAACTAACTGCTATTCAATCTATAACAGTCAAATTTTTTATTTATTTTTTTAAAGTATTCTACTGTTAAACCAGATATGAGTTGCACTGGTGTGACACTGTGCCCTGGCAGGCCCTGAAATGCACACTAGTGAAGGAAACTGACTGCTATTATATCACAGTCCAACAATTATTTATTTATTTTAAATGCAAGCTATTGTGACACCAGTGAGTGAGTGGTGGCACTAAGCAGGCCCTGAAACGCACACTAGTGAAGGAAACTGACTGCTATTATTTTACAGTCAAAAAAGTTTTGTTTTTGTTAAATGCAAGCTATTGGGACACCAGTGAGTGAATGGTGGCACTGGGCAAGTGGGCACAGTATACGCTGTGAGCCTGACACACACGCTGGCAGACAACTAACTGCTATTCAATCTATTACAGTCAAAATTGTATTTTTTTTTTAAAATGTACACTACTGTTACACCAGATATGAGTTGCACTGGTGTGACACTGTGCCCTGACAGGCCCTGAAACGCACACTCGTGAAGGAAACTGACTGCTATTATATTACAGTCCAAAAAGTTTTTTGTTTTTTTAAATGCAAGCTATTGTGACACCAGTGAGTGAGTGGTGGCACTGGGCAGGCCCTGAAACGCACACTAGTGAAGGAAACTGACTGCTATTATATTACAGTCAAAAAAGTTTAGTTTTTTTTAAATGCAAGCTATTGGGACACCAGTGAGTGAGTGGTGGCACTGGGAAGGCCCTGAAATGCACACTAGTGAAGGAAACTGACTGCTATTATATTACAGTCAAAAAGTTTAGTTTTTTTTTTAAATGCAAGCTATTGGGACACCAGTGAGTGAGTGGTGGCACTGGGCAGGCCCTGAAATGCACACTAGTGAAGGAAACTGACTGCTATTATATTACAGTCCAAAAAGTTTTTTTTGTTAAATGCAAGCTATTGTGACACCAGATATGAGTGGTGGCACTGGGCACGTGGGCACAGTATACGCTGCGAGCCTGACACACACGCTGACAGACAACTAACTGCTATTCAATCTATTAGAGTCAAAACTGTATTTTTTTTAAAAATGTACACTACTGTTACACCAGATATGAGTTGCACTGGTGTGACAATGTGCCCTGGCAGGCCCTGAAACGCACACTAGTGAAGGAAACTGACTGCTATTATATTACAGTCCAAAAAGTTTTTTTTTTTTTTTTTTTTTTAAATGCAAGCTATTGTGACATCAGTGAGTGAGTGGTGGCACTGGGCAGGCCCTGAAATGCACACTAGTGAAGGAAACTGACTGCTATTATATTACAGTCAAAAAAGTTTTTTTTTGTTAAATGCAAGCTATTGTGACACCAGATATGAGTGGTGGCACTGGGTAAGTGGGCACAGTATACGCTGCGAGCCTGAGACACACGCAGGCAGACAACTAACTGCTATTCAATCTATTAGAGTCTAAATTGTATTTTTTTTTTAAATGTACACTACTGTTACACCAGATATGAGTTGCACTGGTGTGTCACTGTGCTCTGGTAGGCCCTGAAACGCACACTCATGAAGGAAACTGACTGCTATTATATTACAGTCCAAAAAGTTTTTAGTTTGTTTTAAATGCAAGCTATTGTGACACCATTGAGTGAGTGGTGGCACTGGGCAGGCCCTGAAACACAAACTAGTGAAGGAAACTGACTGCTATTATATTACAGTCAAAAAGTTTCGTTTTTTTTTTAAATGCAAGCTATTGGGACACCAGTGAGTGAGTGGTGGCACTGGGCATGCCCTGAAATGCACACTATTGAAGGAAACTGACTGCTATTATATTACAGTCAAAAAGGTTTTTTTTTTAAATGCAAGCTAGTGTGACACCAGATATGAGTGGTGGCACTGGGCAAGTGGGCACAGTATACGCTGCGAGCCTGAGACACACGCTGGCAGACAACTAACTGCTATTCAATCTATAACAGTCAAATTTTTTATTTATTTTTTTAAAGTATTCTACTGTTAAACCAGATATGAGTTGCACTGGTGTGACACTGTGCCCTGGCAGGCCCTGAAATGCACACTAGTGAAGGAAACTGACTGCTATTATATCACAGTCCAACAATTATTTATTTATTTTAAATGCAAGCTATTGTGACACCAGTGAGTGAGTGGTGGCACTAAGCAGGCCCTGAAACGCACACTAGTGAAGGAAACTGACTGCTATTATTTTACAGTCAAAAAAGTTTTGTTTTTGTTAAATGCAAGCTATTGGGACACCAGTGAGTGAATGGTGGCACTGGGCAAGTGGGCACAGTATACGCTGTGAGCCTGACACACACGCTGGCAGACAACTAACTGCTATTCAATCTATTACAGTCAAAATTGTATTTTTTTTTTAAAATGTACACTACTGTTACACCAGATATGAGTTGCACTGGTGTGACACTGTGCCCTGGCAGGCCCTGAAACGCACACTCGTGAAGGAAACTGACTGCTATTATATTACAGTCCAAAAAGTTTTTTGTTTTTTTAAATGCAAGCTATTGTGACACCAGTGAGTGAGTGGTGGCACTGGGCAGGCCCTGAAACGCACACTAGTGAAGGAAACTGACTGCTATTATATTACAGTCAAAAAAGTTTAGTTTTTTTTAAATGCAAGCTATTGGGACACCAGTGAGTGAGTGGTGGCACTGGGAAGGCCCTGAAATGCACACTAGTGAAGGAAACTGACTGCTATTATATTACAGTCAAAAAGTTTAGTTTTTTTTTTAAATGCAAGCTATTGGGACACCAGTGAGTGAGTGGTGGCACTGGGCAGGCCCTGAAATGCACACTAGTGAAGGAAACTGACTGCTATTATATTACAGTCCAAAAAGTTTTTTTTGTTAAATGCAAGCTATTGTGACACCAGATATGAGTGGTGGCACTGGGCACGTGGGCACAGTATACGCTGCGAGCCTGACACACACGCTGACAGACAACTAACTGCTATTCAATCTATTAGAGTCAAAACTGTATTTTTTTAAAAAATGTACACTACTGTTACACCAGATATGAGTTGCACTGGTGTGACAATGTGCCCTGGCAGGCCCTGAAACGCACACTAGTGAAGGAAACTGACTGCTATTATATTACAGTCCAAAAAGTTTTTTTTTTTTTTTTTTTTTTAAATGCAAGCTATTGTGACATCAGTGAGTGAGTGGTGGCACTGGGCAGGCCCTGAAATGCACACTAGTGAAGGAAACTGACTGCTATTATATTACAGTCAAAAAAGTTTTTTTTTGTTAAATGCAAGCTATTGTGACACCAGATATGAGTGGTGGCACTGGGTAAGTGGGCACAGTATACGCTGCGAGCCTGAGACACACGCAGGCAGACAACTAACTGCTATTCAATCTATTAGAGTCTAAATTGTATTTTTTTTTTAAATGTACACTACTGTTACACCAGATATGAGTTGCACTGGTGTGTCACTGTGCTCTGGTAGGCCCTGAAACGCACACTCATGAAGGAAACTGACTGCTATTATATTACAGTCCAAAAAGTTTTTAGTTTGTTTTAAATGCAAGCTATTGTGACACCATTGAGTGAGTGGTGGCACTGGGCAGGCCCTGAAACACAAACTAGTGAAGGAAACTGACTGCTATTATATTACAGTCAAAAAGTTTCGTTTTTTTTTTAAATGCAAGCTATTGGGACACCAGTGAGTGAGTGGTGGCACTGGGCATGCCCTGAAATGCACACTATTGAAGGAAACTGACTGCTATTATATTACAGTCAAAAAGGTTTTTTTTTTAAATGCAAGCTAGTGTGACACCAGATATGAGTGGTGGCACTGGGCAAGTGGGCACAGTATACGCTGCGAGCCTGAGACACACGCTGGCAGACAACTAACTGCTATTCAATCTATAACAGTCAAATTTTTTATTTATTTTTTTAAAGTATTCTACTGTTAAACCAGATATGAGTTGCACTGGTGTGACACTGTGCCCTGGCAGGCCCTGAAATGCACACTAGTGAAGGAAACTGACTGCTATTATATCACAGTCCAACAATTATTTATTTATTTTAAATGCAAGCTATTGTGACACCAGTGAGTGAGTGGTGGCACTAAGCAGGCCCTGAAACGCACACTAGTGAAGGAAACTGACTGCTATTATTTTACAGTCAAAAAAGTTTTGTTTTTGTTAAATGCAAGCTATTGGGACACCAGTGAGTGAATGGTGGCACTGGGCAAGTGGGCACAGTATACGCTGTGAGCCTGACACACACGCTGGCAGACAACTAACTGCTATTCAATCTATTACAGTCAAAATTGTATTTTTTTTTTAAAATGTACACTACTGTTACACCAGATATGAGTTGCACTGGTGTGACACTGTGCCCTGGCAGGCCCTGAAACGCACACTCGTGAAGGAAACTGACTGCTATTATATTACAGTCCAAAAAGTTTTTTGTTTTTTTAAATGCAAGCTATTGTGACACCAGTGAGTGAGTGGTGGCACTGGGCAGGCCCTGAAACGCACACTAGTGAAGGAAACTGACTGCTATTATATTACAGTCAAAAAAGTTTAGTTTTTTTTAAATGCAAGCTATTGGGACACCAGTGAGTGAGTGGTGGCACTGGGAAGGCCCTGAAATGCACACTAGTGAAGGAAACTGACTGCTATTATATTACAGTCAAAAAGTTTAGTTTTTTTTTTAAATGCAAGCTATTGGGACACCAGTGAGTGAGTGGTGGCACTGGGCAGGCCCTGAAATGCACACTAGTGAAGGAAACTGACTGCTATTATATTACAGTCCAAAAAGTTTTTTTTGTTAAATGCAAGCTATTGTGACACCAGATATGAGTGGTGGCACTGGGCACGTGGGCACAGTATACGCTGCGAGCCTGACACACACGCTGACAGACAACTAACTGCTATTCAATCTATTAGAGTCAAAACTGTATTTTTTTTAAAAATGTACACTACTGTTACACCAGATATGAGTTGCACTGGTGTGTCACTGTGCACTGGCAGGCCCTGAAATGCACACTCATGAAGGAAACTGACTGCTATTATATTACAGTCCAAAAAGTTTTTAGTTTTTTTTAAAATGCAAGCTATTGTGACACCATTGAGTGAGTGGTGGCACTGGGCAGGCCCTGAAACGCACACTAGTGAAGGAAACTGACTGCTATTATATTACGGTCAAAAAAGTTTTGTTTTTGTTAAATGCAAGCTATTGGGACACCAGTGAGTGAATGGTGGCACTGGGCAAGTGGGCACAGTATACGCTGCGAGCCTGAGACACACGCTGGCAGACAACTAACTGCTATTCAATCTATAACAGTCAAATTTTTTATTTATTTTTTAAATTACACTACTGTTACACCAGATATGAGTTGCACTGGTGTGACACTGTGCCCTGGCATACCCTGAAATGCACACTCGTGAAGGAAACTGACTGCTATTATATTACAGTCCAAAACGTTTTTTGTTTTTGTTTAAATCCAAGCTATTGTGACACCAGTGAGTGAGTGGTGGCACTGGGAAGGCCCTGAAATGCACAATAGTGAAGGAAACTGACTGCTATTATATTACAGTCAAAAAGTTTAGGTTTTTTTTTAAATGCAAGCTATTGTGACACCAGTGAGTGAGTGGTGGCACTGGGCAGGCCCTGAAATGCACACTAGTGAAGGAAACTGACTGCTATTATATTACAGTCAAAAAGGTTTTTTTTTTAAATGCAAGCTAGTGTGACACCAGATATGAGTGGTGGCACTGGGCAAGTGGGCACAGTATACGCTGCGAGCCTGAGACACACGCTGGCAGACAACTAACTGCTATTCAATCTATAACAGTCAAATTTTTTATTTATTTTTTTAAAGTATTCTACTGTTAAACCAGATATGAGTTGCACTGGTGTGACACTGTGCCCTGGCAGGCCCTGAAATGCACACTAGTGAAGGAAACTGACTGCTATTATATCACAGTCCAAAAATTATTTATTTATTTTAAATGCAAGCTATTGTGACACCAGTGAGTGAGTGGTGGCACTAAGCAGGCCCTGAAACGCACACTAGTGAAGGAAACTGACTGCTATTATATTACAGTCAAAAAGTTTAGTTTTTTTTAAATGCAAGCTATTGGGACACCAGTGAGTGAATGGTGGCACTGGGCAAGTGGGCACAGTATACGCTGTGAGCCTGACACACACGCTGGCAGACAACTAACTGCTATTCAATCTATTACAGTCAAAATTGTATTTTTTTTAAAAAAAAATGTACACTACTGTTACACCAGATATGAGTTGCACTGGTGTGACACTGTGCCCTGGCAGGCCCTGAAACGCACACTCGTGAAGGAAACTGACTGCTATTATATTACAGTCCAAAAAGTTTTTTGTTTTTTTTAAATGCAAGCTATTGTGACACCAGTGAGTGAGTGGTGGCACTGGGCAGGCCCTGAAACGCACACTAGTGAAGGAAACTGACTGCTATTATATTACAGTCAAAAAAGTTTAGTTTTTTTTAAATGCAAGCTATTGGGACACCAGTGAGTGAGTGGTGGCACTGGGAAGGCCCTGAAATGCACACTAGTGAAGGAAACTGACTGCTATTATATTACAGTCAAAAAGTTTAGTTTTTTTTTTAAATGCAAGCTATTGGGACACCAGTGAGTGAGTGGTGGCACTGGGCAGGCCCTGAAATGCACACTAGTGAAGGAAACTGACTGCTATTATATTACAGTCCAAAAAGTTTTTTTTGTTAAATGCAAGCTATTGTGACACCAGATATGAGTGGTGGCACTGGGCACGTGGGCACAGTATACGCTGCGAGCCTGACACACACGCTGACAGACAACTAACTGCTATTCAATCTATTAGAGTCAAAACTGTATTTTTTTAAAAAATGTACACTACTGTTACACCAGATATGAGTTGCACTGGTGTGACAATGTGCCCTGGCAGGCCCTGAAACGCACACTAGTGAAGGAAACTGACTGCTATTATATTACAGTCCAAAAAGTTTTTTTTTTTTTTTTTTTTTTAAATGCAAGCTATTGTGACATCAGTGAGTGAGTGGTGGCACTGGGCAGGCCCTGAAATGCACACTAGTGAAGGAAACTGACTGCTATTATATTACAGTCAAAAAAGTTTTTTTTTGTTAAATGCAAGCTATTGTGACACCAGATATGAGTGGTGGCACTGGGTAAGTGGGCACAGTATACGCTGCGAGCCTGAGACACACGCAGGCAGACAACTAACTGCTATTCAATCTATTAGAGTCTAAATTGTATTTTTTTTTAAAATGTACACTACTGTTACACCAGATATGAGTTGCACTGGTGTGTCACTGTGCTCTGGTAGGCCCTGAAACGCACACTCATGAAGGAAACTGACTGCTATTATATTACAGTCCAAAAAGTTTTTAGTTTGTTTTAAATGCAAGCTATTGTGACACCATTGAGTGAGTGGTGGCACTGGGCAGGCCCTGAAACACAAACTAGTGAAGGAAACTGACTGCTATTATATTACAGTCAAAAAGTTTCGTTTTTTTTTTAAATGCAAGCTATTGGGACACCAGTGAGTGAGTGGTGGCACTGGGCATGCCCTGAAATGCACACTATTGAAGGAAACTGACTGCTATTATATTACAGTCAAAAAGGTTTTTTTTTTAAATGCAAGCTAGTGTGACACCAGATATGAGTGGTGGCACTGGGCAAGTGGGCACAGTATACGCTGCGAGCCTGAGACACACGCTGGCAGACAACTAACTGCTATTCAATCTATAACAGTCAAATTTTTTATTTATTTTTTTAAAGTATTCTACTGTTAAACCAGATATGAGTTGCACTGGTGTGACACTGTGCCCTGGCAGGCCCTGAAATGCACACTAGTGAAGGAAACTGACTGCTATTATATCACAGTCCAACAATTATTTATTTATTTTAAATGCAAGCTATTGTGACACCAGTGAGTGAGTGGTGGCACTAAGCAGGCCCTGAAACGCACACTAGTGAAGGAAACTGACTGCTATTATTTTACAGTCAAAAAAGTTTTGTTTTTGTTAAATGCAAGCTATTGGGACACCAGTGAGTGAATGGTGGCACTGGGCAAGTGGGCACAGTATACGCTGTGAGCCTGACACACACGCTGGCAGACAACTAACTGCTATTCAATCTATTACAGTCAAAATTGTATTTTTTTTTTTAAAATGTACACTACTGTTACACCAGATATGAGTTGCACTGGTGTGACACTGTGCCCTGGCAGGCCCTGAAACGCACACTCGTGAAGGAAACTGACTGCTATTATATTACAGTCCAAAAAGTTTTTTGTTTTTTTAAATGCAAGCTATTGTGACACCAGTGAGTGAGTGGTGGCACTGGGCAGGCCCTGAAACGCACACTAGTGAAGGAAACTGACTGCTATTATATTACAGTCAAAAAAGTTTAGTTTTTTTTAAATGCAAGCTATTGGGACACCAGTGAGTGAGTGGTGGCACTGGGAAGGCCCTGAAATGCACACTAGTGAAGGAAACTGACTGCTATTATATTACAGTCAAAAAGTTTAGTTTTTTTTTTAAATGCAAGCTATTGGGACACCAGTGAGTGAGTGGTGGCACTGGGCAGGCCCTGAAATGCACACTAGTGAAGGAAACTGACTGCTATTATATTACAGTCCAAAAAGTTTTTTTTGTTAAATGCAAGCTATTGTGACACCAGATATGAGTGGTGGCACTGGGCATGTGGGCACAGTATACGCTGCGAGCCTGACACACACGCTGACAGACAACTAACTGCTATTCAATCTATTAGAGTCAAAACTGTATTTTTTTAAAAAATGTACACTACTGTTACACCAGATATGAGTTGCACTGGTGTGTCACTGTGCACTGGCAGGCCCTGAAATGCACACTCATGAAGGAAACTGACTGCTATTATATTACAGTCCAAAAAGTTTTTAGTTTTTTTTAAAATGCAAGCTATTGTGACACCATTGAGTGAGTGGTGGCACTGGGCAGGCCCTGAAACGCACACTAGTGAAGGAAACTGACTGCTATTATATTACGGTCAAAAAAGTTTTGTTTTTGTTAAATGCAAGCTATTGGGACACCAGTGAGTGAATGGTGGCACTGGGCAAGTGGGCACAGTATACGCTGCGAGCCTGAGACACACGCTGGCAGACAACTAACTGCTATTCAATCTATAACAGTCAAATTTTTTATTTATTTTTTAAATTACACTACTGTTACACCAGATATGAGTTGCACTGGTGTGACACTGTGCCCTGGTATACCCTGAAATGCACACTCGTGAAGGAAACTGACTGCTATTATATTACAGTCCAAAACGTTTTTTGTTTTTGTTTAAATCCAAGCTATTGTGACACCAGTGAGTGAGTGGTGGCACTGGGAAGGCCCTGAAATGCACAATAGTGAAGGAAACTGACTGCTATTATATTACAGTCAAAAAGTTTAGTTTTTTTTTTAAATGCAAGCTATTGGGACACCAGTGAGTGAGTGGTGGCACTGGGCAGGCCCTGAAATGCACACTAGTGAAGGAAACTGACTGCTATTATATTACAGTCAAAAAGGTTTTTTTTTTTAAATGCAAGCTAGTGTGACACCAGATATGAGTGGTGGCACTGGGCAAGTGGGCACAGTATACGCTGCGAGCCTGAGACACACGCTGGCAGACAACTAACTGCTATTCAATCTATAACAGTCAAATTTTTTATTTATTTTTTTAAAGTATTCTACTGTTAAACCAGATATGAGTTGCACTGGTGTGACACTGTGCCCTGGCAGGCCCTGAAATGCACATTAGTGAAGGAAACTGACTGCTATTATATCACAGTCCAAAAATTATTTATTTATTTTAAATGCAAGCTATTGTGACACCAGTGAGTGAGTGGTGGCACTAAGCAGGCCCTGAAACGCACACTAGTGAAGGAAACTGACTGCTATTATATTACAGTCAAAAAGTTTAGTTTTTTTTAAATGCAAGCTATTGGGACACCAGTGAGTGAATGGTGGCACTGGGCAAGTGGGCACAGTATACGCTGTGAGCCTGACACACACGCTGGCAGACAACTAACTGCTATTCAATCTATTACAGTCAAAATTGTATTTTTTTTAAAAAAAAATGTACACTACTGTTACACCAGATATGAGTTGCACTGGTGTGACACTGTGCCCTGGCAGGCCCTGAAACGCACACTCGTGAAGGAAACTGACTGCTATTATATTACAGTCCAAAAAGTTTTTTGTTTTTTTTAAATGCAAGCTATTGTGACACCAGTGAGTGAGTGGTGGCACTGGGCAGGCCCTGAAACGCACACTAGTGAAGGAAACTGACTGCTATTATATTACAGTCAAAAAAGTTTAGTTTTTTTTAAATGCAAGCTATTGGGACACCAGTGAGTGAGTGGTGGCACTGGGAAGGCCCTGAAATGCACACTAGTGAAGGAAACTGACTGCTATTATATTACAGTCAAAAAGTTTAGTTTTTTTTTTAAATGCAAGCTATTGGGACACCAGTGAGTGAGTGGTGGCACTGGGCAGGCCCTGAAATGCACACTAGTGAAGGAAACTGACTGCTATTATATTACAGTCCAAAAAGTTTTTTTTGTTAAATGCAAGCTATTGTGACACCAGATATGAGTGGTGGCACTGGGCACGTGGGCACAGTATACGCTGCGAGCCTGACACACACGCTGACAGACAACTAACTGCTATTCAATCTATTAGAGTCAAAACTGTATTTTTTTTAAAAATGTACACTACTGTTACACCAGATATGAGTTGCACTGGTGTGTCACTGTGCACTGGCAGGCCCTGAAATGCACACTCATGAAGGAAACTGACTGCTATTATATTACAGTCCAAAAAGTTTTTAGTTTTTTTTAAAATGCAAGCTATTGTGACACCATTGAGTGAGTGGTGGCACTGGGCAGGCCCTGAAACGCACACTAGTGAAGGAAACTGACTGCTATTATATTACGGTCAAAAAAGTTTTGTTTTTGTTAAATGCAAGCTATTGGGACACCAGTGAGTGAATGGTGGCACTGGGCAAGTGGGCACAGTATACGCTGCGAGCCTGAGACACACGCTGGCAGACAACTAACTGCTATTCAATCTATAACAGTCAAATTTTTTATTTATTTTTTAAATTACACTACTGTTACACCAGATATGAGTTGCACTGGTGTGACACTGTGCCCTGGCATACCCTGAAATGCACACTCGTGAAGGAAACTGACTGCTATTATATTACAGTCCAAAACGTTTTTTGTTTTTGTTTAAATCCAAGCTATTGTGACACCAGTGAGTGAGTGGTGGCACTGGGAAGGCCCTGAAATGCACAATAGTGAAGGAAACTGACTGCTATTATATTACAGTCAAAAAGTTTAGTTTTTTTTTTAAATGCAAGCTATTGGGACACCAGTGAGTGAGTGGTGGCACTGGGCAGGCCCTGAAATGCACACTAGTGAAGGAAACTGACTGCTATTATATTACAGTCAAAAAGGTTTTTTTTTTAAATGCAAGCTAGTGTGACACCAGATATGAGTGGTGGCACTGGGCAAGTGGGCACAGTATACGCTGCGAGCCTGAGACACACGCTGGCAGACAACTAACTGCTATTCAATCTATAACAGTCAAATTTTTTATTTATTTTTTTAAAGTATTCTACTGTTAAACCAGATATGAGTTGCACTGGTGTGACACTGTGCCCTGGCAGGCCCTGAAATGCACACTAGTGAAGGAAACTGACTGCTATTATATCACAGTCCAAAAATTATTTATTTATTTTAAATGCAAGCTATTGTGACACCAGTGAGTGAGTGGTGGCACTAAGCAGGCCCTGAAACGCACACTAGTGAAGGAAACTGACTGCTATTATATTACAGTCAAAAAGTTTAGTTTTTTTTAAATGCAAGCTATTGGGACACCAGTGAGTGAATGGTGGCACTGGGCACAGTATACGCTGTGAGCCTGACACACACGCTGGCAGACAACTAACTGCTATTCAATCTATTACAGTCAAAATTGTATTTTTTTTTAAAAAAAATGTACACTACTGTTACACCAGATATGAGTTGCACTGGTGTGACACTGTGCCCTGGCAGGCCCTGAAACGCACACTCGTGAAGGAAACTGACTGCTATTATATTACAGTCCAAAAAGTTTTTTGTTTTTTTTAAATGCAAGCTATTGTGACACCAGTGAGTGAGTGGTGGCACTGGGCAGGCCCTGAAACGCACACTAGTGAAGGAAACTGACTGCTATTATATTACAGTCAAAAAAGTTTAGTTTTTTTTAAATGCAAGCTATTGGGACACCAGTGAGTGAGTGGTGGCACTGGGAAGGCCCTGAAATGCACACTAGTGAAGGAAACTGACTGCTATTATATTACAGTCAAAAAGTTTAGTTTTTTTTTTAAATGCAAGCTATTGGGACACCAGTGAGTGAGTGGTGGCACTGGGCAGGCCCTGAAATGCACACTAGTGAAGGAAACTGACTGCTATTATATTACAGTCCAAAAAGTTTTTTTTGTTAAATGCAAGCTATTGTGACACCAGATATGAGTGGTGGCACTGGGAAGGCCCTGAAATGCACACTAGTGAAGGAAACTGACTGCTATTATATTACAGTCAAAAAGTTTAGTTTTTTTTTTTTTTTAAATGCAAGCTATTGGGACACCAGTGAGTGAGTGGTGGCACTGGGCAGGCCCTGAAATGCACACTAGTGAAGGAAACTGACTGCTATTATATTACAGTCCAAAAATTTTTTTTGTTAAATGCAAGCTATTGTGACACCAGATATGAGTGGTGGCACTGGGCACGTGGGCACAGTATACGCTGCGAGCCTAACACACACGCTGGCAGACAACTAACTGCTATTCAATCTATTAGAGTCAAAATTGTATTTTTTAAAAAAATGTATACTACTGTTACACCAGATATGAGTTGCACTGGTGTGACAATGTGCCCTGGCAGGCCCTGAAACGCACACTAGTGAAGGAAACTGACTGCTATTATATTACAGTCCAAAAAGTTTTTTTTTGTTAAATGCAAGCTATTGTGACACCAGATATGAGTGGTGGCACTGGGCAAGTGGGCACAGTATACGCTGTGAGCCTGACACACACGCTGGCAGACAACTAACTGCTATTCAATCTATTACAGTCAAAATTGTATTTTTTTTTAAAAATGTACACTACTGTTACACCAGATATGAGTTGCACTGGTGTGACACTGTGCCCTGGCAGGCCCTGAAATGCACACTCGTGAAGGAAACTGACTGCTATTATATTACAGTCCAAAAAGTTTTTTGTTTTTTTTAAATGCAAGCTATTGTGACACCAGTGAGTGAGTGGTGGCACTGGGCAGGCCCTGAAACGCACACTAGTGAAGGAAACTGACTGCTATTATATTACAGTCAAAAAAGTTTAGTTTTTTTTTTAATGCAAGCTATTGGGACACCAGTGAGTGAGTGGTGGCACTGGGCACGTGGGCACAGTATACGCTGCGAGCCTGACACACACGCTGGCAGACAACTAACTGCTATTCAATCTATTAGAGTCAAAATTTTATTTTTTTAAAAAATGTATACTACTTCACAGTGACAGACCAAACTCCGTATTTAACGCACCGCAAACAGTCCATTTCCACAACCGCAAACTCCCCATTTGCACAAGGTTGGATACCAAGCTAGCCATGTCCCGTTCCTTGTCCTCACTGATGTCATTGAAGGTCTCTTTCTCCACCCAGCCACATACAAAACCAAGGGTCCCCGAAATGTGACAACAAGCCCCCTGGGACGCCTGCTGTGTTTGGTCTTCCACCTCCTCAAAGCCACCTTCCTCCTCTGACTCCTCTTCTTCAGACTCCTCTCTCTGCGTTGCCTCTCTCTGTGTTATTATAAGGTGTGTTAAGTAGTACTATTCTTATCAGTTTAATCCCTGTCGTGTCCCCTATCAGTGGACGTGTATATGGCAGCGATTTTAGGAACCGTGAGATAGAAAAAGATGCTTGGTCGGTCCTCCTAACTGGAGACTGTGTTGCTGTACGGGTGGCAGGTGGAGCCATTTATAAAGTACCCACTGCCAAGGTACATTTGAATTGTGGAGCGGGGCACGGAAACGTGGAGGTGGGGCAGGCAGGACCTACACGCTGACGTTATTTTGGGCAACGACCTGGGGGAGCTGACTTCAGCTTTTGTTCCTCAAACCGCAGTACAAGAGGCGTATCCGGTTGTGACCTGGCAGCAGGCCCGCACTACAGCTCCGCCTTACCACTCTGAGGATCAGGTAAGCAATGTACTCCCCATGCCCAATGTCACACCCTGGACATTACCCCTAGAATTCGGTTCTGAAGTGGCCCTAGATCCCTCCCTGCAGATCTACAAAGATCGTATTAATAAAGACCAGGCAGGATTAGAAGGGGAAAGGTACACCTGGGACAAGGGGCTGCTGTAGAAAAAATAGTGTCCGGATCCATTCCCTTACCCATAAAGCAATTGATAGTGCTGAGAAAATATAGACTGGAGTTATTACGCATCGCCCACGACATTCCCCTGTCTGGGCACTTAAGGATCAGCCGTACTAAGCACAGGCTGACCCAGAACTTCTTCTGGCTAGATATCTCACAGGACGTCAGGCTATACTGCCAGACCTGTGATACCTGCCAGAGGGTAGGGAAGAGGGGAGACTGATACAAAGCCCGGCTCCGTTCTCTTCCCATAATTGAGGTTCCGTTCAGTAGGGTAGCGTTAGATATTATAGGACCCCTATCCAAGACCAGCCCCTCCGGCCAGGGCCGGTGCAAGGGTTTTTGCCGCCCTAGGCAAAAGTAAAGTTTGCCGCCCCCCCCATATGACATCACAATGCCCCATGTTAACTAACGCAAGTGCTGCAGTGCCGCCGTGTGTACAGTTTAAAAGGCCTGCAGGGACAGGCTATAGACACCAGAACCACTACATTAAGCTGCAGTGGTTCTGGGGACTAAAGTCTCCCTTTAATGTGAGGTAAATTAGAGATTAGTGCCACGAATAATATACTAGATTGCCTACTTACAATCAGATGAGGATGGTGATGGGCTCTAGCTGCAGTTTGGCTCCACTCGTCTGGTGTAGAACAGGCTCTCTGGAGGCTGTTTGTGTTCTGGGAGAACGGAAAGCAGCTCCATTTTTTTAAAGGGCCTTTACACAGCTCATGGTCTGGGCCCCAGGGTCCACCTTCATGTTCCACCAAATAGTTTGTTCACAGGAGTAGGGGATGTCCTGATATGTGTGTAAGGAATGCATGTGTTTGTATGTACGGGATGCAGTGTGTGCGTCTGTAAGGGGTGCACTGAGTGTGTGTAAGGGGTGCATTGAGTGTGTGTAAGGAATGCATTGTGTGTTTCTGTGTGTGTAAGGGATGCATTGTATGTAAGGGTTGAATTGCTTGTGTGTGTGTGTGTGTCTGTGTTTGTAATGCATTGTGTGTTTTTCTGTGTGCAAGGGGTGCATTGTGTGTGTGTGATGGATGTCAATCTCTCCCTCCTCCCTTGTCACTCTCTTCTCCCCCTCTCCCCCCCTCGTCACTCTCTTCTCTCCCCCCCTTGTCCCTCTCTTCTCTCCCCTCCCTTGTCACTCTCTTCTCCCCTGTGTGTCCCTCTCTTCTCCCCCCTCCCTTGTCACTCTCTTCTCCCCTCCCCACTCTCATTCCCCCTCCTAACCCCGTCAATTCCACTCCCTGTCAATTACTTCCCCCCCACCTTGTCAATTTATTTCCCCCCCTTTCAATTTATTCCCCCCACCCTGCCTGTCCATTTATTCCCCCACCCTCCCTGTCCATTTACCCCCCCCTGTCCACTTATTCCCTCCTCCCTGTCCATTTATTCCCCCCCTCCCTGTCCATTTATTCCCCCCCTGTCCATTTATTCCCCCCCATCCTGTCCATTTATTCCCCCACTCCCTGTCCATTTATTCTCCCTGTCCATTTATTCCCCCCCCCTGTCCATTTATTTCTCCCCCTCCCTGTCCATTTATTTCTCCCCCCTCCCTGTCCATTTATTTCCCCCCTCCCTCTCCATTTATTTCTCCCCCCTCCCTCTCCATTTATTTCTCCTCCCCCCCTCTCTCTACATTTATTTCTCCTCCCCCCCTCCCTCTCCATTTATTTCCCCCCCCTCTCCATTTATTTCTCCTGCCCGCCCTCCCTCCCTCTCCATTTATTCCCCCCCCATTTATTTCTCCCCCCCTCCCTCCCTCTCCATTTATTTCTACCCCCCCTTCCTTTATTCCCCCCACCCTCCCCTACCTTTGTTGTAGCGTGGCCGAGCTCTGTACTGTCCGTGGGTACAGGGAGCTTTTGTTTCCTTTACCCGGCCGGACTAAAAGGAAGTGAACACTCAGTGTTCACTTCCTGTTAGTCCGTCCGGGTACAGGAGACAAAAGCTCCCTGTACCGGCGGATCATACAGGGCTCGGCCACGCTACAGTGAGGGAATGACAGGAGGGAGCACTGAGTGCTTCCCTCCTGTCAGCTCCTCTCTTCATGCTGCGCCCGGGCGGTGCGCCCTCATGGACGCACCAGCCCGGGCGAAGCTGCAGCCGCCTGAGGCTCTCTACAGAGCGCTCGGGCAGCTGCAGCATTAGGGGGGCCGGCGCTCCTGGCGGCGCCCCTTCCCAAGGGGCGCCCTAGGCGGCTGCCTAGTCCGCCTTAATGGTAGCGCCGGCCCTGCCTCCGGCAAGAAATATGTACTGACCGTGGTGGACTATGCCACCAGGTACCCAGAAGCAATAGCTTTGACTAATGTGCACGCAGAGACGGTAGCGGATGCCCTGATGTGAACATGTTTCCGGGTGTGATTTCCCAATGAAATTATTTTGGATAAGGGCACCTAGTTTACCGCCGAAGTCGCACAACAACTCTGGAAGGTATGTGGGGTTCAGCAAATACTGAACTCCGCTTATCACCCCCAGTCCAATGGGCTCTGTGAACGGTTTAATGGAACACTTAAACAGATGATCCGTACGTTCATAGACACTCAGACTTGGAAAGGTTCCTATCCCACTTGATGTTTGCCTATAGGGAAGTACCTCTGGAATACACTGGGTTCTCTCCTCGAACTATTATTTGTGAGGAGAGTGAGGGGCCCCCTAGATTTAATTAGGGAACACTGGGAGGGAGACAAGACTGTTAGCGGCACCCCCATCATACCCTATGTGCTAGAGTTTAGGAACCGCCTGGAGATGCTGACCCAGAACGTACACGACAACCTCCCGGCGGCCCAGCACAGGAAGCACAGATGGTATGATAAGGGAGCCAGGGACCGCAGCT
This sequence comes from Pelobates fuscus, assembly GCF_036172605.1. Taxonomy (NCBI): domain Eukaryota; kingdom Metazoa; phylum Chordata; class Amphibia; order Anura; family Pelobatidae; genus Pelobates; species Pelobates fuscus. The sequence continues at coordinate 411,909,971 of NC_086319.1, read as the reverse complement.
TTAAGGTGGGGCAAAAGGTGCTAATTTGGCGACCCGTCCACAAGGACAAGCTGCAGGCTTCCTAGCAGGCCCCATACAAGGTGGTAGAGCAGGTTTGTGATACCACCTTTGTAATCGGTCCGGTCACAGACACGGGAGGCAAGCGCATGCTCCATGTGAACATGCTCAAGCCATACCACGAGCGCATGGAAGAGGTAACTGCGATCTGTGCACTTGCTACTGAAAATTATGATAATTTGCCACTCCCAGATCTCATGGACCAAGAGGGCCAGAGCGGAGACCTGGGAGAAGTACAGTTAGGAGAATGGTTAGACCCCCAGGAGCGAACCCAGGTCCAAAGACTAATCCAGGACAAAGGGGCCATGTTTCCCAACCTACCTGGGTACACTCCGTTAACCACTCACAAAGTTGAAACCCTAGACCAGACCCCCCCTTCGCCAAACCGCCTATCGCATATCCGAAGCAGTTAAATTAAATATGCGGAAAGAAATTGAGGAAATGCTGCAGTTCGGGGTGATTGAACAGCTCCTGGGCCTCCCCGGTAGTACTAGTACTGAAACGGGACGGCACGACCCGTTTCTGTGTGGACTACCGGAGGCTAAACGATAAAACAACCTCATACGCCTACCCTATGCCCTGGATAGACGAGATCCTAGACAAAATGGCCAGAGGCCAGTACCTCACCACAATAGACCTGTGCAAGGGGTACTGGCAAATTCCATTAGCCAAGGACGCCATCCCCAAGTCCGCATTTGTCACCCCGTTTGGTCTGCATCAATTTAAGGTCATGCCATTCGGGATAAAGAATGCCCCGGCTAACTTTCAGAGGATGGTAGATTGGCTACTGGATGGGTTTCAGAAGTATGCCTGCGCCTACTGGGATGATATACCCATTTTTAGCTGCTGCTGGGCCGAACATCTGACCCACATAGGAGCCGGACTAGACCGGATTAGGGAGGCCGGACTGACCCTAAAGCCCAGTAAGTGCCATATAGGAATGGCAGAAGTTCAATACTTAGGGCACAGAGTCGGGAGCCTGCTACAGAAACCAGAACCCGCTAAAATAGAGGCAGTTGCCAAGTGGCCAACACCCCGCACTAAAATCCAGGTCCTCGCATTCCTGGGTACCGCAGGGTACTACAGGAAATTCATAGCTAATTACAGCACCCTAGCTAAACCTCTCATCTAACACATAAAAACCTCCCCAAGATAGTAGTATGGGCCCCAGCGTGTGAACAGACCTTCCAACAGCTCAAGACGGCGCTCATTAAATCACCTGTACTTTCTGCTCCTGATCCAACTAAACGCTTTCTCGTCCATACAGACGCTTCTATGTTTGGATTGGGAGCAGTACTGAGCCAAGTCGGAGCAGATGGCAGTGAGCAACCCGGGGCTTATCTAAGCCAGAAACGTTTACCCAGGGAAGTAGATACACTGCCATTGAAAAGGAGTGCCTGGCGGTGGTGTGGGCCCTCAAAAAGCTGCAACCTTACTTGTATGGACACACTATCGCCCTGGGAAGCAAAATGGCAATGCTGACGGGATATCCAGACAAACAGACCTTGAACAGTGATCTGTGAGTACTCCTACGATCCTGACCTGCTTCAGGACGTCCTGTAAGCCTGGGTACTTATGCACAAAGCGTTGTATGTCAGATTACACACATGTGCCATGCACGGCACATGTGTCAACTTGCCCAAATTCAATGCCACCAACAAATTTATTCCGTTGTCACAAACCACTTTGCCGATTTCCAGTTGGTGCGGAGTCAGCCACTTTTCCATCTGTGAAAAAAAGTTTTGTTGGCCTATGAGATTCTCAAATGTGGACGGACAGGGAGGGGGTAACCCTCAGGGTATAAAGTGAAAAGGGAAGACGAGGCTGTCCTTCTGAAATACCTAATATGAGGATGTAGGTTAAAGACAAGATCTTCCTAAATAGTTAGGAGCCACAAAACATTTGGGGTAATTGTGGTGTATTAGAGCAAAAAAAGCGTTAAAACAATACTTTAATAGGGGAATAAACAATCCTAACTAAAACAGTCACCAATTTAAATAGCAGTAGTGTGATGGTTAGCTAACAACTAGCAATCAGACTTCCTAGCATAGGAAAAATCGGGATGGATAGGTAGGGGGGGTAGACATAGAGGGGAAGACACAACTTAAAAAGTGGACACAGGCTGTGTAATGATCCAAACCTGTGTGCACAGATATGTATACTATTGGTACCTAGTGGAGGTCAACACATAGAATATCGGGCTACACTATAGGTAGAGACAAGTGTCAAAATGGTGTAGCGTGTTAAACTTATAACTAGGTAAATACTCCAATGGATACTTAGAATAAGGTAATGTATCGAGAGAACCTCTTATCAAGAACAGATATGCTGCTTATTACTAGCTACTTCCGATAGGGGGGATAACCGTGTGTACCCTGTATACCGTGGTAAGTATACGGTACAGTTACCCTATCCACAGGAGTTATAAGTGCGTGGATGCTGCTGTACTCCGTGCGGTAAGAGACAAATTACTGACAAGATTAGAGTGACTGGGGAAATGTATTAGTTTCCCTCAATTTCCCACGGCTAAGCCCTGTGGGGAAATATGACCCTCAGTTGGGCAGCACGAGAGGCAATACCGGTCTACCGAGTCGGAGAGACCTGAACACACGGTGGCTGTTTTGTTGCTGAGCGGGTTACACTCTATTGGGCAACTCGGGAGGTATATAGGTCTCCCGGGTCGGAGAGACCTGAGTACCTGAGCACTCCGTGGTAGCTTTGGTGCTGAACAGGAGCTCGTTTACCTCTTTGATTAGTGCTTAATGATGGAGTGTCAATTTCCCACAGCTAAGCACTGTGGGGAAATATGACCCTCAGTTGGGCAGCACGAGAGGCAATAACGGTCTCCCGAGTCGGAGAGACCTGAACACACCGTGGCTGCTTTGTTGCTGAGCGGGTTACACTCTATTGGGCAACTCGGGAGGTATATAGGTCTCCCGGGTCAGAGAGACCTGAGCACTCCGTGGTAGCTTTGGTGCTGAACAGGAGCTGCTGTCCGTAATATATTGTAATATAGTGATAGCGGCTAGGAAGGGCGGCCCAACTCCTATCGTTAGATAATTTTCTAATTATAGTATTTAGAGGTAAGGAGCAGAGAAAAGTCAGAAAGATGCCTTCAAGGGCATCGGTTATAGTAAAGCAGAGGTGAAACTGATTAGTTAACAAGGGAAGTAGCGTTAAGTACAAGTAGCCGAATAAGTAGATTGATCATACAGTGTATAAGAGAGACAACGGTCTATCTATCACTAATCATACACCGTGTAATCGCTTAACCAAAAACGGTCTGATGCCTTGGTCGGAATCTCGAACAAATAGAGTAATTTGTAGCGAGTAGTGACAGGACCGCTTAGGTATCTGTTGCAGTTTAGACTGGTGTCGGAAGGACCCGACGCGCGTTTCGCCCTGTTTAGGGGCTCGTCAGGGGGAAATGACTACCTCCAGTGGTGGAGTTTAAAAATACCGCCCTGGCAGCTGATTGGTCGAGTTTCTAGTGACAGGGGAAGAAAAACTACGGAAGCTTAGTAAAGTCAAAACTAGTAAGTTTGATTTAAAGACACAGACATACCAAAATTATTGTGTATGTGTCTTTCTCAAGTTTGACATTTTAGATAGCAAACATGACACATTCATATCCCTTTAGTAAGTGGTACAAAAGGGGGGGGGGTGACTAGAATATTTAGTAGTTGGAGATTCTATTTGAGTAATGATGGAATATTAGTTCGTCATCATCTCCTGATAAGGTCAATTATTGAGTGTCAATGTGAGGGCAATCTACTAAATAGCTCGGGGTGATCTTGTTAAAAAGATGTGAAATAGAGATCTAGTGGTGGTAATATTCCAGTGATTACTGAGAATAGTATTAGTTACCACGGTAGGTTACTCATCACTATAAAATCTGTGGGAAACAAATTATGTGTTACCAATTCTTGGTAAGTACCCAGTGGATGAGGAGTGATTATCACAGATACGCTGTTACCTAAGGTCACTGGTGAATAAATGGCGTATAGTTAAAGTCTTCGTTAAGGCCATGAGGTGCTAAGGTTTTGAAGGTGAAGATCCAGTGTGATTCTTTTTGTAGTAGGATTTTGTTGAAATCACCTTTCCTTGGGTTAGGCATCAATTTTTCGATTGCCTGAAATCGTAAGTTATCACTGTTTCCATGATGAAAGTTGACAATATGTCTTGCTACTGTGGTCGGAGTGACAGTATTCTTGATTGAGTTGATGTGTTGCAAGACTCTTCTTCTGAATTGTTGGAAAGTCTTGCCTATGTACTGAATACCACAGCTGCATGTGATCAGGTATATCAAGCGGGTAGTACCACAGTTTATCAAAGCGTTGGTAACTACCTTGACTTGCGTTTGGGTGGAGATTACTGATTTGGTAGGTGTAATGTACTGGCAGGCCTTGCAGTGGCCGCACTTATAGGTTCCTTTTAGATCCGAGAGCCAATTTGATGGTGCTGAAGGGGTGGAGAGATGGCTATGAACCAATTGGTCCTGTAAGTTGGGTGGTCTCCGTGCTGTCAGAGACGGGTGGCTAGGTAGTATTTTTTGAAGAACCGGGTCGTGCTGTAATATGGGCCAATTCCTTTTGAAGATGTTGGTCATGCATTCCCAACCTTGGTCGAAGGTGGCAATACACCGGGGGGTCCTAGAGTCTTGTACAGGTCTGGTAGAGTGAAGGCTCGTATGTCGATCGGTACATTTGGCTCGTTGGAAAGCCCGCTTAAGAACCCGGTTGGGGTATTGGAGTTCTTTAAAGCGTGTTTTTAGGAGTTGGCATTCCTTATAAAAGGTCTCGTCTTCTGAGCAGTTCCGTCTTGCCCTCAAATATTGACCATATGGGATGGATGCTTTGAGACGGTAGGGATGGTGACTGGTCCAATGCAATAGGCTATTCGTGGATGTTTCTTTTCTGAACAGTTCAGTCTGGATTGTGCCATCTTGTCCCAAGATGATCTTTAGGTCCAGGAACACTAACTGGTGCTCATCGATCACGTGTGTGAGGCTAAGGTTAATGTCATTGTCATTTAACATCTTGACAAAGTCTTCGAACATGGTGACGGAGCCTGTCCATAGGAGCAACATATCATCTATATACCGATGCCAGGTTAAGATGAATTGATGGAACTTGCTGAACTTGGTGGTAGTGGCAACATGATGTTCCCACCATCCCAGGAATAAATTAGCGTACGTGGGAGCGCAAGCTGTCCCCATGGCGGTGCCGGAGATCTGAAGGTAGTAGGAGCCGTTGAACACAAAGTAATTGTGTGTCAAGATGAACTCGAGTGCGGCTAGGATGAAATTCTTTTGTTCGTCATTATATGAGGTGTTGTTGAGAAAGAACCTACAGGCCCTTAATCCCATCTGGTGAGGTATGTTGGTGTAGAGGGAGACCACGTCAAGGCTAGCCAGTTGTGTATATGGGGGGACAGTCCTGTCCAGTAGCATGAGTAACGTCGATTTTGTGTCCTGGAGGTAAGAGGGTAGCTTAAGCACTAGGGGATGTAGAATTTTTTCAATGAATTTACTCAAGCCTTCAGTCAGACATTTGTTCCCAGAGACGATGGGTCTACCCGGAGGGGGTCGGATACCCTTATGCACCTTGGGTAAACAGTAAAAGGTCGCAATGGTGGGGGTTCTGTTAGGGTGTAGAAACTTAAATTCATCTTGGTTGATAATTTGTTGCTTTAGGGCATCATTTAGAAGTGTTTCTAGTTCAGTGACAAAGGTGCTGGTAGGGTCTGAGGGAAGTATTCTGTAGTAGGTAGTGTCATTCAAATGAGACATACACATGAGGGTATAGTCAGAGCGGTTGAGGAGCACAATATTACCGCCTTTATCGGCTGGTTTGATAATCAGGTCAGGTTGTTTTTGTAGATCTTTAAGGGCTCTGCGCTCTGAAAAACTCAAATTGCTGTCTCTACGGTTCGTATTGATGTTAGTTTCAAATTCATTGAGTGACATCTGGAGAAATAGGTCGACATGTGGGGTATCGGAAAGACGAGGAGTAAAAAGACTTGATGGTTTGAAGTCTGTCAGGGGTCTCATAGGGTTATTTTCTTGTAGGAGACTATCTAATGTTTTGGACAGTTCATAGTCCTGAGGAGATAGACCCAGTTCGTTTGCTGCTGCTTGGTCTTTTTTAGTGTGCATAATATTGAGGGCCAATTTTCTTCCAAAAAGGTTGAGATCTTTGGCCCAGTTGAATTTATTGCATAAGGGTGTCGGTACAAAGGATAATCCTTTGTTCAGCAAACTCGTGTGATGTACAGAGAGTTGGAATTCAGAAAGATTAATTATTCTCATAGTTGTTGCTGTCTTTGGTTCCGGTTTTGGGACTTGTATGACCAACGGTCTCTGTCTCTCAGGCGCCCCCGCAGTTGGTGTGGCTGTACCTGGTCTAAAAAAGGGTTTGAAGTGGAGGCAGTTGGTTCCGGATTATTGGTGTCGCCTGTAATGGGAATGTCAAGGAATGAGACCGTTTTGTCTAGATTCCTGAGTATGCTTTTGTTCGGGTTAGGTTGTGAGCTAAAGTCTCTTGGACGTGACCTGTTCCTTGCATTCGGGGGTCTCCGTCTGTTGACAGGGTATTGGTCCTGGTCTGACCAATCTGTTTCTCCAGATGATGATCCCCTAGAAGTGTTTCTGCGTTTGATATTGGTTTGCCTAAAGATGTTGCCGTTTTTGAAATCTTTATAATCTCTTTGAAATTTATTATGTTTTTTGGTTTTCAAGTGTTGTTTGTAATTGGTGATATTTTGCTGTAATTTAATTTCCATAGATGGATAGAGGTCATCAGTTTTGTGGTTTTTGATTTGGGTAATCTCACTTTTTAATTTAAGATTGCAGGCTTCAAAGTTGTCGGTTTCTAATTTGACCAAGAAATCCATAAGTTTAAAGGAGCAGCTTAGGAGGATCGAGTTCCATTCTCCAAGCTGTTCCTCGGTTTGCACTTTATCTGGCAGTAAAATCTCTGGGCGTAGGCCTCTCGGTACTAATTTTTGTTCTAAGTACTGTCTGAGGCTTGTAAGTTCCCAGAAACTTTTAATTTGTTCCTGGTATGATTTTTGGATTTCAAAGAATGCTGAGTTAATATTATCCTTGCTGATGCCATGCGAGGATAAGGGGTTAGTGGAAAACACGTTGGTAATTTCCTCTTGGCCTAGATTAGGGTCACCTAGTTTATCCAGGAGGTCGGTCATTAGTGATGATGAGGTTAGGAATAGAAGGGCACGAAGACAAACTAGTGGAGAGCTAAATGACCACCATTAATTGTTATGTAGAGAGGCTTGTTAGCATGGCCAAATTTGGTATTGAAACCTGAAATTAACGTAATGAAAAAAAGTTTTGTTGGCCTATGAGATTCTCAAATGTGGACGGACAGGGAGGGGGTAACCCTCAGGGTATAAAGTGAAAAGGGAAGACGAGGCTGTCCTTCTGAAATACCTAATATGAGGATGTAGGTTAAAGACAAGATCTTCCTAAATAGTTAGGAGCCACAAAACATTTGGGGTAATTGTGGTGTATTAGAGCAAAAAAAGCGTTAAAACAATACTTTAATAGGGGAATAAACAATCCTAACTAAAACAGTCACCAATTTAAATAGCAGTAGTGTGATGGTTAGCTAACAACTAGCAATCAGACTTCCTAGCATAGGAAAAATCGGGATGGATAGGTAGGGGGGGTAGACATAGAGGGGAAGACACAACTTAAAAAGTGGACACAGGCTGTGTAATGATCCAAACCTGTGTGCACAGATATGTATACTATTGGTACCTAGTGGAGGTCAACACGTAGAATATCGGGCTACACTATAGGTAGAGACAAGTGTCAAAATGGTGTAGCGTGTTAAACTTATAACTAGGTAAATACTCCAATGGATACTTAGAATAAGGTAATGTATCGAGAGAACCTCTTATCAAGAACAGATATGCTGCTTATTACTAGCTACTTCCGATAGGGGGGATAACCGTGTGTACCCTGTATACCGTGGTAAGTATACGGTACAGTTACCCTATCCACAGGAGTTATAAGTGCGTGGATGCTGCTGTACTCCGTGCGGTAAGAGACAAATTACTGACAAGATTAGAGTGACTGGGGAAATGTATTAGTTTCCCTCAATTTCCCACGGCTAAGCCCTGTGGGGAAATATGACCCTCAGTTGGGCAGCACGAGAGGCAATACCGGTCTACCGAGTCGGAGAGACCTGAACACACGGTGGCTGTTTTGTTGCTGAGCGGGTTACACTCTATTGGGCAACTCGGGAGGTATATAGGTCTCCCGGCTCGGAGAGACCTGAGTACCTGAGCACTCCGTGGTAGCTTTGGTGCTGAACAGGAGCTCGTTTACCTCTTTGATTAGTGCTTAATGATGGAGTGTCAATTTCCCACAGCTAAGCACTGTGGGGAAATATGACCCTCAGTTGGGCAGCACGAGAGGCAATAACGGTCTCCCGAGTCGGAGAGACCTGAACACACCGTGGCTGCTTTGTTGCTGAGCGGGTTACACTCTATTGGGCAACTCGGGAGGTATATAGGTCTCCCGGGTCAGAGAGACCTGAGCACTCCGTGGTAGCTTTGGTGCTGAACAGGAGCTGCTGTCCGTAATATATTGTAATATAGTGATAGCGGCTAGGAAGGGCGGCCCAACTCCTATCATTAGATAATTTTCTAATTATAGTATTTAGAGGTAAGGAGCAGAGAAAAGTCAGAAAGATGCCTTCAAGGGCATCGGTTATAGTAAAGCAGAGGTGAAACTGATTAGTTAACAAGGGAAGTAGCGTTAAGTACAAGTAGCCGAATAAGTAGATTGATCATACAGTGTATAAGAGAGACAACAGTCTATCTATCACTAATCATACACCGTGTAATCGCTTAACCAAAAACGGTCTGATGCCTTGGTCGGAATCTCGAACAAATAGAGTAATTTGTAGCGAGTAGTGACAGGACCGCTTAGGTATCTGTTGCAGTTTAGACTGGTGTCGGAAGGACCCGACGCGCGTTTCGCCCTGTTTAGGGGCTCGTCAGGGGGAAATGACTACCTCCAGTGGTGGAGTTTAAAAATACCGCCCTGGCAGCTGATTGGTCGAGTTTCTAGTGACAGGGGAAGAAAAACTAGTAGATAGACCTATATACCTCCCGAGTTGCCCAATAGAGTGTAACCCGCTCAGCAACAAAACAGCCACCGTGTGTTCAGGTCTCTCCGACTCGGTAGACCGGTATTGCCTCTCGTGCTGCCCAACTGAGGGTCATATTTCCCCACAGGGCTTAGCCGTGGGAAATTGAGGGAAACTAATACATTTCCCCAGTCACTCTAATCTTGTCAGTAATTTGTCTCTTACCGCACGGAGTACAGCAGCATCCACGCACTTATAACTCCTGTGGATAGGGTAACTGTACCGTATACTTACCACGGTATACAGGGTACACACGGTTATCCCCCCTATCGGAAGTAGCTAGTAATAAGCAGCATATCTGTTCTTGATAAGAGGTTCTCTCGATACATTACCTTATTCTAAGTATCCATTGGAGTATTTACCTAGTTATAAGTTTAACACGCTACACCATTTTGACACTTGTCTCTACCTATAGTGTAGCCCGATATTCTACGTGTTGACCTCCACTAGGTACCAATAGTATACATATCTGTGCACACAGGTTTGGATCATTACACAGCCTGTGTCCACTTTTTAAGTTGTGTCTTCCCCTCTATGTCTACCCCCCCTACCTATCCATCCCGATTTTTCCTATGCTAGGAAGTCTGATTGCTAGTTGTTAGCTAACCATCACACTACTGCTATTTAAATTGGTGACTGTTTTAGTTAGGATTGTTTATTCCCCTATTAAAGTATTGTTTTAACGCTTTTTTTGCTCTAATACACCACAATTACCCCAAATGTTTTGTGGCTCCTAACTATTTAGGAAGATCTTGTCTTTAACCTACATCCTCATATTAGGTATTTCAGAAGGACAGCCTCGTCTTCCCTTTTCACTTTATACCCTGAGGGTTACCCCCTCCCTGTCCGTCCACATTTGAGAATCTCATAGGCCAACAAAACTTTTTTTCATTACGTTAATTTCAGGTTTCAATACCAAATTTGGCCATGCTAACAAGCCTCTCTACATAACAATTAATGGTGGTCATTTAGCTCTCCACTAGTTTGTCTTCGTGCCCTTCTATTCCTAACCTCATCATCACTAATGACCGACCTCCTGGATAAACTAGGTGACCCTAATCTAGGCCAAGAGGAAATTACCAACGTGTTTTCCACTAACCCCTTATCCTCGCATGGCATCAGCAAGGATAATATTAACTCAGCATTCTTTGAAATCCAAAAATCATACCAGGAACAAATTAAAAGTTTCTGGGAACTTACAAGCCTCAGACAGTACTTAGAACAAAAATTAGTACCGAGAGGCCTACGCCCAGAGATTTTACTGCCAGATAAAGTGCAAACCGAGGAACAGCTTGGAGAATGGAACTCGATCCTCCTAAGCTGCTCCTTTAAACTTATGGATTTCTTGGTCAAATTAGAAACCGACAACTTTGAAGCCTGCAATCTTAAATTAAAAAGTGAGATTACCCAAATCAAAAACCACAAAACTGATGACCTCTATCCATCTATGGAAATTAAATTACAGCAAAATATCACCAATTACAAACAACACTTGAAAACCAAAAAACATAATAAATTTCAAAGAGATTATAAAGATTTCAAAAACGGCAACATCTTTAGGCAAACCAATATCAAACGCAGAAACACTTCTAGGGGATCATCATCTGGAGAAACAGATTGGTCAGACCAGGACCAATACCCTGTCAACAGACGGAGACCCCCGAATGCAAGGAACAGGTCACGTCCAAGAGACTTTAGCTCACAACCTAACCCGAACAAAAGCATACTCAGGAATCTAGACAAAACGGTCTCATTCCTTGACATTCCCATTACAGGCGACACCAATAATCCGGAACCAACTGCCTCCACTTCAAACCCTTTTTTAGACCAGGTACAGCCACACCAACTGCGGGGGCGCCTGAGAGACAGAGACCGTTGGTCATACAAGTCCCAAAACCGGAACCAAAGACAGCAACAACTATGAGAATAATTAATCTTTCTGAATTCCAACTCTCTGTACATCACACGAGTTTGCTGAACAAAGGATTATCCTTTGTACCGACACCCTTATGCAATAAATTCAACTGGGCCAAAGATCTCAACCTTTTTGGAAGAAAATTGGCCCTCAATATTATGCACACTAAAAAAGACCAAGCAGCAGCAAACGAACTGGGTCTATCTCCTCAGGACTATGAACTGTCCAAAACATTAGATAGTCTCCTACAAGAAAATAACCCTATGAGACCCCTGACAGACTTCAAACCATCAAGTCTTTTTACTCCTCGTCTTTCCGATACCCCACATGTCGACCTATTTCTCCAGATGTCACTCAATGAATTTGAAACTAACATCAATACGAACCGTAGAGACAGCAATTTGAGTTTTTCAGAGCGCAGAGCCCTTAAAGATCTACAAAAACAACCTGACCTGATTATCAAACCAGCCGATAAAGGCGGTAATATTGTGCTCCTCAACCGCTCTGACTATACCCTCATGTGTATGTCTCATTTGAATGACACTACCTACTACAGAATACTTCCCTCAGACCCTACCAGCACCTTTGTCACTGAACTAGAAACACTTCTAAATGATGCCCTAAAGCAACAAATTATCAACCAAGATGAATTTAAGTTTCTACACCCTAACAGAACCCCCACCATTGCGACCTTTTACTGTTTACCCAAGGTGCATAAGGGTATCCGACCCCCTCCGGGTAGACCCATCGTCTCTGGGAACAAATGTCTGACTGAAGGCTTGAGTAAATTCATTGAAAAAATTCTACATCCCCTAGTGCTTAAGCTACCCTCTTACCTCCAGGACACAAAATCGACGTTACTCATGCTACTGGACAGGACTGTCCCCCCATATACACAACTGGCTAGCCTTGACGTGGTCTCCCTCTACACCAACATACCTCACCAGATGGGATTAAGGGCCTGTAGGTTCTTTCTCAACAACACCTCATATAATGACGAACAAAAGAATTTCATCCTAGCCGCACTCGAGTTCATCTTGACACACAATTACTTTGTGTTCAACGGCTCCTACTACCTTCAGATCTCCGGCACCGCCATGGGGACAGCTTGCGCTCCCACGTACGCTAATTTATTCCTGGGATGGTGGGAACATCATGTTGCCACTACCACCAAGTTCAGCAAGTTCCATCAATTCATCTTAACCTGGCATCGGTATATAGATGATATGTTGCTCCTATGGACAGGCTCCGTCACCATGTTCGAAGACTTTGTCAAGATGTTAAATGACAATGACATTAACCTTAGCCTCACACACGTGATCGATGAGCACCAGTTAGTGTTCCTGGACCTAAAGATCATCTTGGGACAAGATGGCACAATCCAGACTGAACTGTTCAGAAAAGAAACATCCACGAATAGCCTATTGCATTGGACCAGTCACCATCCCTACCGTCTCAAAGCATCCATCCCATATGGTCAATATTTGAGGGCAAGACGGAACTGCTCAGAAGACGAGACCTTTTATAAGGAATGCCAACTCCTAAAAACACGCTTTAAAGAACTCCAATACCCCAACCGGGTTCTTAAGCGGGCTTTCCAACGAGCCAAAGGTACCGATCGACATACGAGCCTTCACTCTACCAGACCTGTACAAGACTCTAGGACCCCCCGGTGTATTGCCACCTTCGACCAAGGTTGGGAATGCATGACCAACATCTTCAAAAGGAATTGGCCCATATTACAGCACGACCCGGTTCTTCAAAAAATACTACCTAGCCACCCGTCTCTGACAGCACGGAGACCACCCAACTTACAGGACCAATTGGTTCATAGCCATCTCTCCACCCCTTCAGCACCATCAAATTGGCTCTCGGATCTAAAAGGAACCTATAAGTGCGGCCACTGCAAGGCCTGCCAGTACATTACACCTACCAAATCAGTAATCTCCACCCAAACGCAAGTCAAGGTAGTTACCAACGCTTTGATAAACTGTGGTACTACCCGCTTGATATACCTGATCACATGCAGCTGTGGTATTCAGTACATAGGCAAGACTTTCCAACAATTCAGAAGAAGAGTCTTGCAACACATCAACTCAATCAAGAATACTGTCACTCCGACCACAGTAGCAAGACATATTGTCAACTTTCATCATGGAAACAGTGATAACTTACGATTTCAGGCAATCGAAAAATTGATGCCTAACCCAAGGAAAGGTGATTTCAACAAAATCCTACTACAAAAAGAATCACACTGGATCTTCACCTTCAAAACCTTAGCACCTCATGGCCTTAACGAAGACTTTAACTATACGCCATTTATTCACCAGTGACCTTAGGTAACAGCGTATCTGTGATAATCACTCCTCATCCACTGGGTACTTACCAAGAATTGGTAACACATAATTTGTTTCCCACAGATTTTATAGTGATGAGTAACCTACCGTGGTAACTAATACTATTCTCAGTAATCACTGGAATATTACCACCACTAGATCTCTATTTCACATCTTTTTAACAAGATCACCCCGAGCTATTTAGTAGATTGCCCTCACATTGACACTCAATAATTGACCTTATCAGGAGATGATGACGAACTAATATTCCATCATTACTCAAATAGAATCTCCAACTACTAAATATTCTAGTCACCCCCCCCCTTTTGTACCACTTACTAAAGGGATATGAATGTGTCATGTTTGCTATCTAAAATGTCAAACTTGAGAAAGACACATACACAATAATTTTGGTATGTCTGTGTCTTTAAATCAAACTTACTAGTTTTGACTTTACTAAGCTTCCGTAGTTTTTCTTCCCCTGTCACTAGAAACTCGACCAATCAGCTGCCAGGGCGGTATTTTTAAACTCCACCACTGGAGGTAGTCATTTCCCCCTGACGAGCCCCTAAACAGGGCGAAACGCGCGTCGGGTCCTTCCGACACCAGTCTAAACTGCAACAGATACCTAAGCGGTCCTGTCACTACTCGCTACAAATTACTCTATTTGTTCGAGATTCCGACCAAGGCATCAGACCGTTTTTGGTTAAGCGATTACACGGTGTATGATTAGTGATAGATAGACCGTTGTCTCTCTTATACACTGTATGATCAATCTACTTATTCGGCTACTTGTACTTAACGCTACTTCCCTTGTTAACTAATCAGTTTCACCTCTGCTTTACTATAACCGATGCCCTTGAAGGCATCTTTCTGACTTTTCTCTGCTCCTTACCTCTAAATACTATAATTAGAAAATTATCTAACGATAGGAGTTGGGCCGCCCTTCCTAGCCGCTATCACTATATTACAATATATTACGGACAGCAGCTCCTGTTCAGCACCAAAGCTACCACGGAGTGCTCAGGTCTCTCTGACCCGGGAGACCTATATACCTCCCGAGTTGCCCAATAGAGTGTAACCCGCTCAGCAACAAAGCAGCCACGGTGTGTTCAGGTCTCTCCGACTCGGGAGACCGTTATTGCCTCTCGTGCCGCCCAACTGAGGGTCATATTTCCCCACAGTGCTTAGCTGTGGGAAATTGACACTCCATCATTAAGCACTAATCAAAGAGGTAAACGAGCTCCTGTTCAGCACCAAAGCTACCACGGAGTGCTCAGGTACTCAGGTCTCTCCGAGCCGGGAGACCTATATACCTCCCGAGTTGCCCAATAGAGTGTAACCCGCTCAGCAACAAAACAGCCACCGTGTGTTCAGGTCTCTCCGACTCGGTAGACCGGTATTGCCTCTCGTGCTGCCCAACTGAGGGTCATATTTCCCCACAGGGCTTAGCCGTGGGAAATTGAGGGAAACTAATACATTTCCCCAGTCACTCTAATCTTGTCAGTAATTTGTCTCTTACCGCACGGAGTACAGCAGCATCCACGCACTTATAACTCCTGTGGATAGGGTAACTGTACCGTATACTTACCACGGTATACAGGGTACACACGGTTATCCCCCCTATCGGAAGTAGCTAGTAATAAGCAGCATATCTGTTCTTGATAAGAGGTTCTCTCGATACATTACCTTATTCTAAGTATCCATTGGAGTATTTACCTAGTTATAAGTTTAACACGCTACACCATTTTGACACTTGTCTCTACCTATAGTGTAGCCCGATATTCTACGTGTTGACCTCCACTAGGTACCAATAGTATACATATCTGTGCACACAGGTTTGGATCATTACACAGCCTGTGTCCACTTTTTAAGTTGTGTCTTCCCCTCTATGTCTACCCCCCCTACCTATCCATCCCGATTTTTCCTATGCTAGGAAGTCTGATTGCTAGTTGTTAGCTAACCATCACACTACTGCTATTTAAATTGGTGACTGTTTTAGTTAGGATTGTTTATTCCCCTATTAAAGTATTGTTTTAACGCTTTTTTTGCTCTAATACACCACAATTACCCCAAATGTTTTGTGGCTCCTAACTATTTAGGAAGATCTTGTCTTTAACCTTCATCCTCATATTAGGTATTTCAGAAGGACAGCCTCGTCTTCCCTTTTCACTTTTCCATCTGTGCATTCAGGGCGGACAGGAGTGCTGGTCCGGTGTGACTCTCTGCTTTTTCAGGCAAGTCAACTCAAAGACGGCGTGACACTGCCGTATCTGGGATGTGGAATAGTACCTGGGGAGCTGGGGGGGTGCCGTTGATGTGGAGCAAGACGCAGCAGCAGAAGAGGACTCAGCCGAGGAGGTTATGGAAGAGGATGGAGTAGGAGGAGTAGAGGAGGTGGCAGCAGGCCTGCCTGCAAGTTGTGGCGGTGTCACTAACTCCTCTGCAGAGCCACGCATTCCATGCTTGGCAGCCGTCAGCAGGTTTACCCAATGCGCAGTGTAGGTGATATACCTGCCCTGACCATGCTTTGCAGACCAGGTATCAGTGGTCAGATGGACCCTTGCCACAACACTGTGTGCCAGACATGCCATTACTTCCTTTTGCACAGTCGAGTACAGGTTGGGGATTGCCTTTTGTGCAAATAAATTTTGGCCGGGTACCTTCCACTGCGGTGTCCCAATAGCTACAAATTTTTTGAACGCCTCAGACTCCACCAGCTTGTATGGTAAAAGCTGGCGGGCTAATAGTTCAGACAAGCCAGGTGTCAGACGCTGGGCACGGGGGTGACTTTCTGATGCTTGCAGACAACTAACTGCTATTCAATGTATAACAGTGAAAAAAAGTTTTTGGGTTTTTAAATGAAATCTATTGTGACACCAGATAAGAGTGGCACTGTGCAGTGGCAGAGGTTTGCAGAGTACACGCTGGAGACCTGACACCCACTTGAAGACAAATAACTGCTATTCAATCTATAACAGTGAAACAAACTTTTGGTTTTTAAATGCAATCTATTGTGACACCAGATAAGAGTGGCAATGTGCATTGGGAGAGGTTGGCAGAGTACACGCTGAAGGCCTGACACACCCGCTTGAAGACAACTAACTGCTATTCAATCTATAACAGTGAAAAAAGTTTTTTCTTTTTAAAGGCACGCTAGTGTGACACCAGATATGAGTGGCAAAGTGGATTGGCAGAGGTTGGCAGAGTACACGCTGAAGGCCTGACACCCGCTTGAAGGACACTGACTGCTATTAGCTTACAGTGAAAAAGTTTTTTTCCTTTTAAAGGTACACTATTGTCACACCAGATATGAGTGGCAAAGTACACTGGAAGAGGTTGGCAGAGTACACGCTGAAGGCCTGACACACCCGCTTGAAGACAACTAACTGCTATTCAATCTATAACAGTGAAAAAAGTTTTTTCTTTTTAAAGGCACGCTAGTGTGACACCAGATATGAGTGGCAAAGTGGACTGGCAGAGGTTGGTAGAGTACACACCAGCTTGAAGGACACTGACTGCTATTAGCTTACAGTGAAATACTGTTTTTCTTTTTAAAGGCACGCTATTGTCACACCAGATATGAGTGGCAAAGTGGACTGGCAGAGGTTGGCAGAGTACACGCTGAAGGCCTGACACACCAGCTTGAAGGACACTGACTGCTATTAGCTGACAGTAAAAAACATTTTTTCTTTTTAAAGGCACGCTATTGTCACACCAGATATGAGTGGCAAAGTGGACTGGCAGAGGTTTGCAGAGTACACGCTGAAGGCCTGACACACCAGCTTGAAGGACAATGACTGCTATTAGCTTACAGTGAAAAACCTTTTTTTCTTTTTAAAGGCACGCTATTGTCACACCAGATATGAGTGGCAAAGTGGACTGGCAGAGGTTGGCAGAGTACACGCTGAAGGCCTGACACACCAGCTTGAAGGACACTGACTGCTATTAGCTGACAGTAAAAAACATTTTTTCTTTTTAAAGGCACGCTATTGTCACACCAGATATGAGTGGCAAAGTGGACTGGCAGAGGTTTGCAGAGTACACGCTGAAGGCCTGACACACCAGCTTGAAGGACAATGACTGCTATTAGCTTACAGTGAAAAACCTTTTTTTCTTTTTAAAGGCACGCTATTGTCACACCAGATATGAGTGGCAAATTGGACTGGCAGAGGTTGGCAGAGTACACGCTGAAGGCCTGACACATTAGCTTGAAGGACACTGACTGCTAATAGCTTACAGTGAAATACTTTTTTTCTTTTTAAAGGCACGCTATTGTCACACCAGATATGAGTGGCAAAGTGGACTGGCAGAGGTTGTCAGAGTACACGCTGAAGGCCTGACACACCAGCTTGAAGGACACTGACTGCTATTAGCTGACAGTGACAAACGTTTTTCTTTTGAAAGGCAAGCTATTGTGACACCAGATATGAGTGGTGGCACTGGGCAAGTGGGCACAGTATACACTGTGAGCCTGACACAGAAGCTGGCAGGCAGGCAACTGCAATTAGATTACACAGGGAAAAAAGCAGACTGTTGTTCTAGCCCTAAAAAGGGCTTTTTGGGGTGCTGTCCTTACAGCAGAGATCAGATGAGTCCTTCAGGACTGTAGTGGACACTGAATATCCTAGCCTAGCTATCCATTTCCCTATCAAATCAGCAGCAGCTACACTTTCCCTCCTCTCGCTAAGAATGCAGCTTCAGTATGAATCTAAAATGGATGCTGTACAGGAGTTGGGAGGGTCTGCTGCTAATTGGCTGGAATGTGTCTGCTGACCGTGAGGCACAGGGTCAAAGTTTACTCAATGATGACGAATAGGGGGCGGATCGAACCGCGCATATGTTCGCCCGCCATGGCGAACGCGAAAACGCTATGTTCGCCAGGAACTATTCGCCAGCGAACCGTTCAGTACATCACTAATAGAGAAGACTCACAAGAGCAAATTCAGAGGGTTCACCACAAGGTGAAAACCATTCATAAGTCTCAAAAATAGAGAGGCAACTTTTGACTTTGCCAAAAAACTTCTAACAAAGCCAGCCCGTTTCTGGAACAGCATTCTTTGGACAGATGAACCTACGATCAACCCATATCAGAACATTGGGAAGGTTAGGAACGGCTCATGATCCAAAGCATCACCTGTAAAAGACAATAGGGGCAGTGTGATGGTATGGGAATGCATGGCTTCCAATGGCACTGGGTCATTGATGATGTGACAGAAGCCAGAAACAGCCAAATCAATTCTGAAGTGTATAGGGATATATTGTCTGTTCAGAGTAAATATAAAATTCTGCAAAGTGAATCAGAGGGTGCTTCACTTTACAGATGGACAATTTACACTTTACAGATGGACAAACCCCATAGGTACAGTTAAAATTAATTTTGAACATAATTGTAAAAGTATTTATTTTCCCTAAGTGTCGGTAACCCTTTAATTTACCTTTACTTTACATTCTGAATGTCTCAGCGCTGCAGTGCAGCCCCTCACAATATGCTGAGTGTTACAGTAACTTTACTTACCTTGCAGGACCTACCTTGCCAAGCAAACTTTTCAGACACAGGGATCCCGAAGGAGGAGGCGTTCTGATGATTATGGAGCTGTGAGGTGAAAAGTCGTGGGAAGATAACAGGAAAGATCTAATCTATCACTACATTTAAATATACATTATAGATGTGTTCTGGATCATTACCTCATTACTATAAATTAAAACTAAAAGTAAAATAACAATAATCTTACCACTGCTCTTATCTGTTGTACCCAGGCAATGCAAGTCATAAACCAGACAACGGTTAATGAGTTCCTTCTCCTTGGATTTCAGAATCTTTATGGCTTCAAGATATATTTTTTTTTGGGAATCCTTGTTTCTTTCCTTGGGACAATATGTGGAAATCTTCTGATTATCTGGCTGGTGGCATCCGTCTGTAGTCTACAGTCTCCAATGTATTTCTTCTTAACACAACTGTCCTTTTCTGATTTAATTCTTACAACAACTATTGTACCCAACACACTTCATATTTTATGGGATGAAGGTGGAACTATTTCTTTTTCAGGTTGCATTTTTCAGTATTACTTTTTTGCTTGTTCTGAGGTCTCTGAATGTTTCCTTCTGTCCATTATGGCGTATGACCGATATCTGGCCATCTGTCACCCTCTGCGATATGTCACCTTAATGAACAATGTGCTTTGCATTAAACTTGCTATTGCGTCTTGGCTTTCAAGCTTTTCTATTGTATTGATTGACACAATATCAATAACTCAACTTCAGCTTTGTGGATCATATATTATTGACCATTTTTTCTGTGACTTAACTCCACTCTTAGAGCTAGCTTGTTCAGACACTTACTTTCTTGAGATTGAACTTCCCATATTATGTATTCCTGTTGCCGTTTTCCCTCTGATAATTATTATCCTATCCTATATATATATTGTCCAAGCTGTACTTAGGATCTCCTCAAATAGTGAGCGAGGGAAAGCCTTCTCTACCTGCAGCTCTCACCTGACTGTGGTTTCTATATTTTATGGGACACTAATTGGAAGTTACATGATCCCCTCCAAAGGGAAATCATTGGCTGTCAGCAAAGTAGTATCCTTGTTTTACACTGTAGTGACTCCTATGATTAATCCAATTATATACAGTCTTAGGAATAAAGACATCAAAGACGCCATGAGAAAAAAAATCTTGAAAACGATTAACCATTTTTAAAATAGGATCTGTATCATAGAGCACCACCATTATGGCATAGCCTCACAGATCCTTCAGGAAAAAAAAAAAATATTCAAGGGTCTTATAACTAAGACAGATAAGGAATTTATACTTAGTATGATTTAAATCCTCCAAGTAGGTATATGAATAAATGTGATATTATAGGGCCAAATTACCAAACTGGATTTATATTCATAACCATATTAATATCAATTACACAGACTTATAAGCTATCTTTTAAATGCACTTTTTTCTCTCTCTTTTTTTATGATGTTGTTGTTTTTTTTTTCTTCTATTATTTTATTTTATTTTCTCTAGGTTACCCTTCTTTTGATGAGTTGTCCTTTTGAGTAATTTATTGTGGAGTGTTTTCCTTGTGGGCTTTTCTCCATTTGTTTTCTAACCGTATTCTAATTGGGTTATGCCCTAATTACTCTACAACCATTACAAGCAGTGGTGCAGAGTCCATCAGATTCTGTGACTACTGTTTGTCTATCTTTTGACAGAGCATAATGATACAATTACATTTTGACTTGTAATTAGGTAGATATGGTAGTTAGGTAGGTATGTTAAAACTAGATATATGCTATGGAAAAATAAATATTATCAGACATACTTAGGAAGTTATATTACCCTCAGATAACTAGAACTGATAACTAGTAATGTTGTTATTACTGGCATTTAAAAATTGCCAACATATTCCACAATGTAGTATGATTTGGGAAAATGTCAGTAAAATATACACAGACTAATGCAATTGTAACGAGGGCCCTGCTTGTGAATGGATATTATATACCAGGAGTAGCCAAAAAAATACAAAAAAAAACTGTACAACCTGGAGAAATACAACTACCACAACTAGGAACCTATTCAGGTATGAATTCCAGCTTCACTGAGTTACACAAAATTAGAGATTATTACTCCTTTTTTATTGAATAAAGCCCAAAGTAGTTTATTTTATTTTACTAAGAAAATTAAAGGTCGTAGTTAAAGATCACAGGTCATTAGTAAAAAGATTCATCGGCAGCACCCTCTAGAACAGGGGTGGGGAACCTTCGGATGTTTTGGACCACATCTCCCTTGATGCTTTGCCAGCATTATGGCTGTAAGAGCATTATGCAAGATGTAGTCTAAAACATCTAGATTGCCGAAGGTTCCCTACCTCTGCGCTATAGAAACCGTGACAGACTACGAGATAGAAACTATAATCAGAAAGTAATACAGGCCTTGAAGGAGACAAACTGATCAATAAATAAATAAATAAATAAATGAGAAAGCAGCGGATCTGTGAATCATATCTGTAGACTGTCTTGTCTGTCTGCTCTCAAGTCTAGCATAAATCTGTTTGGATACAATATGTTTTTAAAATATCTTATTTTTGTTAAGAATGCAATATTGTTGTGTTTTTACATAAAAAACAGTCACAAGAAGATTTATTATGCTCAAAATGTTTTGAGTATTGGAGTCCCGATCTTTGATATGTCATTTTCTTAAAATAAAGAAATATGAAGCTGAACAATTTCTATCGTATGTTTAACATGAAAAAGTATTATTATTATTATTATTATTATTATTGCCATTTATATAGCGCCAACAGATTCCGTAGCGCTTTACAATATTATGAGAGGGGATTTAACTATAAATAGGACAATTACAAATAAACTTACAGGAACGATAGGTTGAAGAGGACCCTGCTCGATCGAGCTTACATTCTATAGGAGGTGGGGTGTAAAACACATTAGGACAGAAATTTGCAGTCAAATAAGGTGGGCTGCCCTTTAGGAGAGGGCAAGAGATAGGTATATGAGGTAGGGGTTAGTCTTGGAGGCCATAAGCTTTCCTAAAGAGATGGGTTTTAAGGCACTTCTGTTACGGTTACCCTTAGTCTTGCTGAGAGCTGGACCGCTTAGTAGTCTGGATTCCTATTGCTGAAGAGGGGAGAAGCTGCTTTCCATAGTATTCCATACTGTAAATGTAGAATAATCCCACTAGCTATAGCACAGCTAGGATACCCTTCTGTCCACAAAACGAGTCAAGGCTGCGATTTGTGGGTCAAACAAGAACTGAGGACTGAGATGCCCAGCCTGCTTTTTATTGTGGTTACATGCAAACAGGACACTCCCAGGGGGAGGCATAAAATCACCAATCACACATTTGGTGCAACCCACACATCCCCTCCCCTCAGATAAACAGTTAAACCAATTATACTGTACATATTTCCGACCAAGTTCTGGATGTACCCCTTTAAATCCTACACCGCTGGATAGATCTCGTTCAGGGGAGCAACATATCCAAAAACCAGCCCGTTCGGATGAACGGTTCGGGAGTTATGGGTTTCCAAAGCTTTGACCGAACGCACAGACTTTCTAGCTGAAAATAGTTCCACACGTTTTGGCCGTGCGGTCGGTCTCCGTTCGTACGTAAAAACTCCACGAACCCGTTGCCATCCATGGTTATCCCGGGGGTCGCTGTACTCCCCATGCGAAGGGTAATCATCCTACCGAACGGTGGGCCGTTCGGTAGGTCCAGCACAAAGTTGCGTTATCCTGGAGGTCTCAGCGGTGTTCGCCTGTTTGCGTCCCCGTTTTCAGTTCCAGACGATTGCTGGCAAACACCGCTGTTCGCACGTAAGATGGCCGCGAACACGTGCAAAGTCCCGAAATGGCGGCCACCTATACGTTTACACAAAGGATTCGTGCTGAACCATACGAACGGCTGCAAATAGGTCTGAAAGGTGAAAATAGTACTTAAAGGTACACAATGAAAACTAATGCTTCTGTAACAACTTCTTAAAAGATGCAAGACTAGGGGAGAGTCTGATGGCGGTAGGCAGGCTATTCCATAGGAAGGGAGCCGTTCGCGAGAAGTCCTGCAAGCATGAGTTGGCCATACGGGTGCGGACAACGGACAGGAGGTGGTCACGGGCAGAGCGGAGAGACCAAAAAGGGACATACTTATGGATCTGTGAGGAGATATAAGAGGGGCTAGAGTTGTTCAGTGCTTTATAGGTGTGAGTTAGTACCTTGAATTGACTCCTATAGCATACAGGAAGCCAATGTAAGGACTGGCAGAGGGATGAGGTGTGAGAGAAACGACTAGAGAGGAAAATCAGTCTAGCAGCAGCGTTCATTACGGACTGTAGGGATGCAGTACGGCTTTTGGGAAGACCAATCAGGAGAGGGTTACAACAATCCATGCGGGAAATTACTAGAGCATGGACAAGCTCCTTGGTAGTATCTGGTGCAAGAAAGGGGCGGATGCGGGCTATGTTTTTAAGATGGAATCTACAGGATTTGGCAACATGCTGGATGTGAGGCTCAAAGGTGAGACCAGAGTCAAGGATGGACTGATGTGGGTAGCACAAACTTGAAGGGAGAGTGAAAGAGGAGGAGCGGTATTAGGAGGAGAAAAGACAAGGAGCTCAGTTTTAGAGAGATTGAGTTTCAGAAAGCGGGAGGACATCCAGTCAGAGATGGAAGAAAGGCAAGCAGTGACACGTTGCAGGACGGCAGGGGAGAGGTCTGGGGAGGAGAGATATAACTGGGTGTCATCAGCGTACAGGTGGATATGGAATCTAAAAGAGGTAATACGTTTGTCAAGAGAGGCAGTATAAAGAGAAGATAGAAGGGGACCAAGGACAGAGCCTTGGGGGACTCCAACTGAGACAGGACGAGGGGAAGAGGTACCATTAGAAAAAGAGACACTGAATGAGCGTTGGGAGAGATAAGAGGAAAACCATGAGAGGACAGAGTCACCGAGACCAAGCGATTGAAGAGTTTGAAGAAGGAGCATGATCAACGGTGTCAAAGGCCGCTGAGAGGTCAAGAAAAATTTAGTATGGAGTAGTGGCCTTTGGATTTAGCTGCGATTAGGTCATTCGTAACTTTGATAAGCGCAGTCTCTGTAGAGTGGAGAGGGCGGAAGCGAGATTGAAGGGGGTCAAGGAGAGAGTTGGAATTTAGTAAATGAGACACACGGGTAAAGACAAGTCTTTCCAGGAGCTTTGAGGAAAAATGGGACATGGGACGGTAGTTAGAGGGGGTGGACGGGTCGAGGGATGTTTTTTTTAGTATAGGTACTACAGTGGCATGTTTAAGGTCAGCAGGGACGATGCCAGAAGAGAGAAAGCAGTTGAAGATGTGTGTTAAAGAAGGCACGAGACAAGTGGAGAGAGATCTGATAAGGTGAGTTGGGACAGGATCGAGTGGGCAAGTGGTGGGCCGAGAGGAGCAAAGAAGAGCAGCCACCTCTTGGTCAGTAGCTGGGGAGAATGTCTGAAGGGTAGGAAAGGCATGATCAATGTGTGGTTGAGAAACTTGCAAAGTTATTAGCAGTAAGGTTAGTTTGGGGGGTGGCCACAGCAGGGCGAAGAAGAGAATTAAAGGTGTAAAAGAGACGCCTGGGGTTGCGGGAGCATGAACTAATGAGAGAGGAAAAGTAGGACTGTTTGGCAAGGACAAGGGCTGCACTGTATGAACACAATATGAATCTATAATGTTGAAAGTCTGACTGGGTGCGAGACTTCCTCCAGGAGCGTTCAGCACAACGGGAGCATCTTTCCAGGTAGCGTGTTGATTTAGTATGCCATGGTTGGGGCGGGTCCTCCTCGAGGTGCTTGTTTGGAGTGGCGCTGCAGCGTTCAAGGCAGATGTAAGAGTAGAGTTATATGTGGAGATGGCCAGTGAAGGACAGGAGAGGGAAGGGATGGGCAGCAGTTGTGAATCAATATCAGCTGACAACTACTGGAGATCAAGAGAATTAAGGTCCCTCCTGAGTTGAGGGGGGTTAGGCTGAGGTTGTTGGGTGAGGGGGTACATGAGAGCAAATGATAAGAGGTGGTGATCAGAGAGTGGAAATGGAGTGTTGCAGATATTAGATACTGTACATGCATAAGTGAAGATTAGGTCAAGGGTATTGCCAGCTACATGGGTGGGAGAATTTGCCCACTGTGATAGCCCGAGGGAGGAAGTAATTGAAAGTAGTTTAGTGGCTGCAGAGGTCAAAGGTGGGTTTATAGGAATATTGAAGTCCCCGAGAATTATGGATGGAATGTTAGAAGAGAGGAAATAGGGTAGCCAGGCAGCAAAGAGGTCAAGGAAGAGAAGAGAGAACCAGGGGGACGATAAATAACAGCAATGTTAGCAGAGAAGGGTTTGAAAAGGCGAATTGAATGTATTTCAAATGACGGGAAAGAGAGGGAAGGGGGGTGGGTAGAGGTTTAAAGGAGCAGTGAGGGGAGAGGAGAAACCCAACACCACCACCTTTACATTCAGAGTTTCTTCGGTTGTGGGTAAGTTGGAGACCACCGAAGGACAAAGATGCAGGGGTAGCAGTGTCAGAGGGGGAGAGCCAGGTTTCTGTTAAGGCTAGTAAATCTATTGAACGAGAGATGAAGAAGTCATGGACAGCAGTGTATTTAGTTATATTGCAAACAGAGCGTGCGTTCCAGAGGGCAGTATTGAAGGAGGATTTAGAGGAACATGAGATGGGTATGAGATTAGTGTGGATCCTTGGGTTAGTATGTGGTGAGTTTGTTGAGAGTGGACCGGGGTTTGGAGAGACATCACCAGCTGCTAGGAGCAGAAGGATAGAAAGGAGTAGGATTTTAAAGTTTTGTAGGAGGGTATGTATGTACAGGATTTTGGAGGAGTTGGTGGAGATAGGCTGGACAGGTATGTGTAGAGTGCATGGGATGAATAGAGAGGGGAGTAAGGTGGAAGTAATGATGATGGTGTTGTCAGGGACAAGTGAGCGAAAGGATAGCGATATTTTAGTAGTGAGAGAAGTTAGGGTTAAAGTGAAAAATAGAAGGGAGAACAGTAGAGAAAATGTGTATTATATAGATATGTAGATCATATATGCAAACACACACAAATATCAATGAGTGTTTAAACCATTGTAAGGATGCAGTGTGTTAGAGGATTTCAGGTGAGGAGAGGTTTAGTGACTTGATTGGTGTGTTCAGGAAACCAGCTGATGTGCACTATCTATAAGTAAGTTGATGACCATGGGGTGGGATGGTGTGGGGAGGGAAGGGTGGGCAGTCTTCCAGAGATGATACCTCTGCTCAGAAGATGCTGCAGGACTTGGTTGCTTGGGAGTGCTGGGTGTTAATGCGTTTTTAAGGGGCCCAGTCTGAAATATAAGGTCTGAGGTTAGAAAAATAAATAAATACATCAGACACACTATTATGGGTGGGGAGACATGGGGCTATTGAGGTAATTAATTAGAGATGAAAAACTAAGGAGATAACATCGGGATAAAAAGATATGAAGGATCAGATAGGTGAAAGTCATAAACCATGAACATAAATTTACTAGATTATAAGTGAGAGTAGTAACACTAGCTAAACAAACAATTAACAAAGTGTCTGAGAGAATGAACATAAAATGACATGATCATACCAACTTTAAGAAAAACAAAAACAGAAGATCAGGATGGGAGATATAGTTATCAATTAAGTAGTGATAGTATAGGGAGGGAGATGGAATAGAACACAATTTTACAATAGGAGTTTAAAGGAAACAGTAATGCAGGAATTCTTGAGTAGATCTTCCAGAGATGATACCTCTGCTCAGAAGATTCTGCAGGACTTGGTTGCTTGGGAGTGTTGGGTGTTAATGCTGTTTTAAGTGGCCCAGTCTGAAATATAAGGTCTCTGCTCAGAAGATTCTGCAGGACTTGGTTGTTTGGGAGTGCTGGGTGTTAATGCTGTTTTAAGTATCATTGTTTTATGAAGAACACTAGGAAAATAAGATACATTACAGAGAAAAAGGAAAGAGAGTACAGACTATTGATAATTTGCATCACAGGGGCCTACAAATATATATATATAAAAAAAATTACAAAAATTATACTACATTATTTATAAAAAAGGAAAAAGTTGAAGATAAAATGGATAATAATAAAACTTCTATCTCTTAAAAAATATATGTAATATTGTAAAAACGTCCATAATCTTATAAAAAAAATGTTATGAAATATATATATTTAGCACTATACAAATGACAATTTCAAAATCTACATTGAGACCTTATGGGTTCAATGTATTTAAATAAATAATCCACCTCATCTATGCTTGTCCCAATTTTTGAGTGAACAGATACCTTTTGATTTGCATAGCATTTTAAGTGATGAGGGTTATTTGTGTGATGTCATTTTAAAATGTTTTTCATAGCTCTTTTTTATGTCCCTAATATGTTCGTCAAGTCTTATATGTAGGGGGCATTTTGTTCTACCTACATAGCATAAGTTACATGTGCAACATAAGATGTATATTACATTTTTCAAGTAGCATGTCAGAATTACTTGAATCTTATATTTCTTATTTTTATTATGTGGATCTACAAAATCTGCAATGTGTCTTTTAGTGCTATTTGTACTTTTACATGCCAGACAGACTCTATATCTCCCCACAAAAATGTTTTTTATGTAGGAATTTTTTTTTTTTATTATTCAAAGTTTATTGATGTGAGAATTGCATACATTAGGAACATGCTATATACAGGAATATGGAGCAAGAGAGTATCACAACATCTTATAGGCGAGACATGAGTTTGGGAGTGACAACATAATGATGCAACAATATTGGTTGGAGCTGTAGTACACATCCTGGTTTTGTAATGGTAACAAAGGTAAAACAGTAGGAGTATCAAAATAATGCTAGGCCTGCAAACATCTGATTTGTGTTACACTAGGATAACATAACACAACTATGGGCCGGTTGGTATGTCCTTAACCCCTTAAGGACCGGACTTTTTTTGCGATGTTGTACATTTGCGACCAGGCATCTTTTTGACACTTTTGTGGTGTTTGTGTTTAGCTGTAATTTTCCGCTCTCTCATTTACTGTTCCCATACAAATTATATATTGTTTTTTTCAGGACAAAAGGGGCTTTCTTTACATACCATTATTTATATAATCTCATGTAATTTAATTTAAAAAAAATGAAAAAATATGATGAAAAATTGAAAAAAATACACGTTTTTTGAATTTTATGTGAAAAATCTTTTACTCATCTACAAAAGCGAATGAAAAAAACTGCTAAATAGATTCAAAATGTTGTCCTGAGTTCAAAAATACCCAGTGTTTACATGCTTTTTGCTATTTTTTTGCATGTTATAGGGCTATAAGTACAAGTAGGATATTGCGGTTTCAAAACATACATTTTTAAAATGTATCAATAGTGACATTGTAACACTATTATCTGTCATAAATCGCTAAATAACACCCCACATGTACATATTTTTTTTAAAGTAGACAACCCAGGGTATTCAATATGGGGTATGTCCAGACTTTTTTAGTAGCCACTTAGTCGCAAACACTGGCCAAAGTTAACGTTCATATTTGTTTGTGTGTGAAAAAAGTAAAAAACTAAATTGAACGCTAATTTTGGCCAGTGTTTGTGACTAAGTGGTTACTAAAAAAGACTGGACATAACCCAAGGTATTGCAAATGGGGTGTCTTCTTTTGCAAATGGTATGCCATCATGGGGGTAATTCTCATTCCTGGGCTACCATACGCTCTCAAAGGCAACGTAACCAACCTGGCCATTTTCAATGTAAAAATATTTGACCCATATATTTGACCCTGTAACTTTCAAAAACGCTATAAAACCTGTACATGGGGGGTCCTGTTCTACTCAGGAGACTTTGCTGAACACAAAACTGGAAAATGTATCTCAACAATGATATCATCAGTAAAAGTGCTGTTTGTGTGTGAAAAATGCAAAAAAAGTCACTTTCACTGACAATATAATCGCTGTGATATGTTTTACTGTTTTGAATCACTAATATTTGTGTTCAGCGAAGTCTCCCGAGTAAAACAGTACCCCCCATGTACAGGTTTTAGGGTGTCGTAGAAGGTTACAGGGTAAAATACAGTGATAGCAAATTAAATTCTCTGAACTTTCGGCCTGGGTTGGCAGGCAGGTCCCTTAAATTGCAATCAATAAAATAACTTAATTATGTAAAAATATTACATAAATACGCACGTAGAATTTAAATATATATGCATATTTATATATTTGAAGTCTACGTGTATATTTATATAATTATTTATGTAATTTTGTATATGGACATATGAATAGTTTGCATTCTTTTTATTTATTTATATATACATAGATATATATACAATTTCATTCTAAGTGTATTTTGATATAAATATATATATATTTTAATATCAAAATACAGTTAGAATAAAATTTCGTATAGATATATAATTTTTTTTTATTTTTATTATTATTTTAAATTTTTTTAATTTAATTAAAATTATTTATTATTCGTATTTAATAATAATATATATATATATACAATATATATAGTTATTATATATATTATATATATACGTGTGTAAATTAATTATAAGTGTATTTTTATATTAATATATGTACATATTAATATAAAAATACACTTAGCATGACATTATATATATGATATATAGACATATATTATATAGGTATAATATATGTCTATATATCATATATATACACATATATAATAATATATATTTTTTTATTAACTTTCACTTTAATTTTTTTTTTTATTTTACAGCAGCAGGGAGACTGCCTGTCAGCACAGACAGTCCCCCTGCAGGCAGAGACTAGGACACCTATTGTGACCATGTGGTCGCCCTGTTGGGCGATCACATGGCCACAGGGGTCCTAAACCGCCATGGGGAGACTGTCTGGGCTGCAGGCAGTCTCCCCACACCGGGAGCACCGCCGATCGCCGCCGGGGGAACGACGGCGATTGGGTAAGTACATTTTAAATTTAGGACGGTTCAGGACCGTCGTCGGTCGGCAAGGGAAAAATGCCGATGACGGTCCTGAACCGTCTAGCGTCCTCAAGGGGTTAAGGTAGTGTGTTGGTGAAACCGTGCGTTGCTGTGTGGTGCGATGTAGCTAGTGTCAGCGGTGCAAAGCTTTAGCGTCCCATATTAAGAAGCTAGTTACATACTTAGCAGGTCAGGTTTCTTGTCTTATCAGGTGTCTGGGTCAGAGTGTCAGTCTCTGAGTGACTAGGTTAGGGTGGTTCGTTCTTTGCTCGTGGGCATGCATAGGTGCATAGATGTGTGTTGCGTTGTATGGGTTTCCTCCCTGAGTAGGGGGAGGAGATGCTTATGTGGTTTTCTCCGTGTAGTCTTGTATCATATTTTAATTGTGTTATTGGTGGGTTGGGTAGAGAGTGAATTCGAAGGCATATAAGGGGGGAGAAAGGGTCTGAAAAGATGATGTGGAAAGTAAGTCTCCCCTATCCCCGGGACTAGGTCCAGCATCTCCTGGTGTCCATAGGGGTCATGTCCCCTTTAATCAAGGGAAATGTCCGTGCGGTGTCTGCAGTATCACGGGTCATCTGTTCAGGTGTCGTGTTTTCCGTGGTTTCTGGGTTCGGTCAGGGCCAGTAGCCCCCCCGGTCTCCCTCGAGTGCTATGCATCTCCCGTAATGGCAGCTGAGGAGAGCCATTGGTACCACGTGTCATGATATGTTTTTGTGCGTCCTGCCTCGGATTGGATCAGCTCCTTAATGCATCTGATGTCCTCCACCGTGTTCATCCATTCTCTTATTGTCAGAGCTGTAGTTCGTTTCCAGTGTCCTGGGATAAGACTATGTGCTGCTTTCAGTAGATGCGGTATGATTGATTTTTTTTTATCTGCATATGGGGATTGTGGTTAGTTGAAGCAGATATGTTTCCGGTGTGAGTTGCAGGTTTGCGTCCATAATAGACGTTAGGACTTTTTATATTGCCTCCCAGAAGGGCTTGATAAGTGAGCATGTAC
The DNA here is from genome assembly GCF_036172605.1 of Pelobates fuscus. Lineage (NCBI taxonomy): Eukaryota > Metazoa > Chordata > Amphibia > Anura > Pelobatidae > Pelobates > Pelobates fuscus. The sequence goes on along the minus strand of NC_086319.1, from coordinate 411,879,005 downwards.
ACCATATATGAAAGAGGGAGGCTAGTGCTCTCCCACATCTCCAGCATTCCGGGTCGCAGGTGGTCTTCATGGCGGTTAGTTTTTCTGGTGTCTTGTACCAGTGAGAGATCATTTTGTACCCTGTTTCCTGGAATTTGGTGTAGATAGAGGATTTGTGTAGGAGTGTGAACACTGTAGTCCATTGTTCAGCTGAAAGTGGGCATCCCAGATCCCTCTCCCAGTATTTAGTGAAGTAAGGAGGTGCATTCAAGTGAGAGGTGTTCTGTAAGCAGTATAGAACCGAGTGTTGCTGGGGCTTGGTAAGGGTAGCAAAGTTCAGCGTCGCCTTCTTGCGATGCCAGGCGTAATCTGTAATCGTTTTGCAGATATGTGAGAGAAATGTTTTGGGAATGTGGATCAGAGTTCGCAGGAGATACAAGAGACGCGGGAGCACGTTCATCTTGAGTACACTGATCCTGCCGAGCCATGTAATATCAAAGAGTGTCCATGATCTCAGGTCCTTTTGTAGCCTGTCGAGGAGGGGGGGAGGTTGATGCCTGACAGGTCCGCCGATAGCCAATCCCCCAAATATTTCATTGCCTCCTCACACCACTGGAAGAGGAGCTCGACAGTTGGACAGTCTTCCGTAGGTGTCGAATGGATGTGTAAGCTCTCTTACAGGAGGTCATCTGCATATGCAGAGACTTTGCTCACTCCCCATTGACCCCCTATTACTGCTATTTGAGGGTGTGCTCTTATGGCATTTAGAAACGGTTCTAGGCTGATAACAAAGAGCAGGGGTGACACCGGGCATCCCTGTCTAGTGCCGTTTTAAAAATCAAATGGTCTTGAAAGAATCCCATTGACCTGTACTCGACCGGCTGGGGCGACATACAGGGCCGAGATCCATGCCATCATGTGCGGTCCCATGCCTATATATTCAAGTGTGGACAGTAAGAAGGACCAATCAACCCTGCCGAATGCCTTCTCCACATCTGTCAAGACCAATACGATGGTCGAAGATTTGTGTCATGCCGCAAGAATTAGGTTGAATACTTTGATTGTATTATACTTGGCTTCACGCCCCTCGACAAGGCCCACCTGGTCAGGATGGATGAGATCCGTAATAGGGGCTGAATGCGTAGGGCCATAAAGTTTGAGATGCGTAGAGTTTGAGATCGGCTTTCATCAGGGAGATCGGTCGGTAGCTGGCGCAGGAGGTGGGGTCTTTCCCATCTTTTGGTAGCACCACTACATGGGCCAATAGCATATTAGGATCTAGTGAGCCTCCGTGTTGGATAGTATTATATAGGGCTCACAGCTGTGGAGCGAGACTGTCCAAAAACATCTTGCAGTACTTTGCAATGTACCTGTCTGGGCCCCGATTTAGCCAGTTTAATGGCCCGGCTCAGTTCTTCACTCATGATGTCTTCCTCTAGTGCAGCAGTGGAGTGGGCAATTCATTTGGGTGTCATATGACGTGCAATGTAGGACTTCTGTTGTTCGGAGAAGGTCCTGCCGACGTCGTCTGGTGGTGAGGTGTGTGGGGGCAGGCAGTACAGCGAGGAGTAATATTGTTGAAAGCCCTCTGCAATGTTCATGGGGGTGAGGAGATCTTCTGGACATGGTTATTTTGCCTCCATGCGTGTAATGCTCTAGCTAGCAGTTTGCCACTTTTGTTTCCAAATTCATAGAAGGCTATTTTAGTGAGTTAAAACTGGAATTGAATTTATGACATCAAGCAGAAGTTGAGTTTCACTCTGGTCTCTAGGAGTTGTTTGTGTATGTCATCGTTTAAGGTGTTTTTATGTTGCATTTCCAGTTGGGTTAACTGAGTGATTCGTTGCAAGATTTCCTGTTAGTGCAATTTTTTTCAGTGAGGACAAAGTGCTCCATAGCAGAACTAACTTCTGCCTGTATCAGCAGATCGTCTAAGAGGGATTCATTTAGCTTCCAAGTCCATTGTGTCCAAAAAGGTCTTCAATGGAAAGGACAATGGGCGTGTGGTCCGACCAGGACATTGGTGCTATATGGGCAGAGATCAGTGCGTCCAGATCTCTGTGTTGAACAAATAAATAATCAATCCTAGAGTAGGATCTGTGCGGCGTCGAAAAGTAGGGTTAAGCTGGTGATTTGAGAGGAGAGTCCTCATGCCCCTAAGGACATGGTCTGGTATTGTGGATTTTCCTTTCGATGTATCCATCCTGTGGTCTAGAGGGGAGTTGAAGTCTCCCATGATTATTATGGTCCCTTCACTGAACGACTACAGTGTTCGTAGGGCTGAGACTAAGAACATTTTGTTGGTCCTTATTTGGTAGGTATAAGTTCGAGAGCGTGATTTGGGAATCGCCTCGTGTCCCCTATGGAGATATCTGCCCACCACGTCTGTTTTTTCACTTCCAGATGGAATTGGGTGCTCGCCGAGAATAGTATAGTGTTGTTTTTTTAATCATGCTTAATATGATTTTGTACAATTTTTGTCTTTAAATGAAGTGCATCTCTATATATTATTTTAAGGCTTTTCTGGTCAAATTTATTTTAAAATACAGTTACTTTTTAAAATTGGCCAACAAATTTTGAAAATCTTTTTCACTTGATTACTGTTTTGGTTAAAATTACATACAAAGGGAACTTTAAGATCATCTTTATGGACTTTAGGTTTATTTTTAAAAAGTGAATTATTTTAAATGGTATTGGCCTAAAGTAAAACTTTTCTACATCAGTTTATAAATTTAAAACCTATATGGATATTACTAATCTGATATTAACAGGGTATTATTCAATAAATAATTTTCAGATGAAGCAATTATTCAAATACCATGGTCACTTTAGTGTCTTCAGTAAAGGAACCATTTAAATAATTAAAACATGAGCACTTTTAGTTATAAATTGGTGTCTTTGTGGATTACATTGGTGTTGTTTGTTTTTTTTTCTTTTTATTATGTCCCTAGATACATTTCCCTTTGCATTGTCTCTTAATTTACGTAATTTGCAAAACCTTCAGAATTCTATATGGAATATACTCTATCAACATGATATAAATAAAAGGTGATTCTTCAATTCAAATCTTCTCCGAATACTTCAATATGGAGCCAGGTTTTTAATGAAATCGGGTGAATGTATACTTCAAAAGCTATCATTATAGATCATTGGTAAGAATAAATATTTTAAACTCAAAATCCAAAGATTGATGGAAGTAATATTCTAAGATAACGATGAGATAAATGTAACATATCGAAATATCTGAAATGCATACAGTTTATATTGCATTGTAAGTTTGATCATATTATAAAAATTGAATTTAAAGATTAATTGAATATCGACATTTTCTTAACCAGTTAGATAATATCATACTATAGACATTTCTATTACTAAAATGCTGTTATATTTCCATTAAATAAATAATGAATTTATAACATCTACATGTTATTACTGATTCTGGAAAATGTGGTTTATTCTGTAAGATTAAATATTAGGTATCAATTAACTGATTGATATAAATAATATCTGATACCCTGTGATAGGTCCTGAACTATGATTTATCTTCCCATTTAAAGCTGATTCATTGTATTTTCAAATGTATAAAATGATTAGATACTCTAAAGGAGTGGTTCCCAGTGCAATCCAGTCCTCAAGGCACAAACCAAGTCTAGAAGATATACCAACATTCCAAGATTAATGGAGCAATGATCTAAAGTGCCTTTGGTTTACCTTGAGGACTATGTTGGTTTATGGATTATGGGAGCCTGACAAATGCTGTCTTTATACATGTCATTTTGTTGTGCACAATGAGGTATCACATACATACCTTTATCTTCTTTTCACGTGCGTAAGCCTCTGCCTTTTGTCTGCTTCTATATTTTCTTTCTCTTGCTATATTTTATTGTCTTTTTTATGGTCTCTATTATTTTTGTGTTAAAATATAAATCACTGTTTTTTCTATTGCCAGATTTATCTGAGCTATTGTTCTGTGTATTAAACCATTAGAAGATGATATGATTATGGAAATGCTAACAAACAAAAAAAATACTTTGCCTTCAAGACTTCGCCAGGGCTGCACCTTTCCTGTGGAACTCCATTCCTTTTTCCAATAGACATTCACACTCCTTCAAAAAATCTTTGAAATCTCACTTATTTGGGAAAGCATATCAGTTAAACTGTTAGCAGGTTTTCATCTTCACACCCTGACTCCTCTCCTCCAACAATCAAAAATAACCCACTGAGCCCTCAGTGAATACTATCCTAGCAAGGTATCAAGCCAGACTTAGATTATAGCGGTATGCTCTAATGTTATAAAATAAACAATTTGAAAATAGAAATGTTTTCATGTTAAATATATTGTATCATTCACATCGGTAGGCTTCCTTAAGGGATACATATAAGAAACCTACAGGTCTGATGTGGTGCCCTATCATCTAATACAGGTTATTATGCAATAACCCAAGTATTGATTGTAGTTATAGATTCAGTTCACTGATATTTATAAAGCAGTAACATATTCCGCAGCATGGTACAGTTAGAGGAGAGCATACAATATAGACAGATCAATATGAAAGGTTAAGAGCACCCCACCCTTATTAGATGAGGTATAGCTATTGAAACTCTTTATACAAATTGTAAGTTAGAGCCCATAAACATACAATCTAACGATAACTGCTGCTATGCATTATTTACATACACACCTTCAACATCCTGAAGCACTATTTCAGTGACATTTTCAAATACCTATCTGCTGTCTGAGATATATGTTGTATTACTAAAGAAATAACTAAGTGTATTATTATTATTATTATTATTGCCATTTATATAGCGCCAACAGATTCCGTAGCGCTTTACAATATTTTGAGAGGGGGGGATGTAACAATAAATAGGACAATTACAAGAAAACTTACAGATACAATAGGTTGAAGAGGACCCTGCTCAAATGAGCTTACAGTCTATAGGAGGTGGGGTATTAGAGACATTAGGATAGGAAATATCAAGTAGGAGTGAAGCAGAGCTGGAGGAGAGAGCAAAGCACTATCCCATAGGGACAGGTATGTAAGGGAGAGATTACTCTGGGAGGCCATACGCTTTCCTGAAGAGATGGGTTTTAAGGCCCTTCTTAAATGATTGAAGACTAGGGGAGAGTCTGATGGCAGTTGGCAAGTTATTCCATAGGAGAGGAGCCGCCCGTGAGAGGTCCTGCAAGCGCGAGTTGGCCGTATGGGTGCGAGCAGCGGTCAGGAGGTGGTTGCGGGCAGAGCGGAGGGTACGAGGAGGGGCATACCTCTGGATCAGTGAAGAGATAAGAGTATGTTTGTATTACTGTGTATACTTTGATGTTCCTTTGCATATGTGTCTGTGTGTTTCTGAATTTTGCATTAAACATCTAATGAAACAAAAGGAAACAATATTTGGCAATCCAGTTGTTATAGATTAAATTTAAATAAAACTACATTTTGTTGCATGAGGAGGGATCTATCTATCAATCAATCTATCTATATATCTATCTATCAATCTATCTATCTATCATTCATTCATTCATTGACAAATCAAACACTTTATTTGCAATTTATTCACACCTATCATTTTACATCCAGAAACCTAAACTTGAAGGCGTGTTCGTACTTGGTGACCTCCTTGTACAGATGGAAGACACAATGATGTTAAATGATAAGATGCAAACGAAATATCGAGACATTTATGGAGACAACCATTCATTTGTCACAGAAATAATCATCTTGGGATTTCCTGCTGTACATGCCTTTCAGATGACATTCTTCTGTATAGTCCTACTAATTTACTCAATAACATTAAGTGAGAACATTCTGATAATTATCCTTGTTTCAACAAGTCATCAGTTACAGTCCCCTTTGTATTTCTTCCTTGCTCATTTGGCCACCACTGACATTATATTGGTTACCAATGTTGTCCCAAACATGCTTTACATGATAATAAGAGAAGGTGTAACAATGCTCTTTTGGAGGTGCATGACCCAGTTCTTTGTGCATGGGATGTCCGTTTGTTCAGAATGCTTCCTTCTAACTGTAATGTCCTATGATCGCTATCTAGCAATATGTACCCCATTACATTATATTCTAATTATGAATAAACTTGTCCGATATAGCTTGGTTGCCTGCTGCTGGACACTGAGTGTCGTATTTTCTCTAGTGATTCTTGTACTTACATGTCAACTAGATTTCTGTGGCCCTAATGTTATTGACCACTTCTTCTGTGATTTTGCTCCTGTCCTACAGCTATCATGTTCAGAAACCTCAATTTTGACAATATACATGTTTGTTCTTTCAATTCCAGCTATCCTAATAACTTTTATATTCATTGCTGGAACATATATCTGTATTTCTGTTGCGATCATCAAGATTCTATCCCTTTCTGGTCGTAAGAAAGCCTTCTCCACTTGTAGTTCACACTTGGTAGTTGTCAGTATGTATTATGGATCCATGTTTGTTATTTATACAATTCAAAATAGGGGACAGTCCTTGTCTGTAGATAAGTTAATTGCACTGATTTACATTATATTCACCCCACTTCTGAATCCAGTGATATATGCACTGCGTAATCAGGAAATCAGATCATCGTTGAAAAATTATAAATGTTAAATACTATCTGTAGCATACTATACGTTTTTTCTTCAAATATGTGAATTCTCGAATAAAAATGTTATTGCAAAATATATAATTGCAATATAGACTTTTTGTTTTTATTAAAACTGTACATAACATGCATGCATGTCTTGTTAAAGACAATCATAGTTAATGCCAATTAATAGTACTTGGTTTACACGATAAGTAAAAAGAAATATATAAAAAATAGTAATCTAAAATTCACATTAGCAATGTTTCTGACTGTTTCAATGTTCCAAGAGCTAGCATGACAATGAACCAGCAATATCTAAATCTATTTGATTATTTCTTTTAGTTATTTAAATAAAAAGTTGATACATATCTTTAGTAAAACCCTTTCTGTGTCAGAGGTGTGGCACTTACCTTGTTTTTAAATGTGTTGGACATATAATAACGAACAATCAATAATGTCCGATTGAATCCTAATGTTGCTGTGACAGGTAAATAAAAAAAGGTTAGTATGAAAGCTATATTTATTATAGATATGCTGAGATAAGAGATAATTAGTGCTTGAAACTTCTCAAGGTGAGTTTGTAGAATGCAGTGAATTTAAGCTTTGTCGTAAGATGAAAATCACTGGATAGAAGGATTGAGGAGTGAGGAGATGACGATTGACAGTGAAGACAGAGTTAAGTATTATGCCAAGGCAAAAAAAGGCCTGTGGGATAGATTATATAATATGGTATTGACCTAAATGGAGGCTAAAAGTAGAGATGGTGCTCAAAATGAAGAATTAGAAAAAGTAATTTTTTGTGGAAGTTACATTTTACATTTTTTTAAAAGCATGCATTCGCCCAGTTTAAGACATATGAGATGTTACTGGTGGTGAATTAACACAAAATATAAGATAACATGTATAGCAATATATATTAGAAGTGCTAAAAACAAAAGGAATACATTGGACTGCTATGAAAGGCAAAAACAAAAGTGAATTGTACAGGGATACAGAATATAACCATCAGGCACATTTATTTAACCCCTTAAGGACCAAACTTCTGGAATAAAAGGGAATCATGACATGTCACACATGTCATGTGTCCTTAAGGGGTTAAAAGTGATCAAATGGGTAGGGGTTTTGTCAGAAAAATGCTAATCATGGTTTTGTTCCAAATATTTTGATGTTAATAATACCAATATAACTGTGAGCTTTAAAACTGGTTTTATAATAAGTTATTTAAATGTACGTAGGGATTTTGGATAGTGCACAAGTAACTTGTTTCTTTAATTTTTATTGTATGAACTGGGAGTGATTTGTACTATAGTCTCTGCTGCCACCCACGAGTAGCAGACTAATGTTTTTAGCACAAAGGAGTGGAAGTAGTGTACCAGTGTAAGGGTACTGGGAGCACCTGAAAGGTATTGTAAATTTGCTAAAATGCAAATAGAAAGGCTTAAAAAGAATTGATTGAAAACAAAAAAGATTTATTGAAAAAATATATATAATATAAAAAATTGGAAAAAAAATAAAAAAATGTTTTATTGCAAACACCCAGAGTGTTAACACACAAACTAAATAAATAGTGAAAACCTAGAACAAATAGTTAGAAAATTAAATGAAATGTATAGCTTGATAACTTGAAATCAAGAGATTCTAAAGTGCACTATATATATTATGCACTGGAGCACACAGTGCTTACCGGGAAGCTGTGTCTGATAAACATTGTAGAGGGAGGGCTAAAGATAAAATGTATCAAATACACCACTTGATATTAGAATTGTAAATACATAAGCCCGTCAAATGACAATTGGTAACAAGTTTAGAGATTATTAAAGCTGGCAGTGAACCTCTATGATCCGGAGCAGTTCATAGCCGTATTGGGCATCCACTCGTAATTTGACCGATACAGGTAGTAAGCTTAATTGAAAGAACACGCTAGCATGCTGTGTTCGGAAAGTAGAATAGAGAGGCAAATAGATTGCAAATGATGGAAAGTAGTTGAGAATAAACACCTCTAAATAAATTTGTTTATAGATAGTCTGCCCGTGCCTTCAAGGGCACCTACATCCCACCCGGCTAGCAGAGTGCATAGAGAAAATAGAGTGCAACCATAGAGAATCGTTATCGTATTGATATATCAAGCTGCATGGTAATTCCCTTGACGCGCGCGTTTCACCCGACCAGGCTGTTTGTTGCGTTATTTTGAGGGGACAGCAAATTTACACTGGATACAGGCTGTACACGTACTACTTTACATTATAGCAGAGTGTCATTTCTTCACATTAAAAGATACAATAAAATATTTACAAAAGGAGTGAAAAACTCACAATTTGTGATAAACTGTAAATAGTTAACTCCTTCTTGGCCAGGGAACTGGGTGTCTCTGAGTCCAATGCATATTTAGGGATTACAGATAGATAGTGTATATCAAAACCACATAAAAAGGGATAGTCCCAAAAGAAAGTGAAGTGGTAGTATAACATAAAATACAACCTGAACGTTGAAGGATGACAAAATGTTACCTAAAAAATATAAATACATAACATAACATAGTGTATACTGTTATATACAAATAGAGGCTGAATAAAAATTGACTACCACTCACATTTAACAGAGCCGTACCAGGCTCTGTATAGCAGGCTCAAAGGTGCCAATACTGGCTATCGAAAATCCAAAGAATAGATGGGGAAAATTCTGTGGTAGAAAAAAGTATATTATTTATTAAGGATAAAATAATCCACAAACTCCAGGTTTAAAGGGAGTGGAACCCAATTACAAAATACAGAAGAAAGGGTATCCACTTATCCTAAATGTAATAACCAAAGGAGTAAATTAAAACAGAATAAAATATACAAGCAAGTCAGTAGATAGCAGCAAACGCGTTTCGGCTTAGTAGCCTTCTTCCAGTGCTGTTCGTCGAGTCCTCAGTGCTTGTTTAAATGTGCCCGGCATTTCAAATCACCTGTGCGTTGTATATTTTCGTGTGCGTCACTTCCGGTATTTTCGGACGATGTCACTTCCGGTTTCGGTAGTTGGAACGCATGGTGAAACGCATATGTCGTTATGTCATTTCCGGTAATTGGAGAAAGTTCTTATGAATAAAATTGCTCATAATAAAAGAGAAAAAATATATAAATGCACAATAATCAATAGATATAAAGCTAGAAAGCAGCTGAAAGGATCAATAGCTTTCTGTATACACATGGGATGGGCGGCTGCATTGTAACAAGGCTGAGTAATACAAAAATTGGATACAAATGCAGAAAGAAAAGTCCTGCGCTCAACTCCCATCACTACTGGGCGGCTGCAATGACTACAGTACACATCAGCCCCAATACATAGTAAAAACCAAAGAAAAACATGTTACTTGCGCTCTATCCTTTATCCCTATGTATTTTTAAAACAAATGGAGGTCTTTTAGTTACCTCCAATGGCCATGAGAGGATTGAGCCCACCTGCCACATCAAGGCAGACCCCCCTAGGTGGGTCCTAACTCTAACCATTCACCTTGCTTCCTTGAGCCTCTGGCAAAAATCTCTAATGAGACAGAAAGGGGTATTTTTTATATACACCCCTATACATTATTAACCCTTAATAGGGAACAGTATTTAATATGTACATATGTATATAAGACAGAGTACATATGTACAAAGTGTGAGGGGAATATAAGAGTTGGCAAGAAATAAGGCAAAGGTAGTAAAAAAAAAAAGGAAGGAAGGAAGGAAGGAAGAAAAAATAAAATTGTAAATACAAAAAATATATATATATTAAATATAAATATAAACATATGTATATATAAAAATATATACATGAAAGTAAAAATGATTTAATATAAAAAATGAGAAAACTCAAAATCTAAATTTAATCCATTGGGGTCTTCGCATCTGCTAAGCTGTACGGTGGTCGCTTCAGGAGTTCTCTTGTGATGCTTAGTTCCTGTTTCGTGGCAGTGCTCCTGTTCTGGCAGTGATCTTTATTCATTGCTGGTGGTTCTTATGCAGGAGGCCTTTCCGGTGGGGGATCCTTGCCTCCGTGGAATTTTGGAACTTTCCATAGTTATTTTCCATTTTTTATATGGTGTTTTTTGGTAAGATACTCTTTCTGGTATTTTTCTCCTTTCTTTGTTTTGTGCATGAATAGATGTCTCATTTCTCTGTGTTTGAAATCTCCTAATAGGTTGTCTACTCTCGTAATTGGTTCTATTTATTTGGGCTTGGTAAGAACTATTTGATGAACAGGCACAGTTCTTAAAAACTAGATTAGTTGAGAAACATTATGATGCGAAGACTTTAGATTATTATATAAAAAAAGAAAAAGAACGTAAGGATATTTTGAAGCAGAATGGTAAAATACCCAATATAAAAAAGAAAGACAATTTTTCAAATATCCCAATTGTTCTGAATAATAACAAAAATGCCAAACAGGTTAGACATATTATTAACAAATATTGGTACATTCTCAAATCAGATCCAACCCTTAAGAATATTATACGAGAAAAAACGACCATAGTATATAGAGGTGCAAAAAATTTAAAGCAACACTTAACGACCAGCTTTATTAAAGATAAAAAAGATAACACCAGATTTTTTAATATTGATCAGGGTTTTTATCCTTGTAAATCATGTGCTGCGTGCAAAAAATCCCTATTTAAAAAACAAAAATACACTTCTTTCACCTCTTATCACAACCATCACATTTTTCCTATTAGCCAGGTTTTAACGTGTCACTCCACTAATGTCATATACCTCCTCTGGTGCCCATGTGGTCTGCAATATATAGGAATGACTATTAGAGCACTTAAGACTAGGGTTGCGGAGCACGTGGGCAATATCCAGAGGGGGTATATGAAACATAGTGTTTCAGCACATTTCGCTGACAAACATAGAAGTGACCCATCCGTACTATCATTTATGGCTATTTTTTAAAAAAAAAGATAAAAATTGGAGAGGTGAAAACAATGTAAAAGAGTTGGCAAAAATAGAGAGCAAATGGATTTTTGATGTAGACTGTTTATCCCCCAATGGATTAAATTTAGATTTTGATTGTGTGTCACATCCTGTTCTGTTCTGTTCTGCGGAGATGTCTGACCTTGGCTTCTGGTATCCAGTAATCCTTTTACAATTCTTGTTTAGTTTTTCTTGTTTTTTTTCTGGTTTTCTATTCCATGTCTGGTTTTCTTTATGCTGGGTTTTCTTGGTTGATTCCTGTATTCCGTTCCTGGAATTCCCAGTCTCTTGGATTCCTTTAAATGTTTGTTTTTTGTTGCTACACCCGTTCCTTTCGCATTAATCCTTTTTGTTTCAGTTGGTTCCTGCAGGCAGTTGTTCCAAGTCATCTGCCCCTTTATTGCAGGTAAGTACTGTGTGTTTTTTATTATTGTTTATTTAGTCATGCATATCTATTCAGATAGGAACCTACCGTAAACAGAGTACTTTGATGCAGTTGTGGGCTGCTTACATCTTGGCCATTTATATACATAAATGTACTCCTGTACTAAATGAGTACAATCTCCAATGTTTTACATATATAGTATTTAGTTATGTCTCCTCTTGTTTTGCCTTGCATCTCTGGTCTTGATTTGTTTTGTCTTGTATTCTCAGTTCATGTACAGTTCTGTCCTGCCCTGTTCTTGTTTTCCTCATGTCTTGTGTACATGTTCTGGGTTCTGCTTTCTGTCCTGCTCTGGTTCTGGGTTCTCCTAGTTTTGTCTTGTTTTCTTTTTTTGGTGTCTATTCTAGTCTTGCCTTGTTTCTGTACTGGATACATATCTGCTGCAGAGCTTCCCTATCCAGTTCCTGTGAGGTCTGCATATCATCAAGCTCCTAGCTCTTGGGATCCGCAGAAACTGCATCAGGTCCTTGGTATGTGGCCGCAAAAATGCTGCTGCTCCACACCAGGGGGCGTGTGGTTACCCTGCACCAGGCCCTGATGGTCCATTTCCATGCGGAGACTCCCATCATCATCAGGCACTCAGGGGTCCCGGTCTCCGGACGGCCACCCGTGACACACAGTTCAAGATCTGGGCCCACAAGTCCCACCCTAGAGTCTGCCCACAGTGCCCATCTCTGAGTCTTGCCACAAAGATGCAGTTTGTTTGTGTAGTGAATGCAGTGTGTGTGTGGTTTTGTAATGGATATAGTGTATGTAAAGTGGATGCGGTGTGTGTAGTGAATGTGTAGTGAATGCAGTGCGTGTGTGCAGTGGATGATGTGTGTAGTGGCTGGGGGCTTGCAAGAGCTGAAGAGAACTCCTGGAAGCTGAATATTGTGTGGCTTGGCCCTTTCTTCACTATACAGGATGCAGGGTGCCCATAGGGACAGTGATGGTACTAAAATAGATGGGGTCCTGGTGCAAGATTTTTTGAGCCTCTGATGAGCTGATACAGTGAAACGCGCATCCCGGTACTGACAGACACACTTTTTAGCTATTGTACCATGAGTGTGCTTGCAACACACAGCCTAGACCTCCATATCATTTGAGGATGGCCACTATTTGTTTTGGATGTTTATATCCACACCACCGAACTGTATAGTTACAAAATTGAGACTGCAGATTAAGCGGGGTTTGGGAGTGGATATGGGCATATTTAGCTTAGGTTAGTATATATATTTGTTTGGGGTAAGGGGTGCCCTCAAAGGCACAGTTTGGAGCTGGTTTGCTGCTTAGCACTTAGGCTCCCTCTCCCAACATTTTCTACCTAGCTGCTACATTGTCCATTGCTTCTACTTTCTGCAGCCGTTTGAGAAATCTACACACTTACCTGAGCTTGACCAGGAGAGGGCACTATTGATCCGCTCCTCTGAAGGTTCCTCTCAGCTCTCTTAACAGCAGATAATATAGCACAGTGTACCATCTCTCAAATGCAAGCTACATATCTGTAATGGAGCTCCAGTACTCTGACCGAGTACCTCCGCCAAGTCTGCTTCCTTGTAGCTATCAGGGACCCTTGAACACTTCAGACCCAGATGCGGAGGCTTGGCTGGGATCACTTAGGGTCTTTTCCACCCTGGACCAAACACCAGACGACACATGGTGAAGGTTAAATGAATACAGTACAATAGATTGATAAGAGTACATGGAAGGGTGGGGTCAGACAATAGCAAGGGCTTATGGGCGATTGAGGAGGGACAGGGCAGTCAGTTTAAACTGGTCTGGCAGTGTCCCTGGGACAACACCCTGTTGGGGAAACAATTGGACAGGAAAAAGGGGTGAGGGGGAGATGCACAGACCAGCAATACATTCAACATACCCTGCACAAAAAATAGGCACAGTGTGACAAAACAAAAAAGGAATTTGGGAGCCCACCCATAGTGTCTGTCTTCCATCCCCAGTGACAGTGACTACCGTCACAATATCTTATACAGTGGCCTTTTTTCATTTTTACTTTAATATTGTTTTTAAAAGGTGGTGGAATCACAAATTGGATTTTTTTACCTTGTAATTTATTAAAAGTTATGTTTTACAATTTAGAGATTAACTGTGTTCCACTCTATGGGAAATATCAGGTATTTACCTTTTTAATCCTGACATAGTGAACTTATTTTTCTTGCATTCGATATAGTAGGGGTTATCTTTCAATCAGTAGTTACATGTTGACCAATAGTCAATTTTTGTTTTCTTTCTCTGATAACATTTCATCTTTTCCTTTAATCCTGGCTAAAAGAAAATTGGCAGTTTTGTGTATGATGCAGTTTTATCCGATTTATTGTGTTCCATGAGTCTCAACAGCTGGCTACTCGCCATCAGCTGCCCAAAGGGCCTTTTCCAGCTGTGCTGTCCAGGAAAAACCCGCCACGCGTTGCCCACACCGTGCACTACGCTATGCAGGCATCACGTCCCATCCCCCCGACCTTCAGCTGCTTCTCAAACAATTTATATGTAGACAGTGTTAGAGTAACATACAGGCATATTCTTTGTACCTGCCAGGATATCGAGCAGTTTTATGGCATAAACACCAATTAGGTGACAATTCTTTTCAGAATGTTATAACAAGCTTCTGAATGTGCTGGCTTTTTGAACAGACCTTCAATAAGTAACCTACTAGTGCAGCACTAGAAGTACACACAGATAAATAATAATTTAATGCATTTGTCTTCTATTATATATACAATCATGGAAGAAAGAAAGTACACCCTCTTTAAATTCTATGGTTTTAAATATCATGACATAATAACAATGGTCTATTCCTTGGCAGGTCCTAAAATTAGGTAAATACAACTTCAGAAGAACCTAAGATAATTTATAATGTAGAAGACCATTTTTATAAATATTTCTAATTCTGTTAAACTCGTTATCTATAATACTTTCCACATAATGTTTCACAATAGGGTTATATGTGACGAATTCAGCCTGCTTGTCCACATCTTCAATGAATCTGCAATTTCTCTTGAGTCTGAAAAAATTACTCAGAGAAATGCTTTTCAATTATGAATCACAGTGGCAACTGCTATTGTCTATAACACTGTTAAAATGCACTTTAGAAAAAGAAAAAAAATTGAAAAAAAAATATTATAAATAATGAAAATGTTCATATCTGAAACATTGAATTTCATATTTGCACTAGTGACATTTGTACTTGCAAGTCAACTAGATTTTTGTGTGGGCCCCAATTTTATCGGCCACTTCTTCTGTGATTTTGCTACAATGCTAGAGCTAGCATGTTCAGAAACCTCTATTTTGACAATTAAAATGTTTATAATTTCAATTCCAGCATTTCTATTACTTTTTATTTTCATTACTGTAACATATATCTGTATTTCCGTTACCATCGTAAAGATTCCATCCCTCTCTGGTTGTTAGAAAGTCTTGTCCACTTGCAGTTCACACTTGATAGTTGTATGTATGTATTTTGGATCCATGTTTGTTATATATACAATTCCAAATAGTGGATATTCTTTGTCCTTAAAAAGGTTCATTGTGTTGATTTACATAATATTTACCCCACTTCTGAATGAAGTTATATATAGTGTACGTGACCAGGCGATCATGTTAACCATGGACCTTAGCAGCTAATATTTTTCCTGCATCACTTAACTTGAGTTTTACTTGGTCAGTGCTGTGGAAGTGGCTCTACTGACAGTTAGTATGACAACCTCTAGAGGTGGACTCCCCATAAATGTAATAATTGAAGTTCCTAGAAAGCTGCAGTGTCACTGCTCCCAAACCACATGTGCTTGTAGCTCACTGTGCACTCTGATATCTCATGATATCTCTCAGTCCGTTGATTTAGTGCACCATCTCAGTGGTCAAATAAATGATGTACATCATTGTGGTATGGGCAATGTAAGCAGGATATTACTATACTGCCGGGGGATTTAGATAGCTTGGGGGACTGGGCACTTAAATGGCAGATGAAATTTAATGTAGAGAAATGCAAAGTTATCCACAATCAACTTATAGCCTAAGTGGAAGTGAATTGGGGATAACAACAAGTGAGAAGGACTTAGGAATAGGTGTAGACAATAAACTAGGCAACAATGTGCAATGTCAATCTGCAGTTGCTAAGGCCAGCAAGGTTTTGTCATGTATAAATAGGGGCATTCATTCTCAGGATTTAAATATAATTGTGCCTCTTTATAAATCATTGGTAAGATTTCACCTTGAATATTCTGTGCTATTTTGGGCACCTGTTCTAAAGAAGGATATTAACACACTAGAAAAAGTGCAGGGGCCGGCTACAACACTGATAAAAGTAATGGAGCATTGTGGTTATAAAGAGAGGTTAACAAAGTTAAATCTCTTTAGTTTAAAAAAAAATGGCACATCAGAGGGGATATGACAACATTTACAAATATATCCGGGGCCAGTACAAACCATTATCTGGAAATCTATTCATAAACAAGACTATACATGGGAGAGAATGTCACACATTTAGGCTGGAAGAAAGGAGATTTAATCTAAGGCAAAGGAATTGTTTATTTACAGTTCCTTTATAAGGATGTGGAATTATCTGCTTAAAGAGGTGGTTTTATTAGAGTCCATACAGATGTTTAAACACCAGTTGGATAAATACTTGCAAAAAAACATAACATACAAGTATATAGTTTAATTCGAGGTGTAATAGCTTCTTGCTATTAGGAGATATCTGACTGCAATGCTGGGGTCAAGAAGGACTTTTTTCCTAGTTTGTTGCACAATTGTGAGTGCTTCACACTGGCGTTTTTGCCTTCTTTTGGATCAACAGCAAAAATCAAATGTGAGAAAAGCTGAACTTGATGGATTCACGTCTATTTTCAGCTATGTAACTATATTGTTTATATATGTACATAAATGCTGTGTTGTTTATTGCTATAGCTGGGTGTACAACAATCAGACAGTAAAAATGTGGATATAAATATATGGCTTTTCCCCTAATGCTTATTATTATGGTAGGTATGGACATTCTCTTTACTTAAGGGAATACAGATTATTAGGCATCCCTTGGCACAGCAGGATGAAGTTAGGGTGCTAGCACATTGAAGAGCAAGATATATATTATTATAAGGTGTTTGATACATGTCCAGGTCCCATCTCACCTAATGTTTAGAGGATGATTTACAAGGTAGGTCTGGGATTGTTTTTACCAAACAATAATCACTGGTGCCATCATGTCCTCTATTGGGAATGCAATAGTGACTGTACAAACAATACCAGATGTATAGGTCTTCTGATTGGAAGGCAGTGCTTTCTTTTGGTTTGTGCTATAATATGCTATAGTGTTTCTTGTTACTTTATTATTATTAGTTTGTTTTTAGTTTATAAAGTGCTAACAAATTCCACAGTGCTGTAGAATAGGTTGAATAAAAATAAGTAGTTGCAACAAGATAAGCTGAATGCACAGAAACAGAAGTTGCTGATGGCCCGGCTCAAATTAGCTGACGTTCTAAGTAATTGTATTGCTTTGATTAGCTTGCAATAATTCTAATTATAAAAAATATAACTTATGTTTTGTTTATTACTACTGTTATTGTATAAGCTGTGCTTAATTTATTTAGAGAAGCATCATATTAACAAGCTATTGACATCCAAATAAAATCTAAATTTAAGTTAAAAAAAATATTCAGCCAAACTGAACTTTCTCACTGTGCACAAGTCTAGTATTTTGTTTTAGAAAAGTGACTATTTAACTTTAATTTGAAATTTACAGGTAAGGAGAGCGCATGGTTTTATGTACACCCCCAAAATATTACATATAAAGGAATAGATACTGCGACGAAATGCCTTTTGTCACTGGATTCATTGGTGACAAGCTGCCCTTTACCCCTGGCTGTTGGAGGAGCCTGATTGCCAGCCTCTTACCTGTTGACTATGGTCCCTGGGAGATTTGGTCCTTCAGGTGCAACATTTGGGCATATTGGATTTGTATGGTGCTGCTGCTGGCCCTTTAAAAACCATCCGTGGACATATTATGACTTTTAGGAACAATGTCCCTTTAAGACTGTGTAGCAGATTGCATTCAGGCTGTCTTCAATATTATGTATGCTATTATGTGTTCGGTAAATTGTAAATGTGTAGGTTCTATGTGATAAATGTAACAGTATGTATTTTTATGTCTTTTATTGTCCTTTGTCTGCCATGTGGCTAATGGAGTTTTGCCTCTGTCCTTGGAGATAATTGGATTACTTCCCAATTATCTCCAGGATAGAGACTCTGTGGAACTTGTTTTGGGAAGAAAAGCCATGTTTTTTTTGTTCACAAAGGACTTTCCCTTAACTTTTTTACCACTGGTCTGATTTGTGCCATTTTTATTATGTTGTTCCCCTGAATGGATTGATTGTGAATGTGTATTTTTTATGGAGATTGGATGTATGGTTTTAGAGTTATGAAAGTTGGGTAAAAAGTATGTTTTAACTGTATGTGTAATTGGGTTACCTCCCAGGATAAGGGGAGGGAATCTGTGGGTTGTAACTGAGATGTTATTGGTTGTTTTATACCTCCCTGTGGGCGGTCCTGTATTGGCAAAGATTGTAATAAAAACCAGACTGGGTGTGCCAGCACCTCAGATCATCTTGTACCTTCATGAAGTTTCGGCTCATGTTTGGGGGATTGGAGAACTACACTCTGGGGATTGCTATAATCACTATACTCCCCAGGGTATAATCGCTGAGCTCTGCTAAGAGCTTGTTCCTGTTCCTGCTCTCTGGAATTCGGAGAGGCCCACCTCCTGGAAGCTGGACCCTGGTCTTGGGTCCAGAGTGGGTGGAGTCGGCGAGTTTGTGGGGTCTGCAGTGGTTATGGTGTCAGGCAGAGTGCTTGGAGTCCTCAGGAAGCGCTAGGAGCATCCGTCAGCGGAAGGTACCCGGTCGGGGTGCCAGTGGTTCCATTACAGTGGTGGCAGCAGTGGGATGGCGTCCTAGTGCGAGGAGAAGCAGCTCGGAGACACAGTTCGTTTGGAATTACAATTTGAGGGCAACACTAGTATTCGTACAGCGCCCCTGTTCACAGCAAACATGACTTATCGCTTGGAGGGCGACGCTTACAGGAAGGAGGTAGAGAGGCGGTTAACCAGGTATGGCCCGAATCCTTCGGTAGAGACACTCCTGGCCACCCTGCGCAAGTTGGATGAGGAGAATCAAGCGGCATGGGAATTTGAGCTCCAATTGCGGAGATTAGGGTTGTGGCCAATCGGTCTCTCCTCCCTGCAGCAACCAGCATCCCAGGGAGAGGAGATTATCGGTCCCTCGTCCCTGCAGCAACCAGCGTCCCAGGGAGAGGAGATTGTCGGTCCCTCGTCCCTGCAGCAAAAAGCATCCCAGGGAGCCGAAGGTGCCGTCCTTCCTCCCCAGCGGCAGTGTGTACCCCAGAAAGCAGAAGGTGTCGTCCTTCTTCTCCAGTGGCAGTGTGAGTTCCAGGGAGCCGAAGGTGCTGTCCTTCCTCCCCAGCGGCAGTGTGAGTCCCAGAGAGCAGAAGGTGTCGTCCTTCCTCTCCAGCGGCAGTATGAGTTCCAGGGAGCCGAAGGTGCCGTCCTTCCTCCCCAGCGGCAGTGTGAGTTATGTTGTTCCCCTGAATGGATTGATTGTGAATGTGTAATTTTTATGGAGATTGGATGTATGGTTTTAGAGTTATGAAAGTTGGGTAAAAAAGTATGTTTTAACTGTATGTGTAATTGGGTTACCTCCCAGGATAAGGGGAGGGAATCTGTGGGTTGTAACTGAGATGTTATTGGTTGTTTTATACCTCCCTGTGGGCGGTCCTGTATTGGCAAAGATTGTAATAAAAACCAGACTGGGTGTGCCAGCACCTCAGATCATCTTGTACCTTCATGAAGTTTCGGCTCATGTTTGTGGGATTGGAGAACTACACTCTGGGGATTGCTATAATCACTATACTCCCCAGGGTATAATCGTTGAGCTCTGCTAAGAGCTTGTTCCTGTTCCTGCTCTCTGGAATTCGGAGAGGCCCACCTACTGGAAGCTGGACCCTGGTCTTGGGTCCAGAGTGGGTGGAGTCGGCGAGACCCCAACCAAGCTGCGGCGGTTCGTGGGGTCTGCAGTGGTTATGGTGTCAGGCAGAGTGCTTGGAGTCCTCAGGAAGCGCTAGGAGCATCAGTCAGCGGAAGGTACCCGGTCGGGGTGCCAGTGGTTCCGTTACAGATACTATCATTAAATCATTTGGGTAGGACTACTGATTCGCACTAAAGTAAGTCATGAATTTGATGCTGCCATTAATTCTGCCTTTAAGGATTGGGTTTGATTTTTTTAGATCTAAAATCTTAATACAAAACCTATTTTTGTTTTTCTTCATTAGTAAATCCCTATATTATATTCCTCTCTGGATTAGCATATGCCCACAAGAGAGCACTTAGTCTTCTAAATAGGGATGTGAAGTGTATAAAAGGGACAGTAAAATTAAAAAATGGTATTATAGACTGAAACCCATCACATGTTTATTTGGGGCAGATGCTGTTCTGATCAGTTTCATCAGCTTATTTCAATAATACCAAATCTTGGACTCTATGGTTTTATAAGAATACGCTGGAAAGCTACGAAGCAAACAACTCTCTACAGACAAGTCATCAGACAGTCCTCACACTGACTCAATATTTTTTCTTTTCGTAGTAAAATTCACCATATGGTATCTTCACAGGAAAGTTTTCCAGGTATGAGAATTTATTTTTCTTTACAACTTGGTGGAATAATGTATCATACATCTGTCAGAAATGTAGAGAGTGGGGAGAACGGGACATACTGTAAATTCCTTGTTGTGTATTGTGGTAAACTAATTGAACTATTTTTTTTTTTTTTGCAATGCATACACAATTCTTATCTATTATATTTTTATTATTATTATTATCATAATTATTATTATTTATGAAGTACCTACACATTCTAGCACTGTATAATAGGTGGACTAACAAACAAGTAGTGGCAACAAGACAAGTTGGATGTACATGAACAGAAAGTGCCAGAGAGGACAATGATCAAACAAGCTTACATTATAAGGGTAGTGGGGTAAAGTGACACAAGAGGTAAAGATAAGATACATTTCATGTATGGAAAAGTAGGTTGCTAGAATAGTTTATTATTTTTGTGGGATGACACAGTAGCAGGAGAGAATGGAAGGTGTCTAATGGGGCAGGGTAGGGAGTTTCAAAGAAACATCCCTAGAGAAGTCTTAAAGGTGATTGTAAGAGGTGTAAGTATGAAGAGAGTATTGATGCAGGTCTTTGACATAGCATAGGGGCTTGGATGGGACATATGTGTGCATTAGTGAAACAGTATCTAGCAACATCCAGTTAATTTCTAAAGAAACTATCAACATTAAACATTAAACACATCAAATATGTATTCTCTTCTCTAGAACTCAATAGATATTTACATAAATGACCAATAAAGATAAATGACCAATAAAGACAGTTATACAAAACTGCTAATATTTGATTTCACAGATTTATCAAATCAGACAAGCAACTGGCAAACAGAATATACATTGCATAGCAATAGTGATGTCGCGAACATAAAATCTTCGGTTCGCGAACGGCGAACGCGAACTTCCGCAAATGTTCGCGAACGGGCGAACCGGGTGAACCGCCATAGACTTCAATGGGCAGGCAAATTTTAAAACCCACAGGGACTCTTTCTGGCCACAATAGTGATGGAAAAGTTGTTTAAAGGGGACTAACACCTGGACTGTGGCATGCCGGAGGGAGATCCATGGCAAAACTCCCATGGAAAATTACATAGTTGATGCAGAGTCTGGTTTTAATCCATAAAGGGCATAAAT
Source organism: Pelobates fuscus (assembly GCF_036172605.1). NCBI lineage: Eukaryota > Metazoa > Chordata > Amphibia > Anura > Pelobatidae > Pelobates > Pelobates fuscus. Next base: position 411,857,261 of record NC_086319.1, on the reverse strand, counting down.
CACCTAACATTCCTAAATTGTTTGGAATAACCTGCTTTAAAACATCAGGTATGATGTTGTATCGATAAGGTAGTGTAAGGGTTACGCCCGCTTCACAGTGACAGACCAAACTCCCCGTTTAGCGCACCGCAAACAACCGCAAACAGTCCATTTGCACAACGGCAAACTCCCCATTTGCACAAGGTTGGATACCAAGCTATCCATTTCCCGTTCCTTGTCCTCACTGATGTCATTAAAGGTCTCTTCCTCCACCTAGCCACGTAAAACACCATGGGTCCCCGAAAGGTGACTACAAGCCCCCTGGGACGCCTGCTGTGTTTGGTCTTCCACCTCCTCAAAGCCACCTTCTTCCTCTGACTCCTCTTCTTCAGACTCCTCTCTCTGCATTGCCTCTCTCTGCGTTATTATAAGGTGTGTTAAGTAGTACTATTCCTATCAGTTTAATCCCTGTTACGTCCTCTATCAGGGGACGTGTATATAAGGCATCGATTTTAGGAAGCGGGAGATGGAAAAAGATGCTTGGTCGGTCCTCCTACTTCAAATTTGGGGCACTGCGCGTGCAATCTAATGTGCCACCAGATAGGAGTGGTGTGTTAAGTAGTACTATTCTTATCAGTTTAATCCCTGTTTCGTCCCTATAAGGCATCGATTTTAGGAAGCGGGAGATGGAAAAACATGCTTGGTCGGTCCTCCTACTTCAAATTTGGGGCACTGCGCGTTCAATCTAATTTGCCACCAGATAGGAGTGGTGTGTTAAGTAGTACTATTCTTATCAGTTTAATCCCTGTTATGTCCCCTATCAGGGGACGTGTATATAAGGCATCGATTTTAGGAAGCGGGAGATGGAAAAACATGCTTGTTCGGTCCTCCTACTTCAAATTTGGGGCACTGCGCGTGCAATCTAATGTGCCACCAGATAGGAGTGGTGTGCTAAGTAGTACTATTTTTATCAGTTTAATCCCTGTGACGTCCCCTATCAGGGGACGTGTATATAAGGCATCGATTTTAGGAAGCAGGAGATGGAAAAAGATGCTTGGTCGGTCCTCCTACTTCAAATTTGGGGCACTGCACGTGCAGTCTAATGTGCCACCAGATAGGAGTGGTCTGTTAAGTAGTCCCCCTCATCAGGCCTTTTTTAGTCGAATGTATCGCCCACTGTCAGTCCCTTCGGGATCCATCCCTCATCCATCTTAATAAAGGTGAGGTAATCTAGACTTTTTTGACCTAGGCAACTTCTCTTCTCAGTGACAATAACTCCTGCTACACTGAAGGTCCTTTCTGACAGGACACTTGAAGCGGGGCAGGCCAGAAGTTCTATCGCAAATTGGGATAGCTCAGGCCACAGGTCAAGCCTGCACACCCAGTAGTGAAGGGGTTCATCGCTCCACAGAGTGTCGATATCTGCAGTTAAGGCAAGGTAGTCTGCTACCTGTCGGTCGAGTCGTTCTCTGAGGGTAGACCCCGAAGGGCTGTGGTGATGCGTAGGACTTAAAAAGCTCCGCATAACCTCCATTAACAACACGTCTGTAAAGCGTCCTGTCCTTTCTGGCGTGGTCGTGGGAGGAGGAGGATTACTTTCACCTCTTCCCCTGTTAGATTCCCATTGTGCTGTGACATCACCCTTATACGCTGTGTAAAGCATACTTTTTAATTGATTTTGGAACTGCGGCATCCTTTCTGACTTGCCGTAATTTGGTAACATTGCAGGCACTTTCTGCTTATATCGGGGGTCTAGTAGCGTGGACACCCAGTTCAGGTCGTTCTCCTTCAGCTTTTTTATACGAGGGTCCCTCAACAGGCACGACAGCATGAAAGACCCCATTTGCAGAAGGTTGGATGCCGAGCTACTTATGTCCTGTTCCTCATCCTCAGTGATCTCTCTGAACGTATGTTCTTCCCCCCAGCCACACACAACACCACGGGTACCAGATAGGTGACAACGAGCACCCTGGGATGCCTGTTGTGGTTGATCTTCCTCTTCCTCCTCAAAACCATATTCCTCCTCTGACTCCTCTTCCTCACAATCCTCTTCCAGCGTTGCCGCAGGTCCAGCAAGCGATGCTGATAAGGCTGTTTCTGGTGGTGATGGTGACCACAACTCTTCCTCTTCACGCTCATCTATGACCTGATCCAGCACTCTTGGCAGGGCACGCTCCAGGAAGAAAACAAATGATATGATGTTGCTGATGGTGCCTTCGGTGCGACTGACTAGGTTTGTCACCTCCTCAAAAGGATGCATGAGCCTACAGGCATTGCACATGAGCGTCCACTAACGTGGCAAAAAAAATCCCAGCTCCGCAGAGGCTGTCCTAGCACCCCGGTCATACAAATACTCGTTAACGGCTTTTTCTTGTTGGAGCAGGCGGTCGAACATTAGGAGTGTTGAATTCCAACGTGTCGGGCTGCCGCAAATCAAGCGCCTCACTGGCATGTTGTTTCGCCGCTGGATATCGGAAAAGTGCGCCATGGCCGTGTAGGAACGCCTGAAATGGCCTGCTTAAGGACGTCCTGTAAGCCTGGGTACTTTTGCACAAAGCGTTGTATGATCAGATTACACATGTGCCATGCACGGCACATGTGTCAACTTGCCCAAATGCAATGCCGCCAACAAATTTCTTCCGTTGTCACAAACCACTTTGCCGATCTCCAGTTGGTGCGGAGTCAGCCACTGATCCACCTGTGCGTGCAGGGCGGACAGGAGTGCTGGTCCGGTGTGACTCTCTACTTTCAGGCAAGTCAACCCCAAGACGGCGTGACACTGCCATATCTGGGATGTGGAATAGTACCTGGGGAGCTGGGGGGTGCCGTTGATGTGGAGCAAGACGCAGCAGCAGAAGAGGACTCAGCCGAGGAGGTTATGGAAGAGGATGGAGTAGGAGGAGTAGAGGAGGTGGCAGCAGGCCTGCCTGCAAGTCGTGGCGGTGTCACCAACTCCTCTGCAGAGCCACGCATTCCATGCTTGGCAGCCGTCAGCAGGTTTACCCAATGCGCAGTGTAGGATGATATACCTGCCCTGACCATGCTTTGCAGACCAGGTATCAGTGGTCAGATGGACCCTTGCCCCAACACTGTGTGCCAGACATGCCATAACTTCCTTTTGCACAATCGAGTACAGGTTTGGGATTGCCTTTTGTGCAAAGAAATTTCGGCCGGGTACCTTCCACTGCGGTGTCCCAATAGCTACAAATTTTTCGAACGCCTCAGACTCCACCAGCTTGTATGGTAAAAGCTGGTGGGCTAAGAGTTCAGTCAAGCCAGCTGTCAGACGCCGGGCAAGGGGGTGACTTTGTAACATTGTCTTTTTACGCTCAAACATGTCCTTGACAAACACCTGACTGTGGGCAGATGAGCAGGAACTGCTCAAGGCGAGAGACTGAGGGGCGGATGGTTGAGAGGGGGCAAGGAGGACAGCAGTGGTTAACGTGGCTGAAGATGCTGGACCAGGAGGAGGATGGTGGCTTTGAGTTTGTGTGCTGCTTGTACTCATGTGTTGATCTCATAGGCGTTTGTGATGTGCGATCATGTGCCTTCGCAAAGCAGTTGTACCTAGGTGGGTGTTGGACTTCCCACGACTCAGTTTCTTTTGGCACAGGTTGCAAATGGCATCGCTGTTGTCAAAGGCAGACACACAAAAAAAATGCCACACTGCTGAGCTCTGCAATGACGGCATTCTGGTGGTGGCAAAAGCATGTGTTGATTGGCATGCTGTCTGGCTGACCCCGGGTGCCGATGCATGCTGACTGACTGTGCCACTAGCTCCTTGCGACGACCTCCCCCTGCTTCCAACTCGTCTCCTCCTCCTCTCTGTCTCCCAATCTGAACTTTCCCCCTGTTCTTCTTCTCTTCTAGCGGGCACCCACGTGACATCCACGGACGCATCATCATCATCAACCGCTTCACTTGTATCTGACAACTCAGCAAAGGAAGCAGCAGTGGGTACAACATCATCATCCTCACACCATACTTGTGTAATGCTGCCTGACTGAGACATATCCCTGTTATCTACATCCTCTGGCAATAATGGTTGCGCATCACTCATTTCTTCCAACTGATGTGTAAATAACTCCTCTGACATACCAAGTGAAGTGGCTGTGGTGCTAGTGTTGGTAGTGGCGGCAGACGGGCGAGTGGTAACTTGAGAGGTGCCCGAAGCTAAGCTGGAGGCGGATGGTGCGTCGAGGTTCCGAGTGGAAGCTGTAGAAGATTGGGTGTCCTGTGTTAGCCAGTCAACTATGTCCTCAGAACTTTACAAGTTCAGGGTACGTGGCCTCTGAACACTGAGCATTATTCTAGGGCCAAAGGGAATAACAGAACCACGACCACGACGGCCCCTGCGGGGTGGCCTGCCTCTGCCTGTAATTTTTTTGCGTGCAAGCTACTGTGACAACAGATATGAGTGGCACTGGTGTGACAATGTGCCCTGGCAGGCCCTGAAACGCACACTCGTGAAGGAAACTGACTGCTATTATATTACAGTCCAAAAAGGTTTTTTTCTGTTAAATGCAAGCTATTGTGACACCAGTGAGTGAGTGGTGGCACTGGGCAAGTGGGCACAGTATACGCTGTGAGCCTGACACACACGCTGGCAGACACCTAACTGCTATTCAATCTATTATAGTCAAAAAAAATTTTTTTTTTTTAAATGTACACTACTGTTACACCAGATATGAGTTGCACTGGTGTGACACCGTGCCCTGGCAGGCCCTGAAACGCACACTCGTGAAGGAAAATGACTGCTATTATATTACAGTCCAAAAAGTTTCGTTTTTTTTAAAATGCAAGCTATTGGGACACCAGATATGAGTGAATGGTGGCACTGGGCAGGCCGTGAAACGCACACTCCTGAAGCAAACTGACTGCTATTATATTACAGTCCAAAAAGTTTTTTTTTTTTAAATGCAAGCTATTGTGACACCCGTGAGTGAGTGGTGGCACTGGTCAGGCCCTGAAATGCACACTAGTGAAGGAAACTGACTGCTATTATATTACAGTCAAAAAAGTTTAGGTTTTTTAAAATGCAAGCTATTGGGAAACCAGTGAGTGGTGGCACTGGGCAGGCCCTGAAACGCACACTAGTGAAGGAAACTGACTGCTATTATATTACAGTCCAAAAAGTTTTTTTTGTTAAATGCAAGCTATTGTGACACCAGATATGAGTCGTGGCACTGGGCAAGTGGGCACAGTATACGCTGCCAGCCTGACACACACGCTGGCAGACAACTAACTGCTATTCAATCTATTACGGTCAAAACTGTATATTTTTTTTTAAATGTACACTACTGTTACACCAGATATGAGTTGCACTGGTGTGACACTGTGCCCTGGCACGCCCTGAAATGCACACTAGTGAAGGAAACTGACTGCTATTATATTACCCTACTGTACCCTACTGTGAAGGAAACTGACTGCTATTATATTACAGTCCAAAAAGTTTTTTTTGTTAAATGCAAGCTATTGGGACACCAGTGAGTGAGTGGTGGCACTGAGTAAGTGGGCACAGTATACCCTGTGAGCCTCACACACGCGCTGGCAGACAACTAACTGCTATTCAATCTATTACAGTCAAAATTGCATTTTTTTTTTAAATGTACACTACTGTTACACTAGATATGAGTTGCACTGGTGTGACACTGTCCCCTGGCAGGCCCTGAAACGCACACTAGTGAAGGAAACTGACTGCTATTATACTCCATTAAAAAAAAAAAATTATGTTTAAATGCAAGCTATTGTGACACCAGTGAGTGAGTGGTAGCACTGGGCAAGTGGGCACAGTATATGCTGTGAGCCTGACACACAGGCTGGCTGGCAGGCAGGCAACTGCAATTACATTACACAGAAAAAAAAAAGCAGACTGATGTTCTAGCCCTAAAAAGGGCTTTTGGGGGTGCTGTCCTTACAGCAGAGATCAGATGAGTCCTTCAGGACTGTAGTGGACACTGAATACACTAGCCTAGCTATCAATTTCCCTATCAAATCAGCAGCAGCTACACTGTCCCTACTCTCACTAAGAATGCAGCTTCACAGTGAATGTAAAATGGATGCTGTCCAGGAGGTGGGAGGGTCTGGGAGGGAGGGTCTGCTGCTGAATGGCTGGAATGTGTCTGCTGAATGTGAGGTACAGGCCAGGGTCAAAGTTTACTCAATGATGACGAATAGGGGGCGGACCGAAAAGCGCATGTGTTCGCCGTCCGTGGCGAACGCGAACAAGCGATGTTCGCCAGGAACTATTCGCCAGCGAACAGTTCGGGACATCACTACATAGCAATAAACCGATGCTGGCAGTTCAGATAAGGTAAACAGTCAGTTAGGCTGTTATCTAGCTCACTCCAGGCTGTAGTTCTCACTAAGCAAACACTTTTAAACATTCAAAAGCAGGGTACAATCCTTTCGAACAATTAGTTGGTTAAACTTATTATTTACCATTCAGTAACCAAGAAGAATCCTAAGCATTAAAATGCTTCACTATTACAGTATGGAACATAATTGATATTACAACTGATGGAATCACTTCAGTAGCTGGTAACTATTAAGCATGTCTAATATCTGATAATAACTTGATATGCTAAACTTGGTAAATTACCAGTGAATCAATATAATTTAATAATTGCAACTGCAGTCTGAAAAACCAAATTATATTATATTTGTATTTAATTTATTTTTATTCGATTTTTTTAGTAAAAAACGAGACAGATATGACAATGAAAATACAATACAACACCGAAAAAGGGATTACAACAAAGACAACCTCTTTCGGATAGACGTACAAGACATAGAGTATTCCGATTAAATCATGTATATCTGTGTGATAACTGTTACTATACCTAAAGGATTAAACTTACATTATTAGTATATCGAGTCATCATATATCTAAGGTACCAATACTCATATAGAAATCATGTATACAAACATATATAACCGGTCAGGTATATATATAAAAAAAAAATAGATCATCAGGTCTAAAGTTCCATGTTGAAAAAAGAAAAAAGAGTAAAAAAACAATGATAGACCTAATATCAATATAGGATGAATATATGGTCAGGGAGCATTTATCCAAGTTTCATACCAGCCATAGTCATATCAATAAGGTTGGAATATAACCTCAGAGTATCAAGATTAGGATAATCATTCATAAGTAGTGATGTACCCAACTGTCCGCCGGCGAACAGTTCCCGGCGAACTTAGCATGTTCGCGTTCGCCGCGGCGGGCGGACACATGCGCAGTTCGATCCGCCCCCTATTCGTCATCATTGGGCAAACTTTGACCCTGTGCCTCTCGGTCAGCAGACACATTCCAGCCAATCAGCAGCACTCCCTCCCTTCCACACCCTCCAACCTCCCTCCCAGCATCCATTTTCGATTCATTCTGAAGCTGCATGCTTAGTGAGAGGAGGGAAAGTTTAGCTGCTGCTGATTAGATAGGGAAATTGATAGCTAGGCTAGAGTATTCAGTGTCCGCTACAATCCTGAAGGACTCATCTGATCTCTGCTGTAAGGACAGCACCCCAAAACGCCCTTTTTAGGGCTATAACATCAGGCTGCTTTTTTTTTTTTCCTGTGTAATGTAATTGCAGGTGCCTGCCTGCCAGCTTCTGTGTGAGGTTCACATTGGATACTGTGCCTACTTGCCCAGTGCCACCACTCATATCTGTTTTAACAATAGGTTAAGCTTTACATTTAAAATAAATATTTTTTTTTCACTGTAATAGAAGAGCAGTTGCCTGCCTGCCAGCTTCTGTGTGAGGTTCACATTGGATACTGTGCCCACTTGCCCAGTGCCACCACTCATATCTGTTTTAACAATTGGTTAAGCTTTAGATTTAAAATAAATAATTTGTTTTCACTGTAATAGAAGAGCAGTTGCCTGCCTGCCAGCTTCTGTGTCAGGTTGGATGCCTTGCCCATTTGCACAGTCAGTGCCACCACTCATATCTGTTTTAACAATAGCTTAATCATTAGATTTTAAAGAAATCATTTTTTTTCACTGTAATAGAAGAGCAGTTGCCTGCCTGCCAGCTTCTGTGTCAGGTTGGATGCCTTGCCCATTTGCACAGTCAGTGCCACCACTCATATCTGTTTTAACAATAGCTTAAGCTTTAGATTTTAAAGAAATCATTTTTTTTCACTGTAATAGAAGAGCAGTTGCCTGCCTTCCTGCCAGCTTCTGTGTCAGGTTGGATGCCTTGCCCATTTGCACAGTCAGTGCCACCACTCATATCTGTTTTAACAATAGCTTAAGCATTAGATTTTAAAGAAATCATTTTTTTTCACTGTAATAGAAGAGCAGTTGCCTGCCTGCCAGCTTCTGTGTCAGGTTGGATGCCTTGCCCATTTGCACAGTCAGTGCCACCACTCATATCTGTTTTACCAATAGCTTAAGCTTTAGATTTTAAAGAAATCATTTTTTTTCACTGTAATAGAAGATCAGTTAGTTGTCTGCAAGCGTCTGGGTGTCAGGCCTACTTCAGCGTGTGCTCTGCAGACCTGTGCCAGCGTGCTTTGACAGTTGCCAATCATATCTGGTGTCTCTTTAGCGTGCTTTTACAAAGAAAAAAGGTTTCCAGTGTAAGCTAATAGCAGCCAGTCAGTGTCCTTCAAGCGGCTCTGTCAGGCCTTCCTTCAGCGTGTGCCTGCACAACCGTGCCAGCGTACTTTGACAGTTGCCACTCATATCTGGTGTCTCTATAGCGTGCTTTTACAACCAAAATTTTGTTTCCACTGTAATAGAAGAGCAGTTGCCTGCCTGCCAGCTTCTGTGTGAGGTTCACATTGGATACTGTGCCTACTTGCCCAGTGCCACCACTCATATCTGTTTTAACAATTGGTTAAGCTTTAGATTTAAAATAAATAATTTGTTTTCACTGTAATAGAAGAGCAGTTGCCTGCCTGCCAGCTTCTGTGTCAGGTTGGATGCCTTGCCCATTTGCACAGTCAGTGCCACCACTCATATCTGTTTTAACAATTGGTTAAGCTTTAGATTTTAAATAAATAATTTGTTTTCACTGTAATAGAAGAGCAGTTGCCTGCCTGCCAGCTTCTGTGTGAGGTTCACATTGGATACTGTGCCTACTTGCCCAGTGCCACCACTCATATCTGTTTTAACAATAGCTTAAGCTTTAGATTTTAAAGAAATCATTTTTTTTCACTGTAACAGAAGAGCAGTTGCCTGCCTGCCAGCTTCTGTGTCAGGTTGGATGCCTTGCCCATTTGCACAGTCAGTGCCACCACTCATATATGTTTTAATTATAGCTGAAGCTTTAGATTTTAAAGAAATCATTTTTTTTCACTGTAATAGAAGATCAGTTAGTTGTCTGCAAGCGTCTGGGTGTCAGGCCTACTTCAGCGTGTGCTCTGCAGACCTGTGCCAGCGTGCTTTGACAGTTGCCAATCATATCTGGTGTCTCTTTAGCGTGCTTTTACAAAGAAAAAAGGTTTCAAGTGTAAGCTAATAGCAGCCAGTCAGTGTTCTTCAAGCGGCTCTGTCAGGCCTTCCTTCAGCGTGTGCCCTGCACAACCCTGCCAGCGTACTTTGACAGTTGCCACTCATATCTGGTGTCTCTATAGCGTGCTTTTACAACCAAAATTTTGTTTCCACTGTAATAGAAGAGCAGTTGCCTGCCTGCCAGCTTCTGTGTGAGGTTCACATTGGATACTGTGCCTACTTGCCCAGTGCCACCACTCATATCTGTTTTAACAATTGGTTAAGCTTTAGATTTAAAATAAATAATTTTTTTCACTGTAATAGAAGAGCAGTTGCCTGCCTGCCAGCTTCTGTGTCAGGTTGGATGCCTTGCCCATTTGCACAGTCAGTGCCACCACTCATATCTGTTTTAACAATAGCTTAAGCATTAGATTTTAAAGAAATCATTTTTTTTTCACTGTAATAGAAGAGCAGTTGCCTGCCTGCCAGCTTCTGTGTCAGGTTGGATGCCTTGCCCATTTGCACAGTCAGTGCCACCACTCATATCTGTTTTAACAATAGCTTAAGCTTTAGATTTTAAAGAAATCATTTTTTTTTCACTGTAATAGAAGAGCAGTTGCCTGCCTGCCAGCTTCTGTGTCAGGTTGGATGCCTTGCCCATTTGCACAGTCAGTGCCACCACTCATATCTGTTTTAACAATAGCTTAAGCTTTAGATTTTAAAGAAATCATTTTTTTTCACTGTAATAGAAGATCAGTTAGTTGTCTGCAAGCGTCTGGGTGTCAGGCCTACTTCAGCGTGTGCTCTGCAGACCTGTGCCAGCGTGCTTTGACAGTTGCAAATCATATCTGGTGTCTCTTTAGCGTGCTTTTACAAAGAAAAAAGGTTTCCAGTGTAAGCTAATAGCAGCCAGTCAGTGTCCTTCAAGCGGCTCTGTCAGTCCTTCCTTCAGCGTGTGCTCTGCAGAACTGTTCCAGTGCACATTGCCAATCATATCTGGTGTCTCTATAGCGTGCTTTTAAAACCAAAATTTATTTATCACTGTTATAGATTGAATAGCAGTTACTTGTCTTCAAGCGGCTCTGTCAGTCCTTCCTTCAGCGTGTGCTCTGCAGAACTGTTCCAGTGCACATTGCCAATCATATCTGGTGTCTCTATAGCGTGCTTTTAAAACCAAAATTTATTTTTCACTGTTATAGATTGAATAGCAGTTACTTGTCTTCAAGCGGGTGTGTCAGGCCTACAGTGTGTGCTCTGCAGAACTGTTACAGTTCACATTGCCAATCATATCTGGTCTCACAGTAGCTTGCACGCATAGTACCACTAATCCCCCAAAAAATGACAGGCAGAGGCAGGCCACCCCGCAGGGGCCGTCGTGGTCGTGGTGCTGTGATTCCCTTTTGCCCTAGAATAATGCCCAGTTTTCAGAAGCCACGTACCCTGAACTTGAAAAGTTCTGAGGACATAGTTGACTGGCTAACACAGGACACCCAATCTTGTACAGCCTCCGCTCGGAACCTTGACGCACCATCCTCCTCCAGCTTAGCTTCAGGCACCTCTCAAGATACCACTCACCCGCCTGCCGCCACCACCAAAACTAGCACCACAGCCGCTTTACTTGGTATGTCAGAGGAGTTATTCACACACCCGTTTGAAGAAATGAGTGATGCGCAACCATTATTGCTAGAGGATGTAGATAACAGGGATATGTCTCAGGCAGGCAGCATTAAACACATGGAGGTACGGTGTGATGATGATGATGTTTTACCCGCTGCTGCTTCCTTTTCTGAGTTGTCAGATACAAGCGAAGCGGTTGATGATGACGATGCGTCCATGGATGTCACGTGGGTGCCCGCTCGGCAAGAAGAAGAACAGGGCAAAAGTTCAGATGGGGAGACAGAGATTAGGAGGAGACGAGTTGGAAGCAGGGGGGGTCGTCGCAAGGAGCTAGTGGCACAGTCAGACAGCATGCATCGGCACCCGGGGTCAGCCCGACAGCACGCCAATCAACGCATGCTGTGTCCACCACCAGAATGCCGTCATTGCAGAGCTCAGCAGTGTGGCATTTTTTTTGTGTGTCTGCCTCTGACAACAGCGATGCCATTTGCAACCTGTGCCAAAGGAAACTGAGTCGTGGGAGGTCCAACACCCACCTAGGTACAACTGCTTTGCGTAGGCACATGATCTCACATCACAAACGCCTATGGGATCAACACATGAGTAAAAGCAGCACGCCTACTCTAAGCCGCCATCCTCCTCCTGGTCCAGCATCTTCAGCCACGTCAACCACTGCTGTCCTTCTTGCCCCCTCTCAACCATCCGCCACTCCGTCTCCCGCCTTGAGCAGTTCCCGCTCATCTGCCCACAGTCATGTGTCTGTCAAGGACATGTTTGAGCGTAAGAAGCCAATGTCACCAAGTCACCCCCTTGCCCAGCGTCTGACAGCTGGCTTGTCTGAACTATTAGCCCGCCAGCTTTTACCATACAATCTGGTTGAGTCTGAGGCATTCAAAAAATTTGTAGCTATTGGGACACCGCAGTGGAAGGTACCCGGCCGGAATTTCTTTTCACAAAAGGCAATCCCCAACTTGTACTCGATTGTGCAAAAGGAAGTCATGGCATGTCTGGCACACAGTGTTGGGGCAAGGGTCCATCTGACCACTGATACCTGGTCTGCAAAGCATGGTCAGGGCAGGTATATCACCTACACTGCGCATTGGGTAAACCTGCTGACGGCTGACAAGCAAGGAATGCGTGGCATTGCAGAGGAGTTGGTGACACCGCCACGAATTGCAGGCAGTCCTGCTGCCACCTCCTCTACTCCTCCTACTCCATCCTCTTCCATAACCTCCTCGGCTGAGTCCTCTTGTGCCGCTGCTTCTTGCTCCACATCAACGGCACCCCCCCAGCTCCCCAGGTACTATTCCACATCCCGGATATGGCAGTGTCACGCCGTCTTGGGTTTGACTTGCTTGAAAGCAGAGAGTCACACCGGACAAGCACTCCTGTCCGCCCTGAACGCACAGGTGGAAAAGTGTCTGACTCCGCAGCAACTGGATATCGGCAAAGTGGTGTGTGACAACGGAAAAAATTTGATAACGGCATTGAAGTTGGGCAAGTTGACACATGTGCCGTGCATGGCACATGTGTGTAATCTGATCGTACAACGCTTTGTGCATAAGTACACAGGCTTACAGGACGTCCTGAAGCAGGCCAGGAAGGTGTGTGGCCATTTCAGGCGTTCCTACACGGCCATGGCTCACTTTGCCGATATCCAGCGGCGAAACAACATGCCAGTGAGGCGCTTGATTTGCGACAGCCCTACACGTTGGAATTCAACACTCCTAATGTTCGACCGCCTGCTCCAACAAGAAAAAGCTGTTAATGAATATTTGTATGACCGGGGTGCTAGGACAGCCTCTGGGGAGCTGGGAATTTTTTTGCCACGTTACTGGACGCTCATGCGCAATGCCTGTAGGCTCATGCGTCGATTTGAGGAGGTGACAAACCTAGTCAGTCGCAACGAAGGCACCATCAGCGACATCATACCATTTGTTTTCTTCCTGGAGCGTGCCCTGCGAAGAGAGCTGGATCAGGCTGTAGATGAGTGTGAAGAGGAAGAGGAAGAGTTGTGGTCACCATCACCACCAGAAACAGCCTTATCAGCATCGCTTGCTGGACCTGCGGCAACGCTGGAAGAGGATTGTGAGGAAGAGGAGTCAGAGGAGGATTGTAGCTTTGAGGAGGAGGAGGAGCAAGACCAATCACAACAGGCATCCCAGGGTGCTCGTTGTCACCCATCTGGTACCCGTGGTGTTGTATGTGGCTGGGGGGAAGAACATACCTTCAATGACATCAGTGAGGAGGAGGAACGGAAAATGAGTAGCTCGGCATCCAACCTTGTGCAAATGGGGTCTTTCATGCTGTCCTACCTGTTGAGGGACCCTCGTATAAAAAGGCTGAAGGAGAACGACCTGTACTGGGTGTCCACGCTACTAGACCCCCGGTATAAGCAGAAAGTGGCGGAAATGTTACCGAATTACAACAAGTCGGAAAGGATGCAGCATTTTCAAAATAAATTAAAAAGTATGCTTTACACAGCGTATAAGGGTGATGTCACAGCACAACGGGAATCTAACAGGGGGAGAGGTGGAAGTCATCCTCCTCCTCCTCCTCCCACGACCACGCCGGCAAGGACAGGACGCTTTAAAGACGTGTTGTTGATGGAGGACATGCGGACCTTTTTAAGTCCTATGCATCGCCACAGCCCTTCGGCATCCACCCTCAGAGAGCGACTCGACCGACAGGTAGCAGACTACCTCGCCTTAACTGCAGATATCGACACTCTGAGGAGCGATGAACCCCTTGACTACTGGGTGTGCAGGCTTGACCTGTGGCCTGAGCTATCCCAATTTGCGATAGAACTTCTGGCCTGCCCCGCTTCAAGTGTCCTGTCAGAAAGGACCTTCAGTGCAGCAGGAGGTATTGTCACTGAGAAGAGAAGTCGCCTAGTTCAAAAAAGTCTAGATTACCTCACCTTTATTAAGATGAATGAGGGATGGATCCCGAAGGGACTGACACTGGGCGATACATTCGATTAAAAAAGGCCTGATGAGATGAGCTGCCTTGGGCTAAAAATGGTCCACACGCTGCTGTATTTTAGCTCTGAATGACGTTTGACTTGCGTGACTTATCCGCCACCAACTAGGGTTCAAGCCGCCATGTTTTAGGGCACTTTCTGCCTGTGAAACACACATCAATTTTTCTGGCCGCTGCTACAGCAGCGGCTGCAACAATACCAAATTTTTCAGGAATGTGTACATGCCAAATTTTTAGGCCCACTGGTGCAGCACTGTGGCTTCAAAAACCAAACCAAAAAAAAATCCTCCAAGATGGCACCAATATACCAGTGGTCTAAGCATCTTCCCACCTTGGCCTAAAAAGGGGAGGTGATTCAACAATTAAAAATCTCATTTACACGTCCACTGATAGGAGACGCGGAAGGTATTAAACTGATATGAACAATACTCCACTCCTATCAGTAGGTCCGTCCCATTGTGATTTATGCCCCCCACCCACCGCGCAGGGATGGGGGCCGGGGGGGGAGGAAAGTAGCCCCCCCATTGGGATTTATGGCCCCCACCCACCGCGCAGGGGTGGGGGCCGAGGGGGGAGGACATTAGGTCCCTCCATTGTGATTTATGGCCCCCACCCACCGCGCAGGGGTTGGGGAGGACAGTAGCTCCCCCCAGTGTGTATCATGGGCTTTGAGGACAGGTGTCAATCCATACCTGCCAAGTGACCCTATGTAGGGGTAACAGTCCCTATTCTGCTCTGTGTCAGTGTGTATCATGGTCTCTGTGGACGGGGAACAGTCTCTATTCTGCTCTGTGTCAGTGTGTATCATGGACTCTGTGGACAGGAAACAGTCCCTATTCTGCTCTGTCAGTGTGTATCAGGGGTTTTGAGGACAGGTGTCAATCCATATCTGCCAAGTGACCCTATGTAGGAGAAACAGTCCCTATTCTGCTCTGTGTCAGTGTGTATCAGGGGTTTTGAGGACAGGTGTCAATCCATATCTGCCAAGTGACCCTATGTAGGGGGAACAGTCACTATTCTGCTCTGTGTCAGTGTGTATCATGGTCTCTGTGGACGGTGAACAGTCTCTATTCTGCTCTGTGTCAGTGTGTATCATGGTCTCTGTGGACAGGGAACAGTCTCTATTCTGCTCTGTGTCAGTGTGTATCAGGGGTTTTGAGGACAGGTGTCAATCCATATCTGCCAAGTGACCCTATGTAGGGGGAACAGTCCCTATTCTGCTCTGTGTCAGTGTGTATCATGGTCTCTGTGGACAGGGAACAGTCTCTATTCTGCTCTGTGTCAGTGTGTATCAGGGGTTTTGAGGACAGGTGTCAATCCATATCTGCCAAGTGACCCTATGTAGGGGGAACAGTCCCTATTCTGCTCTGTGTCAGTGTGTATCATGGTCTCTGTGGACAGGGAACAGTCTCTATTCTGCTCTGTGTCAGTGTGTATCAGGGGTTTTGAGGACAGGTGTCAATCCATATCTACCAAGTGACCCTATGTAGGGGGAACAGTCCCTATTCTGCTCTGTGTCAGTGTGTATCAGGGGTTTTGAGGACAGGTGTCAATCCATATCTGCCAAGTGACCCTATGTAGGGGGAACAGTCTCTATTCTGCTCTGTGTCAGTGTGTATCAGGGGTTTTGAGGACAGGTGTCAATCCATATCTGCCAAGTGACCCTATGTAGGAGGAACAGTCCCTATTCTGCTCTGTGTCAGTGTGTATCATGGTCTCTGTGGACGGGGAACAGTCTCTATTCTGCTCTGTGTCAGTGTGTATCATGGTCTCTGTGGACGGTGAACAGTCTCTATTCTGCTCTGTGTCAGTGTGTATCATGGTCTCTGTGGACAGGGAACAGTCTCTATTCTGCTCTGTGTCAGTGTGTATCAGGGGTTTTGAGGACAGGTGTCAATCCATATCTGCCAAGTGACCCTATGTAGGGGGAACAGTCCCTATTCTGCTCTGTGTCAGTGTGTATCATGGTCTCTGTGGACGGTGAACAGTCTCTATTCTGCTCTGTGTCAGTGTGTATCATGGTCTCTGTGGACAGGGAACAGTCTCTATTCTGCTCTGTGTCAGTGTGTATCAGGGGTTTTGAGGACAGGTGTCAATCCATATCTGCCAAGTGACCCTATGTAGGGGGAACAGTCCCTATTCTGCTCTGTGTCAGTGTGTATCATGGTCTCTGTGGACGGTGAACAGTCTCTATTCTGCTCTGTGTCAGTGTGTATCATGGTCTCTGTGGACAGGGAACAGTCTCTATTCTGCTCTGTGTCAGTGTGTATCAGGGGTTTTGAGGACAGGTGTCAATCCATATCTGCCAAGTGACCCTATGTAGGGGGAACAGTCCCTATTCTGCTCTGTGTCAGTGTGTATCAGGGGTTTTGAGGACAGGTGTCAATCCATATCTGCCAAGTGACCCTATGTAGGGGGAACAGTCCCTATTCTGCTCTGTGTCAGTGTGTATCATGGTCTCTGTGGACGGTGAACAGTCTCTATTCTGCTCTGTGTCAGTGTGTATCAGGGCAGGGCTTTGAGGACAGGTGTCAATGTTAGGTGATTTCTGCCCTTTATGGATTAAAAGCAGACTCTGCATCAACTGTGCAATTTTCCATGGGAGTTTTGCCATGGATCCCCCTCCGGCATGCCACAGTTCAGGTGTTAGTCCCCTTGAAACAACTTTTCCATCACTTTTGTGGCCAGAAAGAGTCCCTGTTGGTTTTAAAATTCGCCTGCCCATTGAAGTCAATGGCGGTTGCGCGGTTCGCCGGTTCGCGAACATTTGCGGAAGTTTGCGTTCGCCGTTCGCGAACCGAAAATTTCGGGTTCGCGACAACACTATTCATAAGTATAATCCCTTTTTCCATCTCCAGTTGGTATAAAAATTGGGCTATAACTTGATCTCTATTAGGGATCAAAATACTTTTCCTAGATCTCGCGATAAGAATTTTAGTTGCTAGTAAACAATGTAGGGTAACAATTTTATGATTACCTTTTACTTCTATCCTATAAATTAAGTTAAATGAGATAATCCACAAAGGCTTAATTCTAGGGAATGCCCACCAGATATGAAGCATAGAACCATCTTGTTGGAAGCACCGCCAGCAATTTGGTGGATTGGAATCCGATATTTTTGCTAGTCTAATCGGTACCAAATACCATCTATACATAATTTTAGTAAAGGTCTCTAAACTATTCAAACAGTGTATAGCTTTTTTGGTCATCAAAAAGGATTTGCACCAAATATCAAAAGAAATAGAAATTGCCAGGTCATTTTCCCATTTAATTAAAGCATTGGGGATATCTGGAATATATTTTAGTTTTATTAATTCAATCGCCAGAGAGAACACCTTTTTAGCCCTTAAGTTAGAAAAAAATTTCCTAAACAGTTTTCCCAGTTGACCATTTAGGACTAATAATTTATCTTTGAGATAGCTCTTTATAGGGAGATAGTTGAATATTTATCTGGAGGGTAAATCCAACAGATCTTTAAGTGCTTCAAAGCTTTTTAATTGTTGATCATTATAAAGATCTTTTATCTTATAATTAGGGTCTTTGTACCGGTTTACTAAGTTAATCTCCAGCATATAAAGTTCCAAAGAACTTAAACCCAAATTTTCATAATTTTTTTTATTAATTTTTAGTTTTCTCTTTATAATATTCCATTCTTTTAGTGTTTGAATTAAGGGTATGGGATAGTGAGTTGGGATCTCAACCATTTGATTATTCTGACTTGCTTCTCTCCATAGGAGAAATTCCAAATTCTCCAATCCACTTCTAGCTACTTCGATCTTATACCAAGCTTGATTTTTAGAATCACTTAGTTGTAGATTGCAGGCGTGTAGCACCATATTGGCCTGATAGATTTGGGAAATTAAGGGATATCTTGGATAGGGTATACGTATTGATTCTTGGTCTCTTTCCTCTCCATATATAGGATGTAAAACTATTTTGTAACATGGTTAACCAATGTGTAGATATCGAGAGAGGGAGCATCCCAAAAAGGTAAGCCCATTTTGGGATTATGTAGGATTTAATGGTGTTAATCCTTCCCCACCAGGAGATTTCATG
The DNA here is from genome assembly GCF_036172605.1 of Pelobates fuscus. Classification (NCBI taxonomy): domain Eukaryota; kingdom Metazoa; phylum Chordata; class Amphibia; order Anura; family Pelobatidae; genus Pelobates; species Pelobates fuscus. The sequence continues at coordinate 411,839,188 of NC_086319.1, read as the reverse complement.
TACTCTCCATTCTTTTAGTAGGGCGTTAGTTTCTTTTAACAATTTCAGAAAATTAATTTCCATAATCCTTTTTATATCTGCAGATATAATCACCCCTAGGTAAGGAAACTCTTTTTTCGTCCATTTAAAGTCAAAATTTTCTTTAACAATGTTAATTTATCTGTTTGTATACTAGTAGACAAGGCTATTGTTTTATTCATATTCAAGCTATAATTGGAGACACTACTATAGTTATCAAATTCTTGCATTAGATATGGGAGCGAAACGTGAGGCTCTGTTATAGAAATTAGGATATCATCTGCGTACAGACATATTTTCCATTTATCATTTCGTATACCCATTCCTCTAATCTGATCATTTTGTCTAATATTATTCGCCAGAGGTTCTATTGATAATACATATAGAAGGGGGGAAAGAGGGCACCCTTGCCTTGTCCCATTATTAATACTGAACCATTCTGAGCAAATATCACAAGTTACTATGCGGGCCGAAGGGTTCGAATATATAGCCCCAACTGCTTCCATAAACCACCCCTCAAAACCATATTGAGAGAGAGTTCTCCTCAAGAACCCCCACCCGACCCTGTCGAAGGCTTTTTCAGCATCTACCGACAGGGTCAGGAGGGGGGTTCCCTTAGCCCGCGCCCAGTCCAGCAGATTCAGGACCCTACGTGTGTTATTAGATGAGTGCCTACCTGGCATAAAGCCTATCTGGTCCTGATGGATAAGAAATGGCAATACTATTTTTAAATGTTCCGCTAGAATTGCGGCATAGAGTTTAATGTCAACATTGACCAACGAAATAGGGCGATAATTGCTCACTTCGTAAGGTATTTTATCTTGTTTTAAAATCGGAGTGATATGTGCCCTTAGTAGGTCTACAGAAGCAGATCCCTTAATCGCCAGTTCGTTAAAGGTGTTCGTTAATAAAGGAAGAAGTTGTTTTTTAAAGACCTTATAAAACAAATTCGTATATCCATCCGGACCTGGGGCTTTTCTATTAACAAGCTTATCAATAGCCAATTCAACTTCATTCTGAGATATAGTTCTATTAATTCTTAATTTTTGTTCAAGGGATATTTTTGACAAATTAGATTTTTCTAAGTATTTCTCGATCATACCTATATCAGGAGACTTATTCCGATTATATCAATTCTCATAGAATGACCTAAATTATTAGCGATTTCATCTGGTTTGTAGACAAAAATTTTACCATCTCCTAGTTTAGAGATTTTTTGCTCAGACCTTTTTTTCTTTCATTTGTTAGTTAACATTAAATCAACACGATTATTCTTATAGTAATATTTAATGTTAAGTTTTTTTAGATTACGTTCTATCCCAATTTTGATCTGTGCATTTATCTTTTCTTGGCAGATTTTAATAGCAGATGCTCTCCTCTCAGAAAAAAAATTGCTTATTAGCTTTAACAAGATTATAAAATTCTATATAGAGATCTGACAAAATCGTATCTACATTCTTTTTTGATAACTTGATAATTTTATCCAGTGTCCCCTGATGACTACTTCAAAGGAACACCGTAGGCATTCCTTAGATATATCCTCAGAAGAGTTCTCCTTAATAAAATAATCAATTAGCTTCTCTATATGATCTACATTCGTTTTATCCTTTAATAGATAATCTGCCAATCTCCAGATCATAGGGGATCTTCTAGTTCCCACCAAATCTGCGATTACTATATCATGGTCTGACCAAGTATTTTCGACAATAGAGATTGTAGACATCGTCTGTATTAAATTTAAATTACCCATAATCATGTCTATCCTAGCTGATGAGTTGTGAGGGATTGATCTATGGGTCGTATTCTTTTCATTAGGATGGAATAATCTCCAACAATCAAACAATTCCGCTTTCTTTAATACTCTGTTTAATGATGCTGCCTGTCTTTTCAAGCATTTGTCTATTTTTTGATTTTTAGCTAATTGTTTATCCATTAAGGTATCACAAATACAGTTAAAGTCACCCGCAATCATTACTATACCTTTTTTTACTTGCTCCATCATATCTAGAATTTTGACCAGTGTTTTAATTGGATCCTTATTGGGTAGATACACATTAACCAGAATGTAATCCATCCCATTCATTTGACCAACCAGGATGATAAACCTTCCATTTGGGTCTAAATAATTAAAACAACAGTCAAAGTTAACTTCTCTAGAAAAAATTATTGAGACACCGCATTTTTTTTTTCCTTGTATAGAAGCGGAAAAAATCAAAGGATAGTTTTTATGAGACCAAAATTTCTTAGAGTCCGCCATCCAATGGGTTTCCTGAATAAACCCTACTTGTATACGTTGTTGAACAAGGGTATTGTGACGAAACCAATCTCGCCACATTGTATTGGAGGAGCCTGGTTGCCCGCCTGCTGCCTTTGGATTATGGACCGGCAGCTAAAGGGTTAATTTTACTGTGCAGAAGGATTTATTTCTCCCTTTCTGCACAGCAGTTCGGTAGATTTCATCTACCGAACAAACAGCCGAACAAACAGCCATTTACCAACCTCCCCAGAGCCATGGGAAGCCGGCCGGCGTTGTTAATTGGCCACCCAGAAGCTGGAGTGTGCTGCCAATTTACCTCCCTGAAGCTGCGGTTAACCGCAGCTTAATTGCTTGTTACTGGGTGGCCGCTGTTACACTTAGCGGCCGCTAGGTGGCGCTGTTCTGGAGCTCCCCGGGCAGCCAGCACTTTTCTGCCCGGCTTTCATGCACCAAAATCGGACACTTTTACGTGCAGGCACCGCTGAACCTCCAGCCCCTGGTTCTAATTCGTATGGATTTGGTGAATGCAAGGAAATTCGGTATTTTATGTTTTATGTGAATGCTTTAACCCAGATAGCAATGCCATGGAGCCTGTTCGTATAATTAAAGACTTTAGCTCCATGGCACTTAAACTGTATTCGGTTGGTCTGGGTGCCATTCACCTAATAATGTGCACCCAGACCTGAGCTATCTGGGGATATGCTACATGTCTGTGTTTTATGTATAAAATGTGTCTTTATGTATTTTAAAGTGATATACTGTTTCTGTGTCACCACGTGCATAATGGAGTCTTGCCTTTGTCCTGGGAGATAATTTAATTACTTCATTAATTATCTCCAGGACAGAGAGGAGGAAACCAGGATGCATTGTGGGAAAGTATTGTGGCTGTGTGTACGAAAGTGATACATGTCTGTCTGCTGTTTCAGTCTTCCATTTGGTCCCCTAGGGGAGTGTCCACCAGGTGGGAGACCTGCATAAATACCGTGGCAGGTAGCCCTCAATAAACAGACCACTGCTTGACCCTCAACACGGAGCCTTGTCTCGTTCTTGGGGGGATTCACTGTATGCTGCTGGAGATTGATTGCTAGGAGTGTAAGCTGATGTCTGCTTTTCCTGTTCGTCTGCTAGCAGCTATTCGTGAGGTTCCAGTTCGGGAGTTTGGAGTGCTACCTTATTCCTTTGTATGCCGTTCGGGAGTTTGATGCATTCACCTAAATCCAAATTCGTGAGTTTTGGTGCTTTTACAGTAGCTGTGCCTGTCTGTGAAAAAGGGGATTATCGCCTAAACGGATTTTTCCCCTTTTCTGCTGAAACGGTCCGTTACAGTTATTGTATAGATAGCCTCGTTTAACAGGGGAATTAAGACCTTGAGCATTAATAGTTAAAACTCTAACCATATCTCAACCTAGATTTCTTGTTTGCGCTCCCTGACCATATATGCGATATATCCGACCGGTTACACATATTACAGGACTGACAAAACAACATAAAAACATATATATTTGCATAGAAACCTGGAATACAAAGAAGTATTCCACGGGGGGCGTGGCCGACTGCGGAGCCTAATGGACGCTTGCTGAATTAGCTCCAAAGGACCCGGGCACTAATCCGTTGCAATCGGAGACTAAAAAGCGAAATGGGCAACCATAAGAAACAAGGTACTACTCAGGGGCATACAGGGAGAACACCATCCACGAAATCGGGTACGTTGACCCGTTATTTCAAAGAAAATCCGGATCGTGGAGAGGAGGCCGCAGCGTCCCCTCTAGTAATGGCGGACACAGACCCGCCACCGAGCAGCCCTTCAGCCTCAGAAGTATCGCATATCTCATACGACACAACACAGGAGGCCGATATTCGAACTTTACTGAAGAACTTGCCCTCGAAATCGGACCTACAAGGCATGAAAAATGACCTACAAACCTCAATGAAAAATCTGGAAACCACGTTTCACACGAAAATGGAAGCGATTGGCACGGAGGTCCGTCAGCTTAATCTCAGAGTGGTTGATCTGGAGGAAGAAAGAGATGTGATCCAAGCTCAATTAACTAATATTTCAACAACTATAGACTCCCATGCCCTGCATTTGGCCTCTACACAGAGGCACCTAGATGATTTAGACAATCGCGGGAGAAGAAACAATCTTCGAATCAGAGGCCTACCGGAATCCCAAGGTGAGAACCTAGAGGATATCCTATCCGAGCTCTTTAACCTTATATTGGGAGAACAAGGCGACAATAGAATTTTACTGGATAGGGCTCATCGCTCTCTACGCCCTAGGGGCCTGTCGCCCGATACACCAAGAGACGCAATTTGCAGGGTACATTATTTCTCCATAAAGGAGAATATTTTAAAATCTCTAAGGGACACTTCTCAACCACTCCTATTCCACGGGCACCCAGTGCAGATATACCCGGACCTTTCCCGATATACCCTTCAAGCACGCAGAGCCTTAAAACCGATAACGGAACATCTCCGGAACAGAAACATCAAATACCGGTGGGGATTTCCCTTTGCTCTAATAGTGAACCACAAAGGCAACATACTGTCAATCGCATCTATAGTGGATGTCCCTCCATTCCTTCAAGCTCTCGATTTACCTGTCACCAACGTTATGGACTGGAATGGGATACAGCATCAACAGGATACCACAATCCTTCCCCAAAGACAACGCTGGGTCACACCTGCCAAAAAACGAAGAAACGACCAACAGTTTATATCACCGCAACAAAGACCAAGAATTCCAACAGACAACATCAACCTCCGTAACATGCACTCCCCTCCATAAGGGAACTATGATTTTACCTACGTCTCATATACTACTCGGAAGCCCCGCGCTATTATCTACAATACCATGTCAGACGACCATAAAAGAACTCTCGACAATATACGTCCAGACTAGAATAACTACACTTTTCCACAACCTCTACTCCTACATCTGCTGGAGTATTCACGTATAATCAGCCAATTCCACCCACCATCTCCAATCAACTCTTCAATAAACTCTTCTCTCGAACCTACCACACAACGCACCCCTTTAACATTGAAGATATCAGTCCTGAATTTACGTGGAACTATATTATTGACTACTAAGAACATCCCACGTAATCGAACCACTTATACCTCACAACTGAGGACAGGTTGTATGTTAAACGATGTTTATTGAAAAATTGTTATTTTCAATCTTTTATTTGGTATTATACGATTTGTTGAGACTACAGCAAAATGTCATATCGAAGATCCCTGAAAGCCAGCTGTTTAGAACCTAGGTTCAGTTAAGGTTAAGGAAAGGTTATATTTCTTATATTGTATAGGCCGACCTCCTTTCCTCCCACTCTCATCACGCTCATTACTCCATTCTCATACTACCCATTCACCTCGCGGTTGGTATTCACAGCTGTGCAACCCATTTCTCCAAATGGTCATGATATCTAGCGCTAGATCTAAACACAAGTCTCCGTAAGACTACTAATTCACTAATCGTTTAAGGATAAGAGTGCCAGGGATCCTCACCCTTAGTATTGGCACACCGATCCCCCATTCACAAATAGGTATCTATCGGTAGCGTCTAGATAGATTACCTTATCTCTCATTGACTGAGAGAGACTTCCCACCACAGGGAAGAATAACTCCTTTCTATCCCCACTTTCCGAATCAACGACCCTTCTCCACCCTTCTGTGTATTAACTGTCTTCTCCCCTCTCCCCACCTCCGTCTCCCTCTCCCCCGCAGCCCCATATATACCCTTTACGACTTCCCCCCTTTTACCTAGGGTTGAGGCATAGCCCATATTCGAGTGACAGGACTTCATTGCTAGTACTCCATAGCAACCTGACCACTTGTTTACGTTCATTTTTCAGATTCAAGCAACGCAATTATTTGAGGAGTGCTTTACTGCCCAGTAATAGGAGTAATATTATTGCAAACAGTTGTATACGACAGGTTTTGTCTATGTACATTCTTTTTATCTTAATTATTAATATTCCTATTTTTCGATAAAATTGTATGTTATTTGCATAAGAGTGTGACCATCCAACAAACTATAGGTGCTGTATATAATAATATCTATCAAAACAATATTCCAAGTGGATAAATAACGTTATAGCATTCGAAAGAACAAGAAAAACCCCATACTGATACTATAATCACATCAATCACTTTCTTGCGATTACACCCCCCTGCAGGAAAGATATACACCTCACCATTATACTTGTGTCTCTTGATAGGACTTATTACACTTTTCGTCAAACAAATTAGACCTGACATTAGATGATGGCTTCGATCGTTATACTTACTCAAAATGCCAAAGGCCTCAATACTCCAGAAAAAAGAACAATAGCACTATCTGACTTTCACAGACAGAAAGCAGATATAGTTTTCATTCAGGAAACACACCTACGTAAGGGAACAACCACAAATATACGGAATAAAGATTACCCACAGGGATACTATGGCCACTACTCAGAATCTAAATCAAGAGGAGTAGCGATAATTATAGGTAAACACACCCCTTTCACCTTTCAGGAACAACTAACAGATGATTCGGGCAGATTCCTGTTTCTTAAGGGAGTCCTGGGCACAGTCACAGTAACTCTAGCCAATCTCTACGCACCCAACAGGAAACAAAACCAATTCTTGAAAAAAGTACTAAGTAAGCTATCTGACTTTCAAGAGGGTATCCTAATAGTTGGAGGGGACATAAATGTCTCTCTGGACGGGGAGCTGGACTCCACGGCCAAACTGCAACCTCACACAACTCAAATTAGGAAACAAATAAACTCTACACTACACGAAGCACAACTGTTTGACTGTTGGAGGTTGCTACACCCCACACGGAAAGATTATTCCTTTTATTCCCCTCCTGCGCACACCTACTCTAGGATTGACTCGATATTTTTACAACACAGATACTTAACACTAGTTTCAGCAGCTGCATATGGCCCAATCACTTGGTCGGACCATGCACCGTTGACACTCTCGCTAAAGCTCCCACATCTACAAAACCCATCAGCCCAATGGAAACTAAACGACCTATTACTAAACGACACAGACAATATTACTCATATAAAAAAGGCTGCAAGTGTTTACTTCAATGAGAACACCAGACCTGACATAGCTCCTCCTCTCACCTGGGAAGCCCATAAAGCCGTAATGAGAGGTGAACTTATCAGAATTGCTTCCGCAGCCAAACGCAATAGAGGAAAAAAAATAGCACAACTGACAAAAGAACTTAAATCTCTAGAATCTTTACATCAAGACAACAATTTATCCCTCGACACATACAAATCAATCATTCATAAACGATCAGAACTCACGACTACACTACAACTCCACGCCAAACGCAAAATCTCTTTAACAAAACATCTCTTTTACGAAAAAGGAGGGAAAGCGGGTAAATTACTTGCACAATCATTGAAACCTATCAAACAATCCACTTTTATCCCCGAAATTAAAATGGAATCAGGGATTCTGTCCAAAAAAATGCCTGACATAATGGGGGAATTTCAGAAATTTTACACCAACCTATATAACATATCCAAGGTCCAACCATCCAAAGAGGAAATCCTCGCATATTTACATACTAGAATCAAGAAAACAATCCCACCTAACGAAGTTGCTTTTCTAGACGAACCTATTACACCCGAGGAATTTCACAGGATAGTCAAATCATTACCACTAGGTAAGAGCCCAGGCCCAGACGGTTATACAGGGAAATATTATAAAACATTTGCCGCAGAACTAGCGCGCCCCTTTACAGAGGCATTCAATACTCAAAGCCTCTCTAACCAAATACCCAGAGCAGCTCTGGAAGCCACTATTACACTCATCCCAAAAACGGGCAAAGACCCAACTATGTGTGGCAACTATAGACCCATCTCCCTAATAAACATTGATTTAAAAATACTAACAAAGATCATGGCGACCAGACTCAAAGCATTCCTTCCGAACTTGATACACCAGGATCAAGCAGGCTTCGTTCCAGGTAGGGAGGCAAAAAACAATACTATGAAAGTAATCAATCTAATCCACTGGGCCCATACACATAAGTTACACAGTTCCATACTAGCAATAGACGCCGAGAAGGCCTTTGATAGGGTCAATTGGTCCCTACTCACACACACAATGCTCGCTTTGGGTTTTGGGCCTCGCTGGATGGAGTGGATAGCAGCTATCTACTCCAAACCAACAGCGCGCATTCGTATAAATGGCCAACTCTCACAACCAGTCTCAATCACAAATGGGACAAGACAAGGTTGTCCCCTCTCGCCCCTCTTGTTCATACTCATCCTAGAACCATTTCTTCAGGGCATAAGAGATAACTCAAAGATCAAGGGCCTCAAAGTAGACAACCAGGAATACAAGGTCATGGCATTTGCCGATGACCTACTCTTTACGATCACCAACCCACTTTCCACAATACCACATATCATTTCAGAAATGGAGCTCTATGGCAAAATATCCAACTTCCAAGCAAATATTACAAAATGTGACCTTATGCCTCTATACTCTACTAAATTTCTAAACACCCAACTTAAGAATAGGTTTCAATTTACATGGCAACAAACCTCCATTAAATACTTGGGGGTTCACATCCCACACACACTAAAGCTCCTATATGAATTAAACTTCCATAAATTAATTACAGAAATCAATCTAGACCTACAAAAGTGGCACAAACCCTGCTTCGGCTGGTTCAGTAGAATCAACATTGTTAAGATGAATATTCTTCCTCGCCTATTATACATTCTCCAAACCCTCCCAATCCAATTACACTCGAGTTTTTTCTCTAAAATCCGATCGACTCTCATGAATTTTATTTGGTCACACGCTCAACCGAGAATAGCTTACGAGACTCTACTAAAAAGCAGAAACCTCGGGGGTCTAAACTTTCCAGACCTAGATACATATCACAAAGCAATCCATCTTAGCAGAATATTCGAATGGACCAGAACAGGAGTGGTCCAGCATTGGGTTCAGATAGAAAACGAATTTTCAACCACCCCGCTGAAGGTCCTCCCTTGGCTACCCAAACAACTATCTCACACCACACCCATCTCTGACACACACCCAACTATCAAAACCACACTCCAAATCTGGCATAAACTTGTAAATTCTTCAACTATCTCCCCCTACCCTTCTCCTCTATACCCGCTTACAAACAACCCGAAATTTCAAAGAGGACAGTCAGGGAAGACCTATAATATCTATCACAAAGGTACCTCATTACTGCTAGGTGACATGATCACGGACAATAATAGTCTGAAAACAATACATCAAATCTTCCCAAATAAAAGTCCAACAGAAATTCAAATATTCCAATACACGCAACTTAAAAAATTCATAGAAACTCAAAACTTACTGCCGGCAGGTAATCGTCCTCTGACGGACTTTGAAATCATATGCACAACCCTTAAACCCCAAAAGAAAATAATGTCTACCCTATATCAGGTGATTAAAAACTCACGTTCACTCGAACTCCCAAAATTCACGCAAAAATGGTCCCAAGAACTACAAATGGTTATCTCACAAAAACAATGGCAAGCCATTTTCACATCTACACACAGGGCTTCGATCTCTTTAGCAGCCCAAGAAAGTAACTATAAGCGAATATCACGTTGGCACCACACTCCAGCAAAAATACATCATATACATAAGACAGAAAGTGACAAGTGTTGGAGGTGCAATAACAGCAATGCAGACCACGCACACATTTGGTGGCACTGCCCAATTGTAACTAACTACTGGAGAAGAATCCACACATTTATCCAGCTGATCCTGGGCGGAAAAATATCTCTAACACCCTTACACTTCATCTTTCTAGAACCACCTACTAATTTGAAGCTAAACAAATCACAATGCATCCTATTTCAACACCTAGCCATGGCTGCAGCCCAATTAATCCCCATTTATTGGAAATCGCCACATGCTCCGTCCACAAGGGAATGGATTATGAGGGTAGAAAGTACTAAACATATGGAAGCGATCACTTTCGCCAGGTCAAAAGACTACACTAAATTTACCAAAATATGGGAACCTTGGACACAATTTATGGAAAACACAGACATTCACTAAACTTTGCCTCCCCACCCCTCCCCTCCCCCACCCCCCCACCATACTACCCACCAGTACCCTCCCTCCCTATTCCTCCCATACCTTTATTTGTTATCTTTTAATTTATTACAACTTCTACCGATGAGGGTTTGTGACCCACCTTTTTCGCACCCTAAACGGAACTTTAAACTGGTATTAATACTCTGTAAATAGTTGTTCAAATATATATTTCTTGTACCATTTATATGTACCACTGTATAACTTGATACCCTCACTGAACTATTGTACAACGGTTTTGTTCGACTGTTCCACTTGCATTATAAGTTCTCAGTTTTACATTCATTCAACTACTGAACATTTGTAACCAATGCATTACTGATGTTGTAAACCCTTTTCACATGAAAAAAAAATAAAAAAAATGTGAAAATAAAAAAAAAAATAAAAAGAAGTATTCCACGTACTGGGAATCCCATAGAGTCCCACAGGGAGGGGTGTGTAGATTCGGAGTATCTTATTGGAAGAGAGAGAGAAAGGGGAGAAAAATTGTAATAACAAGCCCATATGACATTAGTTTTAAGAAACATTGTAACTCTCCATATCGTTTCCTCTTTTACTTATTATTTTTCCTAACATCTTATTTAGAGTTTTATGAATAAGGTCTCAATATGTCCACTATATAAGTATGAGATTAATTATATCGAAGTAACTAAAAGATACTAAATGTGCAGTTGATTACAGTGTCAGAATTAATACTAATAGGAAGTGGTTAACTAAAAGTCATAAGTCCTAAGTCAGAATCCTAGGTCCGTACTTCAGTTTATGTATAAAGTAAAGTGAAAAAATAAAAACTAAGCTAAAGATACTGAAAATATTGTATATTATCACCCATCATCCCTTATATTATTTTATACCCTTTGGCAAGGTATGATTCCACATTTTTGGAATTTGATAAATATTTATCCATGTATATTGTTGTTAGGAAAAAAATTATAATATATTTACCAGTCTTCTGTAGTAAATTATATTGTATCCTTGAGATGTAATAATCAAATGGATAGATGAGTGTATGTGAAGGTATTTAAAAAGTGCAAAAGTTTAAGTGCAAAAGTTTTAAGATGGACAGTTTTGTAAATGTAGAATTTAATCTGGCAAACAAAGAAATGTAACTCGGAGTATCTATTGGAGTGGTAGGTTAAAATAGGGTGTTGTCTAAGAATCCCTTGGAAGAAATTCTCAAGAGTGTATGTCCTGAAGAGTGTGTGTCTTCAAGAGTGTATCCTGCTGCGCTGCCTGTGTAACTAGACACCTTCTAGTGGTGTTGTTATGGTACTTTTTGCAGTAAACCAAAATGTTTAAATGTCTATCTGTTCCTGTCCAAATCAATAAAATAAATTGCGTATATACGCTGAAGTAATTAAGTCTGACACACAAGGTTCAGGTTAAAATAACTTCGAGAAAATTTATTGGCAAGTGATTAAAAAGCGGACACGCAGGTCCTTTTAAGAGACATTTTACGTCATCATTGCTTATTAGAATATCAGTAAATAAACATCATTAATTGGATTAATTGTCAAGTGTCGGGATTAGTGTCCACCTATCAATATTATTAATTGGCTCAAAAGACTAAGTGGTTAATCCCGTGTCCACCCACCAAGAGGTGGGATTGTTCTGGACACGGGTGGGGGACAAGGGGTCTTGAGCGTCATTTTACACGGTCGGTGATCTCAGGCCTCGTGGCCAGGTGCAAGGTCTCTTATGAATAGAACATTTCATTACTACTGTGTTCGCATGGCCTTCAAATTATACTTTGTTGCAAATCTAAGGAAAAGTCAGCAATTCCTGTGTTAATCATATCTTTATAGAAAATACAGTCTTTGTTCTATTGTATTAGATGTGCTGGGAAATTCTGTCATGTAAGGTGATTTTAAAATGAACAAGTTAGGTTATGAGGACAAAATGGAGGATTGAAGAAGTCAGGTTAGGGGGACAAAATGGAGGATTGTCACAGTATAAAGTTAAAATGGAGTTAGTGCAATAATTGAATACAAATACAATAAGGTTTTTTAAATAATCCCACATCAGTCCCCCCTATGAAATGTTAGATTCTAAGAGATAAAACTTTATTAAGTTAGTACCAGGAAGACGTGTTAACCCAAAGGCACAGAAACCCCGTGGCCGCTAGCTAGGTGTTAATGCAAAGTGCAAGGCTGTCCCTAGATCTGACCCTAATAGGCTAACTCATCCGTCAGTATGGCTCTCGAACACTTCACACCCAAGGGTATCCCATGGCAGCTAACCCACCACTTCTCCACATGGGGCCTTTACCATTCACTGACAGATGCTGTCCCTGAGCTAGTCCCTTCCTAGAATTCCTGCACTTTATCAACAAAAGGGATTGTTTGCAGCGGCAGACAGGGTGAGTTGATGTCTTGGAAATCTTGGTCATCAACTTCAAGATGGGCGAAAGTGGGTGCCGCTTGGTCAACAGTCTTCAGGAGGGATTTTCTCAGACATGGGAGAATACAACAAAAGAGAAGAGCAAAGAGAAAAAGAAAAATTAGTATAGCCATACCAATATGCATTAAAGCCTTTTGCCATCCCGTCATCCAGCCAAACCATCTTTCCCAGGGATCTTGTATCCCAGAATTCCTTTTCAACTCTATAGACAGGTCATTTAATTTCTCTATGGCCAATGTAACTTTACCATTAGGGCCTGTGTTTTCTGGGATATAGGTGTTATGGTACTTTTTGAAAGTAAACCAAAATGTTCAAAGTCTATCTGTTCCTGTCCAAATCAATAAAATTAAATTGCGTATATACGCTGAAGTAATTAAGTCTGACACACGAGGTTCAGGTTAAAATAACTTCGAGAAAGTTTATTGGCAAGTGAAGTAAAAGCGGGCGCGCAGGCCCTTTTAAGAGGCATTTTGCGTCATCATTGATTATTAGAATATCAGCAAATAAACATCATCAATTGGATTAATTGTTAAGTGACGGAGTTAGTGTCTTACCTATTGGTCAGTAAAATTAAGAGGTTAGTCCCGTGCCCACCCATCAGAGGTGGGATTATTCTGGACACGGGTGGGGGACAAGGGGGTCCTAAGCGTCATTTTACACGGTCAATGATATCAGGCTTTATGTCCAGGTGCAAGGTCTCTTATGAATAGAACATTTCATTACTACTGTGTTCTGTGGCCTTCAAACTGTACTATCTTACAAGCTCTTAAGGAGTAGCCAGCACCTCCTGGTACTTGTCCTTGAAGGAAACACGGTCTTTGTCTACTGTATTAATTGGGTTGAGAAGTTCAGTCACGTAATGTAGTTTTAAAATGAACAAGTTAAGTCATGAGGACAAAATGGAGGATTGAAGAAGTCAGGTTAGGAGGACAAAATGGAGGACGAAGTCACAGTATAAAGTTAAAATGGAGTTAGTACAATAATTCAATACAAGTACAATAAAGATTTTTAATAATTCCACATCAGTCCCCCCTATGAAATGTTAGATTCTAAGAGATAAAACTTTATTATGTTAGTATCAGAAGACGTGTTAACCCAAAGGCACAGAAACCCCGTGGCCGCTAGCTAGATGTTAATGCAAAGTGCAAGGCTGTCCCTAGATCTGACCCTAATAGGCTAACCATCCGTCAGTATGGCTCTCGAACGCTTCACACCCAAGGGTATCCCATGGCAGCTAACCCACCACTTCTCCACATGGGGCCTTTACCATTCACTGACAGATGCTGTCCCTAATCTAGTCCCTTCCTAGAATTCCTGCACTTTATCAACAAAGGGGATAATTTGCAGCGGCAGACAGGGTGAGTTGATGTCTTGAAATTCTTGGTCATCAACTGCGAGATGGGTAAAAGCGGGTGCCGCTTGGTCAACAGTCTTCATGAGGGATTTTCTCAGACATGGGAGGACACAACAAAAGAGAAGAGCAAAAATAAAAAGAAAAATTAGTATAGCCATACCAATCTGCATTAAAGCCTTTTGCCATCCTGTCATCCAACCAAACCATCTTTCCCAGGGATCTTTTATCCCAGAATTCCTTTTTAACTCTTCAGACAAGTCATTTAATTTTTCTATAGCTAGTGTGACTTTACCATTAGGGCCTGTGTTTTCTGGGATGTAGGTACAACATGTCATAGTGTCGGGCAAAATCTTACAAACCCCTCCTTTTTCGGCTAAGATCATATCTAGGGCCATCCTATTCTGAAAAGTCATTTGGGATGTGGCCTGTAACTGTTCGGCCAACCCCTGGAGGGCGTCTCTGGTGTAATTGACAAAACGCTGTTGATTATAATAAATGTAATTTATCCAATTTAGATTCTTGTTTGCGGTAACTATGGTAAAAATTGATTCAAATCCTGCAGCAACTTCATCCCTAGCTTTAAACTCATTGGGCACCCCCCTGGGCACTCCAATGGCATCAATATATACATGAGGATCAAAACTTCCTTTCACTGGGGCGTCACGTTTAACCTTAGTGTGGCTGAACTCATGGGTGTTGAGGTGTGTGTCAGAAATAATATGTATAGGCATAATGGCCTTAGTCAAAGTACACTCTCCCCACCATTCTGTGTCCATTCTGGATCTTAGCTGTAAATCCCCACACAACCAATAAATGTCTCCTAGTGACCTAGTGTGATGTTGCAGCAAACGTACAGGGACAGTTCTGTATGTAGCACAATAGCCTTTGGAAAAGTTACCTACAAATTTACCAATACCATCGTACATGGCATAGCAAGTGTAATTACCTTTATATACGGTAATACCATCAGGGGGTTTGACGTCTTTGGCTAGAAGAGGATACTCCTTTGTCCATGCAATACATATGGACCTGTTAAAATTATAGTGATAGGCAAAAAGGCTTAAAACACATTCTTCTATATCTACGGGTAGGATTAAAGGTACGGTACCCAGGTGAGGCCGGGCACCTCCACACACATAACATGCGGTTCTATTATGCTTATTAGCATTATATTTCATCCATTCTAACCATAAATTTACATCATTAAAACCTGTTTCAGCGGCCATGGTATCTTCAAAAGTGGGGTTAGCAATGGCCATCATGTCCTGAAAGGTCTGGATATGGGGTTTTAATGGGTTAGGGACCATATGGGTGGCCCCTTGCCACTCAGAAGAGTTGCACATATCTTTGAGGTAGAAATGCCCTAATTTCTGGTAGGAACCCTTTTTCCAGTACATTCCCATCACATACTGGTCTGCATCTGTTGGGCTTGGGCGCTCAATGTTAAGGATTAATTTCATTGGTGTGCTCCCCCCAGGCTTTCTCAAAGTCATTCTCTGGAGAAGCGATCTACCATGATCATCTACTTTAGCTACGGCACTTTTTGGTTTGTAACCCCAGGCAGGCCCGGCATTCCATCCCGCCGCCCCCCAGTGATCACAATTGTGCCCCCATTGTTTGTCAACTACACAAACATATGGGTCTTTCGAATGAGGGATATCTCTATAGATGCTCTGGATTTGTGGTGTGGGAAATGGGCATTCTACAATATCACAGTAGTCAAAGGTATAAGTAGCCACCTGGGTGCATGATGAATTATACCAGAAGGTGTACCCACTAATGTCTTTGGTAATGGCTACTTGCTGGGCCTTCATAAGGCTAATTAAGGAGAAGATGTACCAGAGATACATGTTTGTGCGATATTCGCTTCCTCTGGGGCAGGAGATTTCTTGCAGTGGGAAGCGTGGATCCAATTTGGCCTACCGGCCAATTTGACGGAGGTAGCGGTAATCAGGAGAACTTGGAACGGACCGTCAAATCTTGGTTCCAGGGTATTTTTCCGCACAAACTTCTTGACCAGGACCCAATCTCCGGGAAGTAGGTTATGGGAACCTGTATCCAATTCGGGATCTGGAATTGAAGAGAAAACTTGGGCATGTATTTTGTTTAGGACATTTGCAAGTTCAGTTACATAGTCTACTAAAACATCTGATTGGAGTTGCAACTGCTGCGGATAATAACAACCTAGTCTGGGTGCTGTCCCAAATAGAACCTCATATGGGGACAGTGAATGCTTCCCTCTAGGTGTGTGCCTAACACTAAATAGAGCTATCGGTAGGCTTTCTGGCCAGGGCATCTTTGTTTCTTGTGACATTTTTAACATTCTAGTTTTTAGGGTGCCATTCATGCGCTCCACTTTACCACTACTTTGTGGGTGGTAAGGGGTGTGGAAGGCTAGAGTCACCCCTAGAGCAGTCCAAATTTCTTTAGTCACAGTTGCTGTAAAGGCTGGGCCTTGATCACTCTCAATAACTTCTGGGAGTCCGAATCTACATACAATATCTGTAAGTAGGCGCTTTGCGGTTGTTTTTGCAGTGATATTGGCCACTGGGTAGGCTTCTGGCCAGCCTGAGAACATGTCCACTATTACTAGTGCATATTCATGGGGCCCACTCTTGGGCATTTGGATGTGGTCAATTTGAATCCGCTGGAAGGGGTACATGGGCTTTGCCAGGTGTTTCGCAGGTACTTTAACTGGTCTTCCTGGATTGCATTTTGCACAAATGACACAGGCCTTGCAGAAGCTATTGATCAATGTTGTGATTCCAGGTGCTTCATAATACTTCTGTATGAGGGCGGCCATCAATTCTTTTGACAGGTGTGCAGGCCCATGTGCCCATTGGACAACTGCTGGATACAAATTTCTGGGAAGACAAAATTTGAAGTTGTTGTAATATATTCCGTCCTTTTGGACAGCTCCTTTCTTTTTCCATTTCTGGACTTCTTCAGGAGTGACTGCAGCTTGCTGTTCTTGTAAAATTCGCAAATCAGTAGGAAGAGTTTGCAGGGCAAAAATAGGGACTTCTTCTTCTTGTCCGGACACTTCTTCATCCACTTCCTGCAAATCCCTGGCCGCTAACTTAGCAGCCTGATCAGCCAAATGGTTGCCCTTTGCTTCATCTGTATCCAATTTCCCATGGGCCTTTACTTTCAAAACGGCCACTTCTTTGGGGAGTAGGAGGGCATCCATTAGCTCCTTGATTGCAGTGCTGTGTTTGACTGGTGTACCGGCGGTGGTAAGAAATCCTCTAGTCTTCCAAATTAGGCCGAAGTCATGTGCCACGCCTAGAGCATATCTTGAATCTGTATAGATGTTGGCACGTTTTCCTTCGGAAATTTTGCAGGCTGAAGTCAGAGCCTGTAATTCAGCTTCTTGTGCAGACATTGCTGGTGGTAAGGATGATGATTTAATAACTTCATCTGTTGTGGTTACGGCATATCCTGTATGATATGTTCCTCCTTCATCGGCATATCTCGATCCGTCCACAAACAGGGTAAAATCCGGATCTGGTAATGGGTTCTCATGCACAGTTGGTAAGTGCACTGTTTCCATTTTCATCTGTTCAAAACAGTCATGAGGTGTTTCTGGGTCATAATCATTCTTTATGACCAGATCTTGAAATTCCTTTTCCAGGAAATGGCGTGGCCATGCTTCTAGAAGGTCAGTTGTTGGGTATTTGACAATACCATTTTCCTGTAGCTGTTCTTCATTCATGGTGGCCCATAGTTTTGCCATGGGCCCAAGATCATTCCATGACCTTGTCTTCAACTTGGTAACAGGAATATGTGGGATAGCAGTATCCCAATGACGGTAAAGGTAGTTAAGTTGTTGAGGTAGCTGGATCAAGACCATACTATTGCCGTCAGAGTCACAATAGAAGTCTTGTGCAGTAAGCTTTACATCGGTCCGGTGGTAAAGCTCATCTTCATAGCAAGGTTCAGGGGTAATGTTTGGTTTGTACCACGTGGTGCAGAAGGCGTGATCTGGGCCTTCACAGAGAGGTTTTTCACCTTCATAAAATGTCAAATGTGGATGCATGACTTTCTTGATACATCCACAGAGCAGGTGAATGTAGGTTTCATCCGTGATAAATCCATAATAGATACCCCCCTCAGGGAGTGGAAGAAGAGTGGACGGATTAAGCACCTGACATCTTTGGATGGAAATGTTGTCAGGCAAAAGAAGATGACACTGTAAGCGCAGGTGTCTGGCTGGAGACACGTGCTTGAGCTGGACTTGGTTGATGATGGCAGAGATGTCATGAGGGGCCAAAACAACCAGAGGGTGGCCAAGGACCAGGTCTGAGGTCTTCTCTATGAGTTCTCTCGCAGCAAAAACAGCCCTGAGACAGGAAGGAGTCCCTCTGGCCACAATGTCCAGTTGACATGAGAAATATCCAATAGGCCTCTGGCGGCCTCTTAAGTCATTAGTTTGGGTGAGCACTCCTGTTGCGTGGCCTTGTCTTTCAGAGACAAACAATTTGAAAGTTTTGGAGTAGTCAGGGAGGCCCAAGGCAGGAGCAGAAGCAATGGCTCGTTTGAGAGCATTAAAATTGTCCATAGCTTCTTTAGTTAAACAGAAAGGGTCAGACTTAAGTGCGTCATAGAGAGGTTGCATGAGCAGAGAGGCTTCTGGGATCCATGCTCTGCAGTAGGAAATGAGGCCTAGGAAGGCATGAAGAGACTTAGAAGTCCTTGGAGGCGGAATATCCAGCACAGCTCTTACCCGGTCCCGAGTAAGATGTCTGGTACCTTGAGATAGGCAGTGTCCAAGGAAAATTACTGAAGGTTGGCAGAACTGTAGCTTGATGAGCGAAGCTTTGCATCCTTGTTCTGCTAAATAACAAAGCAGACTAATTGAGCACTCTTCGGTAGTGGGTATGTCATCTCCACAGAGCAGCAAATCATCCACATACTGAAGCAGAACAACTTCTGGGTGCTCGGCTTGCCATGGGTCAAGGATGGTGGCCATGGCCTTTGCAAATTGACTTGGTGAATTTTGTGCCCCTTGGGGCATGACAGTCCAGGTATACTGTTGCATCTCATGAGTGAAAGCAAACAGATATTGGCAGGATGGGTCCAGTGGGACACTGAAAAAAGCATTTGCTAGGTCAATAACTGTGAAGAATTTTGCAGATGGTGGGACTCCAGAGAGCAGAGTATGAGGATTTGGTACAAGAGGGGTGTCCAGGACTGTAGCTTCATTAACAGCACGGAGATCCTGAACCATCCTGTACTTCTCTGGCTCACCCTTCGGAGTTTTCTTTTTCACAGGAAATAACGGGGTGTTGCATTCAGATTTACATTTGACAAGGGCACCCTTCTCCAAGAGTGCCTTAATGTGGACAGAAATTGCAGCAGACTGTGCTGGTTTTAATGGATATTGTGGTTTTCTTGGTAATTTAGCTCCTGAAATAAGCTTTACCACCACAGGGGGAACATTTAGGTGACCTATGTCCTCTGGGCCTGAGGACCATAACTTTGCGGGCACCTGTGTTTTTAATTCCTCTGGGAAATTGGACCTTAATTCTGCTGTCTCCTCACGGGGCTTTTCTAAATGCAGCATCAGAGGCAAAGAGCATAGGGCTGAAGTGTCTGATACAGACAGAGGTGTAAACATTTCTACCTGCCCATCCGGGGTAAAGGTGATGGATGCTTGCAGGCGTGAGAGAACATCAGCACCTAACAGGTTAATTGGGCATGTGGAGGATACTACAAAGCGAGCGAGCAGGCTAGAACCAACTCGTAGTGGAGTTGTTAGAGGGCTATGTCTCGGTTGGCCATCCACTCCAACACAAGAGACATCAATATTTGACAGAAAAGATGGGTCTGGCAAGTCTTGTTCTCGTAGAACACTACGGGCTGCACCTGTGTCAACTAGAAATGTGGTGGGGTGGCCTTCAATGGGCAAAGTCACTGTGGCAAGTGGCCCCCCCTTATCCCCTGTAGACACTGCCATTACAGGGGTTACAGACACAGGCTTGCCAGTTTCCTATTCATCGGGTTCCTCAACTATTGGGACCCCTTTTTCGGTCTTAGTGACCGGGGCAGGTCTGGATGGCTTCCTTATCTCTCTTTTGGGTTCCGGGCAATCACTTTTAAAATGACCTTTAGCTTTGCAATTAAAGCAGAAGCTATCCTCTGGTCTGGTGCCCCTGGGAACAGGGATACTGCGTGATACCATAAGAGGAGCAGAGCTTGGCCTTTTGGGGGTCTGGGCAGATTCTAGGCCCCTAGCGACTAAAAGCAGGGTATCCAGGGGAACAACCTTATATTCAGGGCGTGCAGCAATAATTCCCTTGCGTATAGAGTCTTTAACGCCTTGGACAAACGCACCTGACAGCATTTGTGAATGAATTTTGTCAGTAAGATCAAACCCCAAATCTGTGAACATTTGATACAGTCTTGCATGAAACTTTTCCACTGATTCTCCTTTTTCTTGAACAACATCAGTAAGGCCAGCAGCCTGATCTGCAAGTTTGTCCTTAGCCCATTCTCTTAATTGGGTGCAAAAGGTTACCCCGGAGGGGTAATCAACATCACTGGAAAGCAGATCTGTACTGAGGTGACGGGCCATACTTGGCCAATAGGCATCCCCTGCTTTAATAGCACAAATGCTGAGTAGATCACGCCATGCGGCGGAATAAGTCTTTTGAATTTGAACTATCCCTCGGTAAAAAGGCATAGGCTGTTTTTCTGGGTCGGGGAGCGATTTCATTAATGCGCTAGCTTGAGTGGGGTTAAAGGCAACATATTTAGAAGGGGCCTGTTCTCCCCGACCCTTGTGGCCAAAAGGGTCATCGATAGAACGGTGAGTTGGGGCTCCCGCGGCAAGCTCCGATGAGACATGGGACACCCTGTCCATCTCGTCATCATCGAATTCTATGATATTGGCTCTTTTGCGTGGTGCAGGGCCCGAATGAGGTGAAAGGATCGGTGGTTGGGAACGAGCCCCAGATGCAGGGGTGGCTAGTGAGTCATAACCTGGGGATAGGTAGTCACCGGGGATTACCGGCATCAGGGCCGAACTGGGGGCCGCCATATTGGTGGCCGGAGAAGGTGCTACATTAGGGTTAAGGGAAGAAGCGGCGGCCATGTTGGAAGAGGGCACATCCGGGGCAGACTGTGTCGGACTGGGCATGACCGGGACCTGGGGAGTGGCTTGGGGAAGGGGTAGTGGATATCCGGGATAGGGCAGAGTCATGGGATACGGGAAGGGGTAGGGCCAGGCTGGGGAGGGGAAGGAGGTGGGGTATTGGACTGGGGTGGAGATGGGAGGGGGAGGAGTCGGGGCGAGGGTGGAAGAGGTGGTTAGTTGGGCGGATGAGGAGGGGAGGGGGTCATGAACGGAGAGGGAGCGTAGGGAAGGAATGGCAGATGAAATGTTAGGGGGAGGTACAGCAGGTAGCGTAGGGATGGACGAGGATGATGGGAATGTTAGGGACGGGGAGGGGGAAAAGAAAGATCCATCAGAATTCAGGACCGGGCAAACAGGGGAGGTGGCGGGATGAGTGTTAGGAGGATTGGGAGCGGGGAACATAGTCAGCTGGCTATCACCTACTGCTGACTGAACCTTGGGGATAGACGTCCCCTGGGCGCCACTTTGGGGCGCTGGCTGAGGGTAGACCCCAGCAACACAATTCTGATGATACACAAACAATTTCACACCCTTGTGATTTATTTCTTCCTCAACCCAACCTTCTAGCTGAATAGCCTTCGCTACTCTGTACCATGCTTCAGCAGTCTTTAATAAACCATTATCTGTAAGCTTGCCTTTCATTTCTGCCAGTAACTTACGCCAACTTTCTGGTTGCAATCTTCCACCCGTTGGTACAGTAATTTTACATACTTTTGCAATCTTTACAACACCTTTAACCATCTCCTCACCCTCTCTGTTTTCTACCAAATCACATGCTAACCAGCCCTTATTGGGCTTGCTTAAATCCTGCCCCATAATCCCTTTACCCCTATACCAGCGTCCTAGATATAGGGAGAGAGAAGGAAAACGGAACAAGAACGTCTACAATGCTCGACTGCCACCCGAGAACCGTGAAACTTTCTCAGGTGCGTCTTCCCAAAACGTAGACTAGTCACTGAATCCGCCTACCCGGGGTGGTAGACACGGATTGGAGCGAGGTGAGAAGTGTGTGACCAATCACTTCTCCTTCAAGAGGAATGGGAGTGGATAGTATAATAATATAGGAAGTACAGAAAAGATGAAAGGCAAGGAAAATCCTTAGAGACAGACACAGGAGTTCATGAGACTCCTATTAAACAAACAAGACAACAATACAGTTGAAATACAGTGCATGCATCACAATTCAAATGAAATCAACAATAATTCCTTTCCTTTACTCGTGTGCTTACTCCAAAGTCACCTCCCTCAATCCCGTAGTATCTTACTACCAACGGCCAAGGATAACAGCTAACACCGGTCCGAAATCCATATGCCTCCCTCGTCACAGCAGCCCACTCGTAGTGTCTGCGCTACCCTCACTCTTGTAGTGCCCCCATAAAGACCCACTTTATAAGTCCCACTACTCCGTGGTGATGAAGACAGCAATGCCTGCCCGAATTCACACACCACAAAATAAAAATTGGAATGGCTCCAGCTCAGCGCTCAAAGCTGGAGGGTACCACCACTCTGCAAGCAGAGTAACGTGCACAGAGAAGCTAGCTAGGCTATCAAAGTGGCACAAGAAGGATCCCCAGGAAACTATGAGTCTACACAATCTCCACAGATCCAACACACCTCTTTTTCCCTACAGCCCCAGCCACGAGGCTCCTAAAAGAGTTAAACAGGAAAAGATGACCCCCAGGAACACATCCACAGGTCAACCCCCCTTTTTCCCTACAACCACAGCACAGTGGTTCCTAAAAGGAGTAAAACAGGCAACAGAAGACCTAGGCAAATCCCCTCAGGTCCACCCCCCTTTATCCCAAAAGAGGTAAAATACAAACAGATAAACAGACAAACCGAAGACCCAGGCAAATCCCCTCGGGTCCACCCCCCTTTATCCCAAAAAGGGGAAAACAAGCAAGACAGAACCCCAGGCAAAACCCCTGCAGGTCCACCCCCCCCTTTATCTCAAAAAGGGGAAACAAGCAAACAATTCAAACACACCCAGGCAACAGATAGACTAAAATGCAGGTAAACAAGTGAGTAACGAGACACCGGGCAAGATATTACCTGTCTTTGATGTCCTCCCGGGAAGCAGTCACAGACACGTGGACGGGTCAATCAAAGGGGCCGGAACGTACCGGTGGCTCTGCAGAAGTCTCTACCGTGTATCTGGAGGTGATCAATCTCCCTTCCTTCCCCCTGGATTCCTCCGTCCACCCTTGTCTTCCTTAGGACGGCTCACCGGCCGGACATAGCCCGATGCCCCACGTTGGGCGCCAAGTTGTTATGGTACTTTTTGAAAGTAAACCAAAATGTTCAAAGTCTATCTGTTCCTGTCCAAATCAATAAAATTAAATTGCGTATATACGCTGAAGTAATTAAGTCTGACACACGAGGTTCAGGTTAAAATAACTTCGAGAAAGTTTATTGGCAAGTGAAGTAAAAGCGGGCGCGCAGGCCCTTTTAAGAGGCATTTTGCGTCATCATTGATTATTAGAATATCAGCAAATAAACATCATCAATTGGATTAATTGTTAAGTGACGGAGTTAGTGTCTTACCTATTGGTCAGTAAAATTAAGAGGTTAGTCCCGTGCCCACCCATCAGAGGTGGGATTATTCTGGACACGGGTGGGGGACAAGGGGGTCCTAAGCGTCATTTTACACGGTCAATGATATCAGGCTTTATGTCCAGGTGCAAGGTCTCTTATGAATAGAACATTTCATTACTACTGTGTTCTGTGGCCTTCAAACTGTACTATCTTACAAGCTCTTAAGGAGTAGCCAGCACCTCCTGGTACTTGTCCTTGAAGGAAACACGGTCTTTGTCTACTGTATTAATTGGGTTGAGAAGTTCAGTCACGTAATGTAGTTTTAAAATGAACAAGTTAAGTCATGAGGACAAAATGGAGGATTGAAGAAGTCAGGTTAGGAGGACAAAATGGAGGACGAAGTCACAGTATAAAGTTAAAATGGAGTTAGTACAATAATTCAATACAAGTACAATAAAGATTTTTAATAATTCCACATCATAGGTACAACATGTCAAGGTGTCGGGCAAAATTTTACAAACTCCTCCTTTTTCGGCTAAGATCATATCTAGGGCCATTCTATTCTGGAAAGCCATTTGGGATGTGGCCTGCAATTGTTCGGCCAATCCCTGGAGGGCGTCTCTGGTATAATTAACAAAACGCTGTTGATTATAATAAATGTAATTTATCCAATTTAAATTCTTGTTTGTGGTAACTATGGCAAAAAGTGATTCAAATCCTGCAGCAACTTCATCTCTTGCTTTAAATTCATTGGGCACCCCCCTAGGCACCCCAATGGCATCAATATAGACATGAGGATCAAAACTTCCTTTTACTGGGGCATCACGCTTAACCTTAGTGTGTCTGGACTCATGGGTGTTGAGGTGTGTGTCAGAGATGATATGTATAGGCATAATAGCTTTAGCCAAAGTACACTCCCCCCACCACTCCTTGTCCATTCTGGATCTTAACTGTAAATCCCCACACAACCAGTAGATATCCCCTAATGACCTGGTGTGAAACTGCAACAAGTTCATAGAGACACTCCTGTAGGTAGCACAATACCCCTTAGAGAAGTTACCCAAGAATTTACCAATTCCATCATAATTAGCATAACAAGTGTAATTACCTTTATACACGGTAATACCATCTGGGGGTTTGACATCCTTGGTTAGGAGAGGATACTCCTTTGTCCATGCAATACATATGGACCTGTTAAAATCATAGTGATAGGCAAAAAGGCTTAAAACACATTCCTCTATATCTACTGGCAGGATTAGAGGTACAGTGCCCAGGTGAGGCCGGGCACCACCACACACATAGCATGCAGTCTTATTATGCTTATTGGCATTATATTTCATCCATTCTAACCATAGATTTACATCATTAAAACCTGTTTCAGCGGCCATGGTATCTTCAAAGGTGGGGTTAGCAATGGCCATCATGTCTTGAAAGGTCTGGATGTGAGGTTTTAATGGGTTAGGGACCATGTGGGTGGCCCCTTGCCACTCAGAAGAGTTGCACATATCTTTTAAGAAGAAATGCCCTAATTTACGGTAGGAACCCTTTTTCCAATACATTCCCATCACATACTGGTCTGCATCCGTTGGGCTTGGATGCTCAATGTTAAGGATTAATTTAATTGGTGTACCCCCCCCAGGTTTTCTTAAAGTCATTCTCTGGAGAAGGGATCTACCTTGATCATCTACTTTAGATAAGGCACTTTTTGGCTTGTAACCCCAGGCAGGCCCGGCATTCCATCCCGCCGCCCCCCAATGATTACAATTGTGCCCCCATTGCTTGTCAACTACACAAACATATGGATCTTTTGAATGAGGGATATCTCTGTAAATACTCTGGATTTGTGATGTGGGGAACGGGCATTCTACAATATCACAATAGTCAAAGGTGTAAGTAGCCACATGGGTGCATGATGAATTGTACCAGAAGGTATACCCACTAATATCTTTGGTGATGGCTACTTGTTGGGCCTTTATGAGGCTGATTAAGGAGAAGATGTGCCAGAGGTACATGCTTGTGCGGTATCTGCTTCCTCTGGGGCAGGAGATTTCTTGCAGTGGGAAGCGTGGATCCAATTTGGCCTACCGGCCAGTTTGACGGAAGTTGCGGTAATCAGGAGAACTTGGAATGGACCGTCAAATCTTGGTTCCAGGGTATTTTTCCACACAAACTTCTTGACCAGAACCCAATCTCCGGGGAGCAGGTTATGGGCACCTGTATCCAATTCGGGATCTGGAATTGAAGAGAAAACTTGGGCATGTATTTTGTTTAAGGCACTTGCAAGTTCAGTTACATAATCTACTAAAACATCTGATTGGAGCTGTAACTGCTGCGGATAATAACAACCTAGTCTGGGTGCTGTCCCAAATAGAATCTCATATGGGGACAGTGAATGCTTCCCTCTAGGTGTGTGCCTAACACTGAATAAAGCTATTGACAGGCTTTCTGGCCAGGGCATCTTTGTTTCTTGTGACATTTTTAACATTCTGGCTTTTAGAGTGCCATTCATGCGCTCTACTTTACCACTACTTTGTGGGTGGTAAGGGGTGTGGAAGGCTAGGGTCACCCCTAGAGCAGTCCAAATTTCTTTAGTCACTGTTGCTGTAAAGGCTGGGCCTTGATCACTTTCAATGACTTCTGGGAGTCCAAACCTACATACTATTTCTGTAAGTAGGCGTCTTGCGGTTGTTTTTGCAGTGATATTGGCCACTGGGTAGGCCTCTGGCCATCCTGAGAACATGTCCACTATGACTAGTGCATATTCATGGGGCCCACTCTTGGGCATTTGGATGTGGTCAATTTGGATTCGCTGGAAGGGGTACATGGGCTTTGCCAGGTGTTTTGCAGGCACCTTGATTGGTCTTCCTGGATTGCATTTTGCACAAATGACACAGGCCTTACAGAAGCTGCTGATCAATGTTGTGATTCCGGGTGCTTCATAATACTTCTGTATGAGGGCGGCCATTAATTCCTTTGACAAGTGTGCAGGCCCATGTGCCCATTGGACCACTGCTGGATATAAGTTTTTGGGGAGACAGAATTTGAAGTTGTTGTAATATACTCCATCCTTTTGGACGGCTCCTTTCTTTTTCCATTTCTGGATTTCTTCAGGAGTGACTACAGCTTGCTGTTCTCGCAAAATTCGCAAATCAGTAGGAAGAGTTTGCAGAGTAAAAATAGGGACTTCTTCTTCTTCTTCTTGTCCGGACACGTCTTCATCCACTTCCTGAAAATCCCTGGCTTCTAGCTTAGCAGCCTGATCAGCCAAATGGTTGCCCTTTGCTTCATCTGTATCCAATTTCCCATGGGCCTTTACCTTCAAAACGGCCACTTCTTTAGGGAGTAGGAGGGCATCCATTAGTTCCTTGATTGCAGTACTATGCTTGACTGGCGTACCGGCGGTGGTAAGAAATCCTCTTGTCTTCCAGATGAGGCCGAAGTCATGTGCCACGCCTAGAGCATACCTTGAATCTGTATAGATATTGGCACGTTTTCCTTCGGAAATTTTGCATGCTGAGGTCAGAGCCTGTAATTCAGCTTCTTGCGCAGACATTGCTGGCGGTAAAGATGATGATTTGATAACTTCATCTGTTGTGGTTACGGCATATCCTGTATGGTATCTTCCTTCTTCATCAGCATATCTTGAACCGTCCACAAACAGGGTGAAATCTGGATCTGGTAATGGATTCTCGTGCACAGTTGGTAGGTGCACTGTCTCCATCTTCATCTGTTCAAAACAGTCATGAGGTGTTTCGGGGTCATAATCATTCACTATGACCAGATCTTGAAATTCCTTTTCTAGGAAGTGGCGTGGCCATGCTTCCAGAAGGTCAGTTGTTGGGTATTTGACAATACCATTTTCCTGTAGCTGTTCTTCATCCATGGTGGCCCATAACTTTGCCATGGGCCCAAGATCATTCCATGACCTTGTCTTTGCTTTGGTAACAGGAATATGTGGGATAGCAGTATCCCAATGGCGGTAGAGGTAGATAAGTTGTTGAGGTAGTTGGACCAAGACCATGCTATTGCCTTCAGAGTCACAATAGAAATCTTGAGCAGTGAGCTTCACATCAGTCCAGTGGTAAAGCTCATCTTCATAGCAAGGTTCGGGAGTAATGTTTGGTTTGTACCACATGGTACAGAAGGCGTAATCTGGGCCTTCACAGAGAGGCTTCTCATCTTCATAAAATGTCAAATGTGGATGCATGACTTTCTTGATACATCCACAAAGCAGGTAAATGTAGGTTTCATCTGTGACAAATCCATAATAGATACCCCCCTCAGGGAGTGGAAGAAGAGTGGATGGATTAAGAACTTGACATCTTTGAATGGAAATGTTGTCAGGTAGAAGAAGATGACACTGTAGGCGTAGGTGTCTGGCAGGAGACACGTGCTTGAGCTGGACTTGGTTGATGATGGCAGAGATGTCATGAGGGGCCAAAACAACCAGAGGGTGGCCAAGGACCAGGTCTGAGGTTCTTTCTATGAGCTCTCTTGCAGCAAAAACAGCCCTGAGACAGGAAGGGGTCCCTCTGGCCACAATGTCCAGTTGACATGAGAAATATCCAATAGGCCTTTGGCGGCCTCTTAAGTCATTAGTTTGGGTGAGAACTCCTGTTGCATGGCCTTGTCTTTCAGAGACAAATAATTTGAAAGGTTTGGAGTAATCAGGCAGGCCCAAGGCAGGAGCAGAAGCAATGGCACGTTTTAGAGCATTGAAATTGTCTATTGCTTCATTAGTTAAACAGAAAGGGTCAGACTTAAGTGCGTCATAGAGAGGTTGCATGAGCAGGGAGGCCTCTGGGATCCATGCTCTGCAGTAGGAAATAAGGCCTAGGAAGGCATGGAGAGATTTTGAAGTTCTTGGAGTTGGAATATCCAGTACGGCTCTTACCCGGTCCCGGGTAAGATGTCTGGTACCTTGAGATAGGCAATGTCCAAGGAAAATTACTGAGGGTTGGCAGAACTGTAGTTTGATGAGGGAAGCCTTGCATCCTTGTTCTGCCAAATAACAAAGCAGGCTAATGGAGCACTTTTCAGCAGTGGGTATATCATCTCCACAGAGCAGCAAATCATCCACATACTGAAGCAGAACAACTTCTGGGTGCTCGGCTTGCCATGGGTCAAGGATGGTGGCCATGGCCTTTGCAAATTGACTTGGTGAATTTTGTGCCCCTTGGGGCATGACAGTCCAGGTATACTGTTGCATCTCATGAGTGAAAGCAAACAGGTATTGGCAGGATGGGTCCAGTGGGACACTGAAGAAAGCATTTGCTAGGTCAATGACTGTGAAAAATTTTGCAGATGGTGGGACTCCAGAGAGCAGAGTATGGGGGTTTGGTACAAGAGGGGTGTCCAGGACGGTAGCTTCATTGACAGCACGGAGATCCTGAACCATCCTGTACTTCTCTGGCTCACCTTTTGGAGTTTTCTTTTTCACAGGGAATAATGGGGTGTTACATTCAGATTTACATTTCACCAGGGCACCCTTCTCCAAGAGTGCCTTGATGTGGGTAGAAATGGCAGCGGCCTGTGCTGGTTTTAATGGATATTGTGGTTTTCTTGGTAATTTAGCTCCTGGAATGAGCTTTACCACCACAGGGGGAACATTTAGGTGACCTATGTCCTCTGGGCCTGAGGACCATAACTTGGCGGGCACCTGTATCTTTAATGCCTCTGGGAAATTGGACCTTAATTCTGCTGCTTTCTCACGGGGCTTTTCTAAATGCAGCATTAGAGGCAAGGAGCACAAGGCTGAGGTGTCTGATTCAGATAGAGGTGTGGACATTTCTACCTGCCCATCCGGGGTAAAGGTGATGGATGCTTGCAGGCGTGAGAGAACATCAGCACCTAATAGGTTAATTGGGCATGTGGAGGATACCACAAAGCGAGCAAGCAGGCTAGAGCCAACTCGTAATGGAGTTGTTAAAGGGCTATGTCTTGGCTGGCCATCCACTCCAACACAAGAGACGTCAATATTTGACAGAAAGGATGGGTCTGGCAGGTCTTGTTCTCGCAGAACACTACGGGCTGCACCTGTGTCAACTAGAAATGTGGTAGGGTGGCCTTCAATGGGCAAAGTCACTGTGGCAAGTGGCCCCCCTTTATCCCCTGTAGACACTGCCATGACAGGGGTTGCAGACACAGGCTTGCCAATTTCCTAATCATCTGGTTCCTCAATTATCGGAACCTGTTTGGTGGCTTTGGGAGCTGGGGCAGGTTTGGAGGGCTTTCTGGGCTCCCTTGGCTCCTTTTTAGGTTCTGGGCAGTCACTTCTAAAGTGCCCCTTGGCTCCACAATTAAAACAATGTCCCCCCTCCTCCGGTCTAGTACCTTTTGGGACTGGGGTGGAGCGGGATACCATGAGAGGCGCTGAAGTGGATCTTCTTGGGGTCTGAGCGGATTCCAAACCTCTAGCAACTAAAAGTAGGGTGTCCAGGGGAACAACCTTATATTCAGGGCGTGCAGCAATGATTCCCTTGCGTATAGAGTCCTTGGACACCTTGGACAAACGCACCTGACAGCATTTGTGAATGAATTTTGTCAGTAAGATCAAACCCCAAATCTGTAAACATTTGATACAGTCTTGCATGAAACCTTTCCACTGATTCTCCTTTATCTTGAATAACATCAGTAAGGCCAGCAGCCTGATCTGCAAGTTTGTCCTTAGCCCATTCTTTTAATTGGGTGCAAAAAGTTACTCCAGAGGGGTAATCAACATCACTGTTGAGCTGATCTGTACTGAGGTGTCGGGCCATACTTGGCCAATATGCATCCCCTGCTTTAATAGCACAAATGCTCAATAGATCACGCCATGCGGCTGAATAAGTCTTTTGAATTTGAACTATCCCTCGGTAGAAGGGCATGGGCTGCTTTTCTGGGTCCGGGAGTGATTTCATCAGAGCACTAGCTTGAGTGGGGTTAAAAGCTACATATTTAGGAGGAAGGAACTGTAGAATAGGAACTGTTCCCCCTACATAGGGTCACTTGGCAGATATGGATTGACACCTGTCCTCAGGGACCCTGATATACACTGACACAGAGCAGAATAGGGACTGTTCCCCCTACATAGGGTCACTTGGCAGATTTGGATTGACACCTGTCCTCAGAGACCCTGATACACACTGACACAGAGCAGAATAGCGAATATTTACTAAATGCCAAACATTGTTATACAGGGGAATATTCAGTAAATAAGGATAAGGTGGGGGACCTAAGGTCCTCCCCGACGGCCCCCACCCCTGTGCGGTGGGGGGGCATAAATCACAATGGGGGGACCTACTGCCCTCCCCCCCACCCCCACCCGAGAGCGGTGGGTGGGGGCCATAAAAATAATGAGGGGGGGCCTACTGTATGATGTTGTATCGATCAGGTAGTGTAAGGGTTACGCCCGCTTCACAGTGACAGACCAAACTCCCCATTTAACGCACCGCAAACAGTCCATTTCCATAACCGCAAACTCCCCATTTGCACAAGGTTGGATACCAAGCTAGCCATGCTGTGTTTGGTCTTCCACCTCCTCAAAGCCACCTTCCTCCTCTGACTCCTCTTCTTCAGACTCCTCTCTCTGCGTTGCCTCTCTCTGCGTTATTATAAGGTGTGTTAAGTAGTACTATTCTTATCAGTTTAATCCCTGTTGCGTCCCCTATCAGTGGTTGTGTATATGGCAGCGATTTTAGGAACCGTGAGATAGAAAAAGATGCTTGGTCGGTCCTCCTAACTGGAGACTGTGTTGCTGTATGGGTGGCAGGTGGAGCCATTTATGAAGAACCCACTGCCAAGGTACATTTGAATTGTGGAGCGGGGCACGGAAACGTGGAGGTGGGGCAGGCAGGACCTACCCGCTGACGTTATTTTGGGCAACGACCTGGGGGAGCTGACTTCAGCTTTTGTTCCTCAAACCGCAGTACAAGAGGCGTATCCGGTTGTGACCTGGCAGCAGGCCCGCACCACAGCTCCGCCTTACCACTCTGAGGCTCAGGTAAGCAATGTACCCCCCATGCCCAATGTCACGCCCTGGACATCCCCCCTAGAATTCGGTTCTGAAGTGGCCCTAGATCCCTCCCTGCAGATCTACAAAGATCGTATTAATAAAGACCAGGCAGGATTAGAAGGGGAAAGTTACACCTGGGACAAGGGGCTGCTGTAGAAAAAATAGTGTCCGGATCCATTCCCTTACCCATAAAGCAATTGATAGTGCCGAGAAAATAGACTGGAGTTATTATGCATCGCCCACGACATTCCCCTGTCTGGGCACTTAAGGATCAGCCGTACTAAGCACAGGCTGACCCAGAACTTCTTCTGGCTAGGTATCTCACAGGACGTCAGGCGATACTGCCAGACCTGTGATACCTGCCAGAGGGTAGGAAAGAGGGGAGACTGATACAAAGCCCGGCTCCGTTCTCTTCCCATAATTGAGGATCCGTTCAGTAGGGTAGCGGTAGATATTATAGGACCCCTATCCAAGCCCAGCCCCTCCGGCAAGAAATATGTACTGACCGTGGTGGACTATGCCACCAGGTACCCAGAAGCAATAGCTTTGACTAATGTGCACGCAGAGACGGTAGCGGATGCCCTGATGCAAATATTTTCCCGGGTGTGATTTCCCAAGGAAATTATTTTGGATAGGGGCACCCAGTTTGCCGCCGAAGTCGCACAACAACTCTGGAAGATATGTGGGGTTCAGCAAATACTGAACTCCGCTTATCACCCCCAGTCCAATGGACTCTGTGATCGGTTTGATGGAACACTTAAACAGATGATCCGTACGTTCATAGACACTCAGACTTGGAAAGGTTCCTACCCCACTTGATGTTTGCCTATAGGGAAGTACCTCTGGAATACACCGGGTTCTCTCCTTTTGAACTATTATTTGGGAGGAGAGTGAGGGGCCCCCTAGATTTAATTAGGGAACACTGGGAGGGAGACGAGACTGTTAGCTACACCCCCATCGTACCCTATGTGCTAGAGTTTAGGGACCGCCTGGAGGTTGTTGCGTACGTTCTGGGTCAGCATCTCCAACACAGGAAGCGCAGATGGTACAATAAGGGAGCCAGGGAAAAGGGAGCCAGGGACCGCAGCTTTAAGGTGGGGCAAAAGGTGCTAATTTGGCGACCCATCCACAAGGACAAGCTGCAGGCTTCCTGGCAGGGCCCATACAAGGTGGTAGAGCAGGTTTGTGATACCACCTTTGTGATCGGTCCGGTCACAGGCACGGGAGGCAAGCGCATGCTCCATGTGAACATGCTAGAGCCATACCACGAGCGCACGGAAGAGGTAACTGTGATCTGTGCACCTGCCACTGAAGATTATGATAATTTGCCACTCCCAGAT
The DNA here is from genome assembly GCF_036172605.1 of Pelobates fuscus. Lineage (NCBI taxonomy): Eukaryota > Metazoa > Chordata > Amphibia > Anura > Pelobatidae > Pelobates > Pelobates fuscus. The sequence continues at coordinate 411,806,044 of NC_086319.1, read as the reverse complement.
CTCCTAGACCAAGAGGGCCAGAGCGGAGACCTGGGAGAAGTACAGTTAGGAGAACGGTTAGACCCCCAGGAGCGAACCCAGGTCCAAAGACTAATCTAGGACAAGGGGGCCACGTGTCCCAACCTACCTGGGTACACTCCGTTAACCACTCACAAAGTTGGAACCCTAGACCAGACCCCCCTTCGCCAAACCGCCTTTCGCATACCCGTAGCAGTTAAAGAAAATATGCGGAAAGAAATTGAGGAAATGCTGCAGTTCGGGGTGATAGAACACTCTGACAGCCCCTGGTAGGTAGTACTAGTACCGAAACGTGACGGCACGACCCGTTTCTGTGTGGACTACCAGAGGCTAAACGATAAAACAACCTCAGACGCCTACCCTATGCCCCGGATAGACGAGATCCTAGACAAAATGGCCAGAGGCCAGTACCTCACCACAATAGATCTGTGCAAGGGGTACTGGCAAATTCCATTAGCCGAGGACGCCATCCCCAAGTCGGCATTTGTCACCCCATTTGGCCTGTATCAGTTTAAGGTCATGCCATTCGGGATGAAGAATGCCCCGGCTAACTTTCAGAGGATGGTAGATCGGCTACTGGATGGGTTTCAGGAGTATGCCTGCGCTGCTGGGCCGAACACATGACCCACATATGAGCCGGACTAGACCGGATTAGGGAGGCCGGACTGACCCTAAAGCCCAGTAAGTGCCATATAGGAATGGCAGAAGTTCAATACTTAGGGCACAGAGTCAGGAGCCTGCTACAGAAACCAGAACCCGCTAAAATAGAGGCAGTCGCCAAGTGGCCAACCCCCCGCACTAAAACCCAGGTCCTCGCATTCCTGGGTACCGCAGAGTACTACAGGAAATTCGTAGCTAATTACAGCACCCTAGCTAAACCTCTCATCTAACACATAAAAACCTCCCCAAGATAGTAGTATGGGCCCCAGAGTGTGAACAGACCTTCCAACAGCTCAAGACGGCGCTCATTAAATAACCTGTACTTTCTGCTCCTGATCCAACTAAACACTTTCTCATCCATACAGACGCTTCTATGTTTGGATTGGGAGCAGTACTGAGCCAAGTCGGAGCAGATGGCGGTGAGCAACCCGGGGCTTATCTAAGCCGGAAACTTTTAACCAGGGAAGTAGATACACTGCCATTGAAAAGGAGTGCCTGACGGTGGTGTGGGCCATCAAAAAGCTGCAACCTTACTTGTATGTACACACTATCGCCCTGGGAAGCAAAATGGCAATGCTGACAGGTTATCCAGACAAACATACCTTGAACAGTGATCTGTGAGTACTCCTACAGACATCCCCAAGCCGATCCTGACCTGCTTCAGGACGTCCTGTAAGCCTGGGTACTTATGCCCAAAGCGTTGTACGATCAGATTACACACATGTGCCATGCACGGCACATGTGTCAACTTGCCCAAATTCAATGCCACCAACAAATTTATTCCATTGTCACAAACCACTTTGCCGATTTCCAGTTGGTGCGGAGTCAGACAATTTTCCACCTGTGCGTTCAGGGCGGACAGGAGTGCTGGTCCGGTGTGACTCTCTGCTTTCAGGCAAGTCAACTCCAAGATGGCGTGACACTGCCGAATCTGGGATGTGGAATAGTACCTGGGGAGCTGGGGGAGTGCCGTTGATGTGGAGCAAGACGCAGCAGCAGAAGAGGACTCAGCCGAGGAGGTTATGGAAGAGGATTGAGTAGGAGGAGTAGAGGAGGTGGCAGCAGGCCTGCCTGCAAGTCGTGGCGGTGTTACCAACTCCTCTGCAGAGTCACGCATTCCATGCTTGGCAGCCATCAGCAGGTTTACCCAATGCGCAGTGTAGGTGATATACCTGCCCTGACCATGCTTTGCCGACCAGGTATCAGTGGTCAGATGGACCTTTGCCACAACACTGTGTGCCAGACAAGCCATTACTTCCTTTTGGACAGTCGAGTACAGGTTGGGGATTGCCTTTTGTGCAAAGAAATTTTGGCCGGGTACCTTCCACTGCGGTGTCCTAAAAGCTACAAATTTTTTGAACGCCTCAGACTCCACCAGCTTGTATGGTAAAAGCTGGCGGGCTTATAGTTGAGACAAGCCAGGTGTCAGACGCCGGGCAAGGGGGTGACTTTCTGACGCTTGCAGACAACTAACTGCTATTCAATGTATAACAGTGAAAAAAGTTTTGGGGTTTTTAAATGCAATCTATTGTGACACCAGATAAGAGTGGCACTGTGCAGTGGCAGAGGTTGGCAGAGTACACGCTGGAGGCCTGACACCTGCTTGAAGACAAATAACTGCTATTCAATCTATAACAGTGAAAAAAAACTTTTGGTTTTTAAATGCAATCTATTGTGACACCAGATAAGAGTGGCAATGTGCATTGGCAGAGGTTGACAGAGTACACGTTGAAGGCCTGACACACCCGCTTGAAGACAACTAACTGGTATTCAATCTATAACAGTGAAAAAACTTTTTTATTTCTAAAGGCACGCTATTGTGACACCAGATATGAGTGGCAAAGTGGACTGGCAGAGGTTGGCAGAGTACACGCTGTAGAACTGACACACCCGCTTGAAGACAACTAACTGCTATTCAATCTATAACAGTGAAAAAACTTTTTTCTTTTTAAAGGCACGCTATTGTCACACTTGATATGAGTGGCAAAGTGGACTGGCAGAGGTTGGCAGAGTACACGCTGAAGGCCTGACACACCCTCTTGAAGACAACTAACTGCTATTCAATCTATAACAGTGAAAAAACTTTTTTCTTTTTAAAGGCACGCTATTGTGACACCAGATAAGAGTGGCACTGTGCAGTGGCAGAGGTTGGCAGAGTACACGCTGGAGGCCTGACACCTGCTTGAAGACAAATAACTGCTATTCAATCTATAACAGTGAAAAAAAACTTTTGGTTTTTAAATGCAATCTATTGTGACACCAGATAAGAGTGGCAATGTGCATTGGCAGAGGTTGACAGAGTACACGTTGAAGGCCTGACACACCCGCTTGAAGACAACTAACTGGTATTCAATCTATAACAGTGAAAAAACTTTTTTATTTCTAAAGGCACGCTATTGTGACACCAGATATGAGTGGCAAAGTGGACTGGCAGAGGTTGGCAGAGTACACGCTGTAGAACTGACACACCCGCTTGAAGACAACTAACTGCTATTCAATCTATAACAGTGAAAAAACTTTTTTCTTTTTAAAGGCACGCTATTGTCACACTTGATATGAGTGGCAAAGTGGACTGGCAGAGGTTGGCAGAGTACACGCTGAAGGCCTGACACACCCTCTTGAAGACAACTAACTGCTATTCAATCTATAACAGTGAAAAAACTTTTTTCTTTTTAAAGGCACGCTATTGTCACACCTGATATGAGTGGCAAAGTGGACTGGCAGAGGTTGGCAGAGTACACGCTGAAGGCCTGACACACCGCTTGAAGACAACTAACTGCTATTCAATCTATAACAGTGAAAAAACTTTTTTCTTTCTAAAGGCACGCTATTGTGACACCAGATATGAGTGGCAAAGTGGACTGGCAGAGGTTGGCAGAGTACACGCTGTAGAACTGACACACCCGCTTGAAGACAACTAACTGCTATTCAATCTATAACAGTGAAAAAACTTTTTTTCTTTTTAAAGGCACGCTATTGTCACACCTGATATGAGTGGCAAAGTGGACTGGCAGAGGTTGGCAGAGTACACGCTGAAGGCCTGACACACCAGCTTGAAGGACACTGACTGCTATTAGCTTACAGTGAAAAAACTTTTTTCTTTTTAAGGCACGCTATTGTCACACCAGATATGAGTGGCAAAGTGGACTGGCAGAGGTTGGCAGAGTAAACGCTGAAGGCCTGACACACCAGCTTGAAGGACACTGACTGCTATTAGCTTAGAGTGAAAAAACTTTTTTCTTTTTAAAGGTACGCTATTGTCACACCAGATATGAGTGGCAAAGTGGACTGGCAGAGGTTGGCAGAGTACACGCTGAAGGCCTGACACACCAGCTTGAAGGACACTGACTGCTATTAGCTTACAGTGAAAAACTTTTTTATTTTTAAAGGCGCACTATTGCCACACCAGATATGAGTGGCAATGTGGACTGGCAGAGGTTGGCAGAGTACACGCTGAAGGCCTGACACACCAGCTTGAAGGACACTGACTGCTATTAGCTTACAGTGAAAAAACTTTTTTCTTTTTAAGGCACGCTATTGTCACACCAGATATGAGTGGCAAAGTGGACTGGCAGAGGTTGGCAGAGTACACGCTGAAGGCCTGACACACCAGCTTGAAGGACACTGACTGCTATTAGCTGACAGTGAAAAACTTTTTTCCTTTTTAAAGGCACGCTATTGTCACACCAGATATGAGTGGCAAAGTGGACTGGCAGAGGTTGGCAGAGTACAGGCTGAAGGCCTGACACACCAGCTTGAAGGACACTGACTGCTATTAGCTTACATTGAAAAACCTTCTTTCTTTTTAAAGGCACGCTATTGTCACACCAGATATGAGTGGCAAAGTGGACTGGCAGAGGTTGGCAGAGTACACGCTGAAGGCCTGACACGTGCTGTGCGTGTCAGGGGTGCAGTGAGTGCGTGTGTGTGTGTGTGTGTGTGAGGGTGCTGTAAGTGTTAGCGGTGCAGTGTGTGTGCTGTGTATCAGTGGTGCAGTGTGTGTGAGTGAGGGTGCTGTGAGTGTCAGGGGTGCAGTGTGTGTGAGTGAGGGTACTGTGAGTGTCAGGGGTGCAGTATGTGTGAGGGTGCTGTGATTGTTAGGGGTGCAGTGTGTGTGTGTGTGTGTGTGTGTGAGTGAGGGTGCTGTGAGTGTCAGGGGTGCAGTGTGTGTGAGTGTGTGAGTGAGGGTGCTGTGAGTGTCAGGGGTGCAGTGTGTGTGTGTGAGTGAGGGTGCTGGTAGTGTCAGGGGTGCAGTGTGTGTGAGTGTGGGTGCTGTGAGTGTCAGGGGTGCAGTGTGTATGTGTGTGCTAGTGAGGGTGCTGTGAGTGTCAGGGGTGCAGTGTGTGTGCTTCGAGTGTCAGAGGTTGGCAGAGTACACGCTGAAGGCCTGACACACCCGCTTGAAGACAACTAACTGCTATTCAATCTATAACAGTGAAAAAACTTTTTTTCTTTTTAAAGGCACGCTATTGTCACACCTGATATGAGTGGCAAAGTGGACTGGCAGAGGTTGGCAGAGTACACGCTGAAGGCCTGACACACCAGCTTGAAGGACACTGACTGCTATTAGCTTACAGTGAAAAAACTTTTTTCTTTTTAAGGCACGCTATTGTCACACCAGATATGAGTGGCAAAGTGGACTGGCAGAGGTTGGCAGAGTACACGCTGAAGGCCTGACACACCAGCTTGAAGGACACTGACTGCTATTAGCTTACAGTGAAAAAACTTTTTTCTTTTTAAATGCACGCTATTGTCACACCAGATATGAGTGGCAAAGTGGACTGGCAGAGGTTGGCAGAGTACTCGCTGAAGGCCTGACACACCAGCTTGAAGGACACTGACTGCTATTAGCTTACAGTGAAAAACTTTTTTATTTTTAAAGGCGCACTATTGCCACACCAGATATGAGTGGCAATGTGGACTGGCAGAGGTTGGCAGAGTACACGCTGAAGGCCTGACACACCAGCTTGAAGGACACTGACTGCTATTAGCTGACAGTGAAAAACTTTTTTTCCTTTTTAAAGGCACGCTATTGTCACACCAGATATGAGTGGCAAAGTGGACTGGCAGAGGTTGGCAGAGTACACGCTGAAGGCCTGACACACCAGCTTGAAGGACACTGACTGCTATTAGCTTACAGTGAAAAACCTTTTTTCTTTTTAAAGGCACGCTATTGTCACACCAGATATGAGTGGCAAAGTGGACTGGCAGAGGTTGGCAGAGTACATGCGTGTGTGTGTGTGTGAGGGTGCTGTAAGTGTTAGGGGTGCAGTGTGTGTTCTGTGTATCAGTGGTGCAGTGTGTGTGAGTGAGGGTGCTGTGAGTGTCAGGGGTGCAGTGTGTGTTAGTGTGTGAGTGAGGGTACTGTGAGTGTCAGGGGTGCAGTATATGTGAGGGTGCTGTGATGGTTAGGGGTGCAGTGTGTGTGTGAGTGTGTGAGTGAGGGTACTATGAGTTTCAGGGGTGAAGTGTGTGTGAGTGTGGGTGCTGTGAGCTTCAGGGGTGCAGTGTGTGTGAGTGAGGGTGCTGTGAGTGTAAGGGGTGCAGTGTGTGTGAGTGTGTGAGTGAGGGTGTTGTGAGTGTCAGGGGTGTCTGTGAGGCTGATGTGACTTGGGTGATTATTTCCCCCCTCCTTGCTTACCTTATGCCTGGGATGGGGGATCCTGCTGCTGCCGCCATCCCTGGTGGTCCAGTGGTGAGTGAACTCTAGCCTGTGAGGCTAGCAAGAGGAACCCGGCGGAGCTGCAAGTTAGAGCTCCGCCGGGTTCCTCCACTTGGCTTGCTGGCTCCCTCCCTCTCTCCCCACCGGCGGCCGGAATATATTGCTTGTGAGCCGGTGAGGGAGATCTTTGATCTCCCCACCGGCCCGCCATGGACTACTGCAGGGCCGGCGCTCGGGTAGTGCCGGCCCTGCAAAGACCGGTGTAACGGACCGTTTCAGCAGACAAGGGGTTAAAATCCGTTTAGGCGATAATCCCCTTTCTGAGACAGGCACAGCTACTGCAGAACACCAAACTCCCGAACTGGATACAAAATAGCACTCCAAACTGGAACCTCACGAATAGCTGCTAGCAGATAAACAGGAAAAGCATACATCAGCTTACACTCCTGGCAATCAGTCTCCAACAGCATACAGTGAATCCCCCCAAGAACGAGACAAGGCTCCGTGTTGAGGGTCAAGCAGTGGTCTAAGGTGCTGGCACACCCAGCCTGGTTTTTATTACAGTCTTTGCAAATACAGGACCGCCCACAGGGAGGTATAAAACAACCAATCACATCACAGTTACATCCCACATATTCCCTCCCCTTATCCTGAGAGGAAACTCAATTACACATACAGTTAAAACATACTTTCTACCCAACTTTCATAACTCTAAAACCATACATCACATTCACATAAAAAATAACATATTCACAATCAATCCATTCAGGGGAACAACATATTAAAAAATGGCATGAATCAGACCAGGGGTTCAGAAGTTAGTAAAATATATTTTGGGCCCTGGCTGGCACATGGCTATCTGGCTCAGACCGGTTTTACAGAGCCCTCTTTCCTGGAGACAATGGGAAAATAATCCAATTATATCCAGGGATAGAGGCAGACTCCATTGAGCACATGGTTGCAAAAAGACATAAAATACAATAAAATACACAAGGTTACATTTACTACATAAAATAAAGACATGCAACATATCCCCAGATAGCTTAGGTCTGAGCGCATATTATTGAATGGCGCTCAGACCACACACATACAGTTCAATTGCCATGGAGCTAAAGTCTTTCCCATAGTCTTTCATTATATGAATGGGCTCCATGGCATAGCTATCTGGGGTATCACCGCTCACACAGGGCAAGTACCGAATGTCACACCAGATATGAGTGGCAAAGTGGACTGGCAGAAGTTGGCAGAGTACACGCTGAAGGCCTGACACACCAGCTTGAAGGACACTGACTGCTATTAGCTTACAGTAAAAAACGTTTTTTCTTTTTAAAGGCAAGCTATTGTGACACCAGATATGAGTGGTAGCACTGGGCAAGTGGGCACAGTATCCACTGTGAGCCTGACACAGAAGCTGGCAGGCAGGCAACTGCAATTAGATTTCACAGGGAAAAAAAGCAGACTGATGTTCTAGCCCTAAAAAGGGCTTTTTGGGGTGCTGTCCTTACAGCAGAGATCAGATGAGTCCTTCAGGACTGTAGTGGACACTGAATACCCTAGCCTAGCTATCCATTTCCCTATCAAATCAGCAGCAGCTACACTTCCCCTCCTCTCACTAAGAATGCAGCTTCAGTATGAATCTAAAATGGATGCTGTACAGGAGTTGGGACGGTCTGGAAGGGAGGGTCTGCTGCTAATTGGCTGGAATGTGTCTGCTGACCGTGAGGCACAGGGTCAAAGTTTACTAAATGATGACGAATAGGGGGCGGATCGAACCGCGCATATGTTCGCCCGCCGTGGCAAACGCGAACACACTATGTTCGCCAGGAACTATTCACCAGCGAACCGTTCGGTACATCACTAATAGAGAAGACTCACAAGAGCAAATTCAGAGGGTTCACCACAAGGTGAAAACCATTCATAAGTCTCAAAAATAGAGAGGCAACTTTTGACTTTGCCAAAAAACTTCTAACAAAGCCAGCCCGGTTCTGGAACAGCATTCTTTGGACAAATGAACCTAAGATCAACCCATATCAGAACATTGGGAAGGTTAGGAACGGCTCACGATCCAAAGCATCACCTGTAAAAGACAATAGGGGCAGTGTGATGGTATGGGAATGCATGGCTTCCAATGGCACTGGGTCATTGATGATGTGACAGAAGACAGAAACAGCCAAATCATTTCTGAAGTGTATAGGGATATATTGTCTGTTCAGAGTAAATATAAAATTCTGCAAAGTGAATCGGAGGGTGCTTCACTTTACAGATGAACAATGACCCAAAATATAAAGCAACGTAAGAGTTTTTTTAAGTCAAAGAAGTGGAATATGACGCAATGGCCAAGACAAAACCTAGGCAGACCCATGAATAAACAACAACTGAAGACCGCTTCAGTAAAGACCTGGCAAAGCATCACAAAGGAGGAAACCAAGTGTTTGGTGATGTCCATGCACTTCAGATTCTCAATAACATGTCATTAATGATTGTGTTAATTTCTCCAATTACATTTGAGCCCATGACATAAGGGGACTGTATGTGAAAATGGTTGCAATTTCTAAAAGTTTCATACAATATTTTTGTTCAACCCCTTGAAATAAAGCTGAAAGTCTGCACCTCAATTGCATCTCAGTTGTTTTGTGGTGGAATCTCGGTAAAAATAAATTTAGTAGGCCGAGATTACCACGTGGCATGTGTACGTGCATATGCTGACGTATCGATCAGTTGGTTGCACGAGGCAAGATACGATCAGTAGTGTACGGAGCATGTGCAAGAATACAGGATGTAGTATTCCCCTCCTCCATTGTGCTGGACAAGCCATGCGGTCAAGCAGGAAGTTAATTCTTATTTGTATTGATTGGTCAAGAGAATGTGCGGGTGGAGCTTAATATGGGAGGAGTTATGTGCCTATATAAGGAGCCTGCACTATTGTCCGGGGCTCAGAACTTGCTGTATTTTGGTGACATTAGTCCCGATCGGTGATCCAATAAAGAATCTCTTCCTTCCTGAAGAAACCTGTGTCCATCTCTCTGTGCTTGGCTTCCGTCAGTTTCTCCGGTATCATTTGGTGCATTGGCCGGGAAGCTCATCGTTCAACGGTAGCTGAGAGGCAGAGGCGTGAGACGGTCTATCTTTGCCCACGTTCTCTACGGCTGCACCCCTGAACTTCTGCGTGGACCTCCCTTCGTCTCGGCGCCACTGGTCTGTTGTCCAGGAGATCATCGGCCTCTACGTAAGAAGTGCTGGGGTGTCCCCGTCGATGAGTGTGAACTCAGGTTCAGGAACGAGGAGGTAAGACAACTGCTGTTTTAGACGGCAGACCCACTAGGGGTATACCGATTGTGCGGTAGGCCCATAAGGGGTTTGAATTGTGTATGGAATCTGCCCCCTCTGTCGGAGGGAAGGAGCGAAGGTGCACCGCTCAATCGAACGCTCTTTAGTAAGACCGTTTGATTTGGTTAGTCAGGCGGGGTTCTGGTGTAAATAGCCCTAGCCGGACACCGGTGTCTTGTCTAGACTAGTGTTCTAGGGTGTATATTTTGTTCGCTAGGTCGGAGGGACCGGGAGACTAAGCGGCGTCTGTGTAAATTCGGTTCGCTAGCTCTCAACCTATCTTGGCTAAGTGGGAAGGCAGGTAAATTTGGAACCCACTAGATTTTTGATAGTAATCGACTAAGAGGCGTCTGTGTAAATTCGGTCCTCTAGCTCGCTATATGTGGTGCTTGGGCAGTGTGGCTAACCAAAACGGGTGTACATAGTTTTAGGTAGTCCATTCAAGGTACTGGCCAATAGTTTAGTTGGGAATTGTAAATGTGTTAAAGATTGTTAGTAAAGTGTATATCTTGTTAGATAGCGCGAGCTCAGCCGTCTAGCGAGAGTGTTAATAGTGTGTTGCTGTATCATAGTGCACGGTACCATAACCCTGTATATTTACTGACACTGTATATAAGTACTAATCATTGTCGTCTATTGCATGTTTAACACCATAACCACTAATAATTGTATTGTGACCTTAAATTGTGCTTTGACCTATGCTAACCGTACTGTAACCGCTATTTGTAAAAGACGATGTTACTGGGGTGTGTTATAGACTGGTAATTCATATATAGAGAATTATAGCGTGGGTGACTGTATAGTTTCGCCAAAGGGCATAATATTGATTATCTAGTGACTGGTGTAACAGCTGTGTGTGTACGGGAATTCCCTGAGTGTTTATTGTGTTATTGTGTACGTTTCACTTGGTAACCGTACCACGTGGTGCTGTTGCCAGAGGAAACGGGTGTGACTGTTGAATAGTACGCGTGCATAGTATTCGTTGTCAACGACGTTCCATTGATAAGTATGGGCGCGTCGGAGTCAACGATTCCGGATCCCTTAGGTTGTATGGTAAAGAATTTTAAAAATGGATTCAAAACATGTGATTTTGGGGTTAAAATGTCTCCTGTACGTTTGGTTACTTTGTGCACTAGGGAGTGGCCTACTTTGGTCGCGGCATGGCCGCCACGTGGTAGTTTGGATCCAAACCTGATACAGCGTGTACACGTGGCTGTGTCAGGTAGGCCTGAACTTTACGGACAGTTTCCATATATTGATTGTTGGAGACAGGCCGTAAACGACTCGCCAAAATGGATTCAGATATGCCACGAGGAGCAATGTCGCCTCATGGTGGCCAGGACTTGTTTGTCCACTAGGACTGTGGTTAGGCCCATTTTGGACACGCCCCCTGAGTCCGAGATCCCTTTGCCGCCCCCTTACTTCCCTTTAAGAGGAAATGACGCGAATGCAGGAAGTTCTATACCCCTCCCCTCATTGCCCTCATCCACTTCCGCTTCCTCCTCTAGTACAGAATCCACCCCCCCTCGTATTAAACCTCCCCTTCCGGAACCAGAACCAACCCCCGTTAGATCTAAATATCCTGATTTGGCGCCACTTCAAACTTCCGGTCAAGCTTCTTCTAGCTCGGCTGGGAGTATTCTATTTACTAACTTTTCCCAAAATCAAGCTCCCTCATCCTCATGCCCTATATCCCCCCGATTGGAACCCATAACTGACGCCCCTCCACGTAGCCCCATACTAACCCGACAACTGACCGGTACCCAACAACTTAGACATTATCAGATGCCTCTTCGTCTGAATCCCGGGTCAGCTTATATCGATGCCGCAGGTCAAATGGCACATGCTGACCCAGTCTTCGTATATGTCCCGTTCACGACTACCGATCTCTTGAATTGGAAGACCCACAATTCCTTGTACACTGAGAAACCACAAGCTATGACCGATCTGTTCACCTTGATAGTTCAGACACATAACCCGACATGGGCTGATTGCCAGCAGTTATTAATGACATTGTTCAATAATGAGGAAAGGACAAGGATTAATCAAGCGGCCATTAAAGCGCTAGAGGATAGAGCCCGTGCTTTGAATCAAGCCAATGCAGCAGCATGGGCCGCAACACATTACCCTAATACCGATCCCGACTGGAATGTAAATGGCGCAGATATGGTTCAACTCAGAGCCTATAGAGACGCTATAATTGCTGGCATGAAAGCCGGAGGGAAGAAAGCTATTAACATGTCGAAGACAGTTGAGGTGATTCAGAAAAGTGATGAAGCGCCCAGTGTCTTTTATGACCGATTATTGGAGGCATACCGCTTGTATACCCCCTTTAATCCGGAAGACGCAGATAATTCCCGAATGGTAAACTCCGCCTTTGTCAGCCAAGCTTACGGAGATATTAAGCGCAAGCTACAAAAGTTAGAAGGGTTGGCAGGTATGTCTATCACCCAACTAATGGAGGTAGCGAATAAAGTGTACATGAACAGGGACACAGAGACGAAGAAAGAGGAAGAGCGCAAGATGCGTAAAAAGGCTGATATGCTAGCGGTAGCGATCGCAGGCGTAGATAGACGGGGCCCAGATAGAGGCGATAGTAGATGGAATAGGGAGACTTTGAGTAGGAATCAGTGCGCGTATTGCAAGGAAGAAGGGCATTGGAGAAACGAGTGTCCACAAAGAGAGCAGTACGAGAGAGACCTACCCAGGGCAGGTTACGGAAACTTTAGAGGCAGAGCGAGAGGTAGAGGAGGCCCCGGAGGGAGCAATGGTAATAGAGGGAGTAATGGGAACAGAGGAAGTGTAAGGGAAGATAGGTACTATCCAGCAGCGCAAAGGTCCCGCGATAGAGAAGGTAGGGACTTTGTAGGATTGGCTGACACGGTCATGGAGGACTATTGATACCGACCGGGCTCCATCCCCCTTGGTCGAGCGGAGCCTATGGTCGATGTATCAATAGGGGGAAAAAGGAGTGCGTTCATGATCGACACTGGTGCTGAACATTCGGTGGTGACTGACCTAGTTGCTCCTCCATCTGGAAGAACTATTACTGTAATAGGAGCAACTGGAAGAAGTGCTGCAAAACCGGTTCTTAAAAGTCGACTCTGTACATTGGGAGGCCACGTAGTAAAACATCAATTCCTTTATATGCCTGAATGTCCAGTCCAATTGCTGGGACGTGATATGCTATCTAAGTTACAAGCGCAGATTACGTTCCTACCAAATGGAACAACATCTTTAAAGTTCAATGGACCTTCAGGTATTATGACATTATCCGTACCAAAGGAAGAAGAGTGGCGACTTTATACAGCGTTGACTAGCCAAAACCCTAGGAGTGATGAGTCCTTATTCAACATACCAGGAGTTTGGGCAGAGAACAACCCACCAGGACTGGCCCGCAATATTCCACCTATTAAAATCGAACTAAAACTTGGGGTTTATCCAGTAAGCCTAAGACAATATCACATCCCGCAGAAGGCTAAGAAGAACATCCAATCTTATCTGGATAAGTTCATACGGTATGGTATCCTAAAATTCTGTACTTCCCCCTGGAACACCCCATTGCTGCCTGTTCAAAAGCCCGGTACAGATGAGTATCGACCTGTGCAGGACTTGAGAGCAGTCAATGATGCGGTTGTTAGTATACATCCAGTTGTGCCCAATCCATATAACCTGCTTGCTTTAATTCGGGTGGGGCTACTTACTTTACAGTCTTAGACCTCAAAGATGCCTTCTTTTGCCTCCGAATTGCCGCAGAAAGTCAATGTATCTTCGCTTTCCAATGGGAAAACGCTGTAACGGGCTCAAAACGCCAAATGACCTGGACAAGACTGCCCCAAGGGTTTAAAAATTCACCTACCCTATTTGGTTCAGCTCTAAGTCAAGATTTATTGGATTTCGAGTCCATCCCAGGAGAGTGTGTATTGTTACAATATGTAGATGACTTGTTGATAGCAGCAGTTACAAAGGAAATATGTCAGCAAGCAACGCACGATCTACTACACATTCTCTGGAAGGCAGGATACAAGGTGTCTAGAAAGAAGGCTCAGTTGTGTTTGCCAACTGTCAAATATCTGGGATTCCATATCTCTGAAGGTCAAAGAATTATGGGGCCAGAGAGAAAAGAGGCTGTGTGCCAAATACCGATACCCAAGAATAGAAGACAAGTGCGAGAATTCTTGGGGGCAGCAGGCTTCTGTAGGATATGGATTCCCAGCTACGCGATACTGGCAAAACCTCTGTATGCAGCTATCAAAGGTACAGAGCACGACCCCTTCTTATGGACTCAAGAACAGCAAACGGCATTTGAAGATGTGAAGAAGGCTTTGATGAGTGCCCCAGCATTAGGTCTACCTGATCACACACGACCATTCTATCTGTACGTACATGAGCAAAGAAGAATGGCTGTGGGAGTATTGACACAGTACTTGGGATCATGGCAAAGACCTGTTGCCTACATGTCTAAACAACTGGATGCAGTGGCCAGCGGACTTCCACCTTGTCTAAGAGCCGTAGCTGCAGCCGCCCTGCTAGTAGCTGAAGCCGATAAACTCACTCTGGGTCAAGAACTTTATGTACGAGTCCCACATGCAGTACAGACGTTGTTGGATTACAAAGGAAATCATTGGTTTAGTAACAGCCGTATGACCAAGTATCAAGCAATGTTGTGTGAAAACCCAAGAGTGCATTTAGAGACTGTAAACACCTTAAATCCAGCTACCCTTTTGCCACAACCTACTGAAAGTCAACATGATTGTTTGGAAGTAATGGATGAAGTATTTTCAAGTAGACCCGATCTTCGTGATTTTCCCATCCAGAACCCCGATGTTCAATATTACACCGACGGCAGTAGTTATGTGAAAGAAGGGATCCGCTATGCAGGATATGCAGTAACAATGATAGACAAGGTGATAGAAGCTCGGCCACTGGAAAAAGGAACATCAGCACAAAAGGCAGAATTGATAGCACTGACACGAGCATTACAATTGGCTGAAGGTTTAAGAGTGAACATCTACACGGACTCCAAGTATGCGTTTTTAACCACTCATGCCCACGGAGCTTTGTATAAAGAAAGAGGACTATTGAATTCAGAAGGCAAAGAAATCAAGTATGCAGCTGAAATCCTACAACTATTGGAAGCAGTGTGGGAGCCGAGAGAAGTTGGTATTATACATTGTCGAGCGCATCTGAGAGGAGATGGTGATGTAACCAAAGGAAATCGGATGGCAGACAGTACAGCTAAGCGTGCCGCTGAATCGGGAAGACAGGAGTATGTGGGGCATATAGCTGCTCTAATACCAACTCCACTGTCTCAATGGACTCCAGTTTATACAGCTCAAGAAGAGGAGTGGTTAAAGACTGAACCTGGAAAGTATTTGGAGAACAAATGGTATCAGTTAGAAGATGGAAGAATAGTCATTCCAGCATCACTAGCGGTAGAAATTGCCCAAAACTATCACAACGGGACACATTCTGGGAGAGACAGCACAGAAGAATCTCTCAGAAAAAATTTCTACATACCAAGATTGTCCAACTTGACTCAGGCCATTGTACGAAGATGTGTAACGTGTGCTAAAAATAATGCAAGGCAAGGACCAGTAAAGCCACCAGGAGTCCAGTTTATGGGGGGACTCCCCATGTCCGATTTACAAATTGACTATACAGTGATGCCTAAATCGGGTGGACATCGCTACCTGCTGGTAATTGTGTGCACCTATTCAGGCTGGGTAGAAGCATGTCCTACTCGTACAGAGAAAGCAGGAGAAGTTGTGAGATTCCTGCTACGAGAAATAATACCCCGATATGGACTACCCTGCTCTATAGGATCGGACAATGGTCCAGCTTTTGTTCATCAGTGCCTACAACAACTGACTCATATGCTTGGTATAAGGTGGAGGCTTCATACGGCATATAGACCCCAGAGTTCTGGTAAGGTAGAGAGAATGAACAGAACTATTAAGAATCAGTTGGCTAAAATGTGTCAGGAAACCCAACTTAAGTGGAACGTTCTCTTGCCCATAGCTCTATTGCGAATCCGCAGTACACCTACCAGAAGGATGGGCCTCTCTCCTTTTGAAATCATGTATGGGCGACCACCTCCCGTACTTGGTAACTTAAGGGGGGATTTGAGTCAGTTGGGAGAAGGAATTACCCGGCAGCAGGTTGTAGAGTTGGGTAAGACTATGGAGGAGGTACAGAAATGGGTACAAGATAGATTACCTGTGAATATTTATCCCCCAGTTCATAGTTACCACCCAGGAGACCAAGTGTGGATTAAAGAGTGGAATAATGTACCGTTAGGGCCCAAGTGGAGAGGTCCTTATGTTGTTCTTTTGTCTACCCCTACAGCGATAAAAGTAGCCGAAGTGACTCCGTGGATACATCACTCCAGGGTTAAACCAGCAGCAGTCGATTCTTGGCAAGTTACAGCAGATCCAGAGAATCCCTGCAAGATCCGGTTAAAACGCACGACTCAGTCGGAGTGACGAGGAACTTTGTGGATTACAAATGTTATTGTTTCAGAGATTTGGTAAGTGAGTGAGAAGGCCATAATAAAGCCTGTCCGCTCACCGACGTATAGTATATAAGCCAGGAAAAGTCTCGAAGGGACCCCTGTGAAGACGAGCAGAACTCCATTCCCTGCAGCCCTTACACCCTAGAAGCTGAGGTGCCTTCGCACGGACGAAGACTGAGGATGACGACGAAAGATGTGTTTATGATAATGTTTTTATATGTGTATTTTTATATTCAGGAAGGTAGAGGTACCGACACTCCTAGCTGTGAGGTATGCATTAAGACTACAAGAACAGGTAACCATATTTCCCAAACCCTAATTTGGCATTCACAATACGAGTGTAAAGGAGATGTATCAAGATGTAGATACCTAAATATAGAATATAGTGTGTGCCATTTAGGAGTAGGAGAACCTAAGTGCTTCAGTCCAGAGTATCAACACCGTACAATTTGGTTGACTCTCAGGAATGGAGATCCTCAGGGGACCCTAATTAATAAGACGGTATTAGAATCCGTACATTCTTCGGGTGTTCTGCTATTTGATGCGTGTAAGGCGATATCAAGTGGTAGAAAGCCGTGGAATGTATGTGGGGATCTTAGATGGGAGAGGACGTATGGGTCTAACGATAAATATATTTGTCCAAGTAGTAAAAATAAGTATGTGAGCCCTAGATGCCCAAATAGAGATTATAATTTTTGCCCATATTGGTCTTGTGTGGGGTGGGCAACTTGGGGACAGACAGTAGACAAGGACATGATTGTGACTAAGTTGCCTACCAGCCCATATTGTAAGTCTATGGAATGCAATCCAGTCCATATACTTATAAATAACCCCGACAAGTTCTTAGATAAATATGGTAATTTATTTGGGTTTCACATATATGGGACGGGTTTAGATCCTGGGACAGTATTGTTTATAGGGATAGAGACTGATACGGTATCCTCCCAAACTCATCAAGTATACCATTCCTTTTATGAAGAGATGAGCATAGATAATAAGATCCCCCATAATGCTAAAAACCTGTTTATTGATTTAGCCGAAAGTATTGCCGGTAGTCTTAATGTTACCAACTGCTATGTGTGTGGAGGTACTAACATGGGAGACCAATGGCCTTGGGAAGCAAAGGAGGTAATGTCCGGTTCTGAGGCAGTTGACCAATTAATATCTACACAAGCCGATTATCATATGAGTGTTAGAGGTAAATCTGAGTGGAGATTAAAGACCTCCATCATAGGTTATGTTTGCATAGCAAGGAAAGGAATGATGTATAATACTTCTGTAGGAGAATTAACTTGTCTAGGGCAAAACGCTTATGATGATGATACGAAGAATACAACTTGGTGGTCGGCTTCAAATGTCTCAGAACCATCTAACCCGTTTGCTAGATACGCCAATTTAAAGGATGTGTGGTTTGACCTATCCATCACATCTAACTGGAGAGCCCCAGCAAATTTGTACTGGATCTGTGGTAAGAAAGCCTATTCGGAGTTGCCACAGGACTGGGAAGGGGCATGTGTGTTGGGTATGCTCAAAACAACCTTCTTCTTGTTACCTATTGAAACAGGTGAGACTTTAGGTGTTAAAGTGTATGATGTGAATCATAGGAAGAAAAGGGGACCCATAGAGATAGGCACCTGGGAAGATAATGAATGGCCTCCCCAGCGTATTATAGATTATTATGGGCAAGCCACGTGGGCAGAGGATGGTACCTTTGGTTATAGAACCCCAATTTATATGCTCAACCGTATTATAAGATTACAGGCGGTGGTTGAGATCATTACTAACGAGACATCACAAGCGCTCAATCTTCTAGCGAAGCATAATACCAGGATGAGGACAGCAGTATACCAAAATAGATTAGCCTTGGATTACCTATTGGCAGTAGAGGGAGGTGTATGTGGGAAGTTTAACCTGAGCAATTGCTGTCTTCAAATAGATGACGAAGGGCAAGCAATAGCTGAGCTTACTAGCCATATGGTTAAACTAGCGCATGTGCCTACTCAGGTATGGAAAGGGTATAATCCAAGCAGTTGGTTTGGTAGCTGGTATGAGTGGTTTGGAGGGCTTAAGGCAGTGGTAGGTGGACTCCTACTGATTTTAATGTTGTGTCTACTCCTGCCGTGTCTTATACCCTTAGTAGTTAGGTCTGTGCAAAGCCTGATAGAAAATATAGCAGAGAGGAAGGCTGCTGCACAGATAATGGCAATTTATAAATATAAGGCTCTAGATCAGGGAGAACCAATGCAGGAAGATGAGTGTTGAAGATTCACATCATAAGATAAGTCTGGTCTGGTTCAGGATAACTTGCGGTGTATGCAAACTAAGGTTAAGTGATGCCTCAAGTAATTGTGAAATATCAAGAGGCATCAAAGGGGGGAATGTGGTGGAATCTCGGTAAAAATAAATTTAGTAGGCCGAGATTACCACGTGGCATGTGTACGTGCATATGCTGACGTATCGATCAGTTGGTTGCACGAGGCAAGATACGATCAGTAGTGTACGGAGCATGTGCAAGAATACAGGATGTAGTATTCCCCTCCTCCATTGTGCTGGACAAGCCATGCGGTCAAGCAGGAAGTTAATTCTTATTTGTATTGATTGGTCAAGAGAATGTGCGGGTGGAGCTTAATATGGGAGGAGTTATGTGCCTATATAAGGAGCCTGCACTATTGTCCGGGGCTCAGAACTTGCTGTATTTTGGTGACATTAGTCCCTCTGAGTCCCGATCGGTGATCCAATAAAGAATCTCTTCCTTCCTGAAGAAACCTGTGTCCATCTCTCTGTGCTTGGCTTCCATCAGTTTCTCCGGTATCAGTTTCATATTTATATATATATAATTTTATCTGCAGTCCACTCTTCCTTCACAGCTCTGCAATTTTTAGAAGTCTTTGTCCCTTGCAATCCCTTTGTCTGAAAAAACTGCTCGGTGGTGTAGGTCCTGCAAGGTGATTAAGCTACTGTCACGCATTTAGCTTATAGTTAGAATCTTTCCTCCAGTGCTGGGACATGGCACATTTAGGGTCAAGGTGAGGGTTAAAATAAGGATTAGGAACCAATTTAGCCTCTCTCAATTCTTATTTTAACTCAAACCCCATAGGTACAGTTAAAATTAATTCTGAACACAATTGTAAATGTATTTATCTTCCCTAAGTGTCGGTAACCCTTTAATTTACCTTTACATTACATTCTTAATGTCCCAGTGCTGCAGTGCAGCCCCTCACAATATGCTGAGTGTTACAGTAACTTTACTTACCTTGCAGGACCTACCTTGCCAAGCAAACTTTTCAGACACAGGGATCCCGAAGGAGGAGGCGTTCTGATGATTATGGAGCTGTGAGGTGAAAAGTCGTGGGAAGATAACAGGAAAGATCTAATCTATCACTACATTTAAATATACATTATAGATGTGTTCTGGATCATTACCTCATTACTATAAATTAAAACTAAAAGTAAAATAACAATAATCTTACCACTGCTCTTATCTGTTGTACCCAGGCAATGCAAGTCATAAACCAGACAACGGTTAATGAGTTCCTTCTCCTTGGATTTCA
The DNA here is from genome assembly GCF_036172605.1 of Pelobates fuscus. Lineage (NCBI taxonomy): Eukaryota > Metazoa > Chordata > Amphibia > Anura > Pelobatidae > Pelobates > Pelobates fuscus. The sequence goes on along the minus strand of NC_086319.1, from coordinate 411,786,312 downwards.
GAATCTTTATGGCTTCAAGATATTTTTTTTTTTTGTAGTCCTTGTTTCTTTCCTTGGGACAATATGTGGAAATCTTCTGATTATCTGGCTGGTGGCATCCGTCTGTAGTCTACAGTCTCCAATGTATTTCTTCTTAACACAACTGTCCTTTTCTGATTTAATTCTTACTGCAACTATTGTACCCAACACACTTTATATTTTATGGGATGAAGGTGGAACTATGTCTTTTTCAGGTTGCATTTTTCAGTATTACTTTTTTGCTTGTTCTGAGGCCTCTGAATGTTTCCTTCTGTCCATTATGGCGTATGACCGATATCTGGCCATCTGTTACCCTCTGCGATATGTCACCTTAATGAACAATGTGCTTTGCATTAAACTTGCTATTGCATCTTGGCTTTCAAGCTTTTCTATTGTATTGATTGATACAATATCAATAACTCAACTTCAGTTTTGTGGATCATATATTATTGACCATTTTTTCTGTGACTTTACTCCACTCTTAGAGCTAGCTTGCTCAGACACTTACTTTCTTGAGATTGAACTTCTCATATTATGTATTCCTGTTGCTGTTTCCCCTCTGATAATTATTATCCTATCCTATATATATATTGTCCAAGCTGTACTTAGGATCTCCTCAAATAGTGAGCGAGGGAAAGCCTTCTCTACCTGCAGCTCTCACCTGACTGTGGTTTCTATATTTTATGGGACACTCATTGGAAGTTACATGATCCCCTCCAAAGGGAAATCATTGGCTGTCAGCAAAGTAGTATCCTTGTTGTACACTGTAGTGACTCCTATGATTAATCCAATTATATACAGTCTTAGGAATAAAGACATCAAAGACGCCATGAGAAAAAAAATCTTGAAAACGATGAACCATTTTAAAATAGGATCTGTATCATAGAGCACCGCCACTATGGAATAGCCTCACAGATCCTTCAGAAACAAAATATTCAAGGGTCTTATAACTAAGACAGATAAGGAATTTAAACTTAGTATGATTTGAATCCTCCATGTAGGTATATGAATAAATGTTATATTATAGGGCCAAATTACCAAACTGGATTTATATTCATAACCATATTAATATCAATTATATGGACTTATAAGCTATCTTTTTAATGCACTTTTTTCTCTCTCTTTTTTTTATGATGTTGTTTTTTTCTTCTATTATTTTATATTATTTTCTCTAGGTTACCCTTCTTTTGATTAGTTGTCCTTTTGAGTAATTTATTGTGGAGTGTTTTCCTTGTGGGCTTTTCTCCATTTGTTTTCTAACCGTATTCTAATTGGGTTATGCCCTAATTACTCTACAACCATTACAAGCAGTGGTGCAGAGTCCATCAGATTCTGTAACTACTGTTTGTCTATCTTTTGACAGAGCATAATGATACAATTACATTTTGACTTGTAATTAGGTAGATATGGTAGTTAGGTAGGTATGTTAAAACTAGATATATGCTATGGAAAAATAAATATTATCAGACATACTTAGGAAGTTATATTACTCTCAGATAACTAGAACTGATAACTAGTAATGTTGTTATTACTGGCATTTAAAAATTGCCAACATATTCCACAATGTAGTACAATTTGGGAAAATGTCAGTAAAATATACACAGACTAATGCAAAAGGTAACGAGGGCCCTGCTTGTGAATGGATATTATATACAAGGAGTAGCCAAAAAAACACAAAGAAAACTGTACAACCTGGAGAAATACAACTACCACAACCAGGAACCTATTCAGGTATGAATTCCAGCTTCACTGAGTTACACAAAAATAGAGATCATTACTCCTAGTTTATCGAATAAAGCCCAAAGTAGTTTATTTTATTTTACTAAGAAAATTAAAGGTCGTAGTTAAAGGTCATAGGTCATTAGTCAAAAGATTCATCGGAGGCACCCTCTAGAACAGGGGTGGGGAACGTTCTGCCCTCTGGATGTTTTGGACCACATCTCCCTTGATGCTTTGCCAGCATTATGGCTGTAAGAGCATTATGCAAGATGTAGTCTAAAACATCTAGATTGCCGAACGTTCCCCACCCCTGCTCTATAGAAACCCTGACAGACTACTAGCTAGAAACTATAATCAGAAAGTAATCCAGGCCTTGAAGGAGACAAACTGATCAAGAAAAAAAAAAAAAAAAAAGTGAGAAAGCAGCTGATCTGTGAATCATGTCTGTAGACTGTCTTGTCTGTCTGCTCTCAAGTATAGCATAAAACTGTTTGGATGCAATATGTTTTTAAGAGATCTTATTTTTGTTAAGAATGCAATATTGTTGTGTTTTTACATAAAAAACAGTCACAAGAAGATTTATTATGCTCAAAATATTTTGAGTATTGGAGTCCCGATCTTTGATATGTCATTTCTGGAATTTAAAGACTTTTTTTTTCTTCTGAATGGGCGTTCAAAAGAAAATATTAAATATGGTGTAAATAAATGTTATAAAATAAAGAAATATGAAGCTGAAAAATTTCTATTGTATGTTTAACATGAAAAATTATCATTGTTCTATAAAGAACACTAGGAAAATAATATACATTACAGAGAAAAAGGAAAGAAAGTACAGACTATTGATAATTTTCATCACAGGGGCCTACAAATATATTACATTATATAAAACATTTTTTTACAAAAAATATACTACATTATTTATAAAAAAGGGAAAAAGTCGAAGATAAAATGGATAATAATAAAACTTCTATCTCTTAAAAAATATATGTAATATTGTAAACACGTCCATAATCTTATAAAAAAACTTTATGAAAAATATATATTTAGCACTATACAAATGACAATTTCAAAATCTACATTGAGACCTTATGGGTTCAATGTATTTAAATAAAAAATCCACCTCATCTATGCTTGTCCCAATTTTTGAGTGAACAGACACCTTTTGATTTGCATAGCAAGTTAAGTGATGAGGGTTGTAACGGATCACCTGGCACCCCGACTGAGTACCTCCGTTAATGGATGCTCCTAGCGCTTCCTGAGGCCTCCAAGCACTCTAGCCGACACCACAATCACCGAATCAGAGAAGCATATGAATCCTCTCAAGCCTCTGAATGCTGTAGACAGTTGAATAGGAACCATACGAATAGGTTTGCACTCCTAGCAGTCAAACTGGAACAGCATACAATAAATCCTTCCCCCAATAATGAGACGACACTTCACTTTGAGGGTAAAACAGGAACTCTGGACTGGCTCATCCAGCCTGGCTTTTATTACAATAATCCACATACAGGCCACACCCAGGGGGAGGCATAAAATAACCAATCACCTACATGGTTCAGCCCACACATCCCCTCCCCTCAGATAACATTAAACCCAATTATCCGGTACACTTTTCCAGCCAAGTTCTGGATGTACCCCAAAAACATCGCTTGATAGCCCTTATTCAGGGGGGAAACATATCCAAAATTCAAGTCATTCGGATGAACAGTTCGGGAGATATGGGGTTCCAAAGATTTGACCGACCGCACGGGTAAAGTATCCGAAAACAGTTCCATGCATTTTGGCCCTGCGGTCGGTCACAGAAAAGGGAATGAAACAGACAAATTACTGGTGTTATAGAGACTAAGGGGGATTCGCATGAATCCCCTAGTTCGTGAGTTTCTTTCTACCGAACGGCGGGCCGTTCGGTAGTTTCCCCCACGAAATCCTGGAAGTCTGGAGGTCTCAGCGGTGTTTGCCTAGTCGAGTGTCCGATTTCAGTTCCAGACACTCGACGGCAAAATACCGCTGTTCGGTAGTTTAAGATGGCCGCCGCCACGTGTTCGGCTCCCGAATGGCGGCCACCCAGAGGACACAGACCACACTGCACTGATTGCCAATTACCCGTTTGCAACATTTTTCAACCTTTAAAGGGCTTCTATTGTTGTGGTCATTGTTCCACATGCAAATATCAAAAAAGGAAAATAACCAGCTTTACGAGTACTCAAACTAAAAAAACTTATGTAATTAAGAAACATATTCAATGTTCCACCACTTTTGTCATTTATTTACTTCAATGTGGATGTGGAGCCCAATATGTAGGCCGCACCACTAGGAAACTCCATATTAGACTTTTGGAACATTTTAATAATATCAAAAAAAGTAAACTAGATCATAGTGTGTCAAAACATTGCAGTACTTGTCCCCTTTTTCAGTGGGAACAACTACAAGTGTTTGGTATAGAACACATCACATTAGGATGTAGAGGAGGAGATAAACTACAAGAATTAATACGCCAGGAAGCGTTTTGGATTTACACCCTTAAAACACTGCATTATGGTCTCAACGCTGAAATAGACTTGTCAGGTTTAATTTAATCCGATTCAGCCATTATGCATGTAGTATTATAGGTATTCCCTTTTTTCTCTCGTCTTGGGTTTTATGTTTTTTAATATTATTATTTATTTTCAATTTGTATTTTTGACCTTTTTAGGTCACTATTAATGTACCTTGGGACTGTGGTTATTGTTTACATTGGCCGGTCTACCCTTTCCATATTCCCATACTATGACTCTGAACATATTGTTATTTGTATGGGTTATTTTATGCTCTGTACTATGTCATTTTAGGAGCATTATATTGGATCTATACACCAATGTGGTGATCGGCATTGTGGCATCCATTTGGGGCATTGGGATTTCCATGCCCCATCTGTCTGCCCTTTTGCTTACCCATATTCTTGTATAATACTAGAGTATATATAGTTTTATTGTTTCCAATAATTGTATCTTGCGGCGATATTTGCCATTTTTTTGTTGGTCTTTACTCTCCATTAATCTCTTTGGCGACATTCCGCCAGGTGTATATATTTTTCTCTATCATTTAGATCCCTACGCATGCGCAGTTAGGTACTGGTTCTTTCAATATGTTCAGAACTCTTTCCCCGATCACGCATGCGCAATTCAGACGGATGGACGTCACAGGAAGTACTACTCTGCGTTCCAGTGTGGAACACACGCTGCCGGTGAACGGCATCAAGGAAGATTGAATTGGATATAAAAGTTCCCACATACTCGAATCTACTCATATCCCTGAAGAAGTCCTCCATTTACCACGGACGAAACGCGTTGGATATTGAACTTTTTCGGACTGTTTCTTGATTTTATTTGTTTTATAGTCCTTTTATTGTTCCTGTACTCTGCTACTCCGATTGGATCTGTGTCTGGTATCTACTACTCTGCCTTCCAGTTCCACTGAGAGTGGAGACATGCTTACTACCACTTTATGTCTGTAAGTGTACCAATAAATTCTCTTTTGATATTTTTTTACGTACTTTCACTATGTATGGTCCTTTTTTTCCCATATCTCTGAAGACATTCTAATATCTGGATCTACTATCAAGTCCCATACTACATATACCCCAGGGGGGGTGAGAGGCCTGATTTACACTTTTGTTTGTGAGTGCATTACTTACTCCACATTTTATTATCATTATCTTACTGTGTTACGCTATGATATACACTTTTTATCATTCCAGATTATATAACATATTCATATAGAATATTCCAATTTTGGATATATTCCTCAGGTTGTATCTTATTATTTTTGTGAAGGTGGTTTCCACTTTATTGCTTTCTGTTTTCTATTATTGGTGTTTAGTGAGGTTCACCTGGAACCACTTTCAATTTAGCAGCTCTATTGCTTATGGTTAGTGGGTATACTACTGTTTTGTCACTCCCCCCAGACACTCTGTGTTACTGCAGATATTCCCCCCAGACACTCTGTATTACTGCAGATACTTCCCTCAGACACTCTGTATTACTGCAGATACTTCCCTCAGACACTCTGTGTTACTGCACATACTCCCTCCAGACACCCTGTGTTACTGCAGATACTCCCCCCAGACACCCTGTGTTACTGCAGATACTCCCTCCAGACACCCTGTGTTACTGCAGATACTCCCCCCAGACACTCTGTGTTACTGCAGATACTTCCTCCAGACACTCTATGTTACTGCACATACTCCCTCCAGACACTCTGTGTTACTGCAGATACTCCCTCCAGACACTCTGTGTTACTGCAGATACTCCCTCCAGACACCCTGTGTTACTGCAGATACTCCCCCCAGACACTCTGTGTTACTGCAGATACTTCCTCCAGACACTCTATGTTACTGCACATACTCCCTCCAGACACTCTGTGTTACTGCAGATACTCCCTCCAGACACTCTGTGTTACTGCATATACTCCCTCCAGACACTCTGTGTTACTGCAGATACTCCCTCCAGACACTCTGTGTTACTGCAGATACTCCCTCCAGACACTCTGTGTTAATGCACATACTCCCACCAGACACCCTGAGTTACTGCATATACTCCCTCCAGACACTCTGTGTTTCTGCAGATACTCCCTCTAGACACTCTGTGTTACTGCAGATACTCCCTCCAGACACTTTGTGTTACTGCAGATACTCCCTCCAGACACCCTGTGTTACTGCAGATACTCCCTCCAGACACCATATGTTACTGCAGATACTCCCTCCAGACAGTGACACAGAGCAGAATTGGGACTGTTCCCCCTACATAGGGTCACTTGGCAGATATGGATTGACACCTATCCTAAGGATCCCTGATACACACTGACACAGAGCAGAATAGGGACTGTTCCCCCTACGTAGGGTTACTTGGCAGATATGGATTTACACCTATCCTAAGGATCCCTGATACACACTGACACAGAGCAGAATAGGGACTGTTCCCCCTACTTAGGGTCACTTGGCAGATATGGATTGACACCTATCCTAAGGATCCCTGATACACACTGACACAGAGCATAATAGGGACTGTTCCCCCTACATAGGGACACTTGGCAGATATGGATTGACACCTATCCTAAGGATCCCTGATACACACTGACACAGAGCAGAATAGGGACTGTTCCCCCTACATAGGGTCACTTGGCAGATATGGATTGACAGCTATCCTAAGGATCCCTGATACACACCGAAACAGAGCAGAATAGGGACTGTTCCCCCTACATAGGGTCACTTGGCAGATATGGATTGACACCTATCCTAAGGATCCCTGATACACACTGACACAGAGCAAAATAGGGACTGTCCCCCCTACATAGGGTCACTTGGCAGGTATGGATTGACACCTGTCCTCAGAGACCCTGGTACACACTGACACAGAGCAGAATAGGTACTGTTCCCCCTACATAGGGTCACTTGGCAGATATGGATTGACAGCTATCCTAAGGATCCCTGATAAACACTGACACAGAGCAGAATAGAGACTGTTCCTCCTACATAGGGTCACTTGGCAGATATGGATTGACACCTATCATAAGGATCCCTGATACACACTGACACAGAGCAGAATAGGGACTGTTCCTCCTACATAGGGTCACTTGGCAGATATGGATTGACACCTGTCCTCAGAGACCATGATACACACTGACATAGAGCAGAATAGGGACTGTTCCCCCTACATAGGGTCACTTGGCAGATATGGATTGACACCTGTCCTCAGAGACCATGATACACACTGACACAGAGCAGAATAGAGACTGTTCCCCCTACATAGCGTCACTTGGCAGATATGGATTGACACCTGTCCTCAGAGACCCTGGTACACACTGACAGAGAGCAGAATATGTACTGTTCCCCCTACATAGGGTCACTTGGCAGATATGGATTGACAGCTATCCTAAGGATCCCTGATAAACACTGACACAGAGCAGAATAGAGACTGTTCCTCCTACATAGGGTCACTTGGCAGATATGGATTGACACCTGTCCTCAGAGACCAGGATACACACTGACACAGAGCAGAATAGAGACTGTTCCCCCTACATAGGGTCACTTGGCAGATATGGATTGACACCTGTCCTCAGAGACCCTGATACACACTGACACAGAGCAGAATAGGGACTGTTCCCCCTACATAGGGTCACTTAGCAGATATGGATTGACAGCTATCCTAAGGATCCCTGATAAACACTGACACAGAGCAGAATAGAGACTGTTCCTCCTACATAGGGTCACTTGGCAGATATGGATTGACACCTGTCCTCAGAGACCATGAAACACACTGACACAGAGCAGAAAAGAGATTGTTCCCCCTACATAGGGTCACTTGGCAGATATGGATTGACACCTGTCCTCAGAGACCATGATACACACTGACACAGAGCAGAATAGAGACTGTTCCCCCTACATAGGGTCACTTGGCAGATATGGATTGACAGCTATCCTAATGATCCCTGATACACACTGACAGAGCAGAATAGGGACTGTTCCTCCTACATAGGGTCACTTGGCAGATATGGATTGACACCTGTCCTCAGAGACCTAATTGTGTAATAATGGTAATACTATTACCTATTATATAATATTGGCAGAGGCAAGGAAATTCCCTCTAAATAGATGGGTATAGGCAGAGACTATGGAGACCGGAGTGATAAAGTGTCAATAACGTGATATAAAGTTAAATGTATCACAGACACACAGCCACCCTTTCTCTTAGCTAGTTTCCAGAAATGCTGGATAGGTAGAAGGGCTATAAAGACCCAGAGAGGTCTAAGAAGAATCCTCTAAACTAGCCCTAATCTCCTTAAACACCTTCAAGGGTGTTGTAAGCTAAAGCTCAATCTAAACGTTTAGATGACTGCCTGATTTCCCATCAGAGATGCTGGCTAGGAATAAGAGTGTGCAAGACAAAGAGTGGGTCTAAGTGCCCATAGTGCAGTAAAGTGTCCCTAGTGAAGTTAAAAAGAGAATAACGAGCTGGCGCCCAAGAGAATAACGAGCTGGCACCCTATCAGGGGATGTGTATATGGCATCGATTTTAGGAACCGGGAGATGGAAAAAGATGCTTGGTCGGTCCTCCTACTTCAAATTTGGGGCACTGCGCGTGCAATAAACTGTGCCACCAGATAGGAGTGGTGTATTAAGTAGTACTATTTCTATCAGTTTAATCACTGTTATGTGCCTTTTTTTGGGTTGGTTTTTGAAGCCACAGTGCAGCACCAGAGGGCCGAAAAATTAGGCATGTACACATGCCTGAAAAATTAGGTATTGTTGCAGCCGCTGCTGTAGCAGCGGCCAGAAAAATTGATGTTTGTTTCACAGGCAGAAAGTGCCCTAAAACATTGCAGCTTGAACCCTAGTTGGTGGCGGATAACTCACGCAAGTCAACCGGCATTCAGAGCTAAAATACAGCAGCGTGTGGACCATTTTTAGCCCAAGGCAGCTCATCTCATCAGGCCTTTTTTAGTCGAATGTATCGCCCAGTGTCAGTCCCTTCGGGATCCATCCCTCATTCATCTTAATAAAGGTGAGTTAATCTAGACTTTTTTGACCTAGGCGACTTCTCTTCTCAGTGACAATACCTCCTGCTGCACTGAAGGTCCTTTCTGACAGGACACTTGAAGCGGGGCAGGCCAGAAGTTCTATTGCAAATTGGGATAGCTCAGGCCACAGGTCAAGCCTGCACACCCAGTAGTCAAGGGGTTCATCGCTCCTCAGAGTGTCGATATCTGCAGTTAAGGCGAGGTAGTCTGCTACCTGTCGGTCGAGTCGTTCTCTGAGGGTGGATCCCGAAGGGCTGTGGCGATGCTTAGGACTTAAAAAGCTCTGCATGTCCTCCATCAACAACACGTCTTTAAAGCGTCCTGTCCTTGCCGGCATGGTCATGGGAGGAGGAGGATGACTTTCACCTATTCCCCTGTTAGATTCCCGTTGTGCGGTGACATCACCCTTATACGCTGTGTAAAGCATACCTTTTAATTTATTTTGCAAATGCTGCATCCTTTCCGACTTGTTGTAAATCGGTAACATTTCCGCCACTTTCTGCTTATACCGGGGGTCTAGTTGCGTGGACACCCAGTACAGGTCGTTCTCCTTCAGCCTTTATACGAGGGGCCTTCAACAGGCACGACAGCATGAAAGACCCCATTTGCACAAGGTTGGATGCCGAGCTACTCATTTCCCGTTCCTCCTCCTCAGTGATGTCAATGAAGGTATGTTCTTCCCCCCAGCCACGTACAACACCACGGGTTCCAGATAGGTGACAACGAGCACCCTGGGATGCCTGTTGTGGTTGGTCTTCCTCCTCCTCCTCAAAGCCACATTCCTCCTCTGACTCCTCTTCCTCACAATTCTCTTCCAGCGTTGCCGCAGGTCCAGCAAGCGATGCTGATAAGGCTGTTTCTGGTGGTGATGGTGTTATGGTACTTCTTGAAAGTAAACCAAAATGTTTAAATGTCTATCTGTTCCTGTCCAAATCAATAAAATTGAGTTGCGTATATACGCTGAAGTAATTAAGTCTGACACACAAGGTTCAGGTTAAAATAACTTCGAGAAAGTTTATTGGCAAGTGAAGAAAAAGCGGGCGCGCTGGCCCTTTTAAGAGGCATTTTGCGTCATCATTGATAATTAGAATATCAGCAAATAAACATCATCAATTAGATTAATTGTTAAGTGTCGGGGTTAGTGTCTTACCTATTGGTTCAAAGAATTAAGAGGTTAGTCCCGTGCCCACCCATCAGAGGTGGGATTATTCTGGACACGGGTGGGGATAAGGGGGTCTTGAGCGTCATTTTACACGGTCAATGATATCAGGCTTCATGTCCAGGTGCAAGGTCTCTTATGAATAGAACATTTCATTACTACTGTGTTCTCGTGGCCTTCAAACTACACTATCTTACAAGTTCTAAGGAGTAGCCAGCAAGGTTTAAGGAGTAGCCAGCACCTCCTGGTGCATGTCCTTGCAGGAAACACAGTCTTTGTCTACTATACTAATTGGGTTGAGAAGTTCAGTCACGTAAGGTAGTTTTAAAATGAACAAGTTAAGTCATGAGGACAAAATGGAGGATTGAAGAAGTCAGGTTAGGAGGACACAATGGAGGAAGAAGTCACAGTATAAAGTTAAAATGGAGTTAGTACAATAATTCAATACAAGTACAATAAAGATTTTTAATAATTCCACATCAGTCCCCCCTATGAAATGTTAGATTCTAAGAGATAAAACTTTATTATGTTAGTATCAGAAGACGTGTTAACCCAAAGGCACAGAAACCCCGTGGCCGCTAGCTAGGTGTTAATGCAAAGTGCAAGTCTGTCCCTAGAGCTGACCCTAATAGGCTAACTCATCCGTCAGTATGGCTCTCGAACACTTCACACCCATGGGTGTCCCATGGCAGCTAACCCACCACTTCTCCACACGGGGCCTTTACCATTCACTGACAGATGCTGTCCCTAAGCTAGTCCCTAAGCTAGTCCCTTCCTAGAATTCCTGCACTTTATCAACAAAAGGGATAGTTTGCAGCGGCAGACAGGGTGAGTTGATATCTTGGGAATCTTGATCATCAACTTCGAGATGGGTGAAAGTGGGTGCCGCTTGGTCAACAGTCTTCATGAGGGATTTTCTCAGACATGGGAGGATACAACAAAAGAGAAGAGCAAAAATAAAGAGGAAAATTAGTATAGCCATACCAATCTGCATTAAAGCCTTTTGCCATCCTGTCATCCAACCAAACCATCTTTCCCAGGGATCTTTTATCCCAGAATTCCTTTTTAACTCTTCAGACAGGTCATTTAATTTCTCTATGGCTAACGTAACCTTACCATTAGGGCCTGTGTTTTCTGGGATGTAAGTACAACATGTCATGGTGTCGGGCAAAATTTTACAAACCCCTCCTTTTTCGGCTAAGATCATATCTAGGGCCATTCTATTCTGGAAAGCCATTTGGGATGTGGCCTGCAACTGTTCGGCCAACCCCTGGAGGGCGTCTCTGGTATAATTAACAAAACGCTGTTGATTATAATAAATGTAATTTATCCAATTTAAATTCTTGTTTGCGGTAACTATGGTAAAAATAGATTCGAATCCTGCAGCAACTTCATCCCTTGCTTTAAACTCATTGGGCACCCCCCTAGGCACTCCAATGGCATCAATATACACATGAGGATCAAAACTTCCTTTCACTGGGGCGTCACGCTTAACCTTAGTGTGTTTGGACCCATGGGTGACGAGGTGTGTGTCAGAGATGATATGTATAGGCATAATAGCTTTAGCCAGAGTACACTCCCCCCACCACTGTTTGTCCATTCTAGATCTTAGCTGTAAATCCCCACACAACCAGTAAATATCCCCTAATGACCTGGTGTGAAACTGCAACAAGTCCATAGAGACATTTCTGTAGGTAGCACAATACCCCTTAGAGAAGTTACCCAAGAATTTACCTATTCCATCGTAATTAGCATAACAAGTGTAATTACCTTTATACACGGTAATACCATCTGGGGGTTTGACATCCTGGGTTAGGAGAGAATACTCCTTTGTCCATGCAATACATATGGACCTGTTAAAATTGTAGTGATAGGCAAAAAGGCTTAAAACACATTCTTCTATATCTACTGGTAGGATTAAAGGCACGGTACCCAGGTGAGGCCGGGCACCGCCACACACATAGCATGCAGTTCTATTATGCTTATTAGCATTATATTTCATCCATTCTAACCACAGATTTACATCATTAAAACCTGTTTCAGCGGCCATGGTATCTTCAAAGGTGGGGTTAGCAATGGCCATCATGTCTTGAAAGGTCTGGATATGAGGTTTTAATGGGTTAGGGACCATATGGGTGGCCCCTTGCCACTCAGAAGAGTTGCACATATCTTTGAGGTAGAAATGCCCTAATTTACGGTAGGAACCCTTTTTCCAATACATTCCCATCACATACTGGTCTGCATCTGTTGGGCTTGGATGCTCAATGTTAAGGATTAGTTTCATTGGTGTACTCCCCCCAGGCTTTCTCAAAGTCATTCTCTGGAGAAGGGATCTACCATGATCATCTACTTTGGATACGGCACTTTTTGGTTTGTAACCCCAGGCAGGCCCGGCATTCCATCCCGCCGCCCCCCAATGGTCACAATTGTGCCCCCATTGCTTGTCAACTACACAAACATATGGGTCTTTCAAATGAGGATTTCTTGCAGTGGGAAGCGTGGATCCAATTTGGCCTACCGGCCAGTTTGACGGAGGTTGCGGTAATCAGGAGGACTTGGAATGGACCGTCAAATCTTGGTTCCAGGGTATTTTTCCGCACAAACTTCTTGACCAGGACCCAATCTCCGGGAAGCAGGTTATGGGAACCTGTATCCAATTCGGGATCTGGAATTGAAGAGAAAACTTGGGCATGTATCTTGTTTAAAACACTTGCAAGTTCAGTTACATAGTCTACTAAAACATCTGATTGGAGCTGCAACTGCTGTGGATAATAACAACCTAGTCTGGGTGCTGTCCCGAATAGAACCTCATATGGGGACAGCGAATGCTTCCCTCTAGGTGTGTGTCTTACACTAAATAAAGCTATTGGCAGGCTTTCTGGCCAAGGCATCTTTGTTTCTTGTGACATTTTTAACATTCTGGTTTTTAGGGTGCCATTCATGCGCTCTACTTTACCACTACTTTGCAGGTGGTAAGGGGTGTGGAAGGCTAGGGTCACCCCTAGAGCAGTCCAAATTTCTTTAGTCACTGTTGCTGTAAAGGCTGGGCCTTGATCACTCTCAATGACTTCTTGGAGTCCGAACCTACATACTATCTCTGTAAGTAGGCGTCGTGTGGTTGTTTTTGCAGTGATATTGGCCACTGGGTAGGCCTCTGGCCATCCTGAGAACATGTCCACTATGACTAGTGCATATTCATGGGGCCCACTCTTGGGCATTTGGATGTGGTCAATTTGAATTCTCTGGAAGGGGTACATGGGCTTTGCCAGGTGTTTTGCAGGCACCTTGACTGGTCTTCCTGGATTGCATTTTGCACAAATGACACAGGCCTTACAGAAGCTGCTGATCAATGTTGTGATTCCAGGTGCTTCGTAATACTTCTGTATGAGGGCGGCCATCAATTCTTTTGACAGGTGTGCAGGCCCATGTGCCCATTGGACAACTGCTGGATATAAATTTCTGGGAAGACAAAATTTGAAGTTGTTATAATATATGCCGTCCTTTTGGACAGCTCCTTTCCTTTCCCATTTCTGGATTTCTTCAGGAGTGACTGCAGCTTGCTGTTCTCGCAAAATTCGCAAATCGGTAGGAAGAGTTTGCAGAGCAAAAATAGGGACTTCTTCTTCTTCTTGTCCGGACACTTCTTCGTCCACTTCCTGCAGATCCTTGGTCGCTAGCTTAGCAGCCTGATCAGCTAAATGGTTGCCCTTTGCTTCATCTGTATCCAATTTCCCATGGGCCTTGACTTTCAAAACGGCCACTGTTACGGTACCACCTTCCGAGCTCCCGACACAGTCGTTAGTCACTTGTATTCCCGGTTCCCCCAATAACGAGACCAAGCTCCATTATGAGGGTAAAACATGAACTGAGGACTGGAACAGCCAGCCTGCCTTTTATTTACATTTCACACACACAGGCCACACCCAAGGGGAGGCATAAAACAACCACTGGCATCGATGGTACATCCCACACATTCCCTCCCCTTGGTGTGACACATAATCTTATTATACAGGCAGTTCAGAATATATTTTTATACAACTTTCATAACTCCAAATCCATCCATCATATTCACATAAAAGGCACATATTCAGATTCAGCATACTTAAATCATAAACAGTCTCAAAAATGACACCAATCCCTTCAGGGAATCCCAAGTTACTCGAAAGTCCGTTTATGACCGACCGCAGATACCGTTTCGTGCCCAAAAGAGTTCCCTGGATTCGGGCTATACGGTCGGTCACTTGTTGGCCTAAAAATGTCTACGTCCCGTTCGAAGTGGATCGATACTTCGACTTACGTTGTACTGTCGAAGTATCGTCGATAGTGCGGGTCGGCGGATTCGAAGTTAAAATGGCCGCCGCCACGTGGCCCTTTGTCCGATGTCGGCCACCTCGAGGACTTTGGTAGCTTTAGCGCTTCGTTGGTTTCTGCTGTATTTGAAATGTCATTGGTACAAAGTCACAACCCTCCGCAGGATCTCTCAGGGACCATAAGTACTGGGCAAATCAGACGAACCCAATAGGTTTAGTCCAGCGGGATGGGTCTGTCACATGGCTCCCTCCTTGTGGAACACTCCGGCAGACCCGGCTTGACCCTGTGGCGGGTCAACTTGGGGATGACCGGACTTAGGGAGAATAGGGACGTCTATTTGCCGGGATAACCCATCCGCATTCCCATTCTGCTTACCGGGCCGGTAACTGATAGTGAAATTATAAGGCTGCAAGGCCAAACTCCACCTCAGCAGTCTGCCATTGTCCCCAGAGACCCGGTTAAGCCAGACGAGGGGGTTGTGGTCTGTTACGAGGGAAAATTCTTGTCCGTATAGGTAGGGGCTCAGTTTCTTCAGTGCCCAGACCAGGGCTAAACACTCTTTCTCTACTGCCGCATAACTCACTTCTCGAGGTAGTAACTTTCTGCTGAGATATGCGACAGGGTGCTCTCCGCCATCCTCCCCGACCTGGCTCAGCACAGCCCCCAGTCCATACATGGAAGCGTCTGTGTGGACAAGAAAACGTTTGTTAGGGACTGGGGCAGCCAGGACAGGGGCATTCACAAGAGCCTGCTTCAGGGCTTGAAACGCGGCTTCACAAGCTGGAGACCACAGGACCTGCCTAGGTAAATTCTTTTTAGTCAAATCAGTTAGGGGCTTGGCAATCGTGCTGTAGTCGGGGACAAAACGTCGATAATAACCCGCTGTCCCTAGGAAGGCAAGCACTTGGGTCTTGGTGATAGGTGTGGGCCAGTTAGCTACTGCTTCCACCTTGGCTGGTTCGGGTCTCTGGCTCCCACAACCCACCCGGTGACCCAAGTACTGCACTTCTGCCATGCCTAAATGGCACTTGTCTGGTTTCAGAGTCAGGCCGGCGGCCCGAATCTTGTCCAGCACTACCCCTACGTGTACTAGGTGGTCTTCCCAAGACTCACTGTAAACCGCGATGTCGTCCAGGTATGCACATGCAAATCCCTGGAAGCCATCTAGGAGCCTATCCACCATACGCTGGAAGGTAGCCGGAGCGTTCTTCATCCCGAATGGCATAACCCTAAACTGGTATAGGCCAAACGGGGTGACGAAGGCCGACTTGGGGATAGCATCCTCGGCCAGGGGGATCTGCCAGTACCCTTTACATAGGTCAATGGTGGTCAGATAGCGCCCCCTGGCAATGCGGTCTAATAACTCGTCTATCCGGGGCATCGGGTAGGCGTCCGTGGTAGTCCGCTCGTTGAGCCGCCTGTAATCCACACAGAACCGGGTGGTCCCATCTTTCTTGGGTACTAGGACTACGGGCGACACCCACGGACTATCGGAGTGCTCAATAACCCCCAGCCGGGTCATCTCCTGTATCTCCTTCCGCATTCCTTCTCGGACTGCTTCCGGGATACGGTATGGGGGTTGTCGTAGGGGATTCTGTCCGGGTGTCTCGACCTTGTGTATAGCTAGGGGGGTGTACCCGGGTTCTTGGGAGAACGTCGCCTGCTTCTCCCACAGAAGCTGTCTTGCCTGGGTTTTCTCGGCCGGGCTTAGTCGGTCACCTAACTGTACGAGGCTAGTAAGGTCGGTCTGGGGATCCCTTTCTAGCAGGTCAGGTAAAGGTAAGTTCTCGGGGTCGTCGGTAGCTGGGGCACAAACGGCTGCAACATCCTCGGGTCGTTCCTGATACTCCTTGAGCATGTTCACATGAAAGGATCGTTGTACCCTTTCATCCGAACAGCTGGCTATGAGATAGGTAGTATCGCATACCTGGGCTAACACCTTGTACGGGCCCTGCCAAGATGCTTGCATCTTGTTTGCCTTCACAGGTTTGAGCACTAGAACCTTCTGCCCAACCTGGAAGACCCGCTGTCGAGCACCCCGATCGTACCATCGTTTCTGTTTCCCCTGGGCCGCCCGGAGATTTTCCCTTACCATCAGGGATAGTTTCTCCATGCGGTCCCGGAGTTCCAGCACATACGGTACTATGGGGGTCCCTTCTTGCTCCGTCTCCCCCTCCCAGTGTCCTCTAATGAGATCCAGGGGTCCACGAACCCTTCTCCCATAGAGTAACTCAAAGGGGGAGAACCCAGTTGATTCCTGGGGCACCTCTCTGTATGCAAATAGCAGATGAGGCAGGAATCGCTCCCAGTCTCTGCAAGTGTCAGTAAAGGTCCTCAGCATCTGTTTGAGGGTACCATTAAATCGCTCGCAGAGACCGTTAGTCTGTGGGTGATAGGGTGAACTAAGTAGCGGGTTGATGCCGCACACCTTCCACAGCTGCTGGGTGAGCACAGCGGTAAATTGGGTTCCCTGATCAGAGAGGATCTCCTGAGGGAACCCGACCCTAGTAAAGACTTTAACCAGGGCATCAGCAACCGTCTCTGCCTCTATATTAGACAGCGCTACTGCCTCTGGGTAACGGGTGGCGTAGTCTACCACAGTAAGAATATATTTCTTACCGGATGGACTAGCCCTGGCCAGTGGACCCACAATGTCAACGGCTATGCGGGAAAAGGGCTCTCCAATGATAGGCATCGGCTGTAGCCTAGCTTTTGGATGATCTCCCCGCTTACCTACCCGTTGACAAGTGTCGCACGTGCTACAATACATCCGCACATCTCGGTTAAAATTGGGCCAGAAAAAGTTTTGGGTGATTCTATGAGCTGTGCGGTGGGAACCTAGATGACCTGCTAACGGCACGTCATGCCCAATCCGCAGAATCTCCTGCCGATACTTTGCAGGTACTACTAGTTGTCGTTTCTGCGGAGGGGCATTCGGTTTCGGGGAAGGTTTCGGGATCCTGTACAGCCTATCCCCCACCCACTCGTAGTGTTCCCCACCTACTCCTTCTTCCCCAGCGTCGGCCCTGGCTCTGTACTTGGCTAACGTCGGGTCCTCCCTAGTTTCCTTCCCGTATATCTCTGGGGTATCCCAGCCGAACGGGGCCTGGTCTAAGGTACAAGTCGGGGTAGAGAGTCTTACCTGGGTCTCAGCAGCAGGTGGGCCGGCCTCAGTGGCACGGGTCTGGGCACGGGTCGTAACAGCGTCCACTGCAGCGGGGCCCATGGGAGCAAAGGCCGAAACCAGGGGGGCCAAGTCGTTGCCAAGAAGAACATCAGCGGGTAAATCCTTAATGACCCCCACATTCACGTGTCTAGCGCCCACTCCCCAATCCAAATGTACCCGGGCCACGGGTAGGCGAAATACTGCACCCCCGGCTACTCGTACTGCCACGGTATCCCCGGTATGTTGAGCTTCGGACACTAGGTGCTTTTGGAGCAAAGTCAGGGTTGCACCAGTGTCTCGTAGCCCACTGGCTTCCTTTCCGTTGACCTTTACACTCTGTCTGTGGTGTTGTCGATTGTCCTGGTGGGCAGCCTGAACAGGGTCTGCCTCATGTAATATGCCCCAGCATTCCTCTTCCTCTACACAGTGGACTGCTGGAAGAGGTGCTTGGGAAGGGGCCCCCGTGGGTTTCCTCCAGGACTGGTTCCTGTTGGCACGGTTCATCGGGCACTCCTGTCGCCTGTGCCCTAGCTGATTGCACAGGAAGCACCGAAGGGGTTCAGAGTACTCTCGGGCGTTAAACCGGGGTGGACGTTGGTACTGGGCAGACGGAGGGGGTGCGGATGGTCTGTTTATGGGAGGCTGATACGTGGCAGCGGCTGGTTGGTATTCCGCTCTGGCTGTGGCCTTGGTGATGGAATTGTCCAGTCTGCGAGCGTCAGTGTACTCATCGGCCAAGCGAGCCGCCTCGTGTAGAGTGGAAGGCTTACGGTCTCGTACCCACTCTCTGACCCCTGTCGGCAATTTGTCGAAACAATGTTCCAACAAAAACATCTGCAGCACCTCTTCTCCCGACACCGCCTGGCACCCTGCCATCCAGTGGGCGGCTGTGCGATGTACCTTGCAGGCCCATTCCACGTATGAGTCCCCAGTTGTTTTTGCAGTGTCCCGGAACCTCCTCCGGTATGCCTCGGGTGTAACGGCATACCGGGCAAGTAAAGCTTCCCTGACGGTAACATAATCCCCGATCTCCTCATCCGGAATAGCCCGAAAAGCGTCGTTGGCCCGGCCGGATAACTTGCCGGACAGTATAGCAACCCAGTCTGCCGGGGGTACCTTGTGCAGGGCACATTGCCGCTCAAAATCCGCAAGGTACCCGTCAATCTCTCCTTCGGTCTCACTGAAGGCTTTGAAGGCCGCAAATGGCACTTTCTGTTTGTCCCCCGGGTTTGCTGTGACTGGGGCCGCTGCAGTACCGTTTTGGCGTAGCAGGCTGGCCTCCACAGCGGCTTGAACCTGGGTGACGATCTCCGCGGAGGGGTTGGGGCCATAATGGGCCAGCCTAATTCTTACCGCCCGGTCAAATCTTGCCTCCTCGGGGGTTCTGTCGTCTGGGCTGGGTCCATTGGTTCCCTCTGCCGCTGGTACTCCATCCATTTCCAGCAATAAAGCAATAATGTCCCTCTTCTTGAGGTTACTGGCCTGTCCGCCCCTTTGTTCCAATAAGTCTTTTAAGGTAGCTCTTCTCAGGTTTTGGTATTGTAGTTCCATTTATTCTTGGTCGTAGCGGTTTCTTTGGGCGTTGAAGATCATCCCGTCGCTTGCCACCAGTTGTTACGGTACCACCTTCCGAGCTCCCGACACAGTCGTTAGTCACTTGTATTCCCGGTTCCCCCAATAACGAGACCAAGCTCCATTATGAGGGTAAAACATGAACTGAGGACTGGAACAGCCAGCCTGCCTTTTATTTACATTTCACACACACAGGCCACACCCAAGGGGAGGCATAAAACAACCACTGGCATCGATGGTACATCCCACACATTCCCTCCCCTTGGTGTGACACATAATCTTATTATACAGGCAGTTCAGAATATATTTTTATACAACTTTCATAACTCCAAATCCATCCATCATATTCACATAAAAGGCACATATTCAGATTCAGCATACTTAAATCATAAACAGTCTCAAAAATCACACCAATCCCTT
Organism: Pelobates fuscus; assembly: GCF_036172605.1. Taxonomy (NCBI): domain Eukaryota; kingdom Metazoa; phylum Chordata; class Amphibia; order Anura; family Pelobatidae; genus Pelobates; species Pelobates fuscus. Next base: position 411,766,393 of record NC_086319.1, on the reverse strand, counting down.
CAGGGAATCCCAAGTTACTCGAAAGTCCGTTTATGACCGACCGCAGATACCGTTTCGTGCCCAAAAGAGTTCCCTGGATTCGGGCTATACGGTCGGTCACTTGTTGGCCTAAAAATGTCTACGTCCCGTTCGAAGTGGATCGATACTTCGACTTACGTTGTACTGTCGAAGTATCGTCGATAGTGCGGGTCGGCGGATTCGAAGTTAAAATGGCCGCCGCCACGTGGCCCTTTGTCCGATGTCGGCCACCTCGAGGACTTTGGTAGCTTTAGCGCTTCGTTGGTTTCTGCTGTATTTGAAATGTCATTGGTACAAAGTCACAACCCTCCGCAGGATCTCTCAGGGACCATAAGTACTGGGCAAATCAGACGAACCCAATAGGTTTAGTCCAGCGGGATGGGTCTGTCACAGCCACCTCTTTGGGGAGTAGGAGGGCATCCATTAGCTCCTTGATTGCAGTGCTGTGTTTGACTGGTGTACCGGCGGTGGTAAGGAATCCTCTTGTCTTCCAAATTAGGCCGAAGTCATGTGCCACACCCAGAGCATATCTTGAATCTGTATAGATGTTGGCACGTTTTCCTTCGGAAATTTTGCATGCTGAAGTCAGAGCCTGTAATTCAGCTTCTTGCGCAGACATTGCTGGCGGTAAGGATGATGATTTGATAACTTCATCTGTTGTGGTTACGGCATATCCTGTAGGGTATCTTCCTTCTTCATCAGCATATCTTGAACCGTCCACAAACAGGGTAAAATCCGGATCTGGTAATGGATTCTCATGCACAGTTGGTAAGTGCACTGTTTCCATTTTCATCTGTTCGAAACAGTCATGAGGTGTTTCTGGGTCATAATCCTTCTTTATGACCAGATCTTGAAATTCCTTTTCCAGGAAATGGCGTGGCCATGCTTCTAGAAGGTCAGTTGTTGGGTATTTGGCAATACCATTTTCCTGTAGCTGTTCTTCATTCATGGTGGCCCATAGTTTTGCCATGGGCCCAAGATCATTCCATGACCTTGTCTTCAACTTGGTAACAGGAATATGTGGGATAGCGGTATCCCAATGACGGTAAAGGTAGTTAAGTTGTTGAGGTAGCTGGACCAAGACCATGCTATTGCCTTCAGAGTCACAATAGAAGTCTTGTGTAGTGAGCTTTACATCGGTCCAGTGGTAAAGCTCATCTTCATAGCAAGGTTCAGGAGTAATGTTCGGCTTGTACCACATGGTACAGAAGGCGTAATCCGGGCCTTCACAAAGAGGTGTCTCATCTTCATAAAATGACAAATGTGGATGCATGACTTTCTTGATACATCCACAGAGCAGGTAAATGTAGGTTTCATCCGTGATAAATCCATAATAGATACCCCCCTCAGGGAGTGGAAGAAGAGTGGATGGATTAAGCACTTGACATCTTTGGATGGAAATGTTGTCAGGCAAAAGAAGATGACATTGTAGGCGCAGGTGTCTGGCTGGAGACACGTGCTTGAGCTGGACTTGGTTGATGATAGCAGAAATGTCATGAGGGGCCAAAACAACCAGAGGGTGGCCAAGGACCAGGTCTGAGGTTCTTTCTATGAGCTCTCTTGCAGCAAAAACAGCCCTGAGACAGGAAGGAGTCCCTCTGGCCACAATGTCCAGTTGACATGAGAAATATCCAATAGGTCTCTGGCGGCCTCTTAAGTCATTAGTTTGGGTGAGAACTCCTGTTGCATGGCCTTGTCTTTCAGAGACAAATAATTTGAAAGGTTTGGAGTAGTCAGGTAGGCCCAAGGCAGGAGCAGAAGCAATGGCACGTTTTAGAGCATTGAAATTGTCCAGAGCTTCATTGGTCAGACAGAATGGGTCAGACTTAAGAGCATCATAGAGAGGTTACATAAGCAGAGAGGCTTCTGGGATCCATGCTCTGCAGTAGGAAATGAGGCCTAGGAAGGCATGAAGAGACTTTGAAGTCCTTGGAGGTGGAATGTCCAGAACAGCTCTTACCCGGTCCCGAGTAAGGTGTCTGGTACCTTGAGATAGGCAATGTCCAAGGAAAATCACTGAAGATTGGCAGAATTGCAGCTTGGTGAGTGAAGCTTTGCATCCCTGTTCTGCCAAATAGGAGAGAAGACTAATTGAACACCTTTCAGTAGTGGGTATATCATCTCCACAGAGCAGTAGATCATCCACATACTGAAGCAAGACAACTTCTGGGTGCTCAGCTTGCCATGGGTCAAGGATGGTACCCATGGCCTTTGCAAATTGACTTGGAGAATTTTGTGCCCCTTGGGGCATGACAGTCCAGGTATACTGTTGCATCTCATGAGTGAAAGCAAACAGGTATTGACAGGATGGGTCCAGTGGGACACTGAAAAAGGCATTGGCCAGGTCAATGACTGTGAAGAATTTTGCAGATGGTGGGACTCCAGAGAGTAGAGTATGGGGATTTGGTACAAGAGGGGTGTCCAGGACGGTAGCTTCATTGACAGCACGAAGATCCTGGACCATCCTGTACTTCTCTGGCTCACCTTTTGGAGTTTTCTTTTTCACAGGAAATAATGGGGTGTTGCATTCAGATTTACATTTTACCAGGGCACCCTTCTCTAAGAGTGCCTTGATGTGGATAGAAATGGCAGCAGCCTGTGCTGGTTTTAAGGGATATTGTGGCTTCCTTGGTAACTTAGCTCCTGAAATAAGCTTTACCACCACAGGGGGAACATTTAGGTGACCTATGTCCTCTGGGCCTGAGGACCATAACTTGGCGGGCACCTGTGTTTTTAATTCCTCTGGGAAATTAGACCTTAATTCTGCTGCTTCCTCACGGGGCTTTTCTAAATGCAGCATCAGAGGCAAGGAACACAGGGCTGAGGTGTCTGATACAGATAGAGGTGTAAACATTTCTACCTGTCCATCCGGGGTGAAGGTGATGGATGCTTGCAGGCGTGAAAGAACATCAGCACCTAACAGGTTAATTGGGCATGTGGAGGATACCACAAAGCGAGCAAGCAGACTAGAGCCAACTCGTAGTGGAGTTGTTAAAGGGCTATGCCTTGGCTGGCCATCCACTCCAACACAAGAGACATCAATATTGGACAGGAAGGATGGGTCTGGCAGGTCTTGTTCTCGTAAAACACTACGGGCTGCACCTGTGTCAACTAGAAATGTGGTAGGGTGGCCTTCAATGGGTAAAGTCACAGTGGCAAGTGGCCCCCCCTTATCCCCTGTAGACACTGCCATGACAGGGGTTACGGACAGAGGCTTGCCAATCTCCTATTCATCGGGTTCCTCAACTATCGGAACCTCTTTTCCGGCCTTAGTGGCTGGGGAAGGTCTGGATGGCTTTCTTGGCTCTCTTTTGGGTTCCGGGCAATCACTTTTAAAATGACCTTTAGCCTTGCAATTAAAACAGAAACCATCCTCTGGTCTGGTACCTCTTGGGACTGGAGTGGAGCGGGATACCATGAGAGGAGCTGAAGTGGGTCTTCTTGGGGTCTGAACAGATTCCAAACCTCTAGCAACTAAAAGCAGGGTATCCAGGGGAACAACCTTATATTCAGGGCGTGCAGCAATGATTCCCTTGCATATAGAGTCTTTAACACCTTGGACAAACGCACCTGACAGCATTTGTGAATGAATTTTGTCAGTAAGATCAAATCCCAAATCTGTAAACATTTGATACAGTCTTGCATGGAACCTTTCCACTGATTCTCCTTTATCTTGAATAACATCAGTAAGGCCAGCAGCCTGATCTGCAAGTTTGTCTTTAGCCCATTCTCTTAATTGGGTGCAAAAGGTTACCCCGGAGGGGTAATCAACATCACTGGAAAGCAGATCTGTACTGAGGTGACGGGCCATGCTCGGCCAATATGCATCCCCTGCTTTAATAGCACAAATGCTCAGTAAATCACGCCATGCGGCGGAATAGGTCTTTTGAATTTGAACTATCCCTCGGTAAAAAGGCATAGGCTGTTTTTCTGGGTCAGGGAGCGATTTCATTAATGCACTAGCTTGAGTGGGGTTAAAAGCAACATATTTAGGAGGAGTCCGTTCTCCCCGACCCTTGTGTCCAAAGGGATCATCGATAGAACGATGAGTTGAGGCTCCTGCAGCGGCTCCTGCAGCCTCCAACGAGTCCTGGGATAACCTATCCTCTTCTCCCTCATCTAATTCTATGATCTGAGCTCTCTTACGTGCAGGGCCCGAGTAAGGTGACAGGACCGGAGGATGAGCGGGGGTCCCTGATGCGGGGGTGGCTTGCACGTCATAACCTGGGGATAGGTAGTCACCGGGAATTACCGGCATCAGGGCTGTACTGGGGGCCGCCATATTGGTGGCCGGAAAAGGTACTGCATTAGGGTTAAGGGAAGAAGTGGCGGCCATGTTGGATGTGGGCACATCCGGAGCAGACTGTGCCGGACTGGGCATGACCGGAACCTGGGGAGTGGCTTGGGGAAGGGGTAGTGGATATCCGGGATAGGGCAGGGCCATGGGATACGGGAAGGGGTAGGGCCAGGCTGGGGAGGGGAAGGAGGTGGGGTATTGGACTGGGGTGGAGATGGGAGGGGACGGAGAGGGATTGGTAGGGGTGGGTGTAGAGGGAGGAGCCGGGGCAAGGGTGGAAGAGGTGGTTAGCTGGGCGGATGAAGAGGGGAGGGGATCATTAACGGAGAGGGAGTGTAGGGAAGGAATGGCAGATGAAATGTTAGGGGGAGGTACAGCAGGTAGCGTAGGGATGGATGAGGATGATGGGAATGTTAGAGACGGGGAAGGGGAAAAGAAAGATCCATCAGAATTCAGGACCGGGCAGACAGGGGAGGTGACGGGATGGGTGTTAGGAGGATTGGGAGTGGGGAACATAGTCAGCTGGCTATCACCTGTTGCTGACTGAACCTTGGGGATAGACATCCCCTGGGCGCCATTTTGGGGCGCTGGCTGAGGGTAGACCCCAGCAACACAATTATTATGATACACAAACAATTTCACACCTTTGTGATTTATCTCTTCCTCAACCCAACCTTCTAACTGAATAGCCTTCGCTACTCTATACCATGCTTCAGCAGTCTTTAATAAACCATTATCTGTAAGCTTGCCTTTCATTTCTGCCAGTAGCTTGCGCCAACTTTCTGGTTGCAATCTTCCACATGTCGGTACAGCAATTTTACATACTTTTGCAATCTTTTCAACACCTTTAACCATCTCCTCACCCTCTCTGTTTTCTACCAAATCACATGCTAACCAGCCCTTACTGGGCTTACCTAAATCCTGTCCCATAGTCCCTCTACCCCTATACCAGCGTCCTAGATATAGAGAGTGAGAGAGAGAGCTTAACAAGAACGTCTACAATGCTCGACTGCCACCCGAGAACCGTGGGACTTTCTCAGGTGCGTCTTCCCAAAACGTAGACTAGTCACTGAATCCGGGATGGTAGACACGGATTGGAGCGAGGTGAGAAGTGTGTGACCAATCACTTCTCTTTTAAGAGGAATGGGAGTGGATAGTATAATAATATAGGAAGTACAGAAAAGATGAAAGGCAAGGAAAATCCTTAGAGACAGACACAGGTGTTCATGAGACTCCTCATTAAACAAACAAGACAACAATACAGTTGAAATACAGTGCATGCATCACAGTTCAAATAAAATCAACAGTAATTCCTTTCCTTTACTCGTGTGCTTACTCCAAAGTCACCTCCCTCAATCCCGTAGTATCTTTACTACCAACGGCCAAGGATAACAGCTAACACCGGTCCGAAATCCATATGCCTCCCTCGTCACAGCAGCCCACCAATAGTGTCTGCGCTACCCTCACCCTTGTAGTGCCCCTATAAAGACCCACTTTATAAGTCTCACTACTCCGTGGTGATGAAGACAGCAATGCCTGCCCGAATTCACACACCACAAAATAAAAATTGGAATGGCTCCAGCTCAGCGCTCAAAGCTGGAGGGTACCACCACTCTGTAAGCAGAGTAACGTGCACAGAGAAGCTAGCTAGGCTATCAAAGTGACACAAGAAGGATCCCCAGGAAACTATGAGTCTACACAATTTCCACAGATCCAACACACCTCTTTTTCCCTACAGCCCCAGCCACGAGGCTCCTAAAAGAGTTAAACAGGAAAAGATGACCCCCAGGAACACATCCACAGGTCAACCCCCCTTTTTCCCTACAACCACAACACCGTGGTTCCTAAAAGGGGTAAAACAGGTAACAGAAGACCCAGGCAAATCCCCTCAGGTCCACCCCCCTTTATCCCAAAAGGGGTAAAATACAAACAGATAGACAGACACACTGAAGACTCAGACAAATCCACTGCAGGTCCACCCCCCTTTATCTCAAAATGGGGAAACAGGCAAATAATTCAAACACACCCAGGCAACAGATAGACTAAAATGCAGGTAAACAAGTGAGTAATGAGGCACCGGGCAAGATATTACCTGTCTTTGATGTCCTCCCGGGAAGCAGTCACAGACACGTGGACGGGTCAATCAAAGGGGCCGGAACATACCGGTGGCTCTGCAGAAGTCTCTACCGTGTACCTGGAGGTGATCAATCTCCTTTCCTTCCCCCCGGATACCTCCGTCCACCCTTGTCTTCCTTAGGACGGCTCACCGGCCGGACATAGCCCGATGCCCCACGTTGGGCGCCAAGTTGTTATGGTACTTCTTGAAAGTAAACCAAAATGTTTAAATGTCTATCTGTTCCTGTCCAAATCAATAAAATTGAGTTGCGTATATACGCTGAAGTAATTAAGTCTGACACACAAGGTTCAGGTTAAAATAACTTCGAGAAAGTTTATTGGCAAGTGAAGAAAAAGCGGGCGCGCAGGCCCTTTTAAGAGGCATTTTGCGTCATCATTGATTATTAGAATATCAGCAAATAAACATCATCAATTGGATTAATTGTTAAGTGTCGGGGTTAGTGTCTTACCTATTGGTTCAAAGAATTAAGAGGTTAGTCCCGTGCCCACCCATCAGAGGTGGGATTATTCTGGACACGGGTGGGGATAAGGGGGTCTTGAGCGTCATTTTACACGGTCAATGATATCAGGCTTCATGTCCAGGTGCAAGGTCTCTTATGAATAGAACATTTCATTACTACTGTGTTCTCGTGGCCTTCAAACTACACTATCTTACAAGTTCTAAGGAGTAGCCAGCAAGGTTTAAGGAGTAGCCAGCACCTCCTGGTGCTTGTCCTTGCAGGAAACACAGTCTTTGTCTACTATACTAATTGGGTTGAGAAGTTCAGTCACGTAAGGTAGTTTTAAAATGAACAAGTTAAGTCATGAGGACAAAATGGAGGATTGAAGAAGTCAGGTTAGGAGGACAAAATGGAGGAAGAAGTCACAGTATAAAGTTAAAATGGAGTTAGTACAATAATTCAATACAAGTACAATAAAGATTTTTAATAATTCCACATCAATGGTGACCACAATTCTTCCTCTTCCTCTTCACGCTCATCTACGGCCTGATCCAGCACTCTTTGCAGGGCACGCTCCAGGAAGAAAACAAATGGTATGATGTCGCTGATGGTGCCTTCGGTGCGACTGACTAGGTTTGTCACCTCCTCAAAAGGATGCATGAGCCTACAGGCATTGCGCATGAGCATCCAGTAACGTGGCAAAAAAATTTCCAGCTCCCCAGAGGCTATCCTAGCACCCCGGTCATACAAATATTCATTAACGGCTTTTTCTTGTTGGAGCAGGCGGTCGAACATTAGGAGTGTTGAATTCCAACGTGTCGGGCTGTCGCAAATCAAGCGCCTCACTGGCATGTTGTTTCGCCGCTGGATATCTGCAAAGTGCGCCATGGTTGTGTAGGAACGCCTGAAATGGCCACACACCTTCCTGGTCTGCTTTAGGACGTCCTGTAAGCCTGTGTACATATGCACAAAGCGTTGTATGATCAGATTACACACATGTGCCATGAACGGCACATGTGTCAACTTGCCAAACTTCAATGCCGCCAACAAATTTTTTCCGTTGTCACAAACCACTTTGCCAATATCCAGTGGCTGCGGAGTCAGCCACTTTTCCACCTGTGCATTCAGGAGTGCTTGTCCGGTGTGACTCTCTGCTTTCAAGCAAGTCAAACCGAAGACGGCGTGACACTGCCATATCCGGGATGTGGAATAGTACCTGGGGAGCTGGGGGGGTGCCGTTGATGTGGAGCAAGACGCAGCAGCAGAAGAGGACTCAGCCAAGAAGGTTATGGAAGAGGATGGAGTAGGGGGAGTAGAGGAGGTGGCAGCAGGCCTGCCTGCAAGTCGTGGCGGTGTCACCAACTCCGCTGCAGAGCAACGCATTCCATGCTTGGCAGCCATCAGCAGGTTTACCCAATGCGCAGTGTAGGTGATATACCTGCCCTGACCATGCTTTGCAGACCAGGTATCAGTGGTCAGATGGACCCTTGCCCAAACACTGTGTGCCAGACATGCCATTACTTCCTTTTTCACAATCGAGTACAGGTTGGGGACTGCATTTTGTGAAAATACATTTTGTCCGGGTACCTTCCACTGTGGTGTCCCAATAGCTAAAAATTTTTTGAACGCCTCAGACTCCACCAGCTTGTATAGTAAAAGCTGGCGGGCTAATAGTTCGGACAAGCCAGCTGTCAGACGCTGGGCAAGGGGGTGACTTTCTGACATTGGCTTCTTACGCTCAAACATGTCCTTGACAGACACCTGACTGTGGGCAGATGAGCGGGAACTGCTCAAGGCGGGAGACGGAGTGGCTGATGGTTGAGAGGGGGCAAGGAGGACAGCAGTGGTTGACGTGGCTGAAGATGCTGGACCAGGAGGAGGATGGCGGCTTTGAGTTTGCGTGCTGCTTGTACTCATGTGTTGATCCCATAGGCGTTTGTGATGTGTGATCATGTGCCTACGCAAAGCAGTTGTACCTAGGTGGGTGTTGGACTTCCCACGACTCAGTTTCTTTTGGCACAGGTTGCAAATGACATCACTGTTGTCAGAGGCAGACACACAAAATAAAATGCCACACTGCTGAGCTCTGCAATGACGGCATTCTGGTGGTGGACACAGCATGCGTTGATTGGCGTGCTGTCGGGCTGACCCCGGGTGCCGATGCATGCTGTCTGACGGTGCCACTAGCTCCTTGCGACGACCTCCCCCTGCTTCAAACTCGTCTCCTCCTCCTCCTCTCTGTCTTCCCATCTGAACTTTCGTCCTGTTCTTCTTCTTGCCGAGCGGGCACCCACGTGACATCCATGGACGCATCGTCATCATCAACCGCTTCACTTGTATCTGACAACTCAGCAAAGGAAGCAGCAGCGGGTACAACATCATCATCATCACACCGTACGTCCATGTGTGTAATGCTGCCTGCCTGAGACATATCCCTGTTATCTACATCCTCTGGCAATAATGGTTGCGCATCACTCATTTCTTCAAACGGATGTGTGAATAACTCCTTTGACATACCAAGTGAAGCGGCTGTGGTGCTAGTTTTGGTGGTGGCGGCAGGCGGGTGAGTGGTATCTTGAGAGGTGTCTGAAGCTAAGCTGGAGGAGGATGGTGCGTCAAGGTTCCGAGCGGAGGCTGTACAAGATTGGGTGTCCTGTGTTAGCCAGTCAACTATGTCCTCAGAACTTATCAAGTTCAGGGTACGTGGCTTCTGAAACTGGGCATTATTCTAGGGCAAAATTGGATCACAGCACCACGACCACGACGGCCCCTGCGGGGTGGCCTGCCTCTGCCTGTAATTTTTTGGGGGATTTGTGGTACTATGCGTGCAAGCTACTGTGAGACAAGATATGATTGGCAATGTGCACTGGAACAGTTCTGCAGAGCACACACTGTAGGCCTGAGACACCCGCTTGAAGACAAGTAACTGCTATTCAATCTATAACAGTGAAAAAAGTTTTTTTCTTTTTAAATGCACGCTATTGTGACACCAGATTTGAGTGGCAATGTGCACTGGCAGAGGTTGGCAGAGTACACGCTGTTGGCCTGACACACCCGCTTGAAGACAACTAACTGCTATTCAATCTATAACAGTGAAAAAAGGTTTTTGTTTCTAAATGCACGCTATTGTGACATAAGATATGAGTGGCAAAGTGCACTTGCAGAGGTTGGCAGAGTACACGCTGAACGCCTGACACCTGCTTGAAGACCCCACTTGAAGACAACTAACTGCTATTCAATCTATAACAGTGAAAAAAGTTTTTTTGTTTTTAAATGCACGCTATTGTGACACCAGACATGAGTGGCAAAGTGGACTGGCAGAAGTTGGCAGAGTACACACTGAAAGCCTGACACACCAGCTTGAAGGACACTGACTGCTATTAGCTTACAGTGAAAAACTTTTTTTTCTTTTTAAAGGCACGCTATAGTCACACCAGATATGAGTGGCAAAGTGCACTTGCTGAGGTTGGCAGAGTACACGCTATAGTCTTGACACTTGCTTGAAGGACACTGACTGCTATTAGCTTACAGTGAAAAACACGCTGAAGGCCTGACACCCAGACGCTTGCAGACAACTAACTGCTATTAAATCTATTACAGTGAAAAAAAATGTTTTTCTTTTTAAATGTCAAACTTAAGCTATTGTGACACCAGATATGAGTGGTGGCACTGGGAAGTGGGCACAGTATCCACTGTGAGCCTGACACAGAAGCTGGCAGACAACTAACTGGAATTCAATCTATTACAGTGAAAAACATTTTTCTCTTTTTAAATGTCAAGCTTAAGCTAATGTGACACCAGATATGAGTGGTGGCACTGGGCAAGTGGGCACAGTATCCACTGTGAGCCTGACACGGAAGCTGTCAGACAACTAACTGATATTCAATCTATAACAGTGAAAAAGTTTTTTGTTTTTAAAGGCACGCTATTGTCACACCAGATATGAGTGGCAAAGTGGACTGGCAGAGGTTGGCAGAGTACACGCTGAAGGCCTGACACTCACTTGAAGGACACTGACTGCTATTAGCTTACAGTGAAAAACTTGTTTTCTTTTTAAAGGCACGCTATAGTCACACCAGATATGAGTGGCAAAGTGCACTTGCAGAGGTTGGCAGAGTACACGCTGAAGGCCTGACACCCAGACGCTTTCAGACAACTAACTGCTATTAGCTTACAGTGAAAACCTTTTTTTCTTTTTAAAGGCACACTATTGTGACACCAGATATGAGTGGCAAAGTACACTGCCACAGGTTGGCAGAGTACACGCTGAAGGCCTGACACCCAGACGCTTGCAGACAACTAACTGCTATTCAATCTATTACAGTGAAAACATGTTTTTTCTTTTTAAATGTCAAGCTTAAGCTATTGTGACACCAGATATGAGTGGTGGCACTGGGCAAGTGGGCACAGTATCCACTGTGAGCCTGACACAGAAGCTGGCAGACAACTAGCTGCTATTCAATCTATTACAGTGAAAACATTTTTTTTTCTTTTTAAATGTCAAGCTTAAGCTATTGTGACACCAGATATGAGTGGTGGCACTGGGCAAGTGGGCACAGTATCCACTGTGAGCCTGACACAGAAGCTGGCAGACAAGTAACTGCTATTCAATCTATTACAGTGATTTTTTTTTCTTTTTAAATGTCAAGCTTAAGCTATTATGACACCAGATATGAGTGGTGGCACTGGGCAAGTGGGCACTGTATCCACTGTGAGCCTGACACAGAAGCTGACAGACAACTGAGGTTTTCAATATATGAGTAGACAAATTGAAGATTCCCAGTAAGGGAGGCACCTCATTTTGTTGGGATTCATCTCCCTTTCCTCTTGTTCCCCTGTGGGTGTATCTCTTTTCCTGCCCCCCATCTTGGAAAATTGCGGAAAAGTCTTGGGAATATCTGATTGACCCTCCCCTAAAAAATGGGCTAGAAACATCACTAGAAGCTCACTCATAGATCCCTACATTGATCAAGAGACTCTAGTTACACCATCCATGTCATCGGTTAAGCATATGGAAGTGTTATCTCTTTTGGAAAATCAAACTCCTATAAGAAGAATTAATTCCCGAAACAAATTCAATATCAGTACCAGGGATGTTTCTCTCAATAAAGGTCCCATATTTACTACTACCTTTAATAGGGCATATGACCAGATTATCTCCATTTTATGCAAACATTGGTCCATTTTATTATTGGATCCTTGGCTGAAATTCAGTATTGCTGGGTCACCCAGAGTCACCTTTAAAAAAAATAGAAATTTAAAGAATTTGTTGGCTCCATCTAAACTTGCTTCAGTAGAATCCCATAATACATTGGTACCCTCTGGTGTAGGGAATTTTAAATGTGGTTCGACGCAATGTTTAACATGCCAGTTCATAAGTCATGGAAGTTTGGATTTTTTGTCTTCCTCGAATAATGAGACTTTCCAGGTATCTTCAAGGATTACCTGTAACACCCCATATGTTGTCTATTTACTGAAGTGTTCGTGCGGACTACTATATGTTGGCCAGACCTCTAGGTCATTGAAAACCAGGTTTAGAGAACATAGATTAGCGATTATTAACCAGGATAGGAAATCCCCGGTAGCTAGACATGTCCAAATGGTCCATGAGAGTAACCCTATACACATCAGTTATGGGAATTGAACACATCCCAGAGAAGACCTTTAATAGAAAATCAGCCCTTATTGTAGCTGAAACTAGGTGGATTTTTTGACTAATACACTTAACCCTTATAGGTTAAATGAGGAATTGGAGCATATTATCTAATTCTTTTTGTTTATTTTAAGTCATATTCCTTCATGGTTTTGTTTCAGTCGTGGGGAGTTGATCAAAAGGGATACGAGGGTTTATTAGTATATTTACAGCTATATGATCTTATCTTTTTCCGCCTCGCTGAATTGTAACCTGTCCAGTTAGACAATTTATCCATTGTTCAATCTATTTTTATTGAACATGAGGTTCGATTGTATGATATGAAGATCCCCTACAAGATGTATGTGCTACCTTATGTCCCACAGCTTAATTTATGTAACTTTCATTTTATTTATTATTATTATTATTATTATTATTTTTATTTTTATTTTCATTCATTTGTATTTATTCTTTTTTTTTATATATTTTTTTCGTATACAATTTTAGAAATTCTGAGAGGCTCAAATCAATAAAGTGTAAGTAGTGATGTCTCTTGCCCACATACAAAAATCCTCTGTGTTTTGATTATTGTTAGGTTTATGTGATACATATATATCTATATATATATATATATATATATATATATATATATATATATATATATATAAAGAACTATATCATATGAGTATTCTTAAAATATATAAAAACTAAAAAAGATAAGAAATATATGTAAAAAGTGTTTTTGTTACATGCAGCCTTGATTCCACATGTTTCACCTCTCAATATTACCATTAAATAGAGAGAGTTATATCACTGATTAGATGATGGTTATTAACACCATATTTTGTATTATAAGATCTTTTATGATGTATACGTAATAATATTATTTTGGCGTTTTCATTTAGTATTATTGTATTTTATGTTAGTATTCTAAATGCACTCCTTAGGCGATTCGCCTTTTACAAATTTACTTTCAATTTGATTTAACTTAATGACCACTCCTTTATATGTAGGGTAGTTTGTGGACAGCAGATCTTTGTCTTGAGAAAGTCCTTCAAAGGGGACGAAACGCGTAGACGATCTGCTTTCCGTCTCCTCTGTATTTTCAACCCGGTTTCATCTACGGTCCGGGAGTGATTTTCGGCAGCTGTTGTACTCGGACCCACACATCCTATCTCGTGGTAGGGAGTTGGTGTACTCCTCTAACCTTACACGAAGGTCGGGTGAATAGGGTAAGTTGCTCTGGCTTACTCCCTAGGTTTTTAACTTTGGGATATTATTCACAGCGGCACTCTCAACCTATACCTGGTTGTTTGGCGGGTTTATGAGCTCCCTCCGTCAGGGATGATATATGTGTTTGGGGTCTGATATTCATTTCTTTTATGTTTTATATATTTTGAATTTTGATGTGCACAGTTTTTTGGTTTTATATTGATACACTATTTGTATTAGTGTTGGGGGCCCCACACTGTGTATCTTTGAACTCTGATCTGGACATATTTTTGTGGTGATACATTTTTTATCATTGTATCCATGCTTGATTGACCTCATTGTTTATATATGTTTAATAAATACCTTCCTGGTTTTACCATTCAAATTTTTTTCTGGATGATTCACCCTTTTATCTCCTTCATGGGGAAGATACAGTCTATGATGTATGGGATTAAGCAAAACCTGACTTGTTCTCCCTATGTGAGTATACCTCCTTTTATTACTTTATTTTATATGTAACATAGGACACTATAGCCTATATTTTCATTTCTATACTGGAGAATTTCATGCTGCAATCAAAGATAAATACACTCACTCCTGACTCTAAACAACCCACTGACCTGGGACACCCACCCTCAAAGGACCAGAAGCACCCACATATCCACAGGCGGAGATCATAACACCCAGGAGAATAAATCATAATCATGATCATAAGCTCCAGAAAATTGTGAGTGTTTTTCTTTATTCTTATATTCACCAGTTTAAAAAAAATATGACACTATATTTGATCTCTTGCTATATATATATATATATATATATATATATATATATATATATATATATATATATATATATACCATGCAACACCTAGACAGGGTGTTTAAACTAGCGCAAGGTGAGTGTGACAGTGTGAGGGGGTAAATTAGACTTGGAGGAAGTTAATGTGACAGGGTAAGATTGACCTAGTTACTGGATAGAGCACAGGGTTGGGGTGAATGTGCTATGTTTGGAGGAGGGAGTGTGACTGAACGGGAGGTGTGTGTGTGACAAGATTAGAGGGGTTAATGTGACAGGTTGAGTGTGGCAGGATTAGAGGCATTAATGTGACAGGGTGAGTGTGACAAGGTTGGGGGAGAGTGTGACAGGGCTTGGAGAGAGTGTGGAGGACAGAATTGGAGGGGTTTATGTGGTAAGGTGAATGTGGCAAGTTGAAGGGGCTGAGTGGGACAGACTGATAGAGGATGAATGTAACAAGGTTTGTGGTGAGTGTGACTGTGCAAGAGAATGTGAGTCTGACCGGATTGGGGGGTTAATGTGATAGGGTAAGTGTGGCAAGGAAAGAGTGAGTGAGTTTGGTATGGTTGGAGGGGGTGAGATTTAAAAGGGTTAATGTGAGTGTGGCTAGGTGAAGGAGCTAAAAGTGTTTGGGATGGTGATAGTGTTTGTGGAGTGGGTGTCATTGTGTGTGGTTGGAGGTTGTCAGGGTGTGTTGGGGGCAGACAGAGTGAATCTGAGTGACAGAGTGAATCTGGAACTGTTCTATTGTCTACTATTTTGTTTAACATAAAATAAATTTTAAAAAGTTAAGATCTAATGTTCTTCACAAGTAAAATTATGTATATTCTCCTTTGTGGATTAGATACTCTGCTCAAGAGAACCACGTGTATTCTCAATGGGTTGGTGAAACTGGGAGCACATTACCTTTATAGACCTAGCTCCATTATCTCAAACAGAACTGTTAAATCTGTTCCACCAGCTATCTACGAGATCCTGATGATGAGTTTTCTTTTATCCTGTCTTCTTGAAAAAAACAACAACTGATCGAACAGATGAAGGACATTCTAAATTAAAGCACGACGGAGCAACTCTTAACAGTTACACAATCTTTGTGGTGAGCTAAACACTATCATACACATTTCTGATCTTTCATTTCTAATAATTTTAATCCTACCAAGTTGACAAATTCTCTGCAGGGAGAATTAATATCCACGGTCTTAAAATTTAACCAGGGAAACAACTAAGCAAGAATTTTAATTTGAGTTTTAAATAGTCTTAGCCATGAATGATTGTTAAATAGGTTGAGTTAAGCAGTTAATGGTTGTCTTTTAACATGAGTTTTTTTTTTCATTACTTATTATCTTTTTGTTATGTTTCCTAAAAAACAAATTGCAATAAAAATGCAACTAGTTTGAGTAAAATGTCCAAATGCAAATGCAATTTCTTAAAAATCCATGCTATTGTAAAAGAGGAGAGAGGGAGAACCGAGAAGGAGAGTACAAATGACAGAACTCATCATGTCACAACTGCAAAAAGCTTTTAAACTGCAGTTATAAATTCCATTGTGATTGATTATTTGGTGTGTTTGCAACTCTAGTTAATCACAGACGATTACGATAAACTATGGCAGCTTCTTATGTATTACATACAAAGGTTTCTAAATCTAAAAGTGTAAATCTAAATGTTCTCCCTGATCTGCTTGTATATGAAATATATTATAGAATCATTCATAGTAAGGGAAAAGAGACTGTGTGTAGTAATAAACATAAAACAAGTGAACTGAGTGGTTAACAACTACTATTAGTGCAAATAGTTACATAGCTGAAAAGAGACTTGCGTCCATCAAGTTCAGCCTTCCTCCTGTTTCCAAAAAATGGCAAAAAAAAAACCCAGTTTGAAGCACTTCCAATTTTACAACAAATTAGGGGAAAAACATTTTTGACCCCAGAATGGATAAAGAAGCTACTACCCTACATCGAAAATGTATATCCTTCAGTCTTCTGTTTTTGCAAGTAGGAATCTAGTTGCTGTTTGAACTATGAATAGTGAAGCACTTACAAAATAACTCACCCTTACTTCTGAAAGGATAGTGATAGAGCAATTGCTGTAAAAGAAACAGCATATAGTGTAGTATTTTAGGTGCTCGGGTGTGTTGATTATGATATGTGTCATACGCTCACATGGATCAGAGCCAGATAAGGACAGTCTCACTGGTGGATGTGTTCTAAGGGACACAGACCCTTGTCTGTCATTCTCCATAATGTTTAGAAGGGGACACAAAAAGAAGAGCAAATAGCTTCTGGTGAAGTACAGCAAAGAATAAGTGGATAATATTTGGAAAAAAATTTACTTTGTGTCCACTTCTGAGCATTGTGTAGAAAGACAGCAGAGGGTCTGTGTCCCCTGGAACACATCCACCTGTGAGATTCAAGCCTGTCCTTATCTGGCTCTGATCCATGTGAATGTATGACGCAGAAACAGCTCAGTGGTATTTGGTCGTCGAGCGCCTGGAACTAAAATCGGCTACTCGATGGCACGAATACCGCTGGACTTCTAAGCCGTTCGGGAGCCCCGGTCTTTCGGTAATGTGGTTCCCTAAGTTCATTCGGTAGTTTGAATGGAACTTAACTGTAATGTCTAATTCATGCGGCGTTCAGTTATTTATGCTGGGAGCTGAGCAGTATTCTTACGAAATGTGTGCTCAGACTCCAGCTATCTACTGAACGTCCATTCGTTTAAATCTGAAGAATATTGTTAAAGTTATGTATTTTAAGGTGAATTGTCAGTTCTACTGCACGGAGGGATAATCCACTTAACTGTATATTCTTATGGGAGTATCCCTCTAGTGCAGCAGTGCATGATGGGAGAAATGTCCAGATTGTCCAGTCCCCCATGTAGTCCCCTACTGTACAACCCCTGAAATGTCAGTAGGGAAACCCCATGCATGGGGAATCCCATAAATACTGGAAGTCTGTGAAAAGAGCCTCAGTTGACCTCCAAGCTATGTGTCGTCTAGTTCTTGGAGGGAAGGGATTGTAACTACGCTACCTGTCTTTTGCCTGTTTTGCATCTGCTTATCCTGTCTACCAGCGGAGATACCGTGGATCATACCTCTACTCCACTACAATTGGTGGCAAGCGACGGGATTCTAACCACACAGCAAAGCAGCGTTCGGCTGAAAGTAAAACGAACAGAAGTGGAGAAACAATAATTTGTGAGTTCAACCATTCGGATGAAACCGGAGTTCGGGAAGACGTGGAAACACACAAACAGCCGGTGAATGGAAACAAATTATAACCTTTTGAAACGGAGCACATTAAAGGAGCTACTAGAGGCGAGAGGAATAATAGCAAGCAACAAAGCCAAGGCTATTTTAATTGCGGAGCTCATGGAAGGAGATAGAACCGCAGCTGCTGCAGCACCTCCAATGGGGGGGAATCAACGGAATATACACGAGAATTCAACAGCAGGATAGCCCTGTATCCGACCACACCATCCCAGGAGATTTTTAACCGGATCATGGCAGATGTGCACGAATACATCTTGGCCAAACAGCAACAAGTGAACCAGCAATCCAGAGAGGGGTCACCAACTCCCCCCAGCAGCATACAGGGAAAACCAAAGATTCCCTACCAAGCTTTTAAAAACTTTACGGACACAGACGGCGACATTGACGGATATTTGCAGGACTTTGAAAGGCTGTGCAAACTGCATGAGATCTGACCCCCAAGACCAAGTACCCCTGCTCGCTGGTAACTTATCTGGCTGCGCAGCGGAAGTGTACAGAACAGTGCCTGATGAGGACAGCAGAGATTACCAGAAGGTCAAGCAAGTCCTCCTAGCAAGGTATGCCATTACCCCTGAGGCGTACTGACTTCAATTCCGGGAGCTGAAGAAGCAAGAGAAGGACTCTCACGCTGAGTTTGCCCATCGCCTTCAAAGAGCAGCTACCGGGTGGATTGAGGCAGCGCAAGCAACCACTAAGCAGGATGTTGTGCATCTGCTTTTATTGGAACAGGAGACTATCTGCAGAGATGCAGAACTGGGTAAGGGACCGTAAACCCTGTACCTTGCAAGATGCCGCTTAGCTGGCGGACGAGCACCAAGACACTAGGCGGGAGCAGCGCCCACTACCTAAAGTATTTCCCCAGCCAAGCACCCACCAGCCTGCCGTGGTCGACCCCCCGCGATCAGGGGGTCCTACAATCAGCACCCACCCCGATACAACAACCGGGCAGACATCTGATGCCATACCTGCAACCAACAGGGACACGTACAAAGGGATTGTCCCCGAAATCGGGCACGACCATCATGGCCCAACCAAGGACAACCACCGGTCCCCAGAGCAGCAGTACACTGCTACCAGACAGGAGCCGTTGTACAGCCCTCCACTACCACCCAGGTGGAAGAACTGCTAGGCACTCTCCACGAAGTGAATCCGGTGCAAGCGGCATCTGACAACCTCCAAAGCCATCGGCAAGTGGTCCATCTAGAAGGTAAATGGATGGAAGGGCTGAGGGATTCCAGGGCCACCATCACTTTGGTCCGGAACCATCTGGTTCCAAAAGAGTACCTTATGGGAGATTGTATCGCAGTACGGGTGGCAGGGGTAGCCATTTACAAAGTTCCCACTGCAAAAGTACATTTGAATTGAGGAGCGAGTGCAGGAAAAGTAGAGGTGGGAATGATGCAAGACTTACCAGCGGATGTTATTTGGGGAAATGACTTGGGAGAGCTAACCTCCGCTTTTATTCCAAGACCAACCACAAAGGAGGCATACCCAGTCGTCACCCGACAACAAGCTCGCACCACGGCACCACCCACCGACTCTGAGGCTCAGGTAAGTGATACCAACCCCACTCACACTGCCCTACCCTGCAATGCCCCTTTAGAATTTGGTAGCAAGGTCGCCCTAGATCCATCTTTGCAGGTCTACAAAGACCGAATAGACAAGAACCAGGCAGGTTTAGAAGGGGAAAGATACGCCTGGGATAAAGGATTATTATACCGGTATGCCGAAAAGATAATAGCTGGATCAACTCCCATCCCCATAAAACATTTAATTGTACCTCAAAAATACAGGCAGGAGCTAATGTGCATAGCCCATGACATACCGCTGTCAGGTCATTTAGGAATCAGCCGAACCAAGCATCGGCTGACCAAAAATTTCTTCTGGCCAGGTATCTCCCAAGATATTAGACACAATTGCAATACCTGTGATACCTGCCAGAGAGTCGGGAAAAGGAGAGACAGGTATAAAGCCAAACTCCACTCCCTACCCATAATAGAAGAGCCCTTTAGCAGAGTAGCGGTAGACATAATAGGACCGCTAAGAAAACCTAGTCCCTCCGGCAAGAAGTACACCAGGTACCCCGAAGCAGTGGCCCTAACCAATGTACATGCTGAGACCATAGTGGATGCCCTTATGCGAATCTTCTCCCGCATGGGATTGCCCCGGGAGATTATTTCAGATAGAGGCACCCAATTCATGGCAGAGATCACCCACCAGCTCTGGAAAGTATGTGGAGTAAAATCTATCCTTAGCTCCCCCTACCACCCCAGTCTAATGGCCTCTGTGAACGCTTCAACGGAACGCTAAAACAAATGCTCAGAACGTTCATAGACACGCAGAAAGACTGGGAGCGATTCTTACCCCACCTTGGAGAGGTACCCCAAGAATCCACTGGGTTCTCTCCTTTTGAATTACTGTTCAGAAGGAGGGTGAGGCCCCCCCTAGATCTAATCAGAGAACATTGGGAAGGGGGAATGACCACTAATGGTACCCCATTTATACCCTATGTGCTGGAATTTCGGGACCGCTTGGGGGGTTTAACCCAGACGGTGCGTACCAACCTTCAAGCTTCATGATAGGGGAGCCAGGGACTGCAGCTTTCATGTCGTGCAGAAGGTGTTAATCCTACGGCCAGTCCCCAATGACAAGCTGCAGGCCTCCTGGCAGGGCCCATTCAAGGTGGTAGAGCAGATATGCGATACCACCTATATCATTGGCCCATGCACTGGGACGGGGGACAGACGCATGCTCCACGTGAACATGCTGAAGCCCTACCGCGAGCGCACAGAGGAGGTGACCGCAATATGTGCCCCGGCCGCAGAGGACGCAGACAACTTACCCCTACCAGACCTCCTTGCCAGGGAATCCCAAAACGAGGATCTAGCCGCTGTACAGTTAGGGGAGCGCCTAAATCCCCAGGAGAGATCACAGGCCCAAAGCTTAATTAGGGAAAAGGGAGCCACCTTTTCCAATCTCCCCGGGTATACCCCATTAGCCACCCACCGGGTAGAAACCCCAGGCCAAACACCCCTCCGTCAACCTCCTTATCGCATTCCAGAAGCAGTGAAAGAGAGATAGGAGACTGAGGAGATGTTACAATTAGGAGTCATAGAACATTCTGACAGCCCATGGGCGTCCCCAGTGGTACTAGTGCCGAAGCAGGACGGGACCACCCGCTTCTGCGTAGATTATAGAAGGCTCAATGATAAAACTATATCAGACGCCTACCCAATGCCGAGGATAGATTAACTTTTGGACAAAATGGCCAGGGGCCAATATCTAACCACCATCGCCCTTTGCAAAGGGTATTGCCAAATACCGTTAGCCGAGGACGCCATCCCCAAGTCGGCGTTTGTCACTCTATTTGGCCTGTACCAGTTTAAGGTCATGCCATTCGGAATGAAAAACGCCCCAGCCACCTTCCAAAGGATGGTAGATCGACTCTTGGACCGGGTTTCAGGAATACGCATGCGCCTATCTGGACAACATAGCGATTTTTAGCTATTCCTGGACCGACCACCTGAGCCACGTGGGAGCTGTTTTAGATCGTATTAGGGAGGCAGGGTTAACCCTTAAACCAAGTAAGTGCCACATAGGGATGGCCGAAGTACAATACCTAGGACACCGAGTAGGATGTGGCCAACAGAAACCCGAACCAGCCAAGATAGAGGCCGTGGCTAAATGGCCAACCCCCCGCACCAAAACCCAGGTGTAAGCCTTCCTAGGTACCGCAGGGTATTACCGTAAATTCGTACCCAACTACAGTACCCTGGCCAAACCCCTCACCGACTTAACCCGCAATAACCTCCCCAAGATCGTAGCCTGGGCCCCAGAGTGTGAACAGACATTCCAACAGCTAAAATTGGCACTTGTTAACTCCCCTATACTTGCTACTCCCGATCCAACTAAACGCTTTCTCGTTCACACAGACGCTTCTATGTTTGGATTGGGGGCAGTAATACAGGGATACTGAGTGTATTACAGGGATACAGTGTGTAACGGATCACCTGGCACCCCGACTGGGTACCTCCGTTAATGGATGCTCCTAGCGCTTCCTGAGGCCTCCAAGCACTCTGGCAGACACCACTATCACCGAATCCGAGAAACCTTTAAATTCTCCCAAGCATATGAATGCTGTAGACCATTGAATAGGAACCATACGAATAGGCTTGTACTCCTAGCAGTCAACTGGAACAGCATGCAATAAATCCTTCCCCCAATAATGAGACGACACATCACTTTGAGGGTAAAACAGGAACTCTGGACTGGCTCATCCAGCCTGGCTTTTATTTCCAACTCACACATACAGGCCACACCCAGGGGGAGGCATAAAAGAACCAATGACATAGATGTTACCTCCCACACATCCCCTCCCCTTAGTGTGACACATAATCCCATTATGCATACAGTGTAAAATATACTTTTACACAACTTTCATAACTTTAAAACCATACATCACATTCACATAAAAATACATATCCACAATCAATCCATTCAGGGGAACAACATATTAAAAAATGGCATGAATCCGACCAGGGGTTCAAAAGTTACTAAAAGTATTTTTTGTTCCTTTCTGGCTGGCAGAAAAACATCCCCACAATGCACCCTGGTTTCCTCCCTTCTGCCCTGGAGTTAATTGGAGAAGTAATCCAATTACCCAGGACTAAAGGCAGACTCCATTAACCACATGGTTGCAAAACAACATAAAACACTTTAAAATACATAAAGTCACATTTACACATAACACACAGACATTTCACCTATCCCCAGATAGCTGGGATCTGCACGCACAAAACTACCGAATAGCGCGCAGATCCTACTCACACAGTACAATTGCCATGGAGCTAAAGTCTTTCCCATAGTCTTTCATTATATGAATAGGCTCCATGGTATGGCTATCTGGGGTATCACATTCCCATAAAGTCTGGTCCATAGTCCAAAGGCAAGAGGCGGGCAATCAGCCCCCTCCAAGGACACGTGGCGAGGTCGGTTTTGCCACACTTCTCCCCTTTACCCCCCAGACTAACAGGGTACTTGACCTCCTGCCGGTCAGTGCCCTTGTTAGTCCAGCAGCCCACCCACAAGACAGAAACAGCAGAGCAGCCCACCCACAATAAACAGTTACTACACCTGGGTGAGGGAGAATCTTGTCCAGGTTCAGGTGCCTCACCACGGCTGTGTGGGGGACTGGTAGGCTGCCTTGGCAGGTTGCTGAGGGGGCAGAGACCAGCGGTACTCTGTCCTGTTGCCAGCACTACCACGGGAGTAGTCTGGTTGGAGCCTGGTTGCTGGAGACCGACTGTCTCCCCTTTAAATACACCGCTCTGCTGCTGGAGACCGACTGTCTCCCCTTGAGTTACACCGCTCTGCTGCTGGAGACCGACTGTCTCCCCTTGAGTTACACCGCTCTGCTGCTGGAGACCGACTGTCTCCCCTTGAGTTACACAGCTCTGCTGCTGGAGACCGACTGTCTCCCCTTTAGTTACACAGCTCTGCTGCTGGAGACCGACTGTCTCCCCTTTAAATACACCGCTCTGCTGCTGGAGACCGACTGTCTCCCCTTGAGTTACACCGCTCTGCTGCTGGAGACCGACTGTCTCCCCTTGAGTTACACAACTCTGCTGCTGGAGACCGACTGTCTCCCCTTTAGTTACACAGTTCTGCTGCTGGAGACAGACTGTCTCCCCTTTGGCTAAACAGCCCTGTTGTGGGGGGGCAGGACCGACCGTCCCTACCCCCTGTGCTGGAAGTGCAGAGACCACGGTCCCATCTGCACAGGTGTGGGGCTTACAGTCTCCCCCTGGTACATTAAGCTGCCGCTGGGGAGAGGTGGTAACCAGCTCCTCTCCCATTAGAACACTCTGCCGCTGGGGAATGGAGAATGGGCTCTCTATTCCCTGTACATTAATGATCCGCCGCTGGGGAGAGGTGGTAACAATCTCCTCTCTCTGAACTGTAACCTGCCGCTGGGGATCTGGGCCGACTGCCCAGCATCCCTGTAGGGCCGGTAAAGAGACCTCGATCCCATCTCCACCTGCCATCTGTGGGTCTCTCCAGGACCAGTCTATGAGGTCCCCTACTTCTGCAACTGGTAGTGAAGCAGGGGGTACCTCTGCCGCGTTTTCCCAGCTATAGGCTAGCAGGTCTGGGTCTGCCACCCAGTTTTCCCGGTCTGCGTCCCTGCTCTGCGGCTGGCAGGAATTTAATAGTTCTACATAGTCCATCTCCAGCTCTCGTTCCATGGCAGCGAAACGGCGGAGGTCTTCTCCCAGTCCAATAGATCTCAGGCCCTGTATCATCTCACCTCGGTAATGAAAGATAGCCCAGTACCGTGACTCTGCTGGACTGCCGAAGTCGACATCCTCCACTAAGGCTTTCCACAACAGGCCAGGGCTTGTGTAGTTCTCCCCCTCTGGCTGGATGCCCTCTGCCCTCCACGTCTCTGGCTGGACAGTGCACCACCACAGTGCCCGGTATGAGGCGTCCAGGCTCAGTTCCCTTTCCACGAGGTACTCGAGTTGTCTTACCCGCTGCCCTCCAGGTTGATCTCCCAGAAGTGGCATCCGCCAGGCCATTTGTTCCTCCAACTGATATGCGACACCAGGAAGGCGCTGCTGCCGTTGATACTGGACTTCCTCCAGGGCATCGTACCATAATTCTTTCCGGGCATTATCTCTCCATTCTAATTCACTCTCTTCCTCAGGTGTGTGTGTTGCCCAGGGGTCTACGAACCCCATTTTCCCAAATCTTTGTGTAGACAGGGACGCTGTAGGCACACTAGCGTCGCCCTCAATTTGTAAATCCAAACGTACTGTGTCTCCGAGCTGCTTTACCTCGCACTAGGACGCCATCCCACCGCTGCCACCAATGTAACGGATCACCTGGCACCCCGACTGGGTACCTCCATTGAAGGATGCTCCTAGCGCTCCTGAGGACTTCAAGCACTGCAGCAGACACCACAACCACCGACTCGGAGAAGCATAGAAATCCTCTCTAGCCTCTGAATGCTGTATACAGCCGAATAGGAAAAACCATACGATAGGTTTACACTCCTAACAGTCAAACTGGAACAGCATACAATAAATCCTTCCCCCAATAATGAGACGACACATCACTTTGAGGGTAAAACAGGAACTCTGGACTGGCTCATCCAGCCTGGCTTTTATTTCCAACTCACACATACAGGCCACACCCAGGGGGAGGCATAAAATAACCAATGACATAGATGTTACCTCCCACACATCCCCTCCCCTTAGTGTGACACATAATCCCATTATGCATACAGTGTAAAATATACTTTTACACAACTTTCATAACTTTAAAACCATACATCACATTCACATAAAAATACATATCCACAATCAATCCATTCAGGGGAACAACATATTAAAAAATGGCATGAATCCAACCAGGGGTTCAAAAGTTACTAAAAGTATTTTTTGTTCCTTTCTGGCTGGCAGAAAAACATCCCCACAATGCACCCTGGTTTCCTCCCTTCTGCCCTGGAGTTAATTGGAGAAGTAATCCAATTACCCAGGACTAAGGCAGACTCCATTAACCACATGGTTGCAAAACAACATAAAACACTTTAAAATACATAAAGTCACATTTACACATAACACACAGACATTTCACCTATCCCCAGATAGCTGGGATCTGCACGCACAAAACTACCGAATAGCGCGCAGATCCTACTCACACAGTACAATTGCCATGGAGCTAAAGTCTTTCCCATAGTCTTTCATTATATGAATAGGCTCCATGGTGTGGCTATCTGGGGTATCACATTCCCATAAAGTCTGGTCCATAGTCCAAAGGCAAGAGGCGGGCAATCAGCCCCCTCCAAGGACACGTGGCGAGGTCGGTTTCGCCACACAGTGTGTAATACAGAGATACTGATTGTAATACAGAGATACTGTGTGTAATATGGAGATACTGAGTTTAATACAGGGATACAGTGTGTAATACAGAGATACTGAGTGTAATACAGGGATACAGTGTGTAAAACAGAGATACTGAGTGCAATACAGAGATACTGAGTGTAATACAGGGATACAGTGTGTAATACAGGGATACAGTGTGTAATACAGGGATACTGAGTGTAATATAGAGATACTGAGTGTAATACAGGGATACTGTGTGTAATACAGGGATACTGTGTGTAATACAGGGATACAGTTTGTAATAGAGATACTGAGTGTACTACAGAGATACTGAGTGTAATACAGGGATACTGTGTGTAATATAGATATACTGAGTGTAATACAGGGATACTGTGTGTAATACAGGGATACAGTTTGTAATAGAGATACTGTGTGTAATACAGAGATACTGAGTGTAATACAGGGATACGGTGTAATATAGAGATACTGAGTGTAATACAGGGATACTGTGTGTAATACAGGAATACTGTGTGTGATATAGAGATACTGAGTGTAATACAGGGATACTGTGTGTAATATAGAGATACTGAGTGTAATACAGGGATACTGAGTGTAATACAGGGATACTGTGTGTAATAAAGAGATACTGAGTGTAATACAGGGATACAGTGTGTAATACAGGGATACAGTGTGTATTACAGAGATACTGAGTGTAATACAGGGATACTGTGTGTAATATAGAGATACTGAATGTAATACAGGGATACAGTGTGTAATACAGGGATACCGTGTGTAATACAGAGATACTGAGTATAATACAGGGATACAGTGTGTAATACAGATATACTGAGTGTAATACAGAGATACTGAGTGTAATACAGGGATACAGTGTGTAATACAGAGATACTGTGTGTAATACAGAGATACATGCCACAGTCCAGGTGTTAGTCGCCTTGAAACAACTTTTATATCACTATTGTGGCCAGAAAGAGTCCCTGTGGGTTTTAAAATTCGCCTGCCTATTGAAGTCTATGGCGGTTCGCCGGGTTCGCCCGTTCGCGAACGTTGTGCGTCAGTTTGCGTTCGCGAACGGAAAATTTTATGTTCGCGACATCACTACTAACTGATACCCCTCTAGACATAGTGAGCATGGGGTCCATGTCTGGATTACTCTTTTAAATTGGTAAGAGCCAAGTTAATTAATAAAAGCAAAAACAAAGGATATGTTAAATAGAGAAACTCAGTAGCTTTCCCTTCAGGAAATCAAGTCTCAGGTCGCAAAGCTTATTGGTATTCATAAACAATTTAAGGGACTGTAAAAAAAATATTAAATGGATAAAAATATACTGAAAAGTCCCAAAAAGAACACTAAAATTGAGTGTGGGATCAGAAGCATGCTGGGTATATATATTATTTTATATATAATGAACAAATATATGTCAAACATATATTGAAAAGTTATAAATATAGCAAGCCCTAGTGATTTATTTGTATGCATCTGCTAGACAAAGAGGCTGTTTTAAGACATTTTGATTCATAACTTCGTCATAATTAAAAAAAAATAAGCTATTCTCATCAGTTTAAATAAATAACACAAAAGAAACTAAAACATTTTAAATTATCCCTCTTCCTGCCACCAGGTAATGAGAGTCACAAATCTGACCCTTGTCACAGAGTTCATTCTTCTTGGATTTCAGAATCTTCAAAACTGCAAGACACCATTCTGCTTGATAATCTTATTTTCTTACATTGTGGCTTTATCTGGAAACCTACTGATTATTTTTCTGGTGGCATCGAACAGCAGCCTGCAGTGTCCAATGTACTTCTTCCTGACACAACTGTCCATTACTGACATACTTATGACCACCAACATTGTCCCTAACACGCTTCATATTGTATGGAATAATGGAGGAACTATGTCGTTTTCAAGTTGTCTAGCACAGTTTTATTGCTTTGCTTGTTCATTAGCCTCTGAGTGTTTGCTTCTTTCTATAATGGCTTATGACAGGTTTTTGGCCATCTGTAACCCCCTGAGATATGGAACTATAATGAACACTGAAGCTTGCATAAAGCTAATTTCTATGTCATGGCTGATAAGTTTTTCCATAGAATTTATTCTAACAATATCAATAATGCAGCTGCAGTTTTGTGATCCAAGTGTTATTGACCATTTCTTCTGTGATCTTGCCCCACTATTAGAACTTTCCTGTTCAGACACTTATTTTGCTGAGTTGGAAATTTTTATATTGGGTCCACTTGTTACTTTTTCCCCCCTGATTTTTATTATAGTTTCATATTCATACATTGTTTTGGCAGTCATTAGACTCTCTGCAACAGGACGAAGGAAAGCCTTCTCCACCTGTAGCTCCCACCTGACTGTGGTTTCTATATTCTATGGGACTCTGATTGGAAATTATTTGATCCCACTTAAAGGACAATCATTGACTATCAGCAAATTTGTATCCTTGCTGTACACTGTGGTTACTCCTATGATTAACCCTATCATATACAGTCTGAGAAATAATGATATCAAAGAAGTCATAAATAATCATTTTAGCAAACTGAATGATTGCCATAGAATAATAATATAAAATGACCAATATATAATTTTTGAGGTCTCATGTGAATTAAGAAAAGACACATCCACACAACATAATAACAAGCAAGAAAATAATCTTAAAGATAAAGGGTAAATGTTCAAGTTTTTATTTTGTTATTAATGATTTTTTTAAAAGCTCTTATAACTTTAGTTATGCTCTCAATCTTTATGGTTATAAACTGATTAATATGAAACTCTAATTTCTCCAAAATTACTCTCCTGTAGATCTACTGTGAGGGAAAAAGGTATTTTATCCCCTGCTGATTTTGTACGTTTGTCCACTGAGAGACAGAATAACAAAAAAAAATCAGAAAAATGCATGTCAAAATAGTTATAAATTGATTTGCATGTTGATGAGTGAAATAAGTATCCCCTATCAATCAGCAACATTTCTGTCTCCCAGGCATCTTTTCTACAGGTAACAAGCTGAGATTAGGAGTACTCTCTTAAAGGGAGTTCTCCTAATCTCAGCTCATTACTTGTATAAAAGACACCTGTCCACAGAAGCAATCAATCGGATGCCAAACACTCTACCATGGACAAGACCAAAGAGCTGTCCGAGGATGTCAGAGACCAAGATTGTAGACCTGCACAATGCTGGAATGGGCTTCAAGACCATCGCCAAGCAGCTTGGTGAGAAGGTGAGAACAGTTGGTGCGATTATTCACAAATGGAAGAAACACAAAATAACTGTCAGTTTCCCTCTGTCTGATGCGCCATGCAAGATCTCACCTTGCACCTTCAATTATCATGATAACAGTGAGGAATCAGCCCAGAACTACATGGAAGGATCTTGTTAATGATCTCAAGGCATAGTTAGTCGCCAAGAAAACAATCGGTAACACACTACGGCATGAAGGACTGAAATCCTGCAGTGCCCGCATGGTCCCCCTGCACAAGAAAACACATGTACAAGCCCATCTGAAGTTTGCCAATGAACATCTTAATGATTCAAAGGAGAACTGGGTGGACGTGTTGTATTCAGATGAGACCAAATTAAGCTCTTTGGCGTCAACTCAACTTACTGTGTATGGAGGAGGACGAATGCTTCCTATGACCTCAAGAACACCATCCCCACTGCCAAACATGGAGGTGGAAACATTATGCTTTGGGGGTGTTTTTCTGCTAAGGGGACAGGACAACGGCACATTAAATGGGACGATGGACAGGGCCGTGTTCCCTTTGGATTTATGATAACCAGTAAGAGTCTCAAATGGGCTGGATAATTGTTTCCACTTTGATCTAGGATAGTAGTTTCATTGTATATATTCTTTCTTTGTTAGGGATTGTGGCAAAGATGCCTCTGCCACATGTTCCTGGAGGGTCCTGCTGACTAGCCTTCTGCCCAAGGACTATGGGCCATGTAAAAAGACTGGATTTGGTTGGTTTCCCATGACTGTTCGGGAAACTAACCAACTCACAAACTACTGACCAACTGAAACGGAAAGAGATTGCTAATATACGGATAATTTTATTAATTGTTAAAAAATAATCATTATTCCAAATATCTAAATTAATGCCAGATATGGTATTAACTGGTATATCTTAATAATTAGATGTTGCTCCCAAAGTACAAATGAAATAGAATTAATCCAAAATGGATTCTACTCACCATGTGGGCTATTCCAAAATGGAGTTAGTCACATGTGGCATACATCACAATGGGAGACAAATAACATAGCAGCTTAATAACATCGTAGCAGCTTAGCAATTTGAAGTTCGTTCAAGAGGATAATTGTGAGCTAGTACCGCTTGAAAAAACGCACACTGGTGGGGTCACAGCCGATAACTTGATGACAATTGGAATCTCCAACAAAAGAAGTGTAATCTATGCGTGCTTTTTCGTTTAGGATACCAAGCAAGCACAACGGTTAGTAATTTTAATCACATAAATATTCTAATCTCTATACGGATAATGGTGATTAAAAGAAAATAGGACAAAGAAAGTTATAAAATAAAAAAGTAAGTAATTTGAGGTGGATAAGAGAGTGGGAGGAGGAGAGAGGGAAGGCAGAGGAAGGAGGAGAGAAAAGGGAAAAAGAAAGGAAAAAAAGGGAAAAAATGGCGTAAAAAAAAGCTCAAGAAAACAAAATGATACTAAAATCTGATAAAAAAGTGCAAAAAAAATGAAAAAAAGACTAATAGTCAAGAAAGCACAGATAACTCTGTTTTAGAGCTCTCTCTCTCATCAGCCTCAGTCCCAACTAAAACACCTCCAGAAAAAGAGACTGTCTCCCTTTCTGAGCTAAAGGCTTGCTTGGAAGAAGTTTCAAATGATATAAAAAAGGAGCTTAAGGAGAAATTTTCAGATATTAAGACAGACCTGCTATGCTTGATAATAGTATTCAAAAAATGGAAAATATAGAAGAGTCTAGAGAATTTCAAATGAAAGAGCTAAAAGATTCCCACAATAATAAATAATAAATAATAATAAAACTCAAAGAAATGGAAGACAAGGTCTGTGCAATAGAAGACAGATCAAGAAGAGCTAATCTGAGAGTTAGAAATATCCCTGAAGAAATTGCGGATAATCAACTACGGGATTTTTTAGGAAAGTTCCTAGAACACCTAGGTATACAGAAAGCACAACAAGATTAACAGATTATTAGAGCACATAGATTATCCCAAAAGAAACATGGTCAGAAATATCCCAGAGATGCCATTATTTCTTTCCAGTCATACGAACTTAGAACTCAGATATTCTATATTGCAAAAATACACCTAGAGCTGAAGAAAAAATTTCATTTCTGAAAGTCCTAAACGATCTGTCAGCCACCACAAGGTCAAGAAGATTAACGTTTGGACCTATTTTTCCTGTTTTGAAAAAACACAATTTGAAGTTTAGATGGAACCCACAATCAACATTGTTAATTATTTTTAAAGATGCATGGACACCTTTTGACACGTTTGAACAAGCAGCAGAATGGTTAAATATTAATGATTTATCATGAAGGTGCTTTTTTTTATTTTTATTTTTATTTCCCACTGATAAACACTGTATGATAATAGAGAGGATTGACAGCAACTAGATAGAAATGGAGTGGAAACATAGGACATGGGAGCAAATATGCTATAGCTATTCACTCAAGCGGCAAGGTGACACCACACATGGATTAAGACTTTCTAAGGGCATTAATTAAGGATGGGAAACAAGCTAGAATTGCAACTTGGGAATGCAATTTGTTTCTAAGAAGGAAAGAGTGAAGGAAATGTATAGCCTTCAATATAGCGATATGAAATAGAGGGAAGTAAAGGGAAATTGAATTTTTAAAGAAAGTTTAAACACAAAAATGACACTTAGGCATACAAAGGGGTTATATATAAACAACTGTCAAACATATATATAAATATTAACATTTTTTTTTTTCACGAACATCAGGATTTCCACAAATTCAATTTCGAAAGATGAGAGGCAATTCACTTCTAAATTAGAGGATACAGTATATTATCTTTAACCCCTTAAGGACACATGACGTGTGTGACATGTCATGATTCCCTTTTATTCCAGAAGTTTGGTCCTTAAGGGGGTTAAAGGTTAAAAAAAAAATTGTGCACTTTTACATTGTCACTAAGCTGAATCACAAGCAATGTCATGTTAAAATTAAAATAAGGATTGAAAATCACAAGGTTTGGAAAGAGGGGACAAAGAGGGAAAAAAAGGAGGGAAAATATTAGAAGTGTAACATAGGAAAGAAAATGTGATTTTTAATAAATTTTTTTGGAAGTAATGAAAAAATCTGAATGTTTAAAAATGGTGCAAATAGAAAATAGGGAAGTAAAGGAAAATACAAATATAAGAACGATCATACATTAATAACATTTATGTAACAGTTAAGATTGGTTATATTGAAAGGTCAAAAAAGTTACAAAATTGGGTTATATTCATAAGCAATTAATATGGATATAACTTTCTCTCTCTTTCTCCATAATGAGAGATAATGTAGAAATTAAGTTAGGTGATCCGGAGCAGTCCTCACTACGGGATGCGGTGTTCCCCCCCTAGGGTCCTAGAATGGTACCCAGACCTTGGATTACAAGAGGTTATCCAAGAATAGGTTTTAGTATGAATGAGTTTGGTGTGAGTGTCTGAAGTTTGTCTTATTGATTTGGGCTTTGTTCTCAGAATGGTTAAGAAGGAGATTGGGATATGGTTAGATTGATTTCTATTAACGCGCAAGGTTTAAACTCTCATGTGAAAAGAGTTTTTTTATATGATACCTTGATCAGGGAGAATATTAAGGTGGGATTTGTCCAAGAAACTCACTGGTTACTTAATGCTAAACAGTTATGGCACTACAAAAAGTTCCCGCTTTTATATGAGGCCTCCCTTCCGGGGAAGAAAAAATGTGGTGTAGCTATTATTTTTTCGAAAGAGACGAACTTTGATTGCCAATATCAGTATTTAGACCCCGAGGGAAGATTTGTGTATTTGCCAAATGTACGTCTAATTAAGGTGTTGATAAAGATTTTAAGGCTAATAGAGCAAGTGAAAAAAGGGAAATTGATAATAGCAGGAGATTTTAACTGCATACTTGATCTTATAATGGACAAACAGCTGGGTGTCAACCAACTAATCGATAAAACGTTGGTAAAACAGGCTGCAGAAATGAATAGAGTGCTTAAAAATATGAATTATATGATTGCTGGAGGCTAGCCCATCCTAATGATAAAGATGTAACTCATCGATCTATTCCTCATAAATCAGCAGCAAGAATCGATATGATTATGGGAGATATCAACTTCTCTAAGGCCATAAATTCAATTATAATTAAAAAGAACACCTGGTCTGATCATGATCTAGTAATCGCTGATGTATTAGAAGTAAATAATAAATGTCCACCAATTTGGAGATTGGATGATATGCTCTTGGAATAAAAGACGAATATAGAATATATTGATAAACTCATTGATCTATTTTTTAGAGAAAATTCAATGGAGGAAACATCTAAAGAATGCTTAAGGTGCTCTTTCAAAACAGTCATAAGAGGCTATTGGATAAAGCTAGCCAGCCAGCAAAAAAACAGCAATTCTAAACTATCAGACCTTTACATCGAGTTTTATAACCTATCAAGTTTAAATAAGAATAATATTTCTATGGAAAGAACAGAGAAAATTAAGATTTGTCAAAATAAAATAAATAAGCACATTGAGGATAGAATACAACGGAATTTAAAGAAATTACAAATCAAATTTTACTATAAGAATAATACAGTAGACTCCATGCTAACAAACAGATTGAAAAAACAAAACATGGATAGGAATATTTTTAAACTAATAGAGAATGGTAAAAACATTATGAAGCCCTGAAGACATTGCGGAGACGTTTAAAGGTTTCTATAAAAAATTATATAATTTAAATTTAAAGCCCCCATCAGATGCTCTGGAAAGGTATTTATCAAATATAAAGCTGCCAAAAATTTCGCAGGAACAAAGAAATGAATTAAATAAGATCTTCACCACGACAGACGTAGAACGTGCAATAAATAACCTGGTAAATAAAAAAGCTCAGACCGGATGGATATTCCAGCCAGTTCTATGAAATTTTTAAAATACAGATTATCCCTGCTCTAACAGATACATTTAATGAAATCTCAACAAAAGGGCACACATTGACGGATTTTTTAGGAGCTCATATTAGCCCAATTTTGAAACCGGATAAACCTACAACAGATATCTCCAACTATCGCCCTATATCGCTGATAAATATAGACGTTAAACTCTATTCGGCCATATTGGCGGATAGGCTACAAAGGGGCTTCCCATCCATTATCCATATAGATCAGATAGGCTTTGTGACAGGGAGACACTCAAGCAACAATACCCGGAGAATATTAGAGATACCGGACTGGGCTGGGACAACAAGGACGTCCCTGCTAACTCTGTCGGTAGATGCTGAGAAAGCCTTCGACAGGGTTGGCTGGGACTTTCTGAAGCGATCTATGACACACTTCGGTTTCGAAGGCTGGTTTATGGGAGCAATGGGAGCACTTTATTCAAATCCATCTGCCAGAATAGTGGGAAGAGATATTCGATCGGAATGGTTTAATATACAAAATGGAACCCGACAGGGCTGCCCACTCTCCCCATTATTATATGTTTCATCCGTTGAACCTCTAGCGTGCAAAATAAGACAAAACGCATTAATGAGAGGAGTACATATTCCCAATGACGATTAAAAAATATGTCTATACGCAGACAATATATTATTAACTATCACAGAGCCTAAATTATCTTTACCTACATTAATGCTAGAGTTTGAACAGTATAGTGCTGTCTCTAATTATAAACTAAATATAAGCAAAACAATATCTTAAGCAGTCAATATAAAAGATTGCGAGCTACAATATTTAAGACAGACATACGCGTTCAATTGGGTAGTTAAAGAATTCTACTATCTGGGTATTTGGCTAACAGCCGATGTGTCCCACATTATGGAAAATATATTTTTTAAAATGTTGAAAGAAACAAATAAACTATTAAAAGACTGGAGGTCACTTGAGATATCATGGTGGGGAAGGATCAATATGATCAAAGCGTACATTATTCCAAAATGGATATATTTATTTCGCATGATCCCCCTTAAACTATCTGTGCACTGGCTGAATATGATACCAAACAGTTTTACAAATTTCATCTGGAGAGGTAAGAAACCCAGAATTAAATCCACTATGTTAGCGAAAAAAGCCCAGTACGGGGGGATGGGCTATCCCTTGATAATTCAAACATACCAAGCAATTATGATGACCCATGCTTCTAATCTTCAAATTGTGGATATCAATGATCAGGCGTGGTATAAACTTGAAACATATAGAGAGGGGATAGATAATTTAGAAATATTGTTATGGAACAACATCAGAAAAAAGAAAAGCTTTATAAACCCGAGATCCACGATTCTCTTTCAGACATTGAGCGAATGGTACAGATTAAAGAGAAAGCTAGGGTTTAACAATAGGATACCAGATACTTTATCCCTCAAAACATTAGAACTTATTATGACAGATATGAATTTGATAAATTGGCATAAAAATAAAAATATTCGAATTAAAGACCTATATGTAGACAAGCATTTAAAAGACTATGTGGAATTAACTGAGATGTTATCCCTGCCTTCTAGAGAATTATTCAATTATTTTCGAGTTAAAAGTTTTTTAAAAGAATATGTTTTAATTACTAAAGGAGATATGAGTAAGTTGATTGAGAAGGTACTCTCAATCGAGTCTGCTAAAAATAAATACTCTCCAACAATGGAACAACTAAATGGTATAGATGAATTAGATATTCCTACAGCTTTTAAAAAATGGGAAAGAGATTTGGGCATAGAGATTCAATATAAACAATTGTGTCATGCTTACTTAAGAGTAAAACAATATATACACTGTTTAAAAATATTAGAAAATGTCATCAAAGTAAGCTATAGATGGTACATGATGCCAAGCAGACTTAATAAAATTTCCCAGAGCAATCCCCCCCAATTGTTGGAGATGTTTCCACATGGATGGCTCTATAATGCACGTTTGGTGGAACTGTCCTAGAATAAGACCTTTGTGGGATCTCTCATTTAAACTAATATGCAAGGTGGGAGACATCTGCCTGACTAATAAACCTGAAATAGCATTATTACATTTGTATGGAACGAAACTAGATAAAAAAAAAAGCAGAGATTATGATAATTCACTGCCTTTTGGCTACCAAATTATTGATTGCTAAGGCTGGGAAACCAACAGTTGTACCGAATGTGCACCAATTGAAATCCCAAGTAATTACACAAATAGAGATGGAAATGGGCGGGTTCTTATTAAATTTGCACTCTAAAAACACAATTAAGGATCTTTATCTAAGTCTTATTTCAGATATTAAACGGGCTTAAGTATAAAAAAAAGAGGGAAAAGGAAAGAGAAGGATTAAGGAGAAGGGATGACCTTCTCGAAGAGAGTTAACATGAGCGTATAAACTACTTTTTTTTATTTTATCCTTTTCTATACGTATGAGATATCTGAGATAACCCAAATTTTACATGAATGTATGATATGCATGGTACAGATGTAAGAGTGGAAGTAAGAGTAAGTGTAAGGTCAAGGTGGGATCCTAGGCTCTATTTAGAATGATGCTATGCTGAGGTATCCTAGAGTCTTTCGCAGACTAATGAAAAAACTTTTGTTGAATTATTGTTGGATATTTGTAACTTCGTGATAGACTCAACTTAGCCTGGACTACTATGGTAATATTGTACTGTGATATAGGTTCTAATAGCTATTTGTTAAAATTGTGAAATTTCAATGTAGATGAATGATATGTATCCCACATTGACTGTTTGTAACTGGTTCCATCGATGAACCATTATATGTTTATATGTATTTAAAGTCAAAAAATCTTTCATTAAAAAAATTAAATATAAAAAAAAAGGAAATGTAGAAAGTAATCCAGGCACTCCAAAGTATCCAAAAACAGGCAATTCTTATTGAACCCACGATCCAAAGAACAAAGTTTTTGACCCTAAGGTCTTTGTCAAGCTTGACAAAGACCTAAGGGTTGAAACGTTTTTCTTTGGATCTTGGGTCCAATAAAAATTGCCTGTTTTTGAATACTTTGGAGTGCCTGGATTACTTTCTACATTTCTGTATGTGAAGGATAGCATAAAATCTAGCCTAATAAAAGTTAGTGAGGCAAAAATAGAGTTAGTTTGGGTTACGTTAGTATTTGGTAATCATGCAGTAACTCGTATAGGTGTGATTTACAGGCCCACTGGACAAATAGAGGAGTTAGATAATCTACTAGTTGAGCAAATAGCTAAAATGACAATGAAGGAGAAAGTTATCTTCATGGGTGACTTTAATCTTTCTGATGTGAACTGGAAAACCAAAATAGCTGCTTGAGTCAGGAGCACATATATTCTAAACTCCCTATTGGGATTGTCTCTAAAATAAGGCATTAAGGAGGCCATACTAGATTGAGTGTTAACAAATGGAGATTTGGTATCAGATATTACTGTAGGTGAAAGTTTAGGTTCCAGTGATTATCAGTCAGTATGGTTTAATATAAGAATAGTGACTGACACCACACAAAAACAAAAGTCTTAGACTTTAGAAAAAGAGACTTTTCTAAAATTAGAATATGTGTGGAGGAGTCATTGTCAGACTGGAGCAGTTTAAATATAGAAATGGGATTATTTAAAAGTTGCACTACTGAAGGCAACAGAAAATTACATTAGGCTTGTCAGTAAAAGCAAAAATTAAGAAACCACCGTGGTAGTCTGCAGAATTGGGCAAAAAAAAAAAAAACAGAGTAAGGAAGATAGACAGATCTATAAGATTAGTCAGAAACAGGCTACACAAGTTATACAAGCTTTCAAATCACACACAGAAGAGAAAATAGCACAATCAGTAAAAAAAAAGACAAAACATTTTTTAGATACATAAATGAGGAAAGGAAAGTAAAACAAGGATTAGTTAGATTGAAAACAAAATAAGGAAGGTATGTAGAAGAGGATAAAGGTCTAGCTGACTGCCTCAATTAATATTTTTGCTCAGTATTTACAGATGAAAATGAAGGAAAGCAACCTCAGTTAGTGTACTAGCAAAACCATTAACAGATTTATTTAACCAATAATTGTGAACAGGAGTAGTTCCAGAAGATTGGAAGTTAGCAAATGTTGTGCCCATTATCAGAAAAGGTAGTAGGGAGGAGTCGGGCAACTATAGGCCAGTAAGTCTTACTTCAGTAGTGGGGAAAGTAATGGAAACCATGTTAAAGGATAGGATTGTTGAACATCTAAAATCACATGGATTTCAAGATCAGAGACAACATGGGTTTACTTCAGGGAGAGTTTACTTCATGCCAAACTAATCTTACTGTTTTTTTTTTTATTGTGTTACTAAAATAATAGATCAGGGTGGTGCAGAAGTCATTGCTTACCTATATTTCAGTAAGGCTGTTGATACTGTTGCACATAGAAGGCTTATCAATAAACTGAAATCTTAAAGTTTGGATTCCAATGTTGTTGAATGGGTAAGGCAACAAAGGGTTGTAGTCAATGGAGTATATTGAAAGCAGGGTCTTGTCACCAGTAGGGTACCTCAGGAATCTGTACTTGGACCCATTCTCTTTAATATTTTTATTAGTGATATTGCAGAAGGTCTTGATGGTAAGGTAGATCTTTTTGCTAATTGTACTAAGATATGTAACAGGGTTGATGTTCCAGGAGGGATAAGCCAAATGGCAAATTATTTAGATAAACTAGAAACATGGTCAGAGCTGTGACAGCTGACATTTAATGTGGATAAGTGAAAGATAATGCATCTTGGATGTAAAAACCCAAGAGCAGAGTATAGAATATCTGATAGAGACCTAACATTAACATCTGAGGAAAGGGATTTATGGGTAATTTTTTTTCAGATGACTTAAAGGTAGGCAGACAGGCAGAAATGCTAGCAGAATCCTTGATTGTATAGGACGAGTTATTAGAAGTAGAAAGAGGGAAGTGCTCATGCCATTGTACAGAACACTGGTGAGACCTCACTTGGAATATTGTACGCAGTACTGGAGATCATATCTCCAGGTGAATATTGATACTTTGGTGAGAGTTAAGAGAAAGGCTACTAAACTAGTTCAAGAATTACAGGATAAAACTTACAAGGAAAGGTTAAAGGAACTTAACATGTCTAGCTTGGAGGAAAGATGAGACAGGGGGGATATGATAGAAACATTTAAATACATTAAGGGAATAAACACAGTAAAGGAGTAAACTATATTTAAAATAAGAACTACCAGAGAAAACAGTCTTAAATTAGAGGGGCAAAGGTTTAAAAATAGCCCTCCAGCTGAAGTGGTAGAGGTTAACACAGTAAAGGAGTGTAAGCATGCATGGGATAGGCATAAGGCTATCCTAACTATAAGATTAGGCCAGGGACTAATGAAAGTATTTAGAAAATTGGACAGACTGGATGGGCAGAATGGTTCTTATCTGCCATCACATTCTATGTTTCGGTGCTTTTATGTTTTTATGCCTGTTTCATATCCTCATTGACAATTGAGCAGCTTAGTTTGTCATGATGGACAAGAGTCGTATCCTAATGTGAAGTACAACCATAATATTTGGGATAGATTTCCTGTCCAATCATGGATTTTAGCTGACTTAACCCCTTCCCGCCGTTACGGCGTTCCATGCCGTCGCGCTTTAAATGGGCTTTAAAGCCGTTGCGGTGGCATGGAATGCCGTAACGGCTTTGAGCCCCAGGAGGTAAGTTATACTTACCTCCACCGCGATCCACTTCTGGAGGGCTGCCTGACAGCCCAGGCAGCCCTCCCCGGTCAAAGAGCGATCATATGGCCCCCTATAGCTGGCTGTGGATCTGCCAGCAGGGGGACTGTTTGAAATATCAGACAGTCCCCCTGATGGTGGGTAGTAGTAAAAAAAAAAAAAAATACACATGTTAAAATAAAATAAAAGTATGTTATATATATATATATATATATATATAATATGTGTATATATTATATGTATAATACATACACATATTATATATATGTAACGTCATACAAAGTGTATTTTAATATTAATATAAGTACATATATTAGTATTAAAATACACTTAGAATGACGTTACATATATATATATATATATATATCCACTTCCGGTTCACATGCGGAGCCATCTTGCTTTTCAAAAAACCCGCGGTTTTCATCTGGTGTAGCTGTGTCCAGGATTCCTTACAGGTTTTCTGCCCGTCCAGCTCCTCACAAATCCGGTCTTCGTCGCAGACTACGTCCTAGTGACTTCCAAATCGTAAGTTCGACGCCTGGATCATTCCCACGGCGTCGCGCTGTTAAACGGGCCTTACTTTACGGCCTAACACTTTACGGCCAGCTACACATTCGGCTAAATTCCTTTCGTTAGTTTCTATACGAATGGTACTCATTCACCAAGTACCCACTTCGTTTCAATTCATCTACTCCTATCATACGTACTCATTCGAACTGACTGGCTTTCGGTTTTCTGCATGTCTCATACACATATCTTTCGCCTATGTCTGTATCATACAGTATCTGGTCATTCATGCGATATATGCTTTCGGCAGTTTGCTCATGTCATTCACATCGCTATTCGTTTCATATCTTTGAAATACAGCATACAGCCTGTATATGTATATATGAATATAGTTCGGTTATTTACCTGTTTCATGTACAATCCATATATGATATGTTATTTAAATCTCATTATGTTTTAGGTTATTTTGACTATATATATTAGTTTATGTTCACATTAATTTGGATAGCAGGTATAATACATAAATGTGATAAGTTTTCTCTAAAGGTATTTCTGAATATTACGTTTTCACAACCATGTACACACGATTACATGGCACGTACAATTTCTGACCTTTCTGCATGTACTCAAACGATATAGCGAGTATACAAAAACACGGTCCCAACATCACAAACTTTCGGGTTGAATCACACTTTTTGGTTCAACCGCTCATACGTCAACTTTTTCTGCATATGGTAATTTTTACATATTTTCTACCTCACCCACATCTTTCATTTTACATCACGGCTTAACATAAAACTCCCTGCACCATGAAATACTACAAACAGTAGCATGGCCATATATATTTATAATTTTGGTCACCATGTAGACATATTATACACACCCTAAACACCCCGCTACCAGGGTAAATCCCTGCGTTACGGTTATACTCCATAACAAATCAGGCAGGTTACTACCATGCTCAAAAATTTTCCCCTCCAACACATACGGTTAGAAATCAACTAAAGCATATCTAGTCTACATTGGTATCACAGGATCCAATTTTCATACTATCATATCTATTTCTACCCATTTAGGTTTACCCAGGTTTTCTATACCTGACGCATCTCATATACGTATACATACTACCAAGTACGTAAGCCTGCTCACGTATCACATACGTTCTCTCTACATAGGACACAGAGTACTGGCAATTCAGGGGTATAGGCCCAAATAGGTATCTCCCCTCTTGGCATACTGCCTATAGTTTAGCGGTCCGCAAGGCCAACACCCCGCCTCAACGTTTCGGAGGCAAACGCCCCTCGAGCCACACGTGAGTTAGCCGCCCCGCAAAGTATAGAGAGGGCGTCACCTGTCACTCCCTTCCCCTGTTTTTCTTTTATTGTCACCGAGAGGCCATGAATTCCTGCCACTACGTTGGGTGGCCTCAATATCCCCTCGCGCCAATGCATAGATAGAGCCTCTCATAGCCACTTGGCAACTAGCAGGGCCTCACCTGTCACCAAAGAACAAGATTAATTTTTCGCCTTAACCGGCATAGTTAGCCCGCCAGTACATCCCCTGGGGTTCAACACACTAACGATATATTTTCTCATCTAGTATGTCTCAAGAAGGGGTAGAGGATTTCTCCATCCCGAGCACTCCGGCTAGAGCAAATACCCCATCACCGGAAGAAGACATGGCTAGTCCTGCATCGTTCAGGTCATGGACAATCCCTCGCATAGCCAGCGAACTCAGGAGGCGACATATTCCTTTCCCCGCTACTGCCAGGAAAGGGGAACTGTACAAATTACTGCACGCCTCAACTGATAACACTGATGCAGGGGAATGGACTAGCCAGTCTAACCCGACAGATATACACGGCATGCTAACACCCCTCATGTCATCCATGGGCAAGGTCAACTCCAGGCTGGAGAAACTGGAATCGGTCACCACAGCCCTTACCATGGCTGGGTCGGCCACTGCGACCCCTCTGCCACTGGTCGAGTTGCCACTAGTTTCTACAGCCACCACCTCTGACGAGCAGGAGGTTAACCCTGCCCATATGATACCTGAGCACCTTAAGAAAGACATCCTGGAAGGTAAAGATGTCAACTTAGCTTCACTACTAATTGCCTCCCAGGATGTGGTGGAGCATAAAACTTATGCGTATGAGGATATTTCTGTGGTGGTCAAGTCTAGGGATGCACGCCTAAATAGGAAACTCACCATCCCGGAATTTGTGTTGGCCTTTGGCATCTACCGGGATGTCATATGTGCCGTTTACCCACACAGGCGTGAGGAATTTGACATGTATATGCACAGGCTGGTGGACCTGGGCAATAAATATGGTGGATCGGCATTCTACGATTACCATAGATCTTTTTCTGCGAAAGTGTCAGGCGCCTTCTCACAGTACGGGACAAGGTCCAACTGGAGCAAGATAGACACGGTGATTTTCTGCAGACACTTTGCAGGTCTAAGGACACCGGCTTGTGCATACTGCTCCTCCATGTCTCATTTGGCAAATTTTTGTCCCACCACTGCTAACGAGCATACCCACTTGCAAGGACCTAGCTCCGCTGGTCCTATGGAGAAAATATCCAAAGACAAACTGGGAAGGCCTATCAAGTTTCTGGGCAAATCCCAGATATGTAGTAATTTTAATGTTGGAACATGTAATTACAGCGGTTGTCGTTTATTGCATATATGTTCAAAATGTTTCAGGGCACATGCTAAAATCATGTGACCCAATAAAATGTATCCTAAACAATACTTAACGTCTATAAACATATCCCTACTTGCGACATTTCTGTCACAGCATCCATCTACACATTTAGTAGATTTCATAATCTCTGGTCTATCAGAAGGATTCCACACGGGTATCATACAAATGCCTTCAGGAATCCTGGAATGTCCAAATCTACAATCCGCCCAACACAACCCTACAGCTGTTGACACACTCATAGCTAAAGAAGTCACAGAGGGTTTCTTATTGGGACCTTTTCAATCCCCTCCTTTCACCACATGGAGGACAAACCCTATCGGGATTGTCACAGGGAAATCTTCCAACAAGCAGAGACTTATTATCGATTTATTGGCACCACACACCTCTACCACTCCTAGCCTTAACTCCCTAATACCATCGGAGGAATTCTCCCTGCAATATTCCAATATAGATCACGCCATTACGGCTATCATACAGGCAGGAGTTGGTGCATGGCTCAGCAAGACCGACATAACAAATGCTTTCAAACTACTACCAATCCACCCCACACTGTGGCACCTACATGGCATCAAATGGGCAGGGAACTACTACTTTTTCTCACACCTAACTTTTGGTTCTAAAAGTAGTCCAGCCATATTTGAGATATTTGCCGAAACCCTATGCTGGTTACTACTCAATATATCCAGATGCCCTACAGTCATACATTATCGGGACGATTTCCTACTGGTCAAGGAGAATTCTTACCCTCCCAGTAGCCTCAAAGAAACCGTCAGCCTATTCAACCAGTTGGGGGTCCCAGTTTCCCCTACCAAGACCGAAGGCCCAGATACCATTATCACATTCCTGGGCATCATGCTAGACTCAGCCAACATGCAAGCTAGCCTGCCACGCACCAAGGTAGAAAACATCCTGACAAACATCAATCTCTACATACAACTACGCACTTGTAACCGCAAAGAATTACAATCTTTACTGGGGTCACTCAATTTTGCCATGCGTATTATACCTCAAGGCCGTGCTTTCATCTCACGTCTCCTCAGCATGTTCCCACGGTTTCTACATGATGCACACAGATTATCTCTAGATACCCAAGCTACGGCAGACCTACTCATGTGGAGAAACTTTTTAACCACCTGGAATGGTAAAAGCATGTTCCTCCCTCAATTGTCTGACACCTCTCCTACTATTTGGTCAGACGCGGCGTCTACCACA
This sequence comes from Pelobates fuscus, assembly GCF_036172605.1. NCBI lineage: Eukaryota > Metazoa > Chordata > Amphibia > Anura > Pelobatidae > Pelobates > Pelobates fuscus. The sequence continues at coordinate 411,722,424 of NC_086319.1, read as the reverse complement.
GGTTTTGCAGCAATATTCGGGAACGAATGGCTTTGGGGCAGCTGGCCTTCAGAGGTTCAGGACCTGGAGGGTTTTTCCTCTACCTCAGCTCTTTTTGAGATATATCCCATCGTGGCGGCTGCCATGGCATGGGGACATCTATGGACAGGTTCATCAGTAAGGTGTTACTCAGACAACCAAGCAACCTGTTACATTATTAACAAAGGTCGCTCCAAATCCCTTACTATCATGATATTTCTGAGGAAACTCACTTGGTTGGCAGCATGTCATAATTTCTTCTTGCATTGTGTTCATATTCCAGGTATATGTAACGAGGCAGTTGATAATTTGTCTCGTTTTAAATTCCAGGCCTTTCATCAACTTCTCCCATCAGCCGCGCTCACAGCCACGGCCACTCCACTGTTCCATCAGCTAGTAATGGACTAGACGCTATCATGCAACATAGCAGAATGTTGTCCCAACTAGCACTATCTACAAATACCCGGAAAACTTACGACAGAGCTTTCATTTTATTTAAAAGATTCCTTTTGGAACATATTACAACCGTTCATCATGACATCATTTTTAGGTTTTGCCTCTTTTTGCCACATCAAACTCAAACTTTCTTACAACACAATCAAACTATATCTAACAGGCGTCCAACATCACATGCTAATGTTATAACCCAACAACTCAAGTTTTATGTCATCATACCAAATTAGGAACATCCTTAGTGGTATACAAAGATCCGAACCCCTGCATACAGCACAGCAGAGGCTTCCTATAGATTTTCATATCTTTAAAGAATTATCACAACTACTAGATCTAAAACCCTTTTCCATCAGCACAACTCTAGTCATCAAAACAGCAATTTATGTGGCTTTTTATGGGTTTTTGAGACCTAGAGAATTTACCGCCATCAATACAACACAATCCACTCACCTCCTGCTTCATTCACACTTAACCAAACATATGGATTATTATATCCTGACACTACCTGATTCCAAAAACAATCAACATGCACCACCAGTAGAGGTTAAGTACTATCCGACTCACAACAGATGGTGCCCCGTCCAAATACTGGACTCTTATACACAGAATAACAAGGCACCGCCATCACAACCACTTTTTGTTCTACAAGGTTCAGTACTCACTACTACCACCTTCATGACCCACGTCAGGTCATTACTAACACAGCTGGGACTCAAGCCAGCTAACTATTCAGGCCACTCCTTCCGCATAGGAGCGGCCTCCACAACCTCCAGTGTAAACATACCGGTTCATGTTATTAAGACTCTGGAAATCATCCGCTTACACACGATACATTCCTAACCCTGTACAAGAAGTAAGAAATGCTTTTCAGAACATGTCTTGTTAAAAGTATGTATCTTGGTGGTTTGTATTAAATATTGAAATTTCTATTTTGCCCTCTTTATTTACAGGCCTACCTCATCGTCGGTTCCGGCACACCACAACCGACTTGCCACTTTTATACCATCCTACACTTATTAAGGTCTTATTACTCTATACCATCATGAGCCCTTCACACAAGTAGTAAGGCCTTTTGGCCTGTGTTTGTGGGAGGGGCGTATGACACACCCCTTCCCTACTTAAGGGACACCCCTTACCTGGCTCCATACCTTCGAGGTCAGCGTTGCATCACCCTCCCACCCACTCCTCTTTATCAAACTCCTTTTTTATTACATTTCTTCTTGGTGGGCCCTCTTTATTTACAGGCCTACCTCATCGTCGGTTCCGGCACACCACAACCGACTTGCTACTTTTATACCATCCTACACTTATTAAGGTCTTATTACTCTATACCATCATGAGCCTTCACACAAGTAGTAAGGCCTTTTGGCCTGTGTTTGTGGGAGGGGCGTATGACACACCCCTTCCCTACTTAAGGGACACCCCTTACCTGGCTCCATACCTTCGAGGTCAGCATTGCATCACCCTCCCACCCACTCCTCTTTATCAAACTCATTTTTTATTACATTTCTTCTTGGTGGGCCCTCTTTATTTACAGGCCTACCTCATCGTCGGTTCCGGCACACCACAACCGACTTGCTACTTTTATACCATCCTACACTTATTAAGGTCTTATTACTCTATATCACCATGAGCCCTTCACACAAATATATATATATATATATATATATATATATATATATAATATACAAAAGGAAGGCTTGCACTCACGGTCTGTATAATGAAATATCTTCTTTATTCCAAAATTTTTAAAACATGATATAAGTCATCGACGTTTCAGCCATCTATTGTGGCTTTCATCAGGATCAGTTTAGCACAAAATACATATGTTAATCATGGCGTTTATATAACCAAACAAACTGATCATTAAATCATTGAAAACACTCATCACCTGAAGCATTCCACACCTGGTGTCTCACTAACTAAAATACACATGTGTGGATATACCAAAACCGGAAGTAGCGATCTCGCGTCACCATCCGTTGCCAGGGTTACTCGAAATGATTACAAGATCCACAGCAACGAGGTGACGCTCCTGAGCGCCCGGGTGAATGCCAGATGATCAAACAAATTAAAACATGATAAAACAACCTCATAGTATGTGTCCTCAGTCCACAAAAGTAACAGCATGTCCATAGTAAGGATCTTAATACCATATTCACAGTACTGTCATACAATCAAAAATATCTATTATAAACAGCTATATACCATAGACCATACTGCTATATATCTAAAGTATTAGAATGTGAATAAGAATATATCCTAACATACATATATATAAATCCTGCAGGGGGCAACATTGATACAAAATGCTTCTTAAAGATACAGTACAGTATACTCCCATAATGAGTAAAAAAGTGCCATACAGTGCAGAAAATCAATTCCCTGCTGTGAAGTGCGTATATATAAGCACTAAATGCTAAAATGCAACTAATATATGAAAAAATATGAAAAAATAATAATTAGTATTTATATAATATAAGTGTAACCATTTAGTGAAACTAATTGTTGTTATATACAATAAAGTGATACGTGCTATTATGTACAATAAAGTGTATACAGATCAACATACACTATATGAGCCTGTGAAGGATATTAATATCTATATATATATATATATATATACATTAAAGTATTTTCAGCATACAGTGATACTAATTACAGGGCCGGTGCAAGGATTTTTGGGTACATAGGCGAAGATGTATTTTTACGCCACCCTCCCCCCCCCCCCATTCAAAAATAACATCTTCACCTATGTGCCTCTTAACCAGCCCCTCTCCCCGTCCATTATTGGTCCCCTCCCTTCCCTGTCCCTTAGTGTTCTTCTGACAGTCACACACACTCAATGACAAACACAGAGACTCACTGATCTGACACACACACACACACACTGATTGACACTCATTGACAGACACACTGATAGTCACACACAGACTCAATGACAAAGATACTATCACTGATTTGACAGACACTCACAAACACACACTGACAGACACACACATACACTGACACACTCACATGCAACACTCATACAATCACTCACAGACACACATACACTCACTCACAGTCACTCACAGACACACATACACTCACTCACACAGTCACTCACAGACACACAGTCACTCACAGACACACAGTCACTCACTCACGCACACACTCACTCACGCACACACTCACTCACACAGAGACACATACTCACAGACACTCACACACTCACTCATACACAGACACTCACACACAGACACTCACTCACACACAGACACTCACACAGACACACACACACACTCACTCACAGACACACAGACACTCTCACAGAGACACATACTCACTCACAGACACATACACACAGACACACAGACACTCACACACACACTCTAACACAGACACTCACACACAGACAGACACTCTTGCACACACACACACACACACACACTCACAGACACACTCACTCACAGACACATACTCACTCACAGACACATACACACAGACAGTCACTCACACACACTCACACAGACACTCACACACTCACTCACAGACACTCACACACACACTAACACAGACACTCACACACACACACACAGACAGACACTCTCACACACAGACAGACACTCTCACACACAGACAGACACTCTCACACACAGACACATCACATACATTCACAAATTATTTTAATAAATAAATAATATCCACCCAGCCTCCCTACCTGGAGAGCTGGTGTGGATCATTCCCTGGGGTCCAGTGGGGCTGCTGGTCGGCATGCGGCAGTCCTGCGATCAGGCGCGGCGAGGGAGCTCTAACCTCTCTGCACTGCTCCCTCGCGGGCTGTCTGCTGATACTCCGGGAGCCGGAATATGACGTCATATTCCGGCTCCCGCGGCATCACTAGACAGCGCGCAAGGGAGCAGAGCAGAGAGGTTAGAGCTCCCTCGCCGCGCCTGATCGCAGGACTGCCGCACCGGGGGCGGAGATGGTGGCAGGCAGGAGGGAGAGCTTCCCTCCTGCCGGTCACTGAAATCTTGCGCCCCCGGAGCCGGTGCGCCCTAAGGCGGCCGCCTGTGCCGCCTTATGGACGCGCCGGCCCTGACTAATTACCATTATGTGCAAAAAAGTGATATACGTCTTTATCCTGATGTGTCCATCAGATTATATGTTTACAAAGTGATTAAAGTGCTGTTATGTACACTAAAGTGACCAATTGCACTGCACCATATCTAATCAAATATATATTATCGGGATTAAAAATTGTGCTGCTCTGACATCCCCTTACACCTGTTAGATTAGATTATTCTTAATAATGCAGATGATTTTATGTTATATGCAGGGGGCTATGCAGAGCAAGCAGAAACCCTCTACTTTACTCAAGATGAAGCACAAGCTATACTCTGGGTGCAATCCAGTACAGAGTTGCCATGCAGCGTAACAAATAAAGATGTATATTTCCAACTCTTAAAGCTACAGAGGAAGCGAATAGACCTGGATTTACATGGACCTACACGGATTGTTCTTGTCCGTCGACACGCAGAGGTGGTGACAGAGGAAATATATTGTTACAGAGCTAAACATGATGGATTCATGAACTGGATATAGTGGCACCATGGGGACTGAATGAAAAGCTAACATATTCACCCTTTACATGAGTTAGAGTCTAAGCATTTGTAGTCTTTTTGAGTATCGTTATCTTTTAACTGTGTGGATGTCTTTAAGTAACAGGATGAAGCAATAGATCTACCTTTTTTATAAACATGTGTATGGGGGTATTAGTTTTATTTGAGTATTCCCGTACATTTATATCCTTAGATCAAGCAAATTGAAACACAAAGGGGTGTAAGGCCCTGGTAGGTTTCTTTAAAAACAAAACGCATTATTAAGAATAATCTAATCTAACAGGTGTAAGGGGATGTCAGAGCAGCACAATTTTTAATCCCGATAATATATATTTGATTAGATATGGTGCAGTGCAATTGGTCACTTTAGTGTACATAACAGCACTTTAATCACTTTGTAAACATATAATCTAATGGACACATCAGGATATAAACGTATATCACTTTTTTGCACATAATGGTAATTAGTATCACTGTATGAATTGCTGAAAATACTTTAATGTATATATATATATATAGATATTAATATCCTTCACAGGCTCATATAGTGTATGTTGATCTGTATACACTTTATTGTACATAATAGCACGTATCACTTTATTGTATATAACAACAATTAGTTTCACTAAATGGTTACACTTATATTATATAAATACTAATTATTATTTTTTCATATTTTTTCATATATTAGTTGCATTTTAGCATTTAGTGCTTATATATACGCACTTCACAGCAGGGAATTGATTTTCTGCACTGTATGGCACTTTTTTACTCATTATGGGAGTATACTGTACTGTATCTTTAAGAAGCATTTTGTATCAATGTTGCCCCCTGCAGGATTTATATATATGTATGTTAGGATATATTCTTATTCACATTCTAATACTTTAGATATATAGCAGTATGGTCTATGGTATATAGCTGTTTATAATAGATATTTTTGATTGTATGACAGTACTGTGAATATGGTATTAAGATCCTTACTATAGACATGATGTTACTTTTGTGGACTGAGGACACATACTATGAGGTTGTTTTATCATGTTTTAATTTGTTTGATCATCTGGCATTCACCCGGGCGCTCAGGAGCGTCACCTCGTTGCTGGGGAGCTTGTAATCATTTCGGGTAACCCTGGCAACGGATGGTGACGCGAGATCGCTACTTCCGGTTTTGGTATATCCACACATGTGTATTTTAGTTAGTGAGACAGCAGGTGTGGAATGCTTCAGGTGATGAGTGTTTTCAATGATTTAATGATCAGTTTGTTTGGTTATATAAACGCCATGATTAACATATGTATTTTGTGCTAAACTGATCCTGATGAAAGCCACAATAGATGGCTGAAACGTCGATGACTTATATCATGTTTTAAAAATTTTGGTATAAAGAAGATATTTCATTATACAGACCGTGAGTGCAAGCCTTCCTTTTGTATATTCTATTATTATTTTTGGCTATGGCTTTGATGCACCCGGCATTATATCAATAAATATACTTGAAAGTGTGTGTGCAGGGCACCAATGGATTCAATATATATATATATATATAGATAAATACATATAATTACATAAACGATTACATTAGTATACACGTAGAATTTAAATACATATATATGTATATATATATTAAAATTCTACATGTATATTTAAGTAAACTTTTAACATAATTATGTGATTTGATTAATTAAAATTTGATTGACATGCCTGACAACACAGGGAGAAAGTGCAGAGAATTTAATTTGCAAGCACTATATTTGACCCTGTAACTCTCCAAGACACCATAAAACTTGTACATAGGGGGTACTGTTTTACTCAGGAGACTTCGCTGAACTCAAATATTAGTGTTTCAAACTGGTAAATTGTATTACAACGATGATATTTTAAGTAAAAGTGATGTTTTGTGCATTTTTTACAAACGAACGGCACTTTTATGGATTATATTATTGTTGTAATATGTTTTACTGTTTTAAAACACTAATATTTGTGTTTAGTGAAGTCTCCCGAGAATAACAGTACCCCCCATGTACAGGTTTTATTGTGTTTTGGAAAGTTAGAGAGTCACATATAAGGCTTGCATTTCATTTTTTTCACATAGAAATTTGCCAGATTGGTTATGTTGCCTTTGGGAGCGTATGGTAGCCCAGGAATGAGAATTACCCCCATGATGGCATACCATTTGCAAAAGTAGACAACCCAATGTATTGCAAGTGGGGTATGTCCAGTCTTTCTTAGTAGCCACTTAGTCACAAACACTGGCCAAATATTCATTTTTTGCTTTTTTCACACAAAAACAAATATGAACGCTAACTTTGGCCAGTGTTTGTGACTAAGTGGCTACTAGAAAAGACTAAACATAACCCACTTTCAATACCTTGGGTTGTCTACTTTTTCAAATGGTATGCCATCATGGGGGTAATTCTCATTCCTGGGCTACCACACCGTCTCAAAGGTAACATTACTAATCTGGCAAATTTCAATTTGAAAATGGAACGTTCTATATTTGACCCTGTAACTTTCCAAAACACCATAAAACCTGTCAATGGGGGTACTGTTGTACTCGTGAGACATCGCTGATTAAAAATATGTGCGTTTTGTTGCAGTAAAACCTAACAGTATTATGACATTCACAGCTAAAATGTCAGACGGAAATACAAATGTAAAAAAAAAGAAATCTTATTTTCTCACATTTTTTACAATTTTATTCATAATAAATTATGTTCCATATATGAATAGTTCATGATAAATTAAAGCCCTGTTTCTCCTGAACAAAATGATATATAATACGTGGGTGCACTTAATGTGACAGCTGTGAATTACGATTGAACAGACATTTAGCGCAAATTCTAGTTTTTGTTTACATTTTGTTTTGATCAAAACGTGCACTATTGACTCCGTCCTGAAGGGGTTAAATCAGGAATTTGGGTAAAAAAGTAAAATCAACAGAAAAAAAATAAGTCAAAACAAATTATCTTTCCACACACAATTTTATACAAGCTACGAGTAGTAAAAAATAAATAAAAAAAAAGAACAAAATATTTTAATATATTTAGTATAAAGAAAAGCAATCTAGACACTTTTTAAATGTTATGGTTTTATTCTGCTGGTGTTGAATGTATCTGTTCTACGGAACTATTCTATTGTTTCCTTTTTAACATTAATTACCACAAAAAAGTTAAGATGTAAAGTTATTCACAAGTAAAATTGTGTATATTAACCTCTGTGGATTAGCTGCTCTGTTCAAGAGAACCATGTGTATTCTCAATGGGTTGGTGACACTGGGAGCATATTACCTTTATATACCCAACTCTATTACCCCAAACCGACCTGTTAAATCTGTTCCTCTGGCTATCTGCTAGACAATGATAATGAGGCTTCTTCTTCAGTCTTCTTGCAAAAACAACTGATCAAACAGAGATCATGGACTCTCCAAATTAAAACATGAAGGAGCAATTCTTGACAATCACACAATCTCTGCGGTGAGCTAAGTACTATCATATACATTTCTGATTCTTAATTTGTAATAATTGCAAACTTGTCAAGTTGACAAAATCTCTACAGAGAGAATTCATGCTCATAGTTATAAAATGTATAACTGGAAAACCACTAAGCAAGAGTTTTAATTTGAGTTTTAGATTGTCTTAGCCATGCCTGATTGTTAAATAAGTCTTTAATCAGTAATTGGTTATTTATCATGTGAGGTTATTTTTTTTTCATTTTGTTATGTTTCCTTCAGAAATGTTTACAAATATGAAAAAAAAACAAAAAAACAACAACATGTAGGCAAATTTATAAGGTGCAAACAACCCAGTCTGAAGTGCTTCCAATTCCCTGAAAACAAATGTTTACAAGAAAGAAAAAAAAAGCAACATTTACATTGTTCAGAAAACAAATGTTTCTGCACAAAAGTTGAGTACACTATGTTCCCTGAAAAATAATATTTTTTTTGCAATGTGCATTATCAAGGCAAAATCTACAGGTGTTGTGAAAAATCTTTTCTTACAACGAAAATGTAAGTAATATGAGTAAAGATTTCCAACATAATATCTTAAAAATCTGCCCAAAAGCTGGGAACACTAAGTTCCTTTAAAAATAGTATATATTATATAGATACCCTGAACAATATTATAAATGCAACACTTTAGTTTTTGCCCCCATTTTACATGAGCTGAGGTTGCACCCAGGCAAGAAACTTTTTTCTTTTGACTGGATAAGGGTGAGTGCCAGAATATTTTATATATAGATATATATATATTTACATTCTATGTGTATATGTGTATATTTATGTAACTGTTTTGCATAATTATGTGATCTTATTAATTACAATTTGTGGGACCTGTCTGACAAGACAGGTGTAAAGTCCAGATAATTTAATTTGCAATTTTATAAAATGTGTACATGAGGGGTTCTATTTTACTTACCAGACTTTGCTGAACACAAATAGGAATATTTTAAAACTGTAAAATATATTACGACAATTATTTAATCAGTGAAAATTCATTTTTTGTGCAAAAAATGCAAAATGCAAATATAAACGCTAACGTTAGCCTGTATTTGTGACTAAGTGGCTACTAAAAAATACTGGATATACCCACTTTTGAATACACTATGTTGTCTACATTTTCAAATGGTATGCCATGATTGGAGTGATTTTCATTCCTGGACAGCCATACGGTCTCAAAAACAACATAACCAATCTACCTAAATTCAATGTGTAAAAACTGGAAAGGGGAAAGCCCTATATTTGACCCCATAACTTTCCAAAACACCATAAAACCTGGACATGGGGGTACCGTTATACTTCTGAGACATCACTCAACGCAAATATGTGTATTGTAATGCAGTAAAAGCTAACAGTATTATGACATTCACAGTTAAAATGCCATGCAGAAAATTACTAACAAAATGTGTCAAACGTTCATATGCTATGGACTCCTGGAGGAACATGAAGGCTTGCCTCCTGCCTAAAGACTATGATCCTTATTCCAGAGACCCCTCTTACATATGAACTACTCTAGTTTCCACGCCCAGTCACCTGACTATATATGGCTCTACAATCCTCCATCTCCTCTGGAATGAGCTGTATTCAGTGGACTACCCCTTTCCAGCTTTCCGGTTGAACAGACATATAGCGCAAATTTAAGGTTTTGTTTACATTTTGTTTTACCTATGTCCTTAAGACATTTTGATTCATAACTGCAAGTCATAATTAAAATAAATAAATAAAATTTCTGCTTATCAGTTTAAACAAATAACACATACAATACAAAACATTTAAATTGTTACCATTCCTGCCACCAGGTAATGAAAATCACAAATCTAACTCTTGTCACAGAGTTCTTTCTTCTTGGATTTCAGAATCTTCAAAGCTTCAAGATACCATTCTACTTGATGCTCCTTTTTTCTTACATTGTGGCTTTATCTGGAAATCTGCTGATTATTTGGCTGGTGGCATCAAACAGCAGCCTGCAGTGTCCAATGTACTTCTTCCTAACACAACTGTCAATTTACGACATACTTATTACCACCGACATTGTCCCTAACACGCTTCATATTGTATGGGTTGATGGAGGAACTATGTCGTTTTCAGGTTGCCTAACACAGTTTTATTGCTTTACTTGTTCAATAGCCTCTGAGTGTTTGCTTCTTTCCATAATGGCTTATGACCGGTTTTTGGCCATCTGTAACCCCCTGAGATATGGAACTATAATGAACACTAAAGCTTGCATAAGGCTAATTTCTATGTCATGGCTGATAAGTTTTTCCATAGAATTTATTCTAACAATATCAATAATACAGCTACAGTTTTGTAGTCCAAGTGTTATTGACCATTTCTTCTGTGATCTTGCCCCACTATTAAAACTTTCTTGTTCAGACACTTATTTTGCTGAATTGGAAATTTTTATATTGGGTCCACTTGTTGCTTTTTCCCCCCTGATTTTTATTATAGTTTCATATTTACACATTGTTTTGGCGGTCATTAGACTCTCTGCAACAGGACGAAGGAAAGCCTTCTCCACCTGTAGCTCCCACCTGACTGTGGTTTCTATGTTCTATGGGACTCTGATTGGAAATTACTTGATCCCAATTAAAGGACAATCATTGACTGTCAGTAAATTTGTATCCTTGCTGTACACAGTGGTGACTCCTATGATTAACCCTATCATATACAGTCTGAGAAATAATGATATCAAGGAAGCCATAAATAATCATTTTAACAAACTGCACAAATAACCCCAGACTATTTTTATGAAATTTCAAATATGTAATTTTTGTATGAACTAACCCTTTAAAGCCTTTACGTTCTTCCCTAGTGAGAGCATGTAATGGGCTTTAAAGCATTTGCTTTCAGCACTGGAGCATTTAGGAAACTCACCTTTATTAGTATTATTATTTTATTATTTATATAGCGCCATCACATTCCGTAGCACTGTACAATGGGTGGACTAACAGACATGTAATTGTAACCAGACAAATGGACGTACAGGAACAGAGAGGTGGAGGGCCCTGCTCAATGAGCTTACATTCTAGAGGGAGTGGGTTATAGTAACGCAAAGGGTAAAAGTAGGAATACGAAGTAGGTTGTTAGAAAATTTGCAGGAGAGGAATCATGGGGGATGGGGGATAAAAACTGTTTAATTAATATGCTTTCTTGAAGAAGTGAGTTTTCAAAGATTTTTTGAATGAGTGGAGACTGGGTGAAAGTCTTATGGAGAAGAGGTGCAGCTCTGGAGAAATCTTGGAGGCGAGCATTAGAGGTGGGAGTACGGACAGAGGATATACATAGGTCTTTGGCAGAGCATTGGGGCCTCAATGGGACATACTTGTGTATTAGGGAGGATAGGTAGGTTGGTGCAGCTTATGTAGGGACATGTAAGCAAGCACCAGCATTTTAAATATAAAATTTAAAAAAACCTGCCCAGCGATTGGCTTTGGGGGGACTGCAGCTATAATTTACATACATATATTAACATAAAAATACATTTAGAATGAAATTACATATATACATATATTTATATATATATATATAGAGAGAGAGAGAGAGACAGAGAGTAGAAATTCCATGCACTCAAGCTGTTACTTGAGTACAATAGACAGAAATCCAATAGGCTCCAATAGATACAAATCCAGTTATTAGGCTGCACTCTCGGTCTTCTTAAAATTCAAATACTTTATTACAAATAAGGAAAGATCAATGTTTCAGTCCACCTATGAGACCTTCCTCAGAATAAAAAATATCAATAATCAGAAGCAAAGACAGATCCAATATCAGATTCAAACTCACCCCAGTTATATGATGTGACCCCTGGCATCATACCTGGTGTGCACTCCGTTCCCAAATGTGTCATGATGTGTTCAATAGTGATGCAAGTAACTGCAGGATTATCATTGGAATACGTAATGAAAAAATATGTTCCTGTTCATAGAGTGTAACTCAGACGATCAAAGCATTAGACAATACTGATAAGGTGCTGAGTATAGTGTGGATGAAATGCTAGAATCAATAGGGTAAACCATCGGGAGTTAACCCGTTAAGTGATGATAGGAATGACATAGTAAAAGTGCCATATCCTAGGCTAAACTGTGTATTAGAATTGGCAGTCCTCAATTATAACATATATGTCAACATTTTTTTTGATGATAAGAAACTATAATAAAAGTTATTGCATATAAAGTCTCATAGTGGCCAATAAAGTGCAAATAAAGTGCCTATAAAGTGAAATTTAAGTGTACTTTTGTGAAGAATGTGATAAATTACCATGGGCAAATATTTAACCCCTTAAGACCGCATGGCGTTCTATGCCGTCCATATTTAGATGGCTCTAAATGCTGCAGGGCGGCATACAATGCCCTGCGATCTTTTGTACTTACCCGGTCGCCGGCGATCCCATGCCGGCGATCGCGGGATGTGGACTTACCTGGGAGCCCAGGGAGTCCCCCTCCGTCCTCTGCCCTTGCGAGGACCTCACGATCATATGGACGGCATAGCCGTTCAAGTCATTGCCAGCAGGGGGAGTGCCTGTATTGACAGGTACTCCCCCTGCTGCCTGGAAATAAAATGAAAACATGTTAAAACAGTGTAAAATTAAATTATATATACTTAGATCATATATATTTATTATATATGATCTAAGTATATATATATATATATATACACATATACACACATACACATAGATGTACATACACTGTCTACGTGTATTTTAATAATATATACATGTTATATATATATATTAATAAAAAATATCAAAATAACGTACAATGATATTGATTAAATATATATATAATTTTCATTATATATATTTTTATATATAATAAAAAATAAATAAATGTGTAAATATGTTAAAAAATAAAATAAATTAGCGGAAGCTAAGAAATCTAACGCCTTAGTAGTTTTCTACCAGGAAACTCACTTTAAATGGGGCCACAGGCCCAAGTTTAATTCAACCCTTTTTCCCCACGATTTTCACTCGTGCTACAAAAAGAAAGCAAGGGGTGTCTCCACCCTAATTGGCAAGGACGTGTCCTTCTCCCTGGTGAAAAAAATAGGAGACAAGAGAGGGAGGTATTTGATTATTCAATGTTACATCAATAATAATCCGTATACTCTGGTAAACATCTATGGACCCAATGACAATCAGCATGATTTTATTGTGCGAATATTCAGCCTACTTTCCTTATACCAGTTTGGAGATGTTATAGTAGGGGGTGACACTAATTTCCTGCTAAATGCCTCCACGGACACCTCAGCACACCGTCAAACCCACTCTAACACTGCCAAACACTTAACAACACAAACCTCCAAAATTATGCAGACCGTCCTCAGTCATGACTTTGTAGACCCCTGGAGAATACTCCACCCTACTGATATAGATTATACTTTTCATTCGGCAGTACATAATACATACACGAGAATACACGACAGATTTTTGATACCCGCTAAACTTATAGACAAAATTCAAAGAGCCACAATAGGACCCATAACATGGTCAGACCATGCACCCATTTCGTTGGTCATCTCAGAACAATATCCATCTAAAGGTCGAGGCACGTGGAGACTCAATGACACATTGCTCACAAAACACGACGCAACAAACACCATACAAAAAGACATAGAAGCCTACTTCGCAGACAATCCTCCAGAAGATACCAGCATAGAAACAGTATGGCAGGCACATAAGGCCGTCATTAGAGGCACACTTATCAAACTAGCCAGCTACCAGCAAAGGCAACACAAACAACGATATATTCAGCTTATAAATGACATTACAGATCTCACACATAAAAACAAACTGCAACCATCCAGAGACACGCAAAAACAACTAACCTTACTACAAAAAGATCTCCAGCATTTAGAACTAGAAAAGACTACATACCTCCTACAGAGATATAAACATAAGTTCTTTACTAACGGGAACAAGGCAGGGGCACTACTAGCTGCACAACTCAGAACTCGTTCCCAAAAATCGAAGATTGCTCATTTATTGAATTCCCAGGGAACTAAAATAATAGACCCACAAAAAATAGTGGACGAATTTGCGTCCTATTATGGCTCTCTGTATAACCTCGCAGACGACCCTGAGACAGTCCAACCCTCCCCACGCTCAATTGCAGACTGTCTTCAATCCATAGATGTCCCCACTCTACAGACCAAAGACCTAGACGCCCTATGTTCACCATTCACCACAGAAGAAGTAGAGAAAACCATTAGGGATTTACCCAAACACAAAGCACCCGGACCGGACGGGTTTACTAATCTTTACTACCAGACGTTCACTAAACTTCTCACACCACATCTGACAACCTTTTATAATGCATGCTACACTTCAGGGCGCATACCCAGTGATATGCTAGTAGCCCACATATCGACGTTACCCAAACCAGGCAAACCTCCAACCCAATGTCAAAACTTTCAGCCGATCTCCCCTATCAACACAGATGTCAAACTATATGCCAAACTTTTAGCCAACAGACTTTCTCAAGTCCTACCCACATTGGTCCATAACGACCAATCCGGGTTTGTTAAAGGCAGGCAGGGCTCAGATAACACCAGGAAAGTCCTGAACATCCTTTCCCACATGCACAAATCACATACCCAGGGACTAGTTCTGGCACATGATGCGGAAAAGGCCTTCGATAGGGTTAACTGGGAATACATGCAACAAGTCCTCCGCAAATTTGGATTCCCAGAAGGCCTCTTCATGGGCATTATGGCCCTATACAACGACCCGAAGGCTAGAGTGTCCAACTTTGGTTTCCTCTCCAGACCATTCAATATTACTAACGGCACCAGACAGGGGTGTCCTCTATCTCCCCTGCTTTTTATCCTGTCTCTAGAACCACTAGCATCAAAAATCAGACACCACGACATAATCACAGGCATTGAAATCGAAGACCGCACATTTTGCCTCTCTATGTTCGCAGATGAAATCCTACTTACAATACGTAAACCTGACAAATCAGTCCCGGCACTAATACAATTGCTCCGCCAATTTGGACAACTGTCTTATTACAAGCTTAATCAGAACAAAACGCAAGCTCTCCCGATTAATCTACCCAATACACTAAAAACGCAACTCAAAAACACTTACTCATTTGACTGGAGATCGACTGACCTTACTTACTTGGGTGTGAAGCTTGGACCCTCCCCCGCAGACGCATTTGCCCTTAACCCTAAACCATTAATACCACTGTGTAAAACACACATCCAACAATGGAAAGCAGTGAAACTCTCTTGGTTAGGCAGAATAAATACAGTGAAAATGATACTTTTACCAAAAATTCTATACAAATTTAGGATGTTACCGATCTATGTCAAGCCGATATTCTATAAACACCTCCAAACCGTACTCTCCTCCTACATATGGGAAACGCGTAAACCACGCTTAGCTATGTCACTTCTCCAGAAGCGCACAGATCAAGGGGGTCTAGGATTCCCAGATGTGTCCAAATACCACAAAGCGTCTTTCTTGGAAGCCGCAATCAAACTTCACTCCCCCAGGGGAACCTTCCAATGGGTAGACATGGAACACGCCAAGGACCCCGGGAAAATCGCTACTACCAATCCTGTGGACACCGAAGCAGATGAGACCACACACAACCCACCTGTATCATACCTCTGTCCTTACTATCAAAAATTGGGACAATTTACACCACACTAGGGTAGTAGCTAACAAATTCCATCACAGAGCACCGATATCAGCACTAAGCTCACTAACCCCAGCTCTGACAATGAACACATGGAGAAAGCAAGGTGTTAAACACATAGGGGACACATTCCACAACCACAAGCTCATGTCTTTCCCAGACCTCCAACGAAAGTATGGACTAGCGAACTCGACCGTCTTCCAATATCTCCAACTTAAAAGCATCACCACCCAACATGTACTTACACAATCAGACATTGCACTACATGACCCTCATTCGATCGACCTCATATATGACCGATGCTGGCTGACTCCAACAAAACCTAAGTCATTATCTATATGTTACAACTCACTATTGGACATAGCAGACAAACTACCCTTTCCTTTCGAAAGACAGTGGCAAACAGAGTACAAAGACTCTCCTACTGGAGACACTTGGATAAGATCACTTAATGCGCTCAAAGGTCTTACCAACTGTCATTCACACGTAGAAGCGCATAAAAAACTGGTTTTCAGGTGGTATCTGACGCCCAGCAGACTACATAAAATCTACCCCACAGTACCAGCAGCTTGCTGGAGATGTGCAAAAGCAGAAGGCACGATGCTACATATTTGGTGGGACTGCCCACTCCTAACACCACTTTGGCAGCATGTACAAGATATCCTCCAATCCTTTAAGGTTGACAACCTTACTCTCAACCCGTCAATTTGTTTGTTTTTACTACTCCCCTTCTCTCTAGCAAAACCTATCAAACAAGTGGCGATACTCACCATAATGGCCGCGAGAAACCTCATAGCGTTAGAGTGGAAAAAACCCACTTGCCCCACCAAACAACAATTGATGGATAAAATCCAACAATACTACATATATGAATGCATGTCAGTAACTTCACAGACACAACACCAAAAACTTCAGGATGAATGGAAACCATGGGCCAACATGTACACTAAACACTACCAATAGTGCCCCAACTTTTACTTTTACTTCTACTTTTATCCACGTAATCCCAGCAATATCGACATATTTATATATATATATAAAGACAACTAGGGTTTCGATTCCACAACCAAGCACTACTCGGCCCTACATGGAAAAGGCCGAAAGAGGTACCGATACAGAGGAAGAAACAAGTGACAGTAGGTTTCCGCACTGACAAATGCTCTCACAATTATACCAAGGCTTTTTTTTTGGTTAAACAAATAAGTACACAAAGAGTTATAGTGTGACAATAAATGTTCATGACCCTGGTTACTCCCCCCTTCCCCCCCCATGAATCCTTCCATTACTTTTATGACGAGGTTACTCCATGCATGGGAAAGTTCCAAAATGACACAGCAAGGACAATAGACAGACCAATATACAACAGAAATGTATTGTAATTGATGTGTGTATGTATGATCGAAACATGTCATATGGAATATTGCATGCTCCCATGAAAACTTATGTCGTTTCCCCCTGACCCCCCCTCCTCTTTTTCACTTTCTGTACCCTATACCCACTTGCCCTGATGTTTTACAAAACAATAAAATTTAAGTATCAAAAAAATAAATAAATAAATAAATAAAATAATAAAAATAAATAGATAAATATATATATACATGCGTAATTTCATATATTATATAGTATATATTTAGTAATGTACCGAACTGTTCGCTGGCGAATAGTTCCCGGCGAACATAGCGTGTTCGCATTCGCCGCCGCGGGCGAACACATGGGCGGTTCGATCCGCCCCCTATTCGTCATCATTTAGCAAACTTTGACCCTGTGCCTCACGGTTAGCAGACACATTCCAGCAAATTAGCAGCAGAGCCTCCATTCCACACCATCCCACCTCCATCCCAGCATCCATTTTAGATTAATTCTGAAGCTGCATGCTTAGTGAGAGGAGGGAAAGTGTAGTTGCTACTCATTAGATAGGGAAATTGATAGCTAGGCTAGGGTATTCAGTGTCCACTACAGTCCTGAAGGACTCATATGATCTCTGCTGTAAGAACAGCACCCCAAAAAGCCATTTTTAGGGCTAGAACATCAGTCTGCTTTTTTTTCTGTGTAATGTAATTGCAGTTGCCTGCCTGCCAGCTTCTGTGTCAGGCTCACAGTGCATACTGTGCTCATTTGCCCAGTGCCACCACTCACTCACTGTTGTCACAATAGCTTAAGCTTGACATTTAATAAGAAAAAAAAATGTCACTGTGATAAATTGAATAGCAGTTAGTTGCCTGCCAGCTTCTGTGTCAGGCTCACAGTGGATACTGTGCCCATTTGCCCAGTCTGTGCCACCACTCATATCTGGTGTCTCTATAGCGTGCTTTTACAAAGCAAAAAAGTTTTCCAGTGTAAGCTAATAGCAGTCAGTGTCCTTAAAGCGGGTGTGTCAGGCCTTCAGCATGTGCCCTGCAGACCCCAGCCAGTGTACTTTGACAGTTGCCACTCATATCTGGTGTCTCTATAGCGTGCTTTTACAAAGAAAAAAGTTTTCCAGTGTAAGCTAATAGCAGTCAGTGTCCTTAAAGCAGGTGTGTCAGGCCTTCAGCGTGTGCCCTGCAGACCCATGCCAGTGTACTTTGACAGTTGCCACTCATATCTGGTGTCTCTATAGCGTGCTTTTACAAAGAAAAAAAGTTTTCCAGTGTAAGCTAATAGCAGTCAGTGTCCTTAAAGCAGGTGTGTCAGGCCTTCAGCGTGTGCTCTGCAGACCTCTGCCAGTGCACATTGCCACTCATAACTGGTGTCAAAATAGCGTGCATTTAAAACCCCAAAAACTTTTTTCACTGTTATAGATTGAATAGCAGTTAGTTGTCTTCAAGCGGGTGTTTCAGGCCTACAGCGTGTACTCTGCAGACCTCTGCCAGTGCACATTACCACTCATATCTGGTGTCACAATAGCGTGCATTTAAAACCCAAAAACTTTTTTCACTGTTATAGATTGAATAGCAGTTAGTTGTCTTCAAGCGTGTGTGTCAGGCCTACAACGTGTGCTCTGCCAACCTCAGCAAGTGTAATTTGCCACTCCTATCTAGTGTCTCTATAGCGTGCCTTTACAAAGAAATTTTTTTTTCACTGTTATAGATTGAATAGCAGTTAGTGGTCTTCAAGCTGGTGTGTCAGGCCTACAGCGTGTACTCTGCAGACCTCTGCCATTGCACATTGCCACTCATATCTGGTCTCACAGTAGCTTGCACGCATAGTACCACTAATCCCCCAAAAAATGACAGGCAGAGGCAGGCCACCCCGCAGGTGCCATCGTGGTCGTGGTGCTGTGATTCCCTTTGGCCCTAGAATAATGCCCAGTTTTCAGAGGCCACGTACCCTGAACTTGAAAAGTTCTGAGGACATAGTTGACTGGCTAACACAGGACAACCAATCTTCTACAGCTTCCGCTAGGAACCTTGACGCACCATCCTCCTCCAGCTTAGCTTCAGGCACCTCTCAAGATACCACTTACCCGCCTGCCGCCACCACCAAAACTAGCACCACAGCCACTTTACTTGGTATGTCAGAGGAGTTATTTACACATCCGTTTGAAGAAATGAGTGATGCGCAAACATTATTGCCAGAGGATGTAGATAACAGGGATATGTCTCAGGCAGGCAGCATTACACACATGGACGTACGGTGTGATGATGATGATGATGATAGAATGTAAGCTCGATCGAGCAGGGTCCTCTTCAACCTATTGTTCCTGTAAGTTTATTTGTAATTGTCCTATCTATAGTTAAATCCCTTCTCATAATATTGTAAAGCGCTACGGAATCTGTTGGCGCTATATAAATTGCAATAATAATAATAATAATAATAATGTTGTACCCGCTGCTGCTTCCTTTGCTGAGTTGTCAGATACAAGTGAAGCGGTTGATGATGACGATGCGTCCATGGATGTCACGTGGGTGCCCGCTCGGCAAGAAGCAGAACAGGGCGAAAGTTCAGATGGGGAGACAGAGAGGAGGAGGAGGAGACGAGTTGGAAGCAGGGGGAGGTCGTCGCAAGGAGCTAGTGGCACAGTCAGACAGCATGCATCGGCACCCGGGGTCAGCCCGACAGCACGCCAATCAACGCATGCTGTGTCCACCACCAGAATGCCGTCATTGCAGAGCTCAGCAGTGTGGAATTTTTTTTGTGTGTCTGCCTCTGACAACAGCGATGCCATTTGCAACCTGTGCCAAAAGAAACTGAGTCGTGGGAAGTCCAACACCCACCTAGGTACAACTGTTTTGCGTAGGCACATGATCTCACATCACAAACGCCTATGGGATCAACACATGAGTACAAGCATCACGCAAACTTGAAGCCGCCATCCTCCTCCTGGTCCAGCATCTTCAGCCACGTCAACCACTGCTGTCCTCCTTGCCCCCTCTCAACCATCCGCCACTCCGTCTCCCGCATTGAGCAGTTCCCGCTCATCTGCCCACAGTCATGTGTCTGTCAAGGACATGTTTGAGCGTAAGAAGCCAATGTCAGAAAGCCACCCCCTTGCCCAGCGTCTGACAGCTGGCTTGTCCGAACTATTAGCCCGCCAGCTTTTACTATACAAGCTGGTGGAGTCTGAGGCGTTCAAAATATTTGTAGCTATTGGGACACCGCAGTGGAAGGTACCCGGCCAAAATTTCTTTTCACAAAAGGCAATCCCCAACCTGTTGTCACGGTAATATACCCCAACACGCAGGAATAGTTCAACAGTCACGAGACAAGAACAGAGTACGTCTTACCGGACCTTAGAATGGCCGGACTAGGACGAGAGAAAGACAGAGTCAGAACAAGCCGAGGTCAAGGGAACTGAGAGACAGCGTAACGTAGAACAAGCCGAGGACTGGTACACAGAGAACAAAACAGCGGATAAGCAAGCAAGGATAAGGAGAGAGCGGAGTCAGGAACAAAGCCAAGGTCAAGCACCAAAAAACCAACTGAACGATACAAGCACTAAAGGGAACTGGACAGAAACCACGATAGGGCAAAGAGCAAGGGAAACAGGTGAGTATAAATACCCTTAAGGTTCACTTTGATTGGCCCCTGTCATATCCACGCCCCCAAAACGTGAGTGTATGGGGAATGTGGCCTGACAGGGGCCAATGGGAGACTGATTCTAATTTAGTCTCCCACAGTCCCTTTAAGAGCGCGCCCGAGACGCGCGGCGCGCTCTTAGTGTCTGGCGGGACATGTGACCGCTTCTCGCGGTCACTGCCCGCCTGACTGATCCCATCGTTGGCTGAGCCGCGCGGCTCGTGCAGGAGCAGGACCGCGCGCGGCGAGAAGAGAGGACCCCGGCCGGCCCCTGGAGAGGGTAAGTACCGCTACACCTGTACTCGATTGTGCAAAAGGAAGTAATGGCGTGTCTGGCACACAGTGTTGGGGCAAGGGTCCATCTGACCACTGATACCTGGTCTGCAAAGCATGGTCAGGGCAGGTATATCACCTACACTGCGCATTGGGTAAACCTGCTGACTGCTGCCAAGCATCGAATGCATGGCTCTGCAGAGGAGTTGGTGACACCGCCACGACTTGCAGGCAGGCCTGCTGCCACCTCCTCTACTCCTCCTACTCCATCCTCTTCCATAACCTCCTCGGCTGAGTCCTCTTCTGCTGCTGCGTCTTGCTCCACATCAACGGCACCCCCCCAGCTCCCCAGGTACTATTCCACATCACGCCGTCTTGGGTTTGACTTGCTTGAAAGCACTCCTGTCCGCCCTGAATGCACAGGTTGAAAAGTGTCTGACTCCGGAGCAACTGGATATCGGCAAAGTGGTTTGTGACAATGGAAAAAATTTGTTAGCGGCATTGAAGTTGGGCAAGTTGACACATGTGCCGTGCATGGCACATGTGTGTAATCTGATCGTACAACGCTTTGTGCATAAGTACACAGGCTTACAGGACGTCCTGAAGCAGGCCAGGAAAGTGTGTGGCCATTTCAGGCATTCCTACATGACTATGGCTCACTTTGCCGATATCCAGCGGCGAAACAACATGCCAGTGAGGCGCTTGATTTGCGACAGCCCGACACGTTGGAATTCAACACTCCTAATGTTCGACCGCCTGCTCCAACAAGAAAAAGCTGTTAATGAATATTTGTATGACCGGGGTGCTAGGACAGCCTCTGGGGAGCTGGGAATGTTTTTGCTTTGTTACTGGATGCTCATGCGCAATGCCTGTAGGCTCATGCGTCCTTTTGAGGAGGTGACAAACCTAGTCAGTCGCACCGTGGGCACCATCAGCGACATCATACCATTTGTTTTCTTCCTGGAGCGTGCCCTGCGAAGAGTGCTGGATCAGGTCGTAGATGAGCGTGAAGAGGAAGAGGAAGAGTTGTGGTCACCATCACCACCAGAAACAGCCTTATCATCATCGCTTGCTGGATCTGCGGCAACACTGGAAGAGGATTGTGAGGAAGAGGAGTCAGAGGAGGAATGTGGCTTTGAGGAGGAGGAGGACGACCAACCACAACAGGCATCCCAGGGTGCTCGTTGTCACCTATCTGGTACCCGTGGTGTTGTACGTGGCTGGGGTGAAGAACATACCTTCATTGACATCACTGAGGAGGAGGAACGGGAAATGAGTAGCTCGGCATCCAACCTTGTGCAAATGGGGTCTTTCATGCTGTCGTGCCTGTTGAGGGTCCCTCGTATAAAAAGGCTGAAGGAGAACGACCTGTACTGGGTGTCCACGCTACTAGACCCCCGGTATAAGCAGAAAGTGGCGGAAATGTTACCGAATTACAACAAGTCGGAAAGGATGCAGCATTTGCTAAATAAATTAAAAAGTATGCTTTACACAGCGTATAAGGGTGATGTCACAGCACAACGGGAATCTAACAAGGGGAGAGGTAGAAGTCATCCTCCTCCTCCCACGACCACGCCGGCAAGGACAGGACGCTTTAAAGACGTGTTGTTGATGGAGGACATGCGGAGCTTTTTAAGTCCTACGCATCGCCACAGCCCTTCGGGATCCACCCTCAGAGAACGACTCGACCAACAGGTAACAGACTACCTCGCCTTAACTGCAGATATCGACACTCTGAGGAGCGATGAACCCCTTGACTACTGGGTGTGCAGGCTTGACCTGTGGCCTGAGCTATCCCAATTTGCGATAGAACTTCTGGACTGCCCCGCTTCAAGTGTCCTGTCAGAAAGGACCTTCAGTGCAGCAGGAGGTATTGTCACAGAGAAGAGAAGTCGCCTAGGTCAAAAAAGTCTAGATTATCTCACCTTTATTAAGATGAATGAGGGATGGATCCCGAAGGGACTGACACTGGGCGATACATTCGATTAAAAAAGGCCTGATGCGATGAGCTGCCTTGGGCTAAAAATGGTCCATACGCTGCTGTATTTTAGCTCTGAATGCCGGTTGACTTGCGTGACTTATCCGCCACAAACTCGGGTTCAAGCCGCCATGTTTTAGGGCACTTTGTGCCTGTGAAACAAACATCAATTTTTTCTGGCGGCTGCAACAATACCTAATTTTTCAGGCATGTGTACATGCCTATTTTTTAGGCCCTCTGGTGCTGCACTGTGGCTTCAAAAACCAAAAAAAAGGCACATAGTGACCCTATGTAGGGGGAACAGTCCCTATTCTGCTCTGTGTCAGTGTGTATCAGGGATTTGACTATCTTTATTCAGATTCAAATATTACAATTCCAGGAAAAATGTAACAAACATTTACAAGAACATATTATGCACATCATAGAAACAACGTGAACCTCTTTAAAGCCACAAACTTAAGACAAAAAATACGTACACACAATGTGTAAGGGTTTGAAAGAAAATTCTGAATCCTTACATGTTTACTTTATCGTTTGTTTGATTTTTGTGAACCATATATAAACTACAAGCAGCATGAAAACTATAAAAACTCAAGTGGCCATGCTGATCAAATTAAATAGTATGCTTTACACAGCGTATAAGGGTGATGTCACAGCACAACAGGAATCTAACAGGGGAAGAGGTGAAAGTCATCCTCCTCCTCCCATGACCACGCCATATCTGCCAAGTTACCCTATGTAGGGGGAAAAGTCCCTATTCTGCTCTGTGTCAGTGTGTATCATGGGCTCTGAGGACAGGTGTTAATCCATACCTGCCAAGTGACCCTATGTAGGGGGAACAGTCTCTATTCTGCTCTGTGTCAGTGTGTATCATGGTCTCTGAGGACAGGTGTCAATCCATATCTGCCAAGTGACCCTATGTAGGGGGAACAGTCCCTATTCTGCTCTGTGTCAGTGTGTATCATGGTCTCTGAGGACAGGTGTCAATCCATATCTGCCAAGTGACCCTATGTAGGGGTAACAGTCCCTATTCTGCTCTGTGTCAGTGTGTATCATGGTCTCTGAGGACAGGTGTCAATCCACATCTGCCAAGTGACCCTATGTAGGGGGAACAGTGTAGCGGAGAGCCGATCTTGCACAGCTATTCTCCACTAGAGATTCCAGTGAGGCTCAGGAACAAGGTGATGTTAAGTCCATAGGCAAGGTTTCCAGCAGGTAAAGTAATACAACAGTATCCCCATCGCAATCCCAATAACTGGACGACACACAGTTTCAGGAGTAGACTGACAAGCTTTATTCCACAGTTCCTTATAAAGCCCTCTCCCATGCAAGGGAGGAGGTTCTAACACTTAAGACATTATCCAATCTCTAAGTAGTAACTTCCCACAGATCTCCTCCCCTCCTCTAGCATCATAATCCCCTTATTGTGTACACAGTTTTCCCCGAGTTTTGGATGTACCCTAAATACTTGGGGTACATCCACAAATCCAACATCCCCAGATAGCTCTATTCTGGGGGACCAACATACTTAAAAATTAGCCCATTCGGATGAATGGTTCGTGAGATATGGGGTTCCAAAGATTTGACCGACCGCATGGGTAAAGTATCCGAAAACAGTTCCATGCATTTTGGCCCTGCGGTCGGTCACAAACAAGGGAATGAAAACAGGCGAATTGCCTGTGTTATAGAGCCTGGAGAGGGTTTGAATGAATTCCCTTGTTTATGGGGCTCTTTCTACCGAACGGCGGGTCATTCGGTAGTTTCCATACGAATTTCTGGAAGTATGGAGGTCTCAGCGGTGTTTGCCTAGTCAAGTGTCCGATTTTAGTTCCAGACACTCGACGGCAAAACACCGCTGTTCGGTAGTTTAAGATGGCCGCCGCCACGTGTTTGTTTCCCGAATGGCGGCCACCCAGAGGACAAAGACCACACTGCACTGATTGCCAATTACCTGTTTGCAACATTGTTGCAAACGGTAATTGGAGGCACACTCATTCCTGGGTGGTCTGGTTGTTCGGTAGTTTCATTCCCTTGTTTTATTTGAATGATTCTACCGAACAACTAGAGGAATACAATTCTTTACATACATTTAACTGTCATTATACCCGGATACCATGCTTTCTATACATGTACATACACATTAAACCAGCCATATGACCAAATACACTTATTCTCATACATGTCGTGGGACAGCCCGGTACCAATCCGCTACACTGCTCCCCCTTGCCCACAAGCCGGCATACACAGTCTGATCCAACACGGATCGGCTTGGGGA
This sequence comes from Pelobates fuscus, assembly GCF_036172605.1. Taxonomy (NCBI): domain Eukaryota; kingdom Metazoa; phylum Chordata; class Amphibia; order Anura; family Pelobatidae; genus Pelobates; species Pelobates fuscus. Next base: position 411,696,680 of record NC_086319.1, on the reverse strand, counting down.
TGTCCGGGGGCTCACGGATCATTTCTCTAAGTCAGTTTGTCTTGACAACCCGTCAGCATTTCCATTCTGCTTACCCGGCCGGTACTGGATATTAAAGTCAAAAGGCTGTAGCGCCAAACTCCAGCGCAGCAGCCTGGCGTTGTCTCCAGCCACCCGGTTCAGCCAGACTAACGGGTTGTGATCCGTGAGCAAGGAAAAGGGCTGTCCATATAAATAGGGTTGTAGCTTCTTTAGGGCCCACACCACAGCCAGGCATTCCTTTTCGATGGCGGCGTAGCTTACTTCTCGAGGTAACAGTTTGCGACTGATGTAAGCCACTGGATGTTCCCCGCCATCGGCCCCGACTTGACTCAGTACTGCCCCCAATCCAAACATAGAAGCGTCTGTGTGAACAAGAAAACGTTTAGTTGGATTGGGAGCTGCCAAGACAGGGGCATTTATCAGTGCATTTTTCAATTGTTGGAATGCCTGCTCACACTCCGGGGTCCAGTTTACTTGGCGGGGAAGGTTCTTACGGGTCAGGTCAGTGAGGGGTTTGGCCAGGGCGCTATAATTGGGAACAAACTTCCGGTAATACCCTGCTGTCCCTAGAAACGCTAAAACCTGGGTCTTAGTCCTAGGGGTGGGCCACTGGGCTACAGCCTCTACTTTGGCGGGTTCGGGTTTTTGTTTACCGCACCCTACTCTATGTCCCAGGTATTGTACCTCAGCCATGCCGATACTACACTTGGCCGGCTTCAAGGTCAGACCTGCTTCCCTTATCCTATCTAGTACAGCTCCGATGTGAGCTAAGTGTTCCTGCCACGTATTGCTAAAAATAGCAATATCGTCCAGGTAGGCACATGTATAGTCCTGGAATCCATCTAGGAGTCGATCCACCATCCTTTGGAAGGTGGCTGGGGCGTTTTTCATCCCAAATGGCATGACCTTAAACTGGTACAAGCCAAATGGGGTGACAAAGGCCGACTTCGGGATGGCGTCTGGGGCCAGGGGGATTTGCCAATACCCTTTACACAAGTCAATAGTGGTGAGGTATTGGCCCCTGGCCATTCTGTCCAGTAACTCGTCTATCCGGGGCATCGGATAGGCGTCAGATACAGTCTTCTCGTTCAATCTCCTATAGTCCACGCAGAAGCGGGTCGTACCGTCTCGCTTTGGTACGAGGACTACAGGAGATGCCCAAGGACTGTCTGAGGGTTCAATCACCCCCAGTTGGAGCATTTCGTCGATCTCCTTACGCATGTTTGCCCGTACCGCTTCTGGAATGCGGTATGGCGTCTGGCGCATGGGTAGTTGCCCTGGGGTCTCGACCCGGTGAGTTGCCAGAGGCGTGTATCCAGGTACATTAGAGAACGTGTCGCGTTTCTCTTCCAATAGTTGCTGTACCTCGATCCGCTCCTGTGGGCTCAGCCGATCTCCCAGCGTAACCTCCCCTAAATCTCCCGACAGCTGCCCATCCCCCAGCAAATCGGGGAGGGGTAAGCTGTCAAACTCTTCCGTGTTAGGGGCACAGATGGCGGTTACCTCCTCAGTACGCTCGTGGTAGGGCTTCAGCATGTTCACATGGAGCATGCGTCGCCCCCCAGTCCCTGTGCAGGGGCCGATAATATAGGTGGTATCGCATCTTTGCTCCACCACCTTATATGGGCCCTGCCAGGCGGCCTGTAACTTATCATGTCGGACAGGTTTTAAAATTAGTACCTTCTGCCCGACCTGAAAGCTACGGTCCCTGGCTCCCCGATCATACCATGTACGCTGGCGGGTCTGGGCCTCCTGAAGGTTTTCCCGTACCGTCTTGGTCAACGCTTCTAGGCGGTCCCGAAAGGCCAACACATATGGTAGGATGGGAGTGCCATCTGTGCTCCGGTCTCCCTCCCAATGCTCTCTAATAAGATCCAATGGGCCTCGGACCCTCCTTCCAAACAATAATTCAAATGGGGAGAACCCTGTGGATTCCTGCGGCACCTCCCGGTATGCAAATAGGAGGTGCGGCAGGAATCGTTCCCAGTCCTTGTGGGTCTCTGCGAAGGTTCGGAGCATCTGCTTCAAGGTACCATTGAATCGTTCGCAGAGCCCGTTCGTCTGGGGGTGGTAAGGGGCGCTGATAATAGGCTTAATGCCACAGATCTTCCAGAGGTGTTGGGTGAATTCTGCGGTAAACTGGGTACCCTGATCCGAGATAATCTCCCTGGGTAATCCCATCCTGGAGAATATCCGCATGAGGGCATCCGCGACCGTCTCAGCGTGGATGTTGGTCAGAGCCACTGCTTCTGGATACCTGGTGGCATAATCTACGACCGTTAAAATATACCGTTTTCCTGACGGGCTAACTTTATTGAGGGGGCCTATCAGATCCACCGCTATTCGGCTAAAAGGTTCCTCTATTATGGGTAAGGGGTGAAGTTTAGCCTTCCTGCGATCCCCCCTTTTTCCCACTCTCTGGCAGGTATCGCAAGTCGTGCAATATCTGCGTACTTCCTGGCTAATCCCTGGCCAGAAGAAACTCTGGGTTAGTCTGTACCTGGTGCGACTAACCCCTAGATGTCCGGATAGCGGAATATCATGCGCTATCCGGAGTAATTCAGCCCGGTACCGCTGTGGTACCACTAATTGTCTCCTCGCTATCGGGTCTAACCCCGTAATCTGTTTGGTTGTTTCCCTGTATAAAAGTTGTTTATCCCAGATAAACTTCTCTCCCTCCGCCCCGGGGGAACCCGTGCCAACCTTGTCCCTATACACCTGAAGCGTGGGGTCTGTTGCGACTTCAGCTACAAATTCATTAGGTGGAGCCCAGGGGACACATTCTAGAGGGGGGGTAGGGTTGCTTACCTGGACCTCCGGCAGTGTGTTGTGGTCCTGGGTGCGGGCCTGTTGTCGGGTGACTACAGGGTTGACCTCTCCTGTGGTGGGTGACTGGGGCTCAAAAGCAGAAGTGAGCCTCCCCAGATCGTTCCCCAATAAAACCTCCGCCGGTAAATGTGGCATCAACCCCACCTCCACTTCCCCTGCCCCCGCTCCCCAATGTAAATGTACCCTTGCTGTAGGTAGCCGGTACACTGCTCCTCCAGCTACCCGGACGGCAACAGTTTTGTTCAGTTTTGCCTGATCTGAAATCAGGTGGCTCTGTACCAAAGTGATGGTGGCTCCCGAATCTCGTAATCCCCGGACTGCTGTACCATTCAGATATACCGTCTGTCGATGGTGCCGTAGATTATCCACATTGGCCTGGACCGGATCTGCCTCGTGCAGTACCTCCCATTGTTCCACAGTAGTAATGGGGACTGCGGAACCATATGGGGTGGTGACTAGGTCCTGGTAGTGGTGGGCTGCGGCCGCCCTGGGTGGAGGTGGGCCTGGACGAATCCAGGTGGAACGGTCCCGTAGCTGTGGGCATTCCCTTTTATAATGTCCCCACTTCTGGCAGTGATGACAGGGGCCAGCGGTGGGTTGTCGGAACCGGGGCTGTGCAGCGGGTGGTGGAGGTGGTGGTAGCGGTCTCGGTGGAGCTGGGGTGTAGTTGTTTCCCCCGAATGTTTTAAAGGTTGCTTTTGGAGCTGCAGGTTTTTGTGACCTGCGTGCATCCAGGTAGTCATCCGCTTTCCTAGCCGCCTCGGTAAGGGAAGTAGGGTTTCTGTCCCTTACCCATTCCTGGACCTCATTGGTTACTCCCTCATAGAACTGCTCCATCAGCAACATTTGTATTACATCCTCCATAGAACGTGCCTTGCTAGCTTGCACCCACCCGAGCGCTGCCCCCTGTAATCGGCATGCCCACTCTGCGTGCGAGTCCTTCTCTGTTTTCTTTAGATCCCGGAACCTCCGCCGGTATGCCTCGGGTGTTATAGCATACCTGGCGAGTATAATTTCTTTCACTTTACTGTAATTCCTTATTTCGTCATTAGGTACAGTCCGATATGCCTCTGCTGCCCTCCCGGTTAACCTTCCGGCCAAAATAGGTACCCAGTCCTCTGCGTTAATTTTATGCAGTGCACACAGTCTTTCAAAGTCTTGCAGGAAAGCGTCTATATCTTCCTCTGCCTCCACATATGTTTTAAAAGCCTGGTATGGTATTTTAGGCTTACCTTCCTGTGGCACATTAATTGCAGAGCTTTGTTCTGGTGCCTGTGTCCTTAGGATGAATTCTTGTACCTCGGCCATTGTCCTGGTAACAATTTCTGTTGGGGGGTTTTCCCCATAAAAGGATAGCCTGAACTGAACCTGCCTCTGGAATTCCGATCCTTGTGGTGTTCCTCCCGGCTCCCTCTGTGCCGGAACTGAATCGCCCTCCATTCTGTACTCTGCCATGAGTTCTGTAACAAGTACTGCTTTCTTCTTATTGCTGGCTTGTATACCCCTTGCCTCTAGGAGGTCCTTTAGCGTGGAGCGTTTTAGCGCAGAAAAATCAATCTCCATCCGTACTCCATTTACGCTTGTTCCTCTGTGAGTTTGGATCCCAGCGCTGCCAACCAATGTAGCGGAGAGCCGATCTTGCACAGCTATTCTCCACTAGAGATTCCAGTGAGGCTCAGGAACAAGGTGATGTTAAGTCCATAGGCAAGGTTTCCAGCAGGTAAAGTAATACAACAGTATCCCCATCGCAATCCCAATAACTGGACGACACACAGTTTCAGGAGTAGACTGACAAGCTTTATTCCACAGTTCCTTATAAAGCCCTCTCCCATGCAAGGGAGGAGGTTCTAACACTTAAGACATTATCCAATCTCTAAGTAGTAACTTCCCACAGATCTCCTCCCCTCCTCTAGCATCATAATCCCCTTATTGTGTACACAGTTTTCCCCGAGTTTTGGATGTACCCTAAATACTTGGGGTACATCCACAAATCCAACATCCCCAGATAGCTCTATTCTGGGGGACCAACATACTTAAAAATTAGCCCATTCGGATGAATGGTTCGTGAGATATGGGGTTCCAAAGATTTGACCGACCGCATGGGTAAAGTATCCGAAAACAGTTCCATGCATTTTGGCCCTGCGGTCGGTCACAAACAAGGGAATGAAAACAGGCGAATTGCCTGTGTTATAGAGCCTGGAGAGGGTTTGAATGAATTCCCTTGTTTATGGGGCTCTTTCTACCGAACGGCGGGTCATTCGGTAGTTTCCATACGAATTTCTGGAAGTATGGAGGTCTCAGCGGTGTTTGCCTAGTCAAGTGTCCGATTTTAGTTCCAGACACTCGACGGCAAAACACCGCTGTTCGGTAGTTTAAGATGGCCGCCGCCACGTGTTTGTTTCCCGAATGGCGGCCACCCAGAGGACAAAGACCACACTGCACTGATTGCCAATTACCTGTTTGCAACATTGTTGCAAACGGTAATTGGAGGCACACTCATTCCTGGGTGGTCTGGTTGTTCGGTAGTTTCATTCCCTTGTTTTATTTGAATGATTCTACCGAACAACTAGAGGAATACAATTCTTTACATACATTTAACTGTCATTATACCCGGATACCATGCTTTCTATACATGTACATACACATTAAACCAGCCATATGACCAAATACACTTATTCTCATACATGTCGTGGGACAGCCCGGTACCAATCCGCTACAAACAGTCCCTATTCTGCTCTGTGTGAGGAGGAGGAACGGGAAATGAGTAGCTCGGCATCCAACCTTGTGCAAATGGGGTCTTTCATGCTGTCGTGCCTGTTGAGGGACCCTCGTATAAAAAGGCTGAAGGAGAACAACCTGTGCTGGGTGTCCACGCTACTAGACCCCCGGTATAAGCAGACAGTGGCGGAAATGTTACCAAATTACAAGTCGGAAAGGATGCAGCATTTGCAAAATAAATTAAAAAGTATGCTTTACACAGCGTATAAGGGTGATGTCACAGCACAACGGGAATCTAACAGGGGAAGAGGTGAAAGTCATCCTCCTCCTCCCACGACCACGCCATATCTGCCAAGTGACCCTATGTAGGGGGAATAGTCCCTATTCTGCTCTGTGTCAGTGTGTATCAGGGATCCTTAGGATAGGTGTAAATCCATATCTGCCAAGTGACCCTATGTAGGGGGAACAGTCCCTATTCTGCTCTGTGTCAGTGTGTATCATGGTCTCTGAGGACAGGTGTCAATCCAAATGTCAAGGTGTCAATATGTCATATGCCAGGTGTTAATCCATATCCATTGTGATTTAGGAATGTTAGGTGATTTCTGCCCTTTATGGATTAAAACGAGACTCTGCCTCAACTGTGTAATTTTCCATGGAGTTTTGCCATGGATCCCCCTCCGGCATGCCACAGTCCAGGTGTTAGTCCCCTTGAAACAACTTTTCCATCACTTTTGTGGCCAGAAAGAGTCCCTGTGGGTTTTAAAATTTGCCTGCCCATTGAAGTCAATGGCGGTTCGCCCGGTTCGCCGAAGTTCCGGAAGTTCCCTTTCACTGTTCGCGGACCGAAAATTTTGTGTTCGCGACATCACTAGATTTTAACTGTTGATCTATCTGTTCCGTTTTAGATACCAATCTTTTTACCCTTAAGAACTGACTTCTAGTTATAGATTTGAACATAGATATAGGGTGAAAACTATCATAATGTAATAATGTATTTCTATCTAATTCTATACAAATTTGTCTCAAATCTATCCTTATTCTTAACAATCAAAATTAGAGACAATTAGGTTTTGTTCACATGATTTTTATTGTTAATTGATGTTACGGTTGCCTCCAGGCTGGCTGGAAGTTGGACCGTAGAAAAGGATGCTCCTAGCGCTCACCAAAGGACCATCAGCACCGTAGCCACCATAAGCACTGCGAACTCCACGAACCACCGCTGCTGGGCTGGTATCTCGCCGTCTGCTCTGCGCCCTGGACCTACGACCAGGCTCCAGGTTCCAATAGGCGAACCTCTTCCTTCTGTAGAGCGAAGCAGGATCAGGAACCAGAGCTCTTACAAGAGCTCAGTAGCTAAGGGAGTATGAAGAGCATAGCAATCCCTGTAGTGATTATAGCTGTCCCCTACAAACATGAGTCAAGGCTGCAAGTTAGAGGGTCAGAATAGGTCTGAGGTGCTGGAACACCCAGCCTGGCTTTTATTGAGGTTACATGCAAACAGGACACTCCCAGGGGGAGGCATAAAATCACCAATCACACATCTGGTGCAACCCACACATCCCCTCCCCTCAGATAAACAGTTAAACCAATTATTACATACAATAAAAATACAGTTTACAGTTTACACACATACACTGTAACTTTAAAACTATACATTCAATCTCCATGAAATACTCCATACATATTCGGAATCAGCACACTTCAAACATAAACACTTCCAAAAATCAGCCAAATCCATCCAGCAGATAAAAAGTTAGCTGGAGGTCCCTTTATGACCGTCCGCAAGCACATTTTCCTGCCCAAAACAGTTCCATAGATTTGGGCTGTGCGGCCGGTCAATTTCATGCGGAAAAACGACGGCCATTTCGAACGGGACTTAGTCTCTGGAGTTGCAAGTTCAGTATGGAAGAAGGTAAGGGTCAGCGGTGTTCGGCAAAATGTGTAGCCGATTTCAGTTCCACAGAATCTTTAACATACACCGCTGACCGCATTCGAATGACCTAAGATGGCCGCCGCCACGTGTTCAGCTGTCGAATGGCAGCCACCCAGCGCTTGGCAATTAACCGGCAGTAACCTCACAGCCTGGGAGGTAAATTGCCTGCACACTTTAACTTCTGGGTGGTCCGCCTGTGTGGTACTTGGTTCAGTAAGCCCTATTTAATGAACCAAGTGGGAGAAAGCCAGGGGCAAGTTATTTTACAGGTCTGGGGACATAGTCTTAAAGGGGCATTGTTCAGCAAAGTCACCATATGTACCCAGACGGTTCTTAAAGGGCCATACACACCCAATAAAAGTTAATACATTTTCAGGGGCACAATCTTCCAGGGGCCATAGTCATGAGGAAGGAGGCTGGCAAATAGGCTTCTCCACAATCCAGGGAAGCAGGGCAATTTTCCATTTAAAGGGCCAGTTACAAATAGCCATTTGTAACATATCTCCCCTTTTGGAGGGAGACTAACCAGGCACCTGACCTACTGTCGGTCAGTGCCTAAGTTAGTCTCGCAGCCCACCCACAAATAAACATTAGCAGAGAAGCACCCCCGCAATAAATAGTACTGGCCTGTAGGTCCCAGGTTGTAGGGTAAAAATGCAGCGTAGGGTAAAAATGCAGCACCCGCTGCCTTCCTGGTGCAGCTGGGCAAATAGCTGGTGGTACTTGGGGGGCAGAGGCCAGCGGCACTCTGCCCTGGTGCCAGCGCTTCTGCTGGGGGAATTGGGTCATAGTCCTGCCCGGTGGCAAAGGGAACGTGTGGGTCAGTGGGGGTTAACATCTCCACTGTTAACCCTGGGCCCAAGTTAGGAGTTAGCTGGGGAGGGGGGGATTGGCTTACCTCCTCCTCCTGATACTCCTGCGGCCGTTGGGAAGGGAGGTCGATGCTCTCCGCTCCCTGTGGAACATGCTGTGGCTGGGGAGAGAGACCGGTTGTCTCCTCTCCCTGGAAGGCACACTCCGGCTGGGGAGGGAGGTTGATGCTCTCCCCTCCCTGTAGCTGGGTCTGTTGCTGGGGATCTGGGCCGCCTGCCCAGCATCCCAGTAGGGCCGGTAGAGAGACTGTGGTCCCATCTCCACCTGCCTGCTGGGGGTCCTCCCAGGACCAGTCTATGAGGCCTGTTGCCTCGGGTATCTCTGGTTGGGGTTGGGGAAGGAGACCGGTTGTCTCTTCCCTCTGCACGGTATACTGCCGCTGGGGAGGGAGGTTGCTGCTCTCCTCTCCCTGTAACTCAGGCTGCCGCTGGGGAGGGAGGTCGTTGCTCTCCGCTCCCTGTAACTCACCCTGGGGTTGGAGATCTGGGCCGCCTGCCCAGCATCCCTGTAGGGCCGGTAGAGAGACTGCAGTCCCATCTCCACCTGCCTGCTTGGGGTCCTCCAAGGACCAGTCTATTAGGCCCGCTGCCTCGGGTACCTCGGGCTGCTGTTGGAGAAGGAGACTGGTTGTCTCTTCCCTCTGCATGGTGCACTGCCGCTGGGGAGGGAGGTCACTGCTCTCCTCTCCCTGTAACTCAGGCTGCTGCTGGGGAGGGAGGTCGCTGCTCTCCACTCCCGGTAACTCACTTTCTCGCTGAAGACGGGGTGTCCATACCCCCAAACTCCACAGTTGGCGCTCAAAGGCTCGTGCCGCTTCGTTGTCAGCACTCAACTGGCGCATCACTTCATGGACCAACTAATTTGAAGGGGCCATACAAGACCAGCCGCTCCTTTACTACCTTCATAAAATCAGGCCATACAAGACCAGCCGCTCCTTTACTACCTTCATAAAATCAGCGCCCTCCCAGCACTGTGTCTGGCGGATTTGCAATTCACTGGCTGCTGTCCAGGGTCTTGCTAGCTCCATGTTGCTGTAGGTAGGGACACTGCGCAGTGGCGAACGTTGCCCTCAATACTCTCATACGATACCAGTGCTGTTGGGGTGCTGCTCCTTGCGCTAGAACGCCATCCCACCGCTGCCACCAAATGTTATGGTTGCCTCCAGGCTGGCTGGAAGTTGGACCGTAGAAAAGGATGCTCCTAGCGCTCACCAAAGGACCATCAGCACCGTAGCGAACTCCACGAACCACCGCTGCTGGGCTGGTATCTCGCCGTCTGCTCTGTGCCCTGGACCTACGACCAGGCTCCAGGTTCCAATAGGCGAACCTCTTCCTTCTGTAGAGCGAAGCAGGATCAGGAACCAGAGCTCTTACAGGAGCTCAGTAGCTAAGGCAGTATGAAGAGCATAGCAATCCCTGTAGTGATTATAGCTGTCCCCTACAAACATGAGTCAAGGCTGCAAGTTAGAGGGTCAGAATAGGTCTGAGGTGCTGGAACACCCAGCCTGGCTTTTATTGAGGTTACATGCAAACAGGACACTCCCAGGGGGAGGCATAAAATCACCAATCACACATCTGGTGCAACCCACACATCCCCTCCCCTCAGATAAACAGTTAAACCAATTATTACATACAATAAAAATACAGTTTACAGTTTACACACATACACTGTAACTTTAAAACTATACATTCAATCTCCATGAAATACTCCATACATATTCGGAATCAGCACACTTCAAACATAAACACTTCCAAAAATCAGCCAAATCCCTCCAGCGGATCAAAAGTTAGCTGGAGGTCCCTTTATGACCGACCGCAAGCACATTTTCCTGCCCAAAACAGTTCCATAGATTTGGGCTGTGCGGCCGGTCAATTTCATGCGGAAAAACAACTAAGTCCCATTTCGAACGGGACTTAGTCTCTGGAGCTGCAAGTTCAGTATGGAAGAAGGTAAGGGTCAGCGGTGTTCGGCAAAATGTGTAGCCGATTTCAGTTCCACAGAATCTTTAACATACACCGCTGACCGCATTCGAATGACCTAAGATGGCCGCCGCCACGTGTTCGGCTGTCGAATGGCGGCCACCCAGCGCTCGGCAATTAACCGGCAGTAACCTCACAGCCTGGGAGGTAAATTGCCTGCACACTTTAACTTCTGGGTGGTCCGCCTGTGTGGTACTTGGTTCAGTAAGCCCTATTTACTGAACCAAGTGGGAGAAAGCCAGGGGCAAGTTATTTTACAGGTCTGGGGACATAGTCTTAAAGGGGCATTGTTCAGCAAAGTCACTGTCAGGATCGGGGCAGGGATCCAACACGCAAAGTACAAACAGGTACAGGGTACGTATACCGGACCTTAGATTGGCCGGACTAACGTACAGAGAGTATAGAGAATGGTCAGAGACAAGCCGAGGTCGAGGGAACGAGAGAACAGGTAAGCGAGTAACAAGCCGGGTCAAGGATAACAGAAGTAAACAGAGTAAGTCAAACAAGCCGGGTCGGAAACAAAAGGATAACTGAAAAACACCAGAGCACTGTGTGACTAGACAGGCTAGAACCACGACAGGGCAATGAGCAACAGGGCGAAGTATGTTTAAATACCCTGGCTAGAGAGGATAGACACGCCTCCGACGAGTCCTGATTGGTCTCCAACGGATTGAGTGACAGGTCGTTCCGGATTGGCGTCATGACGTCGGTCTCCGGGCACCATCCTGCATAAGGAAGTAACTCCCTCGCGGCCGGCGTTTATGTGACCGGGTCGACCGCGAGGAACAGAGGAAACATGGCGTCCGGACGGATAAACGTCTAAGTCTCTACCTCTCTCGGAGGTAGAGACCTCAGGTACCCTGACAGTCACCATATGTCCCCAGACGGTTCTTAAAGGGCCATACACACCCAATAAAAGTTAATACATTTTCAGGGGCACAATCTTCCAGGGGCCATAGTCATGAGGAAGGAGGCTGGCAAATAGGCTTCTCCACAATCCAGGGAAGCAGGGCAATTTTCCATTTAAAGGGCCAGTTACAAATAGCCATTTGTAACAATTGATAATGAAAATAATCAATCATTGTATCACATGTTTATTCACTTATCTAAGTATTATATGCACCTATATATTGTGTATTTTGTATGTGCTTCAGTAGCTTGATAAAGACTCTGAGGGGTTGAAACGTTGCTGTGTAGCTCCTGGTTCTAATAAAATTGCCTATATTTGGAATTCGTTGGAGTGCCTGGACTATTTTCTACATTTAATAATTTCACCATGGAAACTACAACTGGAAGCCAGGATAAAGATAACACAGAAGGAAGTTAGTAAACTGGATAACTTAACAAATCATGTAGAAGTACAAGGCGCTGGAAACAGCTGAGCAGATACACCAGAGAAGCAGAGGCTAAGAGAATCAATGCACTCTTTACCAAATAACCATACAATGCAGCTACAGGGTAACTACCACATCTCCTTGCAAGACCCACCCAGAGCTGAGACTGAACAGTACTGGAAGAATATCTGGGAGCAAGAAGCATCCAATGGCATATGAGTCAATATATGAGCACTACTCTGAAGGGCATTGGAAACAACACCAGAGGATCAAAACACCAACTACTGATCCACCCAGCAGTCACAAGGGATTTAAAGACCAGGCAGACCAATCTGTGTATGGCCTGGATTGACTACAAGAAAGTTACACACATGAATACATGTGACACAAGGTCAGCAAGACAATAAGAGCCTTCATCAAGAACTTGATGGGCAAGTGGAAAACAACTCTAGAAGCCAATTCCAAGACAATAACTCAAGTGAACATTAAATGTGGCATATACCAAGTTGATGTGCTATCCCCAATGCTGTTCTGTATAGGCCTCAACCCCCTTAGCCAGATCATCAAGAAGAGTGGATATGGATACAGGTTCAAGAGTGGAGCTACCATCAGCTACCTACTCTACATGGATGATATCAAGCTGTATGCCAAGAATGAGCGAGTTATTGACTCACTGATCCACCTAACTAGGATATACAGCAAAAACATTGGCATGCCGTTCGGACTAGAGAAGTGAGAGATAGCAAAAAGAGGGTAGATGATCAGGACAGAAGGAGTTGAAGTTCCAGAAGGCCAAATAGAAAATGTAGAGAACAGCTACAAGTACTTGGGGGTACCACATATGTATTGCAACCATGAGGAAGAGGCAAGGAGGGTAGCAACACCCAAGTACCTCCAAAGAGTCAGACATGTCCTGAAGTCACAGCTCAATGGCAGGAACGAGATCCAAGCCATTAACACATATGCCCTACCGGTCATCAGGTACCCAGAAAGAATAATAACCTGGCGAAGAGAAGAACTGGTCATCATGGATGTCAAGACCAGGAGACTACTCACTATGAATGGAGGATTCCACACAAAATCCAGCACCCAGAGACTATACACCTGCCAGAAGGAAGGAGGTCGGAGCCTGATGAGTGTCAAGGCCACAGTCCTGGATGAAACACAGAGCATCCACAAAAATACATCATGAACATGGCTCCCAAAGATGAACTGCTAAGGGAATGCCTGAGACTTCCACAGATCGAGGATGCAGAAAAACAGGAGGTTCCCTGGCAAGACAAACCTCTCAACCACTCAACCACTCAACCACTCAACCACTCAACCACCACTGGCAGATAGTGGATGTGGCTCACGTGACAAAAACATACCAGTAGTTGGAAAAGGCAGGACTGAAAGACAGAACTGAGGCACTAATCTTAGCAGCAAAGGAACAGGCACTCAGCACCAGATCAAAGCTGGAGTCTACCACACCAAGCAAAATCCAAGGTGCAGACTGTGCAAAGAGGCATCTGAGACAGTCCAGCACCTAGTAGCCAGATGCAAAATGTTAGCAGGAACAGCAGAGACACAACCATGTTGCTGGGATTGTGTACCGAAACATCTGCACAAAATATGTATTGGACCTGCCAGATGGGAGATACCACAAAGGGTAGTCGAGAATGACAGGGCTAAGATCTTGTGGGGTTTCATAGTCCAGACAGACAAGCAAGTGCTGGCCAACCAACCAGACATTGTGGTGGTCGACAAGGATCAGAACACTGCAGTGGTGAATGTGGAAATACTCAGTGATTATAACATCAGGAAGAAGGAACATGAGAAGATGGAGAAATACCAAGGACTGAAAGAAGAACCAGAAAGGATGTAGAAAGTGAAGGCAGTAGTAGTCCCAGTTGTGATAGGAGCACTCGGGGCTGTGACTCTCAAGTTGGGGGGTGGGCTTCAACAGATTCCAGGTGGGGCATCTGAGATCACTATCCAGAAGAGTGTAGTTCTAGGAACAGCTAAGATACTGCGCAGAACCCCCAAAATCCGAGGCCTCTGATAGAGGACCCGAGAATGAAGAATAAACATACCACCCAGGAGGGGTGAGAAAATCAATGTATATTTATTATTATTTATAATAAACTGTATATATTGTGTGTGTGTAATTTAAAAAAAAAAACATTATCTACATATGTAATATCATTCTAAGTCGATTTTGATATATATATATATATATATATATATATATATATATATATTAGAATGACCCGTGGTTAAAAGGAATAGCTAAAAGTCAGCTAACTAGAGTGAAACAAAACTGCTTTACGATGTCAGATTTAAAAATTCAAGCAAATTATATTAAAGGAAAACTCATACAGAGAGGTTACAATAAAAACCACATAGAAAAAGAAATTAAGGTTATATCTCAAAGAAAGGAATGAGTTCCTTTTAAATACTAAAAAAGTAGCCAGTGAAGACACATTTAGATGTGCTTTCCTAAACCAATATAACACCCATCACAGAGGAAAACATTGGTCGACTTTGTTAAACGACCCAATGATGGGCTCTATTGTCCCAAGACATCCCCAGATGATTTAAAAGAAAAAAACAAAACCTTACAAATATGATTACTCCTAGTTATATAAAAGAAAAAGGAGGAGAATAGTTCAACTACCCCTAATGGATTTAAAGGCTGTCGGGATTGTAGAGCTTGCAATACAGTGTAGATGCTTAAGGCTACTAGTTTTGAAAGTACCACTACTAAAGTAATTTTTCCAGTTAAAACAGATATTGGTTGCAACACGGATTATGTGATATATCTATTGCAGTGTCCATGCAGCAGTAAATATATAGGGCGTACTAAGAGAGCTCTAAAGGTTTGAATTATGGAACACATCAACAATATCAAGAAGGGCCTTTAAACCCACTCGGTTCTAGTCCACTGCAATTCCTGCCCCGTCTTCTCCTTTAAGAATTTTAAATGTGTGGGCATAGAACATATCCTTCCACACTGGAGGGGGGGTGATCGCTTTAAGAAATTATCACAAAGAGAAACATATTGGATTTACAGAATGTGGACGCTGGAGCCGAGTGGATTAAATTCAGATATAGATCTGGTCTGTTTCATGTAGATTATGTTTTCGTATCATCTTTGTATGTTCTTTAAGTTTGTTGGATGTGCTGAGACTCCATCTCTTTCCATATTCTCATCTCTTTTTTTTCATATTTTATATGTTATTTTTGTCTTTCATTTTTCAATTTTTCAATGTATTTTTATTTTTATACTTTTATTTATACTTTCATTTTATTTATATTTTATTTTTATTTTTATTATTTTTCCATATTTATATGTATGCCTTTCGTAAAGTAGAGAGGTTGGTGAGATATGGGGTCTCTCCTAGATAGATACACATAATAAAGACAATAAAGCTTGTACATATATTGTTTATGGAATATCATTTTTATTGTTGTGTTTATAAGATTGTGATTTGACACACAGTATAATAATTATAAATATCCTAAGGCGAAGTGAACGTTGATTAAGAAGCTTGTAATGAAAGCCATTCGAAATCGCTTATAATGTTTTCCATCTCCGTTCTTTTACCAAGAACTATTGCTGCATGCCATGTATTTACACATCATATTGTGTAAGCTCTTGTATGATTCCCACCCTCCCAGTGCTCTTCTCATCGCCCCCTCCACCCTCCCTGTGTTCTTCTCACTCCCCCCCTCCATGTGTTCTTCTCACCTCCCCCTCCCTGTGTTCTCCTCATTTTCCCTTCTCCTCACCCCCGTGTTCTTCTTACTCCCCCTTCTTCTTCTTACTCCCCCTTCTTCTTCTTACTCCCCCTTTTTCTTCTTACTCCCCCCTTGTTCTTCTTCTTACTCCCCCTTCTTCTTCTTCTTACTCCCCCCTTCTTCTTATTACTCCCCCACCTTTTCTTCTTACTCCCCCACCTGTTCTTCTTACTCCCCTGTTCTTCTTACTCCCCCCTTCTTCTCCTTTCTCACCCCACTTCTTCTCCTTACTCCCCCCCTTCTGTATCCCTCCAGCCCCCCTCACCTTCCCTTCCCTGTAGCGTGGCCGAGCTCCTTTCTGGTCCGCGGTACCCGGCCAGAGTGATAAGAAGGTGCACACTCAGTGTGCACTTCCTGTCAGTCCGGCCGGGTACAGGAAACAAAAACTCCTGTACCGCGCAGAGTTTCTGTTTCCGGACTGACAGCCAGGCTGACAGGAAGTGCACACTGAATGACTGAATGTGCACGTTCCTATCACTCCGGCCGGGTACCGCAGACCGGAAAGGAGCTCGGCCATGCTACAGGGAAGGGGAGGTGAGAAGCAGCGCTGTAGCCGCCTAAGGCTCTTTACAGAGCGCTCTGGCGGCTGCAGCATTAGGACCGGCCCTGCAGCGGCCGGTTTTAAAATAATTCAGGGCGGCTGGGGGGCAATTGCCTCCCTGCCCCACAACCCAACCTGCCCCTGTGTCTGGCGAAGTGCTTGGAGTCCTTGGTAAGCACTAGGAGGATCCGTCAGCGGAGGTACCCAACCAGGGTACAGAAAGCTCTGTTACATTAACTACTTAAAAAGTGCATATAGTTAAAAAAATATTGATATGATGTACTTGTGAGGAAAAATAATTTATTTCACATAAATAACATACTATCAGTAGTGTTGTCGCGAACCCGAAATTTTCGGTTCGCGAACGGCGAACGCGAACTTCCGCAAATGTTCGCGAACGGGCGAACCGTGCGAACCGCCATAGACTTCAATGGACAGGCGAATTTTAAAACACACAGGGACTCTTTCTGGCCACAATAGTGATGGAAAAGTTGTTTCAAGGGGACTAACACCTGGACTGTGGCATGCCGGAGGGGGATCCATGGCAAAACTCCCATGGAAAATTACATAGTTGATGCAGAGTCTGGTTTTAATCCATAAAGGGCAGAAATCACCTAACATTCCTAAATTGTTTGGAATAACGTGCTTTAAAACATCAGGTATGATGTTGTATCGATCAGGTAGTGTAAGGGTTACGCCCGCTTCACAGTGACAGACCAAACTCCCCGTTTAACGCACCGCAAACAGTCCTCTATATACAGAGTAAACATGGCTCCCTCTATATACAGAGTAACATGGCTCCCTCTGTATACTGTGTAAACATCGCTCCCCTCTATATACAGTGTAAACATGGCTCCCTCTATATACAGAGTAACATGGCTCCCTCTATATACAGTGTAACATGGCTCCCCTCTATATACAGAGTAACATGGCTCCCCTCTATATACAGTGTAAACATGGCTCCTCTCTATATACAGAGTAACATGGCTCCCCTCTATATACAGAGTAACATGGCTCCCCTCTATATACAGTGTAAACATGGCTCCTCTCTATATACAGAGTAATATGGCTCCCCTCTATATACAGAGTAACATGGCTCCCCTCTATATACAGTGTAAACATGGCTCCTCTCTATATACAGAGTAACATGGCTCCCCTCTATACAGGGGCGTACCTGGAGCATTTGGCACCCGGGGCGGATCCTTTATTTGGCACCCCCCTCCCCAACTTTGAAATGTAAAAAACAGCTGCAATTTTTTTTAAATGTATGTTTATGCAGTGTGTGTATAGTGTGTAAAGTGTGTGTATATTGTGTGTATAGTGAGTGTGTATAGTGTGTACAGTGTGTGTATATTGTGTGTATAGTGAGTGTGTATAGTGTGTGTGTATAGTGTGTATAGTGTGTGCAGTGTGTGTATAGAGTGTGTATAGTGTGTGTATGCAGTGTGTGTAGTGTGTGTGTGTATAGTGTGTGCATAGTGTATGCAGTGTGTGTAGTGTGTGCATAGTGTGTACATTGTGTGTGTATATTGTGTGTATAGTGTGTGTAGTGTGTGTATAATGTGTGCAGTGTGTATGTAGTGTGTGTGTATAGTGTATGCATAGTGTATGCAGTGTGTGCATAGTGTGTACAGTGTGTGTGTAGTGTGTGTAGTGTGTGTATAGTGTGTATAGTGTGTGCAGTGTGTGTATAGTGTGTGCAGTGTGTATAGTGTGTGCAGTGTGTATTCAGTGTGTGTAGTGTGTGTATGCAGTGTGTGTAGTGTGTGTGAGCATAGTGTGTACAGTGTGTGTATAGTGTGTACAGTGTGTGTGTATATTGTGTGTATAGTTGTGTATATTGTGTGTAGTGTGTGTATAGTGTGTGCAGTGTGTGTATAGTGTGTATGCAGTGTGTGTCCCCAAGCCCCTAGTCACACAACCAAATAAAAAAGCCCCTACCTACCCCCCTCACCCTAAAAAATAGTGAAGGGGGAATAAAATTACTACCCTGTAAAGTAAAATTCAACTTACTATTCAACGTCTTCTTCTTCTAAAATCTTCATTTTTTTAGCCATCATACCCGTCGAACTTAAAAATAAAATAAAAAACCAGAGCACAAAAAAAAATTAATCCATCTTCACCCATGGAGGGCTCCGTGTCAGTGTTTATCAGGGATCCTTAGGATAGGTGTCAATCCATATCTGCCAAGTGACCCTATGTAGGGGGAACAGTCCCTATTCTGCTCTGTGTCAGTGTCTGGAGGGAGTATCTGCAGTAACACAGAGTGTCTGGCGGGAGTATCTGCAGTAACACAGGGTGTCTGGAGGGAGTATCTGCAGTAACACAGAGTGTCTGGGGGTAGTATCTACTTGTAACATTTATATGCACTAAAAAAAAAAATAATAAATTGAAAAAAAAATAAAAAATGGTTGCAGCTTCCGAATTAATCTAAAATGGATGCTGTCCAGTAGGTGGGAGGGTCTGCTAGGGAGGGTGTGCTGCTGATTGGCTGTAATGTGTCTGCTGACTGTGAGGTACAGGGTCAAAGTTTACGAATAGGGGGCGGACCGAACATGCTATGTTCGCCGGGAACTATTCGCCGGCGAACAGTTCGGTACATCAGTAAATATCATAAATAAATGACATGATCTGCTTCTATTATAGCTTTATGGTACAACCTACTCTCTATTTTTCTCTCTTCTTTCCCCTTTTTTTAGTAGTTAGTAGAAATCGTTGCGGTGCACTAGTCCTTCATGATCAACTAGCCAGCATTCATGTAAAGTACTGGGCATACTGCTTATAAGGGAGATTATTGGAAGGAGCTGTTTTCGGTTTTACTGTGAAATAAATTCTGAACATGGATAGACCGCCTTGGTCATTATTGGGTCTCAAGAGTGGATTTTGATTTAGAGCTACTACAGTTTCTGCTACTACAGCAGGATTCTCTGCTCTATTTTGTGTTTTTTTTTTATATAATTCAGCATATGTGATGCAATATATATATTTTTTCTCTTTTTTTTATATATGTATATTATGATACATGGATGAATTTGGAAGCACCAGTATATGACATTTTCTTCATATTAAAAAAAAAAAGATTCATCAGGATTCTATACAAAAGAAGTTGCACTAGTTTGCATGTTTGCATAACACTATTGCACAATATTGTATTTAAGCTTTATGCACTTTAGTGTGTGAATTACACTTTTGCACTTTACAGAATATTTTTCCACTTTACAGATGTATTTGTCTTAAAGACACAGTGCACCTATATCTAGTTTTTTATATTAATTTGAATTATAGCTCTTTAAAATAGAATACCTCGTGATATCATAGGGTTAGTGGCAGTGAATGCTTTGTACATTACCAATAATTCATGACTGGTAGAAGAGCATATTGATAATTTGGATGAAGTACTATTATGCCTTCTGCAAGAAGCTGTGTGCTCATATGGACCCTCGTAGTATGAATCCTCCTGTCTGTGATACCTTATAAAAGGACATTGTGAACATGGAATTCTCACATTTGTCTAATATCCAGTTCATTCACGTGGCCTAATCACACTGCCTTTGCCGGCATGGACTCTGTTTGGTATGGGTTTGTACTTTCTTTAATATGGATCTCTAGTGTGACACTCATTTAGTGTCAGAGGAAGGTCTGTGAGGAGAATGGGTGTTTGTCTACTTACCAGGAGAGACTGGTTCATGGCTGATTACCTTTATGTTCACAGCTGCCATTTTTCCAGAGGCCTTTTAACCCCTTAAGGACCAAACGTCTGGAATAAAAGGGAATCATGACATGTCACACACGTCATGTGTCCTTAAGGGGTAAAAGGACATTGGCATTTGTTTAAGCACACAAAGTTGTTTTTGCTAATTCTCTTCCTTCTCATTATTTGTCTAACTTTTGCCTTTTCTCAATATGAAAGTCTTCTTTTACTAGCTTACTGTCTAGTTTGCCCTTGAAGTGTGGTTTGAGAAATCCTAGATATGAATGTCTCTGGTGCCTTCCATATCCTTGTTTGGATAAACACCCAGAATATTATCTGCCTCATTATAGTCAAAGTCAATAACGTTATGATTCAATATTAATTAAGGATGTACTAACCTATTATTTTTTTTTCTTTTGTATTCGCTTTATTAACCATAGTTTTGTAATTATTATCATCATCAATATATAAGTTATGGCTGGGACTGTCCCAAGCCAGAAATGCATTTCTACACTGAGATGACTTCAGTATAACCCTATCAATAAACAAACTATCTAACAACCTGCCTAAATTGGTCTGACTATGTATGCAGCCCATTGATCACTAATAGTTGGTCTTTGAAGTGGGATTACAACATCCAAGAATCAACTGGAGTAGTAACACTTGAACCTCAGAGACACTCAATTGAAACCGCAGTTATCTGAGAGGTAAGTCACCTTTTGAGACAACTTTAGTTCAAAGCATTGGGTGGCTTTGGGTAAGGGTTTAACTGCTTGAAATTCTGGGTGACGTGATCCTGAGATCTCATGAAGATGTTGATATTATGTGCAAATATTAAATGCAGCAGCTGTTTATAGGGTTGATACATTGAATGTGCTGGAAGGTTGTTAGTACCTTTGTGAGAAATTGTCAATCACTAACATACCCTTTGTATAACCATGCATACTAAATGACATCTTAATATAAAAATTAACAAGAATACCTTTTATTTAAAAATATGTTTCACCATTACATCGTCAATCAATAGAACTACTGACTAATGTTATCTGTAATATCTTCCTTTTCTATCACATAGACTTGAGACACTAATAATCAATTGTTAGGAAGAAGATAAAAGACTTGTGCATAGCGTAAAGAAAAATGTGGTCGAACCAGATTAATTTGTCCCCAAAAATGTTATTGCTGTTTAAAGTAATTTTGTCTTTGTGACTATTCGGCTGGTGTAGATTGTATTCATGCAAATGATTCGGGAAAAATATTCAAAAGAACCAAAAGAGCACATTGTGTCCAATTTTAATCATTCTGTCCACCTGAATTCTGGTAATTTTACTATTTTTAAAAATGTATTTATTTGAGATAGTGGCTGTTTCCAAACCTTCAATCAATTTATTTTTTTGCATATTTGAAGTTTCAGCGCTTAGTAGATAATCCCTCTCTAGATAAAGAGGGTCTTAAAATAAGAAACAGTGAAAGAAAATATGTATAACACTGTAAACCATACAAAGCTAAAAAATAAATATATATAAAAAAGTGAAAAATAAAAAAAGATGAGATGGACTAAAATCGAAAAAATCCACAAAATAAAAGTCCCGAATCAAATGTGGGAAAATGCCACTATTGGAAATCCAAAGTACAATCAAAAAGGGAAATCCAAAGTACAAAAATAGGGAAATGGAAGTCCTGCACCAAAATCCTAATGTGTAGTGGAGAGTAGGGGTCCAGATATACGAAAATACCTTAGATAAAAGGGAAACAGAAACGGTGTATAGTGTAAAACCGTAACACAATTTATTAAATATAAAATCCCCCCCTACATAAATACTCTTACACAGAAAAAAGAGATACGCATCATGTAGCAGACTGCTTTCATGCCCAGTAGTTAGTTCGAATGAAGCTGTGATTCCTCCAAGAAGACAGGAACTGCCCGGTGCACTCGGGAAAAAATGTCTTTGATGCTGGCAGGGAAAAAAACACACAGCGAACTTGCGGCAAAAGCGGCTTGAGTTGGAAGCCGGTGAGGCAGAAAATGCTGCAGATGAAGTCTCTATAGACACCTGATCAACGCGTTTCGCCCCTACTACGGGGGCTTTTTCAAGATAGGTGTCTCATGCCTGGCTTGGCAGTTATATACCAATTTATTTTTTTAGTGCCATGGGCAGGATGCTGAATCATGAAATAAACTGAAGCAGCTCGTTCATTATCTCATTTGGTTGCCTCGTAATTTGGTAACATGTTGATTCAGACATACACTTGATTATACCAGCATAGCAACTATGCTCAATGTTCCGGTTTGGTTATGACTCATATTCTCTTGGTTGCCTTATATGATTGAACATGCAATAAAAAAGTCTTCTTGCAGCTCAGTGCTGCTAGCTAAAACAACCAATTGTTTTTTACTCCACAAATATAATAACTGAATTTGAGAAATTTAAATTAGAAAGGTTTTGCTGAAAAAGCATTTCCACTTCAGTTATATTCTAAACATCTTCATTTTGGAATGCATTTAAATATTTATTATATTATCTTTGTAATATGTGTCTAAATGATGTCAAATAAACAAAATACAATTTGAAAAGAATGAAGTTAATTTCTTCATTAGTAGAATAGTGGGTATTGTCTCTCCATGGATTAGGTACATGAGAGAACCAATCTCAAAAGATTTCAAAAAGAATAAAGTGAGGATTATAGAAGACTCTTCTAATATAAATAGCCCTAACTTGATACATTAAACTCCATTATATCCAATATTACTGCGTCCTGGATGAGAAGGGGATATTTTGCTGTAGCTTTTCAATAACAAATGCTGTTGCTTCTCTATAATCAAACATAGATCAAGCAATCTCCAAATCAAAGCATAAAGGAAAAATCATCTCCTCGACAAAGTCAGCTTTTATATTTCAGTAAAGTAGGTTTGACGATTACAAAATATGTTTTTTAAACAGCAAATTCTGTTGCTTCTTAATAAAGTCTCTTTACCAGATCTAAAGATCTATGATGTAAACTCTGTATCAATGGATGAAGAAAAAAAAACGTGTCTACAGAAATGTCTGATAATCCCTGTTTTGAGCAAAATATTCTCTGTCAGATTTTTTTCCGACTGATTTGATGATTGCAGACTAACGGAGTCTATCAATTCTTCATAAGGATGTTTTGTTATTCCAGTGGTAGGTTTTTGTGTTTATATATTTTACAGTTTTTCTTCATAGTGTAACAAAAAATGGGAATTAGTATTGTTAAATAATTATTTTAGAATAATAAACTTATTTTAAAAATCAAATAATATTTTTTCCTTCTCTAAGTGCATTCACTTCTTATATAAGTGTTACTGTTTTCTTCACTTGCAGTTAGAACAGATTTTAACCATTACTGCATTTATTAGTTATATTGCTCCTTGCCAGTATTTACCATATTATGACCAAATGTACACAATGGATCTACCTTGTATCAGTCGTATTTGGGATTTCTTTTTATTCTTATCACAGAAGGTCATGAGTTTAACTTCCCTATCCAATGGAGTGATTTTGTCTCTTTGAAAAAATGGAATAATTCTAGTGCAAAAACTCCAGCTCTTACTGAGAAGTAAATAGAAATAAAATTCTAAGTTAAGGGATAAATGTTCCTGTGGAACACTGACCTGGAGGTTAAAATGAAGGTTCTAAATTCAATTGTCTTATAATTTATGAATAGTGTTTCGTATTTAATAGTTTACATAGTTACATAGTTACATAGGCTGAAAAGAGTCATGTGTCTATCAAGTTCAGCCTTCCTCACATTTGTTTCTTGCTGTTGATCCAAAGGAAGGCAAAAACCCCAGTTTAAAGCATTTTCAATTTTGCAACAAACTAGGAAAAAAAGTTATTCTTGACCCCAGAATGGCAGTCAGATTTATCTTTGGTTCAAGCAGCTATTATCCTACTGTTGAAAGATTATATAATGGAATATTCTGTTTTTCCAAGTATGCATCTAGTTTCTGTTTGAACATCTGTATGGACTCTGATAAAACAACTTCTTCAGGCAGAGAATTCCACACCCTTATTGTTCTTCCGGTAAAAAAATGTGCATTACCTTTTTATTATATTTCTCGAGAAGGTGTTTAAAAAAGTAAGTAATATTTTTTTACAGTTTCTGCAATGTTACACTTTATTTGCTTGATGGACATTGGTGCTTGAAAACATGTCATGATATGATGTTATTTTTCTTTCTGTTTAAAGCTTTGTTTATATCCTACAAAACAAAAAGGTGGAAAGACCTGGTAGTAAGCTTTACCGTGAAAATGCTCTCGAAACTATTACAAACCAATATTAATTCCACGCACAGCTCTGCCATAAACAGTATGCTTTAGATTTAATTAATTTGAACCAGCATCCGAAATGATAAAAATGTGTTCGCAAAAAACATAACATTTCACATGAGGTATCTACAAAAATTCCCATGCACTTTATTTGTTATTTCTGTAGATAAATATTTCAAAAGATGTGAACAGATTGTGAACTTTTTTGATGCTGATTTAAATTAATTCAATCAAGGCCTTTACTTCCTGTTCTATTCAACACCATAGAGAGATATTTCAGGGGTTATATTTAAATACTTGCATTTTATTCCACAGTATCATTTGTTGTGTTTAACCATACCCACTACCCCTAGATTTACATTCACTAAAGCCTCCAATTTGAGGACCGGACCGGAGGAGAGAGAAGGGAGCTGACAGGAGCTGCTGTGAAGGTAAGTAACAGCTCTCTGCCAGCCCCCCTCCTACACAGCCCATGCCACTGGACCACCAGGGAATGAGAGCCCCCCTCTCTGGCCATGTATCAAGCAGGGAAGGGGAACGAAAAAAATAAATAAAAATGTAAATAATAATAAAATAAAAATATTAATAATATTTAAAAAAATAATAATAAAATTAAAAAATATATTAATAATATAACAAAAAAATAATAATAAAATAATGATAATTAAAAAAAATGCCCACCCCCCCCACCAAGGATCTGCATCACACACACACAGTGCATTCATACACACACACTGCACTCACACACACACTGCATTCATACACACACTGCATTCATACACACACACTGCACTCATACACACACTGCATTCATACACACACACTGCACTCATACACACACTGCACTCATACACACACTGCATTCATTATATACACACACTGTAAATAAATATTCAATTAATATAATTTTTTGGGATCTAATTTTATTTAAAAATTTACCAGTAGCTGCTGCATTTCCCACCCTAGTCTTATACTCGAGTCAATACGTTTTCCCAGTTTTGGGGGGTAAAATTAGGGGTCTCGACTTATGTTCGGGTCGACTTATACTCAAGTATATACGGTAGTTATTCTAGGGTATGCTAGAAAACTGATACATACATAAAACAAAGGCATTCATTAATAAACTCCTTTTTTCATTTTGTAGTCCATTTAAAAAAATACTCTATTTTTATTTATTTTAATCTTATCTTTTTATAAAAGATTTATCTTTGGAATTTGTAACATGTGTGTGTGTCAGTAAGTCTTTATTCAATATATGTATGTGCTTTAAGTGTTATCGCATTGTATTTCTTTACAGTTTGTTGCACTTATGTCAATCTCTTATCTGTTCAGAGATTTATCTATTGTTCATTCTTCTTATTATTGTTACCACTGAAAAACTTGTATTTTACAAGGGTTCCATTGTCCAGAGGGTGGGGATGTTTTCTTCTCTGGGACGATCTTCTCACGTCTTTAATGGTAGCCCCCGTTCCCTCTCCACATATATGTTGGTTTTGGCATATCATCCTGTTGGATTAAAACCTCAAGTAAAACGGAACACAGCAGACTCTTGACAGCGCATTACTTCTGATTGCATCTATGAATCTCTTCCAGAATGTAGACCCTTGCAGGTCTGATGTATGGACTGCTGGCTACATTTAATGTCAGTACTTTCCATCAGGCCATTGTACTCTACCTAAACTGTTGGCACTAGGAGCTTCTCTTCTCATGTATGACACATTGATTTCATCTTTTACCAGCTTGGGATTTGGACAATCCTTTAGTGCACTAATACAAGTCCATACTTTCTCCCTATTTGGCACTGGTTCAGAGCATGTGTCAGGACTGATGCAATTAGCCATACATTTTCTCCAGGCCAGCTATTTAGGCTATTACTCTGTATTTATATTGCCTGTTTGTATTGCCTTTAGGTTTTGTCCTTATTGATCGTTCTGTTACATTGCTTTCACCGCTGTTTGGATGATTCATTAATAAGGGTAATAAAATGTACATATTTTTTTCTATTGAATTTTTTATTTATTTTTTATTTGATTTATACATCAGCCATCTTTATCAAGTTAGTTAGGAGCAATTATATCGCTCTATTTACAGATTGACAGTTAATGCTCCTACTGGTGTATTTGTATTAAAAGTGAAGTGAAATGACCAAACACTAAATACTAAAATACAGGTTTTGTCTACATTGATTTATCTGTTTCATTACTTTCACAACTGCAGTTTTTGAATCATTGATTGGTTAAAAAGTGGTTGTTTTTATTTCTATTCTCAAACTCATATTATTATGTTGATTTAAGATTTATATGGTGAAGGTTACGTGGTAGGACCCAGCTACATTCTTGAACCAATTTGACTCTTAACTCATCCTCCTGGCATCATAGCCACTACAGTGGGCCGTAGTGATTACGGTAGTTGTGATGTTCATTTTAGTACTAAATGTGAAATAAAATGAAAATTGAGACCTTGGTGTAATAAGCTTTCCTAATGGTTCAAAACTGTTATTTAAACATTCCACATTTTTTGTCTACAGAAATCATCATTAACGTCCTTGTGCATTTTTATAGGTTAATCATTTGCAGACTTTTTCTAACATTAGTGAATCAATTGGAAAGCTTATGAAATCAAGGCTTACATTTAAAATAAGGGTCAAAAAAGTGGTGATTATTGCTGAGTTGGAGAAGTTTCCCCCAGGATGATTATTCTTGCACAATTTGGTACCGGTAAATTTATAATAGAGAAATATAATATAAATTGTTTGCAGTTGCTTTGGGACTTTTTGGTGCATTTCTCAAGCTGTGGAAAGGTAGGGAGCTGAGCTTTGTCGTTTGCATGACTTTTATTGTGTGCTCTGCATTGTGGGTTAGTTTCCATGCCAGCTCATTTTGACTTTCTTCTGACCTCCGGAACGGATTAATTGGTTTTCAATGCATTCCTATGGGAAACCGTGTTTCGGTTTACAAATTTTTCGCAATCAGAAATGCTCCGAAGAACGCATTAAATTCGTAAACCAAGGTCCCACTGTATTAGATATTTGAAGGGATATTATACATTATTAGACATTAAACTGTATTAAATGATCACTATAGGGTCACACACACATGTATTCCTGACCCTATAGTGTTAACACCACCATCTAGATCCCCTTGCCCCCTCATGTCTCTATAAATATAGCAAAATCTTACTGTATTCAAGCCAGAAGCTGTAAATCGGCATGCTGTTGCCTCAAAAAACAAGCAGTCTGCTGACATCATCAGAAGTGGTAGCCTGATCCAATCACAATGCTTCTCCATAGGATTGTCTGAGACTGACAAAGAGGCAGATCCGGGGCAGAGCCAGCAGGATTCAAACACAGCCCTGGCCAATCAGCATCTCCTCATAGAGATGCATTGAATCAATGAATCTCTATGAGGAAAGTTCAGTGTCTGCATGCAGAGGGAGGAGATACTGAATGTCTGGATGCATTTTAGGCAGCCATGACCCAGGAAGGATCTCTAACAGCCATCTAAGGAGTGGCCAGTGAAGTTATCACTAGGCTGTAATGTAAACAATGCATTTTCTCTGAAAAGACAGTGTTTACAGCAAAAAGCCTGAAGCTAATGATTCTACTCACCAGAACAAATCCAATAAGCTGTAGTTGTTCTGGTTACTATAGTCCCTTTAATATAATAAGATCAATTGCCCTCACATTTGACTTCTAATGATAAGTTTTATCTCAAAGAGCCAAAATGTAAGCCTATGTCTTTACACACCACACCTTTAGTATCACCCAGCCCTAAGCTGTATGTCAGCGCTCCTCAACAAGCAGTAGTGTTCAAAAATTCTTGTATTGAACAAACTGACAACTGGATTCTGCAGCTCACAAAATACTGTAATTAGTTTTCAAGCTAGGGCAGACACAGGTAAGTGTCAATCACAAATAAAATAAATGATATGACAGATTAGGCTAAGTTAGAGCCAGAGCACTCCAGACACCATGACTACTTCAGCCATTTGTAGTGTCTATGGTGCTTGGAGAGTTCCTTTAAAAGCACTAGTTTCAAATTAAGAATATTTAGAGTCCTAAACATTTTTCAATTTCTTCCCATAGGACATGAAAGTCACAAACCAGACCATCGACACAGAGTTCCTTCTCCTTGGATTTCCAAATTTGCAGAGTTCCAAGACATTATTTTACTTAATGCTCCTTTTTTCTTATCTTGTAACGATATGTGGAAATCTAGTAATTGTTTGGCTGGTGATGTCCACCTGTAGTTTACAATCTCCTATGTACATTTTCCTCACACAACTGTCATTATCTGACATACTTCTGACCACGGCCATTGTCCCTAACACACTTAACATTTTATGGAATGATGGGGGTACTATGACGTTTTCAGGATGCCTTACGCAACTTTATTTTTCTGCAAGCTCTGTAGCCTCAGAGTGTTTTCTTCTCTCCATAATGGCTTATGATAGATATCTGGCCATCTGTAACCCTCTGAGATATAAATTTCTAATGAGCCCTGTGTTAACCATTAAGTTGGTTATTATGTCTTGGTTGTTAAGCTTTTCTATCGAACTAATTATAACAATGCCAATAACTCAATTACAATTCTGTGGTCCAAATGTCATTGACCATTTCTTCTGTGATCTTGCCCCATTATTAGAACTTTCTTGTGTAGACACTTATTTTGTTGAAATAGAAATTCTCATTCTGTGTCCCCCTGTTACTGTTTCCCCACTTACAGTTATAATTGGTTCCTATGCATACATTGTCCTGGCAATCCTCAAGCTCTCCATGAGTGGACGATGGAAAGCCTTCTCCACTTGCAGCTCCCATCTGACTGCAGTTGCTTTGTTCTATGGGACCCTTATTGGAACTTATTTGGTCCCAACTAAAGGACAGTCATTGACTGTTAGCAAAGCTGTATCCTTGTTGTACACTGTTGTGTGTCCTATGATTAACCCGGTCATATATAGTCTTAGAAATCAAGATATCAAGTTAGCCATAAAAAAAATGTTTTGGCAAAATGCATGAATAGTTGCAGTGAAAGTGAAATTATTTAATGAAATAAAATATGTGCTCACTGGCATAAAAAAAAAAAAATGTTTATGCAAGTGAGCGAAATCTCCAAAACATTTTTTTAATGATATACAATGTTTATTATTTATGGTCTAGCTAGTGTTTTATGAGAAGACAAATCTGTAAAAATAAATAATAGTAATTAAGAAGTAATAAAACATCAGGATGAGGAGACCAAGTGAAGACATAATCCAAATATGCAGTTATAATAAGTAGCTGTTTCCTATTTTTATAACTATATGTGTGGTTAATTGCCCACTTTCAACAATTCAAATTTAGTTCAACAAACTATTTCAGTATATATATCTATATACACTGTCAATCTATAAACTCAACCTTAATTGGGACATAATAAATAGAAATATTAACTTTGTTCAGAGTTTAAATACATATGCAACCTTTACCATTCCTGTATCACTATCCAGATATCTATGGCTACCCAAAAATAAGAATACATCCACCAAATAAAATCTATGTGCTATTATATTATATGACGTACTATGATATACAGTATCTCACAAAAGTGAGTACACCCCTCACATTTTTGTAAATATTTTATTATATCTTTTCATGTGACAACACTGAAGAAATGACACTCTGGTACAATGTAAAGTAGTAAGTGTACAGCCTGTATAACAGTGTAAGTTTGCTGTCCCCTCACCATTGGCAACAAAAGTTAGTACACCCCTAAGTGGAAATGTCCAAATTGGGCCCAATTAGCCAATTTCCCTCCCCAATGTCATGTGATTCATTAGTGTTACAAGATCTCAAGTGTGAATGGGGAGCAGGTGTGGTAAATTTGGTGTTATCACTCTCACACTCTCTCATGGTGAGTGTGTCTGGTGAACTCCATGTCCGTGAGGGTTAAGGCAGTGCTGGAAAATAATGGTGGCCACACAAAATATTGACACTTTGGGCCCAATTTGGACATTTCCACTTAGGGGTGTATTTACTTTTGTTGCCAATGGTTTAGACACCAATGGCTGTGTGTTTAATTATTTTGAGGAGACGTCAAATTAACACAGTTTTACAGGCTGTACACTTACTAATTTACATTGTAGCAGAATGTCATTTCTTCAGTGTTGACACATGAAAAGATATAATAAAATATTTACAAACATTAGAGGGGTGTACTCACTTTTGTGAGATACTGTATATGCTGTTACAAGGATTTATTTTGTGGATGTATTCTTATTTTGGGGGAAACATAAATGCCTGGATAGCAATACATGCATGACAGACATTGTATATGTTGGTATTAGAGACCTGTAGTAGACCAGCTTATATCATAGGATATTATGCGATGAAGGTCCAATCATGAACTGAAACATCAAGATGCAGACATACAAGTGATTGCACAGATCTAAATAAGAAAATTGAAAGTCGGTCTTATTAATAGACACCATATAAGTTGGGGGCACATGTTCTTGGACATTACACTCCTGAGGAAGTCTCCTGTAGTCAAGATGCATTGGCTTTGCTAATTTTAACTGCATTTTATACTACTTATTGCACTGTTTTATGGTGCTTTGGAAAATTTGAGTGTGGTTTTCTGGTTGCATGCTCTGAATAAAACTGTTATGTAGTTTTATACTATGAGCTTCTTTGGTCTCTTGTAAGAAAATTTAAGCTAGCACTATTAAACATTCTGCTTTGAGGGGGCAGATCCTAGCTTCAATGCAGAGCAGATGTGTTGAGCATGAGCTCCTGTGAATCTGATCGATTTTGGGGTGTTAACCCCCTGTAACCTGCTAATATACTCGCCAAGAGCTCAATCTATGTTGGGGGCTCCCTGGTGACCTCTCTAACACTTGAATCATGATTGTACCTTGCCGGGTACCTGACCTGCTCTGTTTCGGCCTACTGGGGATGGAGCCGGGGGAGTCTGATAATATCCTCTCTTGTAGAATCAGTCAGTGGTCCTCCTCTGGACTGGTGGTGGTTGTCCCGGTCCCCACTGGTTGTCTGAGGCTGTCTTCACTAGCTGTACCTCAAGCCTTGTGCTACAAGCTGGTGTACCACTAGCCACTGTGGTCTGCACAAATTATTACTGTGCAGAAACCATTCGATAAGGCTTCTAAATTCTTTGCCATGTACCGTACGTATTTAAGGTTTACATGGTGTCTTCACATATTTTCCTATTGATAAGTTACCAACTATAATATGTATATACTTTTGTTTATTATTATACTTGTGAATATTTCTATGTATATACTTTAGTTTATCACTATATTATTCGTATTTAGGAGATTTTGATTATATTTTAGAATTACCATTAAAAGTTCTATTTTAAGGACACTCATTCTTTCTCTTGTTTACTTCTCCAATCCTTGGGTTAGCCCCAATACGAGTGTTCCTCAGGCCTCCTCTTTTCCGTTTGTTTGTTTTTACAAGCTAGTGTTGCTTCATCCATATGGAGACATACGATGCCACCTGCCCCAAAGGACTAATCGAGACCCCATTGCAACAACCTTAGAACGCCTGGACACATTTTTTTGCCGCTTTGGGCACAAAGCCTACGCATACTTCTGCCCCACATCAAATGCTTTAGAAGCCCTTTTTTATTTGTAATATCTTATTTTACTTCTCTACTAAGCCACATTGGTTTCAATTTGCTTCTTTTATAGTTATTACCCAATGGTATTTACTGAGAAATGTACCTTTCTAATATTTGTTTGAATAGTTTCCATTTATCTTCAGTGTTTTATTCACTAAGGAGTACTTGCCAGTCGATATGTTGTAGAGCTGCCCTAATCTTATTGAAATTAGCTTTTTTTAAAGTATACATTTTAGTATACCCCACATGCTTTTGCTTTTTTTAGTTTATTTAAAAAAATTACCAAATTGTGATCACTATTTGCCAAATGCTCCCCATACTTGAATGTTGGTCAAAAGATCAAAATTGTTTGTTATAACGACATCCAGACAACCATCCTTTCTAGTTGGTGCTTGTACTAGTTGTGGCATGAAGGTGTAATTTAACGAATACGAGTCACTCTATCCCAGTTTATGTCCGGGTAATTAAAATCTCCAATAATTAATGTGTTACCTATACAGTGAAAACCAGACCAAATGGTCTAAATGAATAGACAACAACAGGTAGGCCTATATAATTGATAAAAAGTCTCGATTGAAACAACAGAAAAAGATAAAACAAAGTCCATCCAAGTAGTAAAATGTTCAGTAGGGTAAAAATAAATAAAAGTGACCAAGTGATTGAAGAGTTTTGAGAAGGAGAAGATGATTTACAAAGTCAAAAGAAGTAGAGAGGTCAAGGAGAATAAGTATGGATTTAATGGGCAAGTGTTGGGGAAAGAGGAAAGGAGAAATCACAGCCACCTCTTGTGGAGTGTCAGGATCTTACCTGGGGTGGAGTACGAAGTGCAGAGATGTACGCTGACCCTTGCAGATAAATACAGCACACAGTAACCAGGTAAGAAGCCACCTGGGCTGTGAATTTGTGCAAGGGAGCTTGGCAGGAATAGTGCTCCAATTCGCAGTACAGACAAGGGTACAAGTAGAAGGATAGTCGAGGTGTAGCCAAAGTCAGAGGATGCCAGAAGTCAGAATAAATGAGGAGAGGAGCCAAGATCAGAAGCCAGGGTCAGTCTGGAGAATACACGATCAGGAGACAAAAAAATAAAAAGGAACCAAATACATCTACCAGAAATAATGAACTGACATAATAAGCAATCTAGTATATGATGGAACCAGCGCTTATGAAATATAATAATGAAAAAATAAAAATGACAATACCTCTGTTATCAATTAGTATAGCTGCTAAACATTCGAATAATTCCTTTCAATACATGTACAGCAAATTAAGAATGTAGCGCTTATGTGTCAAAAAATTATTCACCTTTTAGAGTTGTTAAGAGCAGAATTTCACTGTCAAATCAACAGGTAGTAACCTATAAAGAATAATCATACATAGTGTAGGTCACACTTTATACAACAATTTGTATTTATATAATAATGGACGCACTCACAAACAGAGCTATAACCCCAGCTCTGGTGTGGATAATTTCTGGGTCCGTACAGGCGACCCACCCCTATTTGTGATGTAATTTGGAGGTCTGTAAAACAGTAAAGATACACCCAATTGCGCAGTATTGTTTGAAAATATTTCTAGACATATAATGCACTTATCCAAAGTGGGTACTCACAAGTGTGGAGTCAGGATATACTGACTCACTTTTGCAGCGTTGTGCAGATTTGGGACTGCACTCCCTGTTGGATATAACGATGCTGGGAACCAGGATCAGTAAAAACAAATAAATTTAATTATACAATATAATACATAAAATAAAATAGCTTCAATGAGCTGAAAAAAGCCGGGACGCGTTTCGCCACTACAAGCGTGGCTTCTTCAAGCCGGGTATAATTGATTGTATAAACATCAATTATACCCAATTATATAAATATAAATTTTTGTAAAAAGTGTGACCTACACTATGTATGATTATTCTTTCTAGGTTACTACCTGTTGATTTGACAGTGAAATTCTGCTCTTAACAACTCTAAAAGGTGAATATTTTTTTGACACATAAGCGCTACATTCTTAATTTGTTGTTACATAATAAGCAATCTGCCTCAGGTGGACTGAGAGTGACAGGAACAGCCACAGGTGAAGTCCAGCCCCCTATTGCTGCAGATAATGCAAGATTGGACATCAGCCTGTAATAGCTGAAGTGTGACTCAGAAGCAACACAGCAGTGGCAAAGCAGAAGGAGACCACAGTTCGAATCCCATTAGAGCTACCTGGGGGGTAGCCATGCCTGGCCTTCCGTATGACACGGTGCAAATTGTCACATGGAGTAATTGGGAAGAAGGTGGAGGTGTAGGGTTCCTGCTCTAACCTCACTGCTCATTCAAACCTCTAACCACCTACCCTTCCCCCTCTTTCACCTTATTGAAATTAATTTGATTTGCCTGTTCAACCCCATCTCTGCTAACATTGCCGTTATTTACCACCCCCCTCTGGTTCCCCTTTCCTGTCTTGACAACTTCCCTGTCTAGGCATCCTACATACTTTCCTCTGATATGCTATCCCTAGTTCTTGGGGACTTTAGCATTTCCATTAACCTACCCTTGACCTCAGTAGCCTCAAAACTTATTTTAGTTACTTCTTCCCTGGGGCTAACGTTCCCATACATGTAGCTGGAAATACCCTTGACCTATTTTTTTCAGATACATGCATAATCTCTAAGCTCTGTAACATTCGACTCCCTCTCTCAGATGAACACCACTTACATTTATTCTTAAGAGCCCCCTCATCCATCACTTTTAGCCTAACCTTGCTCAGTTTAGGAGTAACCTGAATTCTATTGTCCATTTTAAACTCTCACCCATCCCACTTTCTCCTGTCCATCATTAGCTCTATCCTCATTTAACACTACCCTCACTAAATGGCCTCCATACTAAATTACTCTTATGTACAAACATACTTTTCCTCTCTCATTAGCTCATGTTCCCGCAATCCCAGCCATCTCTTTGACACCTTTAATTCTCTTCTTTGCCCTCCAGTAGCCACCCCCCAAACTAACCTTACAGCCAGTAGCTTTGCATGCTACTTTGCAGACAAGATTACACTGTTAGGCAATAATTTTCCCCCATTTGCTCTCTCTTCCCAACTGCACTTTTGTGCCGCAGACTGTATGACAGGCTCTGGGGTTAAATAAAACAGCAATTAAGGATGATGAGACATGTAGATATTGAGGTGAGAAAGAGCAATTAAAAAAAAGCAGAGAAGAAAGCATTTGAGATTTATAGCTAGTGTCTAATTTCCAAGTTAACCTGACCAAAAGTGAATTTTCTCTGCATTGCCAGAACATATAATACCTAATATATTATAATACCTAAAAATTCCCCCAATATCACAGGATATGAAAACATGGCACTTGCCACACTTTAGCTGGCTTTGCAGAATAAACATATTAAAGATGACCATTTTACTTGGTTTCCTATATTTTGTTCTCCAATATCTCTTTCTACAAGGAAACAGTGGTTAGTTTTAGAACAGTAATATTTTGTAGTACCCCTTGTCATGTATTCACCCTCACCTTATGGCATTTGCGGTGGAAATTGCCTTCCTGCAATGATGGAGGTGCCGCTCAGCAGACCTGCGACAGTGTGCCTGACTTCTGCATCATGTCGGCGGATGCCGGCCTCTGCGGATCCACACCATATTGTAGCCCCACGTCCACCCACGCTAATGACGGCGTCGACGTACGTGTGATGTCACGCAAAAGACGCGCACACGCGTTTTGAGGTCAAAGGCCGGTTACCGCCAATCGGATCTGCATGAGGGTTATTTAAACAATTTTTTCCTTTTACTCATTGCCCTGTATCTGTTTATTTTGACAGGAGGTTTTCCCATCATACTCAGGAAGGCAATTTCCACCGCAAATGCCATAAGGTGAGGGTGAATACGTGACAAGGGGTACTACAAAATATTTTTGATCAAGCATAACATAGAATGTACACAACACGCAGGTCTGTGTCAATGAAGCATAAAACCATGGAACTCGAATGTTCCTTGAACATTTAAGTAGCTTGTGAGATACGCAGGTCTCTGTTGTTGTTGGGTTAGTTGCATACCAGATGGTTACTAGTTAGTGGGCAGTTGCAATTACTAACATCAATTACTAACATCAAAATAAACCAGTGTTTCAATAACAGTGTTTGTGTGAGGTCGTTACCCCAGTGCATTTGTCTTCATGGTGTCGGTATGTGTCTCTCCCATCATGTGGGTGGCACATTGTCCCAGTCACCAGTGGCTTCTATCTATAGGTTTGTCCCAATTAGGGGCTGCCTGCGCAGGGGCCTAGGGAGTTGGTGAGTATCTGAGGAGGAATGGGGGGGGGGGGGGGGGGGGAGGAGGGTAGTAAGGCAAGTAGAAGGAGAGTTTTGCTCCCAGTGGGTTTTGTTTTGCTCATATTAACGCGTCTCTCCATCTCTACTGGTGGTGTCAGAAGTGTTGTACTGCAATAGCGTTTTGAAGTCAGCAGTCTGTGGACAGAATCCACTGTTTAAAATCTCCTCCAACCTTCAAGCCATCCTATCCCCCAGCACAGCAGACCCTCTTCCATTTAGGTACGATCCATCAGGACTATACAGGTTGTACCCAAGCGCAAAATCAGCCCAGTGCTCTAAAAACTCAAAACCCTCTTTCCTGCACCAAGACTTCAGCCAAGACTTGAGTCTAGATATTCAGGTAAGTTTGGGGTCTCTCACTGCTTTGGAATATTAGGTTTTTCATAGCTCAGAGTTCTTCCATTCATTGGAACCACAATTTCATCGGTGGGGCTATGTCTTTCTTCCAGAATAAGGGCACCAGCCCTTTAGCGACATTCAAGATTCATATCATCAATGAGTTTTTGTATGTGGATGTGCGGGTTTTAGTGTGATGTAAGAGAATCGGTCCCTGTTTGAAAGGGGGTGGGTCATCTGAAAATCTTTGAATGGTGCTGTAGATCTTTTTCCAGAACAGTTTTATTTTGGAGCACTCCCACCATAGGTGAAGTAGGGTGCCCGCTTCTCTTCCACACCTCCAACAACTGTTATCTATGGTTATCATTACATGTAGGGACTGGGGAGTCCTGTACCAGTATGTTAGCAATTTATACGCAGTCTCTTGTGTCTTACTGGACACTGCACAGTGTAGTGTGTGGTCACAGATTTTATGCCACTGTTTTGGAGTTAATGTTTCCCCTATTGCCTCTTCCCATTTCCCCATATAGTGATGTGTTGGTGTATTCTGCTGTGTGAGGAGCATAATGTATAAAGTTGATATCCCATGTTCTAATGGGTCATTGTCTGTGCAGATCACCTCCAGTGAAGTGAAGCCTCTGGTCAGGAGACGTTTCTGTGGAAGAGAGGTGAGGAAGTCCGTCAGCTGTTTATATCTGAAACAGTGCATGAAGTTTGGGGTGTTCGTGTTGAGTAGGTCAGGGGTTTGATCTGTCCCTCTGTAAAATGGTGTCATGCTTGGGGCATGTCTGTGCCATATCATGTGCCTATTGAGCAGGGTCCTCTTCAACCTATTATTCCTGTAAGTTTTCTTGTAATTGTCTTATTTATTGTTACATCCCCCCCCTCTCAAAATATTGTAAAGCGCTACGGAATCTGTTGGCGCTATATAAATGGCAATAATAATAATAATAATAATAATCATCCTCTGAAATGTCTTTGGTTCTAGTCCTGGGGGAAAGGCCGGATTGTGAACCAGCGGGTACAAGGGTGCTGGGAATGATGATAGGGCCAAATTTGGGGCCTAAATGTGTGCCATATTATGATGGTTGCCTTAATGAGTGGGTGTCGGGCTACTAGTTTGGTACTGTGTGTTGGTTCCAGCCAGGGTATGACCATCATGGGCCTGCACACCTGTGTGGCTTCTATTTCTTTCCACAGTTTGCTTACACCCTGTTTGGCCATTCTACTATCCTTTGCAGGTGTGTGGCTTGCAGGTGTGTGGCTTGATATTTAGAGATGTCCCGAACAGTTCGCCAGGAACTGTTCGCCGGCGAACATAGCTATTCGTCATGGAGGTGGGAGGGTCTGGGAGGGAGGGTCTGCTGCTGATTGGCTGGAATGTGTCTGCTGACTGTGAGGTACAGGGTCAAAGTTTACTCAATGATGACAAATAGGGGGCGGACCGAACATCGCATATGTTCGCCCGCCGCGCAACCGCGAACAAGCTATGTTCGCCGGCGAACAGTTCCCGGCGAACTGTTCGGGACATCTCTATTGATAGTACAGCTTAAAGTCTGGGAGAGCCAGGCCTCCCTCCGACTTCGGCAGTGTGAGGATGTTGTTTTGTATGCGGGCTTTGGTATTGCTCCAAATGAACCTCAGGATCAGCGTGAGCAATGTGACAAAAAAATTGTGGGGGATTGTGACCGGTA
Source organism: Pelobates fuscus (assembly GCF_036172605.1). Taxonomy (NCBI): domain Eukaryota; kingdom Metazoa; phylum Chordata; class Amphibia; order Anura; family Pelobatidae; genus Pelobates; species Pelobates fuscus. The sequence continues at coordinate 411,658,722 of NC_086319.1, read as the reverse complement.
TAGTTTGAAACAGGTATAGGTTGCTCCAAATGAACCTTAGGATCAGCGTGAGCAATGTGACAAAAAAATTGGGGGGATTGTGACCGGTATAGTTTGAAACAGGTAGGAGGTTCATTTTGACTATCCCCACCCTGCTGAACCAAGAGAGGTGCGGCCGTGACCATTTCTCCAGATCCTCCCCCAGCCGCGCTAAGAGAGGTTCGAAGTTGGCCTGGTATAGCTGGGTGCATTCCCTTGTGACCCAGATCCCTAGGTATTTCAAGGCTTAGTCCATCCATTTGAAAGCAAAGACGCATTGAATATGTATGACCTGTTCTTTTGGAAAGGACACGTTAAGTATTGTAGATTTTGAGTAATTAATTTTGAAATTTGATAGCGAGCCATATGTGTCAAATTCTGTCATATGTCTAAAAGAGTAGTCCGGGTTTGTCTCGAAAAATAAGAGGTCAGGTCATTCGCATAGGCCGCCACGGTGTGGACCATTTTGCCTACTCTCATCCCCTGTATGTTTGGGTTCTGTCTAATCGCTTGGAAGAAGGGTTCAAGGTCAAGGGCGAAGAGCAGGGGAGACAGCGGGCAGCCCTGTCGAGTGCCGTTACAGATCGGGAAGGAGTCTGTGAGTGCTCTGTTAACACAAAGTCTGGCTGTGGGGCAGGAGTACAGGGATTTGATCCAGTTCATGATATACTGGCCCATCCCTATATTTTGCAAGACAGCAAACAAGTAGTCCCAGTTTACTCTGTCGAAGGCCTTCTCTGCGTCCGTAGACAGCAGGAGGAGGCCCTCTGTGGTCAAGGTAGAGTGGTGTAGGACCACCAGGGCTCATATAGTATTGTCCCTTGCCTCTCTCCTTGGAATGAATCCCTCATGGTTTCCGTGTATGAGACCTGGTAGGTGCTGTTGGAGTCTCATGGACAGTATTTTGGTAAATAATTTCAGGTCACAGTTTAATAGTGAGATGGGCCTGTAGTTGGCACACCATTCTGCATCTCTGCCCTCTTTTGTGATGAATGAAATGTCGGCTGCCAGGGTCTGTTGTGTCATGGTGCTTCCCTCCCTGAGAGAGTTATATGCTTTCAAAAATCGTGGTGTGAGTATGTCTGTGTATTTTTTATAGTAGCCCACAGACCATCTGGCCCTGGGCATTTCCCTGTCTTGCGTGTTTCAAGGCTAAGGCTAGTTCTTCTGCCATGAGGGGCTCTTCTAACTCTTGCCACTGCAGGGAGGCGTTTAACTAAGTGTCGGTCTAGGTATTCCTTAATGTCCGTCTCGTGTCTGCTTCTGGCTGGGGTTGCAGGTTGTGTGGATAATAAGTATAGGTCAGCGTACTATCCATGAACGATACAGGCTATGTCTGTGGGCAAGTGTTTCAGTCGGTTGTGTTTGTCTCAGATTTTGGGTATGTATGTGTTCGCTCACCTTTTGGCAGTCATTTGGGCTAATAAGGACCCACATTTGTCTGCGTTAAGAAAGAAGAATGTTTTCGTTTGCGTGACTATTTTCTGGTCGGAGTGATTGAATAGTGTTGAGAGTTCTCTACTTAGGGTCGTCAGTTTGTGCCAGTCATCCGGTCGCCCAGTCTGTTTGTGGGTTCCCTGAACTTGTTGAATTTCCTGTAAAAGGTGAGTTAAGCATACCTTCCATTCTCTTTTAATCATGGAGCCCTTTGCTATAAGTGCCCCTCTTATGAACATTTGTGGGCCTCCCAGAGGTACAGCGGTGTAGTTTCTTCTATATTATTTTATTCAAAATATGTTGTGTGGGAGGTACGAATCTCTTGGAGAGTCAGCGGATTCATCAGGAGGGATTCATTGAGTCTCCAGTTCACAGTTGTGGGCCTATACAGTGGGGATGACAGGGTCATCATTAGTGGGGCATGGTTGGACCATGTTGTGGTAGCTATGCGGATGGGACTTTCCTGATTTCTGGTATCCTTGACTTTTGGCATTCCCTCATCGTTGTTTCTCCTTCTGTATCCCTGACCTCGGCAAGTATTCTGAATATTCTTTGATATGTTAAGTCCGGCCATTCTAAGGTTCGGTTAAACTTTATCCTTAGTCCTAGGTGTGATATAATTCTGCGTGCTGGATCAACTAGTAATCCTGACACCCCTAAAGACAGTCCCTTGGGAAGAAAGGACATCAGTTATTGAGCCATAGTTCCCACTCTACCATCACTCGCACACTTTCCATTTTACAGTCAGCTGAAGCCTTATGCTATAATTTGGCACTTATATTTAGCTAACCAACATCTGTGTAGTGGTTGTTTTTAGTTATTAAGTAATTATTTTAATATTTGCTTATTTTTACTTCAAATATATGGTTTATAAATTGTCTCTTTTTTAAATGCTACAAACTGGATGTGTGGGAAAGATTTGTTCTTGTCAGTGTGGAAGGACTGAGTGCTGATTTTGTTCCCTTTCATTCTGGATAAAAAATTTAAAATCAATCTTTCTAAAAAGTTCTATCACTTCCTATTTTTTGTTAATCCAGATATTTAATATTCAATTTTTGGCAACTCAGAATTGGCAATGCAAAATGTCTATGTTGTAGCCAGTTGGCCATGCAGTAACCATTGTAGAATCTTCTTGCATTTTTGCACATTCACAAGCAGCCTTTTTCCTGCTTTTCTGGCTGTCTGAATTGCTCTCCAAAATATTTTTTGGGGCCACCGATAATGAATATTTAGCCAAAATAAATAGCAGCATGACCTAAATTATGATGACCTGATTTGTTTGTTTCAGAAGACCCTGCACAAGTCAATGAGGCATACCCAAATGTTCTCACAAAAAAGCTTACCGTATATACTCGAGTATAAGCCGACCCGAATATAAGCCGAGGCCCCTAATTTTACCCCAAAAAACTGGGAAAACTTATTGACTCGAGTATAAGACTATGGTGGGAAATGCAGCAGCTACTGGTAAATTTCTAAATAAAATTAGATCCTTAAAAAATTATATTAATTGAATATTTATTTACAGTGTGTGTGTATGAGAATGCAGAGTGTGTGTATGAGAATGCAGAGTGTGTGTATGAGAATGCAGTGTGTGTATGAGAATGCAGTGTGTGTATGAGTGCAGTGTGTGTATGAGTGCAGTGTGTGTATGAGTGCAGTGTGTGTATGAGAATGCTGTGTGTATGAGTGCAGTGTGTGTGTATGAGAATGCTGTATATGAGTGCAGTGTGTGTGTATGAGAATGCTGTGTATGAGTGCAGTGTGTGTGTGTATGAGTTCAGTGTGTGTGTATGAATACAGTGTGTATGAGAATGATGTGTGTATGAGTGCAGTGTGTGTGTATGAGTGCAGTGTGTGTGTATGAATGCAGTGTGTGTGTATGAATGCAGTGTGTGTGTATGAGTGCAGTGTGTGTGTGTGTATGAGTGCAGTGTGTGTGTGTATGAATGCAGTGTGTGTGTATGAATGCTGTGTGTGTGTATGAATGTTGTGTGTATGAGTGCAGTGTGTGTGTATGAGAATGATGTGTGTGTGTATGAGTGCAGTGTGTGTGTGTATGAATGTAGTGTGTGCATGAATGCAGTGTGTGTGAGTGCAGTGTGTGTGTATGAGAATGCTGTGTGTATGAGTGCAGTGTGTGTGTGTGTGTATGAATGCAGTGTGTGTGTATGAGTGCAGTGTGTGTGTATGAGTGCAGTGTGTGTGTATGAGTGCAGTGTGTGTGTATGAATGCTGTGTGTGTGTATGAATGCTGTGTATGAGAATGCTGTGTGTGTGTATGAATGCAGTGTGTGTGCATGAATGCAGTGTGTGTGTATGAGTGCAGTGTGTGTGTGTGAATGCAGTGTGTGTATGTGTGTGTGTAATGCAGAGTGTGATGCAAAGCCTTGGTGGGGGGTGGGCATTTTTATTTTTTAATTATTATTTTAATATTTTTTTAGTTTCATTACATTTTTTTTATTATTATTATTTTATTTTATTATTATTATTTATTTAATTATTATTATTATTATTTATTTTTATTATTATTATTAATATATATATGCATTTTTTCGTCCCCCCTCCCTGCTTGCTAGCTGGCCAGGTAGGGGGGCTCTCCTTCCCTGGTGGTCCAGTGGATGGGCACTGTGTAGGAGGGGGCTGTGGGGGCTGCAGAGAGATGTTACTTACCTTTCCTGCAGCTCCTGTCAGCTCCCTCCTCCTCCGCCGGTCCGTTCAGCACCTCGGTCAGCTCCCAGTGTAAATCTTGCGAGAGCCGCGGCTCTCGCGAGATTTACACTGTGAGCTGACAGAAGAGCTGAACGGACCGGCGGAGGAGGAGAGAGCTGACAGGAGCTGCAGGAAAGGTAAGTAACATCTCTTTGCAGCCCCCACAGCCCCCATTATCTGTATTATGGCAATGCAAATTGCCATAATACAGACTCTGACTCGAGTATAAGCCGAGTTGGGGTTTTTCAGCACAAAAAATGTGCTGAAAAACTCGGCTTATACTCGAGTATATACGGTAATTCTTAAATATGTTTGAGAAACATAATCTGAGTACATGCAGGTTTATATTTTTGTACTACCATAAGAATAAAATGTTTGCATCCTATGATCATAAAATTGTTAATTAGATACGATGTTTTCGAAAGCACCACTTGGAGCAGCTTGTGTTTGTTGAAACCCCTTTTTCTATAGAGATCTAATTATTTGTATCCCTTATGGGAGCCTCACTGCATTCTTAAAAGGTTTAGTAAGTGTATATATTGTATATAATAAACGGGTCCTTAAGCCTAAATAATCATAAGCCTACACGTCAAGGAATTTACGTTTAGATTGTATGATTGATGATACCACTGGATAAAGCTGAGCATCCATTGAGTCCATTGTTGACGGATACCATATGTTTGATCCAAACTTCTTTCAAGAGAAGACAGTAACAGAGACCAAACATTAAAAAGCAACATCTGTATTTACTGAGGTGGCTATTAGTTTCTGAGGTTGGTTTTAGATTTGAACTGTATGCTTGCATTTTTGGCTGTACAACAAATCCAACTGATAATATTTGGAACTCACATTTCTGTTCCACCTCACAGATGCAATCCATTGCGTTTCATTTTTATCAAGATTTGTAAGACTATGTATGCTACTCGTATATGACACTACATTAAATTACTAACAACACTGATTTAGGGATATCGGATAGTGATGATATCACAAATGAAGTAAAAGCATGATGTTATACATTTTCTAGGGCTGGACAAAACAATGTGTATGTAAAATAATAAACTAAACATGTTATACTTATACAAGATAAGGTCAGGTGAAAAAAGCTATTGCAAGTGACAAAGAGGCAATGAGTGCAGAATGATTGTAATAAGCTAGTAAAGAGAAGAAGAATAGAAAAGGAAATGTACACATTTCTAGAAAGATGGCTTTAGGTGGCAGTAAATTATTTTTTTAGTTGGACTGAGCAGATGTTCTGCAGTAGGATAGTGGACAAGTGCTAAGAGTTCAAGAGCAGATTAACTATAGGCAGCAGACACTAGGTTTAGGGACCTTTCTTTAATCCAGGAAAATTACGACAAAGGATATAGAAACATGTTGCAGCAAGTCAAAGCAGTAAGGTAAACCAAAATAAACTACATACATTTATATTGTATTGTATATATATATATATATATATATATATATATATTATTTTTATTTTTTTTTATTTTTTTTGGTATACACGATCATATCCTAAGGTGGGGATTGTACCACCTCATACCTGAAGTTTTGAGCCGTAATGAAAGCTCTTCACTTGTGAATGTGTTTTGTGTTCTTATTGGCACTTTGTGCACCTCGTAGTTGCAATATTACACTATTGAATTTTACTTTTTGTCATTGCTTATTTCACTATGATTCATATCTATTCCTATATCCACCAGTGGGGATTTCACCACAGCATGATGTCATTACCAGAGTTTGTATGAAAGTGAGTGGGCACAACTATCAGTATCAACTCTCTCTTTTTTTTCTCTTTTTTTCCATATGCACCCAATGAGGACAAATCAAACTACATGAGTTAATAAATGAGTGTACTAACATCTAACAGAATAAGGTTCAAGGCTTTCAAACCCAGACAATTAGAAGAAAATGTGGAGTATATCTTTTTATATATTTTTTTATTAATGTTGTTTGTTTTGTTTTATCTTACTGCTTTGACTTGCTGCAACCTGTTTCTGTATCAGATGTTCCATAGTGTAGAAACATTTGAGAATACAACATACTGGTCTGCTGGTCTCTTAGATGAAAGTCTTGGTTTTTAAAGTAATACATATTGAAAGGCATTATTAGGGACTGAAGGAAATTATGGCATTTCAACCTCCTTTCTTCATTGTATGCAATGAATCTGTTTTAGAAAGATTAGAGTTTTTACCATTTTTTCATTTGTATTTTGTTTCTGTTTTTACGGGATATATATGTGTATCCACCATTGTGTGTTTTGGAAATCAATTCTACCATTTCCTGTTATTTTAGTGACACATTTCCGATCTGGCTTTTTGATTTTTGGGATAAACATTATTTCTGGAGTTTTAATTCCTAGACTTCGGAGGCAGAAGGTATTTATAGTACCAGCAACAGAGGGAACGTTGCATACTTTACAAAATAAGATAAGTAATAGAGTCATATAATCATAGAAACCAATTAGCAAGTTGACTTTACTGTCTATGTTTGAATGTGTGAGAGTTTTTGGGCTGTCCTAATGTAGCCCATCAAACAGTTATTGTGTAGAAATACATATTTTTAATTATTCACACATGTTGTTGTAACAACAATCCTAATGAAAATGTCATCCTCACTTTTGTTTCTAAAATACTTCATATAATGTTTTTACAGTCACCCATTTAATTTCTGTTATGGCCCCAATAACTCCACTTCTTGTACTTCCAATACACTGCAGGGGGTATAGAAATGGTTTTCTTACTGAAAATTTTTGAAGATTTAAAACAAATTGAAAATCCATAAATGCATGAGTTATGTAGAAGATTAATGTATATAGCACAATGTTAAATAAGGGCTTCTTAAAATATATTAATGGTAAGGGACACTCGTAAATCAATATAGCTTTAATTAATGTAATAGATTGTGATATCATTAAATGATGTAGTTTGTTTCATGTTTAAATTTGTATAGCTGTTACTGCACCAAAAGCCTTGCTCCATCGCAATGCCCCCTAATGCACTGACAATCACCACACCATATCTATCCTGCTTTCAGTGAGACAGTCCATATTTTGTTCATGAGTTTGAACCAGGGACACAAGGCAACCTCCCCCAGACAGCAAAGCATGTCATTAGACATTAAAAAACGAAAGAAAAAAAGTCACCTGCTCTCTTTCCCAAATCCCTATGTATATTAAACAAATAGAGGTTATTCAGTTACTCCAATGGCCATAAGAGGGAAATGCCCACCTGCCATGTCAAGGTAAACCTCTAAGGTGGGTCCTACACTAACCATTCACCTTGCTTCCTTGAGCTTCTGATAAATATATATCTAATGAGACAGAGAGTGGTATGTTTTATATACATCCCTACGTGCTTATTAACCATTAATAGGCATTGTAACATAGCTGTGTGATACAAAAGTGAATACAAATAAAAAAAAAACAAGTCCTGCACTCAAACTCCCACTACTCTAGGGCATATAAAAAATACCCCTTTCTGTCGCATTAGAGATATCTTTGACAGAAGCTCAAGGAAGCAAGATGAATGGTTAGTGTAGGACCCACCTAAGAAGTTTACCTTGACGTGGCAGGTGGGCATTTCCCTCTAATGGCCATTGGAGTAACTAAAAAAAACTCCATTTGTTTAAAGATGAGTATTGATTTGGGAAAGAGTGCAGGTAACTTTTTTTTTTGGTACTGTATGTATTGGGACTGATGTGTACTATGGTCGCTGCTGCCACCCAAGACTAGTGGGATTTTGAGCACAGGACTTGTTTTTTTTTATTATTTGTATTCACGTCTTTAGACATGCTTGCACTGTGTGGTAGGCACTGTGGTGGAACAGCTGCCTGTTCGTGGGTTTCCCTTCTCTTTTACCTGTGTTTCCTCTGTATTTTCAATCCTTGTCCCCACTTACTGTTCGGGAGTGCTTCCCTAAAGGGAATTCGTTTGTCTCCTGAATGGGGCCCACCTGCAACATAAGTGTCAAAACCGCAAGGTAAACAATTAATGAATGCTTCACTGGGTGGCCGCCATTCGTACAGCCGAATGCCTCCAGGACTGAGTGTCGTCCAGTTTCTGGGGGGGTTGAAAATGTGTCTCATTATTGTCTCCTTATTAGCAGAGGTAACCAGCCGGGTTGCCCTGGGTCCGTAACAGGCACAATGACCATCAAGACAATATTTGAGCAATGCTTTCTGGATATTCTGCTGTGCTCGATTCCAGCCAGAAAGCAGCAAGGAGTTGCCAGTGCTGCATATTATGTCACTGGCAATGATCTCGTCAGGAAGAGCCTTCCTATCCTGATCCTTTACAACTCTATGTTTGACTGCAGACACTCAGAGAAACTACAGGCAAACAAGCCTTCACACCCTAATTGGAGGCTTCTTATTAAAGACCCTTTGGCTGAAGACACAAGATGAAGTGCTTTATGTGTCTGCAATGTTCTAGTTTTGCAAGCATTTTTACAAAATGTTAAAAAAAATCTATATGCATATTTAGCCAGCCAGACAATTTCACATACTTATAATAGGGAGTTTGGGATTGTTTATTCCAAACGCATACTTAATATATATGTTTTATATTTTTATATTAACCAATTATATTTTTGTTTTCTTAAAGAGTATTTAGTATACATTTTTTATTAGTGTTTTTGTATTTTGCATTTGTTTATATATGATATATTTTATTATATTTTTACATTTCTCTTTTTATTAATTCATTTTATAATTAATATTTGTATTTGTATTCTTATTTGTTGTTATTTTTTAATTAATTAATGTTTATGAATTATTATATGTATCTATTTATGTTGGCTTTATATATTATTATTTTTATTATTGCTTTTTAAGTATTTTTTATATTTTTATATATCTTTTGCTTATATCTTAGGGTTCTGTTTTTTTTTTTTTTGTTTTTTAGCCTTTTGAATATTAGCATTCCTACACATCCCCAAGTTATGTATTTCCATTACCCTGGATGTTTATGTACATATGAAGTCCTTCAGGTATTGCCCGTTTCTTATAAGGAAAGGGTCCGTACAGTGCTTGCACTTCTGTCTGCATGTGGAGAGGAGCTTGCTAGTGGGTACTGGATGACAGACACACGTGTTGGGTGTACCACCTTTCCTGGAATTGTGGGCCTTGTGTGTCGTTGCGTCACTAAGGGCCACGTGATCAATTTCTCGTTTCATATGACAGGCCTGAAGAGGTAAGCCAATTTGATAAGAGAAGTCATGTGATCTCAGTTTTCAATTAGTGCTTTGGCCATATGATAATGCAAGGAACTAAGGGTCACTGGACAAGTATAAAAGTAGAGTTCAATGTGATGGGAATAGAAATGCAGCTCACGACTGCAGATTGGCTAAATATCAGTACTCTCCACCAATGGAATACTCTGACTGGTTCTTATTTGGGTTTGATTCTTTATCTAACATGGATAGCTTTACCAGGATACAAGAAAAATACAAGTTAGCTCAGGACGAAACACGTAGAGCGTGAAGGATTTAGTGAGTAGTCCCCGTTTTGTCTGGGGATGTTGTAATACATGATAATTAGATTTTTATGGAAGTTACCAATAATAAAATTATTTTTTATCTGTTTACATTGGCATCCTGAGCTATTACATTTGTTTACTTCTAGCACTTTGTCACTTTGAAGTTCTCTTTCTCTCTCTCTCTATATATATATATATATATATATAAATATAATATGTGGTCAGGGAAACTATAATATTAACTACATTCGGTTGTGGTGTGCCAAAACCGATATTCGGGCAGGCCTGTAAATAAAAAGGTCAAAAAGGAGACTTTCACCATGCCACCTTAATATATATGTAATCGTATATTACAATTATGAAGACATGACGTTTCTTTAACATTCAGCTAACTCTTTGAATGTTTGCCAGTTGGGGTATGTAATGGTTGTATGCAGACGATTCCCATTGTCCCAGTCTTTGAGGATGTGTCCTGGTTCGTTTTGACCAGAGGCTGTTGTTGTTGCCCCTATATGAAAAGAATGGCCCGTGAAGGCTGACTGGTCGCCACCTATTATTTTGTAAGTAGAGTGCTTACGTAAAAGACGATTATTAATATTGTCAGTGGGTTAACGCGGAAGCTCGGTAGGGTTGCACTTTGTCCTGACCTATCACGTTCAGGTGAAAAATGGTCGAGTAATTTACTGCGTATTGTATGTTACCTGTGGGGAACACTTGTATGTCAACAGGCGGCTCAGTTGGATTTGTTTTAGATTGGTGTAGTGTCCAAACGTATTGGTTCTCTACTCGTTTACGTCGGCTATTTGTTGCTATGTTGTTAGTATCATTTGCCCTCTCTACTGTGAATTCACTAGGCCATGAAACCCGCAGAAGGCCAAAATATAGTGATTCTAATAGTATTATTTGTTTCTGCTTCGAACGGTTGCGTATCCCCTATGTCGGATAATGATCTGAACTTATACCGTCTATTGGTTGTTGTTTCATGGGTTTGTGACTTACTAGTCGTAGGATGCATCTACGACTACGGATGTTTTATTGCATTTGGTGATGTTAAGGTACGGTGACTGGGGGATGTGTTTAGAATGTGGTGTTGTATGTCTGTTAGATATAGTTTTATTGTATTGTGTGTCACTATAATTATTTATGGGGGGCAAAAAGTGATTAATGCCACCGTAGTATCTAATGTTTATGGGTTTTTTGATTTGGTATTTGGTAAGGAATTTGTGGAAGATGATGAGAGCTGGATTATATGAGTGCTTGGTGATAGCTGAAAGCGCCATTTATGCTAGTATTGTCCTGTGCACCATGAGTACTGCTAGTCCAGGATGAGTTTCTGGAATAGTGGTGGTTTGTTGGGAATTTACTGCCTGTAGGATTTAATTGGATACCCTGTAAGTTAGTACGAGAGGGTGCGTCAGCTGTTGTTTTATGATTGTCTGGCTGTAGCCGTAGGTATTGTTGAAAGATGGCTAAGTTAATGTCTCTAAGAGAGAACAAGTGAGGTATTTCTGTACAAATGAAATGGTCGTCATGAGAGAAGTTGACTCCCCTTAGACGGAGAACATAGGGAAAGAACGTAGATGAGCATGAACACGTACACTGATTGAAATGGTTGAATGTCTACGTAGGGTGGACCATGCGTGGGTCAAGTATACAGAGCTAAGTCTCTTGACATCCCGAAAATGAGGGGATATTGCATGAGGGGATAGGCATGATAAGGCTGAGTAAAACCTGATTGCTTGAACCTACCTGGTTGAGATAAGCGTAGATGTCATGAGGACCTACTTAACTGTAACAAGGGTAGTACAGAATGGCGAGACTAGGTGATAGTGAACTATAGGTGACCTCTAAATGTCCTAATTGGAATACCTTATAAAAGCAGGTGGAGTACCTTGTACGTTGAAAAAGTGTATTCTGCCAAATACTTGCCCCATACGGTGCTTAAGGAAAATTGTAGAAAAGTCTGAGTGTCAAAAATATGTTTGGGGTAAGTAACGTTGCCGACTTGGGTAATACTGTTGAAAAAGGAAGATCAGTATAAATTACTAGAATCAACCAGATGTCACACATACATTGAAAAGCATGTGACACAAGATGAAAACCAATACAACCCTATTTCGTACCTAAAATTCTAATATTGATTAAACTGTAGATTGTATGTGAACTGTGTGCCTGTAACAAGACCGTATTGTTGGCAGGTAATTGCCAGATGCGTAGGCCCGTATTGGCCTAACCTGAATTTGGATATCCCGGAGGCCAATAAGTGAGTAGTGATATTAGAGAAGACAGAAAATTACTACTGATGGTTTCAGCAGTATAGCAAATCTGTTAGACAACACAACATATTGACTGGCATAAATTCCTTAGTGATAAAAACACTGAGGATAAGTGGAAACTATTCAAACAAATATTAGAAATGGACATTTCTCAGTATGTACCATTGGGTAATAAATATAAAAGAAACACATTAAAACCAATGTGGCTTAGTAGAGAAGTAAAACAAGAGATTACAAATAAGAAAAGGGCATTTAAAGCATTTAAATCGGACAAATCAGAGGCATCCTATATAAGATAGAAGGAAGCCAATAATGCTTGCAAAAAGGCAATTAAAGTGGCTAAACTAGAAAATAAGAAATTGATAGCTAAAGAATGCAAAACCACCCCCAAAACGTTTTTCAAGTACATCAATTCTAAAAAAACAAAAAAAATGAAAGTTTAGGTACACTGGAAACAGAGATGGGTTTGTTAGCTAATGAATACCAGGAAAAGGCAGAAATTTTAAATAACTATTTTTCTTCACTATATATTAATGAGGATCCTATGGGAAGAGATATGCAAATGATTTCTGCAAAAAACTTGCAGATAACTTGTGATTGGATAACTTGAGACAAAGTGCTACAGCTATTAAAGAAAATTAATGTAAATAAAGCTCCGGGGCCTGACGGTATTCACGCACGAGTACTTAAGGAGCTAAGTGGGGAAATAAGTGAACCTCTGTATTTAATTTTTCAAGATTCTTTTGTTTCAGGTATTGTACCGGAGGATTGGAGGAAGGCAGATGTTGTTCCTATATTTAAAAAGGGTTCAAAATCCTTGCCTGGAAATTATAGACCAGTGAGCTTAACTTCTGTGACTTGGAAAATATTTGAAGGGCTATTAATAGGTCATGTCAAACTAACCTAATTGCATTCTACAAAGAAATAAGTAGAAGTATAGATCAAGGTGTTGCAGTGGATGTGATCTACTTGGATTTTGCCTTGGAATTTGATACGGTTCCTCACAATAGGTTAGTCTTCAAACTAAAAGAAATTGGTCTAGATGAATATTCTTGGGTAGAACATTTGCTTAAGGATAGAGTACAGCAAGTTGTCATAAATGGTAAATTTTCAAGCTGGACAAATGTGGTAAGTGGTGTCCCTCAGGGTTCTGTTTTGGGACCGCTTCTATTTAACATATTTATAAATGATCTTGAAATGGGCATTGAAAGCCATGTATCAGTGTTTGCAGATGACACAAAACGTTGTAAAGTAGTAAAATGTGAGCAGGATATTGCTATGCTGCAGAGGGATTTGGATAGATTGGTGGACTGGGCACTAAAATGGCAGATGAAATTTAATGTAGAGAAATGCAAAGTTATGCACTTTGGGGTTAAGAATGCACAAGCAATTTACACCCTAAATGGTAGTGAACTAGGGATAACCACACACGAGAAGGATTTGGGAATTGTTATAGAAACAAATTAGGCAGCAATATGTAATGTCAATCTGCAGTTGCTAAGGCCAGTAAGATTTTGTCATGTATAAATAGTGGCATAAATTCTTGGGAAGAAAATATAATTTTGCCTCTTTATAAATCGCTGATAAGACCACACCTTGAATATGCTGTGCAATTGTGGGCACCTTTTCTACAGAAGGATATCTTGGCACAAGAAAAAGTGCAGAGACAAGTTACAAAATTGATAAAAGGAATGGAGAATTTTTGTTACAAAGAAAGGTTAAAAAACTTAAATCTGTTTTAGTTTGGAAAAAAGGCGCCTGAGAGGGGATATGATGACATTATGCAAATATATTTGGGGCTAGTACAAACCTTTATCTGGAAATCTATTCATAAACAGGGCTATACATAGGATACGAGGTCACATATTTAGGCTGGAAGAAAGGAGATTTCATCTAAGGCAAAGAAAAGGTTTTTTTTACAGTAAGAGCAATAAGCATATGGAATTCTCTGCCTGAAGAGGTGGTTTTGTCAGAGTCTATACAGATGTTTAAACTGGATAAATACTTGCAAACACATAACATACAGGGATATAATTTCTAATTAGTGGGGTAATAGCTGCTTGATCCAAGGAGACATCTGAGTGCTTTTTTGGGGTCAAGAAGGAATTTTTTCCTAGTTTGTTGCAAAATTTTGGATCAACAGCAAAAACATATGCGAGGAAGGCTGAACTTGATGGATGCAAGTCTCTTTTCAGCTATGTAACTATGCAACTATGTAATATGTAACACACCTGAAATAAATTCAGATAACAGGGCACCACAGTCACTTAAGATACCAATGAAACCTCCAAACAGACAAGGGGAAAGTAATCAGTAAAAAGTTTGAACGCCAAATTTATTAGAAATTACAATAAAAACCACATAAGGACAATGGCACAAAATGTGCAAAATAAGCAGAAAATAACCACTTGGGGATAGCAGCTTAAAATAACATGCCGTTACAGTAAAGTGCATATGCAATCACTCAAAGTGCAGGGTGCTGGAGAAACAAAATACAACACCTAACTCCCACTGCTCTTAGGCAGGGTAAAATCAAATGCACAATAGTAAAAACACTGTGAACCAAACAAGCATGTAAAGGAAGACTGCTAATACCAATATTCAGGGTTCCTGCTGGGGCTCAACGCGTTTCGTCTAGGCGACTTCCTCAGGAGAGCCTTGCGAGTGTCAGATGTGCAGAGGCAAGTCCCTGGTAATGATAAGGATTTCAATTGTACTCAGTGGTCATAATGACGGCAGAGTAAAGTTTTAACATGATATGAGACAAGTGGTAAACTCTAGTTTACCGTATCTTTTAGCAGACAGGCTAAAGGCTTAACCTGAATCACATTTACAGTGATTAACGTAGTCGTGTTTGATTGGTAACCAATGTATATGAAACGTACCTAATGTGAGTTACCTGGCCTGATGTTTGAGACATGGTATTACTGTGACTGAACGATGAACGGTGTTATAACCTGAATTGATACTGAAATTAATTAAAGGGTATGCCTGGATGGATAACCTGGAAGATACAATATTTAAGAGCTGGTATTAATCCATGCATGATGTAATTAGCACTGGATGTACTGTAATCCCACCTCAAGGGTCACCAAAGTAGTGAATAGTAAAACCAACTTAAATGAATTGTGAGTGGCCTAGCGGAGTAATTGTAAAAGCTGGAAAGCAGATAGTACTACATAGACGTAAACGTATATATGGTCCTATCATAGGTCCGCTGCGATGCTTAAATAAGCCGGATGTGTTAACATAACAGGCGGAGTGAGGCCTTAATATACGTGTTTAACGAAAAGTACAACCATAAGGAATGATTTTCCTGGGTATTAAAATTAGGTTTAGCTTAATTTAGAATCTTTAGGCATGCTCATGTTATGTAAATTATGTTTTGTATCTGGTAGGTTGTATATTTGAGGTTTATATATCGCATATATGGGTCGACTCTAGCGTATCCATCTGAGCTGATGCCGTAGACCGGTAGTAGTTTTGACTGTAATTAAACCGTATTTATGACATGTCGAGTCTCTTTGCTGGGAAGCCTATTACCCTTATGCTGATGTTAACCCCTAGGACGTCCTTATTGATACTTGGAGCTAGGACTGTGTTTTAGTACGTATTTTTAGTCAACTGTCCAGATTAGGACTTGACCTTTCCCTCCCTCCTCCCCCTAATTGCCGCCCAAGCTTTGACGTACCGTGTACCTAAGAGAATAGAAGGTGACTAGTTGATGAGTGGTAGGTATTGAACAGTATACTGTAAGTACTATAAGGACAATGCAAGTGTATATTTTGGTATGCTCCAAACCATTTTGGCTTATTGATCATTGCATTCCCGCCAATTTGTATTCCCGCCGATTAGGGTTGTTTGGCCCTGTCTATGTGACCAGAGCCAAACCGACGTATAACTTAAGCGTAATGCTAAACATGATACATGATTTGGTCGGAATATGTATTTAGCCATTTCATAGGGGACCGTGTTGGTACTTAATTCTATCACTATAGTGCATAACAATTTTTATCTTTTAGTGTAGTTCATGTTTTTTTCCCAGTAGATGGCGGTATAGGTGTGCCCGTGCGTGTGAAGGTTACGATGTTGCTATGAGCCAAACGGAACTCCTGAATTTCTATCCGTGTGATAGCAGCCATGCTCAGTATTTTTATGAAAATTACTGTATGTGAGTGTATTACGGATTTGGTTCATGTACCCGCATGCGAGCTTCAACGGCTTGTGAGAAAATATTGCAAATGTAATTTAAGTACCCATATGCCATACCCAATCGGTGGTTTTGGCGCGTTCGTATTTACTCACGATTACCGGGTGCTTGGATGTTAACTCAGAAGTTCCGGAGGATGCCCTGGAAGCTTTGTGGCTTTAGCGTGCTGGGCCATTGCTGGAGTTTCTGCTCCGTTGTGCGTGGGCCTGCCAGAAAGCCTGTGTGGTGTGCTGGCTATCGCTGGGCCTAGGAGTGCCACCCAAAGGGAATTTCCATTGGCGGTGCCGGGACCGGCGGTGAGCGGGATCGGTCGCAGCAGGTGCCGGTGCTTCAATGTCTGGGGGTGCCTAGGTGGTAACTTGGCTGTAACTTTTTGGTGGAAAAACAGAACCGGAAGTGGCCACTCGACGTTGGCCCAGTGTGGAGGTATGTTTGAGTCTATATAGGCCGGAACATCCCCTCCCACAACTCCAAGCTCCGCCTTCCCGTATATACAAAAAGGGGATCCTGAATGAGCTACCTGCAAAGGTACTTACTTTTGTGAGTGGTATTAACCCCTTGATTTTATACCAGTTGTGGTTACTCTTTTATGCTATGTATACTATTATGTTCCTTTAGGTAGCTGCATCTCCATTTATTCTATTTTATTAAATCAATTACAGGACTTTGGGGATAAGCTTTCTTTATTTGTATTGCTAATTTTAAGAACTATATTTAAAAGATCCTTTGCATTTTTAGGTTGTTTCACTTTAGATAAAGAAAACTATATATTGTTTTCAAAAGTAACACATCATTCAGTATAAACTAAACTAGTCTGTATTGCAGATAACGCATAGATAAAGAATATAAAAAAAAAATAAACTGGCAGTGCCTTTATATATTTCTGGGCTGGCATGCTCTTTAAACGCTTCTTATTCCTTTTATTTGTAGGAGCTGTTCATGGGGAACCATACAACAGTAATAGAATTTCTGCTTTTGGGATTTCGAAATCTACACTACTTCCAAATCCCCTTCTTTGTGCTGTTAACCATTGTTTATTGTGCAACAGTAACTGGTAATCTTTTAATATGTGTACTAGTATCAAGAAGTCACCATCTCCAGTCTGTAATGTATTTCTTTCTTGGCCACCTATCTCTCACTGATATCTTAATAAGCTCGACTATTGCTCCTAATGCTCTGAAAGTTATATTAGCAGGGAGATCTAAGATATCTGTCCGAGAATGTGCCGTCCAATTGTATTTCTATGGTGCTGCTATTATTGTGGAATGCTGTATCTTAACAGTGATGTCTTATGATCGTTACCTAGCCATATGCAAACCATTACATTACACTTCCATTATGAGCCTCAGACTTCCAATTTACCTTATTATTTGGTGCTGGGTGGCTGGTTTTGGAATATCCATGATTGTTCATGTTCTTGTACTAGAATTGGACTTTTGTGGGCCAAATATTATTGATCATTTTCATTGTGATGTTGAACTTCTCCTTGAACTTTCATGTTCAGACATTACAGATGTACAAATAATAGTATCAGCTGTTACCACAGTGGTAGGTCTCTTTCAGTTTTTCTTTGTTATTATGAGTTACATTAATATCTTTAAATCTATCTTCAGGATCTCTTCCATCACTGGGAAAAAAAAGGCCTTCTCCACCTGCAGTGCTCATTTAACTGTTGTTTTTATATATTATGGGACATTAATTATTCTTTATGTTGCTCCAACGAGATCATATTTGAATTTTAGTAAAGTCTTATCTATACTAAATACTGTTGTAATTCCGTTGTTTAACCCTATTATATACAGTCTGAGAAACCAAGAAATCCAAAATGCCTTTATTGCCTTTTTTAAGGAGAAACATTTGTAAGGTAGAGTATAAGAGCAGTATCTGCTTTGCATGTTTGGTCAGGATAGATTGTTGAATTGCTTTTAATGAATGAAATGCTGTTGTTATAGACAGGTTTATTTCTTATGCTGTTCATATTTAGTTTCTAAACTTCTTTTTGGTCCTTCTACAATTTTAAATCAAGGATATAAAACTTTCATCTATAAACCTTAGTGCAAGATGAAAAAAACACAGAACTAATGGAACTTCACATATGGACATATGGACATTCAGCTTTCCAAAGTTACGTCACAGTTGATAACCAACCACATAAATATACAATACAAGATTCTGGGACCCAGATGATGTATCTAGAAGTTAACAGATAAAACAAGACATAGTGTGACACTGTTTTAGAATGAACAACAAGAAACTTATTGGTTACATTCACAAATTATAATTAATAACGTCGCTTCATCCAATATGCCTGTGCGTTTCACAGTGAATGAGAACGTTTATAAATTTAAAGTGATCACTCCATTGTCTTTGGTGTTCGCCAAAGACAATGGAAGGAACTCATCACCTAAACAGAACATAACGTAAGCTCCATATCGGGATCCATTGGCAAATTTCCTCACAAAGTTTAAACGTAAAAAAATGCTAAATATTTCATATCTATAAACTGTTCATTTTCTATTTTAATAAGCCATGCATTTAATGGGAACACATTTATAACTGCACTTCATTAAAAAAAGATTAGTGAATTAACCTAGTGTCTTGTTTTATTTGTTAACTTTTAGATACATCAGCTGCATCCTAGACACCTGTATCGTATAATTATATATCATGATCAAGACATTTGGGAGAAAGTTTTTTTTCTTTTTTGTAATGTTTCTATGTGTATTATTTTTCTATTTATGAATGTGTCAACTGTAGATTATTTGAAATATAAGGGATTTGCATATGCACATCTACTGTACTTGTTTCTTTTTTTAAGAAAGCACAATTAAGCATAGCATTTATTTAAAACATGGATGGCAAATCTAGCAAATTTTTTAGGGGTAAAACTATTTGTTTTTTGTTTTTTCTTTATGTACATTAATGTTTTACTAAAACTAAAGAATATTAAACTAAAATTATGGGAATATCCAGATCTGACATTTTTATTTCATTACTTAATATTTTGTAAATAACATATAGCTAGAAAATTATACTATATTCTTTGTCTTCCAATCTCTATAATGGCAATAGACAAAATTGCATACAGACCTCCAAGGCTCCTAATTTATAATAATAGAGAAGGTACTTAAAATACTGTCAATGAGAGGATTTCCTATGGAAAATGGATCAAAGATCGATGAAAACAAAAACTTTGAACAGTGGCATTTACTTTTATTAGAAGTGTCTATATATTTTGTTTCAATTTATTATTTAACTTATTTGTATAATTTTTATTTTGTTTTTATTTATTTAAACTTTTTTTTTTAATTCTTTATTTTTGGCAGTGCAGTAGTAAATACATCATTCGGGAATGACAAGGATAAGATACATCAACAACAGGTAATATACAGTATTGGTGTGTACATAGTTGAAAGCATACTGCACTGGTATTTGAAGGGTAAAGTAGTGAAAAAACAATATTCATAAACAAAGTAGTAACATATCTCAGTTGGTACATCAGTTGGTCATAATCTTTCTGTGATCGTGGTTACTGAGACTATGACGGCAGTCGGCAACGCATTAGCTGAGTCAGAGATAAACCTAACTTATTAATGAAACGGTAATATAAATAAAAAACAATAATGGGCATATTGGCAGTGCAGTAGTAAATACATCATTCGGTAATGACAAGGATAGGATACATCAACTGCAGGTAATATACAGTATTGGTGTGTACATAGTTTAAAGCATACTGGGCTGGTAATTTAAGGGTAAAAAAGTGAAAAACAATATTCATGAACAAAGTAGAGACATATCTCAGTTTGTACATCAGTTGGTCACAATCTTTCTGTGATCGGGGTTATTGAGAGAATATAAATAAAAGCAATAATGGGCATATTGGTAGTGCAGTAGTAAATACATCATTCGGTAGTGACAAGGATAAGATACATCAACAAAAGGTAATGGACAGTATTGGTGTGTACATATTTTGAGGCATACTGCTCTAGTATTTTAAGGGTAAAGTAGTGAAAAACAATATTCGTGAACAAAGTAATAACATATCTCAGTTTGTACATCAGTTGGTCATAATCTTTCTGTGATCGTGGTTACGGAGACTATGGCGGCAGTCGGCGCCGCAATAGCTGAGTCAGTGATAAACATAACTAATTAATGAGAAGGTACTATAAATAAAAACAATAATGGGCATATATATGTATCATACATTCTGGGTAAGGATGTATTATTAAGAACATACTTGGTGCTCGACTGTGAGATCCTATGTGAGTGTGCAGGCAGGGTAGGGTTAAACATGTGTGTCCTTACATAGGAGCGATCCACCCCTGCGTTGCCGTTTGGAGCTTATGCTTGCCCGAAGGGGCTCAACTATGAATCGGCAGGGGGGTGGGGGGGGCGCATTATTATTGTCAACCACTAGGGGGGGTATCGGGAGTGAACTACCAAAGCATCTAAACTGAAACAAACTAAAACATTTCACAACATATCAACGGTTTGTGTTTGTAGGAGTCTCAGACAACGTAAAGTAAGGTTATCTTTGATGGTGGGTCAGCGGATCAGGATACAGCCTTGACCGACTCAAGTCGGCGGACTGGCCGGTGATGATCTCAGAGTTTCCCTCGGGGTGAACTCCTTTATGCTAGCCGGGTTGATTCTGGACAGTCCTGGCTGTTCTGCGGGTGCAGCTTGGAGTATATCCGTGGATGTTAGGAGTGAAGCCAGTTCTTGATAGCTCTGTGCTTTATGTGTGGTCCCATGGTAAGTGAACGATACCGCTCTCGGGTTCCCCCAGCGGTAGGGCAGCTCTCTGGAGCGGAGGTGGTGCAATAACGGTTGCAATGATTTCTGCCAGGTAAGGGTGTTCTTGGTGATGTCCTGAAAAAACGTTAGGCTGCTGCCCTCAAACGAGAAGGGAGTTTTGGCCCTCAGTGCGGTCAGGAGTGCTGCTTTGTCTGACATGCCCTGAAATCGCAAGATGAGGTCTGCAGTAGCAGTTGCTGGAGCTTTGTCTGTTTTGGCGGGAGCTGGGCGCCCAGGAGGCGCCTGATGTAGTGGGGTAGCTCGGTGAAGCTGACTGAGTCAGGTATACCTCGGACTTTTAGATTGTGGCGTCTCTTTTGATCCTCCATGACATCCAGGCAGTCTGCTGTGTCATGTTGCTGTTTTGCCAGTTCAGCTATTTGTCGTTCCACCTTTGTTAATCTGGAGTCCTGGGTGCTCGTACACGCCTCCAGCTGGGCGATTTTTGTCTTTGCCCCTTCCATGGCCACTTTGTAGCAGGCCATGTCAGCAGAAAGGTCCTTGCGCAACTCAGCCAGCATTTCCTTGATTTGGCTCGCTGTGACCGGGTCTCCGGGTGGCTTGGGCCCTGTATTACGGCTTGGTGTTGGCCCGAAGGACGCTGCCTCCATGAGGTCTGTGTCAAAGTCGCCCGATGAGTACGAGGCAATATCTTCCTCCAGCGCCATCTTGGACCATGCGGCCTGCTGCGTGTTCCACAGCATTTCGCCGATATCCCGTCCGGGAGGGCTTCTGTCAGCCTTTGGTTTTTTTAGACTTTCTGCCCATGTTACTCCTTGCTTCTGCGGTCGGGTTTGTAGGTATTTTGCAGGTATTTTCCCCCCGATTAAGGTCAGTGAAGGTAAGTTGGAGTCGGAGCTCACAGAGATGCGTCCGCTCCATTGAGCTGCTGGCTCCGCCCCCTCCTATTTATTTAAACTTTTACATTTATTTTTATCTTTAATTTTATTTTTATATTTACCCTTTTATATTTATTAATATTTGACTTATATCTTAGACAATGTCAATAAAGGTAAGTATCTATAAATGAGCATAAATAGAACTCAGAGAGAGAAAGGGGAGGTTACCTAAATGGCTAGTTTGGTAAACCCAAACTGCTAGTAAATTCCTATTTCAATCCTGTAAAATAAATGAAACAAAATAATAGTGCATATAGTTATTAAATATAGTCTGTAGTATATACTGGGATATCTAAGCTTAGGGTTTTATGGGTTAACTGAAACGTAAAGTGACTTGTGCTGATTAGTAGATATCATATAAAGAAGCCCCAATCGATATAACGGTTATTTGTAATGTCCGCTTAATAAATGTCTTGTGGTGAATAAATGCCGCTACCTGTCAGTTATAACTAACCCTGCATCTCTGCCTTCAAGTTCACCTAATGTAAATACTAAGCTATCCAGATTTTAACAGTTACTATGAATGCACTAACTGAACTCTTCCCTAGCGACCCGTCAAAAGTCTTGCCTACCTATATCACAAAATAATGAGGTATGTACCTGGAGTCGGCTGAAAGTCGGGCCTCTTCTGAAGGATGTAATACAGATTGGCTGAATCTCAGCAACATCTGCAAACACCATCCGATAAGCATGCTTATTGTTTTGTTTTATTTAGGCCTGTTGCCCACTTATTTTATTTTATTTAGATGCCTCTATGATACCAATTTGCCAATACGACACATTCCTAGTTGAGCTCTCTGTTGCAGTTTATAGCCTGTAGACTCCAACACCAAGCAGATCCACTAGCCTCAGTCATCTACCCACTTCCTCTCTATGTCAAACTATTAGCCATACTCACTTATACGCACTATCACTCATAGAGAGCAATTTACATGTCTTGCCTATCTGTCATATAACTAGTAACCAGAGTTTAGACATGTTAATCTATTCTGTCTTTTTTTCGTAAAAAATGCGCTGAAACGTTGAAATGCCATGTAACCACCGCGCTCTGGGTCTTAATGTGCTTGCTATAGCTGTCGTGGCAGTGCATGCTTGCCTGTGGATTTACTGCACCACAAAAGTAAAGATTTTCAAAAAAGAAATCTATTTAAAACAAAAGGTAAAAAAAACATTTATTCAAATGAAATACAAAGTAATGATACCGGAGAAACTGACGGAAGCCAAGCACAGAGAGATGGACACAGGTTTCTTCAGGAAGGAAGAGATTCTTTATTGGATCACCGATCGGGACTCAGAGGGACTAGCGTCACCAAAATACCACAAGTTCTGAGCCCCGGACAATAGTGCAGGCTCCTTATATAGGCATATAACTCCTCCCATATTAAGCTCCACCCGCACATTCTCTTAACCAATCAACACAAATAAGAATTAACTTCCTGTTTGACCGCATGGCTTGTCCAGCACAATGGAGGAGGGGAATGCTATATCCTGTATTCTTGCACATGCTCCGTACACTACTGATCGTATCTTGCCTCGTGCAACCAACTGATCGATACGTCAGCATATGCACGTACACATGCCACGTGGTAATCTCGGCCTACTAAATTTATTTTTACCGAGATTCCACCACATTCCCCCCTTTGATGCCTCTTGATATTTTACAATTACTTGAGGCATCACATAACCTTAGTTTTGCTTACACCGCAAGTTACCTTGAACCAGACCAGACTTATCTTATGATGTGAATCTTCAACATTCATCTTCCTGCATTGGTTCTCCTTGATCTAGAGCCTTATACTTATATATCGCCATTATCTGTGCAGCAGCCTTCCTCTCTGCTATATTTTCTATCAGGCTTTGCACAGACCTAACTACTAAGGGTATAAGACACGGTAGGAGTAGACACAACAGTAAAATCAGTAGGACTCCACCTACCACTGCCTTAAGCCCTCCAAACCACTCATACCAGCTACCAAACCAACTACTTGGATTGTACCCTTTCCATACCTGAGTAGGCACATGCGCTAGTTTAACCATATGGCTAGTAAGCTCAGCTATTGCTTGCCCTTCGTCATCTATTTGAAGACAGCAATTGCTTAGGTTAAACTTCCCACATACACCTCCCTCTACTGCCAAAAGGTAATCCAAGGCTAATCTATTCTGATATACTGCTGTCCTCATCCTGGTATTATGTTTCACTAGGAGATTGAGCGCTTGTGATGTTTCGTTAGTGATAATCTCAACCACCGCCTGTAATCTTATAATGCGGTTGAGCATATAAATAGGGGTTCTATAACCAAAGGTACCATCTTCTGCCCACGTGGCTGGCCCATAATAATCTATGATACGCTGGGGAGGCCATTCATTATCTTCCCAGGTGCCTATCTCTAAGGGTCCCCTTTTCTTCCTATGATTCACATCATACACTTTAACACCTAAAGTCTCACCTGTTTCAATCGGTAACAAGAAGAAGGATGGTTTGAGCATACCCAACACACATGCCCCTTCCCAGTCCTGTGGCAGCTCCGAATAGGCTTTCTTACCACAGATCCAGTACAAATTTGCTGGGGCTCTCCAGGTAGATATGATGGATAAATCAAACCACACATCCTTTAAATTGGCGTATCTAGCAAACGGGTTAGATGGTTCTGAGACATTTGAAGCCGACCACCAAGTTGTATTTTTAGTATCATCATCATAAGCTTTTTGCCCTAGACAAGTTAATTCTCCTACAGAAGTATTATACATTATTCCTTTCCTTGCTATGCAAACATAACCTATGATGGAGGTCTTTAATCTCCACTCAGATTTACCTCTAACACTCAAATGATAATCGGCTTGTGTAGATATTAGTTGGTCAACTGCCTCAGAACCGGACATTACCTCCTTTGCTTCCCAAGGCCATTGGTCTCCCATGTTAGTACCTCCACACACATAGCAGTTGGTAACATTAAGACTACCGGCAATACTCTCGGCTAAATCTATGAACAGGTTTTTTGCGTTATGGGGGATCTTATTATCTATACTCATATCTTCATAAAAGGAATGGTATACTTGATGAGTCTGGGAGGATACCGTATCAGTCTCTATTCCTATAAACAATAATGTCCCAGGATCTAAACCCGTCCCGTATATCTGAAACCCAAATAAATTGCCATACTTATCTAAGAACTTGTCGGGGTTATTTATAAGTATATGGATGGGATTACATTCCATAGACTTACAATATGGGCTAGTCGGCAACTTAGTCACTATCATGTCTTTATCTACTGTCTGTCCCCAAGTCGCCCACCCCACACAAGACCAATATGGGCAAAAGTTATAGTCTTTATTTGGGCATCTAGGACTCACATATTTATTTTTACTACTGGGACAAATATATTTATCGTTAGATCCATACGTCCTCTCCCATCTAAGATCCCCACATACATTCCACGGCTTTCTACCACTTGATATCGCCTTACATGCATCAAATAGCAGAACACCCGAAGAATATACGGATTCTAACACCGTCTTATTAATTAGGGTCCCCTGAGGATCTCCATTCCTGAGAGTCAACCAAATTGTACGAGGTTGATACTCTGGACTGAAGCACTTAGGTTCTCCTACTCCTAAATGGCACACACTATAGTCTATATTTAGGTATCTACATCTCGATACATCTCCTTTACACTCGTATTGTGAATGCCAAATTAGGGTTTGGGAAATATGATTACCTGTTCTCGTAGTCTTAATGCATACCTCACAGCTAGGAGTGTCGGTACCTCTACCTTCCTGAATATAAAAACACATATAAATAAACACAATCAAAAGCACATCTTTCGCCGTCATCCTCAGTCTTCGTCCGTGCGAAGGCGCCTCAGCTTCCAGGATGTGAGGGCTGCAGGGAATGGAGTTCTGCTCGTCTTCACAGGTGTCCCTTCGAGACTTTCCTGGCTTATAAACTATGTGTTGGTAAGCGGACAGGCTTTATTATGGCCTTCTCACTCACACACCAAATCCCTGTAACAATAAAATTTGTAATCCACAATAATTCCTCGTTACTCCGACTGAGTAGTGCGTTTCAACCGGATCTTGCAGGGATTCTCTGGATCTGCTGTAACTTGCCAAGAATCGACTGCTGCTGGTTTAACCCTGGAGTGATGTATCCACGGAGTCACTTCGGCTACTTTTATCGCTGTAGGGGTAGACAAAAGAACAACATAAGGACCTCTCCACTTGGGCCCTAACGGTACATTATTCCACTCTTTAATCCACACTTGATCTCCTGGATGATAACTATGAACAGGGGGATAAATATTCACAGGTAATCTATCTTGTACCCATTTCTGTACCTCCTCCATAGTCTTACCCAACTCTACAACCTGCTGCCGGGTAATTCCTTCTCCCAACTGACTCAAATCCCCCCTTAAGTTACCAAGTACGGGAGGTGGTCGCCCATACATGATTTCAAAAGGAGAGAGGCCCATCCTTCTGGTAGGGGTACTGCGGATTCGCAATAGAGCTATGGGTAAGAGAACGTTCCACTTAAGTTGGGTTTCCTGACACATTTTAGCCAACTGGTTCTTAATAGTTCTATTCATTCTCTCTACCTTACCAGAACTCTGGGGTCTATATGCGGTATGAAGCCTCCACTTTATACCAAGCATATGAGTCAGTTGTTGTAGGCACTGATGAACAAAAGCTGGACCATTGTCCGATCCTATAGAACAGGGTAGTCCATATCGGGGTATTATTTCTCGTAGCAGGAATCTCACAACTTCTCCTGCTTTCTCTGTACGAGTAGGACATGCTTCTACCCAGCCTGAATAGGTGCACACAATTACCAACAGGTAACGATGTCCACCCGATTTAGGCATCACTGTAAAGTCTATTTGTAGATCGGACATGGGGAGTCCCCCCATAAACTGGACTCCTGGTGGCTTTACTGGTCCTTGTCGCATTATTTTTAGCACACGTTACACATCTACGTACAATGGCCTGAGTCAAGTTGGACAATCTTGGTATGTAGAAATGTTTCCTGAGAGATTCTTCTGTACTGTCTCTCCCAGAATGTGTCCCGTTATGATAGTTCTGGACAATTTCTACTGCTAGTGATGCTGGTATGACTATTCTTCCATCTTCTAGCTGATACCACTTGTTCTCCAAATACTTTCCCGGTTCAGTCTTTAACCACTCCTCTTCTTGAGTTGTATAAACTGGAGTCCATTGAGACAGTGGGGTTGGTATTAGAGCAGCTATATGCCCCACATACTCCTGTCTTCCTGATTCAGCAGCACGCTTAGCTGCACTATCTGCCATCCGATTTCCTTTGGTTACATCACCATCTCCTCTCAGATGCGCTCGACAATGTATAATACCGACTTCTTTCGGCTCCCACACTGCTTCCAATAGTTGTAGGATTTCAGCTGCGTACTTGATTTCTTTGCCTTCTGAATTCAGTAGTCCTCTTTCTTTATACAAAGCTCCGTGGGCATGAGTGGTTAAAAACGCATACTTAGAGTCCGTATAGATATTTACTCTTAAACCTTCAGCCAATTGTAACGCTCGTGTTAGTGCTATCAATTCTGCCTTTTGTGCTGATGTTCCTTTTGCCAGTGGCCGAGCTTCTATCACCTTGTCTATTGTTGTTACTGCATATCCTGCATAGCGGATCCCTTCTTTCACATAACCACTGCCGTCGGTGTAATATTGAACATCGGGGTTCTGGATGGGAAAATCACGAAGATCTGGTCTACTTGAAAATACTTCATCCATTACTTCCAAACAATCATGTTGACTTTCAGTAGGTTGTGGCAAAAGGGTAGCTGGATTTAAGGTGTTTACAGTCTCTAAATGCACTCTTGGGTTTTCACACAACATTGCTTGATACTTGGACATACGGCTGTTTCTAAACCAATGATTTCCTTTGTAATCCAACAACGTCTGTACTGCATGTGGGACTCGTACATAAAGTTCTTGACCCAGAGTGAGTTTATCGGCTTCAGCTACTAGCAGGGCGGCTGCAGCTACGGCTCTTAGACAAGGTGGAAGTCCGCTGGCCACTGCATCCAGTTGTTTAGACATGTAGGCAACAGGTCTTTGCCATGATCCCAAGTACTGTGTCAATACTCCCACAGCCATTCTTCTTTGCTCATGTACATATAGGTAGAATGGTCGTGTGTGATCAGGTAGACCTAATGCTGGGGCACTCATCAAAGCCTTCTTCACATCTTCAAATGCCGTTTGCTGTTCTTGAGTCCATAAGAAGGGGTCGTGCTCTGTACCTTTGATGGCTGCGTACAGAGGTTTTGCCAGTATCGCGTAACTGGGAATCCATATCCTACAGAAGCCTGCTGCCCCCAAGAATTCTCGCACTTGTCTTCTATTCTTGGGTATTGGTATTTGGCAGACAGCTTCTTTTCTCTCTGGCCCCATAATCCTTTGACCTTCAGAGATATGGAATCCCAGATACTTGACAGTTGGCAAACACAACTGAGCCTTCTTCCTGGACACCTTGTATCCTGCCTTCCAGAGAATGTGTAGTAGATCGTGCGTTGCTTGCTGACATTTTTCTTTTGTAACTGCTGCTATCAACAAGTCATCTACATACTGTAACAATACACACTCTCCTGGGATAGACTCGAAATCCAGTAGATCTTGACTTAGAGCTGAACCAAATAGGGTAGGTGAATTTTTAAACCCTTGGGGCAGTCTTGTCCAAGTCATTTGGCGTTTTGAGCCCGTTACAGCGTTCTCCCATTGGAAAGCGAAGATACATTGACTTTCTGCGGCAATTCGGAGGCAAAAGAAGGCATCTTTGAGATCTAAGACTGTGAAGTAAGTAGCCCCACCCGGAATTAAAGCAAGCAGGTTATATGGATTGGGCACGACTGGATGTATACTAACAACCGCATCATTGACTGCTCTCAAGTCCTGCACAGGTCGATACTCATCTGTACCGGGCTTTTGAACAGGCAGCAATGGGGTGTTCCAGGGGGAAGTACAGAATTTTAGGATACCATACCGTATGAACTTATCCAGATAAGATTGAATGTTCTTCTTAGCCTTCTGCGGGATGTGGTATTGTCTTAGGCTCACTGGATAAACCCCAAGTTTTAGTTCAATTTTTATAGGTGGAATATTGCGGGCCAGTCCTGGTGGGTTGTTCTCTGCCCAAACTCCTGGTATGTTGAATAATGTCTCATCACTCCTAGGGTTTTGGCTAGTCAACACTGTATAAAGTCGCCACTCTTCTTCCTTTGGTACGGATAAAGTCATAATACCTGAAGGTCCATTAAACTTTAAGGATGTTGTTCCATTTGGTAGGAACGTAATCTGCGCTTGTAATTTTGATAGCATATCACGTCCCAGCAATTGGACTGGACATTCAGGCATATAAAGGAATTGATGTTTTACTACGTGGCCTCCCAATGTACAGAGTCGACTTTTAAGAACCGGTTTTTCAGCACTTCTTCCAGTTGCTCCTATCACAGTAATAGTCCTTCCAGATGGAGGAGCAACTAGATTAGTCACCACTGAATGTTCAGCACCAGTGTCGATCATGAACGCACTCCTTTTTCCCCCTATTGATACATCGACCATAGGCTCCGCTCGACCAAGGGGGATGGAGCCCGGTCGGTATCAATAGTCCTCCATGACCGTGTCAGCCAATCCTACAAAGGCCCTACCTTCTCTATCGCGGGACCTTTGCGCTGCTGGAATATACCTGTCTTCCCTAACACTTCCTCTGTTCCCATTACTCCCTCTATAACCATTACTCCCTCCGGGGCCTCCTCTACCTCTCGCTCTGCCTCTAAAGTTTCCGTAACCTGACCTAGGTCTGTATCTCTCAGACTGTTCTCTTCGCGGACACTCATTTCTCCAATGCCCTTCTTCCTTACAGTAAGCGCACTGATTTCTACTTAGAGGTTCCTCATTCCATCTACTATCGCCTCTATCCGGGCCCCGTCTATCTACGCCTGCGATCGCTACCGCTAGCATATCAGCCTTTTTACGCATCTTGCGCTCTTCCTCTTTCTTACTTTCTGTATCCCTGTTCATATAAACCTTATTTGCTACCTCCATTAGTTGGGTGATGGACATACCTGCAAACCCTTCTAACTTTTGTAGCTTGCGCTTAATATCTCCGTATGCTTGGCTGACAAAGGCGGAGTTAACCATTCGGGAATTATCTGCGTCTTCCGGATTAAAGGGGGTATACAAGCGGTATGCCTCCAATAATCGGTCATAAAAGACACTGGGCGCTTCATCGCTTTTCTGGATCACCTCAACTGTCTTCGACATGTTAATAGCTTTCTTTCCTCCGGCTTTCATGCCAGCAATTATAGCGTCTCTATAGGCTCTGAGTTGAACCATATCAGCACCATTTACGTTCCAATCGGGATCAGTGTTGGGATAATGTGTTGCGGCCCATGCTGCTGGATTAGCTTGGTTCAAAGCACGGGCTTTATCTTCTAATGCTTTAATGGCTGCTTGATTTATTCTTGTCCTTTCCTCATTGTTAAATAAAGTCATTAGTAACTGCTGGCAATCAGCCCATGTCGGATTATGCGTCTGTACTATTGAGGTGAACAGATCAGTCATAGCTTGTGGTTTCTCAGTATACGAGGAATTATGGGTCTTCCAGTTTAAAAGATCGGTTGTGGTGAATGGGACATATACGAAGACTGGGTCAGCGTGTGCCATTTGACCTGCGGCATCGATATAAGCTGACCCGGGATTCAGACGAAGAGGCATCTGATAGTGCTTTAATTGTTGGGCACCAGTCAACTGTCGGGTTTGGATGGGGCTACGTAGAGGGGCGTCAGTCATGGGTTCCGGTCGGGGAGAGATAGGGTATGGGGATGTGGGAGGTTGGCTTTGGGAAAAGGTTGTAAATAAAACACTTCGAGTCGAGCTAGATGAAGCTTGACTGGAAGTCTGAAGTGGCGCCAAATCAGGATATTCGTTTCTAATGGGGGTTGGTTCTGATTCCGGAAGGGGAGATTTAGTACGAGGGGGGGTGGATCCTGTACTGGAGGAGGAAGCGGAAGTGGATGAGGGTAATGAGGGGAGGGGTGCAGGACTTCCTGCGTTTGCGTCACTTCCTCTTAACGGAAAGTAAGGGGGCGGCAAAGGGATCTCGGACTCAGGGGGCGTGTCCAAAATGGGCCTAACACCAGTCCTAGTGGACGAACAAGTCCTAGCTACCATGAGGCGACACTGCTCCTCGTGGCATGTCTGGAGCCATTTTGGCGAGTCATTTACGGCCTGTCTCCAACAGTCAATATAAGGAAACTGGCCGTAAAGTTCAGGCCTACCTGATACAGCCACGTGTAAGCGCTGTACCAGAGTTGGATCCAAACTGCCACGTGGCGGCCATGCCGCAACCAAAGTAGGCCACTCCCTAGTGCACAAAGTAACCAAACGTACAGGAGACATCTTAACCCCAAAATCACAAGTTTTGAATCCCTTTTTAAAATTCTTCACCATACAACCTAAGGGATCCGGAATCGTTGACTGCGACGCACCCATACTTAACAATGGAACGTCGTCGACAACGAATACTATACACGCGTACTATTCAACAGTCACACCCGTTTCCTCTGGCAACAGCACCACGTGGTACAGTTACCAAGTGAAACGTACACAATAACAATAAACACTCAGGGAATTCCCGTACACACACAGCTGTTACACCAGTCACTATATAATCAATATTATGCCCTTTGGCGTAACTATACAGTCACCCACGCTATAATTCTCTATATACGAATTACCCGTCTATAACACACCCCAGTAACATCGTCTTTTACAAATAGCGGTTACAGTACGGTTAGCATAGGTCAAAGCACAAGTTAAGGTCACAATACAATTATTAGTGGTTATGGTGTTAAAACATGCAATTGACGACAATGATTAGTACTTATATACAGTGTCAGTAAATATACAGGGTTATGGTACCGTGCACTATAATACAGCAACACACTATTAACACTCTCGCTAGACGGCTGAGCTCGCGCTATCTAACAAGATATACACTTTACTAAAACAATCGTTAACACATTTACAATTCCCAACTAAACTATTGGCCAGTACCTTGAATGGACTACCTAAAAACAATCTACATACGTTTTGGTTAGCCACACTGCCCAATCACCACATATATAGCGAGCTAGAGGACCGAATTTACACAGACGCCTCTTAGTCGCACTATCAAAAGTCTAGTGGGTTCCAAATTTACACGCCTTCCCACTTAGCCCAGATAGGATGAGAGCTAGCGAACCGAATTTACACAGACGCCGCTTAGTCTCCCGGTCTCTCCGACCTAGCGAACAAAATGTACACCCTAGAACGCTAGTCTAGACAAGACACCGGTGTCCGGCTAGGGCTATTTACACCAGAGCCCCGCCTGACTAACAGAATCAAACGGTCTGACTAAAGAGCGTTCGATCGAGCGGTGCGCCTTCGCTCCTTCCCTCCGACAGAGTGGGCAGATACACAGATTCAAAACCCCTTTGGGCCTACCGCACAATCGGTATACCCCTAGTGGGTCCTGCCGTCTAAAACAGCAGTTGTCTTACCTCCTCGTTCCTGAACCTGAGTTCACACTCATCGACGGGGACACCCCAGCACTTCTCACGTAGAGGCCGATGATCTCCTGGACAACGGCCCAGTGGCGCCGAGACGAAGGGAGGTCCACGCAGAAGTTCAGGGGTGCAGTCGTAGAGAACGTGGGCAAAGATAGACCGTCTCACGCCTCTGCCTCTCAGCTACCGTTGAACGATGAGCTTCCCGGCCAATGCACCAAATGATACCGGAGAAACTGACGGAAGCCAAGCACAGAGAGATGGACACAGGTTTCTTCAGGAAGGAAGAGATTCTTTATTGGATCACCGATCGGGACTCAGAGGGACTAGCGTCACCAAAATACCACAAGTTCTGAGCCCCGGACAATAGTGCAGGCTCCTTATATAGGCATATAACTCCTCCCATATTAAGCTCCACCCGCACATTCTCTTAACCAATCAACACAAATAAGAATTAACTTCCTGTTTGACCGCATGGCTTGTCCAGCACAATGGAGGAGGGGAATGCTATATCCTGTATTCTTGCACATGCTCCGTACACTACTGATCGTATCTTGCCTCGTGCAACCAACTGATCGATACGTCAGCATATGCACGTACACATGCCACGTGGTAATCTCGGCCTACTAAATTTATTTTTACCGAGATTCCACCACAGTAATACTTTTCATTATGTGTTTCTCCACAATAGGTCTTTTTTAAATGGAATAATATACAGCCTGGCTACATGAGATATAGATCGGTACAAACATAATTAACTTAAAAGTTTTTGAAAGACAACAAGAGAGATAAAACATTAAAATGTATTAATCTTGTGGACAAATAAAAAAAATGAAGGTTGTAGGTCAAATTATAATTGTTTAAACATAGATCACATGGCTTTTGAAAATGAGTGATTCAAAATAGCCACCCGCTATGAACTGTGGGGGCTGTAGTGCTCTATCAGATGATCCAAAATGGCCACCTAGTTTGTAGTTCTGGGAACTGAATGTGGGTTTGGCCACATGGCTAAGCAGTGAAATAACATATAGGAGGGAACCAGATGAAGGAGGCACAATACAGTGAGGAGTAGCCTCAATGAAAGAGGATTATAATTGGTTGTCGCAAGCCATGTGATCGGCTGTGGCAGCCATTTTTGGGGAAAATAAAGAGAGAACTGGGCCAAATCGGCCATATTACGAGGGGAGGAATGTAACTAAAGTAAAGGAGAAACAGAAACAAAAGTAAATGTACATAAATTAACTTTAACCCCTTCAGGACCGGCCTGTTTTTGCGATGTTTGTACGTTAAGGACCAGAGCAGTTTTAACACTTTTGTGGTGTCTGTGTTTAGCTGTCATTTTCCGCTCTCTCATTTACGGTTCCCATACAAGTTATATATTGTTTTTTTCACGACAAGAAGGGCTTTCTTTACATACCAGTATTTATATTATGTCATATATTGTATTTAAAAAAAATAATAAAATATGGTGAAAAATAAAGAAAAAAAACATGTTTTTGGACTTTTACTTGAAAAATCTTTTACTTTTCTACAAAAACTAATGAAAAAAACTGCTAAATAGATTCAAAATTTTGTCCCGAGTTTAAAAACACCCAGTGTTTACATGCTTTATTGCTTTTTTTTGCAAGTTATAGGCCTATAAATACAAGTAGGAAATTGCTGTTTCAATATATATATATTTTAAATGTATCAATAGTGACATTGTTACACCGTTATCTGTCATAAATCCCCGAAACACACCTAACATGTACATATTTTTTAAAGTAGACAACCCAGGGTATTTAAAATGGGGTATGTCCAGTCTTTTTTAGTAGCCACCTAGTCACAAACACTGGCCAAAGTTAGCATTTATATTTGTTTGTGTGTTAAAAATGCAAAAAACGCTAACTCTGGCCGGTGTTTGTGACTAAGTGGCTACTAAAAAAGGCTGAACATACCCCATTTGCAATACCTTGGGTTGTCTTCTTTTGCAAATGGTATGCCATCATGGGGCTAATTCTCATTCCTTGGCTACCATACGCTCTCAAAGGCAACCTAACCAATCTGACAAATTTCAATAAAAAAAAAAAGTAAAATCAAGCCTTATATTTGACCCTGTAACTTTCACAAACACTATAAAACCTCTACATGTGGGGTACTGTTATACTCAGGAGACTTCGCTGAACACAAATATTAGTGTATCAGAACAGTCAAATATATCACAGCAATAATATCCTCAGTGAAAGAGCTGTTTGTGTGTGAAAAATGCAAAAAACTTCACTTTCACTGACAATATCATCGCTGTGATATGTTTTACTGTTTTGAAACACTAATATTTGTGTTCAGCGAAGTCTCCCGAGTAAAACAGTACCCCCATGTATAGGATTTAGGGTGTCAGAGAAAGTTACAGGGTTAAGCACAGTGCTAGCAAATTAAATTATCTGGACTTTTGGCCTGGGTTGGCAGGCAGGTCCCTCAAATTGCAATCATTAAAATTACTTAATTAGGTAAAAATATTACATAAATATGCACGTAGAATTTTAATATATATACATATTTATATATTTGACGTCTACGTGTATATTTATGAAATTATTAATGTAATTTTGTATGTGGACATATGTATATTTCGTATTATTTTTATTTATTTATTTATACATAGATATATATATCATTACATTCTAAGTGTATTTTGATATAAATATATATATATCAATATCAAAATACTGTTAGAATAAAATTGAATATATATATATAATTTTTTTTGAATTATTAAAAATTATTTTTATTTTTTTGTTATTTATTTTTATTAACATATTATTTGTATTTTATAATAATATATATATACCATATATATAGTTATTATATATATTGTATATATTCGTGTGTAATTTAAATATGAGTGTATTTTTATATTAATATACGTATATATAAATATAAAAATACACTTAGTGTGACATTATATATATTATATATATACATATATTATATATAGGTATATATAGATATAATACATGTATATATATCATATATATATACACATATTTTTTTTTTTACACTGATTTCTTTTTTTTTACACTTTATTTTATGATTTTTTTACTTGCAGGGAGACTGCCTGTCAGCACAGACAGTCCCCCTGCAGGCAGATACAAAGACCCCTATTGCGGTCATGTGATCGAGTGATCACATGGCCGTGGGGTCCTGATCTGCCGAGGGGGGACTGCCCGGGCAGACAGGCAGTCCCCCTGGACCGGGAGGAGAGCTGATCGCCGCCGTGGGACCGACGGCGATCAGGTAAGTTGCCCAAAACCGTTATGACGGTTCAGGACCGTCAGCGGTCCAAACGCACGTTTTACCGCTGACGGTCCTGAACCGTCAGCGGTCCTTAAGGGGTTAAACAAAAGACTGTAATAAAATATAATATAATGACAGTCTTAAAAGGACAGAAACATAAAAATAATCAGGCAAATTGATATAGTGGAACACAGCAATATGTGAGACATGGAGGTTGGAATAAAATCTTTTTTAAAAGAGAACACATAAAAAACTTAAATAATAAATAATGTATATTAAACGGTCCAAAGTTAAATTAAATACAGTTAAATAAGTTGAATTTGGCATTGAGGCAATTTGGAGCTAGGGTTTTCAGATTAAAATCCCATTCCATTTTGCCTAAAATATTCTTTATATTTCCACCTCTCCAAGGGACTTAACATGTTTGAATAGTGTGACGGTCCGCCTGGAACTCCGACGAGTGCCTCCGCCAATCGATGCTCCTAGTGCTCACCGAGGAATTCAAGCACTCCACCAGACACCATAAGTACTGCAGACCCCACATCCAGCAATGCAGCTACACCGGGGTCTCGCTGTCCTTCACCCACCCTGGACCCAAGATCCAGCTTCCAGTGGGCAGACCTCTCCTACTCCCAGATAGCGTAGCAGGAACAGCTCTTATAATTCCTGGGGAGTATAGTGATATAGCAATCCCCAGGATAGATACAGCCATCTCCCCCACACATGAGATGAGACTCTATGTTGAGGGTAAGCAGGAACAGTGTTTTAATGGAGGCACACTGGCCTTTTATGCAAGTTTCCCAACAAGGGTGACACCCAAGTGGACCTTGTTGGGCACAGGGCCGTAAGCTGAATAAACCAATAAATACACAGTCATACAGTGAGACACTCATATACACAAACAATATAATCCCTCCTCTGTGCTTGGGAGATAATTTAATCAGGAACTGTACTAATTTAACCCAATTATCTCCAAGCACAGAAAAACATACAATTTTATGAAACCCCAAAAAGTATCTTAAAAACACATACAACCCCAGTTACATCTCCTGATAGCCCCGATCTGGGTGAACAACATATCCAAAAATCACCCAGATCGGTTCAGGTATTCAGGAATTTCCTGGAAGTCATAGTTTTGACCGACTGTGCACATGGTCCCATGCCCAAAACAGTTCCAGGGAAATCAGTGCTAACAGTCGGTCAAGTTCGGTAGTCTTTTACATGTTTCCATGAAGGGCCCATAGTCTGTGGCAGGAGGCTGGCAAGCAGGCCCCTTCAAGTACAAGTGGCGAGGTTACTTTCGCCACAAATGCAAATACATTTTAATAGTTTAGGGTTATTGTTATGTATTGTAAAGTGCTTGGAAACCTAGTGATTTAGATAGCCCTTAATAATGTTGCGGCAATGTTCGCTGAGTTTTATTTTGAGGCATCTTGAGGTAATTCCAACATGTTGGAGGCCACAAGCGCACTCCAATAGGTAAATTACGTTTTTGGTGTTACATCTGATAAGGTCCTTTATGGGAAAAGTTTTATTTGTTTTGTTTGATGTGAATTGAGTAAACTTTAGACTGAACAGAAGAATCAGTGGTTTTACATACTTTACACCATTTACATCTATAAAAACCTTTTGCTTCAGATACATTGTTTTTTTAGACTTGAGTTCTCTACTAAAATTATCCATAAGGATAGACCCAAAATTAGGAACTCTTCTAAAAACAATATTGGGTCTCTCTGTGATAAATTATTTTAGGGCCTCATCTTGTCTTAGTATGTGCCAATGTTTCTTCACTCCCTTCTTCATATAATTACTCTTATCATTAAAATAAAAAATAATAGGAATAGAAAGAACCAACCCCAAGATCAGAGTTTGAGTCAGCATGCCTAGCACCAATCCTCCCAAGAAAGTTAATTTCCATGTGTTACAACCTCCTTAACATTTTCATTTTTACTGTACTTATTGGCCCCCAGCAGCACCCCATTTAAGTATGTTTAGGTGAGTGCAGCCAACCCCTTGTTTTATCCTATATGCATATATTTAGGAGTCTAGCCAGCTCCTTGGTTTTGCACCCTCCCTGTTACAGGTGCCTCATCTCAGGACCCTATTTAAGCCTTGTACTGCAGAGAACTTGAGATGGAAGGATTTCCCCAATTGAGTAGCTCATTTAGCAGACAGAGTAGGACCTGCCAAAGATGGGGTACATTGGCGTTGTGGCAGGCTTATGCAGTGTATGATCATTTAATGTAACTAAACCCCCATTATTTTTTGCCTAGATTAGGTGTTTTTAATAAAACTAACAAAATTGTTCAGCACTAAAATAACTGTTTAGTAGATAAGTGAGTGCGCTGGATTTTCATTTTTACAACCTCCTTAACAGAAATGCTAAGAAATTGCTGGACAAATTTAGCCTAGCATAGAAGGCAGACCAAGAACCCTCATTTGACACACCATAATGGTCAAAAGCATTCCTTGCACACAAAGGGAGAACATCCTGCACTTTACACTTAGAATTGCTGAGGAAAATATTCTACAGGTGGTATTTGGTACCAGCTAGACAGGCATATCTTCCCAGGCACGAAGGAAACATGCTGGCGATGTAAAGCTGGCAAAGGCACAATGTACCATATATGATGGTCCTGCAATCACATTCATCCATATTGGTTGATGGTAGAGGACATTCTCGTGCAGGTCCTATGAGCCACAATTACACTCACTCCAAGCCTAATTCTGTTGCTTTTAAACATTGATATGTTTTCGAAATGGGAAGCAATTCTGGTATTTCACACACTAGTCGCAGCCTTGACACTAATAGCGTAGGCCTGGAAATCCATGGATGCACCTTCCAGATAGGCCTTGATGCAACAAATCTCTACCAACATAGACTACAAGCATATGGCCAGATGGCAACTTAGAACACACACAATCTTTTTAAAAGTGAAAGAGACATGGGATGCCTATATATACACACTGGACCAATCAGCCGACTCACTATACTCCTTAACATCCCCACCCACATCAAACTATTCTACCAACTCATTCATACTAGCGTTGTCAGATGATGCAGGCGATCAAAGTGTAGGACTCTTCTTTGAGGTGACCCTAGGCTTCATACAACTACATATAATGATAGAAGTATGACAGAACAATGGTGTTGACCCTCAACACGGAGCCTCGTCTCGTTCTTGGGGGGGATTCACTGTATGCTGATAGGGACTGACTGCCAGGAGTGTAAGCCG
This sequence comes from Pelobates fuscus, assembly GCF_036172605.1. Taxonomy (NCBI): domain Eukaryota; kingdom Metazoa; phylum Chordata; class Amphibia; order Anura; family Pelobatidae; genus Pelobates; species Pelobates fuscus. The sequence goes on along the minus strand of NC_086319.1, from coordinate 411,619,820 downwards.
CTTGGGAGCTTTTCCTGTTTGTCTGCTAGCAGCTATTCGTGAGGTTCCAGTTTGGAGTGCTATTTTGTATCCAGTTCAGGAGTTTGGTGTTCTGCAGTAGCTGTGCCTGTCTCTCAGAAAGGGGCATATCGCCTAAACGGATTTTAACCTCTTGTCTGCGGAAACGGTCCGTTACAACTTTAAAATACATAAAGTCACCTTTTACACATAAAACACAGACATGTCACATATTCCCAGATAGCTCAGGTCTGAGTGCACATTATTAGGTGAATGGCACTCAGACCACACGAATACAGTTTAATCGCCATGGAGCCAAAGTCTTTAATTCCATGAACAGGCTTCATGGCATGGCTATCTGGGTTAAAACATTCACATAAAATGAACTACTGAAGTTCCAGGTGTTTGTTAAATTTTCCCGAATAGGAACCAGGGGGCTGGAGGCTCAACGGTGCCTGCACGTAACAGTGTCCGCTTTCAGTGCCAGCGCTGGCTGCCCGGGGAGCTCCAGAACACCGCCATTGTGTGGCGGCTAGGTGTAACCGCGACCACCCAGTAACAGTCAATTAAGCTGTGGTTAACCGCAGCTACTGGGTGGTCAATTGCCAGAACACGCTCGTTAAGCCGCGGTTAACCGCGGCTTCAGGGAGGTAAATGGAGGGCACACGCCAGCTTCTGGGTGGCCAATTGACGGCACCGGCCGGCTTCCCACGGCTCTGGGGAGGCTGATAGAAGGCTGTTTTGTTCGGTAGATAGAATCTACCGAACGGCTGTGCAGAAAGGAAGAAATACATCTTTCTGCACAGTAAAATTAACCCTTTAACTGCCGGTCCATAATCCAAAGGCAGCAGGCAGGCAACCAGGCTCCTCCAATGCAATGTGGCGAGATTGGTCTCGTCACAGTCTCTATGGTTTCATTTTGAGAACAATTTCTTCAGAGTTGAGAAACTGACTTTTTGGGGAACTCTCCAGCCATGGTTTGTAATGACAATTGAATTGTTCTATACACTTATGTGTAATATATTTTCTTTGGTTTGTAATGACAATTGAATTGTTCTATACTGGGAGTCTACGGCCATTTGGGACGGGCATGCCGGGCGGGTGAACCTGGTAACCTTTTTTAGAAACATTGATGACTTTTGTTTTTAAATGTGCAGGAGTATAATCCTTTAATTCTGCAGGTTTTATTCGTGTGGGTGGCTATGTTGTCTATGCATATGTGCTGGCACAATTTGCAGTGAGTTTTTTTTTGCATTGTCTCATCCTATTTTCTTTGTTCTACCCATCAATTGGTAGCTTCCTGGTGATTAAATTTTTTGGGATGTTTGGTCGTTGTCTAAAGGCTAAAATAAGGTTTAAGAAAAAAAAAATTTCACTTTCATCTTCTGCTAACATTGGTTGTAGTTCTTTAATGATTTTACGTATTTCTTCAAGAGCTGGGTTGTAGGTGACCACAAGTGGTATACATGTAGAGATTTGTTTCTCTCTGTCTTGTAGCAGGTGCAACAAGACCAATGTTTGACTTTGGTCTATTATTCTATAGAAAAGGTACAAAAACAGAGTGAATGGAATAATGAGAACTGACAACTCAAACAGTTTGCTTTGGTGATTTCCTGTTTTTTGTCCCAAAAGTTGGGTCCAGATCCAAAATGCAGGCCAGAGAGAGAGATATAGCAACTCCAGACGCTCTTTTTGGCCTTGGTCGGCCTTATATCAGAAATGCCTCACTCCAAAGGAATATTATAGTATTAGGAATACAAACATTTATTTATAATGTTATAGTGTTCTAGTTCCTATTTAGATTTAGGGCCTCTCCTACCCAACTGCAATAAAAATAAGGGATAAAAAATGTACTTTCCTTATTTCCAGTGATGAGACTCATTTGGTGCTGCTGCTTGCTCCTCCACCGATGATGTTGTGACAGGAATTACTGGGTAGCTTGGAACCCCTGAGATGGATCCTATAGATTTGTCCATATAGGATGAGCTATCCAGGGATACCACATATATGGGGTTTTATGATATTTAGAAGTATATTTGGGGGGGGGGGGGTATTCTGTTAATTAAGTTAAATAGTGTCACTTGATCTAGATATCTCCCTAACACAGAAATACCTGGGTGGGATCTCCATTGTTTTAGCCAAGGACCCCTTGCCAGAAGTTATTAGCCAAATAAAGTATCTTTGCTTTCACCCTTCATCAAATCTCAGCTGATGTTTTGGGTGACCTGCTATAATCACTGAATGTATTTTGCTGGAAAAAATGGATAGTTACATCATCTGACAGGTGTTGCATCAATATCTTCTTTTCCAAGTAAACAATTATCATACAAAAGCTTTGGGGACAAGAAGTGCACCAGACAAATAAGATGGAGGCAGAGCCCAAAGGCAAGCAGCAACATTTTTCTGGTACATGATATTCAGAAAAAGAAAAAAGGGTGGGGGGGGGGGTCAACTCATAACTGTTCAACAAATGAATGTGCCTAAAAAAAAGCCCAACCTGTACTCTAACTACTCTTCTAACTACTGCCCTATCTCGCTACTGCCTTTTACATCAAAGATCCTTGAAAGAGTTGTGTATGCGGGGCATGGCCTGACCAGGGAACGATCTGCATGCGTTTTGCTAAGGCTCCGATCCTAACACGCCAAAAATAGCAAACAACAGCGGAAATTTGATCACTACTCCACACCAAATGGAAAAGAGACACCACAAGAAACTGCCCAGGAAGGGAACGGAAACAGGGGCAACGGTTCTGGAAATGATGACCGCGCAAAAAAGCGGATCCCCGAGCAGCCAAGAAGGCGCCTGACGAGGCTCCACTCCTCAACTCTCCTCACCTCACAATGCAGCCCCAGAGAGTCTCCACACAGGAGAGACCTCCCAGATACTGTCAAGGCTGGCGGAGGTGCAGAGCTTTCTGGCAGGAGAGATAGAGCGATCCACAACAGTCCTGCAAGCTGAGATCTCAGCACTGGGAGCCAGAACCACCAGACTTGAGGACCGCATGGAGGGCACTATCAAGGCCCACAATATGGCTGCCATGCAAATTAACAAGCTCACAACCCGGCTGGCGGAGGCCGAACTCGCATTGGAAGATATGGCCAACAGGTCTAGGAGGAAAAACCTCCGCCTGAGGGGCCTCCCAGAAAAAGATGACGAGGGCTCCCTACAAGCCACTATCCTATCTATACTAAAGCCACTATTGCCAGACATACCTCCAGACCAGTGGCATAATGAAAGAGCGCACAGGGCCCTCCGCGCCAGACGGCCAGACTCTAATTTCCCCAGGGACGTAATTATCAACTTCCTACATGTTCCAAACAAAGAGGCCTTAATACAGTGGAGCAGAGTGGAAAAAATATGTTACAGAGGATTAGACCTCCAATTATTGCAAGACTTGGCACCCAGTACTTTACAGCGGCGAAGGGACTGGAGACCGATCACGGAAGCCCTGCGGGGAGCCGAAATACGCTACGCCTGGGGGTATCCTTTTAAATTGCTGGCATTCCGTGAGGGCAGATTCCATGTCCTCTCACCTGGAGGAGACCCACACAGCTTCTTCTGTGCCATCGGAACGGCGCCACCACAGGAGCTACCCAGGCTGGCCGACACCACAACGGAATTGGAGACTCTGCCAGCGGAATGGCAGCTGGCGGGAGAAAGGAGATGAAGCCACCAAGACCCGGCACAGAGTTGGAAAAGCCAGGGCTCGAGGTACTACCTGGGACATAGGTGTTTTGGATCAAAGAAAACTTTGATTATTTGTTTATCTACTCCTTCCAAATTGATTGATTAATGCGTGCACGCTTTCCCTAGAAGTAATTCACACCGGAGACAAAGGTTCTGATCAGTGAAATACTAAGGAATGCTTTATTCCCCAAAGTGGGGGGGCTCCTTCTTAAAGCAAAAATACGTCACAGTTTAACATGCAGTATCCATTCAACAATTGGTTAACAGTCTAAAAGGGTCTTGTCTAAACCCACCCTACAGGATGTGATGTCATCATTACAGAGCTCTTCCCCCCATATTCCAGCTGGATACATGAAGAAAGGGGAAGTGAGTAGTTTCTTTGTTACTTTAACAGTGATTCTCCATTTTGTTGCATGTGGAATTGGCACAAAGGAAGTGGGTGAGGAGTTAGCAAAGGAAGCTAACTGTTAGCTAACAGGAATGTGTAACAAGAAACTTGCAGAGGATTTAGTGACTGAACCATAAAGGGGGAAGGAAATATTTACTCTAGCAGCCAGTTTGAACATAGTGAACACAGAATAAATAGACATTAGTAAATAGCTATTTTGGTTTAATTCTTCTGTCCATAACATAGGGGCTACAGAGGGGGGTCTACATTCGGACTTCTTGGGCAGGAGATGGGATAGAGGGTGTAAGGGGGTGAGAAATTTACAGAAAAAAACACACAAAAAAAAGGCACCCCCCCCAAAAAAAGGGAAAAAACTGGGAAAAAAGGGGGGGGGGGGGAATACACATATACTGATTAACATAACAATTAGTGTACTATCTCAACCGCATGTATACCACGAGGGAAAGGGGGTTGTGCCTTGCCGACACCGTAATAGCCACGTGCTTCTCTGGGACCCAGGGAGGGCAAAAGAGTATTGTTGGGAGGGGACCTCCGGTTCGCCTATTCATGTGCAGTACGGATGGCCGAGGAGGAGGGAGAGGGACTAACTAAACAAGGAGGCCCAGCAGCTGGGGAAAAGACGCTGAGAGGACTGCAGGAATGTCGGGACGGACATAGACTCCTATGACAACAGTACTGGGGGCTGAGGGGCCTACGCTTCTCCAGCCCGGAAACCACATACGGACTGGCATAACATAACAAGCTGAGCCCCAGAGTCACCAATGGGCCACGGAAGGTAGCAGAGCCCCTTCACTGGGCCAGGGGCTGCCCAGTGGATGGGCCATACTAGGTGTATAGCTTTACACACGGAAGGTCATATACAATTAATCGCAAACAGTGTGCCCTGGAGTGGGGGGGGGAATCAGAGAAGGGGAGAGGGAGGAGTCTTCAAGATAGGAACAGGAAAACGAGACATAGAGGGAGGAGGTACCTAGACTTAGTAGCTCACCTATTGGAGGAAGCACCAGGGAGGGGAATGGAGGCCCCTGATAATAAGTACTCAAACGAACGATCCGCCCAACCCCCCCCCAAAAAAAAAAACGCATCACAATAACCAGACAGGGAGCACAAACAACATTGCAGACAGATCTACCCGTGAGACTCCAAAGACAGCACGGGGTTCAGGACCAAAGATAAAGGAAAACACAGATATGGGCTGAAAAAGACCCCACTACCCAGTTTGGAGCCATACACATAGTTAGGAGACCCCAGAATACAGCATGACCAATATCCCCCGCTGGGTACCAAACCAGGGAGCGAGGAGCCACAGGCATACACAATTGAACACATATATTAGACCAGGAGAGACAGGCACAGGACATCCCCCCCCCCCCCGCGGAAGATAGGAAGTTTAACTAACACGGTTATTTAGATAGTAGGGAGCCCCTTGGCTGTTCTGGGACAAATGCAAGTTCCAATCGATTTACTGTTTATTTACTATTTACAGACATTAAGAAGGGTGGAGGTAACCACCACAGGAGTAGATAATACCAAAAACTATATGAGCTCATAAATCTAGCAGCATGGTGTGTGATGGATTCAGGCTCTGGGACCCGCATCTCTTCTCAGCACTGGATGCTATTGGGGTGCTGGATCCTGAACCCCGCCATGGTCTGGCCACCGGTAAGACCAGACGTTCTGGGCGATGTACACCACATGTGCCGCCAACTCTTTCTTGTTATACACATTCTTGGTTCTTCATTTTCTTTTCTGTCCTTCTTTCTATTCTCTGCCCCTCCCTCCCCTATTCCTTTTTCATCCTTATGAGGCGGGGCAGTGGGGGTGGTGGGGTGGGGTGGGGGGGTTGGAGGGGATGGGAAGCGCGGCGTCTGGGACGGGAACATGACACTGCAACTCACCACACTGAATGTAAGGGGTCTCAATGCTCCAAGGAAAAGGCGCCTGCTTTTTAGGGAATTGAAACGCATGAAGACAGATGTTGCCCTACTCCAGGAGACGCACTTACCGAAACAGGCTAGCTTTAAGTTAAGGGACCACATTTATAGCGTATACTTCGAGGCTAGAACAAACCGCAAAAAGAACGGCGTGGCAATCCTAATACGGAATAGCTGCCCCCTGACAATAATATCTTCAGACCTAGACCTGGAGGGGCGCTATATCATCCTCTCTGGTATGATACAATCCCATACGATTTACTTAATCAATGTATATACACTGAACCATCAGGCACCTAGCTTCTGGGAAACTATAAAGACGAAAATACATTCCCTACCACATGGTATGTTGATAATGGGAGGGGACTTCAACGCGGCCCCGTGCCCCGCGGTAGATAGGAGCGCACGCAGGGGTGTACCCAGATCACAGGGACGAGGGGGACAAGATAAGCTGTTTCATGGGTTTGTCACAGATACAGGGTTGGTGGACGTCTGGAGAGCACGTCATCCGAGCACTATAGATTACACGTACTATTTGGCCCCACACGACACCTACTCTAGGATAGATCTATTCCTGGTAAAGGACAGATGCCTGCCCCGCATCATGGGATCAGAGATCGGTTCCATCACATGGTCTGATCATGCAGACGTGACCCTTACACTGGGGAACCTCTGTGCGGTGTCCCCCTGGACCTGGAAACTTAATGCATCTCTACTGCGAGATCAGGAGATAGTGGAACAGATAAGTGCAGACATAGGGGAGTACTTCAATACTAATACCACCCCTGACGTAAAAAGGGAGACAATTTGGGTGGCACATAAGACGGTGATAAGAGGAACCCTCATTAAACTAGCGACGGCTAAAAAGAATACAAAATTTCAAAGACTGAATGAACTGTTGACCGACCTTCGACGGCTAGAAAACCAGCACCAGAGTAACCAAGATGGCAAGACCTTGCGACGCCTAGCAGCAAAGCGATATGACATCCGCTCCCTGGAGGTGGAAATGACACACGACTTCCTGACCGACTTGGGATTGCCTCAACTGTCTCAGGAAGCGATCAATACAATGGCAGCGGAGATCTTGCCGGAGGAGGTAGCCCGGGCTATATCGGAGCTAAAAGGGATCAGGGCCCCGAGACCAGATGGTTTTGACGGGACTTATTATAAGACATTCAAAGATGAACTCATCCCCCAATTGACTGCTCTATTTAACGGAGTTAGGGAGGGGGGTACACCTAACCAAGACATGTCCTTAGCCACTATCGTCCTATTGCCAAAACCTGACAAAGACCCTCTCTTGCCCGAAAACTATAGACCAATTTCACTTATAAATTACGACATGAAAATGCTTGCAAAGATACAAGCTGAAAGACTAAACCCCTACCTCACAGAACTCATAGACCCAGACCAAGTAGGTTTTATACCTGGTAGGCAATTGTTCGAGAACACTCGCAGAAATATCAACCTCATATGGAAGCAGGCTGTTACTAACACACCAACGTAACTTTTTTCAATCGATGCAGAAAAAGGCTTTGATAGGGTCCAATGGCCCTATTTATTTACACTATTATCGCATATAGGCTTTCCCGACCAATACCTAACCTTAATAAAGGCCCTGTATACTAATATCCGTGCACAGGTGAAAATCTCGGGAGCCCCACTCCGACCATTCCAACTCAATAACGGGACTCGTCAGGGCTGCCCCCTCTCTCCGTTACTATTTGCGCTTTCACTTGAACCCCTACTCCAGGCATTGAGAAAACACCCAGAAATAAAGGGGGTCAGAGTGGGAGGGAGTGAATACTTAGTTTCGGCGTACGCGTATGACGTGCTCTTGACGCTCACTGACCCCGCAAACTCGATGAGAGCCCTTCAAGATGTCCTGCGGAAATACGGGGAAATCTCGGGCTATAAAGCTAACATGATTAAGTCTAGCGCCCTTCCAATAAACATACCAGAGGGAGATATAACCTCGTTACGAAACATATACCACATACGCTTTGAACACCAGTCATGAAAATACCTAGGGATACACCTGACAGCAAAACCAACACAGCTGTATAACCAAAATTATACACCGACAATCAAAACACTAATCAGGGAACTAGAGACATGGACAGACAGACCTATCTCTTGGATGAGACGTGTCCACGTCGTAAAAATTAATATACTACCCAGGATACTGTTTCTGTTTCAGACAATACCCATACACATATCCAAGGCACAACTACAACCTCTGCAACGAGCAATAGGGGCCTTTATGTGGCAAAACAAACGCCAAAGGATCTCGAGACACACGTTAAATAGACCAAAAAACAGGGGAGGGCTGGGACTGCCCAATCTCAATCACTATTATATCGCAAGTCAAATGGCACAGGTGGCAATGTGGCACACTCCCCCGGGGGAAAGAAAGTGGGTAGATTTAGAATCACTTATGGTGGGTGCAGATCTGCCACAATACCTCATATGGGTACCCAAAACATACAGACCCATAATCATGGTTACGTGCACGACAATACTCAGTTCCATACAAACATGGGATTCCACTGCACTCAAATATGGGTTGGCGTCCACCCCATCCCCGCTTATGCCTTATCTACGAAATAGAGAATTTATACCGGGAATGACAGCCAGGGATTTCCTGAATCTAGAGCGAATAGGACTACAACGTATTTGCCAGTTATATTAGGGAACAGAGATAGTCTCATTTGATTCCCTGAGACAGAGAGACCACCTTACACCCGCCGACTTTTTTCGATATTTACGAATTAAGGAATATGCAAAACTACCACACATACAAGTAGCCGCACGAAAAACAAAAACATTCTTTGAAAACATTTGTATGCCGGAAAAAATGCCCAAAGGAGTAATATCACTCCTCTATGTACACCTATGCTCAGAATCTATGGAATGGGGGAACCTCACATATACAACCCAATGGGAGAACGATCTGGGGGAGGAACTGGAAGGGATAGATTGGCAAGAAATATGGGAAGTTAATAATACCTCCTCGGTTTGCGTCACACTGCAGGAGCAATCTGTTAAAACAATGCTCCGATGGTACACCACCCCTGTCAAACTGTTCCACATGAGGAAAACTCCCACGGATTTGTGTTGGAGAGGATGTGGGATGAAAGGAACATATATATATATATATGTGATTAGAAGATTTTGGACACAAATTAAAGACATACTGAACCAGGTTTTCTCCAGGGCCCCAGACCCAGACCCAGACCCATGGCTATACTTACTTAATAGACCAATCGACGGGTGGACCAGAAATGAGCAAAAGCTCATACACAACATCACACTAGCAGCAAGGAGAGCGGTTGCAGCTGATTGGCTCAAGCAGAGGGCTCCCCCTATGGGAGGGGTAATCAACAGAATTAAAGAAGTCCACCCAATAGACGACCTGACGGCCAGGGTAAGGGGTACCCAAAAGTAATTTCAAAGAATATGGGAACCATGGGAAAACTTCCCCCTGGGCACTTAGAGAGCTATGGGTAGTGCTCCTCACCTTCCCCCTCCCATTCCATCCCCCCCATGCTCGTCTCGGCCTCTCCCCCTTCCTCCTCTTCCATTTCTGTTCTCTCCTTACGTTTCCTATCCATTCTCTCGATAGGTGTCTACACTCTCTACCTATATCTTCAGGGGTCAACTGCTAACATTTGAGAAAACTACACCCGATAACCCTGCATGCGCGATACATAGACACTACTTCCAGGCCCCTAGACTCCGTGGAGCTACAGATACACGGGGCCAGGCCCCGGTGAGGGTCTATACAATATGCAGCAAATATTAATGGACCCGGGGACGGAGGCAAAACCTAGCCACTAGGAAAGCAAATCACCCTAGATAGCAGCAGGAGTAAGGGAAGCAAAAAGTATAGCATACTCCCCAAATCCTACCTAGAGCCAGAGATGTGAGATACATATACTTCTCTATTTTTGTTACTTGTTTATCAGAAAATTAACATTGACTCCAGACGACTGGGAATGAAACTGTACCCTCCAGGGATATCACATGTAAGCTATGTTATGCAAATTTGATGTTAAATGGCAATAATCTGCTACATATGTTCACAGTGTTCATATATGTACAATTTACTGTTCTGGGCATGCCAAGTCATGTCAATGCTAAATAAAGAATTAAAAAAATAAAAAATAAAATAAAGAGTTGTGTATGCAAGATTAATAGACTTCCTCAAGTCCAACTTTCTGCTCGACCCATTTCAGTCTGGTTTTGGTGCTCAGCACTCTGTGGACCAAAGTATCCAATTATCTACTCACTGCAAAATCTCGTGATCACTATTCTATCCTAATTCTCCTTGACCTTTCCGCTGCTTTTGACACTGCTGATCATCAACTACTTCTTTTCTCAACCTCCATAATCTCAGTCTACTAGGTATTTCTCTTTCTTTGTGCTCCGCCTACCTCTAACAGCACTCTTTCAGTTTTTCTTTTTCTGGCTCTCCCTCTTCTCGCCAAAGGTGTCCCCCAAAATCCAGTCCTTGATCCCCTACTGTTCTCGATCTATACTACCTCCCTTGGTAAACTCATCAGCTCCTTTGGCTTTCAGCATAATTTCTGTGTGGATGACACGCAAATCTATCTGTCCTCTCCTGATCACTACCCTTTACTAGTGTCTCTGACTGCCTCTCTGCTATTTCTAACTGGGTTGCTGCCCACTTTCTTAAACTCAACTTGTCCAAAATTGAACTTTTGGTCTTTCCTCCCTCAAGTGTTGTGATTGCCTCCCTCCAAGTCAATGGCGCTACCATCAGCTCCACTATGCAGGCTCGCTACCTAGGTGTTCTCTTTGACTCCAACCTCTCATTCAACCCTCATGTTCAGTCTATCACCAATTCCTGCTCACTCCATCTTAAAAACATTTAGCACATCCGCCCCTACTTAATGCCAGATGCGGCTGAGAGGCTGGTCCATTCCACTGTACTCTCTTGTCTTGACTACTGTAATCCACTTCTCAGTGGTCTTATGTGCTCTCAACTTGTGCCTTTACAGTCTATAATGCATGCGGCGGTGAGGCTCATCTTCCTGTACGCCCACATCTCCCACGCCTCACCCTTATGTAAGATATAGGGCTCAATTTAAAATTCTGGTTCTTGCTTTCAAATCTCTACATAATGCTACTCCCACCTATCTATCGCCCTAATATTCTTATAAGTATGTCCCATCTAGGCACCTACGTTCTGCCGAAGACTTACGTCTATCTTCTGTTCATAATCCCAACTTTGCTCACCATAAGATCATAGCAGAAGACATTAGATAGTGAGTACTTTTCATTTAAGCCTTCAAACTCCACCAGCAAAATTCTAAACCTGAAAATAAACCCTTAATATTGTATTCTTACCAAGAGTATTAAACCAAAGTGCTGCACCATTCCTGTGGATCCCCCTTCCCTTCTCTGTTAGATGCACACCCAGTCTCCACTCCTTCAAAAGATTATTAATAACTCACTTCTTCACAAATGTGTATCAATTAAACTGTTAATAGCTCCCGACTGATTCCTCTCTTGCAACTGTCATTAGTCTAATACTATCGTTACCTTTCGTGTCACTTTACCCCTCTTCCTCTAGCATGAAAACTCATTGACAAGGGCCCGCAACCCCTCTGTTCCTGTGTGTCCAACTTGTCTGGTTACAACTTCATGTTTGTTCATCCAACCACTGTAAAGCGCTGCAGAGTTTGTTGATGCTATATAAATGATAATATGAATGTAATTTCATGGACATATAAAGAATCCCATTGGGATGAAAGACCGATGTGTATTACTCTTATATCGGTCAGCTTAGTTTGTCTGCAGCTTCTCAGATCCAAGTTGTGTAAGAATGTGAAATTTTGTCTAACATGCTTCAAGGCAGTTATGAATGGGAATTCAATTGAGTGTAATAGTAGACCCATGGCTGCCACGAGTCATGGAAGATGTATTGTGTGGTGAGTTCTATAGAAATTAATTTGTATATTTAAATAACTTTATTTTCATATTGTTTGTTTCTAGTGGAGAGCAATTAAGTTTTTAGCCACCAAAATAAGTATGGCTCTTATTTGTCTGGAGGTTTTAGATAACTGGGGAGAGAAAATATGGAGCGAGCATGTGCTTGTGTCTATGAGTATATTGGGGATCGTTAAACTCAAAATCGAATTTTCCCCTGCTTTCCACCCACCATATGTGGGTCATGTTACCATTTGCTTTCCAGAGTGCCAGCAGGCATCAGTGATTGCAGGGTACATCTTGTGGAGCTTTTAGGGGGTGAGGTACCACCTATAGATTCACTTTCTATGCACTTCTATATGTGAATAGCTCTTAAGCGCATTTATGGAAAATATCTATGCCTGTGAGAATAGAGTACAATCTGTTTCTAGTGTCCAGGAAGGGAATGTCATGTTTGAAATGATCCCCATCAAGGCCTTGTAACATACTGAGAAAGTGTTGGGCTTTCTGGGGGTTTTCCAGCTTCTGTCATATAAAATTCAAGATATTAGTCAGAGAGGCAAGTGTGTCATTAGTTTGTTGAACCTGTGATGCAATGATACTTTTCATTTGTAAGTATTCGAAATGAAAGCAATACAGAGCTTGGATTTTGATTTGATTCAGCTCATAATATGAATTAAAAATAAAAAGAGGAACAAACAGTCAGCACGTATTCAACCAGGCCAAAAATAAAGGAGAAGGTAGCATACCTAAAATGTACGGGGCTCCCTAAAAAAGACCAAAAGGAATAAGATAATACAACAAAAAGAGAGGGTTGCACCAATAAGTTAGTAATAACAAATATGCACAATGAGAAATAAAAACAAGAAAATAAAACCAACAATAAAAAAAGACTCTAAATGGAATAATAATAGTAAAAGTGTCAAAAGAAAAAAAAAAGGAGACTTGCAAGGAAAACAGCCAGATACTGTAGGGGACTCTATTCTCTATGCCAGATCAGGAAAAATAATGACAAATAAACCGTGCTTTATAGGCGCTCAAATTGTGATGTAGTGAAGAACCTGGTTCCACTAAGCAGCTCAACACACGTGAAGGTACCTCCAACCTTAACACAATAACATGGAGAACAGTGGGGTGATGAAAGTAGGAAGGTCACAACAGACAAGACCCAGTGGAGCGCTAATAGATTGAATAAACTCACCCTTTTATTAAGGGATATGTAATATGAGAGAATGTTAGTGGATACGCTGTGGGTGATCCGAATTCTGCTCTGGTCTGAAGCAGGGTATGTTTTAACACAAGAGATTGTACTCGCATCTGATTGAGCAGGCAAACATGCTCAATGGACAGGGCATGTGTGGTACCCCCACCTGGGATTCTTTAGTGCAGTCCTCACTGGAAAGATACAACTTGATGCTAGGCAATAAAATATAAAAAGAGCAGTAAAAAAGTAAAATGGCACACACACAATATAGAAGTAGCCAAAATCCCTTTAACATTTAAAAAAAAAAAAAAAAAGCTTTAAAATAGATCCACATTGCATTTCACCAACACAGGGTTTTATCAAGTGTAGTAAAAAAGTAGCACCTTTTGCATTTAAAGTAAAATGAATCCTAAATTTTCTAATTAAATGACTCCATCTGCTACTAGGGCGAAGGTGCCTTTTGGGTTTTTGTTTCTTTCAACTTAAAGATACTACAGACTGAGTGGAATTGGTGAGTGGGTGGTCAATTGCTTGATGATTTTTTTTCCATTAATTTTAAGGAAAAAAATGAAAAATGGCAAAGCATAATCAAATTTTTGGAAAAGTGCTATTACTACCTATTTATTTTAATCCAAAAATATAATGATCTAATTTTGGCAACTCAGAATTCAAATTGCTGAAATTGCATCACCATTGGGACATGAAGTAGTGTAGCCATTTTATTTTTCCTGTATTTGTTGTAACCAAAATTCAGCCCAAATCAACTAAACATGAACTAAATTCTGTTGGCCAATTTTTTTTATTTTTTTTCTCAAAATGTTTGGAAGAACCAACACTAGATACCCTGTACATGTCTATTAGAAACACCCACAGGTTCGTACAATAAGGCTTTATTTCAAAATATAGTACATGCAGGCTTACATTTTCATACTATCATTAGACATTTTTGCATCATACGTTCATACAATAGTTAATTAGTTAAGAGGATTTCAAAAGCAAAAATGTAGCAGCCTGTGTTTGTTCTTTATCTCCGAAGAATACCATTCAGAGGAGAACCTCATATTCTCTACAGATATAATTATTTGTAACTCTTAGGGGAGTCTCACTACATTCTCTACAGGTTTAATATTGTGTATAATACAAGAGGCCTTAAGCCTAGGTAATCATAGGCCTATACATCAAGCAAGTTACCTTTAGATTGTATGGATGATTACACTACTGCACAAAACTGCAAGGAAGTCTATTGTTGAATAATTCCACCTATGTTTGATCCAGAATTCTCTCAGGAACAACTGGTAACAGATTGCAAACATTGTAAAGAGACATCTGAGGTGGCTCTGGGATTCTGAGGTAAGTTACAATTTTCATTTCAGATTTAATTTTATGCTCACATAGGTGACTATCCAACTAATAGGTGACTTCATAATCCTAATTTTTGTTCACGCATTCAGGGACACCATGGAACTACCTTCTAACATTAAAGCACATCATTAGATATGCTTGCACTGTGTGGCAGGCACAGAAAACATGGAGTGAATGCCTGAGAAATAGTCTCTGCTTGTTCTCCTGTGCTAGGGTCCAGCCAGAGAGCTACCAGTGAGGCAGATTATAGCACTGGCAATGATCCCCTCAAGGAATGCCCTCCTGACCTGATCCCAGACCTTGGAGGCTTGCTGCTGGCTGCTGACAGTCAGAGAAACTAAGGAAAAGCAGGTAGTGATATTTGCATGCTTCCTTGGGTGTCATATTTGAATGCAGGTGGCTTTGTTGGTAAGGTCACTCAGTTTTAGCAATGACAAGGAAGACTTTTTCTAGAGTGGGTAGGCATGGTTAAGGAGAAAGGCTTTAGTTTTCCCCTTTTTTTGTTTTGCAAAACCAAAGATTCGACCATGAAGCATTGAAGTTGCTTTTAACTGATTGAATAACAATGTTATTAATGTTATTAAACATTAAGAAGGACAATTTTATAAAGCACCTTTTAATTTGCATTGCTCTTATGCACAGATTTGTTATATAAAATAGCTTGCCTTATTCACTACCAAGCATTTTTATTAAAAAAAAGAAAAAGAAAAAAAAAAAGAAAAAGAAAAAAAAAAGAAAAAGTGTGCTGTGCTTAGCCCTTTGAACACCATGGCAGGTTTTATATTTTTGTTCAGATGTGGCCATGCAAAATTTGAGCTTTTTCTTTTCTCTTAAAGAAACACCTAATTAATTTTTCAATATCTTTTTATTTGGTAGCTATATTAAAACATGTATGTTTTATTGGGAGGCATATGAAAAAATGCTACAGATCTGCTGTCTGTGGTTATTGCAAGCCTTCTCCTCTTTCTCACGGACCTATGTCCCATTAGGCATTGTAGGCAACTGCCTACAGGTGTATGTCACTAACGGGCACCTGTTTTCAGCACTTATATTGTGCTTTTTGTAGCTTAAGTGGACTGACAGTTAACCCCTTAACGCCGTTACGGCATTCTATGCCGTCCCTATTTAAATGGGCTTTAACCCCTTAAGGACACATGACGTGTCTGACATGTCATGATTCCCTTTTATTTCAGAAGTTTGGTCCTTAAGGGGTTAAAGCCGTTGCCGTGGCATAAAACGCCGTAACGGCTGCAGCCCCCAGAGCGCCCGGGATACTCACCTCCGCCGCGATCCTCTTCGGGAGGACTGCCTGACAGCCCAGGCAGGCCCCAACCCCGGCAAAAGAAGCGCCCGGGGGCCATGTGATCGCTCTCAGAGTGATCACATGGCCCCCTATAGCTGGCTGTGGATCTGCCAGCAGGGGGACTGTCTGAAATGTCAGACAGTCCCCCTACTGGTGGGAAGTATAAAAAAAAATTTTTCAACACGTGTAAAATTAAAATAGAAATGTATTTATATATATATATATATATATATATATATATATATACATATTATATATATGTAACGTCATACAAAGTGTATTTTAATATTAATATAAGTACATATATTAGTATTAAAATACACTTAGAATGATGTTACATATATAATATATAAGTGAAAGATAGTGAACAAAGGCTTGCACTCACGGTCTTCTGTAAAAGTATGCTTTCTTTATTCCATTTCCATTAAAAAATCAACGTTTCAGCCATCGTCCGTGACTTTCATCAGGATCAACAAAACAACAATATATATATAGGTAGGTAACAAAATACACTTTGAATGACATTCTATATATATCTATCTATATATAAAATACAAATAACCGCAAATATATATATATATATATATATATATATATATATATATATATATATAAATAAATACATATTACATAAAAGATTACATTAGTATACACGTAGAATTTAACTACCTATAAATGCATATATATTAAAATTCTACATGTATATTTAAGTATTCTTTTAACATAATTATGTGATTTGATTAATTCAAATTTGATTGACATGCCTGACAACACAGGGAGAAAGTGCAGAGAATTTAATTCGCAAGCACTATATTTGACCCCGTAACTCTCCAAGACACCATAAAAAACCTGTACATAGGGGTACTGTTTTACTCAGGAGACTTTGCAGAACTCAAATATTAGTGTTTCAAACTGGTAAATTGTATTACAGCGATGATATTTTAAGTAAAAGTTAAATTTTTTGCATTTTTTACAAACGAACAGCACTTTTATGGACTATATTATTGTTGTAATATGTTTTACTGTTTTAAAACACTAATATTTGTGTTTAGTGAAGTCTCCTGAGAATAACAGTACCTCCATGTACAGGTTTTATGGTGTTTTGGAAAGTTAGAGAGTCACATATAAGGCTTGTATTTCATTCTTTTGACATTGAAATTTGCCAGATTGGTTATGTTGCCTTTGAGAGTGTATGGTAGCCCAGGAATGAGAATTACTTCCATGATGGTATACCATTTGCAAAAGTAGACAACCCAAGGTATTGAAAGTGGGGTATGTCCAGTCTTTTTCAGTAGCCACTTAGTCACAAACACTGGCCAAATATTAGTTTTTTGCTTTTTTCATACAAAAACAAATATGAACGCTAATTTTCGCCAGTGTTTGTGACTAAGTGGCTACTAAAAAAAGACTAAACATACCCCACTTTCAATACCTTGGGTTGTCTACTTTTTCAAATGGTATGCCATTATGGGGGTAATTCTCATTCCTGGGCTACCACACCATCTCAAAGGTAACATTACTAATCTGGCAAATTTCAAATTGAAAATGGAACGTTCTATATTTGACCCTGTAACTTTCCAAAAACACCGTAAAACCTGTAAATGGGGGGTACTGTTGTACTCGTGAGACATCGCTGATTACAAATATGTGCATTTTTTTGCAGTAAAACCTAACAGTATTATGACAGTCACAGCTAAAATGTCAGACGGAAATTCAAATTTAAAAAAACTTATTTTCTCACATTTTTTAAAATTTTATTCATAATAAATTATGTTCCATATATGAACAGTTAATGATAAATGAAAGCTATGTTTCTCCTAAACAAAATGATATATAATAAGTGTGGGTGCACTTAATGTGATAGCGGGGAATTAAGGTTGAACAGACATATAGCGCAAATTCCAGTTTTTGTTTATGTTTTGTTTTGATCAGAACGTGCACTGACTCCGTCCTGAAGGGGTTAAAGAAAGTGTAAAACAGAGTGTTTTTTTTTCAATCATAGCAGAAGACATAGGATGGTGAGTACTTTTCATATAAGCTTTCAAACTCCACCAGTCAAATTCTAAACCTAAAAAATAAACGTTTACTATTGTATTCTTTACAAGAGTTATTAACCAAAGACAACAATATATTGTTTTCAAAAGACAGGAGCAGTTTTATTCATATACCATATGTACCATACTTAGCATACTTACATAAGTAACACATCTTTTAGTGTGAAATAATAGAAAATACAAATTAAAATCTTTTTTTACAATCTAGATTTGACTATAATAAGTAAAATATAACAATAACAATTTGAAAATGAAATCACAAATGATTCTCAAATAAATTGAAAATTAAGGCAAATGCAAAGTGCTAGTGGAAACTGATGTAAACTCGGTAAATAAAATAATTGAAACATAGGTCCCTAGAAACTTTTATTACATAATTATCATTAAAATTATTATATCACTAGAATTAAGAAAGAGTATAAAAATGGCATTCCCATTCTAAAGAGTATTCCCAGTGCAAAATATCATCCTAGACCAAAATTATATTAGTCTTTATTGCAGATAAAATGTGGAACAAGTGTATAGTGGCAGTGTGTTTATATATTTATATATTACTTTAAAAGTCTGGCTGGGTTAGCATGTTAGCCCACCCACTGTAACATGCTGCGGAATTTGTTGATGCTATATAAATAATATTAATAATAATGTAATTTTGTGGATATATAGAGAATCCCATTGGGATTAAAGACCAGTGTGCATTACTCTTATATCAGTCAGCTTAGTTTGTCTGCGGCTTCTCAGAGCCAAGTTGTGTAGGAATATGGCATTTTGTCTAACATGCTTCAAGGCGGCTATGAATCTGAATTCGATTGAGACCAACATTTTATTAGTCTTTATTATTATTTATATTAGATATAGCATGGAACAAAGTGTATAGTGGTAGTGTGTAAATATATCCCTTACTTTAAAGGTCTGTCTGGGTTAGCATGTTCCTGAAATGCTTCTTAGTAAAGACAGAATGTTGTTTTATTGCAATATATTTCTCTTACATACAAATAACATATTGGCTTTTATTCTTAACCCTTTAAGTCCGGAGGGCGTACATTTCCGTCCTTTTTAAAGCGGCTCTAAACGCCGCACAACGTAAATGTACGCCCTCCGGTTTTTATTTACTTACCCAGTCGCCGGCAATCCCACGCCGGCGATCGCGGTTGGGGGGACTCCCAGGGAGCGCCCCGCAGCATGTCCGCCCTCCAGCGGCCCCCCCGGCCATGTGAGAGTGAGGTCCTTGCCAGGACCTCACAATCACATGGCCGGGATAGCTGGCTTCTGTATTGCCAGCAGGGGGACTAACTGTAATGACAGTTAGTCCCCCTGCTGGCTGGAAATCAAATTAAAAACAGTTAAAATAAGTGTCAAAAAAAATATATATACTTAGATCACATATATATTATATATATATATATATATATGATCTAAGTATATATATACACATATACACACATACACATACACTGTCTAGGTGTATTTTAATATTAATATATATATAATCATATATATATATATATTAATATCAAATTACACGTAGACTGATACTGATTAAATATATATATATAATTATTGTTATATATATATTTATATATAATATAAAAAAATATGTAAATACGTAAAAAAATAAAATAAAAAAATAATTGAAAATAAAATATTAAAAAATATATAGATGTGTTTTATTTTGTTCTAACTGTATTGTGATATTAATATATATATATATTTATATCAAAATACACGTAGAACAAAATAATATATATATCTATATACATAAATATATACGTATATATCACTATATATATACCTATATATAAATAAAAATATTTTAAAAAATATATATATATACGTATATATACACATATGTATATATATATATATATATATATATATACATATATTAATTCTACACATATATTTATGTAATAATTTTACATAATTAGGTATCCTAATTAATTACAATTAGCGGGACCTGCCTGACAACCCATGCCGAAAGTATAGGGAATTTAATTTGCTAGCACTATATTTAACCCTATAACTTTCCAAGACACCATAAAATCTGTACACGGGGGGTACTGTTTTACTCGGGAGACTTCGCTGAACACAAATATTAGTGTTTCAAAACAGTAAAATTTATTACAACGATGATAAAGCCAGTAAAAGTGACGTTTTTTGCATTTTTCACGCACAAACAGCACTTACACGGACAATATTATTGCTGCAATACTTTTTACTGTTTTGAAACACAAATATTTGTGTTCAGCGAAGTCTCCCGAGTACAACAGTACCCCTCATGTAAAGGTTTTATGGTGTTTTCAAAAATTACAACGTCAAATATAAGGCTTGTGTTTCATTTTTTTCACACTAAAATTCGCCAGATTGCTTACGTTGCCTTTATGACCCCATGGTAGCCCAAGAATGAAAATTACCCCTATGATGGCATACTATTTGCAATAGTAGACAACCCAAGGTATTGCAAATGGGGTATGTCCAGTCTTTTTTAGTAGCCACTTAGTCACAAACACTGGCCAAAATTGGCGTTTTTTGCATTTTTCACACACAAACAAATACTAATGCTAACTTTGGCCAGTGTTTGTGACCAAATGGCTACTAAAAAAGACTGGACATACCCCATTTGCAATACCTTGGGTCGTCTACTATTGCAAATGGTATGCCATTATGGGTGTAAATTTATTTCCTGGGCTACTATACAGTCTCAAAGGCAACGTAACCAATCTGGCGAATTTTAATTTCAAATGTAACACGCTATATTTGACCCTGTAACTTCCCAAAACATCATAAAACCTGTACATAGGGGGTACTGTTTTACACATGAGACTTTTCTGAATACAAATATGTGTATTTTATTGCAGTAAAAGCAAACAGTATTATGACATTGACAGTTAAAATGTCATGTAGAACTAAAAAAATAAAATAAATCTTATTTTCTCCCATTTTTTTCATATTAAATTATGTTTCATAGCTAAATATTTGATAGTAAATGAAAGCTCTGTTTCCCCTGAATAAAATGATATATAATAAGGGGGGGTGCATTTAATATGAAAGAGGTGAATTACGGTTGGACAGACATATAGCGCAAATGCCAGATTTTGTTTACATTTTGTTTCGTTCACAACTTGTACATTTGGCTGCGGTCTTAAGGGGTTAAAGCATAAACATTGTAATTTTGAAAAAACTGTATTAGGAATTTTACAAACAGAATGGATACACTTTTCATATTTACAAATCTGCATCTCACATTACTCCATCTCTTTTTATTTGTAGTTGCTGTTCATGGGGAACCATACAACAATAAGAGAATTCCTGCTTGTAGGATTTCAAAATCTACACTACTTCCAAATCCCCTTCTTTGTGCTGTTAACCATTGTTTATTCTGCAACAGTAACTGGTAATCTTTTAATATGTCTACTAGTATCAAGAAGTCACCATCTCCAGTCTGTAATGTATTTCTTTCTTGGCCACCTATCTCTCTCTGATATCTTAATAAGCTCAACTATTGCTCCTAATGCTCTGAAAGTCATATTCGAAGGAAAATCTAAGATATCTGTCCGAGAATGTGCCGTCCAATTGTATTTCTATGGTGCTGCTATTATTGTGGAATGCTGTATCTTAACAGTGATGTCCTATGATCGTTACCTAGCCATATGCAAACCATTACACTACACTTCCATTATGAGCTTGAGACTTCCACATTACCTGATCATTTGGTGCTGGGTGGCTGGTTTTGGAATATCCATGATTGTTCATGTTCTTGTACTAGAATTGGATTTTTGTGGGCCTAATATCATTGATCATTTTCTTTGTGATGTTGCACCTCTCCTTGAACTTTCATGTTCAGACGTTACAGATGTACAAATAGAAGTATCTGTTATTACCATAGTGCTAGGCCTCTTTCAATTTTTCTTCGTCATTACGAGTTACATCAGTATCTTTAAATCTATCCTTAGGATCTCCTCAATCACCGGGAGACAGAAGACGTTCTCCACCTGCAGTGCTCACCTGATTGTTGTTTCCATATATTATGGGACACTAATTATTCTTTATGTTGCTCCAATAAAAGGGTCATTTTTAAATTTTAGTAAAGTCTTATCTTTACTAAATAGTGTTGTTACTCCATTTTTCAATCCAATAATATACAGTCTGAGAAACAAAGAAATCCAAAATGCTATTTTTGCCTTTTTTAAGGACAAATATTTGTAAGAAAATATTTAGATTATGAACGTCTTTTGGGTTCTTTTACACGTATACGTCACAACCAAGACATTTGTGAGAGATTTTTTTTATTTCTGGTTATGTTTATACATGTAGTACTTTTATATTAATAAATCAACTGTAAAGTATTTGAAATACATCGGATTTGCTCATATGTATTTAATTTGCAAATGTCATAGTAAGCAAAAAATTAGGTATGAAATGTATTTGAAACATAGGTGATAAACCTAGCAGGTATGTTTATAGTAAAACTGATTTTTTTTAATGTATATTTATGTACCAGAAAACCTAAAAAATTGGAAGCTGAAATATACAGAACATACATTTTTTTAATAACTTAATATTTTGTATTCAAAATATTACTAGAGACTATACTATATTCCATGATTTCCAACTTTTGTAATTGCATTATACAAATTGCTTACAATGCCATCTTTTTGTTTTAGAACATATAGTTGGCAGTGAAATGCATAAAAAACATAATTAGATTCCCTTATGTGTAGGGACTATGCTGGTATTTTTAGGAATGTAGATTCTCAGAATAGCAGAACATATTAACACAATTTTGTTTGTGGACATATTGCTGATACACAGTAAATTTTGCTATGTGCCTTTAAATGTATATTATATAGCGCTTTGCAGGATGCTATTAAAATACCCTCCCAGGGTTATTCTCTAAATTTACAATCACTAGGAATTCATTGTGAATTGAAAGTGAATTTCAAAATGTAAGATAAATGATGAGATTCTTGTAATAGGCATGGCTGTCCCATCTCACTTTACCTGATACATTGTGGAGTTCTAGGTTCTTTAATAGAATGGTACCCTCTATTGCCTTATTTTATGGTAACCCCTTAAGGACGCATGACAGACCAGGTCATCATGCGTTAAAATTAACTCCAGATCTCTGTGATTGCAGCGATCGCAGGGTTAATGCTCCTCCAGTTTACCTAGGTATTTGAGGCAGATCGGGAGCACCCGATCACGCTGTCCCTGCTGCTGTAATCGCTCGTACAGGCTGTCAGAGCAAGCACATGTGCTGCAGGGATTCCTGATCTGCCTCCCTGCGCTTCCACAGTCAATGTAAAGTGCAGAGAGACAAATCAGTGCTGATCCTCTTCACCCTGTGATTTTTTTTTAATTAAAGTTAAATCCCACCTCCCCTTTCCTTTGTTTTAATAAAATTAACCCCTTCCCTGCAAATTGATCACTGACTACAGTGGTCAATTGGCAGGGACTACAATTTATTGAGATCTGATTATTATTATTTTTTTAACCCTCAGGGGTTATATTTGTTTTATTAATTAATTTAAATATTTTAAAGATATATATTTAGCTAGCTGGAGTGGGTGGAAGTTAGTGGGGAATTGAGGAATTTGGTGTTTTGCTAGCTAGGGTTAACATTAAAAAAAAGTTTAAAAAAGGGTTTTAATAACATTTTAAAAAAAGTTTTTTAAAAAATTCCACCTTCCCTTACCCAGTCCTAATAAAAATTAACCCCTTCCCTGCCATTTGATCACTGCCTACATTGATCAAAATACAGATCACAGTATTACACTGTGACCTGTTTTTTTTTTTTTTTTTAACCCCTGAGGGCTAACTTCTATTCATTTCTTTTTAACCCTCAGGGGTTCAATTATTTAATTAATTAATTTAAATATTTAAAAATGTTATATTTTGCTAGCTGGGGTGGGTGGGAATTATGGGAAATTGGATAATTTACTATTAGTAAAGGAGTTTAAGCATGCATGGGATAGGCATAAGGCTATCCTAACTATAAGATAAGGCCAGGGACTAATGAAAGTATTTAGAAAACTGGGCAGACTAGATGGGCCGAATGGTTCTTATCTGCCGTCACATTCTATGTTTCTATGTTTCTATTAGTGCTGCTTACTGCTAGTTAGTTGTTAACAGTAAAAAAAAAAGTTTGTAAGAATTTTAAAAGTGTAAAAAAAGGTTTTAGAAAGATTTAAAAAAGTAACACAATATATATAAAAAAAATGCTCATTACCACTACACCTGGAACAAACTAGCGAAAAAATGATCCCACATTAAGGTTCAAAATATCCCTTTTGAATTACCACGGGGTATATTCTTTAATAAATATGTGTTTGTGGGGAAGTTTGAATAACCAACCAGCTAAACTTCTCTGAAATTAAACATGGACACAGCATAAAACTTCATAGTTAAAAAAAAACCGAAAGACTGCGTCTCAAATGTGCCCCTTAAACATCCACATATACCTGGCAAAGGTACAGGGGGAATTGCTGTACTCAGACGACATAGCTGAGCAACATATGAAGTATTATACAGTTGTATAACACATAACGTTTGCAATATATACTTTGTAAACTCACTTTGTGTGTCAAAAAGGCAGAAAAAAATGCTTATAGCCGCTACACTTGGTACAGGCTAGCAGAAAAATTATCCCACTCCAAGGTTCAAAATATGCCTTTTGAAATAACCTGGATTGTCTTCTTTAAGAAATGGTATGCCTTTATGGTGTAGCTAGAATATGTAGCCTGCTCAAGTGCTCCAAAGTGGGACACAGACACACTTTAAAACCATCCATGAAAATTATGACAAGTTAAGGCACACTATACAATACATAAGATACCCTGGGGTGTCTGTTTTATCAAATGGAAGCCCTTTGTGGGGTTATTTGAACAGTCAAACTGCTATATTACCCCAAAATGAGACATAGGCCCATCATATCCATCTATGAAAATAGAATATATATAGAAACTGAAATAGCCTTGTCTCCTATATGGCATTGTAGCTTAACAGAATAGTGCCAAAGGTGGGTATCGTTATACTCAGCAGATGTAGCTGAACACAATATGGGTTCTCTGCAGGAATAGCACATAGCAGCTTTATGAAATACACATTACAAAAAAAACAGAGTTATTACATTACAAAAACCTTGTTGTATGTGTATATGCAAAAAAAAAAAAAATAAAGCATTGTAATCCAATATTTTGCAGAGATTGGCGATGAAATGGCTTTGTGAAAAGTGTAAAAATAACCTAAGGTAAATAACCTGTAACGTCTACTTTATCTAAATATATACTTTTGTGTGGCAATTTTGTTTTCTGTGATGGCTACTAAACCTGAAGACAAACATACCAATTTCTAAAATTGTTTCACATTGAAATTTTATTTTAGACCTTTTATTTTGTGGCCTGTAACTTTCAAAATGAGCTGAAATCCTGTACATATTATGTACTCTCTAAATCAAGACACATAAATTAATTTATTTTGAATGACGTTTTCTAAGCAGGACATATTATGCCCATTTTTGGCACATTTTTGGAATTTTTTTTTAATAATTAATTATTAATTAATACTTTTTAAATAAATTAATAATTTATCTATGTATATGTGACATCAAATTAAAGGCCTTTTTGCCCACTAACATAATAAGTGCAATAAATGACAGAGATGCAAATTGCAAACAGCAAAAAAAGCAAAAACGGCTTGTGTCCTTAAGGGTAAGTCCAGTTTTTGAAGCTGCGTCCTTAAGGGGTTAAAATAGGAACTACACACTGAACATCAAGTGTTATTTTTTTCACAGATTTGTGTTAGCACAGTTGCTCTGTTATTTTATATTTAACGTTCATTCGGTTACACGGTGGCTCCGTGGTTCTACTGGGGACCAGGATCTCAGTCCTGCACACCTGGAATTGACACAAATTGATACCGGAGAAACTGACGGAAGCGAAGCACAGAGAGATGGACACAGGTTTCTTCAGGAAGGAAGAGATTCTTTATTGGATCACCGATCAGGACTCAGAGGGACTAACGTCACCAAAATACAACAAGTTCTGAGCCCCGGACAATAGTGCAGGCTCCTTATATAGGCACATAACTCCTCCCATATTAAGCTCCACCCGCACATTCTCTTGACCAATCAATACAAATAAGAATTAACTTCCTGCTTGACCGCATGGCCTGTCCAGCACAATGGAGGAGGGGAATACTACATCCTGTATTCTTGCACATGCTCCGTACACTACTGATCGTATCTTGCCTCGTGCAACCAACTGATCGATACGTCAGCATATGCACGTACACATGCCACGTGGTAATCTCGGCCTACTAAATTTATTTTTACCGAGATTCCATCACATTCCCCCCTTTGATGCCTCTTGATATTTCACAATTACTTGAGGCATCACTTAACCTTGGTTTACATACACCGCAAGTTACCTTGAACCAAACCAGACTTATCTTATGATGTGAATCTTCAACACTCATCTTCCTGCATTGGTTCTCCCTGATCTAGAGCCTCATATTTATAAATTGCCATTATCTGTGCAGCAGCCTTCCTCTCTGCTATATTTTCTATCAGGCTTTGCACAGACCTGACTACTAAGGGTATAAGACACGGCAGGAGTAGACACAACATTAAAATCAGCAGGACTCCACCTACCACTGCCTTAAGCCCTCCAAACCACTCATACCAGCTACCAAACCAACTACTTGGATTGTACCCTTTCCATACCTGAGTAGGCACATGCGCTAGTTTAACCATATGGCTAGTAAGCTCAGCTATTGCTTGCCCTTCGTCATCTATTTGAAGACAGCAATTGCTCAGGTTAAACTTCCCACATACACCTCCCTCTACTGCCAAAAGGTAATCCAAGGCTAATCTATTTTGGTAGACTGCTGTCCTCATCCTGGTATTATGCTTCGCTAGAAGATTGAGCGCTTGTGATGTCTCGTTAGTAATAATCTCAACCACCGCCTGTAATCTTATAATACGGTTGAGCATATAAATAGGGGTTCTATAACCAAAGGTACCATCTTCTGCCCACGTGGCTGGCCCATAATAATCTATAATACGCTGGGGAGGCCATTCATTATCTTCCCAGGCGCCTATCTCTATGGGTCCCCTTTTCTTCCTATGATTCACATCATACACTTTAACACCTAAAGTCTCACCTGTTTCAATAGGTAACAAGAAGAAGGATGGTTTGAGCATACCCAACACACATGCCCCTTCCCAGTCCTGTGGCAACTCCGAATAGGCTTTCTTACCACAGATCCAGTACAAATTTGCTGGGGCTCTCCAGGTAGATGTGATGGATAGATCAAACCACACATCCTTTAAATTGGCGTATCTAGCAAACGGGTTAGATGGTTCTGAGACATTTGAAGCCGACCACCAAGTTGTATTCTTTGTATCATCATCATAAGCTTTTTGCCCTAGACAAGTTAATTCTCCTACAGAAGTATTATACATCATCCCTTTCCTTGCTATGCAAACATAACCTATGATGGAGGTATTTAATCTCCACTCAGATTTACCTCTAACACTCATATGATAATCGGCTTGTGTAGATATTAATTGGTCAACTGCCTCAGAACCGGACATTACCTCCTTTGCTTCCCAAGGCCATTGGTCTCCCATGTTAGTACCTCCACACACATAGCAGTTGGTAACATTAAGACTACCGGCAATACTTTCGGCTAAATCAATGAACAGGTTTTTAGCATTATGGGGGATCTTATTATCTATACTCATCTCTTCATAAAAGGAATGGTATACTTGATGAGTTTGGGAGGATACCGTATCAGTCTCTATCCCTATAAACAATACTGTCCCAGGATCTAAACCCGTCCCGTATATTTGAAACCCAAATAAATTACTATATTTGTCTAAGAACTTGTCGGGGTTATTTATAAGTATATGGACTGGATTGCATTCCATAGACTTACAATATGGGCTGGTAGGCAACTTAGTCACTATCATGTCCTTGTCTACTGTCTGTCCCCAAGTTGCCCACCCCACACAAGACCAATATGGGCAAAATTTATAATCTCTATTTGGGCATCTAGGACTCACATATTTATTTTTACTACTGGGACAAATATATTTATCGTTAGACCCATACGTCCTCTCCCATCTAAGATCCCCACATACATTCCACGGCTTTCTACCACTTGATATCGCTTTACACGCATCAAATAGCAGAACACCCGAAGAATGTACGGATTCTAACACCGTCTTATTAATTAGGGTCCCCTGAGGATCTCCATTCCTGAGAGTCAACCAAATTGTACGAGGTTGATACTCTGGACTGAAGCACTTAGGTTCTCCTACTCCTAAATGGCACACACTATATTCTATATTAAGGTATCTACATCTTGATACATCTCCTTTACACTCGTACTGTGAATGCCAAATTAGGGTTTGGGAAATATGGTTACCTGTTCTTGTAGTCTTAATGCATACCTCACAGCTAGGAGTGTCGGTACCTCTACCTTCCTGAATATAAAAATACACATAAATAAACATTATCAAGAACACATCTTTCGTCGTCATCCTCAGTCTTCGTCCGTGCGAAGGCTCCTCAGCTTCCAGGATGTAAGGGCTGCAGGGAATGGAGTTCTGCTTGTCTTCACAGGAGTCCCTTCGAGACTTTCCCTGGCTTATATACTATACGTCGGTGGGCGGACAGGCTTTATTATGGCCCTCTCACTCACGCACCAAATCCCTGAAACAATAAAATTTTGTAATCCACACAAGTTCCTCGTTTCTCCGACTGAGTCGTGCGTTTTAACCGGATCTTGCAGGGATTCTCTGGATCTGCTGTAACTTGCCAAGAATCGACTGCTGCTGGTTTAACCCTGGAGTGATGTATCCACGGAGTCACTTCGGCTAATTTTATCGCTGTAGGGGTAGACAAAAGAACAACATAAGGACCTCTCCACTTGGGCCCTAACGGTACATTATTCCACTCTTTAATCCACACTTGGTCTCCTGGATGGTAACTATGAACAGGGGGATAAATTGATACCGGAGAAACTGACGGAAGCCAAGCACAGAGAGATGGACACAGGTTTCTTCAGGAAGGAAGAGATTCTTTATTGGATCACCGATCGGGACTCAGAGGGACTAACGTCACCAAAATACAGCAAGTTCTGAGCCCCGGACAATAGTGCAGGCTCCTTATATAGGCACATAACTCCTCCCATATTAAGCTCCACCCGCACATTCTCTTAACCAATCAACACAAATAAGAATTAACTTCCTGTTTGACCGCATGGCTTGTCCAGCACAATGGAGGAGGGGGAATACTACATCCTGTATTCTTGCACATGCTCCGTACACTACTGATCGTATCTTGCCTCGTGCAACCAACTGATCGATACGTCAGCATATGCACGTACACATGCCACGTGGTAATCTCGGCCTACTAAATTTATTTTTACCGAGATTCCACCACATTCCCCCCTTTGATGCCTCTTGATATTTTACAATTACTTGAGGCATCACTTAACCTTGGTTTGCATACACCGCAAGTTACCTTGAACCAGACCAGACTTATCTTATGATGTGAATCTTTTAACACTCATCTTCCTGCATTGGTTCTCCCTGATCTAAAGCCTTATACTTATAAATCGCCATTATCTGTGCAGCAGCCTTCCTCTCTGCTATATTTCCTATCAGGCTTTGCACAGACCTAACTACTAAGGGTATAAGACACGGCAGGAGTAGACACAACATTAAAATCAGTAGGACTCCACCTACCACTGCCTTAAGCCCTCCAAACCACTCATACCAGCTACCAAACCAACTACTTGGATTGTACCCTTTCCATACCTGAGTAGGCACATGCGCTAGTTTAACCATATGGCTAGTAAGCTCAGCTATTGCTTGCCCTTCGTCATCTATTTGAAGACAGCAATTGCTCAGGTTAAACTTCCCACATACACCTCCCTCTACTGCCAAAAGGTAATCCAAGGCTAATCTATTTTGGTAGACTGCTGTCCTCATCCTGGTGTTATGCTTCGCTAGAAGATTGAGCGCTTGTGATGTCTCATTAGTGATAATCTCAACCACCGCCTGTAATCTTATAATACGGTTGAGCATATAAATAGGGGTTCTGTAACCAAAGGTACCATCCTCAGCCCACGTGGCTGGCCCATAATAATCTATGATACGCTGGGGAGGCCATTCATTATCTTCCCAGGTGCCTATCTCTATGGGTCCCCTTTTCTTCCTATGATTCACATCATACACTTTAACACCTAAAGTCTCACCTGTTTCAATCGGTAACAAGAAGAAGGATGGTTTGAGCATACCCAACACACATGCCCCTTCCCAGTCCTGTGGCAACTCCGAATAGGCTTTCTTACCACAGATCCAGTACAAATTTGCTGGGGCTCTCCAGGTAGATGTGATGGATAAATCAAACCACACATCCTTTAAATTGGCGTATCTAGCAAACGGGTTAGATGGTTCTGAGACATTTGAAGCCGACCACCAAGTTGTATTCTTTGTATCATCATCATAAGCTTTTTGCCCTAGACAAGTTAATTCTCCTACAGAAGTGTTATACATTATTCCTTTCCTTGCTATGCAAACATAACCTATGATGGAGGTCTTTAATCTCCACTCAGATTTACCTCTAACACTCATATGATAATCGGCTTGTGTAGATATTAGTTGGTCAACTGCCTCAGAACCGGACATTACCTCCTTTGCTTCCCAAGGCCATTGGTCTCCCATGTTAGTACCTCCACACACATAGCAGTTGGTAACATTAAGACTACCGGCAATACTTTCAGCTAAATCGATGAACAGGTTTTTAGCATTATGGGGGATCTTATTATCTATACTCATCTCTTCATAAAAGGAATGGTATACTTGATGAGTTTGGGAGGATACCGTATCAGTCTCTATCCCTATAAACAATAATGTCCCAGGATCTAAACCCGTCCCGTATATTTGAAACCCAAATAAATTGCCATATTTGTCTAAGAACTTATCGGGGTTATTTATAAGTATATGGATGGGATTACATTCCATAGACTTACAATATGGGCTAGTCGGCAACTTAGTCACTATCATGTCTTTATCTACTGTCTGTCCCCAAGTCGCCCACCCCACACAAGACCAATATGGGCAAAAGTTATAGTCTTTATTTGGGCATCTAGGACTTACATATTTATTTTTACTACTGGGACAAATATATTTATCATTAGACCCATACGTCCTCTACCATCTAAGATCCCCACATACATTCCACGGCTTTCTACTACTCGATATCGCTTTACACGCATCAAATAGCAGAACACCCGAAGAATGTACGGATTCTAACACCGTCTTATTAATTAGGGTCCCCTGAGGATCTCCATTCCTGAGAGTCAACCAAATTGTACGAGGTTGATACTCCGGACTGAAGCACTTAGGTTCTCCTACTCCTAAATGGCACACACTATAGTCTATATTTAAGTATCTACATCTCGATACATCTCCTTTACACTCGTATTGTGAATGCCAGATTAGGGTTTGGGAAATATGGTTACCTGTTCTCGTAGTCTTAATGCATACCTCACAGCTAGGAGTGTCGGTACCTCTACCTTCCTGAATATAAAAACACATATAAATAAACACTATCAAAAGCACATCTTTCGCCGTCATCCTCAGTCTTCGTCCGTGCGAAGGCGCCTCAGCTTCCAGGATGTGAGGGCTGCAGGGCATGGAGTTCTGCTCGTCTTCACAGGTGTCCCTTCGAGACTTTCCTGGCTTATATACTATGTGTTGGTAAGCGGACAGGCTTTATTATGGCCTTCTCACTCACGCACCAAATCCCTGTAACAATAAAATTTGTAATCCACACGATTCCTCGTTACTCCGACTGAGTAGTGCGTTTTAACCGGATCTTGCAGGGATTCTCTGGATCTGCTGTAACTTGCCAAGAATCGACTGCTGCTGGCTTAACCCTGGAGTGATGTATCCACGGAGTCACTTCGGCTACTTTTATCGCTGTAGGGGTAGACAAAAGAACAACATAAGGACCTCTCCACTTGGGCCCTAACGGTACATTATTCCACTCTTTAATCCACACTTGATCTCCTGGATGATAACTATGAACAGGGGGATAAATATTCACAGGTAATCTATCTTGTACCCATTTCTGTACCTCCTCCATAGTCTTACCCAACTCTACAACCTGCTGCCGGGTAATTCCTTCTCCCAACTGACTCAAATCCCCCCTTAAGTTACCAAGTACGGGAGGTGGTCGCCCATACATAATTTCAAAAGGAGAGAGGCCCATCCTTCTGGTAGGGGTACTGCGGATTCGCAATAGAGCTATGGGTAAGAGAACGTTCCACTTAAGTTGGGTTTCCTGACACATTTTAGCCAACTGGTTCTTTATAGTTCTATT
Source organism: Pelobates fuscus (assembly GCF_036172605.1). Lineage (NCBI taxonomy): Eukaryota > Metazoa > Chordata > Amphibia > Anura > Pelobatidae > Pelobates > Pelobates fuscus. The sequence goes on along the minus strand of NC_086319.1, from coordinate 411,587,515 downwards.
CATTCTCTCTACCTTACCAGAACTCTGGGGTCTATATGCAGTATGAAGCCTCCACTTTATACCAAGCATATGAGTCAGTTGTTGTAGGCACTGATGAACAAAAGCTGGACCATTGTCCGATCCTATAGAACAGGGTAGTCCATATCGGGGTATTATTTCTCGTAGCAGGAATCTTACAACTTCTCCTGCTTTCTCTGTACGAGTAGGACATGCTTCTACCCAGCCTGAATAGGTGCACACAATTACCAGCAGGTAACGATGTCCACCCGATTTAGGCATCACTGTAAAGTCTATTTGTAGATCGGACATGGGGAGTCCCCCCATAAACTGGACTCCTGGTGGCTTTACTGGTCCTTGTCTTGCATTATTTTTAGCACATGTTACACATCTGCGTACAATGGCCTGAGTCAAGTTGGACAATCTTGGTATGTAGAAATGTTTTCTAAGAGATTCTTCAGTACTGTCTCTCCCAGAATGTGTCCCGTTATGATAATTTTGGACAATTTCTACCGCTAGTGATGCTGGTATGACTATTCTTCCATCTTCTAGCTGATACCACTTGTTCTCCAAATACTTTCCTGGTTCAGTCTTTAACCACTCCTCTTCTTGAGCTGTATAAACTGGAGTCCATTGGGACAGTGGAGTTGGTATAAGAGCAGCTATATGCCCCACATACTCCTGTCTTCCTGATTCAGCAGCACGCTTAGCTGCACTATCTGCCATCCGATTTCCCTTGGTTACATCACCATCTCCTCTCAGATGCGCTCGACAATGTATGATACCGACTTCTTTCGGCTCCCACACTGCTTCCAATAGTTGTAGGATTTCAGCTGCGTACTTGATTTCTTTTCCTTCTGAATTCAGTAGTCCTCTTTCTTTATACAAAGCTCCGTGGGCAAGAGTGGTTAAAAACGCATACTTAGAGTCCGTATAGATATTCACTCTTAAACCTTCAGCCAATTGTAACGCTCGTGTTAGTGCTATTAATTCTGCCTTTTGTGCTGATGTTCCTTTCGCCAGTGGCCGAGCTTCTATCACCTTGTCTATTGTTGTTACTGCATATCCTGCATAGCGGATCCCTTCTTTCACATAACTACTGCCGTCGGTATAATATTGAACATCGGGGTTCTGGATGGGAAAATCACGAAGATCTGGTCTACTTGAGAATACTTCATCCATTACTTCCAAACAATCATGTTGACTTTCAGTAGGTTGTGGCAAAAGGGTAGCTGGATTTAAGGTGTTTACAGTCTCTAAATGCACTCTTGGGTTTTCACACAACATTGCTTGATACTTGGTCATACGGCTGTTACTAAACCAATGATTTCCTTTGTAATCCAACAACGTCTGTACTGCATGTGGGACTCGTACATAAAGTTCTTGACCCAGAGTGAGTTTATCGGCTTCAGCTACTAGCAGGGCGGCTGCAGCTACTGCTCTTAGACAAGGTGGAAGTCCGCTGGCCACTGCATCCAATTGCTTAGACATGTAGGCAACAGGTCTTTGCCATGATCCCAAGTACTGTGTCAATACTCCCACAGCCATTCTTCTTTGCTCATGTACATATAAGTAGAATGGTCGTGTGTGATCAGGTAGACCTAATGCTGGGGCACTCATCAAAGCCTTCTTCACATCTTCAAATGCCGTTTGCTGTTCTTGAGTCCATAAGAAGGGGTCGTGCTCTGTACCTTTGATAGCTGCATACAGAGGTTTTGCTAGTATCGCATAGCTGGGAATCCATATCCTACAGAAGCCTGCTGCCCCCAAGAATTCTCGCACTTGTCTTCTATTCTTGGGTATTGGTATTTGGCAGACAGCTTCTTTTCTCTCTGGCCCCATAATTCTTTGACCTTCAGAGATATGGAATCCCAGATACTTGACAGTTGGCAAACACAACTGAGCCTTCTTTCTAGACACCTTGTATCCTGCCTTCCAGAGAATGTGCAGTAGATCGTGCGTTGCTTGCTGACAGATTTCTTTTGTAACTGCTGCTATCAACAAGTCATCTACATATTGTAACAAGACACACTCTCCTGGGATGGACTCGAAATCCAGTAGATCTTGACTTAGGGCTGAACCAAATAGGGTAGGTGAATTTTTAAACCCTTGGGGTAGTCTTGTCCAAGTCATTTGGCGTTTTGAGCCCGTTACAGCGTTCTCCCATTGGAAAGCGAAAATACATTGACTTTCTGCGGCAATTCGGAGGCAAAAGAAGGCATCTTTGAGATCTAAGACTGTGAAGTAAGTAGCCCCGCCCGGAATTAAAGCAAGCAGGTTATATGGATTGGGTACAACTGGATGTATACTAACAACCGCATCATTGACTGCTCTCAAGTCCTGCACAGGTCGATACTCATCTGTACCGGGCTTTTGAACAGGCAGCAATGGGGTGTTCCAGGGGGAAGTACAGAATTTTAGGATACCATACCGTATGAACTTATCCAGATAGGATTGAATGTTCTTCTTAGCCTTCTGCGGGATGTGGTATTGTCTTAGGCTCACTGGATAAACCCCAAGTTTCAGTTCAATTTTTATAGGTGGAATATTGCGGGCCAGTCCTGGTGGGTTGTTCTCTGCCCAAACTCCTGGTATGTTAAATAATGTCTCATCACTCCTAGGGTTTTGGCTAGTCAACGCTGTATAAAGTCGCCACTCTTCTTCCTTTGGTACAGATAATGTCATGATACCTGAAGGTCCATTAAACTTTAAAGATGTTGTTCCATTTGGTAGGAACGTAATCTGCGCTTGTAATTTTGATACCATATCACGTCCCAGCAATTGGACTGGACATTCAGGCATATAAAGGAATTGATGTTTTATTATGTGGCCTCCCAATGTACAGAGTCGACTTTTAAGAACCGGTTTTTCAGCACTTCTTCCAGTTGCTCCTATCACAGTAATAGTCCTTCCAGATGGAGGAGCAACTAGATTAGTCACCACTGAATGTTCAGCACTAGTGTCGATCATGAACGCACTCCTTTTCCCCCCTATTGATACATCGACCATAGGCTCCGCTCGACCAAGGGGGATGGAGCCCGGTCGGTATCAATAGTCCTCCATGACCGTGTCAGCCAATCCTACGAAGTCCCTACCTTCTCTATCGCGGGACCTTTGCGCTGCTGGAATATACCTGTCTTCCCTAACACTTCCTCTGTTCCCATTACTCCCTCTATAACCATTACTCCCTCCGGGGCCTCCTCTACCTCTCGCTCTGCCTCTAAAGTTTCCGTAGCCTGCCCTGGGTTGGTCTCTCTCGTACTGCTCTCTTTGCGGACATTCGTTCCTCCAATGCCCTTCTTCCTTGCAATACGCGCACTGATTCCTACTCAAAGGCTCCCTACTCCATCTACTATCGCCTCTATCTGGGCCCCGTCTATCTACGCCTGCGATCGCTACCGCTAGCATATCAGCCTTTTTACGCATCTTGCGCTCTTCCTCTTTCTTACTTTCTGTTTCCCTATTCATATAAACCTTATTCGCTACCTCCATTAGTTGGGTGATTGACATACCTGCAAACCCTTCTAACTTTTGTAGCTTGCGCTTAATATCTCCGTAAGCTTGGCTGACAAAGGCGGAGTTCACCATTCGGGAATTGTCTGCGTCTTCCGGATTAAAGGGGGTATACAAGCGGTATGCCTCCAATAATCGGTCATAAAAGACACTGGGCGCTTCATCGCTTTTCTGAATCACCTCAACTGTCTTCGACATGTTAATAGCTTTCTTTCCTCCGGCTTTCATGCCAGCTATTATAGCGTCTCTATAGGCTCTGAGTTGAGCCATATCAGCACCATTTACGTTCCAATCGGGATCGGTGTTGGGATAATGTGTTGCGGCCCATGCTGATGGATTGGCTTGGTTTAAAGTACGGGCTTTATCCTCTAGTGCTTTAATGGCTGCTTGATTTATTCTTGTCCTTTCCTCATTGTTAAATAAAGTCATTAATAACTGCTGGCAATCAGCCCATGTCGGGTTATGTGTCTGTACTATTGAGGTGAACAGATCAGTCATAGCTTGTGGTTTCTCAGTATACGAGGAATTGTGGGTCTTCCAGTTTAAAAGATCGGTTGTCGTGAATGGGACATATACAAAGACTGGGTCAGCATGTGCCATTTGGCCTGCGGCATCGATATAGGCTGACCCAGGATTCAGACGAAGAGGCATCTGATAGTGTTTTAATTGTTGGGCACTGGTCAACTGTCGGGTCTGTATGGGGCTACGTGGAGGGGCGTCAGTCATAGGTTCCAGTCGGGGAGAAATAGGGTATGGGGATGTGGGAGCTTGGTTTTGGGAAAAGGTTGTAAATAGAACACTTCGAGTCGAGCTAGATGAAGCTTGACCGGAAGTCTGAAGTGGCGCCAAATCAGGATATTCGTTTTTAATGGGGGTTGGTTCTGATTCCGGAAGGGGAGATTTAGTACGAGGGGGGGTGGATCCTGTACTGGAGGAGGAAGCGGAAGTGGATGGGGGTAATGAGGGGAGGGTTGCAGGACTTCCTGCGTTTGCGTCACTTCCTCTTAACGGAAAATAAGGGGGCGGCAAAGGGATCTCGGACTCAGGGGGCGTGTCCAAAATGGGCCTAACACCAGTCCTAGTGGACGAACAAGTCCTAGCTACCATGAGGCGACATTGCTCCTCGTGGCATGTCCGGAGCCATTTTGGCGAGTCATTTACGGCCTGTCTCCAACAATCAACATAAGGAAACTGGCCGTAAAGTTCAGGCCTACCTGATACAGCCACGTGTAAGCGCTGTACCAGAGTTGGATCCAAACTGCCACGTGGCGGCCATGCCGCAACCAAAGTAGGCCACTCCCTAGTACACAAAGTGACCAAACGTACAGGAGACATTTTAACCCCAAAATCACAAGTTTTAAATCCCTTTTTAAAATTCTTCACCATACAACCTAAGGGATCCGGGATCGTTGACTGCGACGCACCCATACTTAACAATGGAACGTCGTCGACAACGAATACTATACACGCGTACTATTCAACAGTCACACCCGTTTCCTCTGGCAACAGCACCACGTGGTACGGTTACCAAGTGAAACGTACACAATAACACAATAAACACTCAGGGAATTCCCGTACACACACAGCTGTTACACCAGTCACTATATAATCAATATTATGCCCTTTGGCGTAACTATACAGTCACCCACGCTATAATTCTCTATATACGAATTACCCGTCTATAACACACCCCAATAACATTGTCTTTTACAAATAGCGGTTACAGTACGGTTAGCATAGGTCAAAGCACAAGTTAAGGTCACAATACAATTATTAGTGGTTATGGTGTTAAACATGCACTGGAAGACAATGATTAGTACTTATATACAGTGTCAGTAAATATACAGGGTTATGGTACCGTGCACTATGATACAGCAACACACTATTAACACTCTCGCTAGACGGCTGAGCTCGCGCTATCTAACAAGATATACACTTTACTAAACAATCGTTAACACATTTACAATTCCCAACTAAACTATTGGCCAGTACCTTGATGGACTACCTAAAACTATATACACCCGTTTTGGTTAGCCACACTGCCCAATCACCACATATAACGAGCTAGAGAACCGAATTTACACAGGCGCCTCTTAGTCGCACTATCAAAAGTCTAGTGGGTTCCAAATTTACACGCCTTCCCACTTAGCCCAGATAGGTTGAGAGCTAGCGAACCGAATTTACACAGGCGCCGCTTAGTCTCCCGGTCCCTCCGACCTAGCGAACGTAATATACACCCTAGAACGCTAGTCTAGACAAGACACCGGTGTCCGGCTAGGGCTATTTACACCAGGACCCCGCCTGACTAACAAAATCAAACGGTCTGACTAAAGAGCGTTCGATCGAGCGGTGCGCCTTCGCTCCTTCCCTCCGACAGAGGGGGCAGATACACAGATTCAAAACCCCTTTGGGCCTACCGCACAATCGGTATACCCCTAGTGGGTCCTGCCGTCTAAAACAGCAGTTGTCTTACCTCCTCGTTCCTGAACCTGAGTTCACACTCATCGACGGGGACACCCCAGCACTTCTCACGTAGAGGCCGATGATCTCCTGGACAACAGACCAGTGGCGCCGAGACGAAGGGAGGTCCACGCAGAAGTTCAGGGGTGCAGCCGTAGAGAACGTGGGCAAAGATAGACCGTCTCACGCCTCTGCCTCTCAGCTACCGTTGAACGATGAGCTTCCCGGCCAATGCACCAAATGATACCGGAGAAACTGACGGAAGCCAAGCACAGAGAGATGGACACAGGTTTCTTCAGGAAGGAAGAGATTCTTTATTGGATCACCGATCGGGACTCAGAGGGACTAACGTCACCAAAATACAGCAAGTTCTGAGCCCCGGACAATAGTGCAGGCTCCTTATATAGGCACATAACTCCTCCCATATTAAGCTCCACCCGCACATTCTCTTAACCAATCAACACAAATAAGAATTAACTTCCTGTTTGACTGCATGGCTTGTCCAGCACAATGGAGGAGGGGGAATACTACATCCTGTATTCTTGCACATGCTCCGTACACTACTGATCGTATCTTGCCTCGTGCAACCAACTGATCGATACGTCAGCATATGCACGTACACATGCCACGTGGTAATCTCGGCCTACTAAATTTATTTTTACCGAGATTCCACCACAAAATGTTCACAGGTAATCTATCTTGTACCCATTTCTGTACCTCCTCCATAGTCTTACCCAACTCTACAACCTGCTGCCGGGTAATTCCTTCTCCCAACTGACTCAAATCCCCCCTTAAGTTACCAAGTACGGGAGGTGGTCGCCCATACATGATTTCGAAAGGAGAGAGGCCCATCCTTCTGGTAGGGGTAGTGCGGATTCGCAATAAAGCTATGGGTAAGAGAACGTTCCACTTAAGTTGGGTTTCCTGACACATTTTAGCCAACTGATTCTTAATAGTTCTATTCATTCTCTCTACCTTACCAGAACTCTGGGGTCTATATGCCGTATGAAGCCTCCACTTTATACCAAGCATATGAGTCAGTTGTTGTAGGCACTGATGAACAAAAGCTGGACCATTGTCCGATCCTATAGAGCAGGGTAGTCCATATCGGGGTATTATTTCTCGTAACAGGAATCTCACAACTTCTCCTGCTTTCTCTGTACGAGTAGGACATGCTTCTACCCAGCCTGAATAGGTGCACACAATTACCAGCAGGTAACGATGTCCACCCGATTTAGGCATCACTGTAAAGTCAATTTGTAAATCGGACATGGGGAGTCCCCCCATAAACTGGACTCCTGATGGCTTTACTGGTCCTTGTCTTGCATTATTTTTAGCACACGTTACACATCTTCGTACAATGGCCTGAGTCAAGTTGGACAATCTTGGTATGTAGAAATGTTTTCTGAGAGATTCTTCTGTGCTGTCTCTCCCAGAATGTGTCCCGTTGTGATAATTTTGGACAATTTCTACCGCTAGTGATGCTGGAATGACTATTCTTCCATCTTCTAACTGATACCATTTGTTCTCCAAATACTTTCCAGGTTCAGTCTTTAACCACTCCTCTTCTTGAGCTGTATAAACTGGAGTCCATTGAGACAGTGGAGTTGGTATAAGAGCAGCTATATGCCCCACATACTCCTGTCTTCCCGATTCAGCGGCACGCTTAGCTGTACTGTCTGCCATCCGATTTCCCTTGGTTACATCACCATCTCCTCTCAGATGCGCTCGACAATGTATGATACCGACTTCTTTCGGCTCCCACACTGCTTCCAATAGTTGTAGGATTTCAGCTGCGTACTTGATTTCTTTGCCTTCTGAATTCAATAGTCCTCTTTCTTTATACAAAGCTCCGTGGGCATGAGTGGTTAAAAACGCATATTTAGAGTCCGTGTAGATGTTCACTCTTAAACCTTCAGCCAATTGTAACGCTCGTGTCAGTGCTATCAATTCTGCCTTTTGTGCTGATGTTCCTTTCGCCAGTGGCCGAGCTTCTATCACCTTGTCTATTGTTGTTACTGCATATCCTGCATAGCGGATCCCTTCTTTCACATAACTACTGCCGTCGGTATAATATTGAACATCGGGGTTCTGGATGGGAAAATCACGAAGATCTGGTCTACTTGAAAATACTTCATCCATTACTTCCAAACAATCATGTTGACTTTCAGTAGGTTGTGGCAAAAGGGTAGCTGGATTTAGGGTGTTTACAGTCTCTAAATGCACTCTTGGGTTTTCACACAACATTGCTTGATACTTGGTCATACGGCTGTTACTAAACCAATGATTTCCTTTGTAATCCAACAACGTCTGTACTGCATGTGGGACTCGTACATAAAGTTCTTGACCCAGAGTGAGTTTATCGGCTTCAGCTACTAGCAGAGCGGCTGCAGCTACGGCTCTTAGACAAGGTGGAAGTCCGCTGGCCACTGCATCCAATTGCTTAGACATGTAGGCAACAGGTCTTTGCCATGATCCCAAGTACTGTGTCAATACTCCCACAGCCATTCTTCTTTGCTCATGTACATACAGGTAGAATGGTCGTGTGTGATCAGGTAGACCTAATGCTGGGGCACTCATCAAAGCCTTCTTCACATCTTCAAATGCCGTTTGCTGTTCTTGAGTCAATAAGAAGGGGTCGTGCTCTGTACCTTTGATAGCTGCATACAGAGGTTTTGCCAGTATCGCGTAGCTGGGAATCCATATCCTACAGAAGCCTGCTGCCCCCAAGAATTCTCGCACTTGTCTTCTATTCTTGGGTATCGGTATTTGGCACACAGCTTCTTTTCTCTCTGGCCCCATAATTCTTTGACCTTCAGAGATATGGAATCCCAGATATTTGACAGTTGGCAAACACAACTGAGCCTTCTTTCTAGACACCTTGTATCCTGCCTTCCAGAGAATGTGTAGTAGATCGTGCGTTGCTTGCTGACAGATTTCCTTTGTAACTGCTGCTATCAACAAGTCATCTACATACTGTAACAATACACACTCTCCTGGGATGGACTCGAAATCCAGTAGATCTTGACTTAGAGCTGAACCAAATAGGGTTGGTGAATTTTTAAACCCTTGGGGCAGTCTTGTCCAGGTCATTTGGCGTTTTGAGCCCGTTACAGCGTTTTCCCATTGGAAAGCGAAAATACATTGACTTTCTGTGGCAATTCGGAGGCAAAAGAAGGCATCTTTGAGGTCTAAGACTGTAAAGTAAGTAGCCCCGCCCGGAATTAAAGCAAGCAGGTTATATGGATTGGGCACAACTGGATGTATACTAACAACCGCATCATTGACTGCTCTCAAGTCCTGCACAGGTCGATACTCATCTGTACCGGGCTTTTGAACAGGCAGCAATGGGGTGTTCCAGGGGGAAGTACAGAATTTTAGGATACCATACCGTATGAACTTATCCAGATAAGATTGGATATTCTTCTTAGCCTTCTGCGGGATGTGATATTGTCTTAGGCTCACTGGATAAACCCCAAGTTTTAGTTCAATTTTAATAGGTGGAATATTGCGGGCCAGTCCTGGTGGGTTGTTCTCTTCCCAAACTCCTGGTATGTTGAATAAGGACTCATCACTCCTAGGGTTTTGGCTAGTCAACGCTGTATAAAGTCGCCACTCTTCTTCCTTTGGTACGGATAATGTCATAATACCTGAAGGTCCATTAAACTTTAAGGATGTTGTTCCATTTGGTAGGAACGTAATCTGCGCTTGTAACTTAGATAGCATATCACGTCCCAGCAATTGGACTGGACATTCAGGCATATAAAGGAATTGATGTTTTACTACGTGGCCTCCCAATGTACAGAGTCGACTTTTAAGAACCGGTTTTTCAGCACTTCTTCCAGTTGCTCCTATTACAGTAATAGTCCTTCCAGATGGAGGAGCAACTAGATTAGTCACCACTGAATGTTCAGCACCAGTGTCGATCATGAACGCACTCCTTTTTCCCCCTATTGATACATCGACCATAGGCTCCGCTTGACCAAGGGGGATGGAGCCCGGTCGGTATCAATAGTCCTCCATGACCGTGTCAGCCAATCCTACAAAGTCCCTACCTTCTCTATCGCGGGACCTTTGCGCTGCTGGGAAATACCTATCTTCCCTAACACTTCCTCTGTTCCCATTGCTCCATCCGGGGCCTCCTCTACCTCTCGCTCTGCCTCTAAAGTTTCCATAACCCGTCCTAGGTCTGTCTCTCTCACACTGTTCTCTTCGCGGCACTCATTTCTCCAATGCCCTTCTTCCCTACAGTATGCGCACTGATTTCTACTTAGAGGTTCCTCATTCCACTTACTATCGCCTCTATCTGGGCCCCGTCTATCTACGCCTGCGATCGCTACCGCTAGCATATCTGCCTTTCTACGCATCTTGCGCTCTTCCTCTTTCTTACTTTCTGTTTCCCTATTCATATACACCTTATTCGCTACCTCCATTAGTTGGGTAATGGACATACCTGCAAACCCTTCTAACTTCTGTAGCTTGCGCTTAATATCTCCGTAAGCTTGGCTGACAAAGGCGGAGTTCACCATTCGGGAATTATCTGCGTCTTCCGGATTAAAGGGGGTATACAAGCGGTATGCCTCCAATAATCGGTCATAAAAGACACTGGGTGCTTCATCACTTTTCTGAATCACCTCAACTGTCTTCGACATATTAATGGCTTTCTTTCCTCCGGCTTTCATGCCAGCAATTATAGCATCTCTATAGGCTCTGAGTTGAACCATATCAGCACCATTTACATTCCAATCGGGATCGGTGTTAGGATAATGTGTTGCGGCCCATGCTGATGGATTGGCTTGATTCAAAGTACGGGCTTTATCCTCTAGCGCTTTAATGGCCGCTTGATTAATTCTTGTCCTTTCCTCATTGTTAAACAAAGTCATTAATAACTGCTGGCAATCAGCCTATGTCGGGTTATGTGTCTGTACTATTGAGGTGAACAGATCAGTCATAGCTTGTGGTTTCTCAGTATACGAGGAATTGTGGGTCTTCCAATTCAAGAGATCGGTTGTCGTGAACGGGACATATACGAAGACTGGGTCAGCATGTGCCATTTGACCTGCGGCATCGATATAGGCTGACCCGGGATTCAGACGAAGAGGCATCTGATAATGTTTTAATTGTTGGGTACCAGTCAGTTGTCGGGTTAGTATGGGGCTACGTGGAGGGGCGTCAGTTAGAGGTTCCGGTCGGGGGGGTAATAAAACATGAGGATGTGGGAGCTTGGTTTTGGGAAAAGGTAGTAAATAAAACACTTCGAGCCGAGCTAGAAGAAGCTTGACCGGAAGTCTGAAGTGGCGCCAAATCAGGATATTCGGATCTAATGGGGGTGGGCTCTGGTTCCGGAAGGGGAGATTTAGTACGAGAGGGGGTGGATTCTGTACTGGAGGAGCAAGCGGAAGTGGATGAGGGCAATGAGGGAAGGGGTGCAGGACTTCCTGCATTTGCGTCACTTCCTCTTAATGGAAAGTAAGGGGGCGGCAAAGGGATCTCGGACTCAGGGGGCGTGTCCAAAATGGGCCTAACACCAGTCCTAGTGGACAAACAAGTCCTAGCCACCATGAGGCGACATTGCTCCTCATGGCATGTCTGAATCCATTTTGGCGAGTCATTTACGGCCTGTCTCCAACAATCAATATAAGGAAACTGCCCGTAAAGTTCAGGCCTACCCGATACAGCCACGTGTAAGCGCTGTACCAGAGTTGGATCCAAACTGCCACGTGGCGGCCATGCCGCAACCAAAGTAGGCCACTCCCTAGTACACAAAGTGACCAAACGTACAGGAGACATTTTAACCCCCAAATCACAAGTTTTGAATCCCTTTTTAAAATTCTTCACCATACAACCTAAGGGATCCGGAATCGTTGACTGCGACGCGCCCATACTTATCAATGGAACGTCGTTGACAACGAATACTATGCACGCGTACTATTCAACAATCACACCCGTTTCCTCTGGCAACAGCACCACGTGGTACAGTTACCAAGTGAAACGTACACAATAACACAATAAACACTCAGGGAATTCCCGTACACACACAGCTGTTACACCAGTCACTAGATAATCAATATTATGCCCTTTGGCGAAACTATACAGTCACCCACGCTATAATTCTCTATATACGAATTACCCGTCTATAACACACCCCAGTAACATCGTCTTTTACAAATAGCGGTTACAGTACGGTTAGCATAGGTCAAAGCACAATTTAAGGTCACAATACAATTATTAGTGGTTATGGTGTTAAACATGCAATAGACGACAATGATTAGTACTTATATACAGTGTCAGTAAATATACAGGGTTATGGTACCGTGCACTATAATACAGCAACACACTATTAACACTCTCGCTAGACGGCTGAGCTCGCGCTATCTAACAAGATATACACTTTACTAAACAATCTTTATCACATTTACAATTCCCAACTAAACTATTGGCCAGTACCTTGAATGGACTACCAAAAACAATCTACATACGTGTTGGTTAGCCACACTGCCCAAGCATCACATATAGCGAGCTAGAGGACCGAATTTACACAGACGCCTCTTAGTCGATTACTATCAAAAATCTAGTGGGTTCCAAATTTACACGCCTTCCCACTTAGCCAAGATAGGTTGAGAGCTAGCGAACCGAATTTACACAGACGCCGCTTAGTCTCCTGGTCCCTCCGACCTAGCGAACAAAATATATACCCTAGAACGCTAGTCTAGACAAGACACCGGTGTCCGGCTAGGGCTATTTACACCAGAGCCCCGCCTGACTAACAAAATCAAACGGTCTGACTAAAGAGCGTTCGATCGAGCGGTGCGCCTTCGCTCCTTCCCTCCGACAGAGGGGGCAGATTCCATACACAATTCAAACCCCTTATGGGCCTACCGCACAATCGGTATACCCCTAGTGGGTCTGCCGTCTAAAACAGCAGTTGTCTTACCTCCTCGTTCCTGAACCTGAGTTCACACTCATCGACGGGGACACCCCAGCACTTCTTACGTAGAGGCCGATGATCTCCTGGACAACAAACCAGTGGCGCCGAGACGAAGGGAGGTCCACGCAGAAGTTCAGGGGTGCAGCCGTAGAGAACGTGGGCAAAGATAGACCGTCTCACGCCTCTGCCTCTCAGCTACCGTTGAACGATGAGCTTCCCGGCCAATGCACCAAATGATACCGGAGAAACTGACGGAAGCCAAGCACAGAGAGATGGACACAGGTTTCTTCAGGAAGGAAGAGATTCTTTATTGGATCACCGATCGGGACTCAGAGGGACTAACGTCACCAAAATACAACAAGTTCTGAGCCCCGGACAATAGTGCAGGCTCCTTATATAGGCACATAACTCCTCCCATATTAAGCTCCACCCGCACATTCTCTTGACCAATCAATACAAATAAGAATTAACTTCCTGCTTGATCGCATGGCCTGTCCAGCACAATGGAGGAGGGGAATACTACATCCTGTATTCTTGCACATGCTCCGTACACTACTGATCGTATCTTGCCTCGTGCAACCAACTGATCGATACGTCAGCATATGCACGTACACATGCCACGTGGTAATCTCGGCCTACTAAATTTATTTTTACCGAGATTCCACCACAAAATCTCTTTGATTATTTATCAGTTAGAGAGAATATTTCATATGGATGACTATTCATAGTATTAATGTTTTGTGTTTTATTGGTTTTGTTTAATATACTAATTTTAAGCAGTTATTTCTACCTAACAGAAACTGAAGCAATAGCCTTAGGGTGTGGGTCCCATATTAAGCTGTTGTTATGACATCCATTATTGTATCCCTATATGTAGCAATTTTATTTGCATCACAAATTCATTCATTTATTCTCAAAAGGATGATAGGATCCCAAGAGTATACTTTTGCAAATATATTCCCTGAACATCAAACTGGGCTTTTTACTGAAGAAAACATGGTCTAAATTGTAAAGATTAACTAATGGAATAATACTGGGGAGGTGATTAGTAACAGTATTATATATCATCCCTATAATCTGGACCGACGATGCTGCAGTTCATGTGAAAATCACACTCCGAACTATCCCACAAAGAATTTGGAACTGGATACTTAATGAAACCATTTTTATATACCATCAATTAAGTTACAGATTCGGGAAGCCATTATTTTCATGACATTCCTCTCCTCACTCTCTCTTTTCCTATAAATACTTGGAAAGTGTGTCCTTAGATGTTTTTCATCCAACTAGGATCTAGCAATTAAAAAAAAAAAAAAACAGATAAAAAAATAACCTTTCTCCTTCCTACTAATACTGGCCTAGAAACATAACACAAAAACGATAACAGTGCAGCAGACCTCCAACATCTGATGCTATTAAGAACTGAATTGTCAAGGGGGGCGTGGCTGACTGTGCTACTGAGCGGTCGTGCTTCTGCAGAGCTCCCGCTCCATAGAGAGAAAAACTGACTTTTAGCCCTAAAGTGCAAGACCCAAGACGACTTCACCTACCCTGCAACCTTGCCTGAGAGAGATGGGGCGAAAAAACAGAAAAATCGCCCATACAGAGGGTGCAAGCCACTCCGATATTCGCCTGTCCTTTAACAGGCCGTCCTCACAGGCCAGAGCAAACATGGCGCTCGGAGACCCACGTGGCTCCAGCGACTCTGAGCCATCACAAGATGAGGAGAGAGCTCAAGTGCCCCAGGCCTATGACAGCGTGTACCGGAGGACGGACTCGGACTCGGACAAATCCCCCTCCACTAAAGGGGACATCAAAAACCTCCTCCGAGATCTGAGGGAGGTATGGAAAGCGGACCTCGCCGGGGTACAGGAGGAGACCGGCGGCCTGAGACACCGCATGGGAGCCATAGAGGCCAAAGATAAGGAAAGAAGGGAAACACTAGACGACACGAATACCCGGTTAGACACACTCACCCGGCAAGTGCAGCACCTATCCCGTACTGTGACATCCCTGGAAATCCGACACCGGAGGAGGAATATCAGGATCCGCGGGGCACCAGAAACGGTGGGACAAGAAGCCTTAATAGGTTTCGCCCGCGTAGTACTTAATGCACTAGGACTCAAGGATGAAGGCGGAACACCAACCCTGGTCACGGCTTTTAGAGTCCGTAAGGCCCCTACAGCACCCGCAGACGCACCGCGAGACATAATAGCGGTGACCAGGGACATCAACGTAAAATCCTCCATCATGGCCCGGGCCAGGCAACGACCAAACCTGCTGATAGCCAATTGCAGGATCTCTATATATGACGACCTGCCCTTTGCGGTCCTCCTAGACCGGCGCAGATTCGCACCTGTAACCCGGATCCTTAGGGACAGAGGAATCAGGTACCGATGGGGGCTTTCGGGAACCCTGGTGGTGTCGCTGGGGGACTCCATACACACGCTGACTGCCTCCGAAGACCATACGGAATTTCTACAGAGCCTCCCGCTACCGGACCCTCACACCGCAGTGCAACAAGCGACAACATCCCTGAAGGCAGCAAACCCTGACCCTAAACAGACAACCCTTAGACAACCTGGAGTGACACCATGCCAGGGGCGACAAGACCCCCCAAAGGACTCAGTGGACTGACGGAGGACACCGACTGGTACCCAAAATGGGCCACCGGATGCCTACTGATGGTCTCACAGCTCATAAGTACCTACTCCATACCAAGTACTGAGACTGACTTGCTTTCATTCCCACTGTACCAAAGACTCTGCTACCGAAACAGGGTTTAGTTTTATCACGCTTATTATTATTATTTTTTATTATTTTTATTTGTACTGTTATTTATACTGTTATTAGAATAGATTTATTGTCTAGGCCAACACTAACAGGGACACAAGCGTCCCGCCCCAAGAGATACTCGAGCAGCGAGTAACCCTCAGACACACCCTACAACTAGGCTTACCAACATGGGACACAGGGCATCACAAAATGATCCAGAGGGAGACAGCAGAGACCTCAGCCACGCCAGTGCGTACACAACACACCATGAGCTGAACTGCATGACACCTCATAGACGATATGCACACATGAAGACTAACTCGTAGACCTACCCTCCACATTAGTCGCATGCGGCTAGGAACGCCGCATGCATACAGAGATGACCCTCCCGGACTCCCACACAGAGCCTTGCCTCTCCTATACCACTCCTCTCCTAGACACCCACACCCATATAACAAGACACACAAGTAGGAGCAACAGACAACACCACGACGAAACGAGGGCGCCCATAGATAACCCAACCCAACAGTCACGTTCTCCATATGAGAACTGAAAAGGCACAATATGCCCGAAACAACCAAAGCCTACTAAAGACCCCGGCTAAGTAACGTAACAAACTAGGGGCTGACCACACACGAAAGATACACACTGCAGGATACACATTGCAAGATGGTTCATTGTTCCTTCTTTTATTATTATTTTTTTTTTCTTAACTTTTCACCCTATTAACGATACTTTAATTTAATTCAAACGCTAAAATGTCTAATCCATATGACTGTAAGGTATTCCTTATGCATACCCATCCAGGGACAGGACGCGAATTACTTAACCACCCACTTCACAAAACTGTGCTCCTAAATATCACTACGCTGTATATTATGACACACCTGCTACTGCTATGGTGGCACTGCGGGAATGTTTGTTAATTCTTATTGCACAACCAAAATAAAGAATTAAAAAAATAAAAAAGAACCGAATTGTCACAGCTATTATATCACAAGACAAAACGGACTCTGTCCCTTAGTCAGCAGTCTTCTTATGCACATGGTAACATAAATGGAAAAAGTAATGGTCAGGTCCCTTAAAGAATAAACAATTCCAAACTCTTATATTTGCTAAATAAAAAAAACAAGCAGGAAACATTACTACACATTACCACTGAAATTGCCAAAGCTCTTAATTTTGTATTATGTCTCCCATATGGCCTCCAAGGTATTACAATTTAGTATCACAATTTATTACAGAACACTATACTCCAGACATGAGGAACTGCTTAGACAGTCACTTAACTTTTTGGTAATTTTAGATGCAAAAAGCACAGATGAACAACTATAAATTATGCAAAAAGAGCAAATGCTCACGGACTATATTTGATTCAGCAGAAAACCTAGAATAGCATTTCACATCTTACCTAGACCTAAAGATTAGGGGGTTTAGTTCTTCAAGATCCCTTCAAATATTATTTAATTAAACAATTTACTAGAATATTATACTGGTGTATTGGGAATGATACAAAGCAGGGGGGTATTCTAAACAGAAATTGGTCACAGTTTTTTTGGCTCCTCTCCCCTCGCAGACAGACCCTATACTCTGGTATTGGTATTCCCACAAATATCACCCTATCCTTACTTCCTTATTTGAGCAATTATCCCTCTCTCAACTCCAACAATTTACTAAAATTTTCAGTAATCTCTGTCCCAAACCAAGGTGTATGTATGTACACCCCTCTGAATTTCATCTATTCAATGCAGCTAAAGCCCCCATTCCTAAATATTGGCACCAAATCAACACTAATTATGTTTCCAAATAGATATACTGGGTAGAATGAATCAGATTAAAGGAGGCAATGAGATATTTTTTTACCTGTCCATTATACGTGATGCTTGCAAACTTGGGACCAGTGGGCCTTGTTTCTTGTGGAGATGAAATCATCTCTGTGTGGCACCTCTAGCTTATCGATGGATTACTTAATGATCCAAAGTATTTATCTATCTATCTATCTCAGTTTAAAATATTGTTTGAAAGAAAGCAAAGCTAAAATTTAAAAAAAGTAGCCAAAATTACATAGTTACATAGTTACATAGTTACATAGCTTGCGTCCATAGCTCGCTTTATAAATACCAGTAATAAATAAAATAAATAAATAATAATGAGAATCATAAACTTCAGTCCAACTGGAAAGACATACTGTCACGATTCAGGAACCTAACACGCTAACAGGTCACAGAAAGTAAAGGGTGCAATACCGGTCCTTAGAATGGCCATGTTAAGCACACAAAGAATAGTAAGGAGACAAGCCAAGTAAAGGGAGCCAGAAAACAGGAGAACGAGAAACAAGCCGAGGTCAAAGGAGTGGAGAATACAGGAAAATCGGAATAACAAGCCAAATAATCGGTAACCAGAGAGAAACACGAGCAGACTGCAATACAGGTATCACAAGACCACAACAGGGCACTGAGAGACAGGAAAGGTAAGTATATAAATCCTGTGGTTAATTCTGATTGGATAACTTCCAATCAGAATTAACAATCACACGTGGGAGATATTTACACCTCCCACTGTGATTATGGTACTGTGGCTTTAACACCGGGTCATGTGACTGACCCCGGCGTTCGCATAAACGTGCAGGCTCCCAGCGTGCAGCGTTATACATGCTGCCGCTGGGAGGCGAGGAGGACGCCACTCGCCGACAGGTAGGGGAAGGAGAGACCGCGGGCGGCGAAGGACTGAGGGTGAGTGCTGCAAATGGATTGCAGCCTCCCCTTACAGCCGCCCGCAGAGCCCTGACACATACGTGGTTTCATCTCCCAACACAAGTCTTACTTCTCATGTTCCCTAGCACTCAGAGAAACGTTACTGTTACTTGATGATTTATTTTTGTTTCAATTAAGGTGAAGAAAAGATGACACATTGTTTGTCTATTGGGGTATAGATATGATGATATAGATGGACAAGCCGGTGCCTTGGTGCTAGGGTGTTCATTTCATGTAAGGTTATTGGGGCATTTTTTGCACACAAAGTATGTCCCACCTTACTAAAAATGATCAGAGTAAATTTAGAAACACCCAGCGGTTCTTAAGATAACTTATTGTCAATAAATATCTATGAGAAATGGAATCTGTGTACATGTAGATGCATGCTTTCTACTAGTACAGCCATGGTCAGGTAAGGCTCAGTTCTTGGGTAAGAGCTAGGTTTAGGGGTAGGGCAAGTAATTGTTCTAATATAGTGATGTCCCGAACGGTTTGCTGGCAAATAGTTCCTGGCGAACATAGCTTGTTCGCGTTCGCCACGGATGGTGAACATATGCGATGTTCGGTCCGCCCCTATTCGTCATCATTGAGTAAACTTCGACACTGTACCTCACAGTCAGCAGACACATTCCAGCCAATCAGCAGCAGACCCTCCCTCCTAGACCCTCTCACCTCCTAGACAGCATACAATTTAGATTAATTCTGAAGCTGCATTCTTTTTTTTTTTATTCTTTTTTTTTTTTAGACAGAAGTGTGATATATTTGAGCATGCTAGGCTGAACGTGCGTATATCATGGCTAGTTGCACTGAGGGTATGAGTATATAGCAGTACACTGTTGCACGTTATCAACTGTGTATTTATATCAGCAGCTCCACCACTAGTTATAAATCAAGTGTGAGTCGCCCCATGAGATGAGACTAGTGAATAACATAATACATGAACGGTTAAGGTAAAGACATGTAAGGAACTACGGCAATAAACTCTTTAGGAGGTGAAATAATGACATGTTTAAACGCTTGCTACTTTACGATTAGTTAATGTGCAGAGAGCAGTTCATGTGATCAAAGGCATGGTGTGGAGGATCGGCTATAGTGGGACATGCTTGGCAGGCTGCTGTTTACTGCTTGTGCTCATCCGATCCCTTCTGGTCACCAGGTGCAGACCCTGGGAGTCCCTGATACCTGGAACAACAAAGGCAAGTCTCTGGCTGAGTGCCGGGTTCGCGGCTTGAGGTGGTGGAAGCTTGTTTTGTCGGGTGGTCGGATCACGTCCGGTGCGGGATTGTGGTGGCTTAAGATGGAGGCGAGTGCTTTGCTGGTACCAGGAGGACACGCGGCTGCCGCCATATTGGGAGAGTCGCAGATGAATATGTCAGCCTGGACAGCTGTGCTCTGTACGTCCATTAGCTCCAGACAGCCTCTCAGGGGTGGACCGGGATAACCCCCACCGGTCTGAGGGGGGGTAATGGAGCTCCTGCCGGGAAGTAGCTGCTCCTGGGCATCCCAGGATCGGGAGATCGGCCGCCTCTCCCGCTCGGTGAGCACCAGGCCACACTTGCCACGCGGAGTTAAGTAAGACTCTGTCGAGTTGCTGACCGCTATTAACCCCTTAAGGACCAAACTTCTGGAATAAAAGGGAATCATGACATGTCACACATGTCATGTGTCCTTAAGGGGTTAAGCATGTCGGGTCGGTCAGGTAGGAGCAACATTGCTGGGTCATCCCCTTCTGGGGTGAAATTCACTTGTTGATAGCTGCTTAAATTGAGATATTGAGGGAGCTCACACGAAGTGCGTCTTTCCTCCATGACAGCTAGGCCCCGCCCCCCGGAAGCTGCATTCTTAGTGAGAGGAGGGACAGTGTAGCTGCTGCTGATTTAATAAGGAAATCGATAGCTAGGCTAGTGTATTCAGTGTCCACTACAATCCTGAAGGACTCATCTGATCTCTGCTGTAAGGACAGCACCCCATCAGTCTTTTTTCTTTTTTTTCTGTGTAATCTTATTGCAGTTGCCTGCCTGCCAGCGTGTGTGTCAGGCTCACAGCGTGTACTGTGCCCACTTGCCCAGTGCCACCACTAATATCTGGTGTCACAATAGCTTGGATTTAAAAAAAAGAAAAAAATGTTGACTGTAATATAATAGCAGTCAGTTTCCTTCACACGTGTGCATTTCAGGGCCTGCCAGGGCACAGTGTCACACCAGTGCAACTCATATCTGGTGTAACAGTAGTGTACATTAAAAAAAAAAAAAACTAGAAATTTGACTGTGAAATAATAGCAGTCAGTTTCCTTCACATGTGTGCGTTTCAGGGGCTGCCAGGACACAGTGTCACACCAGTGCAACTCATATCTGGTGTAACAGTAGTGTACATAAAAAAAAAAAAAATACAGGGGGCTTGTTGTCACCTTTCGGGGACCTTTGGTGTTGTACGTGGCTGGGTGGAGGAAGAGACCTTCAATGACATCAGTGAGGACAAGGAACGGGACATGGCTAGCTTGGTATCCAACCTTGTGCAAATGGACTGTTTGCGGTGCGTTAAACTGAGAGTTTGGTCTGTCACTGTGAAGCGGGCGTAACCCTTACACTACCTG
Organism: Pelobates fuscus; assembly: GCF_036172605.1. Lineage (NCBI taxonomy): Eukaryota > Metazoa > Chordata > Amphibia > Anura > Pelobatidae > Pelobates > Pelobates fuscus. The sequence goes on along the minus strand of NC_086319.1, from coordinate 411,566,496 downwards.
ATCGATACAACATCATACCTGATGTTTTAGAGCACGTTATTCCAAACAATTTAGGAATGTTAGGTGATTTATGCCCTTTATGGATTAAAACCAGACTCTGCATCAACTAGGTAATTTTCCATGGGAGTTTTGCCATGGATCCCCCTCCGGCATGCCACAGTCCAGGTGTTAGTCCCCTTGAAACAACGTTTCCATCACTATTGTGGCCAGAAAGAGTCCCTGTGGGTTTTAAAATGTGTCTGCCTATTGAAGTCTATGGCGGTTCGCCCGGTTCACCCGTTTGCGAACATTTGCGGAAGTTCGCGTTTGCCGTTCGCGAACGGAAAATTTTATGTTCGCGACATCACTATTCAAATATAATTTTATCATCTTAAGAACATAAAATTGTTAAATATAGAATATGATTTATAAAGTAAAGATACAGAGGCTTGTGTTTGTTCAGTTATTTCTTCATTATCTCTAGAGAACATCATACAGAACAGAACCTCATATTCTCTCGAGATGCAATTACTTGTAACCCATATGGGGAGTCTCGCTGCATTCACTACAGGTTTACTAAGGGTATATATTGTTTAGAATAAATGGCCTTTGAGTGCAAATAATCATAGGCCAATGGATCAAGCAGCTTACCTTTAGGTTGTGCGCATGATAGCACCACTGGTAAAGCAGGTCCATTGTTGAAAGATAGCATATATGCTGGAAACAAAGACACTATCAAGAAACATCTATATTTTTGGAGCAGGATGTTAATTTTCTGCGATAAGCTACAATTTTCCTTTTAAGTTTTGATTATGTGCTCAGCATAAGGATTATTACTTTGCAAAGGTATGCATAGGGTGTATTGTTGTTGTTCTCAGGAGATGTTGCCGAGTGCAGTTTAGGACATTTTATTACTGTAGCACATGTGAGATTTTAACAAATAAAGAGCAAAATACAATGTGCATGTAAAAATTACCAAATTAAAGTTAAGCCAACAAACTTGGGAAAAAGGGTGAAAAAGTCCACCTCAATAAACCGCTAATTATATTATGCGAGAGTCCGTATGCACCATTTGTACACGGTATGCATTGAGTGAGTAATTTAAAAGTGTGAGCTGGTAAAATGCACCAAAATTCATCAAAGGCAACTTGCCATGTTTTTAAAACTACACACTTAGGTTGTTACCTAGGAAAATATAATTTCTGCATAACAGGGCATTGCTAATGCAGCAGTATGTTATAGGGAAAGCATACTTGCTGCCAGTATCAATGTTAACTATCTGGTGCGCTGATCATAGTCATGCATGAGTTGTGGCCATGAGTTCGGCAGGTTGAGCTTTGTAATTAAAAAGCAAAATTTCAAGTAACTTTAAGCCCTTTAATTGGCTGTCTCGTATTGGTTTTGAAACCTCAATTTGTCAAGCAACAATTTCATTTACTAACATTATATCCTTTGAATTAGTAGAACTCTCAAAGAGAACATGCTTAAGTTTCTTAGATCACACATTTCTTGTGCTTCATCAAAGAGGTGTCATTCAATAACAATATGTATTAGGACTGCTTATTTGACAGTGAAACAAACTACCCTTCTGACCATTTCTTTTCTGAAGGCTGTCTGCAGATGTAAAATACCGACAGTTGATCACACAAACCATTTGTATGCAATTTTTCACAATTTTAAAAATGACACAATTAAAAGTACAGTGTTCATCTGTATTACTTAATTCAAAGCTCATATATAAACATATATCCAGATCCTCAATCAAATTCCTACAGTTACAGGGACCTGCTTTTCTTTGTGCCCCTTGTCATCAGGATTGATTATCCTAATCCCATATGATTCTTATGATCAGAGAACTTGCCAGAATTTCAGATCTGGACTGTCCTTATGGCCAGAGTCAGTCTGCAAATGGTATAGGTTCTCTTTGTAATGGAACAGCTGAGCAAAAATATTTTTGAGGCCTGAGCAGGGACCAACTGAGGGTAGGCCACTGGGGTTTCAATGAACTTTGGCCCATTATCAATGTTCTCACATTCTCTGCTTTTGTTGCAATTTATTTTTAACTTTTTTGGTGGAACACTCCACTAAATATTTATAACTGTTTAGTAGATATATTCCCTCATAAGACTTGTGTGTATTTTGTCTGCATTTTTTCTTTGAGGGTATATTAAAAAAAAAAAAAAAAAAAAACAACTTTCAAAAGGTTCAGATTGTTTGTTTGCAGTCTTTGCAGGCCCTTCCCTCTTTCCCCATTTCGGATTTTCATTCTGTGCTGGAAAAAATAGCAATCAGTCATCACATTGAAAAATGTTTTATGTATCTGGAGTCTTCACTTAATTAAAGTTTTATTCTGACAAATCATCTAGAATGTATTAACCTCCTGCCCCAAATATTGTTTTTCGAAGACATGGACATGTTTAGATTAGTAACACATAATTTAGTATGACATTAAGGGAAATACCATTTTTTTAAAAAATAGTATTACCTATAATAATTCAAATGTAACAACTTGGGAATGAAATGTAGAGAAAATCTATAAAAATCCAAATGCAAAAGCAACTAGTATAAACAAATATAAGATCAATATATAAATGGATTGAAACATATTGGCTCATGTATTCTATTGTGTAATCAAAATAATTATCATCATAATAATTATGATATTGTTAGAATTAACAAAGTGTAGACCAAAATTAAATGAATCCGAATTGCAGATAAAGCATGGAACAAAGTGTATAATGGGCAGTATTTATTTATATTCCATTCTGTAAAAGTCTGTGGGTTGGGTTGTCATTCTTCTCAAAGCTTCTTGTAGGTCATTTGAATGGTAGAATGATCTTGATTGCAATGCATTTCAATTAGCATAAGTGATTTTATGTTTGTCTTGTAAAGTATAAAAAAATATATTTAAAATTATAGAATGGATATTACTTTATCTCTTTTTGTATGTAGGAGCTGCTCATGGGGAACCATACAACAGTAAAAGAATTCCTGCTGGTTGGATTTAAAGATCTACACTACTTCCAAATCCCTTTATTTGTACTATTAACCATTGTTTATTCTGCAACAGTAGCTGGGAATCTTTTAATATGTGTACTAGTATCAAGAAGTCACCATCTCCAGTCTGTAATGTATTTCTTTCTTGGCCACCTATCTCTCACTGATCTCTTAATAAGCTCAACTATTGCTCCTAATGCTCTGAAAGTCATATTCGAAGGAAAATCCAAGATATCTGTCCGAGAATGTGCCATCCAATTGTATTTCTACGGTGCCTCCGTTATTGCGGAATGCTGTATCTTAACAGTGATGTCCTATGATCGTTACCTAGCCATATGCAAACCATTACATTACACTTCCATTATGAGCCTCAGACTTCCAATTTACCTGATCATTTGGTGTTGGGTGGCTGGTTTTGGAATATCCATGATTGCTCATGTTCTTGTACTAGAATTGGATTTCTGTGGGCCTAATATCATTGATCATTTTCTTTGTGATGTTGCACCTCTCCTTGAACTTTCATGTTCAGACATTACAGATGTACAAATAGAAGTATCGGTTGTTGCCATAGTGTTAGGTCTCTTTCAGTTTTTCTTAGTCATTATAAGTTACATCAGTATCTTTAAATCTATCCTTAGGATCTCCTCAATCACTAGAAGACAAAAGACGTTCTCCACCTGCAGTGCTCACCTGATTGTTGTTTCCATATATTATGGGACATTAAGTATTCTTTATGTTGCTCCTACAAGAGGATCATATTTTAATTTTAGTAAAGTCTTATCTTTACTAAATAGTTTTGTGACTCCATTGTTTAATCCAATAATATACAGTCTGAGAAACAAAGAAATCCAAAATGCTATTTTTGCCTTTTTTAAGGACAAATATTTGTAAGGCAGAGTAAACAACCAATATTCGCTTACTGTGTTTGGTCAGAATAGACTGTTATAGAAAGGTGACAGCTACTAAAGGGACTTCCTGATCATTGTCCTTCAAAGTCAACAATATCCAGGGTCTCCACACTCCACATGTAGACAGTAGATGCTTCTACATGTATCTGTATGAGTAACTGCTGATTGGCACAGTACCAAGGAGAAACATCAACTGTGATGAGACAGGAGTACTGGGGAAAAGAGTTCTATGTTTTATTTTATTGCTTGTACGTGTGTAATAATCTAACTTTTTTCTCACTGTGTTAGAGTGTTAATTCAAGTACAGCATTTATTTAAAACATAGATGGCAAACCTAGCACATATGTTTAGGGTAAGAGTGAAACTGTTTACATCGATTGCATCTAAACTAAATTTCTGGAATATGCAAAACAGAAATTTAATTAAATTACTTAATGTTTTGTGTAGAAACATAGGCATAGAAACACAGAAACATGGAATGTGACGGCCGATAAGGACCATTCGGCCCATCTAGTCTGCCCAATTTTCTAAATACTTTCATTAGTCCCTGGCCTTATCTTTTAGTTAGGATAGCCTTATGCATATCCCACACATGCTTAAACTATTTTACTGTGTTAACCTCTACCACTTCAGCTGGAAAGCTATTCCATGTATCCACTACCCTCTCAGTTAAGTAATACTTCCAGATATTATTTTTAAACCTTTGCCCCTCTAATTTAAGACTATGTTCTCTTGTTGTGATGTTTTTTCTTCTTTTAAAAAAGTCTCCTCCTTTACTGTGTTGATTCCCTTTATGTATTTAAATGTTTCTATCATATCTCCCCTGTCTTGTCTTTCCTCCAAGCAATACATGTTAAGTTCCTTTAACCTTTCCTTGTAAGTTTTATCCTGCAATCCATGAACCAGTTTAGTAGCCCTTCTCTGAACTCTCTCTAAAGTGACAATATCCTATTGGAGATACGGTCTCCAGTAGTACATGCAATACTCCAATACTCCAATACAACCAAGCATTCTGCTAGCATTTCCTGCTGCTCTATTACATTGTCTGCCTACCTTTAAGTCATCAGAAATAATCACCCCTAAATCCCTTTCCTCAGATGTTGAGGTTAGGACTTTATCAAATATTCTGTCCTCTGCCCTTGGATTTTTACGTCCAAGATGCATTACCTTGCACTTATCCAGTTGCCACAACCATTTTTCTAGTTTACCTAAATCACTTGCCATTCGGATCTTCCCTCCTGGAACATCAACCCTGTTACATATCTTAGTAACATCAGCAAAAAGACATACCTTACCATCAAGACCGTCTGCAATATCACTAATACAAATATTAAAGAAAATGGGTCCAAGTACAGATCACTGAGGTACCCCACTGGTGAGAATCCCATGCTTTGAATATACTCCATTGACTACAACCCTCTGTTGCCTGTCACTCAGCCACTGCCTTACCCATTCAACAATATTGGAATCCAAACTTAAAGATTGTAGTTTATTGATAAGCCTTCTATGTGCAACAGTGTCAAAAGCCTTACGGAAATCTAGGTAAGCAATGTCTATTGCACCACCCTGAACTATTATTTAACCAATCAAAAAATAAATAAGATTTGTTTGGCATGATCTCCCTGAAGTAAACCCATTGTCATACCTCCTTGTGGCCCGCGCCGTTCCATTCCCGCCGTCCATCCTGCTCTGCCGGGCTGTGCTGTCCTCCGACCGGCTTTGCGCACTCTGGTGCGTGCGTGCTGTTTCTTAAAGGGGTATGCGTGGATTTCCCGAATTGCTTAAAGGGACAGCACTGAGGTATTTAACTCTATTTATAATCTACCCTACTCTGTCCCTAACCTATCAGAGATCACTCAGCCCTATTTATACCTCCTTCTTACATCACTTCCTTGCCCTGTCGTGGTTTCTTATAGCCCTGAGAGTGCGTTCTGTTAACTTGTGTTTCCTTGGTATCTGACTTCGGCTTGTCTTCTGGTTATTCTTATCTCTGGCTTCCTTGACCTTTGGCTTTGTTTTCCGTTTACGCTTCCTGCTCTAACCCTGACCTTGGCTCGTCTGACGTTCCTATTTTATATTTCTTATCCACGTTAAGCCCGGCCATTTTAAGGGGTTGCCTCTCTTGTCCTTTAGTTTGTGTGTTTGGGAGCTCAACCTTGACATTACGACAGGGCCATGGACCCTGCAAATTTGGGGCAACAAATGACAGCTGTATTTTTTGAGGGACTCACTGAATCCTTACAAGATGAGGTGGCAGCTAGGGATCTTCCAGAACTTCTTGAGGATTTGATACAGTATATGTCAGACATAGATATAAGGGTAAGGCAGAAACATCTACATCTAGATAGGCAAAGAAGGGCTTTAGGACGAACCGCTCCTCGTCCTATGTTAACCGGATTTCCAGCATTACCGGCTGTAGTGGAACCCTGTTGTGGCTGCCCCTTCCTGTATTGTTGATTACCCTCACCTACCCTACCTTGGCTCTAAAGACAAATACTGTTCCTGGCCCTTGGATTACCTCAGGGCAGTGTTGCAACTTTAAATGGGCACTTCGGATACCGTCGAAGTGCCGAAGTACTCGTCGAATCGGTCGAAGTCGTCGAAGTGCATGGCATCGAACAAAGGACCACGTGGTGGCGGCCATTTTAAATTCGAACACCGCCGACCCTTACCATCAACTCCACTTCGACACTTCGACTAACGTCGAAGTACCGATCACACTTCGAACGGGACTTTGACCGACCGCACAGCTCAAATCTATGGAACTGTTTTGGGCAGGAAAATGTGCTTGCGGTCAGTCATAAAGGGACCTCCAACTAACTATTGATCTACTGGAGGGATTGGGACCATTTTTGAGAGTATTACCAATTGAAGTCTGCTGATTACGAAAATGAATGTTTTATGTTTGTAGCACTAATATTGTAGAAGTTATAGATATTGGGTAAAAGTTATGTTTGAAACTGTATAATAATGGGATTATGTGTCACACTAAGGGGAGGGGATGTGTGGGTTGCACCCATGATACTATTGGTTGTTTTAAGCCTCCCCCTTGGTGTGGCCTGTATGTGTACATGTGTAATAAAAGGCAGGCTGGATGTACCAGCCAGCAGTTCTGCTCCTGAAACTGTGTGTCGTCCAGTTATTGGGATTGCTGTTGGGAGACTGCTATATTACTTTACCTGCTGGAAACCTTGCCTGTGGATTTATCATCACCTTGTTCCTGAGCCTCACTGGGATCTTTAGTGGAGAATAGCTGTGAGATATCGGCTCTCCGCTACACCGGCACCTGAGCCTGACCCCGAATCCATGCAATTAGGTACTACCAGACTCTCTGAGGCTGAAAAGTCTTACAGAAGGAGGGAAGGGTTGTGCCTATATTGTGGCAAAAAAGGGCATTTATGCAACAACTGCCCCTCTCGCCCAGAAAACTCCACCACCTAAGCTCGTTCAGGGGACTAGCCTTGGGTGTAATGTCTCTGTCCCCTAAAACAGCTCAACACAGGTGTCTTATACCTGTAACCCTTTCTTGGGTAAAGTTTTGTCACCAAACTATGGCCCTCATTGACCTCATTGGCTCTTTCATCGTTCATTTCTCTTCCTTTGGAAGAAAAAGAAACACCCTTGGCCGTTGAGGCCATAGATGGTAGATCTTTAACTGTCCCGTATATGACACACCAAACGGAAGCTGTTGTAGTGGTGGGCGCAACCCATCAAGAAAAATTGTCTTTCCAAGTCATTTCCTCACCCTCTTGTCCCCTAGTTCTTGGTTTTCCCTGGTTACAAAAACATAACCATATTCTTGATTGGAGAAAAGGACAGGTTTTGTCTTGGAGTCCCTCATGTGAACATACTTGCAAAAATCATGTTAGACCCCTCTGCTCTCTTAATGTTCCTACGTCCCCTCCTTTATCCACTATTGTGCCACCTCAATATCAGGAGCTTAAGAGAGTGTTTAATAAAGTGGAAGTGGATCGTCTTCCTCCTCACAGATCCTACGATTGTGCCATCGACTTATTCCTGGCACCATACCACCCAAGGGGAGAGTATACCCTCTATCTCAAATAGAGAGTAAAGTTATGGAGGAGTACATACAAGAATCCCTAAAGAAGGGATTTATTAGACGTTCTTCTTCTCCAGCAGGGGCAGGTTTCTTTTTTGTTTCTAAAAAAGCGGGGGATCTTTGCCCATGTATAGACTATAGAGGCCTAAATAAGATTACTCTTAAGAATGCTTACCCCATACCCTTGATAACAGAACTCTTTGACAAGCTTCGTGGTTCTAAAATATTTACCAAACTGGATCTTAGAGGAACATACAATCTTGTTCGCATCAAAGAGGGAGATGAGTGGATGACGGCATTCAACACCCGAAGTGGCCATTATGAATACACCGTTATGCCCTTCGGTCTGTGTAAGGCCCCTGCCATCTTCCAAGATCTCATCAATGATGTTTTAAGGAACTATTTACACACGTGTGCTATTGTATGTCTCGACGATATACTCATTCACTCTCCTGATATACAAACTCATCACAGGCAGGTCAGAAACATATTACAGACCATTCTTGCCAATGGCTTGTATTGTAAATTCAAGAAATGTTTATTTGATCAAACTTCCATTCACTTTTTGGGTTACATAATATCTGCCAAAGGGTTTCAAATGGACCCTAAAAAACTATCTTCCATTCTTGAATGGCCTTTACCCATTGGACTAAAGTCCATACAGAGATTCATAGGGTTCGCTAATTATTATAATCTCAGACAATAGCTCCAATTACCGCTATGACAAAAAAGGAAGCGGATCACGTCTATTGGTCAATAGACGCTACGGCCTCCTTCGCTCGCTTAAAGAAAGCTTTTGCATCTGCTCCTGTCCTGGTACACCCAAATCCTTCTAGACCCTTCATCCTTGAAGTAGATGCCTCTGAATCTGGTGTGGGAGCTATCCTTTCCCAGAGAGAGTCTCCAACTGCTCTGTTGCATCCTTGTGGTTTCTTTTCTCATAAATTAACACCTGCAGAAAAGAATTACGATATAGGTAATAGAGAATTATTAGCTATAATCTTAGCTCTTAAAGAATGGCGTCACTTACTTGAAGGTTCTCTGTACCTCTCATGATTCTTACTGATCATAAGAATTTATCATACTTGAGTGACGCCAAAAGACTTTCAGGCTAGGAATGTGCTTAGTTTTTTCTTTTTTTTCATGTGTAGAATAATGATACAGCATTTTATTTCATACTTTTGTGCTGTTTTTTTTTTCCTTTAAGCACCATCATTTTAAGGATTTTCTTCCAAGTGACATTTGTATTTTTTACGTAAGAAGTGAGCCATGTAGATTTATAAATACTGATCCCTGCTAATAAAATCTACTGTTTACTTTATCTACACAGGAATATTCAAGGGACACTATTGTCACCAGAACCACTACAGCGTAACATAGTAGTTCTGGTGTCTAAGTAGTTCTGGTGGCTTGTCTCTGCAGGCTTTTTAACATAAACACACAGAGAAGACGCAGTGGTTACATTACTGCCTAGGATTACCTATAGAGGCCACTCATCAGACGGCCACTAGAGGTGCTTCCTAGTCCAGTGTTACACAATGTGCAACACTGGCATTCATGTTTAACACTCCTCATAGAAATGCATTGATTCAATGCATTTCTACGAGGAGATGCTGATTGGTGCGGTGAAGCTTAGTGTTTTGCCACACATGTGCAATAGCCTCCCAATACTTTCCTATGGGAAATTAGTGGATTGGCTGAGATGTACTCACAACCTGCACATTGTATTGATGAGGTGATCTGTAATACTCTCACAAACTGCACATTGTGAACCAGTTATTTATGTTTACATTAAAGTTTATTGGTCTACAAGGTGTGTGTTTTTTTTTTGTGTGTGGCTGTTGGGGTGAAGAGCGTGATTGCATGCTAGGGAGTGAGAGGGCAGGATCCAGGGGGTCCAAGTAGTTTTTTGCCCATGGTCCAATCAGTATTACAGATGGCCCTGAGCTTACACAATAAAATAGGGAAGTAATCTTTGAATCAAAAACTGTCTGGTCTGATTACTTTCTCCGAGCAGCTCGTAATAAAAGTGTCAATTTGGTTTCCACCTGAACATATCTCCAGATAAATTAATATCTGTTTCAATACAAATTTAACTCAAAATTCTATCCTATAGTTATAAGCGCAGCCCTAAATAATTTTTTCTAAAAATTGCTTTCTTCTTTTCAAAAGATATTTCTTTAAAAATAAATCATCATGTTTTAGATAGTGAAGGCAGATTTATTATTTTAGTTTGCGAAATCAATAATCAAAAGTTTACGCTGGCGAATATATTTGCTCCAAATACATCACCAATCCCTTTCATTTAAAAGGTTTCAAATAAAATTGACCGTATAAAATTGGGACAGGTTGTAATTATGGGGGATTTAAATTGCATTTTAGACCCAGATTTACACAAACAATCACTAGATAATAAAGTACAAAATAGGAACTTAGTTAATAATGCAAAAAGATTCACTGAACTTATCAAACTTAATGCTCTGTTAGACTGCTGGCGGATCTTTTACCCCAAATAAATATTTTTTGTGTTTTTCGAAGTCATTCAATTCATACTCTAGAATTGATCTGATATTAAAAGACAGATCTGTGGCAAAGGTTATTAAAAAGATCTTTATTACTACGACTCCATGGTCTGACCATAATCCGATAATTATGGATTTAGAAGATCATATTAATAAATTTAGACCAGAATGGAAATTGAATGATTGGGTTTAACCCCTTAAGGACCAAATGTCTGGAATAAAAGGGAATCATGACATGTCACACATGTCATGTGTCCTTATGGGGTTAAAAAAATGATATCAATTTGAAACATATCCAAGATCTAACAGACTTGTTTTTTATGAAAATAGAGGGAAAGAGGTTACACCCCCAATTACCTGGTGCGCATATAAATGCATCAGACAAGGCCATTTGATAAATGTAACTGCTAAAGAAAAACTCAATAAAGATTAATTTATAAATTTAGCAGAATGATATATAAATCTAAATGTTTTACATTAGCAAAATAAACAGGCTCCCTCTGTGACAGACCCATCTGTATAGACCAAGATTGCTAAATTTGTCTGTTTTGCCTTATTCCTGGATTTACCCGTTCGTATGCCTTTGTATAAGTGAATGGACTTTTCTGCCGAACCGAACTGCCGAACGGACGGCCACCCAGAAGAGAAGTGTGCTGCTGGTTAACCTATTGATCCCAATTAGAATGTTGCGGTTAACCACACACACTTCTCAATTAAAACCGAATACAGGGTGGTCGTCGTTCGTATGTCGACCACGAGGCGGCGGCCATTTTAAAACACACGAAAGACCAGCGGTGTTCGGCATTGATTTCATGGAACTGAAAACGGACACTTTTTCAACCGAACACCGCTGAAGCCGTCAACCTCCCTTCTCGATCGACAGAAGTGCACGAACACCGTCCGTTCGGGAGGTTTAAAGGCACGAATGGACTTACCCCAGATAGCCTTCGCATGGAGTCAATCGCATACTGAAGAACTGTAATAGACTTTGACTCCATGGTGATTGAACTATGCGTATGGGATCTGAGCGCTATTCGCCAATAATATGCACTCAGTTCCAGGCTATCTGGGGATATGTGATACGAATGGGTAGCGTTCGACAAATGCAAAGTTATTTATTTTATTGTGTTTTTATGTGTTGAATGTAAAATGTCCATTTGCCTCTGTCCTGGAGATAATTGAATTACTTCTTGATTATCTCCAGGGCAGAGGGGAGGAAACCGGGTTGCATTGTGGGAATATTTTGTGCCTGTATGTCTTAAAAGTGCCATATGTCTGCCTGCCATTACAGTCTCCCATTTGGTCCCCTTGTGGAGTGTCCACCAAGTGGGAGACCTGCATAAATACGGGCGGGTAGCCCACAGTAAAGCCAGTTCTTGTTTTACCCTCAATGCGGAGCTTGGTCTCGTTATTGGAGGGGGGATTTATTACTGACGACTAGAGACTGCTGGATGGAATTATTAGCCGCTTGGGAGATATTAGCGTGCTGTTGCTATTGACGATTCGGGAGTTCGGAGTTCGTTAAGTGGACTGTCCGTACGGACCCCGTTCGGGAGTTTACAGCGTTCCCTTGCTTGCGGTTCGTATGGTTATACTGAATACACATGCAGCCTGGGTTATGGCGAACGGGGAGCATTCACTAAACGGCGATTTGTACATTTCATGCTGAGGGTACCGTAACATCCTCATTACAATTATTACAACTAATAAAATAGTGGATAATTAAAAACTAATTAATGACCAATTACTTCTAAAGACTAACAAAGCTTTTAATTTCCTAAAATGGAAATGGCAGCACCAGGGAAATAAAGCTGATAAACTGATGTCTAACCATCTAAAAAAAGAAAGAGCAAAGAGAGTGATCAATAAGATTATTGAGTAGTTAGCAGGAGGGCCAGACTTTATATATGCTTTGCAAGTCAGCCACTGACTTGGAATACACATAACAGGACACACCACACCTCAGCTCAGCTCACACAGCTCAACTCACTCAGCTCAGCCCAGCTGCTCCTAGGGTCTAACAACGACATACATACAGCAGAGACATAACTCGACCAGCCTGTTCATAGTTATACCTATTCAAGCGACGACCACTTCCTGTCATACCTTGTGTCCCGCGCCGTCCCGGTTCTGCCGCCCGTCCCCTCCTGTCGGACGGTGTGGATCGCTGGCTGGCGTTGCACGCGCACGCCTCCAGGGGGGCACCCGCATCTGGGAAAGCGTCCGCGGACGTGCGCGCTCACAAGGTAACTGGCAGGGGTAGCGTATAATCTTCTCTTAAAGAGATAGTAGCCAATTGCTACTACCTATTTATACCTCCCTCAATTTTGTCCCTACATATCAGTATTCACCTTACCCTATATTAACCTCCTTCTGACATCACTTCCTTGCCCTGTCTTGGTTTATTATAGCCCGAGAGTGTGTTCTGTATAGTTGTCTTTTTCTTTGGTTTCTGACTTCGGCTTGTTTATCGGTTATTCTCGTTTCTGGCTCCCTGACCTTGGCTCTGTCTATTCGCTTTCCCGTATCTCTGTTTTCCTGACCATGGCGTGTTTGACTATTCCTATCTCTCATTCCTATGTTAAGCCCGGCCACCTTAAGGTCCGGTAATACGTCTATCTGTGTTCGCCTTTATTGTTCTCTGGTTTGCGTGTTGGGGAGTATTAACCTTGACACTGCCTGACTTACCAACCATGTGCCTGACGCGGGCCTGTGACCCTCTATAGTCTTGCATTATCTTTTAGACCACTTAACCAGACAGGCAATACATTCGAGTAAACCCACAGTATTTGTACCAATTTGCCAACATCATACATGCCGAGCTAACCAGACATAGCAATTAAAATATAAAATGAAGCAGACATTAATGTGAATATGTATCGATGTTGAAAGCTATCGCAAATGTAGGTATGCTTGCTGATATATTATTCTTTGTTGCCTTATCTTATGTAACGAAAATCTATTGCTTCAATAAAATAAAGATTTACAAAAAAAGAAACAGAAAATGAAAATGAAAAATAAACAAGTTAAAATACAAATGAGAAATAAATAGAAACATTTGATTAAAATTAAAATAATTAATACATTAAAATAATAGTAAAATATATAATTAAATGAGTAATTAGTTACAAATAAGGAATACAAAGTTATGAGTCTGTAAAACGAATGTATAGAACAACACTAGAATTTATTGAGATATTATTTTGGATGTTAATGTGGTCATATAGGGATTTTTATTTTTGATTATTCACTTATTGATGTATTGAAATGCTGTTATGTAAATATTGTACGTTTAGTCATATGACGTTATATTTGATTTTAAAGTCATATTATCACATGATGAAGTTTGTATCACATGCCTTGTCACATGATTACTGGTCATTATGATTTAGTATATAAGTAGTTAGTATAAAAAAAGTTTTCCGATGTATCACATCAATGCCTCTAATGATTACAATGGCAATTCATCATTTGTTTTTTTTATTGGTAAATCTTAGAGTAGATGCAGTATATTTACTGCTTTAATATGTATTGTTTTCACTGTTAAATCTAGGCTTGGCAAATACCCGAACTGGGTCAAATGTAGCGAACGTCACTGAAAAAAATGTTCCTGTTGTATTATTTTCCTGTTGTGTTGCAACTCAATTATTTACTTTGATATTTTGGGTCTTGAGTGAACACTCCGAGGAATGTACCCACAAAATGCTGTGGAAGTGTATATTGGTAGCCTCCTTAATATATTTTTTTTGTGTTTGTTTTTTTAAAACAAGACTATTTTACATATGATATTTTGTGAATGTGTTAATCTGCTTTGTGGGACTATAAAAACAGTTTACTTAGATAAAATGGTGTGGCCGCTAATTACCAATATGAATATAGAAAAAAATACATAAATAAATACATAACTATATAAATAAATAAAAACTAAGAATGCTTTTCTTTTATTAATAAAACATTTCATTTCTCTCTAGATTTGTGTTGTGCTCTTGAGACTATCCAGTATTCTTGTTAGGTGTTCAAATGTGTATAAAGCTGAAAAGAAAAACAATTGCTTCCCTAGAACAAAGTATTTGTGAAATCAGTGCTCTATAACAGACTGTATTGTTTTCAGATTCTGTAATTATATTGTATGTTTGGCATAGATTTTTTAATTCAGTCCCATTTAAGGAACAAGGGATCTGACACAGATGAAGTTGCCTCAAAGTCAAATGAAACAAAGGAACAAGCCACTCTACATAAGAGCCAGATGTTTACAGTGTTTCTGTTCAGTAGTCGTCTCCAAATATCTAACTTGAACTCACAAAACACTTTTCGGATATGATTTCATTGGACTGTCAATTTAATATGCTATAGTATAAATGCATTATAAAAAAACAAGCAGAAATTAATGGTATACATATATAAACGGTATGTGGTAAATGGTATAAATGGATGTCAGACAGATCTCAACTCTTTTAATTTGTTATCAATTCTTCCGTTCCCTTATTCAAGCTGTGGCTGAATATGATCAAACGAACGAACATCATCATGTATGAATATCTTTTAACTTTTGCTAAAAAGAAGAATATTCACACCCAGTTACATGTTGATGTTTTTTTCTTTTTTTGGAAAATTCATTATTAGCAAACCTTGTAAAAAAAAAATAGCAGAGTTATTTGTCAGGCATAGATATAAAAAATAGTTTCAAAGCTTTAAAATATGACGAGGAGAGAATAATTGAAATATATCATGTCTCTTTTTAGATTTTTTGTTTTTTTCAATATATGTTGTCTTAGAGAATCTTTTCCATCGCACATTACCTTTTGATATGGTTCATTAATAAGAATCTTTGCTCTTTAAATGAATAAAAAAATATTAACATTAAATGTATTAACTGAAAGGATGTATAACTAGAATATAAACATATAGTAACACAGCGATTTTGTTTATAGATTGCTTTGCAGCCAAATTTAAACATTAAAAATACGTAACTTTATACAATTCTTATGTTTCACCTATTCTTTCACCATTTTAAACATATTTGAGAAATGAACAGCTTTAGACAGTATACGGTTTGCTTTATCTTTCATACAGGGTTTGAAATGTTAGTAAATGCAAAACATATATTTTATTCTCACATATAGGTGTGAAAAATAAAAATGATCATATACCTTGGTTATAAGTATCTGCAGGAACCCTGGATGTATTACTGACAGTGCAACTTACTGGAAATGGCAACAAAAGGTAAAAGGAATGTCTGCATATAGCATAATGCCCACACACAGGAAATGCAGGTAAATCATATGTTTCTAATATAAAAGTATGGAAAACTGCCATAATCTCTGGACTGCTAATTTAATGTTGACAGTGAAATTATGATCGTACCTTCTCAGCGACTTTACATTAATTATACCACAAGCAATACCTTCTTCCTCGGGCTGTTTATTATGAATAGAGTATAAATGAGGGCGAGTCCATTATGGACTAGATTTTACTGCAAAATAAATTGAAACTAAAACATTTATACTAGATATTTGGTATTTAAGGGGTTAAGTTGGGAATTTAAAGGGAATTTCGAATTTTAGGTTACATTAGCCAAATTCGAAAACAAATAAAAGACTTCTACATTTTAATTTCTGTTAGTTTGTCCTAAAATTTGTAATTCATGTGGAACATTTTCATAGAAATAGATAAATAATTTGAAAAGTTTCTTCTAACAGTTTGGAAGAATTTCTGATGCTCATTCAAATGAATTAAATCAAGGGCTCAGTATGCAAGTCAGAGTATTGTGGTCTTTTACCTGCATAAAGGATTAGGTCAAAATATAAATATCGACATGCAAGAGATAATTATTTTGTATCAATTATGTAGTTAGAATTTTGTAGAAATTCATTTTTTGTCCTTTGCCTAGTTGATAGCATGAGGTTGGGTAGATACAGATTACTAGAGATCAACACCAAAAATATTCTAAACACAATCAATGCTGTGTGAGGTCCGGGTCCCCTGTTGTCAAGAAGGGCCATCGATAGCTGGGTTGCGGGGTATATGTTTTCTTTTACACAGGATCAGGAGAAAAAAAAATAACCATTTCATCTTAATTGGAACATTTTCAAACATACATTGCGTTATGAGACATTTTCAGGGCAACTCCTGCTTCTTTTGCACTTTAAAAAAATATCTAGTTGTGATCTAAGAGATCTTTCTAAATTGACTTCTACCTTCTACCATCTACCACCGTAACAAATTACCTCACTCAGTTTCTCTTACAGCTTGACCATAATTCAATACAATTAAAACGACACACCACTGCATGTTTTAAAATAAAACGAAACAAAGATTGCAGTTGATATTCTATTTCTTTTCCCCCAGGCAATGAATGTTGTAAACCAGACCATTGTCACTGAGATTCTTCTCCTTGGATTTCAGGATCTTCATGATTACACAATATTATTTTTATTTTTCCTTCCTGTTTTCCTTATTGTGACCGTATGTGGAAACATTCTGATTATTTGGCTGGTGGCATCTAACAGCAGTCTCCAGTCTCCCATGTACTTCTTCGTAACACAACTGTGCCTTTCAGACTTGCTGGTAACCACAGTCATTGTCCCTAACACACTTCATATTATATGTGGTGAAGGGGGCACTATGTCTTTTTCTGGTTGCATTATTCAGCTTTATTTCTATGCTTGCTCAGAATCATTTGAGTGTTTTCTTTTATCTATAATGGCTTATGACAGATATCTGGCCATCTGTAACCCTCTGCGATATAGTTCTTTAATGACCCCAATGATGTGCATGATATTGGTTACTGTCTCATGGCTAACAAGCTTTTTTGTGGAATTGATTCTAATAATATCATTAATTAATCTTCAATTTTGTGGCCCAAATGTTATTGATCATTTCTTCTGTGATTTTGCCCCGATATTAGAACTTTCTTGTTCAGACACCAATTTTATTGAAATAGAAGCTCTCATATTATGTATACCAGTTACATTCTCTCCACTTATTATTATTGCTGTTTTTTATGTATATATTGTCCGGGCTGCCATTAGAATCTCCACCACAAGTGGTAGAGCAAAAGTCTTCTCCACTTGTAGCTCACACCTGACTTTGGTTTCTATATTTTATGGCACGCTAACTGGAATTTATATGAGTCCCACAAAAGAAAAATCTATGACTGTCAAAAAGATAGCTTCCTTGTTGTACACTGTTTTAACTCCTATGATTAACCCAATCATATACAGTCTGAGAAATAGAGATATCAAGGAAGCCGTGAAAAAAAAACTTTTCATAATATAAATGAATAAAATGAAATGACTTATACATGGTACAATGTTTATCACACACAAGATTATTAGGATGTTTAGGGATTCCTAAGGAATGTTAAAACAAAAGTACAAATTATGAGCTAGTTGATTGCTAGGACTGTAAGGCATGAAAGTGATGATAGTTGCCTGAAATCCAGCTAATAGTCTATTTACAAATCATCAACCCACCAGCTTTGGACAGCTGTATTGATACATTTTGTACATTGGTTACTGAAACATAGTCCAAAATACAACTTTTCTATATATTGTTCCAGTAATGAGCAAATACATTGGAATTTGGTGATTTTCAAGACATATAGGACTACAGAAAAAAAGGATTCATGAACATTATATAAAGAGACAGGTGCATACTTTCTTCAAATTCATTAATACTCATTACAGGATGCAGAAACATAGTTTGTAGTCATTAACCCCTTAAGGACACAACTTTTGGAATAAAAGGGAATCATGACAGAATATTTCCGTCATATGTCCTTAAGGGGTTAAAATGTGTAACTGTTTTTTTTTTAGTAATGGTGCATAATAAGGATCTTGTTTCATTCAAATAAAAAATACATATTGCTAAGTATTGTGCAAATAAAATAATCAAGTGTCTACAGAAACAGAACTGTGGACATTTTGAAACTGATAAATATTATTATGTTTATTACTGCCATTTATGCTAATGAATTAGACAACAAGCATAACACATTAAATATATAAGCACCTATGTATGAGCATGAAATAGAACAGGGGTAAGCAACCTATGGCATGTGGGCCATGCACGGCACTCAAGGTGCGTTTGCTCGGCACTCAAGGCTCCTAGAGCCAAACAGGCTCTGGCCTATCAGGAGTCCATGGGGAACTTCATATATCTGCTAGTGCAAACCAAGTGGTGAGGGACAATCCTCAATTTATGCATTGCAACACTGAGAGGAAGAGAATCCACACTGGAGTAGCGCAGCGTGCACCAGCTGTCGCAGCTCCTGTCCTTAACCTGTACCTGGCCAACCTGGTCCCCAGTGGACCATTGGGAAGCCACCTACACTGCTAGATATACACATAAGCCTTTCTCTCATACAAATAATACACACAGCCCACATCCAAACACATACACAGTCTTCACAAGCACTACTGACAATCCACATACAAGCACACAATCCCACAAGCAGCTTCTCACATGCAATAACCACAAGCAGGCCCCCCCCCCCCCCCACACACACACCACCAAACACACAATATGACATGTCATCCAAACACACAATTCCCACCAGAATTTTACCCGGTTATTGTTCCTGCCAAGCCCCCGTCCCGTGCACAGATTCTCAGCCCAGGTGGCTTCTTACCTGGTTACCGTGGGCTGTAATTATCTGCAAGGATGAGCTAACATCTCTGCACTATGGACTCCAACCAAGGTAAGCCATTACATTTTCAGGAGAGAAAATTATGAAAATCTCAGCATAAAAAATGAAGTACTCTATAGGCCGTAGGTGTTTCGTCTTAGCAGTAGGATTTCCTCAGGGACTTCCAAAATAAAGCAGCAAACAGCAAATAATCACAATAAAACACTTCTAAAATCCATAAAGTTTGTCATGTGTCCTGTGTTCTCCAATCCTGTACTCTGATGTCCAGCTGATGTATTTAAAATCTGTGCAATCTTTTCATGCAGAACTCTGGTTTTCCTGTGGAACGCACACCTCCTGTGTTTGGTTCCCATCGGATGTGATACATTGCAGGCGAATTATGTCTCGTGGAACGCATATGCGTTCGACCAAAGCTACTTCCTGGTTTCAGTTTGTGGAACGCTCCTGCATTCCACAGGGCAGAGGACACAAAATGTTCCAGTTCACTTTTTTTTTTCCACTGTAGGGTTTGTAGTCAATAGTGATGTCCCGAACGGTTCGCTGGTGAATAGTTCCTGGCGAACATAGCGTGTTCGCCACAGATGGCGAACATATGCAATGTTCGGTCCGCCCCCTATTCGTCATCATTGGGTAAACTTTGACCCTGTACCTTATAGTCAGCAGACACATTACAGCCAATCAGCAGCAGACCCTCCCTCCCAGACACTCCCACCTTCTAGACAGCATACAATTTAGATTAATTCTGAAGCTGCATTCATTTTTTATTTTTGTATTATTATTACAATAATTTTTTTGTGTTTATTATACATTATCCTCCATAGCCAGTAACCTGTGTTTATTACACATTATCCCCATAGCCATTAACCTGTGTTTATTATACATTATCCTCCCATAGCCAGTAACCTGTGTTTATTATACATTATCTCCCCCATAGCCAGTAACCTGTGTTTATTATACATTATCCCCCCATAGCCAGTAACCTGTGTTTATTATACATTATCCTCCCATAGCCAGTAACCTGTGTTTATTATGCATTAGCCCCCATAGCCAGTAACCTGTGCTTATTATACATTATCTCCACCATAGCCAGTAACCTGTGTTTATTATACATTATCCCCCACAACCAGTAACCTGTGTTCATTATACATTATCCCCCCACAACCAGTAACCTGTGTTTATTATACATTATCCCCCCATAGCTAGTGATGTCGCGAACACAAAATTTTCGGTTCGCGAACGGGGAACTGGAACTTCCGCAAACGTTATCAAACCGGCGTACCGGGCGAACCGCTATTGACTTCAATGGGCAGGCGAATTTTAAAACCCACAGGGACTCTTTCTGGCCACAAAAGTGATGGAAAAGTTGTTTCAAGGGGACTAACACCTGGACTGTGGCATGCCGGAGGGGGATCCACGGCAAAACTCCCGTGGAAAATTACACAGTTGATGCAGAGTCTGGTTTTAATCCATAAAGGGCATAAATCACCTAACATTCCTAAATCACAATGGATAAGGATTGACACCTGACATATGACATATTGACACCTTGTCATATGGATTGACACCTGTCCTCAGAGACCCTGATACACACTGACACAGAGCAGAATAGGGACTGTTCCCCCTACATAGGGTCACTAGGCAGGTATGGATTGACACCTATCCTAAGAGACCATGATACACACTGACACAGAGCAGAATAGAGACTGTTCCCCCTACATAGGGTCACTTGGCAGATATGGATTGACACCTGTCCTCAGAGACCATGATACACACTGACACAGAGCAGAATATAGACTGTTCCCCCTACATAGGGTCACTTGGCAGATATTGATTGACACCTGTCCTCAGAGACCATGATACACACTGACACAGAGCAGAATAGGGACTGTTCCCCCTACACAGGGTCACTTGGCAGATATGGATTGACACCTGTCCTCAGAGCCCCTGATACACACTGACACAGAGCAGAATAGAGACTGTTCCCCCTACATAGGGTCACTTGGCAGATATGGATTGACACCTGTCCTCAGAGACCATGATACACACTGACACAGAGCAGAATATAGACTGTTCCCCCTACATAGGGTCACTTGGCAGATATTGATTGACACCTGTCCTAAGGATCCCTGACACACACTGACACAGAGCAGAATAGGGACTGTTCCCCCTACACAGGGTCACTTGGCAGATATGGATTGACACCTGTCCTCAGAGCCCCTGATACACACTGACACAGAGCAGAATAGAGACTGTTCCCCCTACATAGGGTCACTTGGCAGATATGGATTGACACCTGTCCTCAGAGACCATGATACACACTGACACAGAGCAGAATAGAGACTGTTCCCCCTACATAGGGTCACTTGGCAGATATGGATTGACACCTGTCCTAAGGATCCCTGATACACACTGACACAGAGCAGAATAGGGACTGTTCCCCCTACATAGGGTCACTTGGCAGATATGGATTGACACCTGTCCTCAGCACCAGAGGCTCGAAAAATTAGGCATGTACACATGCCTGAAAAATTAGGTATTGTTGCAGCCACTGCTGTAGCAACGGCCATAAAAATTGATGTTTGTTTCCCAGGCAGAAAGTGCACAAAAACATTGCGGCTTGAACCCTAGTTGGTGGAGGATAAGTCACGCAAGTCAACCGGCATTCAGAGCTAAAATACAGCAGCGTGTTGACCATTTTTAGCCCAAGGCAGCTCATCTCATCAGGCCTTTTTTAGTCGAATGTATCGCCCACTGTCAGTCCCTTCGGGATCCATCCCTCATTCATCTTAATAAAGGTGAGGTAATCTAGACTTTTTTGACCTAGGCAACTTCTCTTCTCAGTGACAATACCTCCTGCTGCACTGAAGGTCCTTTCTGACAGGACACTTGAAGCGTGGCAGGCCAGAAGTTCTATCTCAAATGGGATAGCTCAGGCCACAGGTCAAGCCTGCAAACCCAGTAGTCAAGGGGTTAATCGCTCCTCAGAGTGTCGATATCTGCAGTTAAGGCGAGGTAGTCTGCTACCTGTCGGTCGAGTCGTTCTCTGAGGGTGGATCCCGAAGGGCTTTGGCGATGCGTAGGACTTAAAAAGCTCCGCATGTCCTCCATCAACAACACGTCTTTAAAGCGACCTGTCCTTGCCGGCGTGGTCGTGGGAGGAGGAGGATGACTTTCACCTCTTCCCCTGTTAGATTCCTGTTGTGCTGCGATGTCACCCTTATACACTGTGTAAAGCATACTTTTTAATTTATTTTGCAAATGCTGCATCCTTTCCGACTTGTTGTAATTCGGTAACATTTCCGCCACTTTCTGCTTATACCGGGGGTCTAGTAGTGTGGACTCCCAGTGCAGGTCGTTCTCCTTCAGCCTTTTTATACGAGGGTCCCTCAACAGGCACGACAGCATGAAAGACCCCATTTGAACAAGGTTTGATGCCGAGCTACTCATTTCCCGTTCCTCCTCCTCAGTGATCTCAATGAAGGTGTGTTCTTCCCCCCAGCCACGTACAACACCACGGGTACCAGATAGGTGACAACGAGCACCCTGGGATGCCTGTTGTGGTTGATCTTCCTCCTCCTCCTCCTCAAAGCCACATTCCTCCTCTGACTCCTCTTCCTCACAATCCTCTTCCAGTGTTGCCGCAGGTCCAATGAGCCTACAGGCATTGCGCATGAGCGTCCAGTAATGTGGCAAAAAAATTCCCAGCTCCCCGGAGGCTGTCCTAGCACCCCGGTCATACAAATATTCATTAACGGCTTTTTCTTGTTGGAGCAGGCGGTCGAACATTAGCAGTGTTGAATTCCAACGTGTCGGGCTGTCACAAATCAAGCGCCTCACTGGCATGTTGTTTCGCCCCTGGATATCTGCAAAGTGCGCCATGGCCATGTAGGAACACCTGAAATGGCCACACACCTTCCTGGCCTGCTTCAGGACGTCCTGTAAGCCTGTGTACTCATGCACAAAGCGTTGTACGATCAGATTACACACATGTGCCATGCACGGCACATGTGTCAACTTGCCCAACTTCAATGCCGCCAACAAATTTGTTCCGTTGTCACAAACCACTTTGCCGATATCCAGTTGCTGTGGAGTCAGCCACTTTTCCACCTGTGCATTCAGGGCGGACAGGAGTGCTTGTCCGGTGTGACTCTCTGCTTTCAAGCAAGTCAAACCCAAGACGGCGTGACACTGCCGTATCCAGGATGTGGAATAGTACCTGGGGAGCTGGGGGGGTGCTGTTGATGTGGAGCAAGACGCAGCAGCGGAAGAGGACTCAGCCGAGGAGGTTATGGAAGAGGATGGAGTAGGAGGAGTAGAGGAGGTGGCAGCAGGCCTGCCTGCAAGTCGTGGCGGTGTCACCAACTCCTCTGCAGAGCCACGCATTCCATGCTTGGCAGCCATCAGTAGGTTTACCCAATGCGCAGTGTAGGTGATATACCTGCCCTGACCATGCATTGCAGACCAGGTATCAGTGGTCAGATGGACCCTTGCCCCAACACTGTGTGCCAGACATGCCATTACTTCCTTTTGCACAATCGAGTACAGGTTGGGGATTGCCTTTTGTGCAAAGAAATTTAGTCCGGGTACCTTTCACTGCGTTATCCCAATAGCCACAAATTTTTTGAACGTCTTGAATGGTAAAAGCTGGCGGGCTAATAGTTCAGACTAGCCAGCTGTCAGACGCTGGGCAAGGGGGTGACTTTCTGACATTGGCTTCTTACACTCAAACATGTCCTTGACAGACACCTGACTGTGGGCAGATGAGCGGGAACTGCTCAAGGCGAGAGACGGAGTGGCGGATGGTTGAGAGGGGGCAAGGAGGACAGCAGTGGTTGACGTGGCTGAAGATGCTGGACCAGGAGGAGGATGGCGACTTTGAGTTTGTGTGCTGCTTGTACTCATGTGTTGATCCCATAGGCGTTTGTGATGTGCGATCATGTGCCTACGCAAAGCAGTTGTACCTAGGTGGGTGTTGGACTTCCCACGACTCAGTTTCTTTTGCCACAGGTTGCAAATGGCATCGCTGTTGTCAGAGGCAGACACATAAAAAAAATGCCACACTGCTGAGTTCTGCAATGACGGCATTCTGGTGGTGGACACAGCATGCGTTGATTGGCGTGCTGTCTGGCTGGCCCCGGGTGCCGATGCATGCTGTCTGACTGTGCCACTAGCTCCTTGCGACGACCTCCCCCCGCTTCCAACTTGTCTCCTCCTCCTCCTCTCTGTCTCCCCATATGAACTTTCGCCCTGTTCTTCTTCTTGCTGAGCGGGCACCCACGTGACATCCATGGACGCATCGTCATCATCAACCGCTTCACTTGTATCTGACAACTCAGCAAAGGAAGCAGCAGCGGGTACAACATCATCATCATCATCACACCGTACGTCCATGTGTGTAATGCTGCCTGCCTGAGACATATCCCTGTTATCTACATCCTCTGGCAATAATGGTTGTGCATCACTCATTTCTTCAAACGGATGTGTAAATAACTCCACTGACATACCAAGTGAAGCGGCTGTGGTGCTAGTGTTGGTGGTGGCGGCAGGCGGGTGAGTGGTATCTTGAGAGGTGCCCGAAGCTAAGCTGGAGGAGGATGGTGCGTCAAGGTTCCGAGCGGAAGCTGTAGAAGATTGGGGGTCCTGTGTTAGCCAGTCAACTATGTCCTCAGAACTTTTCAAGTTCAGGGTACGTGGCCTCTGAAAACTGGGCATTATTCTAGGGCCAAAGGGAATCACAGCACCACGACCACGATGGACCCTGCGGGGTGGCCTGCCTCTGCCTGTCATTTTTTTTGGATTAGTGGTACTATGCGTGCAAGCTACTGTGAGACCAGATATGAGTGGCAATGTGCACTGGCAGAGGGTGGCAGAGTACACGCTGCAGGCCTGACACCCGCTTGAAGACAACTAACTGCTATACAATCTATAACAATGAAAAAACTTTTTTTCTTTTTAAATGCACGCTATAGTGACACCAGATATGAGTGGCAAAGTGCACTTGCAGAGGTTGGCAGAGTATACGCTGAAGGCCTGACACCCACTTGAAGTACACTGACTGCTATTAGCTTACAGTGACAAACTTTTTTGACTTTTAAAGGCACGCTATTATGACACCAGATATGAGTGGCAAAGTGCACGCTGAAGGCCTGACACCCGCTTGAAGGACACTGACTGCTATTAGCTTACAGTGAAAAACTTTTTTGCTTTTTAAAGGCACGCTATAGTGACACCAGATATGAGTGGCAAAGTGCACTTGCAGAGGTTGGCAGAGTACACGCTGAAGGCCTGACACCCACTTGAAGTACACTGACTGCTATTAGCTTACAGTGAAAAACTTTTTTGCTTTTTAAAGGCACACTATGGTGACACCAGATATGAGTGGCAAAGTGCACTTGCAGAGGTTGGCAGAGTACACGCTGAAGGCCTGACACCCACTTGAAGTACACTGACTGCTATTAGCTTACAGTGAAAAACTTTTTTCCTTTTTAAAGGCACGCTATTGTGACACCAGATATGAGTGGCAAAGTGCACGCTGAAGGCCTGACACCCGCTTGAAGGACACTGACTGCTATTAGCTTACAGTGAAAAACTTTTTTGCTTTTTAAAGGCACGCTATGGTGACACCAGATATGAGTGGCAAAGTGCACTTGCAGAGGTTGGCAGAGTACACGCTGAAGGCCTGACACCCACTTGAAGTACACTGACTGCTATTAGCTTACAGTGAAAATCTTTTTTGCTTTTTAAAAGCACGCTATATTGACACCAGATATGAGTGGCAAAGTGCACGCTGAAGGCCTGACACCCGCTTGAAGGACACTGACTGCTATTAGCTTACAGTGAAAAACTTTTTTGCTTTTTAAAGGCACACTATAGTGACACCAGATATGATTGGCAAAGTGCACTTGCAGAGGTTGGCAGAGTACACGCTGAAGGCCAGACACCCACTTGAAGTACACTGACTGCTATTAGCTTACAGTGA
Source organism: Pelobates fuscus (assembly GCF_036172605.1). Lineage (NCBI taxonomy): Eukaryota > Metazoa > Chordata > Amphibia > Anura > Pelobatidae > Pelobates > Pelobates fuscus. The sequence continues at coordinate 411,540,401 of NC_086319.1, read as the reverse complement.
AAAACTTTTTTGCTTTTTAAAGGCACGCTATAGTGACTCCAGATATGAGTGGCAAAGTGCACTTGCAGAGGTTGGCAGAGTACATGCTGAAGGCCTGACACCCACTTGAAGTACACTGACTGCTATTAACTTACAGTGAAAATCTTTTTTGCTTTTTAAAAGCACGCTATATTGACACCAGATATGAGTGGCAAAGTGCACGCTGAAGGCCTGACACCCGCTTGAAGGACACTGACTGCTATTAGCTTACAGTGAAAAACTTTTTTGCTTTTTAAAGGCACACTATAGTGACACCAGATATGATTGGCAAAGTGCACTTGCAGAGGTTGGCAGAGTACACGCTGAAGGCCTGACACCCACTTGAAGTACACTGACTGCTATTAGCTTACAGTGAAAAACTTTTTTGCTTTTTAAAGGCAAGCTATTGTGACACCAGATATGAGTGGTAAAGTGCACGCTGAAGGCCTGACACCCGCTTGAAGGACACTGACTGCTATTAGCTTACAGTGAAAAACTTTTTTGCTTTTTAAAGGCACCCTATGGTGACACCATATATGAGTGGCAAAGTGCACTTGCAGAGGTTGGCAGAGTACACGCTGAAGGCCTGACACTCACTTGAAGTACACTGACTGCTATTAGCTTACAGTGAAAAACTTTTTTGCTTTTTAAAGGCACGCTATTGTGACACCAGATATGAGTGGCAAAGTGCACTTGCAGAGGTTGGCAGAGTACACGCTGAAGGCCTGACACCCACTTGAAGTACACTGACTGCTATTAGCTTACAGTGAAAAACTTTTTTGCTTTTTAAAGGCACTCTATTGTGACACCAGATATGAGTGGCAAAGTGCACGCTGAAGGCCTGACACCCGCTTGAGGGACACTGACAGCTATTAGCTTACAGTGAAAAACTTTTTTGCGTTTTAAAGGCACGCTATAGTGACTCCAGATATGAGTGGCAAAGTGCACTTGCAGAGGTTGGCAGAGTACATGCTGAAGGCCTGACACCCACTTGAAGTACACTGACTGCTATTAACTTACAGTGAAAATCTTTTTTGCTTTTTAAAGGCACGCTATATTGACACCAGATATGAGTGGCAAAGTGCACGCTGAAGGCCTGACACCCGCTTGAAGGACACTGACTGCTATTAGCTTACAGTGAAAAACTTTTTTGCTTTTTAAAGGCACACTATAGTGACACCAGATATGATTGGCAAAGTGCACTTGCAGAGGTTGGCAGAGTATACGCTGAAGGCCTGACACCCAGACGCTTGCAGACAAGGAGTTCCCTGGCGTGGCAGTTCTTCAGACAATGTGCTGACGACAAGACACGAGTGGTTTGCACGAGTGGTGTGCAGTCAGAGCCTGAAGCGAGGCATAAATGTGCTAAACCTGAGCGCAACCTGCATGACCAGGCATCTACATGCAAAACACGAGCTGCAGTGGAGTAAGCACATCAAAAACCAAGAAAGGTCACAGGCTCCTCCTGCTTCCTCTTCTGCTGCTGTCTCGGCCTCTTCCTCCACCTCTGGAGTGACAGTGGCACCTGCCACCCCGCAAACAGAGGATGTGGCAGCAGCACCACCACGTCCGCCACCGTGCCCAAGCATCTCCACACTGTCCCATGGAAGCGTTCAGCTGTCCATCTTCCAAACACTGGAGAGAAAGAGGAAGTACGCCCCTACCCACCTGCGATCCCTGGCCCTGAATACCAGCATTTCAAAATTTGTGGCCTTTGAAATGCTGTCATTCCATCTAGTGGAGACGGACAGTTTTAAAAACCTGATCGTGGTGGCTGTCCCACAGTACGTGGTTCCCAGCAGCCACTACTTTTCCAGGCGAGCCATCCCTTTCCTCCAAAACCAATTGGCAGACAAAATCAGGTGTGCACTGCGCAACTCCATCAATGGCAAGGTCCACATAACCACAGATACGTGGACCAGTAAGCATGGGCAGGGACGCTATATCTCCCTAACTGCACACTGGGCAAATGTAGTGGCGGCTGGGCCTTATGCGGACAGCAGTTTGAGGATTACAGGGCATTTCTCTTTGCCTCCTGTTGCCTCCTCCTCCTACTCTGCTTCCTCCTCCTCTACCACCACCTCATCCTGGCAGCGTAACACCTTCACCACCAACTTCAGCACAGCCAGAGGGAAATGACAGCAGGCTGTTTTAAAACTAATATGTTTGGGGGAAAAACCCAACACCGCGCAGGAGCTGTGGACGGGCATGGAACAACAGACCGATGAGTGGTTGTTGCCACTGAGCCTCAATCCCGGCCTGGTGGTGTGCAATAATGGGCGAAATCTCGCTCTGGGCCTAGCCGGTTTGCCGCACATCCCTTGCTGCTGCAGAAAGTGTGGGCCGTCTATGCGCGCTTTCGCCATTCTCACCCTGCTGCTGCTTGCCTGTCTGTGCTGCAATGTAACTTCGGCCTTCCCGCTCACCGACTAATATGCAACGTGCCCACAAGGTGGAACTCCACCTTGCACATGCTGGAGAGACTGTGCGAGCAGCAGCAGGCAATTGTGAGTTTCAGATACAGCATGCACGGGTCAGTCGCTCTACGAAACAGCACCACTTCACCACCAATGAGTGGGCCTCCATGCGAGACCTGTGTGCTATTTTGCACTGTTTCGAGTACTCCACCAACATGGCCAGTGCCGATGATGCTGTTCTCAGCCTTACTATCCCGCTTCTATGTCTCCTTGAAAAAATGCTGCTGGCTATGATGGAAGAGGATGCAGCACAGAAGGAAGAGGAGGAGGAAGAGGAGGAGGAAGAGGGGTCATTTCCATGGTTATCAGGCCAGTCATTCACAAGTGGCTTGGAGGGTGGGTTCCTGCACCAGCATAGGCCAGGTACACAATTGTCCAGCCAGGGCACAGTTCTGGAGGATGAGGAGGAGGATGATGATGAGGAGCAGGAGGAGGAGGAGGAACTGTGTTCACAGCAGGGTGGCACCCAACGCAGCTCGTGGGCATCACTGGAGCATGGCTGGGGGGATACGGAGGACACAGACGATACACCTCCCACAGAGGTCAGCTTATCCTTGCCTCTGGGCAGCCTGACACACATGAGCGACTACATGTGCAGTGCCTGCGCAACGACTGCCGAGTTGCCCACATTCTAACTTGTACTGATTACTTGGTGGCCACCCTGCTGGATCCCCGTTACGAGGACAACGTGCCGTCCTTAATTCCCTCACTGGAGTGTGATCGGAAGACTACAAGCTCACGCCAGTAGACACGCTGCTGAGGGCATTGCCAACTGACACCGGGGCTCAGTGGATGCACAAGGCAAAGGCAGAGGAGGAGGAAGAGGTCGCCAACACAGCTGGGGCACCGCCAGCACCTCAGAAGGCAGGGTTAGCATGGCCGAAATGTGTAAAAGCTTTGTCAGCATGCCGCAACAACCAGCACCACCATCTGATATGGAACGTCTTAGCAAAAGGCAGCATTTCAGCAACATGGTGGAACAGTACGTGTGCACACGCCTACACGTACTGACTGATGGGTCTGCCCCATTCAACTTCTGGTCCTCCAACTTGGGCACATGGCCTGAGCTTGCCCTTTATGCCTTGGAGGTGCTAGCCTGCCCTGCAGCCAGTGTATTGTCTGAACATGTGGTTAGCACGGCAGGGGGCGTTAGCACAGACAAGCGAAGCCGCCTGTTCACAGTCAACGTAGACAAGCTCACGTTTATTAAAATGAACCAGGCATGGATCCCAGCAGACTTGTTTGTACCTTGTGCAGAATAGACATTTATACCAGGCTCACCCAGCCATTGTTTTGCTCAAGTGCACTTATTCTTTGTTTTCTTTTTTTATATGTCCCAATATTTTGGGGCCTACCCAAAAAAAAAAAAATATATGAAAAACAGTGTAGGCTACCTCCTCCTCCACCGCCGCTTCCACCTATACCACCACGGTGTATGGCCAGATATATCAGAGCTGCTGCAGAAAGAGCTTGCCGTCTCTGCACGCTTTTGGCATTCTCTCCCTGCTGCTGCTTGCCTGTGTGCACTGCAGTGTAACTTCGACCTTCCCGCTCACCGCCTCATGAGACTGTGCGAGCAGCAGGCGATAGTGGAGTTTCAGCTGCAGCACGCACGGGTCAGTCGCTCTGCAGAACAGAGTTTTCTTTTTTTATATGTCCCAATATTTTGGGGGCTACCCCAATTAAAAAAAAACAAAAAACAGTGTTGGCTACCTCCTCCTCCTCCACCGCTGCTTCCACCTACACCGCCCTGGTCACCGCCTCCTCAACCTATGGGTCACTTAGTATAAACTATGTTCACATTAGCAGAGGCTTGTGAAGGCCTTTTCTCCATGCATCAGGAGTTGAGCTCAGTTTGAACAATGAAAGTGAATACCCTGCACTCCAACCCTCTCTCAAATGGATACGTTTGGTGATCCTCCTGACAGCCATGCTTTAGATTTTGATTTATGTTCTTCCAAAGCTAAAATCAAAGATTCCATCTAGTGCTATTTTATGGCTCAGCTGTATTTTTCATTTTTATGTTATTTTAAGTGATTTCCCTATCCACATATGTTTGCAGAGCACTTGTCATACTCATACCCCCATTTGACTTCCTTTTGCAACTCTATAGCCCTTTACAGGAGGTTTTTAGAGGCATTTTTGTGCCCAAAAGTTCGAGTCCCCATTGACTTCAATAGGGTTCGGGGTCAAGTTCTAGCCCGAAACCCGGACTTTTTTTCAAAGTTTGGCCGAACCTGCCGGACCCGAACATCCAGGTGTCCGCTCAACTCTAGTCATAACAGATGAGATTATTAACTGAATCAAGGCCTTTGTGGCTGCAAAAGAGAATACTGCTACAGTCAGTAGAATGTAAAAAAAAAGTATCTCTTGCTTTGGTTGTCCCATAATAATTAATAGTAATAAGGAGACAACTTTTGCCTCTGCAATTACACAGAAGTTCTGTAGGATACTTGGCATTGATTATAAATTGCATATTTCTTTTCAGGACAAATTAGTCATCAGGACAGATAGATAAAAACTATCGAACCAAAAAAGAGAAGTTAAAAAAGCGAACAGGCAGTACCTTTAGTAATTGACCTGATCACTTTCCTGCAGACTAAGCTGAAATCAGAAGGACTCTCGACAAAACTACTGGTATCCCCCCCTTTGAGATTTTAATGGGAAGGCCTTTCCCTATTCCATGGGTTAAAAGTAAGTTTGCTCCTATGATACTGGGAAATATACAGGTTATGCAAAAAGAGTATGTCCGGCAGCTTATAGATACATTGAATGGCATTTACGTTGCTGTATCTGTATCTCAACCCATCTTTTAAAACCGGGGGATGTGGTCCAAGTGAAGCATCTTTTCAAGCAGAAGTGTCTGGACCCTCACTTCGCCCTACATACAACCATAATTGTAGTGACCAGAACATCCGTCCTGACTGCTGACAGAGCAGGGAAGACCCGTGCCCACCAACTTAAGACCTTCTTCCCCTTAACGACATTAGGCCATTGATTCTGCTATGCGCCATAATAGCCACCATTATTTTCTCATTTCTTTCCTTCCTGGTGTGCCTTGCACAACCACCTCTACCGCAACTTCAGTATGTTCCTCTTCAGAGTTGTTGCAAAGCATGACCTGAACAAATTCCTCCCAGAAGATGGACAATCATTTCATAAAAAGTGCCAAGAAAGAATATGCAACCCTTAGTATCACTTATTCTTGCTGGATATGTGACTATACTGCCCACTCAAAACAACATAGATACCTGTTTATCGGTATCCCATAAACACTGTGATTAAACCATTGGCTAATTTTACTAGTAAAAAAGTCAAATATTCCTAATAGATCTAAATTACACCTTGCCTTCCATGCAGGGCCGGCCTTAGGCATTTAGACGCCCTGTGCGAAAAATCTTCACAGCGCCCCCCCCGTCATCCATGTATGCTGTAATGTTTGTGTTGTCTGTGTATGTGATAGTAGGTGTGATGACTGTGTGTGATATGTATGCTATGTGTGATATTTGTAATGGGTGTATTAACAGTGTGTGATATGCGTGTATTGGTTGTATGTGACACACACACAGAGTCAGACGGCCATACACACACACAGGAAGACATCCACACACACACACACAGGCATACAGTCATACACACACACACACACAGACACACAAAGGCAGACAGTCTCACACACACACACACACACAGGCAGACAGTAATACACACAGACACACACAGTCATACACACAGACACACACAGAGGCAGACAGTCATACACACACACACACACGCAGACAGTCATACACACACACACACACGCAGACAGTCATACACACAGACACACACAGGCAGACAGTCATACACACACAGACAGTAATACACACAAACACACACACACAGGCAGACAGTCATACATACAGACACACAGAGGCAGACAGTCATACACACACACACAGACAGTAATACACACAAACACACACACAGGCAGACAGTCATACATACAGACACACAGAGGCAGACAGTCATACACACACACACAGACAGTAATACACACAAACACACACACAGGCAGACAGTCATACATACAGACACACAGAGGCAGACAGTCATACACACACACACAGACAGTAATACACACAAACACACACACAGGCAGACAGTCATACATACAGACACACAGAGGCAGACAGTCATACACACACACACAGACAGTAATACACACACACAGACAAAGAGGCAGACAGTCATACACTCAGACACGGACAGTAATACACACACACAGGCAGACAGTGATACACACAGACACAGACCGTAATACACACACACAGGCAGACAGTCATATACACACACACACAGACAGTAATACACACACACACACACAGGCAGACAGTCATACACACAGACACACACAGGCAGACAGTCATACACACAGAGGCAGACAGTCATACACACAGAGGCAGACAGTCATACACACACACACACACAGACAGTAATACACACAGACACACAGAGGCAGACAGTCATATACACACACACAGACAGTAATACACACAGGCAGAGAGTCACACTCACATGACAAGCACACAGTTACCTGTGGAGTTCATTGTGGAGGCAGTGCAGCTCCTGGTGACTGTTTGGTGGGGAAGCAGGGACTCCTTCCTGCTTCCCCTGCAGCAGTTTTCTGGCGCTTTTAGCTCCGCCCCCGCCGCACGGTAAGCTCCGCCCCCGCTGCAAATTAAAAAAAAAAAAATTTTTTTTTATTTTTTTTTTTAAATCCCGGCCGGCTGTGCGGACGCACGGCGCCCCCTGCTCTATGGCGCCCTGTGCGGCCGCACAGCTCGCACACCCCTAAGGCTGGCCGTGCTTCCATGTCACAGCAGGTGCTATAGCTTTTGTCAATCATAATAATGGCATAACAGAGCATAGAGCAATACATGTAAGCACAAGTTATAGTTGATTTTCATTGTTTTATTCAATGGTACAAATTCTAGAGAAGTGACAACACTTAAAGTATGAAAAAATAATCGACAAATTAATTTTCTTCAATAGTAAAAGACTTTGTTCCTCCTTAATTATTTTGTGCACTAGAGGCCTTCGTGTATTCTCTTTGGTTTTGGAACATGTATAAAAGGTGAACAGAAGTTCCATTTTCACCCTAGAACAATTTTGTTATTAACCGTATCGACTGGAACAAACAGCTTCAACTTCAGTTTCTACATCTCTTAAATATCTTTAATACTGCTCTGTTAATCCAGGCTTTTCATCAGAGCAAGTCATTTAGTGCCAAGAAGCTTTTTCTGATTCAAAACAAGAAAGAACACATTTCTTTACTTAAGAAAATATTAGAATTTAAGATGAAAATTGTATAACTAGATCATCAATTGTTGGAAATAAAACTTGATGCACTTCCAAATTCCCCTCAGGTATAATGTGATTCTAGCAGTACTTTGTTTATTTACATTTATGTTAAATAGTATTATATATAAATGCATACTAATACGTTTTGACAGATTATTCTATCTCGCTGAATAGTAGTTTTTTTTGTCTAATTATTACTTAAACCCCTTATGTTTTGTGGACAACTCCCCTATACTCTAAAGATTCTAAGATTTTTTTATCCCCTATAGTTGTCTTCTATATATAGTATATAACGTATAGTATATATTATTTATACTTTAAGAGTGCTATTTGTGGCATCAGAAGCCTTTGATGAATGCCTGACTATATATATATATTATTGTTTGTATTAATTCTTAAAGATTCTTGCTCATAATATAATTTTTAAAAATGAGCCAAACAGCACAGGTATCAAGGTCAAATCTGATTTTTTTTTTTTTTTTATCTGTATGTTATCTAAATTATGATAAACAAGTATCATTTTATGTACTTTCTTTGAATTTTCAGAAGTGGTATGTAAAAGTAAAAACATTTATATTTCATCAAGCCAGCCTGCTTTTGTATATTTCATTTATTGTATAGTCAGAATTACAGAGATGTGATTTTCTATCAAGTACAATCTTAAAGGAAAACCCATACACCATACCCACTGAATGTGTGAAATGCACTAAGCTGCATTATGTGGATGTATTAAAACTGTCAAAATTTATATTATTAGTTAAAACGTAAAAAAAAACAAAAAGATTACTTGTGGTTTAGAAGAATCTAAATATCGATCTATGGTTGTGTTATCTTCACCATACTAGGGAAATGTAAAATCCAGTTTATCTTACAGCGTTGCCATAATTAATTTCAATGAAACCTCATATCACTGTTTCTTTTTAATATAAGCAAACATAAAGTAACATCACATCAAAATAAATAATTTTTATTTTCACAGCAGAGAATGCATGTTACGAACCAGACCAGGGTCACTGAGATTCTTCTCCTAGGATTTCAGGATCTACTACATTTCAAGATGTTATTTTTATTTTCCCTTCCTGTTTTCCTTATTGTGACCATATTTGGAAATATTCTGATTATTTGGCTGGTGGCATCTAACAGCAGTCTCCAGTCTCCCATGTACTTCTTCCTAACCCAACTGTCCATTTCTGATTTACTTGTAACAACAAACATTGTCCCTAACACACTTTATATTATATTTAATGAAGGAGGCACTATGTCTCTTTCAGGTTGCATTGTTCAGTTTTATTTTTTTGCTTGTTCTGAAGCCTCTGAATGTTTCCTCCTGACTCTAATGGCTTATGACAGGTATCTGGCCATCTGTAACCCTCTGAGATACAGCATGTTAATGAACCCCTTGGTATGTGTTACATTTGCTATCATTTCTTGGTTGTTAAGCTTTTCTCTGGAATTGATTTTACTAATATCAACAATGTTTCTTCAATTTTGTGGTACAAATGTTATTGACCATTTTTTCTGTGACCTTGTCCCACTATTAAAACTTTCTTGCTCAGACACCACTTTTTTTGAAATGGAAGTTCTCATAATGAGTGTACCATGTTGTTTTATTCCACTTCTAAGTATTGCTGTTTTTTATGTATATATTGTGAAGGCTGCAATAAGGATCTCCACCATAAATGGAAAGTCAAAAGTATTCTCCACTTGCAGCTCCCATCTAATGGTGGTTTCAATATTCTATGGCTCATTAATTGGAATTTATATGCTTCCAACTAAGGGAAAATCTATGACTGTAAACAAAATTGTATCCTTATTATACACCGTGGTGACTCCTATGATTAACCCGATTATATATAGTCTGAGAAATAGTGATATCAAAAAAGTTTTGAAAAAAAAAAAAGCTTGTTGTCATTACAACATTGGTATGGGTATTGTAAGGATTAGGATCCTACTCCAAATTTAGCAAAACGTATTACTAAAAATTATGAAAACTACAAGTGAACAAACAGGAGACACAAGGTTGTTAACACACATGTAACATGTACAGAACAGTAGAAAGGCATACTAAATTACCTACGTGTTAATACCCAAACACGAGACACTTCTTTTGGAACTATAAGAAAGAAAACAAGAAATAACAAAGTGAAATCCAGAACCAAAGACTAGACAAAAAGTACAAGTCACACATCTCTATTATTTTATTATTACTATTATTATCATTATCATCATTATCAACATTTATATAGCACCGACTTATTCTGTTATGCTTTACAATAATGTTAATGATCTTTAACTACAAATGAGTCAAACTACTACAAACTTTAATAGAAATAATAGGTTCATGAGGACCCTCCTAAAATAAACTTACAATCTAGAGCAGTGATTCCCAACCCAGGCTTCAAGTACTCCCTACCAGTCCAAGATTTAGGGATTACCCAGTTGTGTCTAAGGTGTTATTATAAGAAAGAAAAAAAAAACCTTTAGACACAACAGGGTAATCCCTAAATCCTGGATTGGTTGGGGTTACTTGAGGACTGGGTGGGAACCCTTGATCTAGAGGAAAGATATATAAATAATCTCTGTTGCCCAACATATCTTTTTCAGTATTTAAACCCCTTAATTACTGAGCCAATTGTACAAGTTGTGATCACATCAAAAAGTAAACAAAACCTTGAATTTGCACTATATGTCTTTTCAGGCGTAACTCACCTCTTTCATATTATGTGTACTAACACCTATCATATATCATTGTGTTCATGAGAAACAGGGCTTTCATGCCACATAAAATATTTGTATATTAAGCATAATTTAATATGAATAAAATATAAAAAAAATTGAGAAAATAAGAAATTGTGTTATTATTTTTAGTTCTGCATGGCATTTTAAAGCTGAATGTCACAATACTGTTAGCTGTTACTGCAATAAAATACACATATTTGTATTCAGTGATGTCTCATGAGTAAAACAGGTTCCCCAATGTACAGGGTTTATGGTGTTTTGGAAAATTACAGGGTCAAATATAGAACATCAAATTTGTCAGTTTATACATTGAAATTTGCCAGATTGGTTAGGTTGCCTTTCAGATCAAATGGTAGCCCAGGAATGAAAATTACCCCCATGATGGCATACCATTTGCAAAAGTAGGCAACCCAAGGTATTACAAATGAGGTATGTCTGGGCAGATTTAGCGTTCATATTTGTTTGTGTGTGAAAAATGCAAAAAACTAAATTGAACACTAATTTTGGCCAGTGTTTGTGACTAAGTGGCTACTGAAAAAAAGGCTGGAAATACCCCATGGTATGCCATCATGAGGGTAATTCTCATTCCTGGGCTACCATACGGATCAAAAGCAACATAACCAATTGGGCAAATTTCAATGTGAAAAAAAGGAAACTCAAGCCTTATATTTGACTCAGTAACTTTTGAAAACACCATAAAACCTATACATGGAGGGTACTGTTATACTCAGGAGACTTTGCCTAACACAAATATTAGTGTTTCAAAATAGTAACACTCACACACACACTGCACTCACACACACACAGCACTCACACACACACTGCACTCATACACACACACACTGCACTCATACACACACACACTGCACTCATACACACACACACTGCACTCATACACACACACACTGCACTCATACACACACACACTGCACTCATACACACACACACTGCACTCATACACACACACTGCACTCATACACACACACACTGCACTCATACACACTGCACTCATACACACTGCACTCATACACACACACTGCATTCATTATATACACACATTGGAAATAAATATTCAATTAATATATACGCACACACACTGCACTCATACACACACACTGCACTCATACACACACACTGCACTCACACACACACTGCACTCATACACACACACTGCACTCACACACACACTGCATTCATACGCACACACTGCATTCATACGCACACACTGCATTCATACGCACACACTGCATTCATACGCACACACTGCATTCATTATATACACACACTGTAAATAAATATTCAATTAATATAATTTTTTTAGGATCTAATTTCATTTAGAAATTTACCAGTAGCTGCTGCATTTCCCACCCTAGTCTTATACTCGAGTCAATACGTTTTCCCAGTTTTTTGGGGTAAAATTAGGGGCCTCGGCCTATATTCGGGTTGGCTTATACTCGAGTATATACGGTATTTCATAAATTGTTGTCATTAAAGAGATTTTTAAATAGAATTTAATAAACATAAGTTTTTAATTTTTACTCTATTCATACCCTATGAGTTATTTTCACTACTGTGGTTATACCTAGGGGGAGTGTTAGAGGAAAGGCAGGTCGCCCTTCACTATTTCACCCTCTTAGGCAACCTTTCTTGTGTTTGTACTATTTAGGGTTTAGGACCCTTTATACCCACATAATCCATTTATATGTTGACTTCGGGATCAAGCTTTGCTTGACCCCTATGGCTTGATCTTTTCTTTATCAGTATATGGGGCTTGTTGAACGGATTAGGCTTATGGTGTTTGTTTACCGAACAAACTGACAAACAGTCGGACAACCGGCAAGTGGAGTGTGCAGCCTATTAACCTCCCAGAAGCTGTGGTTAACTGCAGCTTAATTGACGAACAGCTGGGTGGTCGTCATTCGTATGCACGAACATGTGGCGGCGGCTATCTTAAACTGTCAAACGGCCAGCGGTGTTTTGTCGTCAAGCGCATGGAACTGTTTTCTGGCACTCACTCACATGAACACCACTGGGACTTCCAGTCTTCCAGCAATGTGTTTCTTTTTCATATGAGCACAGCGGCGTTCAGTATATTAAAGCACACGAACAAGAGACACTGGAGAATCGGATACACAAACGGTCATATCGTTAATTTAATTAACCAACCCCTGAAATAGACCCAACCCCTGAAATAGACCGGCCAACCCAGCTGAATTTATGGAACTATACTGGGCAGTAGTCTAGTGGGCGGCCAGGCAGAAATGTGACATCCAGCTAACTTTTTAACCACTGAACCGATCTGGGTGATTTTTAAGTATGTTGTTCCCCCAGATTGAGGCTATCAGAAAATGTATGTTTTACGGGATCTTCTATGTTTTTGGAGTGTTTTCAGAAATGTGTAAAAACTTGTATTTTTTAGTTTGGAGATTATTGAATTGATACCGTAATTAACTCAATTATCTCCTAAACAGAGGAGAGGGATTGTGTACACTGTATGGGAGTGACTGAATGTAAAACTCAGTATTTATTGGTTTGTTAATCCTGTGTCCCTGTGCCCCACAAGGTACACCTGTGTGGTAACCTTGTGGAGAAAACTGTATAAAAGGCCAGTGTGCCTCATTAAACATTGAGTTCCTGTTTTACCCTCAACATAGAATTGTGTCTCATATGTGGGGGAAAAGGCTGCATCTACTCTGGGGATTGCTATATCACTATACTCCCCAGGGGTTATAATCACTAAGTTCTTTTAAGAGCTGTTCCTGCTTGACTCTCTGGAGGAAGAGAGGTTCACCCACTGGAACCTGGAGCCTTGTCATAGGTCCAGAGTGGGTAGGAGACGGTGAGTTCCCAGCCAAGCTGTAATGCTGGACATGGAGGCTGCGGTGCTGATGGTATCTGGTGGAGTCCTCGGTGAGCACTAGGAGCATCTGTCGGCAGAGGTACCCAACCGGGGTACAGGAAGCTCCATTACAAACCTTAACTGCCCTGATGCCTCCTGTCTGCTCTCTATAACCTCCTCCTGTGGCCTCACACAGTGGTCTACTTCAGTAACTCATACAGCAGGAAACGCTCTTGACCTCATCTTCACCAACCTCTGCACCACCTCTAATCTCTCCATTGTTCCATTTCCTTTATCTGACCACCATCTGCTAACTTGCTATCGGCATATCCCATACACAAATGTATGTTGCACTCCTACAGTCTAGTGTTTTCCTCTGCAAAAGTAAATCACTTCAACACCCTCATAAGTAGACTGTCCTGCCAACCCGAATGCTTATTTCAAACATTTAATGCTCCCCTTCCTCCTACCACCCTGTCTGCTTTAAACTTTGTAACTTACTTCACTGAGAAGATTTCTACAATCCGTGAAGAGATCTCTAATCTCTCTCCCTCCCTTACCAATCATCCAACCCCTGTCACTCTGTTCTATGCTCATTCGCACCTACGACAACGGAAGAGGTTCCTGTTCTGCTCTGGTCCTCCTGCCTACCACTTGTTCCCTCAATCCTTGAGAGAGAGTTGTGTATGTGAGATGACAGACTTCCTCAAATCCAACTCTCTGTTTGACCTAATTCAGTCTTGATTCTGCGCTCATCATTCTGTCAAAATGGCTGTGACACAAGGGCATGCGTTTAGGCTGGAAGAAAGAAAATTTTGTTTAGGCAAATAAAAGTGTGTTTTTTTTGTTTTTTTACCGTAAGAACCAGGATGTGGAATTCTCTTCCTGAAGATGTGGTTTTATCAGATGTTCAAACAGCAACCAGATGCATACTTGCAAAAACAGAATATTCAAGGGTATAATGTTTAAGTAGGGTAATAGCTTCTTGATCCAAGTAGTATTCTAAGTGCCTTTCTGGGGTTATAAATATTTTTTCCCCCAGTTTGTTGCAATATTGGAAGTGCTTCAAATTGGGCTTTTTTAATTAATTTTTTTGGATCAACAGCAAAAAGATATGTGGAATGCTGAACTTGGTGGATTCAAGTCTCTTTTCAGCTTTGTAACTATGTAAGGTATATGTGTATAAGTGTGCAAGTGTATCTGAGAATTATTGTGCATATTTATATGCACAACATATTGCAATAGAGATTGTATTAGGATATTATCAGGCTGGAGTAGTCTAAATAGAGTCCGAGAGAAATGGGATTATTTAAAAGTTGCACTGCTGAAAGCAAAATAAAATGGTTATAGGCTTGTCAGTAAAAGGAAAAATAAAAAAAAATAAGAAGCCACTGTGGTACTCCGCAGATGTGGCTAATATCGTAAAAACCCAAATGTTAGCATTTAGTAATTATAAAAAAAAAAAAAAAAAAGTGTGAGGAAGATAGACATATCTATAAGATTAGCCAGAAAGAGGCAAAGCAAGTTATAGGAGCTTGCAAATCACACACAGAAGAGAAAATAGCAGTGTCAGTAAAAAAGGGACAAAACATTTTTTAGATACATAAATGAAAAAAGGAAAGTAAAACAAGGATTAGTTAGATTAAACCCAAAAACTATTTATGTAGTAGAGGATAGCTGACTGCCTCAATGGATATTTTTGTTCAATATTTACAGATGAAAATGAAGGAAAGGGGACTCGATTAGGAAAAAAGACAAATGAGTAATTTGTTACATGTGAGTTTACAGAGGAAGAGGTTCAACTGTCAACTGTCAAAAGTAAAGACAAGTAAGTCAATGGGAACTGATGGAATACACCCAAAGCTATCAAAAGAGCTTAGTGGTGTACTAGCAAAACCATTAAGAGATTTATTTAACCAATCATTGATAACAGGAGTAGACCCAGAAGATTGGAAGTTAGTGAATGTTGTGTCCATTCACAAGAAAGGTAGTAGGGAGGAGTCGGGCAACTATAGGCCAGTAAGCCTTATTTCAGTAGTGGGGAAAGTAATGGAAGCCATGTTAAAAGATCGGTTTGTTGAACATCTAAAAACACATGGATTTCAAGATCAGAGACAACATGGGTTTACTTCAGGGAGATCATGCCAAACTAATCTTATTGATTTTTTTGATTGGGTAACTAAAATTATAGATCAGGGTGGTGCAGTAGACATTGCTTACCTATATTTCAGTAAGGCTTTTGACACTGTTGCACATAGAAGGCTTATCAATAAACTACAATCTTTGAGTTTGGATTCCAATATTGTTGAATGGGTAAGGCAGTGGCTGAGTGACAGGCAACAGAGGGTTGTAGTCAATGGAGTATATTCGAAGCTTGGGCTTGTCACCAGTGGGGTACCTCAGGGATCTGTACTTGGACCCATTCTCTTTAATATTTTTATTAGTGATATTGAAGAAGGTCTTGATGGTAAGGTGTGTCTTTTTGCGGATGATACTAAGATAGGTAACAGGGTTGATGTTCCAGGAGGGATAAGCAAAATGGCAAATGATTTAGGTAAACTAGAAAAATGGTCAGAGTTGTGGCAACTGACATTTAATGTGGATAAGTGCAAGATAATGCATCTTGGACGTAAAAACCCAAGGGCAGAGTACAGAATATTTGATAGACTCCTAACCTCAACATCTGAGGAAAGGGATTTAGGGGTGCTTATTTCTGATGACTTAAAGGTAGGCAGACAATGTAATAGAGCATGAATACAAATGTGGGTCAATCCAACTATAGGGAAATAAAAAATAACATAGTGCAACTCCGTATGGTATTTTTATATAATAGTGATATGTGCCAAATGGATCACTCACACTTTGACTGTTAAAACAGGGCATATCAAAAATCCATGTAGCTCTCAGGCAGTTTTCTAATTCCAATGTATGGTCTTTCTTTATCAGCATCTAAGTGGCACATTTACTTGAATCTTTACTAGAGGGATCTCTTGAGGGGCTACTAAACTGGTTCATGGATTGCAGGATAAAACTTACCAGGAAAGGTTAAAGGATCTTAACATGTATAGCTTGGAGGAAAGACGAGACAGGGGGGATATGATAGAAACAATTAAATACATAAAGGGAATCAACACAGTAAAGGAGGAGACTATATTTAAAAGAAGAAACTACCACAACAAGAGGACATAGTCTTAAATTAGAAGGACAACGGTTTAAAAGCAATATCAGGAAGTATTACTTTACTGAGAGGGTAGTGGATGCATGGAATAGCCTTCCAGCTGAAGTGGTAGAGGTTAACACAGTAAAGGAGTTTAAGCATGCGTGGGATAGGCATAAGGCTATCCTAACTATAAGATAAGGCCAGGGACTAATGAAAGTATTTAGAAAATTGGGCAGACTAGATGGGCCGAATGGTTCTTATCTGCCGTCACATTCTATGTTTCTATGTTTCTATGTTTCATTAAGTAATTTTCCAATACGAATTTGTTTCAAGTTTGCAAAACATACGAAAGATTAGGTTTAACATTTTATTCTATGTAGGGGATTGCTCCCCGTTCGGCAGTATTTAATAACTATGAGACTGTTCACGAATGCAACTCCTTGGCCTGGTTGTTAAGGCAGATGCCCCCTATTGGTAATAAAGTATATTACAGTTACAATTAGGTGCTTATGAGTTGTGGCTTTTAGTATATAATTTAGACTGGTTTAATATATCTATATAAAGCTGACTTTTGTCATGAGGTTGTTTCCACAGGTTTCATTACGGGAATTAAGCTTATGATTTTCAAACACTTTGATTTGTTACAACTTTATTTGCCATATTAGGTTAGTAATATGGGTAAATTACTATGTTAGTTTTTACTACTATAACTTAGTGTAACAGCACCCCCAGGCATAAAAGGGTTAAACCGCCGTTTAGTAATCCTCCCCTTCCAGAGACACAGGCACAGCTACTGCAGAACCCCAAACTCCCGAACAGGATACAAAGTAGCACTCCAAACTCCCGAACTGGAACCTCACGAATAGCTGCTAGCAGCTGAACAGGAAAAGCACCCAAGCAGCTTACACTTCTGGCAATCAGTCTCTAACAGCATACAGTAAATCCCCCCAAGAACAAGACAAAGCTCCGTGCTGAGGGTCAAGCAGTGAACAGACAGAGCTGTGGGTTTATTGTTCTTATATACACATTAGTACCACCCACAGGGTTTTGGAAAACAACCAATAAACACGTACAATACACTCAGACACTCCCACACAAAATCCTCCCCTCTGCCTGTGATACAATTACCTTACACAATGGGTAATGCAATTATAACAGAAAGAGAAATAGAGTTTTTCCACATTATTCATAACTTTAAAAGTATGCATCACATTCACATACTTACATTTTCAGAATCAGCATACTCCAAATACAAACATACGTCAAAATCATACAAATTGGTCCAGTGGTTTAAAAGATAGATCGTAGTCCTTTGTGACGAAATGAAGCATGGCTTTTCTGCCCAAAACCAGTTCCACAGAGTCTTCTATCCTGGAGATAATTGGGAAGTAATCCAATTATCTCCAAGGACAGAGGCAAAACTCCATTAAACACATGGCAGTAAAAAGACAGTAAAATACAATAAAATACACAAGGTTACATTTATTACATAAAATACAGACATGCAACATATCCCCAGATAGCTTAGGTCTGAGCACACATTATTACTGAATGGCGCTCAGACCACACACATACAGTTCAATTGCCATGGAGCCAAAGTCTTTCATTATACGAATGGGCTCCATGGCATAGCTATCTGGGGTATCACCGCTCAAACAGGGCAAGCACCGAATGACCTGGCTTTCATGTCTTTGCAGGGGAAAATCAAGCGTTTCAACATGGGGCCATAGTCTAAAGGCAGCAGGCGGGCAACCAGGCTCCTCCAATGCACAGTGGCGAAATTGGTCTTGTCACACTTAGTATTTAGTGGGCATTGACATTTCACTTTCCTTTAGTGCCCTGGTCATACAGACGGTTGCTTTACAAGCACAAAAACCCGCCATCTGCCTCTGTCATATTCTCACTGCTCACCAATAGTATCTGGTAGGTTCCTTTATTTTAATTCGGGCCCACGATCTGGCCCTCTAACATATATCTATACGCACAAATACTCATTCGCATCCTATCTATAGGTTGCAGCATGTCATCTACTGCCACCCTCTCCTGCTTAGCATCAGCCTGACTCAAACTTTATCAGGTATGATGTCATAACCCCTTTACCTTTTCTATTTTTTTAGAGTGGTACTGGGAGACAGATCTCTCTGTCTTGAACTTACAGAGACTTATTCTTCATTCGCTAGTTTAATTTGTGTTTTCCCGTTCATGTGGACTCGATACCGTTCCCCTTTTTACTACCGAATAAAACTCCCGAACGGCCGGCCACCCAGTAGAGAAGTGTTCTGCTGGTTAACCTCTTGGCCCCATTAGAACGTGGAGGTTAATCGCAGACACCTCTTAATTGATGCCTGTAGCTGGGTGGTCGCCATTCATATCCCGAACACGAGGTAGCGTCCATTTTAAATCCACGAACACTCAGCGGTGTTCGACGGTAAACTCATTGAACACAAAAACTGACACTTTTTGGCCCGAACACCGCTGAAGCCGCCGACCTCCCTTCTCCGTAGGTAGAAAACTCACAAAGATCCCTGTATTCAGTATTTTGTCCATGAATAAGCCATACCCCAGATAGCTATAGGGAGAACAGACATTGTGAACACTTTGACTAGTGTTGGTGGTGGCGGCAGGCGGGCGAGTGGTAACTTGAGAGGTGCCCGAAACTAAACTGGAGGAGGATGGTGCGTCAAGGTTCCGAGGGGAAGCTGTAGAAGATTGGGTGTCCTGTGTTAGCCAGTCAACTATGTCCTCAGAACTTTCAGGGTACGTGGCCTCTGAACACTGGGCATTATTCTAGGGCCAAAGGGAATCACAGCATCATGACCACGATGGCCCCTGTGGGGTGGCCTGCCTCTGCCTGTCATTTTTTTTTTGATTAGTGGTACTATGCGTGCAAGCTACAGTGACAACAGATATGATTGGCACTGGTGTGACACTGTGCCCTGGCAGGCCCTGAAACACACACTCGTAAAGGAAACTGACTGCTATTATATTACAGTCCAAAAAGATTTTTTTTGTTAAATGCAAGCTATTGTGACACCAGTGAGTGAGTGGTGGCACTGGGCAGGCCCTGAAACGCACACTAGTGAAGGAAACTGACTGCTATTATATTACATTCCAAAAAGATTTTGTTTTTTTTTGTAAATGCAAGCTATTGGGACACCAGATATTAGTGAGTGGTGGCACTGGGCTGGCCCTGAAACACACACTAGTGAAGGAAACTGACTGCTATTATATTACAGTCAAAAAAGTTTAGTTTTTTTTAAATGCAAGCTATTGGGACACCAGATATGAGTGGTGGCACTGGGCAAGTGGGCACAGTATACGCTGTGAGCCTGACACACACGCTGGCAGACAACTAACTGCTATTCAATCTATTACAGTAAAAATTGTATTTATTTTTTAAATGTACACTACTGTTACATCAGATATGAGTTGCACTGGAGTGATACTGTGCCCTGGCAGGCCCTGAAACGCACACTCAAGAAGTAAACTGACTGCTATTATATTACAGTCCCCAAAGTTTTTTTTTGTTAAATGCAAGCTATTGTGACACCAGATATGAGTGGTGGCACTGGGCAAGTGGGCACAGTATACGCTGTGAGCCTGACACACACGCTGGCAGACAACTAACTGCTATTCAATCTATTACAGTCAAATTTATTTTATTTTTTTTAAATGTACACTACTGTTACACCAGATATGAGTTGCACTGGTGTGACACTGTGCACTGGCAGGCCCTGAAATGCACACTAGTGAAGGAAAATTACTGCTATTATATTACAAGCCAAAACATTTTTTTTGTTAAATGCAAGATATTGTGACACCATAAATGAGTGGTGGCACTGGGCAAGTGGGCACAGTATACACCGTGAGCCTGGCACACACGCTGGCAGACAACTAACTGCTATTCAATCTATTACAGTCAAAATTGTATTTTTTTTTTTAAATGTACACTACTGCTACACCAGATATGAGTTGCACTGGTGTGACACTGTGCACTGGCAGGCCCTGAAATGCACACTAGTGAAGGAAAATTACTGCTATTATATTACAGTCCAAAACATTTTGTGTTTTTTTTAAATCCAAGCTATTGGGACACCAGATATGAGTGAGTGGTGGCACTGGGCAGGCCCTGAAACGCACACTAGTGAAGGAAACGGACTGCTATTATATTACATTCCAAAAAGTTTTTGGGTTTTTTTGTAAATGCAAGCTATTGGGACACCAGATATTAGTGAGTGGTGGCACTGGGCTGGCCCTGAAACACACACTAGTGAAGGAAACTGACTGCTATTATATTATAGTCAAAAAGTTTAGTTTTTTTTTTAAATGCAAGCTATTGGGACACCAGATATGAGTGGTGGCACTGGTCAAGTGGGCACAGTATACGCTGTGAGCCTGACACACACGCTGGCAGACAACTAACTGCTATTCAATCTATTACAGTCAAAATTGTATTTATTTTTTAAATGTACACTACTGTTATACCAGATATGAGTTGCACTGGTGTGACACTGTGCACTGGCAGGCCCTGAAATGCACACTAGTGAAGGAAAATTACTGCTATTATATTACAGTCCAAAACATTTTGTGTTTTTTTTAAATCCAAGCTATTGGGACACCAGATATGAGTGAGTGGTGGCACTGGGCTGGCCCTGAAACACACACTAGTGAAGGAAACTGACTGCTATTATATTACAGTCAAAAAAGTGTAGTTTTTTTTAAATGCAAGCTATTGGGACACCAGATATGAGTGGTGGCACTGGGCAAGTGGGCACAGTATACGCTTTGAGCCTGACACACACGCTGGCAGACAACTAACTGCTATTCAATCTATTACAGTCAAAATTGTATTGTGTTTTTTTTAAATGTACACTACTGTTACACCAGATATGAGTTGCACTGGTGTGACACTGTGCCCTGGCAGGCCCTGAAACGCACACTCGTGAAGGAAACTGACTGCTATTATATTACAGTCCAAAAAAGTTTTTGGTTTTTTTTGTAAATGCAAGCCATTGGGACACCAGATATTAGTGAGTGGTGGCACTGGGCTGGCCCTGAAACACACACTAGTGAAGGAAACTGACTGCTATTATATTACAGTCAAAAAAGTGTAGGTTTTTTTAAATGCAAGCTATTGGGACACCAGATATGAGTGGTGGCACTGGGCAAGTGGGCACAGTATACGCTGTGAGCCTGACACACACGCTGGCAGACAACTAACTGCTATTCAATCTATTACAGTCAAAATTTTATTTATTTTTTAAATGTACACTACTGTTACACCAGATATGAGTTGCACTGGAGTGACACTGTGCCCTGGCAGGCCCTGAAACGCACACTCAAGAAGGAAAATTACTGCTATTATATTACAGGCCAAAAATAGTTTTTTGTTAAATGCAAGATATTGGGACACCAGATATTAGTGAGTGGTGGCACTGGGCTGGCCCTGAAACACACACTAGTGAAGGAAACTGACTGCTATTATATTACAGTCAAAAAAAGTGTAGTTTTTTTTAAATGCAAGCTATTGGGACACCAGATATGAGTGGTGGCACTGGGCAAGTGGGCACAGTATACGCTGTGAGCCTGACACACACGCTGGCAGACAACTAACTGCTATTCAATCTATTACAGTCAAAATTGTATTGTGTTTTTTTTAAATGTACACTACTGTTACACCAGATATGAGTTGCACTGGTGTGACACTGTGCCCTGGCAGGCCCTGAAACGCACACTCGTGAAGGAAACTGACTGCTATTATATTACAGTCCCAAAAAGTTTAGTTTTTTTGTTAAATGCAAGCTATTGTGACACCAGTGAGTGAGTGGTGGCACTGGGCAGGCCCTGAAACGCACACTAGTGAAGGAAACGGACTGCTATTATATTACATTCCAAAAAGTTTTTGGGTTTTTTTGTAAATGCAAGCTATTGGGACACCAGATATTAGTGAGTGGTGGCACTGGGCTGGCCCTGAAACACACACTAGTGAAGGAAACTGACTGCTATTATATTACAGTCAAAAAAAGTGTAGTTTTTTTTAAATGCAAGCTATTGGGACACCAGATATGAGTGGTGGCACTGGGCAAGTGGGCACAGTATACGCTGTGAGCCTGACACACACGCTGGCAGAAAACTAACTGCTATTCAATCTATTACAGTCAAATTTATTTTATTTTTTTTAAATGTACACTACTGTTACACCAGATATGAGTTGCACTGGTGTGACACTGTGCACTGGCAGGCCCTGAAATGCACACTAGTGAAGGAAAATTACTGCTATTATATTACAAGCCAAAACATTTTTTTTGTTAAATGCAAGATATTGTGACACCATAAATGAGTGGTGGCACTGGGCAAGTGGGCACAGTATGCACTGTGAGCCTGGCACACACGCTGGCAGACAACTAACTGCTATTCAATCTATTACAGTCAAAATTGTATTTTTTTTTTTTTAAATGTACACTACTGCTACACCAGATATGAGTTGCACTGGTGTGACACTGTGCACTGGCAGGCCCTGAAATGCACACTAGTGAAGGAAAATTACTGCTATTATATTACAGTCCAAAACATTTTGTGTTTTTTTTTAATGCAAGCTATTGGGACACCAGATATGAGTGACTGGTGGCACTGGGCAGGCCCTGAAACACACACTAGTGAAGGAAACTGACTGCTATTATATTACAGTCAAAAAAGTTTAGTTTTTTTTTTTAAATGCAAGCTATTGGGACACCAGATATGAGTGGTGGCACTGGGCAAGTGGGCACAGTATACGCTGTGAGCCTGACACACACGCTGGCAGACAACTAACTGCTATTCAATCTATTACAGTCAAAATTGTATTTATTTTTTAAATGTACACTACTGTTATACCAGATATGAGTTGCACTGGTGTGACACTGTGCACTGGCAGGCCCTGAAATGCACACTAGTGAAGGAAAATTACTGCTATTATATTACAGTCCAAAACATTTTGTGTTTTTTTTAAATGCAAGCTATTGGGACACCAGATATGAGTGGTGGCACTGGGCAAGTGGGCACAGTATACGCTGTGAGCCTGACACACACGCTGGCAGACAACTAACTGCTATTCAATCTATTACAGTCAAAATTGTATTTATTTTTTAAATGTACACTACTGTTATACCAGATATGAGTTGCACTGGTGTGACACTGTGCACTGGCAGGCCCTGAAATGCACACTAGTGAAGGAAAATTACTGCTATTATATTACAGTCCAAAACATTTTGTGTTTTTTTTAAATGCAAGCTATTGGGACACCAGATATGAGTGGTGGCACTGGGCAAGTGGGCACAGTATACGCTGTGAGCCTGACACACACGCTGGCAGACAACTAACTGCTATTCAATCTATTACAGTCAAAATTTTATTTATTTTTTAAATGTACACTACTGTTACACCAGATATGAGTTGCACTGGAGTGACACTGTGCCCTGGCAGGCCCTGAAACGCACACTCAAGAAGGAAAATTACTGCTATTATATTACAGGCCAAAAATAGTTTTTTGTTAAATGCAAGATATTGTGACACCATAAATGAGTGGTGGCACTGGGCAAGTGGGCACAGTATACACTGTGAGCCTGGCACACACGCTGGCAGACAACTAACTGCTATTCAATCTATTACAGTCAAAATTGTATTTTTTTTTTTAAATGTACACTACTGCTACACCAGATATGAGTTGCACTGGTGTGACACTGTGCACTGGCAGGCCCTGAAATGCACACTAGTGAAGGGAAATTACTGCTATTATATTACAGTCCAAAACATTTTGTGTTTTTTTTTTAAATCCAAGCTATTGGGACACCAGATATGAGTGAGTGGTGGCACTGGGCAGGCCCTGAAACGCACACGTGTGAAGGAAACTGACTGCTATTATATTACACAAAGGAGAGATTGGGGGCACACCCGAAAGATGCATTATGCATGAAAGGTGCTGCCGCAGTGACCAAAATTCATACAGAAAAACTAGTTACGGCGCACTCAGACATGTAAAAATTCACAACTAAGAAGGCTACTCTAAAACGCCTATCTAAGAGAATAAATATGGGGATTTAGTTCCACCATATGGCCATATGATGTTAAGCCCACTACTGCTTCAAAGTACCCCAATATCAGTGGGTCCTACACTAATAACAAAAATGTGGGAGATAAATTAAATAGTACTAGTGCTAAACATAAGCAACAGTGTATTAAATTAATTTCTTTGTAAGAGCAAAGTGAGTATACAATAAAGAGTGATAAAAGCAATTAAAAACAGTGTAACAACTAAACAATTAAAGTGTTGGTGCTTGAATGAGTATACTCACATTTGCAGATAATATCTGTGCTGCATGAAGAAAATAATAAAAGTGACAAGACTATAAAACTCCTCCTATTTATACACACCTGTGGCCACCTCTAAAGAGGTCTCAGAAGCTGGGGGGCCTGGGCGGGGTGCTTAACCCCAAAGGAATCTGGTCTGGATTCCAAATATATTTGCACAAAGGAGAGATTGGGGGCACACCCGAAAGATGCATTATGCATGAAAGGTGCTGCCGCAGTGACCAAAATTCATACAGAAAAACTAGTTACGGCGCACTCAGACATGTAAAAATTCACAACTAAGAAGGCTACTCTAAAACGCCTATCTAAGAGAATAAATATGGGGATTTAGTTCCACCATATGGCCATATGATGTTAAGCCCACTACTGCTTCAAAGTACCCCAATATCAGTGGGTCCTACACTAATAACAAAAATGTGGGAGATAAATTAAATAGTACTAGTGCTAAACATAAGCAACAGTGTATTAAATTAATTTCTTTGTAAGAGCAAAGTGAGTATACAATAAAGAGTGATAAAAGCAATTAAAAACAGTGTAACAACTAAACAATTAAAGTGTTGGTGCTTGAATGAGCTTCTGAGACCTCTTTAGAGGTGGCCACAGGTGTGTATAAATAGGAGGAGTTTTATAGTCTTGTCACTTTTATTATTTTCTTCATGCAGCACAGATATTATCTGCAAATGTGAGTATACTCATTCAAGCACCAACACTTTAATTGTTTAGTTGTTACACTGTTTTTAATTGCTTTTATCACTCTTTATTGTATACTCACTTTGCTCTTACAAAGAAATTAATTTAATACACTGTTGCTTATGTTTAGCACTAGTACTATTTAATTTATCTCCCACATTTTTGTTATTAGTGTAGGACCCACTGATATTGGGGTACTTTGAAGCAGTAGTGGGCTTAACATCATATGGCCATATGGTGGAACTAAATCCCCATATTTATTCTCTTAGATAGGCGTTTTAGAGTAGCCTTCTTAGTTGTGAATTTTTACATGTCTGAGTGCGCCGTAACTAGTTTTTCTGCTATTATATTACAGTCCAAAAAGTTTAGTTTTTTTTTAAATGCAAGCTATTGGGACACCAGATATGAGTGAGTGAGTGGTGGCACTGGGCAGGCCCTGAAACGCACACTCGTGACGGAAACTGACTGCTATTATATAACAGTCCAAAAAGTTTAGTTTTTTTTAAATGCAAGCTATTGGGACACCAGATATGAGTGGTGGCACTGGGCAAGTGGGCACAGTATACGCTGTGAGCCTGACACACACGCTGGCAGACAACTAACTGCTATTCAATCTATTACAGTCAAAATTTTATTTATTTTTTAAATGTACACTACTATTACACCAGATATGAGTTGCACTGGAGTGACACTGTGCCCTGGCAGGCCCTGAAACGCACACTCAAGAAGGAAAATTACTGCTATTATATTACAGGCCAAAAATTGTTTTTTGTTAAATGCAAGATATTGTGACACCATAAATGAGTGGTGGCACTGGGCAAGTGGGCACAGTATACACTGTGAGCCTGGCACACACGCTGGCAGACAACTAACTGCTATTCAATCTATTACAGTCAAAATTGTATTTATTTTTTAAATGTACACTACTGTTACACCAGATATGAGTTGCACTGGTGTGACACTGTGCACTGGCAGGCCCTGAAATGCACACTAGTGAAGGAAAATTACTGCTATTATATTACAGTCCAAAACATTTTGTGTTTTTTTTAAATCCAAGCTATTGGGACACCAGATATGAGTGAGTGGTGGCACTGGGCAGGCCCTGAAACGCACACGTGTGAAGGAAACTGACTGCTATTATATTACAGTCCAAAAAGTTTAGTTTTTTTTAAATGCAAGCTATTGGGACACCAGATATGAGTGAGTGAGTGGTGGCACTGGGCAGGCCCTGAAACGCACACTCGTGACGGAAACTGACTGCTATTATATAACATACATACATAAAAAGGCGGAGCTCAATGCAGCAAATATTCTGAAAAGTAGAATGCAGCAAAATAGTGTAACACAGTATATGAAAATATCAATATAAGAATGTAGTAATATTACTCACAAGCCTAGAGTCATACCGTCATATGACTCAGGTAGTATACGCCTTTGGACCATTCAAGGTTGTCCAAACCCCTTCTGTACAAGGTGCTTTCTTTAAAGTGCTTTCTTTAAAGTGCTGTGATTTCTCCTTCCAAGTGCTTTGGGTTCTTCCTTTCCCTTTTTGGCCGGTTTCAAATAATAGATACACCAGGTCCAGGGTAGTGAATCCAATAACGTGCTTTATTCATTTAAAAAAATCAAAAAGTATAAAATAAATATATCTGTGCCAGATGTGTACCTGGATAGACTAAATAGTCAATGTCAATTGTCCAAATTGGACAATTGACATTGACTATTTAGTCTATCCAGGTATTGGACAATTGACATTGACTATTTAGTCTATCCAGGTACACATCTGGCACAGATATATTTATTTTATACTTTTTGATTTTTTTAAATGAATAAAGCACGTTATTGGATTCACTACCCTGGACCTGGTGTATCTATTATTTGAAACCGGCCAAAAAGGGAAAGGAAGAACCCAAAGCACTTGGAAGGAGAAATCACAGCACTTTAAAGAAAGCACCTTGTACAGAAGGGGTTTGGACAACCTTGAATGGTCCAAAGGCGTATACTACCTGAGTCATATGACGGTATGACTCTAGGCTTGTGAGTAATATTACTACATTCTTATATTGATATTTTCATATACTGTGTTACACTATTTTGCTGCATTTTACTTTTCAGAATATTTGCTGCATTGAGCTCCGCCTTTTTATGTATGTATGCTATGTATCGTTAAGTGGTGTAGGGGATACCACTTTTTAGGTGTTTGAGCATTAGTCCCTAATCACCCCCACATTGTGCACTCATTTTATTGTATTGTTTTTGCTATTATATAACAGTCCAAAAAGTTTAGTTTTTTTTTAAATGCAAGCTATTGGGACACCAGATATGAGTGACTGGTGGCACTGGGCAGGCCCTGAAACACACACTCGTGAAGGAAACTGACTGCTATTATATTACAGTCCAAAAAGTTTTTTTTGTTAAATGCAAGCTATTGTGACACCAGATATGAGTGACTGGTGGCACTGGGCAGGCCCTGAAACACACACTCGTGAAGGAAACTGACTGCTATTATATTACAGTCCAAAAAGTTTTTTTTGTTAAATGCAAGCTATTGTGACACCAGATATGAGTGGTGGCACTGGGCAAGTTGGCACAGTATACGCTGTGAGCCTGACACACACGCTGGCAGGCAACTAACTGCTATTCAATCTATTACAGTCAAAATTTTATTGTGTTTTTTTTTAATGTACACTACTGTTACACCAGATATGAGTTGCACTGGTGTGACACTGTGCCCTGGCAGGCCCTGAAACGCACACTCGTGAAGGAAACTGACTGCTATTATATTACAGTCCAAAAAGTTTATTTTTTTGTTAAATGCAAGCTATTTTGACACCAGATATGAGTGGTGGCACTAGGCAAGTGGGCACCGTATACGCTGTGAGTCTGACACACACGCTGGCAGACAACTAACTGCTATTCAATCTATTACAGTCAAAATTGTATTTTTTTTAAAAATGTACACTACTGTTACACCAGATATGAGTTGCACTGGTGTGACACTGTGCCCTGGCAGGCCCTGAAATGCACACTCGTGAAGGAAACTAACTGCTATTTTATTACGGTCCAAAAAGTTTTTTTTGTTTTTTTTAAATGCAAGCTATTGTGACACCAGTGAGTTAGTGGTGGCACTGGGCAGGCCCTGAAACGCACACTAGTGAAGGAAACTGACTGCTATTATATTATAGTCAAAAAGTTTTTTGTTTTTTTTAAATGCAAGCTATTGTGACACCAGTGAGTGAGTGGTGGCACTGGGCAAGTGGGCACAGTATATGCTGCGAGCCTGACACACAGGCTGGCAGGCAGGCAACTGCAATTACATTACACAGAAAAAAAAAAGAAAAAAGCAGACTGATGTTCTAGCCCTAAAAAGGGCTTTTTGGGGTGCTGTTCTTACAGCAGAGATCAGATGAGTCCTTCAGGACTGTAGTGGACACTGAATACACTAGCCTAGCTATCAATTTCCTTATCAAATCAGCAGCAGCTACACTGTCCCTACTCTCACTAAGAATGCAGCTTCAAAATGAATGTAAAATGGATGCTGTCCAGGAGGTGGGAGGGTCTGGGAGGGACGGTCTGCTGCTGATTGGCTGGAATGTGTCTGCTGACTGTGAGGTACAGGCAGGGTCAAAGTTTACTCAATGATGACGAATAGGGGCGGACTGAACAGCGCATGTGTTCGCCGTCAGTGGCGAACGCGAACAAGCGATGTTCGCCAGGAACTATTCGCCAGTGAACAGTTCGGGACATCACTACCACCGTTCTTTTTCTGAAAATGTGGCTGCAGTACTAACTTCTGCACTAACACGGCAGAAATTGATCAGGGTCACTCTGTCCCAAACCCGGCAAGGCCTACCAGAATCCTGAAAGATAAGGTGGGTAGGGATATCATCTTTTTTGGCAAATTATAAATTTTCAATAATTTTAATGCGGGCACATGTGGTTTTTAGTTCTTGTGGATTATTACACGTGTGTTCCCATTATTTCCGGTCTCATGCAAAATCCATGTGCCCGAATAAAGTTTTCCCTAAACCTTACCACACTGGCATCAATGTCACGTTATTGGCTGCAGTGTTGCAACACCATCCCTCACAGCATTTGGTAAAATGTATCTTCGAAGGTTTGTATGAGGGGTTCCACATGGGTTTAGTACTTGCCAACCGGTACACTAGAATGCAACAATTTGCTAACCACTTTGAATGACCCAGAGTTAGTGTGTCCACTGATGAGATCTGAAGTGGTGCAAGGGTTTTGTTGGGGCCTTTTGTCTCCCCACCTTTCACATCTTGGAGAACCCAGCCCTTAGTAGTGGTCACGGGGAAAACTTCACTTAAACCCAGACTTATCATTGACTTATCGGCACCACATTCCTCCACTATTCGTAGCCTTAATTCCCTCATTACCTTCAAATAATTTTCCTTACAATATGCCACTATAGACAATGCGATTTGGGCCATTTTGGCAGCTGGTACAGGTGCATGGCTCACTTAAACAGATATTGTAAATGCTTTTAAACTACTTACCATTCACCCTTCACTATGGCATCTGAACGGCATTAAGTGGCGAGGGCTTTATTAATTTTTCTCACGACTCACTTTTGGCTCCAAGAGCAGCCCTAAAATTTTTTGACATGTTTGTTGAAACTTTGTGTTGGTTTATTGCTTAATGTGTGCAGATGTCCATCTGTTATTCACTACCTGGACGATTTCCTCACGATTGAAACAATGCACTCCCCCTTAGCAGCCTTACACACATGTTGGCTCTTTTTGAGTCCCTGACTATCCCAGTCTCTCCTCACAAGACCTTAGGTCCTGATACCATCATGCAATTTTCTGGGGATCCAGTTGGACTCAATCCACATGCAAACTAGCCTTCCCCAGGACAAGATTGAGCGCACCCTATCAAGCATTGAACACTACTTGCAAATGGGTTTTTGCAACCGCAAGGAATTTCAATCGCTGCTGGGGTTTTTCATTTTTGCCATAAGAATCATCAAAATGGTTCGGTCACTCGGTCAGATGTTATTCAGATAACTTAGCCACATTGTGAATAAAAGCTGATCTTCATATTTGGTCACCATGAGAAACTCACATGGGTAGCGGCCACTTGCCAATTTTTATCACATGTATTCATGTTCCAGGTTTCACAAACATCTCAGCTGACCATTTGTCTCGGTTTTGTTTTTCAGGCTTTCTTTCAGACACTACCCACTGCTTCCAGACTGGCCACCCATGCTCCGCCATTCCAAGACATGCTCATGGATTAAATGTCTTGTTAAACCATGCACGCCATGTTTCTCACCTTGCACTTTCAGTAAACACTAGGAAATCCTACGATAGGGCTTTTCAAATTTTCAGTAAGTTTATAGCGGAGCTTCGAGTTCCTGACATGTTTACTGTGCAATCTATTTTGGGGTTCACTTCTTTTTGCCACAATAACCTAAAATTATCTTATAACACAATTAAACTGTACCTTACAGGCATCCAACACCACATGCTTATATGACACCCCAACAATACAGGATTCCTTTCATCATATCAGATAAATACATTACTGAAAGGAATTTAAAAATTACTACACATGTACCATCTCAAAGGCTACCCATCCACAATGACATATTTCATTCACTATCTGACTTATTAGATTCAGCTCCTTTTGAACACATGACCAATATGGTAATCAAAACTGCCATATACCTAGCATTCTATGGGTTCTTACATCCCACTGAATTTACCGCTAGAAATATAACTGCCACTGATTACCTGAAACCTACTGATATCCAGGAAACCTTAGATCATTATGTTCTATCCCTGCATCAGTTTTAAACAAGTCCTATAGGACATACTGTCACAATTGCTTTGTTCCCTACTCAAAACAAATGGTGTCCTGTTAAGCCCTGGATAAATATTTCACCACTTTCCTGAAACAACCACACCAACCATTATTAGAACTTCACAGCTCCATCCTTACAACATCTAAATTCATGTTTTAAGTTCGCTTACTGTTAACTAGGCTCGGCCTAAATGCAAACCTTTTCTCAGGACACTCCTTCCGTATATGTGCAGCATCTGCAGCTTCCTCCAACCACATTCAAGCTCAAATTATCAAGGCTAT
This sequence comes from Pelobates fuscus, assembly GCF_036172605.1. NCBI lineage: Eukaryota > Metazoa > Chordata > Amphibia > Anura > Pelobatidae > Pelobates > Pelobates fuscus. The sequence continues at coordinate 411,508,678 of NC_086319.1, read as the reverse complement.
GGGACTCTAGAAATCCTCTGCCTAAACTCTTTACATTCCAAACCCAGTTAAAGAGTTAAGACAAACTTTTCGTGACTTGTCCAAATAAACAATGTTTTGTTATATGAATAAATTTTGTATGGCACTTTTCTTTTTGCCCACTTTTATTACAGGCCTACTGCTTTGTCAGTTCCTTGGCCTGTAGTTATGGGAGGGGCTTGAATTCCCTTTAAAAGGGATGCCGATCCTCTCCCACCTTACTGTTGATGGTCTTGCCAGTCACCCCTCCCACCACTCCCTCTATTCATATCACCCTCTAAGGTGGGCCCACTTTTATTACAGGTCTTCTGCTTTGTCGGTTCCAGCACACCACTACCGACTTGTGTCAATTTTAAGATGTTTATTGGTTGTAATATGTTATGTTATAGTTTTCATCACGGCTATATTGCCCCGACTACAAATATATATATATATATTGTGATAAAGTGAAGGCAGAGAAGCCATTTAACCCCAGGGGGAGTATATGTAGTTTGTGTGTTTAGTTATGGGCCCCTGGGGTGGAGCATTTGGAGAGAAGGGTGGGCCAATGTTCCACTCCACAGTTTAGTGGTTTTCTTGCGAGACATAGATCCAGGCCAGGGTTTTCTGGACTGTCTCCAACCCACTGCTCAGCTGCAGATAATCAGCTGTAGCAGTGGGAATAAACCCCTCCCTTCTAGGCAGGTACAGGGGGGGATTGCTGGCTTCCTCCCAGGAAGCAGGTAGGAGAGAGGCTGTTCACTCCAGAGAGAGTGAAGGAGACTAGGCACTGGGAGTGCAGTCAAGGAAGCAGTCAAGGCTGGCTTGGAGCACTAGGAGTGCGGAAGGAAGCAGTCGAGGCTGGTTTGGAGCACTCGGAGTGCAGAAAGTGAAGCAGTCAAGACTGGCTTGGAGCACTGGGAGTGCTGAGAGCAGACAAAGAACTAGGTTGGTAAAACCAATAGTGTTTTGTTCTAGTTTAACCCCTTAGAGGTAGGGAACCTAATATTAGTTAGTGCTCAGACGAGCTAGGTTTTTGTTTAAAGGGATTTATGTTTTCATTTACTGCTGTCTCCTGTGTGGATTTACAATAAAGTTGCCTGGATTATATAAAAGCCAAAGGACTGTGCCTGTTGTTTTCCCTAGAGGACCGTGCTATCTACAAACATGGATCACAATATATATATATATATATATATATATATACCCCAAGTTGGCCAAACAACAGATGTAAGAAAGATGATCCTAGTAAAGCTTGTAGTCCTTGACCACCGGATTATCAAAGATTACTGGTAAACTGCCACTACAAAGTATGCTAGCTGCAGTTAGTGAGGCACTATCCACAATCCCATGTTACAAGGATGCAGATAGGAGCCACTCTCAATCCTAGCAAGCACCCGGTGTACTGGAACAGGACCAGCAATCCCCTCATGATAAGGCAAAAAAAGGATCTCCAGGCACTCAGGGTGTTCCAGCCACAGGCAGATTTATTGGTACAAAACTGGACAGCAACATTTCGACCTACAAAAGCCCTTCTGGTAGGTCGAAACGTTGCTTTCCTGTTTTGTACCAATAAATCTGCCTGTGGCTGGAACACCCAGAGTGCCTGGAGATCCTTTTTTTTTTTTTTTACGGTCCACAATCCCAACCAGAACTATCACAGAGACCAATAACCTCATGTATGCCACAGCCTTAGTGGTCCTCCAAGTGCTTGACTACATGATTAGGCTTAAATAGCTGATTGGATGCTAAGATAAAAGCAACACAAAAGGAAGTTAGTAAGTTAGATCAGCTTCACAGAGATGGAAGATCAAGGATAGATCCTACTTACTGAGGAAATACATAGATATGCCCATACCAGAAGCACTTGAAACAGGTAAGCAGAAGTGGACAAGGCTGGCAACTAGACTGAGTAGATAAACCAGAGAAGCAGAGACCACAATAACAAAATCCCCGTTTAACAAAGAACCAACAGTTGAAGGATAACCACAACACAACAACAACCCAAGACCCACCCAGAATAGAGACTGAAAAGTAGGCTACCAGACATGAAAGTGACAATATGACCCCTACATTACCCTAGAACCAGTCACCATCACAGTTAGGGACATCTGACAGTGGCTAGCCCACATGAAGCGTTTGGTAGCCCTAGGACGTGACATGATCCACACGTACTGGATAAAGAAATTAGCAATTCCTCATGAATGCCTAGCAGCACAAATTAACTAGCAACAGACTTCAACCCTGACTAGCTAGGTGCAAGATGTTAGTAGGAACAGCATACACTTAGAGGCACAACCAAGTTGCTGGGCTTGTGTACCAAGAGATCTGTACAGAACACGGTCTGGAGCTGCTTAAGTCCAGGTGTGAGATATCACAAAGGGTTGTTGAGAATGACAGAGATAAGATACTGTTGGACTTCCAGATCCAGACAGACAAGCAGGTACTGGCCAACAAACCTGACATTGTGGTGAGAAGGTGTACAAATACCAAGGACTGAAAGAAGAGCTAGAAAGGATGTAGAAATGCAGTAGTAGTTCAAGTTGTAATAGGAGACCTCAGAGCCGTGACCCCCACCTTTGGGAAATTGCTTCAACAGATTCCAGGTCTGACAACTGAGATCACTGTCCAGAAGAGTGCAGTTCTATGAACAGCTATATATATATATATATATGGAAAGGCGGAGCATGTAGCTGTGGGAGGGGTTTGTCCAACCTATAAATTCACAGGCCTTCCTCTTGGCTGAGACTTCCCTTAATTAAGCATTTACTTAGTGGGCCCTCTTTTACAGGCGTATCCGAACATTGGTTTCGGCACACCACAACTGACTTGTACCACCACTACTGTAACTCAGCTTATTGTCCCCAACTACAAATATATATATATATATATATATATATATATATATATATATATATACACACACATATACACATACACATATACATGCACAATAAATAATGCACAATAAATAATAGTTTTATTTAAAAACTCCTCATCTAGGCAAAAAATAATGGGGGTTTAGTTACATGATATGATAATATATTGCATAAGCCTGCCACAACGTCAATGTACCCCATTCTTGGCAGGTCCTACTCTAGCAGCCTGTTGTGGCAGGCTTATGCAATATATGATCATATAATTTAACTAAACCCCCATTATATTTTTGCCCTGATTAAGTATTTTTAAATAAAACTATTACAATCGCTAAGATTTGATATAATTGTTTAGTGAATAAGCGAGTGCGCTGGATTGTGTATTTTGTATGTTGCATAAATTGGCCCCAGCAGCACCCTATGATGTATGCATGTTCAGGTGAGTTAACAGGACATTTATATATTTGGGAGTCCAGGCCAACTCCTTGATTTTGCACCCCTCCCTGTCACAGGTGCCTCATTCCAGAACCCTATTTAGCCTTGACTTGCAGAGAGTCCCAGTAAGGAAGTATTTCCCAAGTAAGTGGATTAATCTCATAAGAGCAAGCATTAGGCTGCTAGAGTAGGACCTCCCGAGAATGGGGTACATTGACGTAATGGCAGGCTTATGCAATATATGATCATATAATGTAACTAAACCCACATTATTACTTATATTCTGTGAGATTTGAAATCATTGTTTAGTGAATAAGCGAGTGCGCTGGATTGCGTATTATGTATGTTGTACATTTTAGTTAAATTGATACCAGTAGGCAAGTACTTCTCTATTTTGTTACTCTTTACCTAGGGTTACCCCCTTTCTTTTGCCTTAGAATCTCAGACCTATATAAATCTCAAAAAACAAGAAAGTTATGGTGGGGAAAACTGTGATTGAAAACCCGTTCAACCTGTAGTCAGCGGATTGTCGACTTTGTTAAACACAGATCTGCACACCAGTCAAGCCATAAGACTTGCTTTTCCCACATAAATCTCAAATGTACAGTGATGTTACTACTGCAAAGGATTCTGGGTGGGCATATGCAAATCAGTTCCACAAAGAATACCAATTTTTGCATTTTCTTTCTGTATTTTATTTGTATATTTGTGTAAAAGAGTTTGCTTGCTGGTTTATAGAAAATGGAAGTGGGTAGGAACTGAATAAGCTCCCCTCGCTCAGAGAGAGAGCGAGAGAAACGAAACTGCCAAAGTTTATAGTAAGTTTATACCTGTTTGTACATTGATTTTTCATGCTGCTCTTGATTTGTTTTAGGTTGTATATGTGTGGAGTAGTGTCTGCTTGCTTTTTTAAATAATTTGGCAACTGATATGTGTCCCTTTAAGGTCATACAATGGCTAATATGAAAACGTAATGGATAATAAAAATGTTTCATAGATTTAATTATTTATTTTCAATAGTAAAACACTAAAGGCACTAGAGGCCTTTGTATATTCTCTCTGGGTTTTTTATCATTAATAAAAGGTGAATAGAAGATCTATGTTCACCCGAGAACACATTATTTGTTAACTGAATCACTTGGAATTAACAGTTTAATCTTTCATTTCTATATTTATTCAATATCTTTATTATTGCTCTGTTAATCCAGGCACTTTTTCAGAATAAGTCATTTCATGCGAGGAAACTGTTTCTGATTCCACACAAGAAACAACAAAGCTGTCTGTTTAAGAAAGTATTTAAAAATGAATTCTAATGTATTTCATCAATCATTGGGGGTAAGATTTGCCACTCTTTAAAATTATTCTTTCCAGGTATAGTGTAAGTCTGAATAAAAAAAATGTCACATTTGCATTTACATTTTTAACTTGCCTGGTGATTTTACCTTTATTTACTGTCACAAAATAAAAACAAATGAGTAAAAAGCTGCTTAACTAATTCAGAAAACCCACTAAAATATTTTTTACATACTGAGAGTAACACAGGTGGGGAAAGAACAAAATGATGGAAGAGGGGCAAAAAAAAAAAAATGTTTTGGTGCAAATATGTTTTAAACATAACCCCACTTGTTTGCTTACATTTCTGATAAGCAGTAAATATTTATTTATTTTTCACAAGACAATGAGTCTATTGAGTAATGGTGAAGCAATGTGGAAAAAACATTTCACAGAACATACAGTAATTTACTTTTGGTAAACGCTGGTGCTTTTTTAAGATTAAGCTTGCTGGTAAAAGCTAATAATGTGCTATTGTTCTTAATTTGATTTTCACTAAGTTTCAGATCTTTCTGTTTCAACTTTACTGAATAATATACCTTTTTTTTTTCAATTACAATTTATATCAAAATTACAAGTGTATTTTTTATTTTATTTAAAGCAGCTTCATGTAAGTGATTACACTTCATGGTAACAATTACAATGGAACAAAGTTAATACACCAGTAGATATATAATAGACACTTCAATCCATTAATCTCAAAAGTAACTCATCTAGGCTGGTTCCGGTCAGTGAACTGCCTCTTCCCAGCTGCACAGTTAGGGTAAAAGCAGCCAATAAAAATACAAAGAAAACAAGCATTCCCGGCGTACTAGTCTTATTTAAGTTGCGCTGTAAATGCAATACCTAAAAAAATAAACTATTAAGTTAACTAATTGAAAAAAAAAACTGTTTGTATAAAACGGTATTCTCCTAGTATTTATCATAGTCAAATTGCGTACACTATATCATAATTCCTAAAAAAAAAAAAAAAAAAAAGGGCTACATTAGATAGAATGGGCTCCTACGTTCAGTAGAATAAGTGATATGAAAGGGTTTGTTGTGGGTTGTTACTTAAGAAAAGCACTACTTCAGTGTTAGCATGAGGACAAAATGCCATATCAGGGTATACAGTATGGTTCTTGTTTGTAATTGACTATGCAAAGGAGTGGGTTTCCCATGAGCTCCATGTCACCATAAAGATAGCAAGTGTATTTTCTCCCCTTTCCATCATGGTGGGGACATGGGGAGATCTCCAGTATAAGGGGATTAAGGCTTTTGCAGCTCTCTGCGGGTTGTAAGGAGTGTGTTATGGGTATTATGGGTATGATTTTCCTCCAATGCAGTTGTATAGGTGGGAAGTCCCATTAGATGTGCAATAATGTACCACTTTATTTTCCACATATCCAGCACGTCTAGAATAGCTTGATTCAATTTAAGTAGTTTTGCTGGTGTGAGGTACCACCTAGACATCAACTTAAATCCAATCTCCATCAATTTGGACTTAGCTGTTAATGTGCATGTAAGCTGAAAAAATATTTGTCACTGATGCAAGGATTGGGAGATATTATGGTTCCCTTCCCATGTATCAGTATACCAGGGAAGGGTGCCCCATTTAGAGCTTCCTAGTATTTGATACATGTGTGAGAGGGTGTGTTCAAGGGCTTTTTGTGTTAGGCAAGATTGTTCAAAATCTGTGAGGGGAACACAAAATCTGGTACCTGCTGAAGATGCTCAAAGGCACCAGGGACTGTGCTCCATATATGGGAGGAAATCTCGGCCATCATGGAAGACTCCACTAAATTACCACATACACCAGAAACATACTTGTTACTGGCAGTGCCACCTAAGTTGCAAAAGCCAGACACATACCCAGCATACCACATTATTATAGCGGCACTGACAACTATCAGCAGATCGTGACTCAACAAGGCCACACCTAGCATACCAAATGCCTCAAAACTATAAACACCACTAAGACATATGAGATCGCAGCAAGAAGGCTAAGGAATGCAAACAAATTCAGGGCAATAGCATGGAAAAAATGGGAAGTGTGGCGATAGACAGGGCCATGGGAAATTCACAACCTACGTCCATAAACGTGAACACGCCATGTACCATGGGCTTGATACCCATGTACCCACCTATCAATGACTCTGCTTAGGTGGAATACAAAATGCTGATGAAAGGACCCTCCCCTTCAGTTACCCCCCCGCGCCTTCCCCTTCTTTTGCAACCATCCCCACCCCCTAGTTATACTGTTTCACTTGTGCTAAATGGTTAACTGTGATGGTACATGTCATGATTTATGATGCTAACCCAGTTGGAGCACACGGTTATATTGCTATTTAATTTAACAAGATGCAAGATGAGATCCTTGAAAGTCCGATGTATCTTCTACGAACATTGATTGTACACAGTGATACCCTTTGTTATTGTAACAAAACTCAAAAAAAAAATCTGAGGAGTTTTAGTTTCTTGTTTGGGAAAGGAAGTGACTGATAGAAGTGCTGCATAAACAATATTTATTATATATTTGCAAACAAAATACATTATAGTATTTACTATAGGAAAAAAAAATACAAACCTTTTTTTCCTGTACATTTTGCTACTATTATATGAAGAAAAGATAAAGAGAGTGTGTCAGGTTGCTAAAGAGAAATGGGGGGTAACCCCTACTTGAATAACAACTAAAAAGAAAAGGTACAAGTAAACCTAAAGGGTACAGTAAGTCTAAGTAGTATACCAACAGGTTTCTAGTACAGTTAAAGCAACCCATAAACTGATAAAATATAACTTTTAATTGTAAAGTATTTAAAAGAAAGCAAGGTCACTATGTGAGAATAAATGGTAAGCGAGGAGAGAAAACACAATAGGGATATTTTCCCAACAAGTGTCACTTCTATTGGATAGTAGCACGGGTGATGCGGGGATTTCAGGGGTTAAAGTGTGGCCAGTATGTAGTAGCCCAGTATCACCACCCCACTCCTATCACCCAGTATCACTGTTTGTAGCATCAAAAAAAAAAACAGCTCCTCGGTAATAAGCTAATAAAGTCAGACATTAAGTATAGCTTACCAATTAACTATATAAAACTCAGTCTAAATAAAATAAAGAGAGTGGCTAAACTAGGAGGAAAGTAATAGCTGCAGCATCATCCCTGTCTAACTCCTCCACCCTCAACTAAACTTGTCCCGACACGCGTTTCGCCGAATGTCGGCTCTTCCTTCCTTCCGAAGACAATTTCTTAAGGTGGATAATTCTACATTTTTTATTGTTCTTACTGTACGGTAAATATTTTTTTATTTTTCTGCTCTAAGCAAAATCCCCTTTCTTCCAGTTTAAATTGCTGACCTCTTGCTTGTTGTATATTCCTGCTAATGCACAAATTAACATATAGCAGTTTGTACTAAACCTTTATATTTGTGAAGAGTGCTTCTTAACTGCATTTTTTTTCTAAAGAAAACCAAACTCTTTTTCTATCCTTATTTTTCTATATCTCTTATAAAATGTGTAGCTTGCCTCTGTACTTTTCTTAATTCTGCAATATCATGTTCCAAATTGCATTCACATTCAAGGTTTGTTCACACCATTGATTTAGGAAGAGGCATCATTATATTTTGAACCTGTGAATCTTGGCATAGTGCTGGATTCCATATTCTATACAGGAGCAATCTAAATCAACTGGTTTCAGTTTTAATAGTAAGTTTTACTCAATATATTAGACTGCACAACCAAACAAGTATTTTTAACTAGAAGTGCAGGTTTCAGGCATCAGCTCCATCAAGATCCATCAAAGCTATCGGACATTAAAAACACTAATATAGAATGTGCACACTATGTTCAATTGCAAATAATTAATTTTTAGAGAATGCTGATTTGTAGAAATGGCAATGACAACCCTTTTAGAGGGATGGGCACATTCTACTTAAGATGCCCTATTAGGCAATATTTACTGAGATCCCAACCCGGATATTGTGCTATTGAACAGGAAAACATGTTTTTACATACCTGGAATCCTGCACCTTGCCAATAAAAAAAACAAAATATACAAGTTATATTAACTGTTGCCAATAATTGTTAATTATTGAACTCGTTTGACTAATACTGACTAACATTTTCGCATATACTTGTTTGGTATTGTACTGATATTGGTGAACCTATTTAAGTGGCATTTGTTTTCTACAAATTAGTATTGTCTAAAAATAAATCATTTGCAATTAAACATTAAAGGAAAACTATAGGGTCAGGAACACAATAGAATCAATGCATCTCTATGAGGAAATATCAGTGTATCAATGCAAAGGGTAGAGAATCTGAATGTCAATGCTTCACATTGTGCAGCACTGCCCCATAAAGAACCTCTAGTAGCCATCTGAGGAGTGGCCACTGGAGGAATGCCTAGACTGTGATGTAAACAATGCCTTTTCTCTGAAAAGACAGTGTTTACAGCAAAAAGACTGCAGGGACTGACTATAGACACCAGAACCGCTACAATAGGCTGTAGTTGTTCTGGTGACTATAGTGTCACTTTAATGTGTAGATTTGTTTTTTGTTTTTAATAAATCGCTTTTGTGTAGGACTATATCAAATGCCTTAGCAAAATCCAGGGCAAATTTATTTTCTGAGTAATTTGCAAACATAGATGATTCGGTGAATTTGCCTATTACAGAACTCTACTGATTTGCTCCCTGTCCCCTATCTTTCCTGATTATTGCTCATGTATTCTATCCATCATCTTTTTCACTCTATATGTCATTTACACCTCTCTCATATACAGGATCTCTCATGTTCCTAATCATAGAACTATGTTATATATAGGGATGGTAATGTACTTTATATGATACAAATATGATGTATATCGGGATAGATTGAAGGGGTTTGATATACTCATGTAGATACCAATTGGATTTATACCATACTAATAAACTTAAACTTCAGTTTCTCTTACAGCTTTGCATAATTCTTTTAATTGACACTACATATCAACACATACAACTAAACATAAAATGACATTACAGAATTCTATTTGTGTTCTCCAAGGCAATGAATGTCATGAATCAAACTATTGTCACAGAGATTCTTCTCCTTGGATTACATGAACTTCCAAGTTTTAAGACATTATTTTTATTTTTCCTTCTAATTTTCCCAATGATGACAGTGTACGGAAATAGTCTTATTATTTGGCTGGTGGGATCTACCAGCAGTCTCCAGTCTCCTATGTACTTCTTCCTAACACAACTGTCACTTTCTGATTTACTTATAACAACAACCATTGTTCCCAACACACTTTATATTACATATAACGATGGAGGCTCTACATCTGTTTCAGGTTGTGTTATTCAGTTTTATTTTTTCGCTTCCACTGAAGCCACTGAGTGTTTTCTCCTCTCTATAATGGCTTATGACAGATATCTGGCCATCTGTAACCCTCTGAGATATAGTTCTTTAATGAATCCCACAGCATGCATTACATTGGCTTTCATCTCTTGGTTGTTAGGCTTTTCAATGGAATTGATTGTACTAATATCAACAATGTATCTTCAGTTTTGTGGCCCAAATGTCATTGACCATTTTTTCTGTGACCTTGCCCCATTATTAAAACTTTCTTGTTCAGACACTATTTATGTTGAAATGGAAGTTCTCATATTGAGCGTACCAATTTCTTTTATTCCACTTGTAAGTATTGCTGTTTTTTATGCATATATTGTTCAGGCTGCACTTAGGATATCCACCATGAGTGGAAGATCAAAAGTCTTCTCCACTTGCAGCTCCCACCTGATCGTGGTTTCTATATTCTACGGTACACTAACTGGAATTTATTTGCTTCCAACCAAAAATAAATCTACGACTGTCAACAAAATGTTATCCTTGTTATACACTGTGGTGACTCCGATGATTAATCCAATCATTTACAGTCTGAGAAATAGAGATATTAAAGAAGCTTTCAAAAAATGTGTTGCTTTATGACAGCTTATCATCTTCCTGGGTGAATCCTCATATGACTGCCCTCATCAGTTCCCTCACCTCCATAGAACAGATCACTCTCTGCCATTGTTCTTCAACACACCAATTTTATCACCTTATTTTGACTCGGGCATCTTATCCATCAATCCATACCACCTCTAATATGCTGAAAGAAAGAGACTAGCAGCCATAGCGTTGTTAAAAATCAAACAAGAATCTAGATCAGTGGCCGACTATGCTATCGAATTTCGTACCTTGGCCTCTGAGCTGACTTGGAATAACAGTGCTCTAACAGCTGTTTTTTGAGGGTCTTAATGAGTCCTTACAGGATGAAGTAGCAGCCAGGGATTTACCAGAACTCCTAGAAGACCGTATACAATACATGTCGGACATAGACAAAGGAGGGCTTTAGGAAGAACCACTCCTCGTTCAACGATAACCGGATTACCCGCTTTACAGCTTAAAGCTGAATCTGATTCTGAACCCATGCAACTAGGTAACACAAGACTCTCTGAGGCTGAGAAGTCTTACAGAAGAAGGGAAGGATTGTGGTCGCAAGGGGCATTTATGTAACAATTGCCCATCACGTCCGGAAAACTCTACCGCCTAAGCTCGTTCAGGGGACCAGCCTTGGGTGTAATGTCTCTGTCCCCTAAAATGAATTCATACAGGTGTGTTATGCCTGTAACCCTATTCCAGGAAAGTGTTAGTCATCTCACTATGGCCCTCATTGACTCTGGATCTGAAGACAACTTTATTGACCAGACCTTTGCAACAGCTCTTTCTCTTCCTTTGGAGGAGAAAGAAGCACCCTTGGCCGTTGAGGCCATAGATGGTAGACCATTAACAGTCCCCTATGTTATGCATCAAACTAAGACTGTTATTTTATCAGTAGGTGTTACCCATAAGGAGAAGTTGTCTTTCCAGGTAATTTCTTCCCCTTTCTGCCCCTTGGTTCTTGTTTTTCCATGGTTACAAAAACATAACCCTGTTATTGACTGGAGAGAAAGTCAAATCTTGTCTTGGAGTCCTTCCTGTAACCGTACATGTTTAAGTCAAGTTAACCCCTTAAGGACCAAACTTCTGGAATAAAAGGGAATCATTGCATGTCACACATGTCATGTGTCCTTAAGGGGTTAAACCCCTTTGTTCTCTTAATGTTCCTTTAGCTCCTCCACTTTCCACTAATGTACCGCCTCAATACTAAGACCTGGCAACCATCTTCCTCCACATAGGCCATACTATTGTGCCATTAAACTCCTCCCTGGTACCATGCCCCCCAAGGGGAGAGTCTACCCTCTTTCTCAAATTGAAAATGAGGTTATGGAGGAATATGTACAAGAATCACTAAGTAAGGGATTTATCAGACGTTCCTCTTCCCCTGCAGGGGCTGGTTTCTTTTTTGTTGCCAAAAAGGAGGGCGATTTGCATACCTGCATAGATTATAGGGGTCTAAATAAAATCACTCTAAAAAATGCGTATCCTATACCACTGATAACAGAGCTCTTTGACAGGCTTCATGGTTCTAAAATCTTTACTAAATTAGACCTTAGAGGAGCTTACAATCTAGTTTGCATCAAAGAGGGAGACAATGGAAGACGGCATTTATTACTCGAAGCGGTCATTATGAGTACACGGTAATGCCCTTAGGTCTATGTAATGCCCCGGCTGTCTTCCAAGATTTTATCAATGATGTCTTAAGAAATTATTTGCACACTTGCGCTATTGTGTATCTTGATGACATTCTTATTCATTCTCCTAATATTCAGATACAACACCAAATATTTTACAGACCCTTCTTGCTAATGGTTTGTATTGCAAACTTGAGAAATGTCTGTTCAATCAGACTTCTATTCAGTTTTTAGGGTATATCATTTCTACTGATGGCTTTTAAATCGACCCTAAAAAACTATCGTCTATTCTTGAATGGCCCTTACCCATTGATTTGAAGTCCATACAGAGGTTCATTGGGTTCGCTAACTATAGAAAATGTATAAAGGGCTTTTCCCAGATTATAGCTCCAATCACAGCAATGACCAAGAAGGGAGCTAATCATTTCAATTGGTGTGCGGAAGCCAAGGCTTCTTTCACTCTCTTGAAAACATATTTTGCCTCAGCTCCCATCATGGTACATCCAGACCCCTCTAGACCCTTCATCCTTGAGGTTGATGCCTCCGAGACCGGTCTGGGAGCTATACTTTCCCAGAGGGAATCTCCTACCACTCTGTTGCATCCTTGTGGATTCTTTTCTCGTAGGCTGACACCTGCAGAAAAGAATTATGATATAGGTAATAGAGAATTATTAGCCATAATATCAGCTCTCAAGAAATGGCGTCACTTACTTGAGGGATCTACGGTTCCTATCATGATTCTCACCGATAAGAGCATTTATCAATAAGAATTTATCCTATTTAAGTGATGCTAAAAGGCTTTCGCTCAGACAAGCTCGCTGGGCTCTTTTTCTTTCCCGCTTCAATTATGTAATCTCCTATAGACCGGGTAATCGTAACCCCAAAGCTGATTCTCTTTCCAGAATGTTTGCCACTCTTGATAAAGAGGAGGTCTTAACAGAACCCATATATCTCATCAGAGAATCATCGCTTTGACTAGAAACAGGGTCCTTTCACCTCTTTTGCACAAAATACAAAGGGTCCAAGATAGGGCACCTAGTGATAAGCCTGTTGATAAATACTACGTACCTCCAGAGCTGAGAGGGGAAGTATTCAGCCATTACCATGACAGTAAAATGGCTGGACATATGGGGGTATCTAAGACCATTGATTTGATCACACGACAATATTGGTGGCCATCTCTTAGAAAGGAAGTTGAAGCTTACGTATTGTCGTGTAATGTTTGTTCCCAATATAAATCTTCCCATCAAGTACCATGTGGTCTTTTGCAACCCTTCCTTTGCCGTCAGTTCCTTGGTCTCAACTGTCTATGGATTTTATTGTCGAGCTGTTTTACTGTTATTTTGGTTATAGTTGATCGCTTCTCTAAAATGGCGCACTTCATACCTTTGAGAAAACTGCCTTCTTCTGCTGAATTAGCCAGAATATTCACCAAGGAAATAATACGCCTACATGGAATGCCAGACATCATTGTGTCTGATAGGGGTTCACAATTTATTTCAAAGTTTTGGAGGCGCTTTTGTAAAGACATGGGTATTGGACTCGCCTTCTCCTCAGCCTATCATCCTCAAACAAATGGTGCTGCTGAAAGGACAAATCAAAGGCTAGAACAATATCTCCGTTGTTTTAGGTCTCAACTCCAAGACAACTGGGCTGACCTTTTTCCTTGGGCTGAATTCGCCACAAAAAATTCTAAGCACTCTGCTTCTGGTCACAGTCCCTTCTTTGTCTCTTATGGTCGTCATCCTAATGTACTTCTGGCTTCGTTTTCTCACAAGGGAATGCTGGTTCTAGATGAACACTTATCCACCGTACATGACACTTGGAGAATGGTTCATGCCATCTTGGAGAAGACTATGTGTACTCAGAAAGCCTTTGCTGATAGGCACCTAGGGAGGCACCTGCTTATGTTGCGGGTGATAGAGTCTGGTTATCTACCCATAATTTGCGCTTACGCGTTCCCTCAATAAAGTTGGCTCCTAAGTTCATTGGTCCTTACAAGGTTTTGCGAAGGATCAATCCTGTTTCCTATGTCTTGGTTTTTCCCAAAAACCTCCGTGTACCCAACGTCTTTCATACGTCCCTCCTAAAACTTCTTATTTGCAATAGTCATTCCCGTTCCCAGTCTCGTCCTCCTCCTGTTTTGGTTCATGGCCAAGAGGAGTATGAGATCCAACATATTGTCGACTCCTGGATCTCTCATGGCTCACTTGAGTACCTGGTTCATTGGAAAGGTTATGAGCCCGAGGAGGGCTCATGGGTTCCTGCTTCTGAGGTCCATGCGCCCCGACTCCTTCGGGCGTTCCATGCTAGGTTTCCTTCTCGCCCTTCTGGTGTTCCTCCAGTAGGCGTTCCTTCAGGGGGGGTTCTGTCATACCTTGTGTCCCGCCGTCCGTTCTCTCCTGTCGGGCGGTGCGGATCGCTGGCTGGCGGTAGCCGGCAGGGGTGACGTGACATCAACTTTTACTATCTATTTATATCCTCCCTCATTTCTGTCGCTGCCTATCAGAATTCACCTTGCTTTATATTAACCTCCTTCTGACATAACTTCCTTGCCCTGTCATGGTTTATTATAGCCCGAGAGTGTGTTCTGAGTAGTTGTCTTTTCTTTGGTTTCTGACTTCGGCTTGTTATTCGGTTATTCTCGTTTCTGGCTCCCTGACCTTGGCTCTGTCTATTCGCTTTCCCGTATCTCTATATTACTGACCTTGGTGTGTTTGACTATTCTCATCTCTTATTCCTACATTAAGTCCGGACAACTTTAAGGTCCGGTAATACGTCTGCCTGTGTTCGCCTTTATTGTTCTCTGGTTTGCTTGGCGCCCACCCATCTGTCTTCTATGTCTTTGATTGAATTGTACATAATATTATTATATACAATTATACAATATTTCAGGATCTTACACTTCAATTTCCTATATTTCCCATCTAAATGGTCAAAGATTCTAACAGAAAAGCGCCCTCTAAAAACTACAAAATTATTTGGAAAGAGTGTGTTTAATATATTACATGAAATAGAGATTCTGGGGGCGTGATGACATAAGCACGCACGCATGATCCAGGAGGGGTGGAGACCCTCTGTCGGGATTGCAAATTGCATGTTACCTGCCAGCTTGGACCTGATGACAGGTGATGGAAGGCAGGTGGTACATTAGTTGTACTCCTTACAATACAACTAATATATTCATTCAGAAAGCAGTTCCACTACTCCTATACAAATACTTGGAGACCCAGTAGTAATTAGAAGTTAAAGGACAAGTGGAATACTGTAAGTAGATTTTTATTATACCAATCCTAAAGTATTCTGGCAAGGATGAACCTCTGAACTTCTCCACCAACAAGTAAACAGAATTTATGACCATAATTTAAAGAGCTACTTTGCTGAGATATCACTAAGCCTGTGATAAGAGGTGATTAAGTACTAACAATTAAGTCTCAATTATCTGTGGATGAGGGAATTCTGTTTTTAGTGCAATATCTCTATACTCTAGTGCAACCATGTCTGGCTGTTACCTATAACCTTGATATAGGTTAATGGAGGTCTGGTAAAGAGCTTTCTCCTGGATCATAGTACAGAACTACAAGCTTATGTTTGAGTTTTATATAATTGTGTGATTATTTGGCTTTCTTGGAAAAACTACCACGCTTTTTATGTCTGAAATTAATTGCATTAAATCAAGGTGCAATAAATAAACAACTATGCAATTGGAGAGATGTTGGACAGAAAAGGAATGTTATCTTACTAATCAATTTGTCTGCATGCATTAGAGTGACTTGGCAAAGAAGGGCAAAGAGAAGGGAAAAGGAACTAATCAAGAACATATACAGTTGCAAGAAAAAGTATGTGAACCCTTTGGAATGATATGGATTTCTGCACAAATTGGTCATAAAATGTGATCTGATCATCATCTAAGTCGCAATAATAGACAATCACAGTCTGCTTAAACTAATAACACACAAAGAATGAAATGCTGCCATGTTTGTATTGAACACACCATGTAAACATTCACAGTGCAGGTGGAAAAAGTATGCATATGCGTGCAATGCAAGTTGTGGTCACCATCACCACCAGAAACAGCCTTATCAGCATTGCTTGCTGGACCTGCGGCAATGCTGGAAGAGGATTGTGAGGAAGAGGAGTCAGAGGAGGAATGTGGCTTTGAGGAGGAGGAGGAAGACCAACCACAACAGGCATCCCAGGCTGCTCGTTGTCACCTATCTGGTACCCGTGGTGTTGTACGTGGCTGGGGGGAAGAACATACCTTCAGTGAGATGAGGAATGGGACATGAGTAGCTCGGCATCCAACCTTGTGCAAATGGGGTCTTTCATGCTGTCTTGCCTGTTGAGGGACCCTCGTATAAAAAGGCTGAAGGAGAACGACCTGTACTGGGTGTCCACGCTACTAGACCCCCGGTATAAGCAGAAAGTGGCTGAAATGTTACCGAATTACCGCAAGTCGGAAAGGATGCAGCAGTTCCAAAATAAATTAAAGAGTATGCTTTACACAGCGTGTAAGGGTGATGTCACAGCACAACGGGAATCTAACAGGGGAAGAGGTGAAAGTAATCCTCCTCCTCCCACGACCACTCCGGCAAGGACAGGACACTTTACAGACGTGTTGTTGATGGAGGACAAGCTTTTTAAGTCCTACGCATCGCCACAGCCCTTCGGGGTTCACCCTCAGAAAACGACTCGACCGACAGGTAGCAGACTACCTCGCCTTAACTGCAGATATCGACACTCTGAGGAGCAATGAACCCCTTGACTACTGGGCGTGCAGGCTTGACCTGTGGCCTGAGCTATCCCAATTTGCGATAGAACTTCTGGCCTGCCCCGCTTCAAGTGTCCTGTCAGAAAGGACCTTCAGTGCAGCAGGAGGTATTGTCACTGAGAAGAGAAGTCGCCTAGGTCAAAAAAGTCTAGATTACCTCACCTTTATTAAGATGAATGATGGATGGATCCCGAAGGGATTGACAGTGGGCGATACATTCAACTAAAAAAGGCCTGATGAGGGGGACATAACATGGATTAAACTGATAAGAATAGTACTACTTAACACACCACTCCTATCTGGTGGCACATTAGATTACACGCGCAGTGCCCCAAATTTGAAGTAGGAGGACCAACCAAGCATCTTTTTCCATCTCCCAGTTCCTAAAATCGATGCCATATACACGTCCCCTGATAGGGGACGTAACACGGATTAAACTGATAAGAATAGTACTACTTAACACACCTTATAATACCGCAGAGAGAGGCAACGCAGAGAGAGGAGTCTGAAGAAGAGGAGTCAGAGGAGGAAGGTGGCTTTGAGGAGGTGGAAAACCAAACACAGCAGGTGTCCCAGGGGGCTTGTTGTCACCTTTCGGGGACCCTTAGTGTTGTACGTGGCTGGGTGGAGGAAGAGAGACCTTCAGTGACATCAGTGAGGACAAGGAACAGGACATGGCTAGCTTGGTATCCAACCTTGTGCAAATGGGGAGTTTGCGGTTGTGCAAATGGACTGTTTGCGGTTGTTTGCGGTGCGTTAAACGGGGAGTTTGGTCTGTCACTGTGAAGAGGGCGCAACCCTTACACTACCTGATTGATACAACATCATACCTGATGTTTTAAAGCACGTTATTCCAAACAATTTAGGAATGTTAGGTGATTTATGCCCTTTATGGATTAAAACCAGACTCTGCATCAACTATGTAATTTTCCATGGGAGTTTTGCCATGGATCCCCCTCCGGCATGCCACAGTCCAGGTGTTAGTCCCCTTGAAACAACTTTTCCATCACTATTGTGGCCAGAATAAAATTTGCCTGCCTATTGAAGTCTATGGCGGTTCACCCGTTCGCGAACATTTGCGGAAATTCGCGTTCGCCGCTCGCGAACGGAAAATTTTATGTTCGCGGCATCTCTATTGATGACATAAAAATGAAATAAACAGCAAGTTCTGAGATATAAAATATGACTTATCTAATATCAGCCAAAAATATAATTAATAAAACAAAAAAGAAGCTACATTAGATTTTCAATTTCAAACACTGAAAGAATCACATCTGGAAATGAAAACAAAGATTACTCAGTTAGAAGATAAAATCGCTGACTTAGAAGTTACATAAAGAAGATCTAACCTCAGGTTTAGAAATATCCCTGGAAACATTACACCTGAG
The DNA here is from genome assembly GCF_036172605.1 of Pelobates fuscus. Taxonomy (NCBI): domain Eukaryota; kingdom Metazoa; phylum Chordata; class Amphibia; order Anura; family Pelobatidae; genus Pelobates; species Pelobates fuscus. The sequence goes on along the minus strand of NC_086319.1, from coordinate 411,490,302 downwards.
AATTTAAGAGAATTTCTGTTGGAATTTTTTGCAAAATTACCCCATGAGTGTAAATTTGAACGCTGTCATAGGATCTTTAGGTCATCATTCTCAAATGACTTATTGTGAGGTGTCATAGTAGCTTTTTATTCTTACAACTTTAAGAACTTTAAAAATAACTGAAGAAAAATATTCAAATGTGCTAGTTTTACAAGACAAGAAGGAAAAGAAGATCTTTTATGCCTAACTAACCTCTACTGAAGCAACATAATTTAAGATTTTTCTGGGGCTTTCCAACTACCCTGAAGGTTTTATATAAAGACACATGGACACCATTTGACAATTATAAAAAAAATAAATAAAGATTGGATAGCAGAAAACATGGGAACAGAGAGATAAACAGATTATTCTATGTAACTAAGTAAATATAAATAATGAGGAGGATATAATTAACCAGAACACACAAAGACATTAAAAAGGTCCAAACAGGTCTCAGAAAGATTAAAAAATCCATGTCTTGACATTAAGCGAGAAGGCAATATTAAAAAAGAATTAAGAAGATGAGAATTTGTTATAATTTTTTTACCCTAATTTAGGGAACTAACGATGATATATGAATGTTTGGTCACATAAAAAAACAAACAAAAAAAAAAAGAGATATATTCTGTAAGAAAAATTTCAACCTGTTGACAGATAATACCAGATACATCAAGAAAAGGTATGAGATATGTATATACTATTCTAGTATGTAATAATAATCACAGATTTAAGGGTCTAAAGAAAGGAGCACGTACGTATTGGTGAGTTTATAAATTAAACATAGAAACATAGAATGTGACTGCAGATAAGAACCATTCGGCCCATCTAGTCTGCCCAATTTTCTAAATACTTTCATTAGTCCCTGGCCTTATCTTATAGTTAGGATAGCCTTATGCCTATCCCACGCATGCTTAAACTCCTTTACTGTGTTAACCTCTACCACTTCAGTTGGAAGGCTATTCCATGCATCCACTACCCTCTCAGTAAAGTAATACTTCCTGATATTATTTTTAAACCTTTTAAACACATTTATTAATTTCATGTTCATTTTTATTAGAATTCATAGGAAGGGTTTATGTCTGGATACATTCTTTTTAATTACTTTATATGCACTTAATAGAAAAAACATTTTTAGAGATAGTGTACTCAGAATAATGTAATAGATAAAAAAAACATTTAAAGCACATGAGTAAGATGTATAGGGGGTGTATGTTATTTAAGGTTAAATTTATGTTCAATTTATGTCACAGAAGTCAATGGGACACAATGTAATTAAAAAAAAAATCTCACAAAGATAGGAACATTTAGATCCCCTACTAACAGTGGATTTTACTTACTTAATTTAATATATACAATCTCAGACTATTGATAGGTATCACTATTATTTCTGGTAAAAGACAGAAGATTCTAGTCATTTTTGAATTAAGAAGAAATGTTCACAGAATTGATATTTGTGAATTTAAATATACATATATATTTATGGACATATCTATACAGGTTTGAGTGTGTTTCAACGTTTGTATATAGCTAAATTATGTCTACTTATTTACTTGTTTATTTTTATTTTCCCCTTCTTCTTTCTTCCCTGAAAGTTACTGGTTTTAATAAGGACAGTACAGAGGGCCTCCTCCCAGTAAGTGCCATAATTTGTACTCACATATTAGGCACAGATATCTCCCTAATGAACATGGGCATTAGAAAACAAATGCCCCTGTTGATGTATGTAATTATTGGTTACGCTATTACATTGTACTTTTGTAGTGGTGTGAATGTATGAGTGTGTCGGCCATCCTAATCAATGTTTTGCCTATGTATTGGTTTTAAGGTTTATTGGTTAAGCTAATATCAATAAACACACAGGGATTGAAGTCACCTTATAAACGAGGCTTCCTCTACAACACAATGAATAGAGAAAAGGCTGAGATTGGTTTTATTCAAGAAACCCATTGGAAATCAGAAAATATACAATACTTGAAATATAAAAGTTCCACGTAGTCTCTTAATGATAAGAGAAGAAGATAAGAGGCGTAGCAATAATTATTTGCAATTCAATAAATTTAAAATTCCTCCTTTCCCAAAAACGATAATGAATCTAGATTTATAATTCGAGTATGTAAAAAAAAAAAAAAAATTATGCTAGTTAATATATATTTACCTAATAAAGCATGATTAATTGCAGGCAGTTTCAATTGTAGTATGGATCCAAAAATGGATAAATTTTTGCCTAACAATCAATCTGTTGATAAGAAACTAATTAAACAAGCCACTTCTTTAACTAGAGCATGTAAAAGAAATTCCAATCATGATTGTCGGTTAACTGAATAGTTGATATTTCAATCTATACCATTTTCCATCCTCAACTGTAACATTAGCTGTCATTCCAATGTATATAACTAATTTCCATAAATTGTTTCCATCTTCTCGCTATCACAATCTTTATAGCCCTAAAGCAATGCACAACCGAATAAAATTGAGATGGTTTCAAGATTGACCAACCTAAATGTAATAATTTTTACCAATTGTAATCTTATCAAATCTGTACACATATCTATATATCTGATCCCAAAGTTTTTAAATTTTTGGACAGTTGCACCGTATATGTATGTAACTGCCTACCACTTCCTTGCATCTCCAGCACATCTTTGAAGCATTGGGGTCTATTCTGTTCATTCCTGTTGGTACAATATACCATCTGTTGCATATTTTATAGAAAGTTTCTCTTAAAGATAGATTATGAATATTTTTTAATTTAGTTTGATGAATACTTCCCCCCATATATTATGTTTGATTTTATTATTAAGTTCTGTTTCCCATTTAGTCAACATTTTCAGCTGATTCTTTTGTAATGTAGATAATGTAGATTGCCATTGGATCAAAAACCTGTTTCATAAGAATAGCATTTTTTTTTTTGATAACTGAATGTCTCAGAGTTGGGAATATCATATTCCTTTACTAAAGATGCTAAAGGCTTTATTTCCCCTTCTTTGTCAAATTATCGATAACCTTAATATTTCGATCTTTCCATTTATCTAGATATATATCATCTATGAGAGTTTCCAGAATCTTCAGTTCCCTAAAACCATATATTTCTCCATTGCACTTCATAGCTTTTTTAATCTTAAACTGTGTTGGAATAATATGAATCAAAATGTTATTATTTATTTCTTTTAATCATTTTCTTGCCAAATAATTTTGTTCAGATATTTGTTCAGATATTTTATATTCAATTGTTTTGTTGAATATAAAATATACTCCACTCTGGCTTGGGTTATTACTCAAGTAATTTAATGTAATCCGAGGCTTTTTCCCCCTACATACAAAAACTTATTTGGATAAGTTCCAGCCAACTATCAGGTATTTATAATGATAACATCTTAAAAAGATAAGTCCATATGGTGAGAACATACACATTTATGATATTGATTCTAACTAACCAACTCATCATTAAACTTTCCCATTTTTTAAAAGTGTGATTAGTTGATCCAATGGTTCTCAAAAAATGTACTTCCTTTATTCTTCTACCTTATTAGTAAGCAACATTTCCAGATAATCAACGCTCTCTTCTACTTCAGTAAACCTATAAGAGTCCATAATTTGTTGTTTAATTTTTTTTCTCATGATTCTTTGCCGCTTTTTTCTCTATGTTCATTTTATAATTTGAGAAGTTAGTATACAATGATATCTCACCCAATAAGTGTTTAACAGAAGTTACAGGGTCAGTCAAAGTTATTATAGTATCATCATCAGCATACATGCATAGCTTTAAATTGTTCCCAGTTGCTGGGACTCCTTTAATAAATGGATTTCTTCTTATCATTTCATCAAGAGGTTCCATAGATAAAATATACAAAGTTGGTGAAAGGGGACAACCCTATCGGGTACCATTATTCAAAGAAATCCATTCAGAGCATAAATCTATCCCCACAACACTGGCTGTTGGGCCCTGATATAATGATCTTATTGCTAATAACACCTATCCACAAAAGCCAAAAGATTCCAAAACTTTAAACATATATCCCCAGCCTACCCTGTCAAAGACCTTCACTGCAACCAATGATAAGGTCAGCAGGGGACAACCCTTACTCTCCCCCCAATCCAATATATTAATCAGGCATCTAGTATTAAGAATTGATGGTCTATTAGGGACGAAACAAATCTGATCTTCATAAATTAAACTAGAAAGCACTCCCTTTATCCTTTCTGCCAAAATTTTTGAAAAGAGCTTTGAATCCACATTTATCAAAGACATCGGACGATAATTTTTTATTTCTTGTGGATTTTTATCTTTCTTCAAAATTGGAAGTATATTTGCACACAACAGTTCCATTGGCCCCGCACTTTTATTAACAATTTCATTAAATGTGTTAGTTAAATGTTCACTCAGTAGATCTTTATACATCCTATAGTTTGTTGATAGTCTGTTTAAATTCAAATTTCGTTAGGGAAGAATTTAAGATTATATTTTGCTCTTGTGTGATTTTGGGAAGATTCATTTCTTTCAGATAGCTAATCAACCCCTGTTTATCAGGTCAATTTAATATGTTATATACATCAAAATAATATTCTTGAAAAACCTTAGCTATTTTTTCTGGATTCCTATATTTTATCTTATCTTTATCGATACATATTATTCTATTTTTCCCTTCCCTTATTTTTCATTTTTTTTGTTAACCATCTTGAAATCCTATTATTGTCATAATAAAAAGTAACTTTCAACCTCTCTAGATTTGTATTTATTATTTCTAGTTCTATGGGGTTTATTTTCTTTTTCAATTCGCTTAATTGATTTAACGTTTCATCTGTCAGTTGTTTTTTGTTTTTTCTAGATAATTTAAGATTATGCTAGCTTTAGTGTACTAATAATCTTAATTTTAATAAGGACAGGAGGCGAGTATTTTGCATTAACTCTCTTTACTAAACTCCACAGCAGTAAAGAAAAAACGTAAAGTAACAAGTAAATCACTGAGCAGCACAGTATAGAAGGGTCATACAGTCTGCATAACTTCCTCTTTCTTGAAGCGACATCCAAGTCCAGATAGATGCTCGAACGTCCAGAAACTCAACGAAACTGTAACAGTGGTCTCTGGCGAGCGGAACTTGAGTAGACTCCTGATAACGAGGTAGGGGATAAGACCAAAACGAAGTCGTCAACCCATCTTACGGAGTCGTGAGGTTAATCAACCAGCGATCAGTGGAGGTCCTGGAGAGGGTTACACTGAAAGGAGAGTATAAAATCGGTTAGGTACTGAACCGGAACTGTTCACACCTGTGTGTTGTAACGGAATGGAGTAAGTCAAATTAACAAAGACTGATAGAGAACTGATTATAGAGTAAAAATGGTGTGAGATGTAAGCATGTTGCATGACTAGAGTGTCTGTCTAGATGGCCGTACGGGCATGGAGGTGGAGAGATACCGAATGTGTCCCGTAGGGAAGTAATCACTAAATAAATCCCAATATCCGTCGCCTTCAGATCCACTCCCCCGAAGAGTCAGGGTAGGGAACAGAAGGGAGGGAAAATACTCGCCTCCTGTCCTTATTAAAATTAAGATTATTAGTACACTAAAGCTAGCATAATCTTAAATTTTATAACATGACAGGAGGCTTCCTATTTTGCAATTTTAACGCTGAAGAAGAGACATCCCAGCAGAAGGGGGAGTGCGAAAATAAAATGTACGGAAGGTGGATTCCCGAGACCAGTCCGCTGTTCGGAGAATATCCGAAAGGGACGCCCCTGCCATGAAGGCTGATGATGCCGCCGCACCGCGGACGGAGTGGGCGCCGAAAACGGGGTCTATACCTGCAAGGGAAAGGATCCAGCGGATCCATCGGGCCAGAGTGGTGACCGAGACCGGTGCATGAGGGCGTACGTAGGAGACTAGGAGTTGACCCGACGTAGAGGGGCGGAGTGAGGAGGTGACCGAAACATACCTGCGGAGGGTGGACACGACGCAGAGCTGCGGGTCGTCGGGGAAGAAGGGGTAAAAAACCGAAGTCGATCCCGACTTAGTGCGACGAGAAACGCGGAAAGTGACCCCTTCAGGGGCCACCTCAAAGGCGTCAACATCGAAGGCCCGAACATCGGAAACCCGTCGAAAGGACACTAGGCAAAGGAGAAAAGCGAATTTAGCGGATAGTTGGCGTAGGGAGAGGCGGTCATTTGGAAGCCAATCCCTGAGAAAACGAAGGACTAGACCCACATCCCATAGGTGGGGGTATTTGGGGGCCGGGGGGCGGCGGAGCCGCATACCGCGGAGTAGACGGCAGACCAGAGGGTCTTTGCCGACCGGGAGATCCCCGACGGGGGTGTGAGCCGCCGAAATCGCGGAACGAACGACGTTGACCGAACGGTAGGAGCGGCCAGCTAAGAACAAGGAGGAGAGAAAATTAAGAATCATGGGAATAGGTGCTGTAAATGGATCGGAGTCCCGTTCCATGCACCAAGTAGACCAGGAGGCCCAAGCTGAAAGGTAGCATCATCTAGTTCCAGGGGGCCATTGGGTCCCATAAGAGGTCCCTAGCCGCCTGCGATAGTCCGCTGACTCGCCAGGAACCCCGGAAAGAGACCAAGCCACCAGGGGTAGCCGGTCTTCCAGTAGGAGAGGGTGGAGATACCCTTTGGGATCAGTGAGAAGGTCCGGGAAGGATGGTAGGAGAAGAGGGTCCCTGTAGGAGGAGGCCAGGAGGTCCGGGAACCATGGTTGGCTCTGCCACAAGGGTGTTATGACAACTAGTTTGATCCGTTGCGTCCGCATCTGGTGTAGCGTTCTCGCAATCATGGAGAATGGGGGAAAGGCGTAGGCTCCTGTCGCCGGCCATTGTTGGAGAAAGGCGTTCGTCGCCTTGCTCTCCGGGTCCGGGAGCCAGCTGAAGAATTCCGGAGTCTGGTGATTGTTGCGAGAAGCGAACAGATCCAGGTGAAATGGACCCCTCCGGGCTGCCAGGGCCCTGAAAATTCTCGTGTTTAGCTTCCAGTCGCTGACGTCTCTCCAGTGGCGAGAGAACCAGTCGGCAGTGAGATTGATCTCTCCCGGTAAGTATTCCGCTTGTAGAGTGATGTTGCGAGGAAGGCAGTAGTCGAAGATGTCCCTCGTGATATCCGACAGCAGGCGAGAGCGAGCGCCTCCCAGGCGGTTGATGTACTGGACTGCGGACACGTTGTCCATGCGTAGGAGGATGCAGCAGTTGGTGCTTTCCCGGGCTAAGCTGCGGATCGCGAATGAGCCTGCCAAGAGCTCGAGGCAGTTGATGTGCATGGAGAGCTCGTGCGCTGTCCATGTTCCTCCCGTGGAGACGGTTCCGTTGGTGGCACCCCAACCCCACAGACTGGCGTCTGATTCCAATACGAAGTCTGGGGTGTCTCCGAATATGGCCCTGCCGTTCCAGGCCTGCATGCTGTCCAGCCACCATGAGAGTTCCTCGCGAACTTCCGTCGTCACCGGGACGGGTTGGTCGTAAGTAGGCCTGTGGCGTAGGTACTTGGTCTTGAGACGTTGCATGGCCCTGTAGTGGAGGGGACCCGGAAATATGGCCTGGATGGAGGCGGATAGGAGACCCACAATCCTGGCCAGGTTGCGTAGTGGAATGGAGTCGAGTCGGAGAACCCTGCGAATCTCCTTGCGAATGGCTGCAATCTTTGAGGCTGGTAGTCTCAGAGTGCAAGTCGTCGAGTCGATCTCGAAGCCGAGGAATTGTATAGTTTGGGCAGGGGTCAGCTCCGACTTCTGTTGGTTTACCACGAAACCCAACGATTCCAGGAGGGACACTGACAGGCGAGTGTGTTGGCGGAGCCTGTGTTCGTCGGAGCAAAAGTGGAGAAGGTCGTCTAAGTAGATGATGCACCTCACGCCCCTGGATCTTAGGTGGGCCACCACTGGCTTCAGGAGTTTGGTTAAGCACCATGGGGCTGAGCTGAGTCCGAAAGGGAGGCAAGTGAACTGCCAAGGACGTCCGTGCCAGAGGAAACGTAGGAGTGCTCGACAGTCCGGGTGTACCGGGACTGACAGGTAGGCGTCTTTTAGATCGAGCCTGGTGAACCAGTCGTGACTTCGAAGGAGGTCTCGTAGGAGGTGGATGCCTTCCATCTTGAAGTGGCGGTAGACCACATATGCGTTGAGGGCGCGTAGATTGATGACGGGGCGGTATTCTCCTGACTTCTTCTTCCGAACCAGGAAGATGTTGCTGAAGAAGCCGCCCCTGTCGTGGGCCGGTTGGATAGCCCCTTTGTCTCGGAGCTCGCGTAGCTCCGCGTTGACCAGGTTGTGGTCGGAGGCTGACATGTGGATGGGGCGAGGGGGCTGAACCTGAAAGGGAGTCCCCGCTAGGTCTATGACATAACCCTGTACAGTCTGTAGAATCCATGTGTCTGAGCAAAGGGCGGCCCAATTCTGGAAAGAAAGGGAAATACGGCCCGCAGTGTGGGTACAAGGTAACAGTGGAGGAATATGGGTTCTTACCTGCGGCAAAGCGGGAACGTCCACGTCCGCGGGGTCCGCGACCTCTATCTGAGCCTCTCGAGAAGGGTTGTTGTCGGTAGTCCCTTGTCGGGTAAAATGGTGTTGGCTGGGTGCGGGGGCCTGAAGGCCAAAATCGGCTGGCGGCACGGCCCCGTTGCCGGCCAGCCCTTCCAAAAACCCCTCTGGTGGGGTTGCTTCGGAAAACTTTGCGCATGGATGACTGCGCCTTATTGAGGGAGGTGAACACGTTCACGTGTTTATTGAGTTCCTTGAGGAACGGTTCACCGAAAAGTTTTCCTTGTGCCTGGGGCCCAATCTCCTTAGTGCCAAGGTCTGCCAGTTTGCCGTTAATACGGTACAACGCTGCTTTTCGCCTCTCAGAAGAGAGCGTAACATTGGTGTTTCCGATGAAACAAAAACACCGTTGTGCCCATTCACGAACATCATGTGCCCATTCCCTGATGTCCTCGGAGGAGAAAGAGTCGGCTTTTGCGTAGGCGTCATCCGCCAGATACATAATGCGTGCCAGGGGGCCTACAGAATCCAGCAGGTTGTCTTGGGCACCCCATAGGCCTTTCTCCACCCCACGGCGGGGGTCTCTACCACTACGCATCATGAAGGTCGACATGACCTTATCGAATTCCGGGGTCTGAGCGACTTTATCCGGCAGGGAAGGGCGTGGGCATTCAGACCTGAGTCGGCTGCGGACCTCCTTCTCAAGAGGTTTGCGAAGCCACAGGTGCATAAACCTGGCAAGGTGTTCTGGAGGCGACCAATCACCCGATCTGGGGTGCCGTATGTTACGGGGGTCGAACATCGCTTGACCCGAGGGGTCCAAAATAGTGTCTGAGTCGCGAGGTTCTGCGTCCGCAGTATCCTCGGTACCTCCAGACTGGGCAGCACCCAGGAGGGTCTCTCGCATGAAAGCGGAGACAGACTTCTCATCCGAGCCCCAAGCGTCGTAGTCCGAGTCGGAAGCATCAGCCTGCCATTCATCCAGGACTGCCATGGACTGGGCAGGGTCCTGCTCTTCGTCCGAAGAGTATTCCAGACGCGGGGCCGGGGTGTGTAATTTAGAGGGCTTGCGTTTGGCAGGTGCCTTACCCTTAGTCGATTTTGGCGTGAAACCTTTGCCTTTGTCATGGCGCTTTTTAGGGCGGGGATCGTCCCTTGACTGGTGGTCGGATAACTCAGATTCCGATTCGTGGCGGGAACGTCTGCGTTTTGGCACGTCAGGAGCCGCGGCTCGGGTCTTAGAGAGTGCCTTCTCCACAGAGGCAGCGACAGCTGCGTTAATCATGGCCTGAAAGTCCACAGGGAGGTTCTGGGAATCTTCCATGGCAAGGGTAGGCAAGTACGTCACTGAAGGCACAGTAAAAACGGGCACCCAGGTCTTGACAATAGGCTTAGGGTCAGGTTTGTATAATGGTGGGAACAAGCCCAGAATAACCCCAGCAGGGTATGATAGTGACCTTATAAACTGGGGCTCACCCAGTTAGAGAGAACTGCGACAGCTAGTCTCCCAGTAAGCAGCGTATTATAATGGGGGCTCACCCCGGTTGCACAGGGTAGAACCCTTAAGTGCAGGTCACAGTAATAATAAACAGGCAGCAGCACTGACCTGACTGACCCAGCCACAGTATATCTTGATAGAAGATGATGAGACAGCAAAACAACAGCATATAGAGGTGATTGAGCAGGTAATCCTTTTGTTCAGACACAAAGGGTGTGAAAAACCGCAGTGCAGGCTGCAATAGCAGGTGAATACAGGCACACTGAGTCCCTAATGAGGTGTACAAGGCAAGGTTAAGATGGCCGCGAAATTCTCGCGAGATTCGCGATCCAAGATGGCGGCCGCGAGGTAGGCCGCAAAGCCGGGGACTAAATTTATTAGGCCGGCCGCGAGTGGAAGCGGGCCCGCGCGGAACCGGTCGCGAACGGAACCGGCCGCAAGGAGGGAGCCCAGGAGGGCACTCCAGGTAGGGGGGGGCGGTGGGGAGGCCTGGGGGACCGGGGTAAAGCCACGGAAAGGTCCCAGGAGGTGAAAAGGGGGCAGAGAAGAGGGCCGAAAGGCCACAGAGAGCCCCTAGTCCCACAGCCCACTAAATAAGTACAAAGGCTAAAGTAAACAGCAATTTAGGCTAATGGAAATAGAATACATATAAATAAACAAATAAATAGGACGAAAATGATAATAAATATAAATATAAATATAAGAGCTCCAGAGGAGCAAATATTCTGACCTGTCTGCGATGGAGCAGTAAAGAAAGAGGAAGTTATGCAGACTGTATGACCCTTATATACTGTGCTGCTCAGTGATTTACTTGTTACTTTACGTTTTTTCTTTACTGCTGTGGAGTTTAGTAAAGAGAGTTAATGCAAAATAGGAAGCCTCCTGTCATGTTATAAAATTTATAATATTCTATATATAACTCCGCTCTAAAGGCACCTTTTTGTTTGTTTATCTTACTTTTAAGTTTTATCAAATATCCTCTTGACACAGCTTTAAAACCACACCATATCCTTGTGTAAGATATGCCTTCTGTGCTATTTTCCTTAAAATATAATTCTATAAGATTTTTCATGTAGTCTTAATTCTCCTTTTTATCTAGTATACTATCGTCTAAACGCCAAGTGCTAACCGGTTTATACATTTTCATATCCTTTAAAACAAAGATGGTCTGCCATGGATTATTCTTTATCAGAATTTTTTGAGTTTGTTTTACTAAACTGTTCTCCCCTAAAACTCAGTCAATTCTTAAATAAGAATGGTGTACCCTGGATAGATGTGTGCATTCATTTTCCATTGTATGATAAACTCTCTAAATATCTAGTAAATTATTTTCTTTCATAATATCCCAAGATGATAGATTGTTTCTTTATTTGATTATTCCCCTTACAATTGTCCTTAATCTTTTTGTCTAATACTATATCCTGTGTTCCACAGGATAAAGTCTCCAGCTATGACTAATGTTCCCATTTTAACTTTTTTTTACTTTTTCCATTACTTTCTTAAGGTATTTAGTTGGCAACAAATTTGGCAAATAAATATTAACAAGAGTAAACAAGAGTGTATACTTGAGAGTTTAGTTTACATATGATAATTTGACATCTTCCCTCATTATCCAACTCTGAGTATATTGTCTCTTTATGATGTAATTTAAAAAAAACAAAAGCAACTCCTCTTTTTTTTCTTCCCCATTAGAGACGCATGTATAACCTCATATGACTCATATTTCTAACTGATTTTCTCTTCCCTTTTCCAATGGGTCTCTTGTAAAAGAGCAATATCTATATTCTCTCTTATAAGTAATTCATATAGAAGCTGTCTTTTAAATGGGGTATTAAGTTCCTGAACATTCATAGAGATGCACTTCATATATGTTTTTCCTCGTTTTTATTTGCTCTCATGAGTTCGGTCCTCCTCTCAAAATAAACATAAAATTCCTTAACACAACACATAACATCCCTAATTAGATGGTGAGGACCCCGACATACCCTTACCCCTAATCTCTTAACACTATTTTTCATAGCATTCATACTGAGATCCTCTAACAGATCTCAAAGCAGGGATACTGCAAAGAGCTGACATAGTCCGGTGATTGTCTTCTCTCTATTTTATATTACTCTATTTTAGACATGTGCAATTCGTTTCGGTCCAAATATGAATTCGGACGAATTTTGGGCAATTCGGACAATCGGGTACTTCCGAATGTCCGAAGTGCCGAATTGCCGAAGTGCCGAATTGCCGAGGTCCCGAAGTTCCCAAATTACCGAATTTCCCAAGTGCCAAAATTCCAAAGTGATGAAGTGCCGAAGTTCCGAAGTTGCCGAAGTTCCGAAGTGTCAAATTGCCAAAGTGCTGAAGATCCGAAGCACAGTATTGCCTAAGTACTAATATACTTACCCAGTGAAAGAAGAAGAATGTTACATTGTATACAATTTTAAATAAAAAGTATACAAACATAGCCAGGATTCAGCAGTAAGCATTTGCAACACTTACAACAATCAAGTATCATACATTCATATAAAATGTAAGTTACTTAGCCTGTCAATGTAATGACAGGAATGAATAAGTAGATAACTCCCTAATTCCCACGGTATTAAGTAGCTATCTACTAAAAGGCTGAAATACTTAAATTGGTCTTTCAGCCAAATTTACTAATACTAAGTAAAGAATACTTAGTATTAGTAAATTATGCCCCTACTCGCTATACCGCGAGTAGGGGCATGTCTAGTAAACAGTGAGCAGTCTGTCATGGCAAGGGTGTATAATTTATTATTACACCCTTGGAATATTATCCTTTAATGTAATTTGTGTAGTAAATGGCACAAATTACAGAGATGTTATTGCTGAGGTCAACAGGGGTTACATCTTTTGAAGCTGGGACCCCCACAGAGGTCAGTTGACAGTTGACAGTTGGCTCCCAGACTGGGTGTCGTCTAGTCCTTGGGAAAGAGGGATTATTATTACGCTGCCTGTGTTTTACCTTTTTTTTCCTGACTACCAGCGGAGATACCGTGATTATACTGCTACTCCGCTACAGTGAGTAGTTAGGACTTCTGTATTTTATCCTTTTTGTTTTTATCTGTTGTTGGTGTAAATAACTTGTTTATCATATATTGTTATATGCACTGTGACTATCCTTTGTTCATAATAAACATTCATTTATTAAGTTCTGCCTTTGTCTGGTTAAGAATCACGTTACCTGAAGAGACTAGTTAGTATTTTTGTAATTCCTTAAATATTGTACTAAGTAATATTTGGTGGGTTTTATTGTGGATTTACCTGGGGGACCAAGGCACCCCATTTATCAATTGTCTTGGTGGGGGCAGCATTAAAATAGTAATAGTTATATTATTATGTTTAAGTGTGGGTGGTGTTAAAAAGGGGAATTTTGTCATTATTTCCGGTCTAGTGAAGACAAATAGTGTACTTTAACCCTTTCACCACCACAACTACATCACGCACACTCTTGGAGTAGGGTGCATTCGTGACAGTCCCCCCTCCTTTTCAAACTAAAGGGGGACCTAATCCCCCCCCAGGCCCCTACCCCTAAGCGGTGGGTGGGGGCCATAATGTAAAAAAATAAGGGGGGTACCTATTGTCCTTCCCCGGCTCCCACCCCTGAGCGGCGGGTGGGGGCCCTAAATCAGAATAAGGGGGGGACCTAATGTCCTCCCCCTTGCCCCCACCCCTGAGCAGTGGGTGGGGACCCTAAATTATAATAAAGAGGGACCTAATGTCCTCCCCCCTGGCCCCCACCCCTGAGCTGTAGGTTGGGGCCCTAAATACTAATAAGGGGGTGGGACTTAATGTCCTCCCCCATGGCCCCCACCCCTGAGCGGTGGGTGGGGGCCCTAAATTGGAATAAGGGGGAGGACCTAATGTCCTCCCTTCTGGCCCCCACCCCTGAGCGGCGGGTGGGTGCCCTAAAAAAAAATGTGTCCCCCCAAGTGACTAGGGGTCCCCAAACCCATAGTCACCCCCTCCCCACCCAAGAAAGGATCCCCCTACCTACCCCCGTCACCGTAAAAATAATGAGGGGGGGACCTTTAACTAAGTACCTGTAAAAAAAAAAAAAAACTTACCATTCAATGTTTTCTTTCTTCTAAAATCTTCTTTTTTCAGCCCCAAAAAAGGGCAAATAAAAAAACATGGTTTGAAATCCACCAATCAGAGTGCTCTGTGTCATTTTACACAGCGTGGGAAAGTTCTTTGGAATTTTCCCACGCTGTGTAATTTGACTCATAACTCTCTGATTGATTACTTAATCCACCCAGAGAAGGTACAGGCAAGACAGCTTCTGTGGGAGAAGCAGGCGACGTTCTCCCAAGAACCCGGGTACACCACCCTAGCTGTGCACAAGGTCGAGACACCCGGACAGAACCCCCTACGACAACCCCCATACCGTATCCCTGAAGCAGTCCGAGAAGGAATGCGGAAGGAGATACAGGAGATGACCCGGCTGGGGTTTATCGAGCACTCAGACAGCTCTTGGGCCTCGCCTGTAGTCCTGGTGCCTAAGAAAGATGGGACCACCCGGTTCTGTGTGGATTACAGGCGGCTCAACGAGCGGACCACCACTGACGCCTACCCGATGCCCCGGGTGGACGAGTTATTAGACCGCATTGCCAGGGGGCGCTATCTGACCACCATTGACCTGTGCAAAGGTTATGCCATTTGGGATGAAGAATGCTCCGGCTATCTTCCAGCGTATGGTGGATAGGCTCCTCAATGGCTTCCAGGAATTTGCATGTGCATACCTGGATGACATTGCGGTCTACAGTGAGTCCTGGGAAGACCATTTAGTACACGTGGGGGTGGTGCTGGACAAGATTCGGGCCGCCGGCCTGACCTTGAAACCAGACAAGTGCCATTTAGGCATGGCAGAAGTGCAGTACTTGGGTCACAGGGTAGGATGATGGAGCCAGCGACCAGAGCCAGCCAAGGTAGAGGCGGTAGCTAACTGGCCCAAGTGCTGGCCTTCCTGGGGACGGCAGGGTATTACCGACATTTTGTCCCCGACTACAGTACGGTTGCCAAGCCCTTGACTGACCTGACTAAAAATAATTTACCTAAGCAGGTCTCCAGCTTGTGAAGCCGCGTTTCAGGCCCTGAAGCAAGCTCTTGTGAATGCCCCTGTCCTGGCTGCCACCAGTCCCTAACAAACGTTTTCTTGTACATACAGATGCTTCCATGTATGGACTGGGGGCTGTGCTGAGCCAGGTCGGGGAAGATGGAGGAGAGCACCCTGTCGCATATCGCAGCAGAAAGTTACTACCTCGGGAAGTGAGTTATGCGGCAGTGGAAAAAGAGTGTTTAGCCCTGGTCTGGGCACTGAAGAAACTGAGCCCTTATTTGTACGGACAAGAATTTTCTCTTATAACAGACCACAATCCCCTTGTCTGGCTTAACCGGGTCTCAGGAGACAATGGCAGGCTGCTGAGGTGGAGTTTAGCACTATAGCCTTACAACTTCACCATCAGCTACCGACCCGGTAAGCAGAATTGGAATGCGGATGGGTTATCCCGGCAAACAGACGTCCCTATTTCTTCTAAGTCCGGTCATCCCCAAGTTGACCCGCCAAAGGGTCAAGCCGGGTCTGCCGGAGTGTTCCACAAGGGGGGACCTGTGTTCGTCTGTTTTGCCGTTTGCATGAATTCCCCCCGTCCGTATGCCTGGATTAAGGGAATGCATTGGTTTGCCGACCGCAACTACTGAATGAACGGCCACCCAGGAGAGAAGTGTGCTGCTCATTAACCTATTGATCCCAGTTAGAACGTTGAGGTTAACCGCAGTCACTTCTCAATTAAGACCGAAGACAGGGTGGTCGTCGTTCGTATGTCGACCACGAGGCGGCGGCCATTTTACTAAATCTTGTAAAATGGAGCATCCATTAACGGAGGTACCCGGTCGGGGTGCCAGGCGATCCGTTACAGGCACCTTACACTCCCATCCAGTACACCTGGTCAATATTTATGCGCCCAACGCACCTGACACCACCTTTTGGGGGAACTTAACCACAAAAATCAAAGCTCTATTCCATGGCATGATCATTGTAGGGGGTGATATGAATGCCGTGCCGTGCCCAGCCGCAGACAGAAGCTCCGGTAGAGGCCAACAAAGATCACAAGGGAGAGGAAGCCAGGACAAAATATACCACAAATTCATCCAACATACCGAACTGATAGACGTATGGCGGGCTCAACACCAGAGTTCGCTAGATTACACATTCTACTCGGCCCCGCATGGGACATACTCCAGAATAGATAATTTCTTGGTAAATAAGTTTGGCATGCCCAGAGTGGTTGACTCGACGATAGGGTCTATAACATGGTCAGACCACGCCGATATATCATTGACGCTTGGAAATCTAAGTACGGCTTCACCGTGGAATTGGAGAATGAGCCCCTACCTGTTGAGAGACAGGGAATCCCAGGAAGCAATCCGAAAACAACTTCAAGATTACTTCACCTTGAATGAAACAGAGGACGTGTCCCCAGGCATTATATGGGCCGCACAGAAGGCCGTAATCAGGGGCACATGCATTAGCCACACGGAAAAAAGCTAAAAAAACGCAGAGATTGGCCCAGCTACTAGAAATATTAAGAAAAGCGGAACTACAGCACAAGTCTTCACCGACTCCACAGATCCTGGAACATCTAACAGAGACAAGAAGGTCCATCACTGAGCTACTATTGGAAGACACAGCGAAAGCACTCACATGGACAAAGAGAAAACAAATAAGATGGACACCCTATTGGCCAGGACGCTACGTCCACGACATGATAGGACACACATCACATCGATTAAACATAAGGACAGCTTCATCAAAAACACCCCCTCAGACATAGCACAGGTCTTCACAGACTATTATGAGAAGCTCTACAACCACACACATAGAGAACCCGCGGAACAGGAAAAGACAGAATCGTGAATGAAAACTTTTCTGAATAATCTCGACCTACCAAAACTCCCGACAGCAGCAGCTCTGCTACTGAACGACAACATTACAGTAGAAGACATAGATAGGGCGATAGCAGGTCTCAAAGGGAACAAAGCCCCGGGTCCAAACGGATTCGAGGGGGCATACTATAAAACCTACAGGGAAGAACTCTCACCCCGCTTGGAAAGGCTTTTTAGCGACTTTATGGAAGGCAGGAATCCAGAGAAGGAGATGTAAATGGCTAGCATAATACTACTCCACAAACCAGGGAGAGACCCTCTACTTCCAGATTATTATTATTATTGTTATTATTATTGCCATTTATATAGCGCCAACAGATTCCGTAGCGCTTTACAATATTATGAGAGGGGATTTAACTATAAATAGGACAATTACAAATAAACTTACAGGAACAATAGGTTGAAGAGGACCCTGCTCAAACGAGCTTACATTCTATAGGAGGTGGGGTGTAAAACACAATAGGACAGGAATTTACAATAAAATAAGGTGGGCTGCCCTTTAGGAGAGGGCAAGAGAGACAGGTATGTGAGGTAAGGGTTAGTCTTGGAGGCCATAAGCTTTCCTAAAGAGATGGGTTTTAAGGCACTTCTTAAAAGATGCAAGACTAGGGGAGAGTCTGATGGCGGTAGGCAGGCTATTCCATAGGAAGGGAGCCGCCCGTGAGAAGTCCTGCAAGCGCGAGTTGGCCGTACGAGTGCGGACAACGGACAGGAGGTGGTCACGGGCAGAGCGGAGAGACCGAGAAGGGACATACCTATGGATCTGTGAGGAGATATAAGAGGGGCTAGAGTTGTTCAGTGCTTTATAGGTGTGAGTTAGTACCTTGAATTGACTCCTATAGCATACAGGAAGCCAATGTAAGGACTGGCAGAGGGGTGAGGTGTGAGAGAAACGACTAGAGAGGAAAATCAATCTAGCAGCAGCATTCATTACAGACTGTAAGGGTGCAGTACGGCTATTGGGAAGACCAATCAGGAGAGGGTTACAATAATCCATGCGGGAAATTACTAGAGCATGGACAAGCTCCTTGGTAGTATCTGGTGCAAGAAAGGGGCGGATGCGGGCTATGTTTTTAAGATGGAATCTACAGGATTTGGCAACATGTTGGATGTGAGGCTCAAATGTGAGACCAGAGTCAAGTATGACGCCAAGACAGCGCGCTTGCAAGGATGGACTGATGTTGGTACCACAAACTTGGAGGGAGAGCGAAAGAGGAGGATCAGTATTAGGAGGAGGAAAGACAAGGAGCTCAGTTTTTGAGAGATTGAGTTTCAGAAAGCGGGATGACATCCAGTCAGAGATGGAAGAAAGGCAAGCAGTGACACGTTGCAGGACGGCAGGGGAGAGGTCCGGGGAGGAGAGATATAGCTGGGTGTCATCAGCGTACAGGTGGTAGTGAAATCCAAAAGAGGTAATAAGTTTGCCAAGAGAGGCAGTATAAAGAGAAAATAGAAGGGGACCAAGGACGGAGCCTTGGGGAACTCCAACTGAGACGGGGCAAGGGGAGGAGGTATCATTAGAAAAGGAGACACTGAATGAGCGTTGGGGGAGATAAGAGGAAAACCATGAGAGGACAGAGTCACATAGACCAAGCGATTGAAGAGTTTGAAGAAGGAGAGCATGATCAACGGTGTCAAAGGCCGCTGAGAGGTCAAGAAGAATTAGTATGGAGTAGTGGCCTTTGGATTTAGCTTCGATTAGGTCGTTAGTAACTTTGATAAGGGCAGTCTCTGTAGAGTGGAGAGGGCAGAAGCCAGATTGAAGGGGGTCAAGGAGAGAGTTGGAATTGAGGAAATGAGACACACGGGTAAAGACAAGTCTTTCCAGAAGCTTTGAGGAAAAAAGGAGCAGGGATATGGGACGGTAGTTAGAGGGGGTGGATGGGTCGAGGGATGGTTTTTTTAGTATAGGTACTACAGTGGCATGTTTAAGGTCAGCAGGGACGATGCCAGAAGAGAGCGAGCAGTTGAAAATGTGTGTTAGAGAAGGCACGAGACAAGTGGAGAGAGATCTGATAAGGTGAGATGGGACAGGATCGAGCGGGCAAGTGGTGGGGCGAGAGGAGCAAAGAAGAGCAGCCACCTCTTGGTCAGTAGCTGGGGAGAATGTCTGAAGGGTAGGAAAGGCATGATCTATGTGTGATTGAGAAACAGAAAGGCAAGGAGGGGAGAATTATTTCCTTAGCTGTTCAATCTTGTCAGTGAAGTAACATGCAAAGTTATCAGCAGTAAGGTTAGTTTTGAGGGTGGCCACAGCAGGGCGAAGAAGAGAATTAAAGGTGTGAAAGAGACGCCTGGGGTTGCGGGAACATGAACTAATGAGAGCGGAAAAATTGGACTGTTTGGCAAGGGCAAGGGCTGCACTGTATGAACACAATATGAATCTATAATGGAGAAAGTCTGCCTGGGTGTGGGACTTTCTCCAGGAGCGTTCAGCACAACGGGAGCATCTTTGCAGGTAGCGCGTTGATTTAGTATGCCATGGTTGGGGGCGGGTCTTCCTCGAGGTGCTTGTTTGGAGTGGTGCTGCAGTGTTCAAGGCAGATGTAAGAGTAGAATTATATATGGAGATGGCCCGTGAAGGACAGGAGAGGGAAGGGATGGACAGCAGTTGTGAATCAATGTCAGCTGACAACTGTTGGAGATCAAGAGAATTAAGGTCCCTCCTGAGTTGAGGGGGGTTAGGCTGAGGTTTTTGGGTGAGGGGGTATGCGAGAGCAAATGATAAGAGGTGGTGATCAGAGAGTGGATATGGAGTGTTGCAGATATTAGATACTGTACATGCATAAGTGAAGATTAGGTCAAGGGTATTGCCAGCTACATGGGTGGGAGAATTTGCCCACTGTGATAGCCCGAGGGAGGAAGTAATTGAAAGTAGTTTAGTGGCTGCAGAGGTCAAAGGTGGGTTTATAGGAATATTGAAGTCCCCGAGAATTAGGGATGGAATGTTAGAAGAGAGGAAATAGGGTAGCCAGGCAGCAAAGTGGTCAAGGAAGAGAAGAGGGGAACCAGGGGGACGGTAAATAACAGCAATGTTAGCAGAGAAGGGTTTGAAAAGGCGAATTGAGTGTATTTCAAATGACGGGAAAGAGAGAGAAGGGGGGTGGGAAGAGGTTTAAAAGAGCAGTGAGGGGAGAGGAGAAACCCAACACCACCACCTTTACATTCAGAGTTTCTTGGGTTGTGGGTAAGTTGGAGACCACCGAAGGACAAAGATGCAGGGGTGGCAGTGTCAGAGGGGGAGAGCCAGGTTTCTGTTATGGCTAGTAAATCTATAGATAACTAGAGACCCATCTCTCTTATCAAACACGACATAAAGATCCTTGCGAAAATCCTGGCAGACCGCCTCAACCCCTTTTTGAAATCTTTAATCCACCCGGACCAAGTGGGCTTTATACCCCAATTGTTTGAGAACACCAGAAGAAGCATTGACCTTATTTGGCGACAAACGACCACGGACACACCTGCTGTCATTGTATCGATTGTATCGATTGTATCGATAGATGCGGAGAAAGCCTTTGATAGGGTAGAATGGCCCTATCTTTTTAATCTTTTGATGTTTTGGGGTTTTCCGTAAAGATATGTATCTACCATTAGAGCCATGTATAACCAAGTATACGCACAAGTGAAAATTACCGGCGCTAGACCTAAACCCTTCAAGCTGGGGAACGGAACAAGGCAGGGATGCCCTCTATCCCCGCTATTGTTTGTGCTCATGCTGGAACCACTCCTACAAGCTTTACGACAACATCCTCACATACAAGGGATTACAGTAGGAGGACAGGAATTCCTTGTATCTGCTTACGCGGACGACGTCCTGCTGACACTCACAAATCCGATTGAATCCATGCGGGCCCTACAAAAGGTCCTCACGAAATTCGGAGCTTTCTCGGGATACAATGCCAATCTAGAAAAATCTAGCGCCATGCCAATGGGCCTGTCTGCGGAGGGCATGGCGGCACTTTGGGAAAACTATAGCATCCCCATTGCAAGGGACCACATAAAATATCTAGGGATCCAATTAACGTGCGATCCAACCAAAATATTTCAGCAGAACTACGCACCGCTCATACACACACTGACGCAGGACATGGAGAAATGGCTAGATAAACCCATTTCCTGGATCGGTCGTATCCATACTGTTAAAATGAATATATTACCCCGTATATTGTTCCTCTTCCAGGCGCTACCGATCAAACTCCTTAAATCAGATCTAGCCCCACTACAAAAAGCTATTGGGGAATTCGTGTGGCAAAACCGACGCCATAGAATATCCTGAAATATCCTATACAGACAGAAACAGAGGGGGGGGACTGTGACTACCACATTTATATTTATATTATTTAGCAGCACAATTTGCACAGGTGGCCATGTGGCACGCACCACTGGATATGAGGTGATGGGTGGACCTAGAGTCCTCCTCACGGGACCAGACCTACCCCAATACCACATGTGGGTACCCAATACCGATATACCGGTCTTAAGAACAAACTGCTCTGCAATATTAAACACATAAATACAAATTAGCGTCCTTGCCATCCCCATTAACACCCCTGTTGAGAAATAGAGCCTTCCCCCAAGGTATGGCACCTAGAGAGTTCGCAAACATAGAAAACGTGGGATTGCAAAGAATATGTCATATGTTTCAGGATAATGAGGTTGTGTCATTTGAACACCTCAAACAAAAAGCACATCTTACGCCAGTGGATTTTTTCCGGTATCTACAACTAAAAGACTTCACACAAAACCCCCACATACAAAAAGCGGGTAAGGGACCCTTGACCTTTTTTGAGAAAATGTGCCTCAATGAAACAACACCACAGGGTTTAATAGCCATGATTTATGCACACATTTGCTCCGAAACCGAGGAATGGTGAACATTGGCATACACGGACACCTGGGAAAGGGAATTAGGAGAGGTACTGGAGGGGGTAGAATGGAGGGACATATGGGAGGCAAACAATTCAGTATCAATATGCGTATCCCTTCAGGAACAATCCCTCAAAACGATGTTCAGATGGTACACCACCCCGGTCAAACTATACCACATGAAACAAACACCATCTGATGACTGTTGGAGAGGATGCGGCCACAGGGGCACCTACCTCCACATGTGGTGGGAATGCCCAAAGGTACAAATTTATTGGAAGAAAATACACAACATAATCAAGAAAATATTTCAGAGGGCTCCAGTGCTTAACCCTTGGACATACTTACTAAACAGACAACTAGATGATTGGACAAAAAGAGAACAGAAATTGCTCAAAAAAATTACGTTAGCAGCTAGGAGAGCGTTAGCTCAGTCATGGCTGAAGGTAGATATGCCACCCATTAAAAGGGTCATCTCCAATATCAAAGAAATGTACCTAATGGACAACCTTACAGCTAGGGTGAGAGGATCCACGACTAAATTTGAAAAAATGTGGGAACCCTGGGGAAATAGTGAGTATGTCTGACACAACACAACCCACCCCTCATGGGAACAGGGAACTGACTGGAGGTCCCCTATATAGACCGTGCACACAAAGGGGAACCATGATCGTGACGCACGTTGTACCACACCGGCGTATCCCCCCCCCTCCTCCTTCCCCCTCTCCTCTTTTCCTACTTACTTTCCTCTCTCTCTGCTTGTCTATACACTCTTTCCACATTTTCCACGGGAAGGGACACAGATACGGAGCCCACTACACTAGCTCCCACCACAGCCCTCTGACACCTAACAAGGTCCACGTCAAAGAGCTCAGTCACTAAGTCCCAACCCACACACCAAGCAATACCACAGACGCTACAAACTGCTCATAATAGAAGGCTTCTCGAACTGCTCACCGCTGTTTTTTCTCCAAGTTATACAAAAAAAAGTGAAAGATCTTTGTTGCAACTAGTAACAGACGTGTTTAATTGATAAAGGAACGAAAAGATGTTGATGTCACAGAGGCAATGTTAACTTGTACGTCAAGTATCACATGCCTGATGCATATTGTATGTAACATTTCCAGCAAGATTTTCCATACAAAAATAAAGTTAAAAAAAAACCTTACATTTTCTGAATCAGCGTACATAGGGAACAAACATATCCAAAAATCATTCGAATCCGTTCAGCCGTTTGGGAGTCAGCTGGAAGTCACATTTGACCGACCGCAAGCACGGTAAAATGAACAACAGTAGCATAATCTATTCGACAAGCTCTATTCACTGAAGCAGTGCAGGGAAAACACATGAACACCAGTCTCTCTCCAGTCCTGAACCAGAGTTTAACACAGGGGCCATAGTCACAAGGCATGAGGCTGGAAAACAGTCCCCTCCAAAAAACAGTGGCGAGGTCACTTTTGCCACAAGTACCCACCCAAATAAAGGTGCCCACCCAGCCCTTCTGACACCTGGGTTTCCTGGGTTCCTCCGGCTGGCCGAGGATGATGGGAGTTGTCTGCTGGGCTCATTTTGGCTTTGCTTCTGGGAAGGGGAGCCGACTGTGCTCTCCCGCTGGTGCTGTTTGGGATACTAGGGAGGGGGCATGCCTTCCATCTCCCCCTGGATCTCACTTAGCTGCTGGGGGGGCTGTACCAGCTGCCCCCTGTTTGGAGGCCTGCACCTCTGCATTTACCGGTTCCTGGGGTAACAGGGGTGGGCAGAGGCTGGCGGCTCTCTTCCCGGAGGCCCACGCCTCCACATTCATCTTCTCCTGGGGAAGCAGCGAGCAGAGGTTGAGTGCACTCTGCTCGGATGCTGGAGCATCCTTAGGGTAAGGGGTAGCGGCCACCGTAGCTTCACTTGCTACCGGCTGACCTGACCATACCAGGTCTCTGGGCTCAGCTCCAGGGAGAGTCCAGGGAGAGTTTGCCACAGGCACCTGCTGGGTGCCCGTGGCAAACTGAGTCCCATCCATGGCACCCCCTTGGGGTGGGCAGAGGCTACCTACACTCTGCCCAGAGGCCCGCGCCTCCACACCAACCAGCTCCTGAGGAAGGAGCAAGCAGAGGCTGGGTGCACATGTCTCTGGTATGCCTTTTCCACATTTTTTTCATTTTATACTATGTCAGCTGTGACTGGGCATTTGCATTTTCAATGAGCTTTAACCCCTTAAGGACCAAACTTCTGTAATAAAAGGGAATCATGACATGTCACACATGTCATGTGTCCTTAAGGGGTTAAAATCCTTATAAACTGGGAATATGGAAGGGAACATAATGTGCATGGTGAATGGCAGCTTGGTTTTTCCATTCCTAGATATAGTCAAGTCCAAGAAATGTTCCTGTGATAGTCAAACTCTCTAATTGAATAATGGATTATCAACATATCTGATATGTTTCTCTAGATTTTCGTTGAATTGAAAACTGCAAAACGTATGTGTTTAGATGTGTCTCAGTAATTAAGTTAAATTACATTTCCTTTTATTATGTAGATAATTGTGTTGAAAAAATATCATCAACGTTTTGTGATTCAAGGAACATTTTTATTTTTGGGTCAATAGAAGAAGTGCTTATAGAGATATTCTAAGGACCAACAGCACTAAATCTTAATGTTGTGGTTTTGATGCATATATCCTGGCCCTTTTCTCTTACAATGAAGAACAGTGATGTTTCTGGGAGATTGTGATGTTTACATTTGGCTTAGAATAAGAATCTAGTTGTAATAATGACAAATATAGCTAATGCTTTCCATAGAGAAGCATTGTATTGGATTGGTGAGTGGTACAATTCATCAAATGCACAGTAGGTCTGTAAAACTTCTCTATAAGAAGTACCTGATTTCATCAACACTAATAATCTCCCGGTATGCAGATTGGGCGGCAGATATGAAACCCATATGGTTTCATCTGGTTGTTAATTTATAAATGCATTTAACTGTAAAAATATTTTCATTCTTGATTGCTTTCTCTTTCCCCATGTCCTTTCCTGGTCTGTCAAAGTTTCACAATTGTATCATACTGTAACGGACCGTTTTGCACACAAGAGGTTAAAAACCGTTTAGGCGATATTCCCCTTTTCAGATGCACAGGCAGCTACTGCAATCACCAATCTCCCGAATTGCAAACACATTGATACTCAAACTCCCGAACTGCAAACACATGAATTCACCAATCTCCCGAACTGCAAAACATGAATTCACCAATCTCCCGACCTGGAACCAGGGGAATGCTCCAAACTCCCGAACCGGAAACACATGAATGCTGTAAACAGCCGAACAGGAAAAACCATATGAACAGTTTACACTCCTGGCAGTCGCACTGTTACAGCATACAATCCAATTCCCCCCCAAGAACTAGACGACACTTCGTTTGAGGGTCAAGCAGAACTGATTTACTGGGGCTACCTGCCCGGCTTTTATGCAGGTCTCCCACCTGGTTGACACTCCCCTAGGGGACCAGATGGAAGACTGGGAAACATAATGGACAGTGACCAATAACAGACATACACCTTTAAACACTCCCACAATGCATCACAATCCCTCCTCTCTGTCCTGGAGATAAATGGGAAGTAATCAAATTATCTCCAAGGACAGAGGCAAAACTCCCTTAGCCACATGGCAGACAAAGGACAATAAAAGACAGTAAAATACATACTGTTACATTTATCACATAGAACACATACATTCTACCTATCCCCAGATAGCTTAGATCTGAGTGCACATTATTACCGGGTGGCACTGAGATCACATACATACAGTTCAATCGCCATGCAGCCAAAGTCTTTCATACAGTCTTTCAGTATACGGCTGGGCTCCATGGCATAGCTATCTGGGGTAGCATGGCTTTAACAGTCCGCAGAAAGGCACGAATACGCTTTTCTGCAGAGAAAATAAAAGGTTTTAACTGCCAGGCCATAGTCTAAAGGGAGCAGGCGAGCAACCAGGCTCCTCCAGTGGACAGTGGCGAGGCTGGTTTCGCCACACATACCCCTCTTTTTTACACCTCATGACTTGTGGCACTTTTATAAACAATAATGTTTTCTACATACAATTTATAATTTCTAAAATACTTTTTTTTATTTGACAATTTTTATTGTTTTATGATTTGGGATACAGAAAGGAAAATCAGGTAAGGGTAAATGTAAAAAAACATAAAAAAAAACATACATCTTCCGACTGGAACACTTTGTTGACAGATCTTGTTTTGTTACAAATTGTTACAAAGTAATGTTACGAAATATTGGTCAATTGGACCCAATCTAATTCACCTTTCACACTTGTGATAATTTATACTATGCTGTGTGACAGAAGAAGCAACAATCAGTTTTGTCATACGGCTCACATATTGCTTGTCGTATTGAGGTTTAGCTAAAGATGTTTACACATTGTCAGCGGAAGAGCAAAGGACATTTAAATCAACATAACTTAATACAAACGTAATTCAACAAAAACTATGCAATAACTGGATGGGCTTTATTGCTGTATATTGCAGTATATCATGCCCTTGTCTCCTCTGCTTTAAAAGCTTTGAACCTCTCATCTTTTTACATAGTTACATAGCTGAAAAGAGACTTGTGTCCATCAAGTTCAGCCTTCCTCACATTTGATTTTTGCTGTTGATCCAAAAGAAGGCAAAAAAACCCAGTTTGAAGCACAATTTTACAACAAGCTAGGAAAAAAAATCCTTCTTGACCCCAGAATGGCAGTTAGATTTATCTTTGGATCAAACAGTTATTACCCTACATTGAAAGATTATATCCTTGAATATTCTGTTTTTGCAAGTATGCATCCAGTAGCTGTTTGAACATCTGTATGGACTCTGAGAAAACCACTTCTTCAGGCAGAGAATTCCACATCCTTATTGTTCTTACCGTAAAAAGACCTTTCCTTTGCCTTAGACAAAATCTTCTTTCTTCCAGTCTAAACGCATGACCTTGTGTCCTATGTAAAGTCCGGTTTGTGAATAGATTTCCACACAATGGTTTGTATTGGCCCCGAATATATTTGTATAATGTTATCATATCCCCTCTCAGGTGACGTTTTTTCTAAACTAAATAGGTTTAAATTTGTTAACCTTTCTTCATAGCTGATATGTTCCATTCCTTTTATTAATTTTGTAGTCCGCCTCTGCATTTCTAGTGCCATAATATCCTTCTTTAGAACAGGTGCCCAAAATTGCACAGCATATTAAATATGTGGTCTTACCATTGATTTATAAAGAGGAAAAATTATATTCTCGTCCCGAGAATGAATGCCCTTTTTAATGCATGACAATGCCTTCCTGGCCTTTGCCACTGCTGATTGACATTGCACATTGTAGCATAGTTTGTTGTTTATAACAATTCCCAAGTCCTTTTCGTGTGTTGCTATCCCTAATTCACTTCCATTAAGGGTATACGTTGCTTGTGTATTCTTTACGCCGAAGTGCATAACTTTGCATTTTTCAACATTAAATTCCATCTGCCATTTGAGTGCCCAGTCCCCCAGTCTATATAAATCCCTCTGCAGCAAAGTAATATCTTGCTCACATTGTATTATTTTACAGAGTTTTGTGTCATCTGCAAACACTGAAACATGACTTTCAATGCTGTCTTCAAGATCATTTATTAACATGTTAAATAGAAGGGGTCCCAGAACAGACCCCTGAGGAACACCACTTGCCACCTCTGTCCAGCTTGAAAATTTACCATTAATGACAACTCTTTGTACTCTGTTTTTAAGCTAATGTTCTACCCAAGAACAACTATTTTCATCTAGACCGATTTCCTTGAGTTTGAACACTAATCTATTTTGTGGAACTGTATCAAATGCCTTGGCAAAATTCAAATAGATCACACCCACTGCAACGCCCTGATCTATACTTCTACTTACTTCTTCGTAGAACGCAATCAATTTAGTTTGACATGACCTGTGCTTCATAAAACCGTGCTGATTTTTGCTGATAACCATGTTCTTCTCAAGGAATTCTTGAATATTATCTTTTATTATATTATATTTTTGTATTGTGGTGTGTGTCTGGGGAGTGATGTGTTGTCATTCCTTCCACATTTAGCTAGACTCTTCTGCTGCTCTCTTTTTGTTTAAATGTTGAGAGGCCATGAGTTCATACATTACGCTTGTGGACACTTGGGTGAGTGATTTGTTTATTGAGGGCACATCCCCCGATTTGCATTTTTTTGCAATTAAGGTGGCAGCGTCTGTTAAATTAGGTATATGAGTTTGCTTACTGGCTCAGGTAAGTGAATTTGGAAAATATATAGGCAGTAGAGCTCTATGGTTGGCTGGAAAATTATGTGTGTACTACTGTTAATACACATCCAGAATGGGATTATGTGCGGGCAAGTCCATCAAATGTGCAAAGTAGTTCCTCTTTCCTCGTTGCATCTCAAGCAAGTGTTATCTATGTTGGGATACATTTTGGCTAATTTGACTGGGTTAGATGCCACCAGTATGAAAGTTTATGGGTAATCTCTGTATGAGAAGTGCATGACTACATGCCCTTTGTAGAGGAGAATGCTCTAGCCCATGTTTCCCTTTTCAACTCCTTATCTTGGTCTTTGTCCCATTCTGTCTGAAATCTCCATAAGGCATCATCTATATCTATTGTAGCAGATGGAAAACAGTTTTTTATGTGTTTTTTTGTTTAATCACAGAGCCTCAAACGTGGACAATTCAGTCGTGTCTGATTGATGTCCGGTTGCATCTCTCTGAGAGAATGTGTCTAAGCTGTAGGTATGAAAAATATGTTGATGAAGGTATGTGAAATGTTTGTTGTAACTCCTGGAAGGTCTTTAGCATGTGTTTGTGTGTGATGTGATGAAGGTGTGTTATCCCGTGACTTGACCAGATCTTTATAGGGAATGTTGGAATAATTATTTTATTGACTGCAGTGGGGTCACTGATGACCACACATGGGAGAGCACATTTTGTGTCTCACAGTGTTGCTATTATCACTCTCGTGAGTAGGAGGGTCGATTAAGGGATTGCAGTGTTTCATTTTGGTACCTACAGCAGATACAGCAAGGTATTGCCTCCCATTTTGCTAGATATTTAAGCCCCTTGTGGTGCATTTTTATAGGAATGGCGTGATACGACACTAGCTAGGTGGGCCGCTCTGTAATATTATTTTATATCAGGGAAGCCGAACCCCTCTTTCTCTGTCTCTTGCATAAGTAATCGACTCGGAACTCTAGGTCTTTTGCCGTTCCAGCAAAAATTTAGCAGCAGTAATTGGAGTTTTTTTTTTTCAAGAATTGTAGGGGCACCCAAATTTATAATGTGTGGAACAAATATAGAATTATTAGGAGAATCATCATTTTAATTGCTGCACTCCTGCCCAGCCATGAAAGGTATTTGTTTTTCCATTGGGTCAGTGTCTTTTCTATGTATGTGTATAGTTCTTGGTAGGTTAGCTTAAATAGCATTTTCTAAAATACTTTTAAACAAAAATAAATATATTTCTTTTTAAGCTTAGATTGTTCCTTTAAAACCAAACAATTTTCCAGGGTTTGTGAATATATTACTCTATTGTTAATTGCTTGTAAAACAATTATTTTACTTATATATTGTCATACAATAGTTGAATAACAAGATAGTTATACAAAATAAATAAATAAAAAGTGATTTATTCTAATAATAAAAAAATGATGTAACGTTCCTCCATGAATTAGTTTCCATGCTCTAGAGAACCTTCCGTATTCTCTTTGGTTTCCTAAACATGTATAAAATGAAAGATAAAAGTGACAATCGTAGAGCAAACTATACTATTCTTATGTTATATGTGTGATCTGTAACAAATGATTACCTCTGCAGTTTTAAAAATAATTAAACATCTTTATTAATAGGTCTGAAATCCAGTCTCCTTGGTGGATCAAGTGGTCTGATATAGAAGCTGTCTCCAAGTCCAAAAAACATCAATCTTCTGTGTTGGAGACGGGTGGTTTCTGCAGCTTCATATTCTTATTTAATAGATCACCAGGTATTGGAAACAAAACGTGCTGGACTTACATAATGTTCTTAGGTATAATGTGATTATAGTGAAACGTTGGTCCTTTGGAATTCTATTAAAGAATATATGATATACTGGAAAATAAACATTATGAAATTAAAAATACAAAAAAAAACACAGATCTAAAGTGCTAGCATGAAATGCTTGGAAAACAACTATTTTCAATGCTGTTGGACAGATCTTATCTTTGGTAATTTTTAAAAAATATTTTCCTACGCATTCAGTCAAGTAATCTGCAGCTACATATTACCAAATTTTTACATGTGATCGTTTACTTGAAGCTCATTTTATCTATTTATTATGAAAAAAGTAAGTTGTACCATTATATTTTGTTTCCTTTAAATTACTTATTGTTGACCAATGTGAACAAATAATGCAAATGGATTAAATCATTCGAGCAATGTACAAAACAGTGGGCTTGCAGTATGCCAAATTCACAGCAGTCAAGGCATTTCAAATCGTTTACTACTTTAACTAGACTCACTTAGAGTTTAGTTAAAGAGCTACACAAGTACAAAACACATTGACTACAGTGAATCTGGTGGACCACAAGCCCAATGTTTTGTGCATTACTGGAAGGATTTTAATCCATATGTGGGTAATAAATGGAGAAAAAAAACAAATGTTTATGGATTACCTTGGCCTTAGTATTGCTGCTTTCATTTCAAATTCAAGTTATTGTAAAACGCTATTATACATGTAATTCCTTCTTTTAAAACATTAGTAAAACGATGCCCCCAATAGATATCTACTGGCCCTACATTGCTCATAAAAATATGTATCACATTTATTTAGTAAAATTGTATAAGATTATAATTTTTGATAATGTATGCATTATTCTTTAGCCCCCTTCTTGAAATTATTGCAATGTTATTCTAACATTTAAAATAGCATTAACTACTAAAAAAAAGCTCCAACAAGTTCCATATATAAATATGTTTTGTTATAATTCTAGCATGTTGGAATAATGGCAAATTGAACCAATCTTAGTGGTGTTGGTATTTTGCCTATTCTTTATCTTCCTCTCTTTCAATCAATGCTTGCTCCTCTCGCCCATTGACCATGTTTTCTTCTAAATATGTCATTCATACCACACTCATAGTCAAGCCTAGTAGATCTCACACTCACAAACTCACTAAAAATCACATTTTGTAATGAGTGCTGGATCTACATCCATTTATTATACAGTATCAATGTTGGGAATGTGCCACTCAGGATCTTCTCAATCAAGTCTGGACATTCTCTATTTACCATGAAGCCTAGAACCTCACCAGTCATTTTCTCATTTATTTACTTACAGACTCTATCTACAAATAAATAATGCATAATGGTAATGAACATAGACATACACAGCACATTTCATAAAGGATTGCACCACAGAGAAAGCACATTGTTTTTAATGAAAGGTGAATATTTGTGGAATATGCAGAGGTAAATCACATTTAGTTTATCACACATTCTGGAACATGATTTTGTTAACTTAAATCACCATCGATTCAATGTCAAAGAACACTGGCTCAAAGATTACAACTTGAAACACATTTTGCTCAAGCTTTGGTCAGGTAAATAACAGTTTAAGTTCAGGATTGTGATCTTCAACCATAAACTGACCCAACCATGCAGCTAGATGCTAAACTAGGGATCAGAGAGTACAATTTGTGTTGCATTAGAATTTGTTTCAACAATTTCCTTAAGCCTGTACCAATTAAACAGATACAGAGATGTAGCGAGTCAACCAAAACATACATTATTAGTTGCAGTTTTATTTATATATCGATATATCCTAGTTTAGAAGAAGCTACTACATTTATCTCCAAATATATCTTATCGTTGTTACCATACGTCAGCATTTTCCTTGCAACTTTAATATTATTCATTAAATTAAAATGCATGTAAATGTCACTTTATAGAAAATAACAACAAAAGTAATTCTCTGTATTTTCCCCCAGATAACGAATGTCATACATCAAACGTTCCTCGCCAATATTCTTTTCATTAGGCATTGAGATCTTCCAATACCATACTATGTATCACTTATTTTAAACAGTAAAATTATACGATATTATAAATTTTGATGGGGAGATTTTTACTCAGCTTTATGTTATATTATAATTGTATTCTAATAGAGAATATAAGAATCATGCAAAAATAATATTACAGTTTATTTCTATCTTTTCAGTCAGGCAATGAATATCATAAATCAAACTATTGTCACTGAGATTATTCTCCTTGGATTTGGGGATTTTCCAAATTTAAAGACAACTATTTTACTTTTCCTTCCTCTTTTTCTTATTGTGACCGTATGTGGAAATATTCTGATTATTTGGCTGGTGGCATCTAACAGCAGTCTCCAGTCTCCTATGTTCTTCTTCCTAACACAATTGTCCATTTCTGATTTACTTGTAACCACAGTCATTGTCCCCAACTCACTTTATATCATATATAATGAAGGGGGCACTATGTCTTTTCCAGGATGCATTATTCAATTTTATTTTTTTGCTTGGTCTGAAGCATCTGAGTGTTTTATTCTATCTATAATGGCTTATGACAGATACATGGCCATATGTAACCCTCTGAGATATAGCTCTTTAATGAATAAAATGTTATGCATTAAATTGGCTATCATCATTTGGCTTTTAGGATTTTCTGAGCAACTCATTTTAATAATATCAATAATTCAACTTCAGTTTTGTGGCTTAAATGTTATTGATCATTTTTTTTGTGACCTTTCCCCACTTTTAGAACTTTCTTGTTCAGACACCAACATTATTGAAATGGAAATTATCATATTGTGTGTTCCATTTACGTTTACTCCTCTATTAAGTATTGTTGTTTTTTATGTGTATATTGTCCAGGCCGCACTTGCAATTTCAACCACAAATGGAAGGTCAAAAGTCTTCTCCACTTGTAGCTCCCACCTCATTGTGGTTTCTATATTCTACGGCAGCCTAACAGGAATTTATGTACATCCCGCCAAAAAAAAATCTATGGTTGCCAATAAAATTGCATCCTTGTTATACACTGTGTTAACTCCTATGATTAATCCAATCATATACAGTCTGAAAAATAGAGATATTAAAAAAGCTTTGAAAAAATGTGTTGCTTTATGACAGCTTATCATATTCCTGGGTGAATCGTCTCTCATTTAACTGCCCTCATCAGTTCCCTCTCCTCCATAACATAGTTCACTCTCTGCCACTATTTTCAACACCCCAATTTTACCACCTTATTTTAACTCTGGCATCTTATCCATCAATCCATACCCCCTCTGACATGCTGTTATTTCTCTTGTGTGTCTATATACCTTGCTCATAGATTGCATGCTTGTTTAAACAGTAGATGATCTAATGAACACCGACCACCCCATGGCTCATTAGGTTCATAGAAAACCATCGACTTAAGTGCTCTGTCTGTGTGGCCGCCATTCATACAACTGAACGCCATGTGCTGGAGAAAACTGCGGCCATCTTGTCGCACGAACGCAGGCAGCGGGACTTGGTCATTGAGTGTCTGGAACTTTAAGTCGGACACACAACTGCGCGAACACTGGTCAAATCATACGAACGCCTGCTTCTCTCTGCGACAAACCAGGAGACTGCTGTTTGGTAGGTTTGTTCACATGAACAAGGCGAACAAATGCTACCTATGAACCAGGGGAATCATTCTTCTTTTTTGGTTCATTTTGAAACTCTTGACCGACCGCTACCACTAATTCCCTGGAACTGATTTGGTCAGACACCTCATGTGCGGTCGGTCAAAACTTGAACACGGTGGCAATTCCCCTGTAATATATGGATCTGAGTGCAATTTACACAACTTGGGCATGTTTGGGGATGTGTAACTCGTGTGGCTATGATTTCTTTTTTATTATGTTTTGGGGTGTTTTTGTTATTTTGTGTATAATTTCCTATACTTGAGAGATAATCAAATTAAAGTCATTTAGACTTAATTATCTCTCAGCTGCAGGAGTTATTGTGTGAACCTGAAGGGAGACTGTGGATTGTGGGTGTACACCAGCTAATGTGATTATGTCTGTACTTTGTGTATAAAAGCAGGCCACTCGGCCCTAATAAAGTCAATCCTACTTCACCCTTCATCAAGTCAAGGCTGATGTTTGAGTGTACCAGAGCCATCATCACTGCTTCACTTGGGACTTGGGAGAACTACAGCGGATACACTCAGGCAGTACTTACCTTACCTGGGGGCCGGCTGGGGTCCTTGGCTCGAGCTTTAAATGGCTTGAGCACTCCTGCCTCCACACGAGCCGTGCGCCGCTCGATCTTCTTTTCTGAGGGGGCAGTGTGCAACAATAATATATTAAGAGGAAGCCCAAATTGTTGTTACACGTGCACTTGGAGAAGCGAGAATTAGACACCAGATACCTGTTGGTATTCAAAATAAGCCTCTGACGTTTTATTCATCAGCTGGGTTTTATACATTGAAAAGTAAGTGCTTACGTGCAAATACGCATAGAACAGTAATAGGAAGGGAGTACAGATAAGACATAGGGATGAACGTCATGTACACATAACAAATAAGTTCCAAGGTAAGAAAGAAAGAAAAGATTAGAGAAGAGACATCTCAGGTAGGTGAAAGGTAAATCTGCTGGACTAATGACTCGGTCCCTCTGGCTTATGTTCTCCGACCCTCGATTGTCATCTGAGTACTCAGAGAAGATTTAAGGAAGCAAAATAACGAAACACAGAAAACAGCTTTCCAATAATCTTCTAATAATGTATTGAACAAGAATCATATTTATACAGTAGTTGTCACGCAATGTGGTTACATATAAGTTGCTTAAAGAGGAAATAGTTTCTGCTGTTAGGTGCAATAATCTTATCTTGCAAAATACCACATTTACCTTGTGACTAAGCGCATCCTGTTACATAGAAACTGGTATAGCTTGTGACTTCCTTTCAGTTATGTTTTGTAAGCGATTCTGCAAAAGAGCTTGCTACTGTATTTGCAAAATAATTAAACTTGTAAAATACTAACTGGTTAACTGTTTCATTCCCTTCATTTCCCCTCTTATGAGCAATCTTGCTCATACCCCAAAAGGGTCCTGATCAAACAACCAGCCATCTGCCATGGTATATTCAAGATTGCTAGCCAATCCTGCAGGTCTTTTATTATCTCTTTTGCCACTATTCCCATAGCATAGGACTGGGCATTCGACCAGTACCACAAACTTCATAGCGAGCTGGGGGGTTTGCAGGAACAGTGTTGCATGTATGTTTGTAAATGCAGAATACAATAGTCTTAAAAATAGCATAAACAAATATAGCAAGGATCAGGATCATAACAATAATTATTGACTAATTCTTTAGCCAGTCTAAGATATTGTCAAACTTAAACCAATCTGCCCATGGGTGATTTGCATTTCTCATAATTTCTATGGACAGGTCTTCCAGTTAATAGCTGACATGTTAACCAATTTTAAACAGACTAACCAGCCTGTCATCTGTATCATAAATCCTGGGTAAATATGGGCAAAGTGTATTATTCTCAACAGTTGTTTTCCTCCTTCGTCCAGTGGGCGCATATAGTCAAAGTGGGAATAATACCTATCCCCCGTCCAAGGACCGGGGTCTAGGTTTACCAGTCCACCCAATGATCTGGGGCCAGGCAAAAAACCCAGTGGCAAAAACTAATATTTGAGGAAAAAGCACATCTGGGGAAAACCTGAGTGGGGGCTGCGATCGTGTTAGACATGTCATCCCCTCACAGTTGACACCACTTGTGACTTATAAAACCCGCACCTATGAGTACATACCTCAGGTATCGGGGGGAATTGGGAAACACTTCTTACATATTAATTCATGAGATAAATTATAATCTAGCTTGAAATTCTGACAATAATCACAACCAGGACCTTGCGTCCTATATCTTTTAACCATTTCCCTTATTCTAAAGGTCCAGTCAAAACTAGTCATATCCTCACGCAGTTACTCAAAACATGGGAATCCATCCTTAGCACACTCAACATATATCAAAAACACACATAGTACATCAATCCCTGGGTCAGCTAACACGTCCTCTCTCTCCGGCTAACTCTACAAAAATAAAAATAATTCAATAGTTCAGCATAGAATAAGTCTTTCACAGAGTATAAAGAAATCAGTTTAGACACCAGACATTTTGTTCCATAATCAGCTTCCACATAGTTCTTCTTTTGTTTGCTGGATTTTCACCACAATGCTCTGTGCAACACCCCAATTGTTGAAAGGGTTAATACAGAACCAGCGGTATTAGACAGCACTGCTCCTTCAGGATTTTACAGGTTCTTGTTTGCAAAGTTTATGTCCTCATAAGTAAGTATCTCAGTTTCTTCTGCCTTTATGGATAATGACCAAACAGATGTAATTGCAAAATACTTATTGGATGGTCAGCCAGAGAGATTGGTGTGTAGTCCCAGAAATCAGGCGGCACAAATACTCCAGGATGGTCTCTACAATCATACAAACACAAGGATCAATAACCATTAATTAATTAATTACCTAGGCTAAAACTTAAATTAGAGATTAGGGTTAAACCCTTAACTTGTGTAACATACTTCTCTTATATTTGCTTGTATTTTATGCAATCTGTCTTCTATGACGTTTTACATAATATCCCTTTGGAATGCCTTTGTACGGATGAGAGAAGCACTCACTCTATAGAAATGCTTGTTAGGATGAATATTAAAACACTAACATATACATATGGGGATAATTCCCAATAAAACTCTGTTCCTAAACTTGAACCTTGATTTGATAATCCCAAATAATAACTTTAATAATCCCAAATAATTCAATACTCTTGGATTAACACCCAAAACTATACATAAAATATTAAAAACATGAACCATCTGTGTATTAGGCTGGGGTTGTTGGGTGTGGGTATAGGTTGGAAGCTGTGATTGGTATTGAGGAATCTGTGGGGGTGAGTTTGGGCACTCGTTTTTCCAGTGGCCCTGCTATCCATAATTAGAACAGTGTGTTCCACCAATGCTGAAGTTGCTACCTCTACAAAAGTTAGACCCTTTGACCAAATAAGTGAACAAGGAGTAAGCATATTCCATATGCAGGTCGGGATTACCGAACTCACACCCACTCTTCTTTGTGTACCACACAGATATAATATTACTATTAACCTTTTAAAGGTTTAATGGATAGTTAAATTGTGTATATAAAACAAGGTTGTCTAGGGGTATATACATCGACAATGAAAGCATAGCCTTCATATGGGGCTTGCAATACTGACAGTCTGTGTCATGAGCATAATGCAGACATGCGGTTAGGTACTTTTCCATTGTTGTTATATATTGAAAACACTAAGAATTTGCAAAAATTTTTAAACGCATATTGCTTCCTGTACCTGGTGCCGTGCAAGAATTGTAGTTGGGACATATTTCAAATTGAGTATCAAAAGTCTAACCACAAACTAAATGTTATACGCTTATCAAGAAAACAAGTTTAACCCGTTAGTGCATACTTTGGATAGCCTCTTTGCATAATTTGGCTCCCAGTGAGATTATTATATTATCTGCAAAATGCTTTCAATTTACCCATACAAATATAATACAGTAGTTTGGGAGATTAAAATGACCTCACTTATAAATTTCAGAAATTGTCTAATCTCTATTAAATAGTAAGATTGTTATTATTACCCCATAATCAATGAGGCATACTAGATGAATCTTACTTTGGGAATAAACCCATCCTCTACATACCCCCACAGATGGTGTTTCTGCCCAGTTAAAAAGGCAGAACAATCAATATAGATAACTTAATTTCCTTTGACACAAATAATGCAATACACTTTAAAAGTAGAGTTAACTCTGAGCTGGACAATACTCCCCTATTAGAATTCCTTTACAAGGGAGAGTCTTCTTCTTGTCCATGTATACTTTTTCTCAGTGAAAGAATCACATTCAGGATTAGCCAGTTTGCAAAGGGAAACGTGGATCCACGCTTTGAATAGCAGAAGATTGTGGGGCCCCTTTTTACGTGAAATGTAACAAGCATTTTTCTCAAAGTCTCATATTACTATCAAATAATGTCCAGGAGTGATAGCATGCAGTGGATTTATTTTTGCCGGCTTTATAGCATTTTACCTGTCGCAAAAACACGAAATGCTTTTGTTAATGACATGCAAATATTCTTAACTTTACTGTTTAAACTCATAAACAATAGACATTAACAAGGAAGGACCACATAACACACCAATTCATTTCAAACCATATAACTCATACTCAGCATCCAACGTAATATTACACGTCATCTCACAAAACAGATGTAGTAGAAACCCATAATGGATACCCAGCAAATATGGGCACGCAACTAAACCATAACCATTCCAAACTAAATTAACACATTTCACACTCTGTTTCCCTTAGAATAAACACAGTTTGACACAATGTAGTTCCTATGCTCGTGATAGATTACAACCGCAGTCTTAAACTAACACTTCCAATTAAATATGCAACACCATTCTCATACCTATGTGTAAAAAACCTTTTAAAATAATAATTAAGATTTCTGCAAACTTTGGAAGCAGACACCCAGCATCGAAGATAGAACACAAATGTTGCAAAAGAACAGGAAAGATGTAAGAAACAGGAAGTCAACTAAGGAAACCGCAACAAATAGCTACATCAGACTTCAACACAGAGCCTCTCTGAGCCGATAGAACTACTCCAACTCCAACCACTCTTGGTCAAAACACTAGTATTCAACATCTAATAAAACAGTTTTTTGATAGGTTATTTGACTGGCATTTTTATCAGTATCACTAGACTGAGACAAACTGATTCAAATATAATTTAAAACAACTCAGCAACATATAAATTAATCCACTCTCCAGTTAAGCTGCAAACTTCACACATTATCACAATCACCATCTACACAGAATAAACAGTTACCAGCTGTACTCAGAACATATTATTGTAAGGTATACCAATTTTAGTTTGTATTAGATTTATTTTAGGAATTCTTATGTATACATGTTTTTTTCTTAATTAACTTCATTACTTTAATCTACTATAGTATTGTATATAAAGAAAGGATCCATTTATATAGCGTGCTCATAACTCAAATATCTGTATGAAACTTACATTAACTAATCTGAGATGATGCTGCATCAACTTAGATCTTATAGAAATTGAGCAAACATCTGGACCAGATTACACAGACATGGTTTCACCAGAATCTTTCAGAACTCTCAGAGACTTAAAAATGTATACTATACCATGTTAAAAGGCATGGCAAACCTTTGACTGGTCAGTCTCCAAGAGCCTTAATAACACAGGTAGAAACCTTTGTCCATGATCTCTAATCCAGGCTATATACCACAATTTAAAAGAACACATATAATGTGAGACATAAAAGACACAAAACATATGCAGTAGTTATTACACTGGATCAT
This sequence comes from Pelobates fuscus, assembly GCF_036172605.1. Classification (NCBI taxonomy): domain Eukaryota; kingdom Metazoa; phylum Chordata; class Amphibia; order Anura; family Pelobatidae; genus Pelobates; species Pelobates fuscus. The sequence goes on along the minus strand of NC_086319.1, from coordinate 411,451,041 downwards.
TTAAAAGAATCTGTAGCAGTAAAAAGGTTAGAAAAGAAGGAAAAAGGGTGCATGAAAAACAAGTGGAAATAAAAGATAATAATATAAAAATTAAAATAGCAGCGGTACCAAATTGTCCAAATATAAAATGTCCAAGTGCAATATAAGAATGTGAAGAACAGCGGTACCTACTAGTCCAAATATAAAATGTCCAAATAGGCAGGTGGGGGTCCTAGTAGTAAAAGTAAAAGGGTATGTAGCGTCCCCGGATGTATATCTGTAGCTTGAAGATGTGGGAAAAACAGAAGAGAAAGAAAACTCCAATGGTGTAGTATGAAGACAAAAAATAGATATAGTGTAGGTAATAGTAGAACTACTCACAATATTCAGAGCTTAAATCCAGCTCTGGTATGGATAGCACAAAGTGGAATAATCCCCACTCAAGGATATATGGTGCTCCTCTTTGGTCCTCTAGTAAAATGATGGAGTAGTCCAACTAGGGATAAGAAAAATAAAAAAAAAAGTGCTCACTGTATAGTTGATAAAATATTTAAAATGAAATAAAATATACTCAAGGTATATAGAGCAGACGTACTGCTGGGCGTATGGCGTATGGGTGGTATAATCCCCACCTAAAGGATTCTTAGTATTCCAATATGGTGGGAAAACAGTGGTAGTTAGGTCTGGATAAAATAAACTTGCATAAAATAAAATAGCAAATAATATAATACTGTGGTGAAAAGAGGAATATGGCAAACAAATGTATAGTAGCCAGATATTCCTTTAATAACACTTTGGTAATATAAAAAAAGTTTCTATACGCGTTTCGCCACAATAGGCTTCATCAAGTAGAAACATATAAAAAGAAAGAAAACAGACCTAATATACAGTACTTATAGAGGAAACAATGAAATACACAAATAATTTGAAATTACCGCCAAAATGACGTCACCAGCGTCATGGGAGGGAGTACAGTACAATTTGTATATAAAAAATAAAAAAAGGTAAAATAAAAATATATTAAGATATTGTGTGGAATGTGAGACATATTGGGTGTAATGAAATATAAAAACGAATAAATACAGTATCATAACTCGTTTGAATAAGAACATCACGTGACGCGGAAGTAAATGAGGCCGCGTCACGTGATGATAGATGGACCGCACGCGTCATCCCCTAATGGAACGCACATGCGGCCCAGCAGGAAACTCAGCCGGGCATGACACTCTGTGGGCGGTAATAAAAAGGTTAGCTTAGAGCACAAAAAGAAGCATGTGTTGGACCGCTGAAAATGTAAATGTTGCTCTCTTATTTACAAACAAAAATCATATTTACAGTATGGATCCTCTGCAACAAACACACAGGGCAGGGAAGATGTGCTGATTGGTGTTCTATACAATTAATCCCATATGGGGAATTAACTTTCAAATACTAATGCATGAACAATGATACCAGGTACACTGATCCCATGTGAAATAACTTACAATAAAACAGTAATAAGCTTATACTTCTATTCGACAGAAAGAATAAAGCAAAAGATTTAAGTAGGTCTATCAGGTATATATATATATATATATATATTGGTCACTCAGGACCTGAACTCACATTTCCCATATTGCTGACTCAGGGCGGACACACTACTAACTTACCAAAGTGTGTCCCCAATATAGACATTAACCCACAAAGAACACTTAAGACAAACAAAGGTGGAGTATTACTACCTTTCTTATCCTTTACTATTTGGGGTTTTAAATGGATAAGTGATGATTCTTTCCATTCCGAGGGCACAACTTTCAAGCACTTATTCACACTCACAACCACCACCAGACTTAACTAATGACAATTAGAGGGTGGACAAGTCAAGCCTATATTCTGTGTACACTTTATCTTAGTATATTCACTTATATACTACTTAAACTTCAAACAGCAAGGAGTTGTCAGTGCTACATATTATGTCACTGGCAATGATCTCTTCAGGAATAGCCTTCCTATCCTGATCCTTTACAACTCTATGTTTGACTGAAGACACTCAGAGAAACTACAGGCAAACAAGCCTTCACACCCCAATTGGAGGCTTCTTATTAAAGACCATTTGAATGAAGACACAAGATGAAGTGCTTTATGTGCCTGTAATGTTCTAGTTTTACAAAGTGTCTGCAAGCATTCTTACAAAATGTAAAAAAATAATAATCTATAAGTTTATTTAGCCAGACAGACAATTTCACATAATTATAATAGGGAGTTTGGGATTGTTTATTCCAAATGCATACTAAATATATATGCTTTATATTTTTATATTAACCAATTATATTTTTGCTTTCTTAAAGAATATTTAGTATAGATTAGTTTAGTATACAATTTGTTATGACAAGTGTTTTTGTATTTTGCATATTTTTTTATATATGCTATATATTATTATATTTTTACATTTCTATTTTTATATAATTGTTTCTATTTTTAAAATGTTCTTATTTTTTATTTTTTCATTTTATAGTTAAGATTTGTATTCTTTTTTTATGTTATTGTTTTTTTAATTAATTAATGTTTATGAATTATTATATATCTATAGCTATATCTATATATATACATATATATATAGATATAGATATATAATAATTCATAAACATTAATTAATTAAAAAACAATAACATAAAAAAGAATATATATATTTTTAAATATATATATATTTATTTATGTTGGCTTTATATATTATTAATATTTCTGTTTAAGTTTTTTTTTTAAATATTTTTATATGTCTTTTGCTTATATCTTAGGTTTCAGTCTTTTTTGTTTCGTTTTTTTTTAGCCTTTTGAATATTAACACTCCTACATATAATATTAACACTCCTATATATATATTTCCTGTAACGGAGCTCCGTGTACTCCGACCGAGTACCCTCCGTTGATGGATGCTCCTAGCGCTCTCAGAGGACTCCAAGCACTGCAGACGACACCACAACCACCGCAGGCTCCACAACCGCCGTAGCTTAACTGGAGCCGCGCCGTCTTCCTTCCACCCTGGATCGGATTCTGTCCTCCAGGACCGTGTGGGGAAGGCCTCTCCTCCAGGAGAGCGTATCCGGAACAAACTCTTAAAAGAGCTAAGTGATTGAAAGCTCAGGGGAATATGCAGAGCATAGCAATCCCCAGTGTGATATAGCAGTTCCCTCCAATAACGAGACAAGGCTACATATTGAGGGTCAGAAGAGGTCTGAGGTGCTGGGGCACCCAGCCTGATTTTTATTACATGAGTACACATACAGGCCACACCCAGGGGGAGGCATAAAATAACCAATAGTATCACGGGTGCAACCCACACATCCCCTCCCCTTAGTGTGACACATAATCCCATTATACATACAGTAAAAATGCAGTTTCCACACATACTCTGTAACTTTAAAACCATACATCACATTCACATAAAAATACATATCCTAAATCAATCTATTCAGGGGAACAACATATTAAAAAATGGCATGAATCAGACCAGGAGTTCAAAAGTTAGTAAAAGTATCTTTTGTTTTCCCTGGCTGGCAGAAAAAACATCCCCACAATGCATCCTGGTTTCCTCCCTTCTGCCCTGGAGATAATTGGAGAAGTAATCCAATTATCCAGGACTAGAGGCAGACTCCATTAACCACATGGTTGCAAAACGACATAAAACACTTTAAAATACATAAAGTCACATTTTACACATAACACACAGACATTTCACATATCCCCAGATAGCTCAGGTCTGAGTGCACATTATTAGGTGAATGGCACTCAGACCAACCGAATACAGTTTAATCGCCATAGAGCCAAGGTCTTTAATCACACGAATAGGCTCCATGGCATAGCTATCTGGGTTACCACAGCTCACACAGGGCAAGTACCAAATGACCCCACTGTATTTAAAGGGCCAGGAGCAGTATACACAAATCCATTATGCCCAAATGTACGTTTTCCAGGGCAATACAGTCCAGGGCCATAGTCGCAGGGGAGGAGGCAGGCAAGCAGGCTTCTCCAGGACAAAGTGGCGAAGGGCACTTCGTCACACATCTCCCCTTTGGGGGAAAGACTAACCAGGCACCTGACCTTCTGTCGGTCAGTGCCTCCGTTAGTCGATCCACCAACCCACAATAAATAGGTGCCAGAGTAGCCCACCCACAACAAACAGGTACAAGGGTGACCCACCCACAAGACACAATTACTGCACCTGGCTGTGGTAATGAGGTAACACGCTGAGGGGACTTGAAGGGCAGAGGCCAGCGGCGCTCTGCCCTGATGCCAGCTCTTCCGCTGGGGTAGCCTGCAGGACATCAGGCTCTGGACCAGGAACAAAGGTAGGGCAGAGTGCACTCTGCCCAGCTGCCAGCTCTTCTGCTGGGGTACTGTGACCATAGTCCGGCTCAGTAGCCAAGGGAACATGGAAGTCAGTAAGGGTTAACATCACCTCTGTTAACCCTGGTGCCACGCTAGTAGTTAGCTGGGGAGGGGAATTTGTACTTACCCCCTCCTCCTGTTGTCCCGGTGAGGGCAGTTGGGGATCTGGACAGGCTGTCCAGCATCCCTGTAGGTCAGGCACAGAGACCACGGTCCCATCTGCGCCGTCCGGGAGATTGGTGTCTCCCCTTGTTAGGGTACGCTGCCGCTGGGGAGAGGGGGTGCTGTGCTCCTCTCCCTGAAACACAGGCTGCCGCTGGAGAGGGAGACCGCCTGTCTCCACTCCCGTAACATTATCCTGCTGCTGGAGAGAGGGACCAACTGTCTCTGCTCTCTGTAGGACACACTGCTGCTGGGGGGGAAGGATGACACCTTCGGCCCCCTGTAACTCACACTGCCGCGGGGGGGGGAAGGACGATACCTTCGGCCCCCTGTAACTCACACTGCCGCTGGGGGGGAAGGACGACACCTTCGGCCCCCTGGGGTACACACTGCCGCTGGGGAGGAAGGACGACACCTTCAGCTCCCTGTAACACACACTGCCGCTGGGGAGGAAGGCCGACACCTTCAGCTCCCTGGGGTTCACACTGCCGCGGGGGGGGGAAGGACGACACTTTCGGCACCCTGGGGTACACACTGCCGCTGGAGATCTGGGTTGGTTACCCAACATCCCTGTAGGGCCGGTAGAGAGACCTCGGTCCCATCTCTACCTGCCATCTGGAGGTCATCGCCGGACCAATCAGTGAGGTCTGGTTCTGCTCGTCGGGTAGGTTGGAGCTGCACGAAGCTGAGTAGGTGTAGGTAGTCCTGCTCCAGCTCCCACTCCCTTGTTGCCAGTTGGGTCACGTCTTTTCTCACCTCGCGTTCGTCAGCCCAGACATACATGCCCATCCGGTAGTCGTAGATGTCCCAAAACCTAGACTCCTCCGTGCTGCCAAAATCAGGCTCCTCCTCCATGGCATCCTGAAGTAGACCAGGACCATCTTAATCATCCCCCTCCGGTAGGTCGTGCTCGGCCGTCCAGGGAGTAAGTCAAATGGTATGCCACCAGAGGGCCTGGTATGCGTTGTCTAGCCCGATCTCTCGCCATACCAGGGTCTCTAGTCTTGCCACCCACTCATCCAGGGGCTGCTCTCCCAATAGACACATTCGCATTGCCACACGCTTCTGTAGCCGCTGCTCATCACTGGGGAGACTCTCACCTCGCCGCCACTGGGCGTCTTCCAGGGCATCATACCAGAGTTCCTTTCTGGCTGCATCCCTGTAATCTGCGGCCTCCTCCTCATCATCATCATGGAACGCTGTCCGCAAACCAGCTGATTCCATCCTGCTGTAGCCAGGGGCGCTGCCCAATGGCTAGCGTTGCCCTCAATTGTAATTCCACACGTTACCAGTGTCTCTGAGCTGCTTCTCCTCGCACTAGGACGCCATCCCACCGCTTCCACCAATGCAACGGAGCTCCGTGTACTCCGACCGAGTACCCTCCGTTGATGGATGCTCCTAGCGCTCTCAGAGGACTCCAAGCACTGCAGACGACACCACAACCACCGCAGGCTCCACAACCGCCGTAGCTTAACTGAAGCCGCGCCGTCTTCCTTCCACCCTGGATCGGCTTCTGTCCTCCAGGACCGTGTGGGGAAGACCTCTCCTCCAGGAGAGCGTAACAGGAACAAGCTCTTAAAAGAGCTAAGTGATTGAAAGCTCAGGGGAATATGCAGAGCATAGCAATCCCCAGTGTGATATAGCAGTTCCCTCCAATAACGAGACAAGGCTACTTATTGAGGGTCAGAAGAGGTCTGAGGTGCTGGGGCACCCAGCCTGGTTTTTATTACATGAGTACACATACAGGCCACACCCAGGGGGAGGCATAAAATAACCAATAGTATCACGGGTGCAACCCACACATCCCCTCCCCTTAGTGTGACACATAATCCCATTATACATACAGTAAAAATACAGTTTCCACACATACTCTGTAACTTTAAAACCATACATCACATTCACATAAAAATACATATCCTCAATCAATCTATTCAGGGGAACAACATATTAAAAAATGGCATGAATCAGACCAGGGGTTCAAAAGTTAGTAAAAGTATCTTTTGTTCCCCCTAGCTGGCAGAAAAAACATCCCCACAATGCATCCTGGTTTCCTCCCTTCTGCCCTGGAGATAATTGGAGAAGTAATCCAATTATCCAGGACTAGAGGCAGACTCCATTAACCACATGGTTGCAAAACGACATAAAACACTTTAAAATACATAAAGTCACATTTTACACATAACACACAGACATTTCACATATCCCCAGATAGCTCAGGTCTGAGTGCACATTATTAGGTGAATGGCACTCAGACCAACCGAATACAGTTTAATCGCCATAGAGCCAAGGTCTTTAATCACACGAATAGGCTCCATGGCATAGCTATCTGGGTTACCACAGCTCACACAGGGCAAGTGTCAGGATCGGGTCAGGGATCCAACACGCAGAGTACAAAGAGTAGCAGATACTTATACCGGACCTTAGAATGGCCAGACTTAACGTAAAACTACGTATAGAATGGTCAGTGACAAGCCGAGGTCGAGGCAACGAGAAGACAGGTAAGCGAGATACAAGCCGGGTCAAGGATAACAGAAAGACAGGTAAGTAAATAACAAAGCCGGGTCAGAACCAAAAGACAAGAGAATAACAGAGCACTGTGTGACTAGGCAGACTAGAACCACGACAGGGCAATGAGTAAATGAGAGAGACACTGTTAAATACCCTGGTTAGGGAGAGAAGACACGCCTCCGGTGAGTCCTGATTCGTCTCCACAGATTTGAGTGACAGGCCGTTCCGGGTTGGCGTCATGACGTCGGCTTCCGGGCTTCCTGCTATAAAAGGAAGTGACTCCCTCGCGGCCGGCGTTTGCAAGACCGGGTGAACCGCGAGGAACCGAGGAGACATGCCGTCCGGACGGATAAACTTCTAAGTCTCTACCTCTCTCAGAGGTAGAGGCTTCAGGTACCCTGACAGTACCCCCCCTCTCAGATACGCCCACCGGGCGGAAGGAGCCGGGGCGAGATGGAAAGCGGGAGTGAAATGCCCTGCGAAGGCGAGGAGCATGAACATCCTCTTGTGGTACCCAACTCCTCTCCTCAGGACCATAACCCTTCCAGTCAACCAAATATTGTACTCTCCCCCGGGAGATACGAGAATCAATAATGGAGTTAACCTCATACTCCTCCTGACCCTCCACCTGAACAGAGCGAGGAGGGGCGATTGTGGAGGAGAATCTGTTACAGATTAGAGGTTTCAGCAATGACACGTGAAAGGAGTTCGGGATGCGTAAAGCAGCTGGGAGAGCTAGACGATACGCCACTGGGTTAATTCGAGTCAAGATCCTGTAGGGACCAATATAACGAGGAGCGAATTTCATGGAAGGAACTTTAAGCCGAATATTACTAGTACTTAACCAAACTCTATCACCTGGAACAAAATTCGGAGCCGCCCTTCTACGTTTATCAGCATGTTTCTTAACCAGCATAGAATTGTGTAGAAGAATTTGTCGAGTTTGATCCCACAACTTCCTCAAATTGGCAACATGGACATCAACCGACGGCACTCCTTGGGAAGGCGAAACCGAGGGAAGAATAGATGGATGAAAGCCATAGTTCATGAAGAAGGGGCTTGAATGAGTAAAGTCACAAACAAGATTGTTGTGCGCAAACTCCGCCCAAGGAATCAAACCGACCCAATCGTCCTGGTGTTCGGAAACAAAACAACGTAAGTATTGCTCAATCTTCTGGTTGGTACGTTCGGCAGCTCCGTTAGACTGAGGATGATAGGCGGAAGAAAAATTCAATTTGATGCCTAATTGAGAACAGAATGATCTCCAGAAACGTGAAACAAATTGGGAGCCTCTATCAGAAGTGATTATAGAAGGTATCCCATGCAAGCGAAAAATCTCTTTAGCAAATATCTCCGACAATTCAGGAGAAGTCGGAAGTTTAGGTAAAGGTACGAAATGTGCCATCTTGGTAAACCTATCAACTACGGTGAGGATAACAGTGTGCCTTTTAGAAACAGGCAAATCCACAATAAAGTCCATCGCCACACAGGACCAAGGTTTGTCAGGAACTTCCAGAGGCTGTAGAAGGCCACAAGGAAGCGAATGCGGTAGTTTAGTTTTAGTACAGACCTCACAGGCTCCGATAAAATCCTTAATATCCCTCCGTAACGAAGGCCACCAGAAATCCTTAGAGATCAAAGAATACGTTTTGCGGACACCCGGATGGCCAGCCACCTTACTCTCGTGAAGACACTGTAAGAGCTCCAGTTGGAGTTCAGGAGGAACGAAATGTCTAGAAGCAGGAGTCAGTCTAGGTGCCAGATGCTGCAAGCCCCTTATCTGATCAAGCAGCGGAGAGTGGATTTTGAGAGTAGTGTTAGCGATAATGTTACACTTGGGTACTATAGAGGACAAAACCGGCTCAGATATGGCAGCAGGTTCATATTGGCGAGACAAGGCATCGGCTTTAGAATTCTTAGAACCAGGCCTATATGTGAGTATGTAGTTGAAGTGAGTGAGGAATATGGACCAACGAGCCTGTCTCGATGATAGTCGTTTAGCCTCTCCAATATAGGATAAGTTTTTATGATCAGTCAAAATAGTAACAGGATGCAAAGTCCCCTCCAATAAATGTCTCCACTCCTTTGAGGCCATGATAACCGCTAGGAGTTCCCTGTCACCAATGTCATATCTGCTCTCAGTACCTGACAATTTTTTGGAAAAGTATCCACAAGGATGTAATGGTTTATCCACACCCAACCTTTGGGACAGAACGCCACCTATACCTGTCTCAGAAGCGTCAACTTCGAGTAGGAAAGGTAGTGTAGTATCAGGGTGAACTAAAATTGGTGCGGAAGCAAACAGCTCCTTGAGTGTCTTAAAAGCCAGAAGTGCTTCAGTAGACCAATTCTTAGTATCAGCCCCTTGTTTGGTCATATTGGTGATGGGAGCAATGATAGAGGAGTATCCCTTAATGAAACGTCTGTAGTAATTAGAGAAACCAATAAATCTCTGAATAGCCTTGAGACCCTTAGGTAAAGGCCAATCTAATATGGATTGGAGATTCTCCGGATCCATTTCAAACCCCTCTCCAGAAATCACGTAACCAAGAAAGGTAGTTTGGGATTGGTCAAAGCTGCATTTCTCTAATTTGCAGTACAAGCCATGCTGAAGAAGTTTGTGTAAAACCCTTCTGACTTGTCCGTGGTGAGTTTCAATATCCCTGGAATGTATAAGTATATCATCGAGGTATACAATAACACAGTCATTTTGAAACTCCCTAAGAACCTCATTAATTAGATCCTGAAATACCGCCGGGGCATTGCAGAGACCAAAAGGCATTACAGTATACTCATAGTGCCCATATCGAGTATTGAACGCAGTTTTCCACTCGTGTCCGTCGTGAATTCTCACCAAGTTATAAGCACCTCTAAGGTCTAACTTAGTGAAAATTTTAGAAACCTTTAATCGATCAAAAAGCTCGGTGATCAAGGGAATCGGATATGCATTTCTAATGGTTATCTTGTTCAGACCTCGGTAGTCAATGCAGGGTCTTAAAGAACCATCCTTCTTTTTAACAAAAAAAAATCCAGCCCCAGCAGGAGAGGAGGATCTCCTAATGAACCCCTTGTCTAGGTTTTCACGAATATACTCCTCTAGAACTAAGTTCTCATTCGTAGACAAAGGGTATACATGACCCCTGGGAGGCATAGTACCAGAAAGTAAATTAATTTTGCAATCAAAAGGCCTATGTGGTGGTAAGGTATCAGCCTTTCCTTTGTCAAATACTGCCTTTAAATCTTGATACAAGGACGGTATCTGTATTTTGGTAGAGTCGGTAGCGTTATTAAGTGCGTTAACACTACAGAGAGGTGATACTTTCTTTAAACAATTCTCTTGACAATCCTGACCCCACGAAACTATTTCCCCTGATTTCCAATCTATAACGGGGTTATGTCTCTTAAGCCAGGAGTATCCCAGGACTCATGAAATGAGTAGTAGGGATATCTCCTCCTTGTGTAGAATACCAGTAGTTAAGTTAAGAGGTGTGGTCTCCCGGAAAATCACAGGCTCAACTAAAGGTCTACCATCAATGGCGTCAACAGCCAAGGGTGTCTTCCTTAACTGGGATGGGATAGTGTGTTTGATGAGAAAATTTTGGTCGATAAAACTCTCAGCAGCCCCGGAGTCTATCAATGCCATAGTCTCTAAGGTTCCCTTCTCCCAAGTTAAAGAGACAGGTAATAGGAGTCTATGTTCTTTGTAGTTATGAGTAGAGGACAAAATCGAAACACCCAAGGTCTGTCCTCTAGAGAAACTTAGGTGCGAGCGTTTCCCGGACGACTGGGACAGTTCAAACGTACATGACCTCTGGCTCCACAATACATACACAGTCCCTCCCTTCTCCTGTACTGTCTCTCTTCCTCTGACAGGCGAGTAAGGCCTAACTGCATAGGTTCTGAAAACTGTGGAGTTTTGGTTTCAGGACTTTGAAATGATGGCGCTAGTCTAAAGGAAGATCTACCGGTTCTATCTCGAGTATTCTGCCTCTCCCTTAGACGTTCGTCAATGCGAGAGATAAAGGAAATTAAGTCCTCCAAGTTCTCGGGAAGCTCTCTTGTCGCTACCTCGTCAAGTATTACATCGGATAATCCATTTAAAAATACGTCTGTATAGGCCTGTTCATTCCATTTTACCTCTGCCGCCAAAGACCTGAACTCTAGTGCGTAATCCACAAGTGTTCGGTTGTCTTGTCTAAGGCGCAACAGTAATCTGGCTGCATTGACCTTCCTGCCAGGGGGATCAAAAGTTCTTTTAAAAGCAGCTACAAAGGCATTATAGTTATAGACTAATGGATTATCATTCTCCCACAACGGATTAGCCCATCTCAGAGCCTTCTCAATGAGTAAGGTGATAATAAATCCCACTTTTGCCCTATCAGTAGGGTAGGAACGGGGCTGTAGCTCGAAATGGATACTGATCTGGTTCAAAAACCCACGACACCTCTCAGGAGAACCAGCATAACGTGCAGGTGGGGTAACTCGGGAAGAAGCACCTACAGTAGCTACCTCTAGCCCTGAACCCACAGAAGGAACAGACGTATTACGCATCTCCTCAGGTGGATTAATAGGACGTGATAGCAGCGCCTGTAGTGCTAGTGCCATCTGATCCATCCTATGCTCCATGGCGTCAAACCTAGGATCAGGAGAACCAAGCTGACAATTTGTACCTGCAGGATCCATGGCCCTGTCGTAATGTCAGGATCGGGTCAGGGATCCAACACGCAGAGTACAAAGAGTAGCAGATACGTATACCGGACCTTGGAATGGCCGGACTTAACGTAAAACTACGTATAGAATGGTCAGTGACAAGCCGAGGTCGAGGGAACGAGAAGACAGGTAAGCGAGAGACAAGCCGGGTCAAGGATAACAGAAAGACAGGTAAGTAAATAACAAAGCCGGGTCAGAACCAAAAGACAAGAGAATAACAGAGCACTGTGTGACTAGGCAGACTAGAACCACGACAGGGCAATGAGTAAATGAGAGAGACACTGTTAAATACCCTGGTTAGGGAGAGAAGACACGCCTCCGGCGAGTCCTGATTCGTCTCCACAGATTTGAGTGACAGGCCGTTCCGGGTTGGCGTCATGACGTCTGCTTCCGGGCTTCCTGCTATAAAAGGAAGTGACTCCCTCGCGACCGGCGTTTGCAAGACCGGGTGAACCGCGAGGAACCGAGGAGACATGCCGTCCGGACGGATAAACTTCTAAGTCTCTACCTCTCTCAGAGGTAGAGGCTTCAGGTACCCTGACAGCAAGTACCAAATGACCCCACTGTATTTAAAGGGCCAGCAGCAGTATACACAAATCCATTATGCCCAAATGTACGTTTTCCAGGGCAATACAGTCCAGGGCCATAGTCGCAGGGGAGGAGGCAGGCGAGGAGGCAGGCAAGCAGGCTTCTCCAGGGCAAAGTGGCGAAGGGCACTTCGTCACATTTCCATTACCCATGTTTATGTACATATGAAGTCCTTCAGGCATTGCCCTTTTCTTATAAGGAATAAGGGAAATGTATCCATACTTACCATCATTTTCTTTTTATGGCTATTATTCATGGCAGCATTTAACCTATGGGTTAGCTCCTCCCTCTAGCCAGTAGGACAGGAAAAACTTCAATTAAACAATCAAGAGGACAGGTATATAAGTCCTCAGTCCAGTAACAATCATGTCCTCCAGAGTGGGAGGGACCAATAAATGCTGCCATGAATAATAGCCAGGAAAATAAAATTACGGTAAGTATGGATACATTTTCCTTATCCCTAGCCAATCATGGCAGCATTTAACCTATGGGAATACACAAGCAGGAAAAACTACAGGGAGGGAAGTAATGGCAATGATTTATTAAACATGTACGGAATTCAGAAGTGAGAGACCAAATTGGGATTCAGCCGTTGAGGCTACATCCAATCTATAGTGTCGTACAAAGGTTTTGAGTCAAGACCAATTTGCCGCCTTACAAATGCTCTCCGCTGGAACACCAGCTGCTGCAGCCCATGAAGTAGAAATGGACCTCATAGAATGTGCCCTGATCCCTTTAGGCACTGGAACATCTTGAGACTTATATGCTCTAGTAATAGCTGTGATGATCCAAGAACGGAGAGTAGCAGTTGAAGCGGCCTCACCTCTACATGTTCCCCAAGGAATGATAAACAATTATTTGGATTTCCTCCAACCAGCAGTACGTTGAATGTAGGATGATAAACATTGCTTGAGATCAAGCCTGTGACATCTTTCTTCCATAGGAGAAGTTGATCAGGAAAGTAATCAGGTAGGAGAATTTCCTGGTTTAAATGAAAGGATGTTACCACCTTAGGTAAGAATTGTGGTCTTGGACAAAGAATTACACGGTCATGAAGGAAGGATATGTAAGGTTCGTCAACCGAGAGTGCTTTAATATCAGCAACTCTCCTATCTGAGACTAATGCGAGAAGGAGCAATGTCTTGTGAGAAAGCATGGTGACTGAGATTTCTTCCAAAGGTTCAAACAGAGAGTCTGTAAGAGAATGCAAAACCAAAGGAAGATCCCAAGGGGCCATAAAGGAATGGATCGGAGGTCTGATTCTGATGACTGCCTTAAAAAAATGAATCACCAATGAATCTTCAGCCTATCTGGTCCCTGTAATGGCAGATATTGCTGAGCAATGAACCGTAAATGTATTGAGGCTGAGGCCCTTGTCCAGTCCGTCTTGTAAAAATTCTAATACTTGCAAATTCGTCACTTCACCCAAGGAATGAACATCCTTCTTCAGCCAGTCTGCACATTTTTGCCAAATCTTGTGATACGTGTGAGAGGTATAATCTTTCCTGGAATACAACAGAGTAGACACCACCTGTTCTGTAATACCTTTAGAGATTAGGGATCGCCTTTCAAGAGTCAGGCCTGAAGTCTGAGTTTGTGTGGCTACGAATGTTGAAGAGGTCCCTGGAACAACAGATCTTCTGACAGAGGTATTTCCCAAGGATGGTCTATCATTAGTCTCCTCAATAGGGGGAACCAAGGACGTCGAGGCCAAAATGGTAAAATGGCAAATCACCTTGCAGTTCTCCTTGGATATTTTCTTGAGGACCATCTGGATCAGAGGAATCAGAGGGAAGATGTAGGCCAGATTGAAGTTCCATTTCACTGAGAGAGCATCCTGTGCCATGGCCTTGGGATGAAACCGTCTTGAGATGAAGGTTGGGACCTGGGCATTCTTTGCTGTGGCCATAAGGTCGACTTGGGTAAGTCCCCACCGTTGGACCAATTGTTGGAATATTTTCCTGGAGAGTTGCCAATCTGTCTCTTCTACCTGTTGTCTCCTTAAGAAGTCTGCGACCACATTGTCTTTCCCCGGGAGAAAAACTGCCAAATTCTTCTGAGCCCAAGTCATGAAGGGAAAAATCTCTTTCCTCAGTGAAGTGCTCCTGGTACCGCCTTGATGGTTGATATAAGCCGCTGCGACTTTGTTGCCTATCCTGATTTTCACCCATCTGTTCTTCAGATGACCTTGGAAGTGAAGGAGGGCCAGAAAAACTGCTCTTAGTTCCAGAATATTTAAGGGCAATTGACGGGCATGGTGAGGTTACGTTGCTTGAACAAACCATTTTCCGAAATGTGCACCCCAGCCCGACTGGCTCGCATCAGTGGTTATGATCCACCAGTCTATGTTCCTTAGAGGAAACCCCCTGGGATATGTGATTCCAAAACAGCCACCACTGGAGATCCTGCTTTAAATGTTGTGGAATGAAAAGGGCAGTTTCTTATTTCTGAGAACTGGCATTGAAGTGGTCTAGGAGGTACTTTTGAAGTGGACGGGAGCAGTGCTTATGCCAAATGGCATTGCTCAAAACTGTAAGTGATGGTTGTAAATGCAAAACCTGAGGAATCTCTGATGAGGACTGGCAATCAGGATATGGTAATATGCATCCCTCAAGTCTACTGAAATCATCCAGTCCCCTGATGAATCACCGGTATGATTGATCTCAAAGATCCCATGCAAAATTTCCTGATTCTGAGGACGATTTTGAGCTGGTGTAAATCCAGAATCGATCTCCATTTCCCTCCTGCTTTTTTTACAAGGAAGAGAAGGGAATAAAACTCTTGAAATCTTTCCTTTCTTGGTAGTACAACTTCCTGTTGAAGAAGGGATGAAATATTATGCAATAGCGCCTCTTGTTTTTGAGGATTGGAAGGTACTCCCGTCCTTATGAACCGCGGAGGTGGAATAGAGTCTTCGAACTCCAGGTTATAGCCAGATGACACTATGGCTCTTACCCACACATCCTGAATCGTATCCCAGGCCTTCCTGAAGTGTAAGAGTCTGGCACCTACTAGGGAAGCCTGGGGACTGTAATCTTCTGAACTGTTTATTAGCACGAAAGGAAGATGAAGGATTCTTGCCTCTGGGCGCTTTAGCTGACTGACTGCTTCTCCAGGTATTGTGTCTAGAATATTCTCTACCTGGTCTGTAAGCCTTACTCTCCCTATAGGAATTAGATTCTCTGTAGGGCCTGCGGTCTGGAAGAGGTTTCCTTGGTCTCTTATCCTGAGACAGAAGAACCTGTTTGGCATCCACTGCCCTCCTGATGGCCTCTTCTAAGTGTTTTCCAAAGAGAACATCCCCTAGAAAGGATAAGGCACATAAATTGTGTTTAGACGCGATGTCTGTTCCCCAAGATCTCAACCATAGGGCTCTTCTTGCGGATACAGAATATCCTATAGTTTTAGAAAGGACCCTTAAAAGGTTTGTAGAGGCCTCTGAAAGACATTCACTGGCCAATTTCACCTCCTTTAGAGATTCTGGGATGTGGTGTCTTCTAACACCTCTATCCAGGTTTTCATCTATATCCTTTACCCATGCTTTTATAGCCCTTGGCATGGTCGAAATGGCTACTGCTGGATGACAGCCTAAGCTCGCTGTGACAAACAATTTTGAAAGGTTGGTGTCAATTATCTTGTCCATAGGATGTCTAAGAGAAGCATTACTATCAATGGGTAGAGTGGAGTGTTTAGCCACCTTGAAAACAGGTGCATCCACCTTAGAATTAAAAATCCAAAGTTTTGAATCACTCTCATTGATTGGATATAGCTTTAGGAGGCGTGATTGCAAGCAGAACCTTTTCTCTGGAGTGGCCCATTCAGTCTTCAGAAGCTCCATAATAGATTTATGTACAGGAAACGAGACTCTTTTGCGGCTCAGATCGCCAAAAAATCTGTCTGATGCAGATGATTCTTGTACCTCTTCTGGAATCTCCAATGTTCTAATGACCTAATGTTCTAATGTTCTAAGTAAATTAGATGCTCCACGGCTCCAAAGTCCAAGGGGCATTGACTGTTGGATGTTTCCTCTTCACTAGAGGAAATCTGTTCTAATTCCCAGGAGTGCCTTGCTTCCCTTCTTCTGATGATTCTGAACCAATCTGGAAAGATTCTTGTATGGGCCTCTTGCCTCTAGTAGATTTTGCCATTCCTTCTGCCACTGCCTGTTTTATCCAAGTGGCAATATCTTGTACAGAAGTTGAGGCCTGGGGTGCCTGATGTTGCTCAAATTCCCCCGCAAGTAGGGCTAAGCACTTTCGGCAAAGCCTGTAATTTTCAAGGGTCTTGCACCACATCCTGGGCAGGCCGCCAGCTTCTCCCTTCTCCGTGATGGAGATCTAGGGCCCGACCGGTCTTGAGGGCTGCTAAGACAGAAGTCATAAAAAGACTGTACCCTGTGTGTACTCTTTAAAAATATTTCCAATAAATAAAAAAGATTGAGTATTGCTCACCTATGGCCTATTGTAGATGACTTGGCAGAGATAGGAGAATGGTCCATATTGATCTATGGGCTAAGGATGAAAGGTTGCTTTAAATCCACACTGTATGCAACATAAATTATTTCTTAATGGCAAACAAAATTCCATATATTACCTGCATCAGGCTAAAATTTTGGAATTGAGAGCAAAAAACAGCATCCAAATCCGATCTTGCTGTGCAGAGAAAAGCTGAAAACTTTAAAAGCTTTAAAAGCCTCAGTTTTAAATTAAACGCTCCACGCCTTTTAAATCTGTGCGCATGCGTGGACGGCCGAAAAAAGACCCGACCGACATCTTTAGAACTGGCGAACTGGGGTCAATTTTGGCCGTGCTATTTGCGCATGCGCACGCATGACACACATGAACGACTTGTCGTTCATGCTGTTTGAGCCTGCATGAGTAAATTGCTGCTGGAAAATGGCAAAAGACACTTACCAGACTGCAAGATGCTGCCGAAACTAATCTCTGCAGTCTCCAGGGATTCCCACCTACACAGAGGTGGGCTGCATGTTAACCTGGAGCTTCCTGGGCAGGGAGGCTGACCTGTCCAGGGTGAAGACTACATAGATAGTCAGGTGAGCAAAAAAAATAATATTTAATAGTTAAAACTGTCTGTCTTTGGCTAAGAGAACAGGAATAAAAACACTAAGGACTTGGGCTGAGAGAGAGCCTGATATTTGCCTTGATTGTTTAATTTAAGTTTTCCCTGTCCTATTGGCTAGAGGGAGGAGCTAACCCATAGGTAAAATGCTGCCATGATTGGCCAGGAAAGGGTCCGTACAGTGCTTGCACTTCTGTCTGCATGTGAAGAGAAGCTTGCTATTTGGGAGTGGTTGACAGACACACCTGGTACACCTTTCCTGGAATCGTGGGCCTTGGTGTGCCGTTGCGTCACTAAGGGCCACGGGATCAATGTCTTGATTCATATGACAGGACTGAAGAAGTAAGCCAATTTCACAAGAGAAGTCGTGTGATCTCAGTTTTCAATTGGTGATTTGGTCATATGATAATGCTAGGAACTAAGGGCGACTGGACACGTATAAAAGTAGAGTTCAATGTGATGGGAATGGAACTGCAGCTCACGACTGCGGAATGGCTAAATATCAGTACTCTCCACCAATGGAAGACTCTGACTGGTTCTTATTTGGGTTTGTTTCTTTATCCAACATGGATAGCTACACCAGGATACAAGAAAAATACACGTAACACGTAGAGCGTGATGGATTTGGTGAATAGTCCCTGTTTTGTCTTGTGATGTTGTATTACATGCTATTTTGATTTTTATGCAAAGTTACCTATAATAAAATTATTTTTTATCTGTTTACATTGGCATCCTGAGCTATTACATTTGTTTAATTGTAGCACTTTGTCAATTTGAAGTTCTCTTTCTCTCTCTCTATCTCTATATATATTGATAGAGAGAGAGAGAGATACACACATGTACAAAACAGATAACATTTGTATCTTGTAATACCTTTTTTATTGGACTAACAGAATTTTTTAATAACAAGCTCTAGGGAGAACCTCCCTTTCTCAAGTCTGAGGCATTTGTGAAAGCTTGTCATTAAAAAATTATATTAGTCCAATAAAAAAATGTATTACAAGATACAAATTGTATCTGTTTTTTACATCTACATCACTGGACTGATAGGGCTACAATATTTATAATATATATATATATATATATATATATATATATATATATATATATATATATATATATATATATATATATATATATATATATATATATATATATATATATATATATACATACATATATTTGGGGTTAAGGAAACAAGCAGAGTAAGCGTTAACCATAATATTAA
Organism: Pelobates fuscus; assembly: GCF_036172605.1. NCBI lineage: Eukaryota > Metazoa > Chordata > Amphibia > Anura > Pelobatidae > Pelobates > Pelobates fuscus. The sequence continues at coordinate 411,432,422 of NC_086319.1, read as the reverse complement.
CTAAATTCGGTTGTGGTGTGCCGAAATTGATGGTCGGACCCAGTGTGGATGTACGTTTGAGCTTATATAGTCCGGATCATTACCTACCACAATGCCATGCTCTGCCTCCCATTCGTGGTCAGGGAAACAAGCTGAGTAAGCATCACCATAATATTAAATAAATTCGAGTGTGATGTGTCCAAATCGATGTGCGGGCAGGCCTGTAAATAAAGAGGGCAACAAGGAGACTTTCACCATGCCACCTTTAACACATATGTAATCGTATATTATGATTATGAAGATATGACGTTTCTTCAACATTCGGCTAACTCTTTGAATGATTGCCAGTTTGGGTATGTAATGGTTGTATGCAGACGCTTTCTATCGTCCCAGTCTTTGATTATGTGTCCTGGTACGTTTTGACTAGAGGCTGTTGTTGTTGCCCCTATATGAAAAGAATGGTCCGTGAAGGCTGACTGGTCGCCACCTCTTATTTTGTAAGTAGAGTACTTGTGTAAAAGACGATTATTGATATTGTCAGTTGGCTACAGCGTAAGCTCAGTAGGGGAGCGCTTTGTCCTGACCCATCAGGTTCAGGTGAAAAATGGTTGAGTAATTGTATTGGGTATCGTTTGATACCTGTGGGGAACAGTTGTATGTCAACAGGCGGCCCAGTTGGATTTGTTTTAGATTGGTGTAGTGTCAAAACATAGTGGTTCTCTACTCATTCAAGATAGATATTTTAGCATGTTGTTAGTATCATTTGCCTTCTCTACTGTGAATTCACTAGGTTGTGAAAGCTGCAGAAGGCCAATATATAGTGGTTCTAATAGTAATTTTTGTTTCTGCTTCGAACGGTTGCATATCCACTATGTCAGATAATGATCCAAACTTATACAGTCTATTGGTTGGTTGTTTAATGGGTTTGTGACCTACTAGTCGTAGGATGCATCTTAGGAGGTTGTATTGCATTTGGTGATGTAAAGGCACGGTGACTGGGGGATGTGTTTAAAACGTGGTGTTGTATGTCTGTTAGATATGGTTTTGTGACTATAAATTTTTATGGGGGCAAAAAGAGATTAATGCCACCATAGCATCTAATGTATACGGGTTTTTAGATTTGGATGGTGGAACCAGCTCTTATTAATAGAATGAAAATAATAGATATAAATGCATCTTATTTTAATTAATATAGCTGCTCAACATTCAGATATTCCTATTCAACCTAACATACAAAGCAGATTAAGAATGTAGCGCTTATGTACAAATAAATGAATCACCTTATGGAATTTAGGAGCAAAGTTTCACTGATAGATCAGCAGGGAAAGTATCTATAAAAGATCATACATAGTATAGATCACACTTATATATATTGGTAATATTATTATATGACATATAAACTCACAAACGGAGAGCTATAGACCTAGCTCTAGTTTAAATAGCCTCCGGGTCCATACAGGTGACCCACCCCTCTTCACAATATAATTTTGAGGTCTGTGGATAAATAAAAATACACCCAATTGCGCAGTATAGTTTGAAATGTTTTAAAAATATATTATATTTCACCCAAGTGGGTACTCACAAGTGTGGAGTCAAAATGTATTGACTCAAATTAGTAGCGTTGTGCAGGTTCGGGACTGCACTCCCCATTCTATATAACGATATCAGGAACCAGGATTGTTAAAATAATAAAAAGATTTTATTAATACACTCTTATATATAAATTTAAAAAAAAGCCTCAAAAAAAAGCCTCAATGTGCTAGAAATACCGGGACGTGTTTCGCCACTCCAAATGTGGCTTCTTCAAACCGGGTAAAGCAATGATCCTGGGACTCCTCTTAACAAGTTTAAATATCCAAAAAACGGCGGGCAAAATGTTCAAAGCACGTTAACCGTTACACGTCCGTACCACCCACAGGTACGACGTGTGCGGTCCATGCCTCTCTTCCATGCCGATACCTGGAGCAGAGATAATTAAATTCTTTCTTATCCGTTCTGCTCGTCTCATTCTTCCATACAGTGCCTTATGTTTATATTCAGCAGCAGATGTATATTTTAAAAGTTTGTCATTCTGTATCGGAGTTAAGTCTTTGGTATCCATATAAGTCCAACTGACGAAAAATAGGCTTTATTTCCATATAGAAAGAGAGAGACATAAAACAGAAAACAAAGAGAAAAACAGTATCAGTTTTCTTATTATTTTAAATGTTTAGTCTCTTTTATCTGTAACATTTTGTCTCATAAGTTATAATTCGCAATGATACTGTAGCAGATATAGTGTCAATTTAAATTATCAGCGAACACTGTGCATTTCGGATTCCAATTTAGTCAATTTAAATAAAAATAAAGGATAAATGATAAAAAACCCAAATGGAAATACAATGTTATTACATATCACCTTTCTTTTCTGATTCCTTACATCGATCTTAAAATTATACCGAAAATAGATAGAACTAAATAATAACTCATCCTTGTATTTTGTTCTTTTGCAAATTAAACGAAAATTAATACTTGTTCCTTTTTTGCATAGATCGTTGCAGATATGTTATTTCATATATTATCTATCATGTCTATATATGTCTATTATCATTTTCTTAAACCATTGTTAACTTTTATCCGTTCTAGAATACAATTGATACTAATTATAGAGAAATATAATATAAATTAATACTAAATATACTAGTTAAAAGTAACTCTAGCTCCATATTTTTAATAGAAAATCCTCACTGCTAAGATAAAAACTTTAAAACTTAAATAAATCTAATAAATTAATGAATACAGCTATTATGATTTAGTAAAATCCATATCAATTAAAATAATAGTAATAGTACTCGCTTATACAGATGGATAATTCCCGTAAGAACCAATATAAAAGAGAGCACAGCATAAGTCCAAATTATAAAAAAATAAAATTAATACAAAGTCCAATAAAAGGGTGAGGGTGTTATAAAAAATGGCACAACTCAAAATCTGCATTAAGACCGTGTGGGGGCAGTGTATTTAATCTATAGAAAAGAACACGGAGGATAAATGGATCACCTTCCAACAAATATTAGAAAGGTACATTTCTCAGTATGTACCATTGGGAAATAAATATCAAAGAAACAAATTAAAACCAATATGGCTTAGTAGAGAAGTAAAACAAGAGATTAAAAATAAGAAAAGGGCATTTAAAGCATTTAAATCGGACAAATCAGATGCATCTTATAAAAGATATAAGGAAGCAAATAATGCGTGCAAAAAGGCAATTAGACTTGCTAAACTTCAAAATGAAAAAATGATAGCTAAAGAGCGCAAAGCCAACCCCAAAGCATTTTTTAAGTGCATAAATTCTAAAAAATCCAAACATGAAAGTGTAGGTACACTAAAAACTGAAACAGGGGTGTTAGTTAATGAAGACCAGGAAAAGGCAGGAATTTTAAATAACTATTTCTCCTCCGTATATATTAAGGAAGAACCCATGGCAATAGATGTGCAAATGATTGCTACTAAAATCTTGCAGAATAATTGTAATTGGTTAACTCAAGACAAGGTGCTGCAGCAACTAAAGAAAGTTAATATGAACAAAGCTCCAGGGCCTGACGGTATCCATCCACGTGTACTTAAGGAATTAAGTGTAGAAATAAGTGTTTTTAATCTTTTAAGATTTTCTTTCAGGAAGTGTTCCTGAGGATTGGAGGAAGGCAGATGTGGTTCCTATATTCAAAAAGGGTTCACAATCCTTGCCTGGAAATTATAGACCTGTGAGCTTAACTTCTGTGGCTGGTAAAATATTTGAAAGGTTATTAAGGGATAATATTCAAGAATTCCTTGAGAAGAACATGGTTAGCAGCAAAAATCAGCACGGTTTTATGAAGCACATGTCATGTCAAACTAACTTGATTGTGTTCTACGAAGAAGTAAGTAGAAGTATAGATCAGGGTGTTGCAGTGGATGTGATCTATTTGGATTTTGCCAAGGCATTTGATACAGTTCCACACAATACATTAGTGTTCAAAATCAAGGAAATCGGTCTGGATGAAAATGCTTGTTCTTGGGTAGAACATTGGCTTAAAAACAGAGTACAAAGAGTTGTCGTCAATGGTAAATTTTCAAGCTGGACAGAGGTGGCAAGTGGTGTCCCTCAGGAGTCTGTTCTGGGACCCCTTCTATTTAACATGTTTATAAATGATCTTGAAGACAGCATTGAAAGTCATGTTTCAGTGTTTGCAGATGACACAAAACTCTGTAAAATAATACAATGTGAGCAAGATATTACTTTGCTGCAGAGGGATTTAGATAGACTGGAGGACTGGGCACTCACATGGCAGATGAAATTTAATGTTGAAAAATGCAAAGTTATGCACTTCGGCGTAAAGAATACACAAGCAACGTATACCCTTAATGGAAGTGAATTAGGGATAACAACACACGAAAAGGACTTGGGAATTGTTATAGACACCAAACTATGCAACAATGTGCAATGTCAATCAGCAGTGGCCAAGGCCAGTAAGGTATTGTCATGCATGAAAAAGGGCATTCATTCTCGGGACGAGAATATCATTTTGCCTCTTCATAAATCACTGGTAACACCACATATTGAATATGCTGTGCAATTTTGGGCACCTTTCTAAAGAAGGATATTATGGCACTAGAAAAAGTGCAGAGGCGTGCTACAAAATTAATAAAAGGAATGGAACATATCAGCTATAAAGAAAGGTTAACAAATTTAAACCTATTTAGTTTAGAAAAACGTCGCCTGAGAGGGGATATGATAACATTATACAAATATATTTGGGGCCAATACAAACCATTGTGTGGAAATCTATTCACAAACCGGACTCTATTAGGACACAAGGCCATGCGTTTAGACTGGAAGAAAGAAGATTTCGTCTAAGGCAAAGGAAAGTTTTTTTTACTGTAAGAACAATCTGGATGTGGAATTCTCTGCCTGAAGAAGTGGTTTTATCAGAGTCCATACAGATGTTCAAACAGCTACTAGATGCATACTTGCAAAAACAGAATATTCAAGGATATAATCTTTCAATGTAGGGTAATAACTGCTTGATCCAAGGATAAATCTGACTGCCATTCTGGGGTCAAGAAGGAATTTTTTTCCTAGCTTGTTGCAAAATTGTGCTTCAAATTGGTTTTTTTTTTGCCTTCTTTTTGATCAACAGCAAAAAAAAACAAATGTGAGGAAGGCTGAACTTGATGGACTCAAGTCTCTTTTCAGCTATGTAACTATGTAACACAGATCCACTCCATCTCACATTTACCTAAATCTCTTATGAAATCTCCACCTCTCCAGTTTTTATTCACTTTATTTATTCCCATAAACTGTAGACCCTCTGGTTTTTGATCATGACATAATTTAAAATGGCTAGAGACACTATGTTGCTCAAAACTTGTCTGGATTTTGTATATGTGTTCTCTAATTCTAGCATGTAATGGTCTTGTTACTTTTAGCTATATAATTTTTGCCTCTAATTTCTAAATTTGATATATTTCTGTACTTATTAAAGCAAAGTCCGTTTTTTATATAATGGAATGTGTCATCTGTACATACATTTATACATGTGAATTATCAGATGGATCTAAGTATAATCTCTTAATTTCAAGCAAAGAGTATCATTGCCTATAATTACTAATTTTTATATTTGTTAAAGCTAAGTCCGTTTTTTATATAATGGAATGTGTCATTTCTACATACATTTATAAATGTCAATTACCAGATGGATATTAGTATAATCCTTTAATTTTAAGCAAGGAATATCATTGTTTATAATTTCTAATTTTAATATATTTGTTAAATATGGAATGTGAAACTAGTTAATCTAATCAGCATGCAATAGTGAATGGAAAAAGATTTGTCTTACTATAGAACAGCCTTAAATGGCATACTTTTACCAGATACGATAAGACTGCTAGTTTGTAACTAAGTGTAGTAATTGACTGGATTTGAATATACATTTATCTAGGACTATTACTATTGTCTATTTGTATGAATATAACACTTGGATAAAATAACGTTTAAAAGTCACTACTAAAGTTTTATTACGGAGCTACAAGATCCTTAACAAAAATTAATTGATCCATTAATTAAGAGGCACTTATATACACCTACTGTCCCCCTTAACACTTCATCTTGAAAAAGCTCAATCTAACGAGCGAAACGCGTAGATCGTGTTTTTTGGCGGGACTTTTGAATTTTGCAACGATCGCAGCAGTATCTGGAAGCCGGCGCTCCTGAAGAGGACCGATCTTTGTGCACAGGACCGGTTCTGAATAAGCAGTATCCACGGAGCGGTTACATTCAAATCCTTCCATTGACACTCTGCTTGAACTTTGCTTTTACTGTGAAACTTAGAGATAAGCTTCACAATATTTTATTGGAAGAGTTTCTCCTATGGGGGTCTTTTTTATATGGGAAATAAAGTTGTTACATTTTTACGCTATGTCAGTATCTTTTCTATTTTAAGGTTCGGATACGTACAAAGACACAGATTTGACATGCTACTGTTACAGCAACTTATCCCTGCGGACTTTTAAAAAATGTGCCCTCTAATAAGACTGGAATGAAAACTCTTTATTAATAGATATTTTCTGTGTTGAACCCTATGTTAAAAATAGGGGTATATTCACTAAGCGCTGATACATGATTGGTTTTAATTTTTGTTCTATAGGATGTTTTAAAACTTGACAAGGTTTTTATTTGTATTTAGCAGCTTTTTCCATTTAATCTTGTGGACAACTGAGTTTGGACAAATGCCCAAGGCAAATGTCTTGTTACAAGAAAAAAGAAAAAAGAAAAAACCAAAGGTACAAAATAATGTGAAAGATACAAAATAATGTGAATCACCAAAGTGATAATATGTAAATAAATATAATACCAACTGAAGATATGTAGAAATGTAAAAACTCAAAATGGTATCTGCAAAAAATATGAACAATACATAGGGTAATATTGCTAAAGACCACTGAGCAGTATGGGTGGTAGAAAACTCACAAAAGTAAGATGAATTCAGGCATATCTCCCTTTGTATTAAGGAACTGGATAGTATGAGAGACCTCCAGCGATGAATCTCAGTGGGAGATGGTAATAAATCTTCTAATGCACTCCAAAATAGAGAAAAGAAAATGGATGGTGCAGATTGTATTAAACAATAAAAATTGTATTGCATATATTGCACTTACAGTGTATCAAAGTAAAAACAGCATGTCTCCACACTGGGTGGTATTCATAAGCCACAACTGGACCAATCAGGATACAGGATCAGGAACAGCAATAGCAGCACCAAACAAATTACAAATAAAAGTTCGGTTTAAATATGAAAATAAAACAATTCCAACGCGTTTCGTCCTTCTCTGGACTTCCTCAGGGATGTGTAGCTGTGATAGGGATGGGAGTCTCCTTAAATATCCGTCTGATAATTCTCCAAATGACAGCCGGTGTTGGTGTGCATTCCACTGTGGAACGCATGTTACTTCCGCATGACGTCACTTCCGGTTTGTCGAGTACAGCGAAAAAACACAGTTTCCTTTGAAAATGACAGCTCGGATAGCAGCAATAATAATCACATAAAGACATAGAACCAATAGAAGTCATATTTGTCTACTAAAATACCTTATATATAAAAATTTGAAAATATGAACAGAATAGATTGGACATTGAGCATATTTGAAATGGTGTACATCTGTGTATTAAGTATGATATATAAAATACTGTCTGTGAGTAAATTCAAGTGAATCCTAAAGAAAGATGAAAATATAGAAATTTGAATATAAAGCTATAGCAGAAGGATTTGATCTTTAAAGGTATAATTGATATTTAAAGGTATATGCACTGCATATTAAGAATCAAGTGTGGAAAACCCATCTGATAAATTGAAAGATGGGGATTTAAGAATGTAGAAATTTGAGTATGAAGAAAAATTAATTTCGATAAAAATTAATTTTGATAAATTAATAGAAAAAACTCAGAAAAAACAAAAATATTTGCCATGAAATCTTACCAGGGCCGAAAGACAGGCACTACAATTATTACAATAAAATCACCAGTTAGTTATCAAAGAAGCAGACAAAGGGGGTGGTGTTGTTGTTTTGTCAAAATCTTATTATATGGAAGAAGCCTATAACATTTTGAATGATGAGGTCACTTATAAATGTCTGGATAAAGATCCAACTATATTGTTTCTTAAGGAACTTGATAACCTTTTAGAATCTGGATTGGAAAATGATATAATCACTAAGGAGGAATACAATTTTCTATATAATCCCCATTGTAAAATTGCATGTTTTTACTTCTTACCCGAGATACATAAGTCTATTTCAAATCCCCCAGGGTGTCCCATTATAAGTGGTATTGACTCCCTTTCTTGTAATCTCTCGGCCTATATAGACTTTTTTCTACAACCATATGTATCTAAGATTCCTTCATACATCAAGGACACCAAACATTTATTAAATCATTTACAATCCATTACATGGAAATCTAGTTATATTCTAGCTTCAGTAGATGTATCTTCTCTTTATACCAGTATTCCCCTCCAAAAAGGCCTATCGGCAGTAGAGGAGTGTCTACTCCAGCACTCTTCTATTGCCAAAAAACAGATTGATTTTCTTATTAACTGCATGTTTTTCGTTCTTACTAAGAACTTTTTCTGGTTCAATGACCAGTATTTTTTACAGCTATGTGGTGTCGCCATGGGGACGAGGTTCGCCCCCATCTTCGCCAATCTATATGTCTCCCATTGGGAATCTCGATGTATTTCTTTGGGTCAGACACTGGGGGGAGCCTCGTTCTATGGCGACGCTAAATAGACGATGTCCTTATCATATGGGACGGTGATCAAACCAGTTTAGATAGCTTCATTTCATATATCAATAATAATGATTTTAACCTAAGTTTCACTTCGACTTGCCATTCCACACAGATAGATTTTCTAGATTTAACAATTTATATAGAAAATAACATCTTACAGACAAAAACTTATTTTAAAAACACTGACTGCAACACTGCCATAGATCACACTAGCCTGCATCATCCTATGTGGTTAAAAAATGTCCCAAAGGGACCATTAACACGATTAAGTCGTAATTGCTCAGACATAGAAACCTTTAAAACTCAATCTAAAATTATCAAACAAAGATATATAGAAAAGGGATATGATTCAAAAACTATTGAAGAAGCGGAATCTTCTCTAATTAACAGCGATCGTAATCAATTACTTTCATCAAACAGAAATAAAAATAAAAGGAACGAAGAGTCAAATAAATTTAATTTTGCTTTTATTACTAGATACCACTCTCAAGCCCGTGAGATTAAAAATATTATCAATCGCCACTGGCATATTTTAAAGAAAGATATTTTTCTTAATAACATTTTACCAAATAATCCGACTATAATTTACAAAAAAGCAGATAATCTAAAAAATAAACTAGCTCCTAGTATTCTTCCTATCAAAAAAAGCATTTCCTCCCAACCTACTCAATTTTTTTCTAATCAAATATTAAAAGGTTTTTTCAAATGTGGAAAATGCTCCACATGTTTTTTTTAAAAAAAGAACACAGATACATTTTTGGGAACCTATACTCAACAAACCTATCAGATTAGCAAGTTTATCCAATGCTCCACTACCCATGTAGTCTATTTACTACAATGTGGTTGCGGAGCTCAATATATTGGTCGAACGATCAGAAAACTACATGTAAGGTTATTGGAACATTTCAAAAATATAAGGAATAAAAAATTAGAACATAGTGTATCTAGACATTGTGTCCACTGTCCTCAGTTCCAATGGAACACACTGATAGTTATTGGGATAGATAAAGTAGAAAAACATTGGAGAGGAGGCAATATTGAAACTTTATTAAATACTAAGGAGGCTCAATGGATCTTTAATCTGAAAACTTTAAAATTTGGTTTCAACCAAGAAATAGATCTAGCAGGATTAATTTGAGAGAAATACAAATATATTCTCTGCAGTTTTAAAATTTCTCTTTCTTCTCTTTCTAGCTCATTCTTATCACCTCTGTTCTTCACATGTGCATATTGTCTATATTTGATGATTAATTGTGGTTTCTCATTACAGAAATATCTCCTATTTATTGGATGAAGCTATACAACATATGGTTCAAATTTGTAAGATTTTGAGCATTTTGAAGCGATCTGCATCAATTGTGTATACCTTTAAATATCAAATAAATTCTCTTTCATACTCAAATTTTACTTCATATTTAAATTTTCCTCATACTTAAATTTTTCTTCATACTCAAATTTCTACATTCTTAAATCCCCATCTTTCAATTTATCAGATGGGTTTTCCACACTTGATTCTTAATATGCAGTGCATATACCTTTAAATATCAATTATAACTTTAAAGATCAAATCCTTCTGCTATAGCTTTATATTCAAATTTCTATATTTTCATCTTTCTTTAGGATTCACTTGAATTTACTCACAGACAGTATTTTATATATCGTACTTACACAGATGTACACCATTTCAAATATGCTCAATGTCCAATCTATTCTGTTCATATTTTCAAATTTTTATATATAAGGTCTTTTGGTAGACAAATATGACTTCTATTGGTTCTATGTCTTTATGTGATTATTATTGCTGCTATCCGAGCTGTCATTTTCAAAGGAAACTGTGTTTTTTCGCTGTACTCGACAAACCGGAAGTGACGTCATGCGGAAGTAACATGCGTTCCACAGTGGAACGCACACCAACACCGGCGGTCATTTGGAGAATTATCAGACGGATATTTAAGGAGACTCCCATCCCTATCACAGCTACACATCCCTGAGGAAGTCCAGAGAAGGACGAAACGCGTTGGAATTGTTTTATTTTCATATTTAAACCAAACTTTTATTTGTAATTTGTTTGGTGCTGCTATTGCTGTTCCTGATCCTGTATCCTCACTTTGGTGATTCACATCATTTTGTATCTTTCAGATTATTTTGTACCTTTGTTTTTTTCTTTTTTCTTGTCACAGTTGTTTTTTTGAGTGCTTATAAGGGTACACTTATAAACCTAGGGTACTGTGTGCTATATAGTACTGACGGTTAACTTCTTGTTGTTCAAATGTCTTGTTAGCCTTGCGGCTAACAGACATGCTGGCAGGCTGCTGGGCGCGCGGGCGGTCGGGCGGCGCTGGCGGGCGACTGGCGAGGGATCACTTCCTCTGAGCTGTCTGCTCAGCTCCCTCGCGCGCCGCAGAGTGAGGCTGGGAGCCAGAATATGATATTCCGGCTCCGCCTCCCAGCCTCACTCTGCGGCTATTATTCTATAGAAAAGGTACAAAAACAGAGTGAATGGAATAATGAGAACTGACATCTCAAACAGCTTGCTATTTGGTTTTCTTAGTTCCAAATCAGTTTTTTGTCCCAAAAATGTGGTCCAGATCCAAAATGCAGGCCAGGTTACTCTACATAATAGCAACCCCAGATGCTCTTTTTGGCCTTGGTCGGCCTTATCAGTAATGTGAACTTTACCTCAAAGGAATATTATAGCATTAAGAATAGTGTTGTCGCGAACCCAAAATTTTCGGTTCGCGAACGGCGAACGCGAACTTCCGCAAATGTTCGCGAACCGGCGAACCGCGCGAACCGCCCATGACTTCAATGGGCAGGCGAATTTTAAAACCAACAGGGACTCTTTCTGGCCACAAAAGTGATGGAAAAGTTGTTTCAAGGGGACTAACACCTGGACTGTGGCATGCCGGAGGGGGATCCATGGCAAAACTCCCATGGAAAATTACACAGTTGATGCAGAGTCTGCTTTTAATCCATAAAGGGCAGAAATAACCTAACATTGACACCTGTCCTCAAAGCCCCTGATACACACTGACACAGAGCAGAATAGAGACTGTTCCCCATCCTCAGAGACCATGATACACACTGACACAGAGCAGAATAGAGACTGTTACCCCTACATAGGGTCACTTGGCAGATATGGCGGGGTCGTGGGAGGGGGAAGATGACTTTCACCTCTTCCCCTGTTAGATTCCCGTTGTGCTGTGACATCACCCTTATACGCTGTGTAAAGCATACTATTTAATTTGATCAGCATGGCCACTTGAGTTTTTATAGTTTTCACGCTGCTTGTAGTTTATATATGGTTCACAAAAATCAAACAAACGATAAAGTAAACATGTAAGGATTCAGAATATTCTTTCAAACCCTTACACATTGTGTGTACGTATTTTTTGTCTTAAGTTTGTGGCTTTAAAGAGGTTTACGTTGTTTCTATGATGTGCATAACATGTTCTTGTAAATGTTTGTTAAATTTTTCCTGGAATTGTAATTTTTGAATCTGAATAAAGATAGTCAAATCACTGATACACACTGACACAGAGCAGAATAGGGACTGTTCCCCCTACATAGGGTCACTTGGCAGATATGGATTGACACCTATCCTAATGATCCCTGATACACACTGACACAGAGCACAATAGAGACTGTTCCCCCTACATAGGGTCACTTGGCAGATATGGATTGACACCTGTCCTCAAAACCCCTGATACACACTGACACAGAGCAGAATAGGGACTGTTCCCCCTACATAGGGTCACTTGGCAGATATGGATTGACACCTGTCCTCAAAACCCCTGATACACACTGACACAGAGCAGAATAGGGACTGTTCCTCCTACATAGGGTCACTTGGCAGATATGGATTGACACCTGTCCTCAAAACCCCTGATACACACTGACACAGAGCAGAATAGGGACTGTTCCCCCTACATAGGGTCACTTGGCAGATATGGATTGACACCTGTCCTCAAAACCCCTGATACACACTGACACAGAGCAGAATAGAGACTGTTCCCTGTCCACAGAGACCATGATACACACTGACACAGAGCAGAATAGAGACTGTCCCCCCTACATAGGGTCACTTGGCAGATATGGATTGACACCTGTCCTCAAAACCCCTGATACACACTGACACAGAGCAGAATAGAGACTGTTCCCCGTCCACAGAGACCATGATACACACTGACACAGAGCAGAATAGGGACTGTTCCTCCTACATAGGGTCACTTGGCAGATATGGATTGACACCTGTCCTCAAAGCCCCTTATACACACTGACACAGAGCAGAATAGAGACTGTTCCCTGTCCACAGAGACCATGATACACACTGACACAGAGCAGAATAGAGACTGTTCCCCGTCCACAGAGACCATGATACACACTGACACAGAGCAGAATAGGGACTGTTCCCCCTACATAGGGTCACTTGGCAGGTATGGATTGACACCTGTCCTCAAAGCCGTTATACACACTGACACAGAGCAGAATAGATACTGTTCCCTGTCCACAGAGTCCATGATACACACTGACACAGAGCAGAATAGAGACTGTTCCCTGTCCACAGAGTCCATGATACACACTGACACAGAGCAGAATAGAGACTGTTCCCCGTCCACAGAGACCATGATACACACTGACACAGAGCAGAATAGAGACTGTTCCCCGTCCACAGAGACCATGATACACACTGACACAGAGCAGAATAGGGACTGTTACCCCTACATAGGGTCACTTGGCAGGTATGGATTGACACCTGTCCTCAAAGCCCATGATACACACTGGGGGGAGCTACTGTCCTCCCCAACCCCTGCGCGGTGGGTGGGGGCCATAAATCACAATGGGGGGACCTACTGTCCTCCCCCCTCGGCCCCCACCCCTGCGCGGTGGTTGGGGGCCATAAATCACAATGGGGGGCCTACTTTCCTCCCACCCGGCCCCCATCCCTGCGCGGTGGGTGGGGGGCATAAATCACAATGGGACGGACCTACTGATAGGAGTGGAGTATTGTTCATATCAGTTTAATACCTTCCGCGTCTCCTATCAGTGGACGTGTATATGGCAGCCATTTTAGGAACCGCACACCTGGGACCCGAGCAAGGTCACCTCGTTCAAGCTGCTCTGGTTCCTTGATGAGCCAGCTGCCCGTGAGTTAACATGTCCCGTGGAGAAGCACTCTGTCCTGTAAAGCCTCACCACAAAAAAATTAAATAAATAACAGCACTCGGAGTAGTGAGTTTAGTAAATGTTCAAATCAGTTTAATACCTTCCGCGTCTCCTATCAGTGGGCGTGTATATGGCAGCCATTTTAGGAACCGCACACCTGGGACCTGAGCAAGGTCACCTCTTTCAACCGGCGACATGATTTGGCCCTGTAAAACTCTCCTGGATATTCTCTACAATTTCTATGGATATGGCATTGATTTATGTAACAGGGAGATGGAAGAAGATGCTTGGTCGGTCCTCTTACTTGAAATTTGTGGCACTGCGCGGGCAAGCTAATGTGCCACCAGATAGGAGTGGTGAGTTTAGTATTGTTCATATCAGTTTAATACCTTCCGCGTCTCCTATCAGAGGACATGTATATGGCAGCCATTTTAGGAACCGCACACCTGGGACCCGAGCAAGGTCACCTCTTTCAACAGGCGACATGATTTGGCCCTGTAAAACTATCCTGGATATTCTCTACAATTTCTATGGATATGGCATTGATTTATGTAACAGGAAGATGGAAGAAGATGCTTGGTCGGTCCTCTTACTTGAAATTTGGGGCACTGCGCGGGCAAGCTAATGTGCCACCAGATAGGAGTGGTGAATTTAGTATTGTTCATATCAGTTTAATACCTTCCGCGTCTCCTATCAGTGGATGTGTAAATGGCAGAGATTTTTAATTGTTGAATCACCTCCCCTTTTTAGGCCAAGGTGGGAAGATGCTTAGACCACTGGTATATTGGTGCCATCTTGGAGGATTTTTTTTTGGTTTGGTTTTTGAAGCCACAGTGCTGCACCAGTGGGCCTAAAAATTAGGCATGTACACATGCCTGAAAAATTTGGTATTGTTGCAGCCGCTGCTGTGGCAGCGGCCAGAAAAATTGATGTTTGTTTCACAGGCAGAAAGTGCCCTAAAACATGGCGGCTTGAACCCTAGTTGGTGGAGGATAAGTCACGCAAGTCAAACTTCATTCATAGCTAAAATACAGCAGTCTGCTACCTGTCGGTCGGGTCGCTCTCTGAGGGTGGATCCCGAAGGGCTGTGGCGATGCATAGGACTTAAAAAGGTCCGCATGTCCTCCATCAACAACACGTCTTTAAAGCATCCTGTCCTTGCCGGCGTGGTCGTGGGAGGAGGAGGAGGAGGATGACTTCCACCTCTCCCCCTGTTAGATTCCCGTTGTGCTGTGACATCACCCTTATACGCTGTGTAAAGCATACTTTTTAATTTATTTTGCAAATGCTGCATCCTTTCCGACTTGTTGTAATTCGGTAACATTTCCACCACTTTCTGCTTATACCGGGGGTCTAGTAGCGTGGACACCCAGTACAGGTCGTTCTCCTTCAGCCTTTTTATACGAGGGTCCCTCAACAGGCAGGACAGCATGAAAGACCCCATTTGCACAAGGTTGGATGCCGAGCTACTCATTTCCCGTTCCTCCTCCTCACTGATGTCATTGAAGGTATGTTCTTCCCCCCAGCCACGTACAACACCACGGGTACCAGATAGGTGACAACGAGCACCCTGGGATGCCTGTTGTGTTTGGTCTTGCTCCTCCTCCTCCTCCTCAAAGCTACAATCCTCCTCTGACTCCTCTTCCTCACAATCCTCTTCCAGCGTTGCCGCAGGTCCAGCAAGCGATGCTGATAAGGCTGTTTCTGGTGGTGATGGTGACCACAACTCTTCCTCTTCCTCTTCACGCTCATCTACAGCCTGATCCAGCTCTCTTCGCAGGGCACGCTCCAGGAAGAAAACAAATGGTATGATGTCGCTGATGGTGCCTTCGTTGCGACTGACTAGGTTTGTCGCCTCCTCAAAAGGACGCATGAGCCTACAGGCATTGCGCATGAGTGTCCAGTAACGTGGCAAAAAAATTCCCAGCTACCCAGAGGCTGTCCTAGCACCCCGGTCATACAAATATTCATTAACAGCTTTTTCTTGTTGGAACAGGCGGTCGAACATTAGGAGTGTTGAATTCCAACGTGTAGGGCTGTCGCAAATCAAGCGCCTCACTGGCATGTTGTTTCGCCGCTGGATATCGGCAAAGTGAGCCATGGCCGTGTAGGAACACCTGAAATGGCCACACACCTTCCTGGCCTGCTTCAGGACTTCCTGTAAGCCTGTGTACTTATGCACAAAGCGTTGTACGATCAGATTACACACATGTGCCATGCACGGCACATGTGTCAACTTGCCCAACTTCAATGCCGCTATCAAATTTTTTCCTTTGTCACACACCACTTTGCCGATATCCAGTTGCTGCGGAGTCAGCCACTTTTCCACCTGTGCGTTCAGGGCGGACAGGAGTGCTTGTCCGGTGTGACTCTCTGCTTTCAAGCAAGTCAAACCCAAGACGGCGTGACACTGCCGTATCCGGGATGTGGAATAGTACCTGGGGAGCTGGGGGGGTGCCGTTGATGTGGAGCAAGACGCAGCAGCACAAGAGGACTCAGCCGAGGAGGTTATGGAAGAGGATGGAGTAGGAGGAGTAGAGGAGGTGGCAGCAGGACTGCCTGCAAGTCGTGGCGGTGTCACCAACTCCTCTGCAATGCCACGCATTCCTTGCTTGTCAGTCGTCAGCAGGTTTACCCAATGCGCAGTGTAGGTGATATACCTGCCCTGACCATGCTTTGCAGACCAGGTATCAGTGGTCAGATGGACCCTTGCCCCAACACTGTGTGCCAGACATGCCATGACTTCCTTTTGCACAATCGAGTACAAGTTGGGGATTGCCTTTTGTGAAAAGAAATTCCGGCCGGGTACCTTCCACTGCGGTGTCCCAATAGCTACAAATTTTTTGAACGCCTCAGACTCAACCAGATTGTATGGTAAAAGCTGGTGGGCTAATAGTTCGGACAAGCCAGCTGTCAGACGCTGGGCAAGGGGGTGACTTGGTGACATTGGCTTCTTACGCTCAAACATGTCCTTGACAGACACATGACTGTGGGCAGATGAGCGGGAACTGCTCAAGGCGGGAGACGGAGTGGCGGATGGTTGAGAGGGGGCAAGAAGGACAGCAGTGGTTGACGTGGCTGAAGATGCTAGACCAGGAGGAGGATGGCGGCTTAGAGTAGGCGTGCTGCTTGTACTCATGTGTTGATCCCATAGGCGTTTGTGATGTGAGATCATGTGCCTACGCAAAGCAGTTGTACCTAGGTGGGTGTTGGACCTCCCATGACTCAGTTTCCTTTGGCACAGGTTGCAAATGGCATCGCTGTTGTCCGAGGCAGACACACAAAAACAAAGCCACACTGCTGAGCTCTGCAATGACGGCATTCTGGTGGTGGACACAGCATGCGTTGATTGGCGTGCTGTCGGGCTGACCCCGGGTGCCAATGCTGTCTGACTGTGCCACTAGCTCCTTGCGACGACCCCCCCTGCTTCCAACTCGTCTCCTCCTCCTCTCTGTCTCCCCATCTGAACTTTCGCCCTGTTCTTCTTCTTGCCGAGCGGGCACCCACGTGACATCCATGGACGCATCGTCATCATCAACCGCTTCGCTTGTATCTGACAACTCAGAAAAGGAAGCAGCAGCGGATACAACATCATCATCATCACACCGTACCTCCATGTGTTTAATGCTGCCTGCCTGAGACATATCCCTGTTATCTACATCCTCTAGCAATAATGGTTGCGCATCACTCATTTCTTCAAACGGGTGTGTGAATAACTCCTCTGACATACCAAGTAAAGCGGCTGTGGTGCTAGTTTTGGTGGTGGCGGCAGGCGGGTGAGTGGTATCTTGAGAGGTGCCTGAAGCTAAGCTGGAGGAGGATGGTGTGTCAAGGTTCCGAGCGGAGGCTGTACAAGATTGGGTGTCCTGTGTTAGCCAGTCAACTATGTCCTCAGAACTTTTCAAGTTCAGGGTACGTGGCTTCTGAAAACTGGGCATTATTCTAGGGCAAAAGGGAATCACAGCACCACGACCACAACGGCCCCTGCGGGGTGGCCTGCCTCTGCCTGTCATTTTTTGGGGGATTAGTGGTACTATGCGTGCAAGCTACTGTGAGACCGGATATGATTGGCAATGTGAACTGTAACAGTTCTGCAGAGCACACACTGTAGGCCTGACACACCCGCTTGAAGACAAGTAACTGCTATTCAATCTATAACAGTGAAAAAAAAAATGTGTTTTTAAAAGCACGCTATAGAGACACCAGATATGATTGGCAATGTGCACTGGAACAGTTCTGGAGAGCACACGCTGAAGGAAGGACTGACAGAGCCGCTTGAAGGACACTGACTGGCTGCTATTAGCTTACACTAGAAACCTTTTTTCTTTGTAAAACCATGCTATAGAGACACCAGATATGATTTGCAATGTGCACTTGAACAGTTCTGCAGAGCACACACTATAGGCCTGACACACCCGCTTGAAGACAAGTAACTGCTATTCAATCTATAACAGTGAAAAAAAAAATGTTTTTAAAAGCACGCTATAGAGACACCAGATATGATTGGCAATGTGCACTGGAACAGTTCTGGAGAGCACACGCTGAAGGAAGGACTGACAGAGCCGCTTGAAGGACACTGACTGGCTGCTATTTGCTTACACTAGAAACCTTTTTTCTTTGTAAAAGCACGCTATAGAGACACCAGATATGATTGGCAATGTGCACTTGAACAGTTCTGGAGAGCACACGCTGAAGGAAGGACTGACAGAGCCGCTTGAAGGACACTGACTGGCTGCTATTAGCTTACACTAGAAACCTTTTTTCTTTGTAAAAGCACGCTATAGAGACACCAGATATGATTGGCAATGTGCACTTGAACAGTTCTGCAGAGCACACACTGTAGGCCTGACACACCCGCTTGAAGACAAGTAACTGCTATTCA
Organism: Pelobates fuscus; assembly: GCF_036172605.1. Taxonomy (NCBI): domain Eukaryota; kingdom Metazoa; phylum Chordata; class Amphibia; order Anura; family Pelobatidae; genus Pelobates; species Pelobates fuscus. Next base: position 411,413,592 of record NC_086319.1, on the reverse strand, counting down.
ATCTATAACAGTGAAAAAAAAATTGTTTTTAAAAGCACGCTATAGAGACACCAGATATGATTGGCAATGTGCACTGGAACAGTTCTGGAGAGCACACGCTGAAGGAAGGACTGACAGAGCCGCTTGAAGGACACTGACTGGCTGCTATTAGCTTACACTAGAAACCTTTTTTCTTTGTAAAAGCACGCTATAGAGACACCAGATATGATTGGCAATGTGCACTTGAACAGTTCTGCAGAGCACACACTGTAGGCCTGACACACCCGCTTGAAGACAAGTAACTGCTATTCAATCTATAACAGTGAAAAAAAAAATTTGTTTTTAAAAGCACGCTATAGAGACACCAGATATGATTGGCAATGTGCACTGGAACAGTTCTGGAGAGCACACGCTGAAGGAAGGACTGACAGAGCCGCTTAAAGGACACTGACTGGCTGCTATTAGCTTACACTAGAAACCTTTTTTCTTTGTAAAAGCACGCTATAGAGACACCAGATATGATTGGCAATGTGCACTTGAACAGTTCTGCAGAGCACACACTGTAGGCCTGACACACCCGCTTGAAGACAAGTAACTGCTATTCAATCTATAACAGTGAAAAAAAAAATTGTTTTTAAAAGCACGTTATAGAGACACCAGATATGATTGGCAATGTGCACTGGAACAGTTCTGGAGAGCACACGCTGAAGGCCTGACACATCTGCTTGAAGACAAGTAACTGCTATTCAATCTATAACAGTGAAAAAAAAAATTGTTTTTAAAAGCACGCTATAGATACACCAGATATGATTGGCAATGTGCACTGGAACAGTTCTGGAGAGCACACACTGAAGGAAGGACTGACAGAGCCGCTTGAAGGACATTGACTGGCTGCTATTAGCTTACACTAGAAACCTTTTTTCTTTGTAAAAGCACGCTAAAGAGACACCAGATATGATTGGCAACTGTCAAAGCACGCTGGCACAGGTCTGCAGAGCACACGCTGAAGTAGGCCTTACACCCAGACGCTTGCAGACAACTAACTGCTCTTCTATTACAGTGAAAACAAATTATTTCTTTTAAATCTAAAGCTTAACCTAATGTAAAAACAGATATGAGAGGTGGCACTGACTGTGCAAATGGGCAAGGCATCCAACCTGACACAGAAGCTGGCAGGCAGGCAACTGCTCTTCTATTACAGTGAAAACAAATTATTTCTTTTTAAATCTAAAGCTTAACCTATTGTTAAAACAGATATGAGTGGTGGCACTGACTGTGCAAATGGGCAAGGCATCCAACCTGACACAGAAGCTGGAAGGCAGGCAACTGCTCTTCTATTACAGTGAAAACAAATTATTTCTTTTAAATCTAAAGCTTAACCTATTGTTAAAACAGATATGAGTGGTGGCACTGACTGTGCAAATGGGCAAGGCATCCAACCTGACACAGAAGCTGGCAGGCAGGCAACTGCTCTTCTATTACAGTGAAAAAAATTATTTCTTTTAAATCTAAAGCTTAACCTATTGTAAAAACAGATATGAGTGGTGGCACTGACTGTGCAAATGGGCAAGGCATCCAACCTGACACAGAAGCTGGCAGGCAGGCAACTGCTCTTCTATTACAGTGAAAACAAATTATTTCTTTTAAATCTAAAGCTTAACCTATTGTTAAAACAGATATGAGTGGTGGCACTGACTGTGCAAATGGACAAGGCATCCAACCTGGCACAGAAGCTGGCAGGCAGGCAACTGCTCTTCTATTACAGTGAAATTTTTTTATTTATTTTAAATGTAAAGCTTAACCTATTGTTAAAACAGATATGAGTGGTGGCACTGACTGTGCAAATGGGCAAGGCATCCAACCTGACACAGAAGCTGGCAGGCAGGCAACTGCTCTTCTATTACAGTGAAAAAAATTATTTCTTTTAAATCTAAAGCTTAACCTATTGTAAAAACAGATATGAGTGGTGGCACTGACTGTGCAAATGGGCAAGGCCTCCAACCTGACACAGAAGCTGGCAGGCAGGCAACTGCTCTTCTATTACAGTGAAAACAAATTATTTCCTTTAAATCTAAAGCTTAACCTATTGTTAAAACAGATATGAGTGGTGGCACTGACTGTGCAAATGGGCAAGGCATCCAACCTGGCACAGAAGCTGGCAGGCAGGCAACTGCTCTTCTATTACAGTGAAAATGTTTTATTTATTTTAAATGTAAAGCTTAACCTATTGTTAAAACAGATATGAGTGGTGGCACTGACTGTGCAAATGGGCAAGGCATCCAACCTGACACAGAAGCTGGCAGGCAGGCAACTGCTCTTCTATTACAGTGACATTTTTTTATTTATTTTAAATGTAAAGCTTAACCTATTGTTAAAACAGATATGAGTGGTGGCACTGACTGTGCAAATGGGCAAGGCATCCAACCTGACACAGAAGCTGGCAGGCAGGCAACTGCTCTTCTATTACAGTGAAAAAAACATATTTATTTTAAATGTAAAGCTTAACCTATTGTTAAAACAGATATGAGTGGTGGCACTGACTGTGCAAATGGGCAAGGCATCCAACCTGACACAGAAGCTGGCAGGCAGGCAACTGCTCTTCTATTACAGTGAAAAAAAATTATTTCTTTTAAATGTAAAGCTTAACCTATTGTAAAAACAGATATGAGTGGTGGCACTGGGCAAGTAGGCACAGTATCCAATGTGAACCTCACACAGAAGCTGGCAGGCAGGCACCTGCAATTACATTACACAGGAAAAAAAAAAAGCAGCCTGATGTTCTAGCCCTAAAAAGGGCTTTTTGGGGTGCTGTCCTTACAGCAGAGATCAGATGAGTCCTTCAGGATTGTAGTGGACACTGAATACCCTAGCCTAGCTATCAATTTCCCTATCTAATCAGCAGCAGCTAAACTTTCCCTCCTCTCACTAAGCATGCAGCTTCAGAATGAATCGAAAATGGATGCTGGGAGGGAGGTTGGAGGGTGTGGAAGGGAGGGAGTGCTGCTGATTGGCTGGAATGTGTCTGCTGACCGAGAGGCACAGGGTCAAAGTTTGCCCAATGATGACGAATAGCGGGCGGATCGAACTGCGCATGTGTCCGCCCGCCGGGGCGAACGCGAACACGCTAAGTTCGCCGGGAACTGTTCGCCGGCGGACAGTTCGGTACATCACTAATTAGGAATACAAACATTTATTTCTAATGTTCTAGTGTTCTAGTTCCTATTTAGATTTACGGCCTCTCCTACGCAACTGCAATAAAAATAAGGGATAATACAATTTACTTTCCTTATTTCCAATTTTATATTCTCCATTTTCCTGATCATTACTTTCCTCCTATAGTTGCAATTTAGAAGATTTATTTATTTATTATTGAGTACTAACAGTCTTTTTGTATTATTTTTGTAATATTTTTGTAATGTTTTTTTCATATTTTTAATTTTTAATTTTTATTTTTTATTTTTCATTTCTGTATTCCAATGAAATCATTATATATATATATATATATATATATATATATATATATATATATATATATATATATATATATATATATATATATCAAAAACATCATATATCATATAAACATGACAAAGTATTATATTTCATTGTCTGTTTTCTTACTATACCACTGAATCCTTTGAAGTTTTCCTAAATTTTTAATTTTAACTTTAATTTTGGATTTTAAATTACATTTGTTGACTATTTTTATTATTCTTTATCTTTGTAATGTATGAAACCATCAATAATGCCAATTAAATAATAAGAATGATGATATATAAAGTTTTATAAAATAGATTATTGACTGATTTGTAATAGAAACAAATGTATACCAGACATAAATAATAATATGTTTTTGTTGTTTTTTATTTTTAAACCAATTTATAAGTATATGTAATTTTATTTTACAAATGTAATGACCTGAATATAGACATATACAAACTGCCATAGACGATACAGATCAGAAGCCTCTGATGAAGTAGGGCAGTACCCTACGAAACGCGTAAGGCTAAGCAAAGCTAAGCACACGATCTGTCTAAAGAGGAGCATTTGCTGCATTTGCCGAAGAAAGAGAGAGCAGCAAGTATTCCCGATCACACAGGAGTCCAGACCCGATATCAACGTCATCCAGCAAGAGCGGAGCTCACCTCTTGATGTGAGGTCGGAGGTGAGATGCAAGGAGACACTCATGCCGCCCTCACCAGCTGCCAGAACACAGAGAGAGTATCAACTATCACAATCCTAATCCATCCAGGTCTGGACTACAGGTTTACTTGCTTTTTTCCCTCTATATATATTGGACTACATGCCAGCCTCTGATTTTGATCGATAATTTTCATATCTTTGAAACTGTTTTTTACTTAAATAGATCTGTTTTTAAAATCAAGTCACTCTTTTATATCTTACTTTGTATTTTTGTTTTTACTTTGGCATTACTAAAGAGTTTCATTTGGGCAATCAGTTCCGTATACTAATTAGCCCGGTCACAGACTCCAAATATATTATATATATATATATATATATATATATATATGTATTAAGGCCTTTTGGCCTGTAATTGTGGGAGGGGCGTATGACTCACCTTCTACCTACTTAAGGGACACCCCTTACCTGGCTCCATACCGTCCGAGGTCAGCGCTGCATCCTGAATCCACTTCCGGTTCACGGACGGCGCCATCTTGCTTTCGGGAAAACTCCGCGTTTCGTTGGTGTTAGCTGTGTCCAGGAACTCCTTTCAGGTCTTTCCTCCCGGCCAGCCACGCACAAAAACCCGGTCTTCATTGTTGATTGAGTCCTCAGGACTTCAAAAACGTAAGTCCGTCGCCCGGATCACTTCCCACGGCGTCGTGATTTTTCACGTCCTTACTTTACGGCCGCACGCTTTACGGCCAAGTCACAGGCGAATTAACCCTCTGGTTTCCGGAAACCTATGTACCGTGTATGTAGCAATCGTATGCATCCTTATTCAGTATTCACAGTATGTTACCATGTTTCTATTTATCCATATAAAATTTTCTGTCAATTATCCTGGTAAATAAGCTTAATTATAGTCTTTTATTAAGTACCTCTGTATATATATTTTCATCTTGATACTTCATCTATTTTATACATACACACACACACACACAGACTGTATTTTATATACATATGATGTTTAAAGCATATCCTCCCTATTTCATGTGTTATAAATTATACTTAAGTTAGGGCTCAAGATATATTATTAAATTGGGATATATTAGTATAACATCCTGTTATACAACAGTTATGGTTAGCCTACATTACGGCTCCTTTTTCTGTCATGCTCGTACAACATACCACGAGCTCAAGGACACGGTCCTATTTTCTAAGAGTATAATAGAGATATGATGTTATTACAACCATGTACATTACGATTACATGGCACTAACTATTCAGGCCATTTCTTATCATACTCATACGAAATACCACGAGTATAGAAGAACACGGTCCTACCTTCCAGGGTTTCGGGTTGAATCACACGCATTGGTTCAACCACTCATACGTCACAACATTTTCTGCATAGATTGTCATTTCACATAATTTCACATGGCATTTACAAACTCAGGCCTTTTCTTGACACACTCAGACGACGTAACACGAGTATTCAAGAACACGGCATATACGTTTCACAAGACTTTCGGTTTTGAATCACACGTTCTGGTTCATACATTCATACGTCACTTTACAGCAACATTTATGATTCTGCATATTGTAATTTTCACATTAAAAAGTCCCTTAAATTCCCAGATCAGTTTAGTGACATGCATATTATCTGATCACCTTCCATATATACACATTACACGGCCAATCCCCTGCTGCCAGGTATCGGACTCAGCGTAACGCTTGTCACCAAGCATGGGCAGTCATGTCACTATCCTACTCATAGACTTTTACACCTCCCACACATACTGCTAGAAGCCCTAATCCCAGCCTATACAGATTACAATGGTCTCACGGGATCCATTCTCACTCTATCCCTTTTTAGGTTTATCCAGGTTTTCATACCTGTCGATTCTCAAAACTTTATACATACTACCAGGTACGTAAGCCTGCTCACGTTGTAGTTCACATACGTTTCATTCTTCTAGGCCATAGAGTACTGGCAAGTTAGGGGTATAGGCCCAAATAGGTATCTCCCTTCTTGGCATTTCTGCCTATCGTTTAGTGGTCCGCGAGGCCAACACCCCGCCTCAACGTTTCGGAGGCAAACGCCATCGGGCCACACGTGAGTTAGCCGCCTCGCAATATTTATAGAGAGGGCCTCACCTGTCACTCCCTCCCCCTGTTTTCTTTTACTATCACCGAGAGGCCTACGATTCCTGCCACTACGACGGGTGGCCTCAATAACCCCTCGCGCCAACTCATAGACAGAGCCTCTCATAGCCACTTGGCAACTAGCAGGGCCTCACCTGTCACCAAAGAACAAGATTAATGGTTTCGCTTTACCCGGCATAATTAGCCTGCCAGTACATCCCCTAGGATTTTTCCAAAGTGTCTGGCGCATTCTCACAGTACGGGACAAGGTCCAACTGGAGCAAGATTGATACAGTTATTTTCTGCAGACACTTTGCAGGTCTGAGAACACCGGCCCGTGCATACTGCTCCTCCATGGCCATACTGCCAATTTTTGTCCTACCACTGCAAACGAACCTACTACCTCACAGGGCACTGGTTCCGCTGGTTCAGCAGAGGAAACACCCAAAGATAAACTGGGTCGTCCTATCAAGTTTTTGGGGAAATCCCAAATATGTAATAATTTCAATGTCTGTGCATGTAATTACAGTGGATGTAGGTTATTGCATATATGTTCAAACATGCTTTAGAGCACAGGCGAAAACTATGTGTCCGAATAAAATGTACCCTAAGCAATACTTAACGGATATAAACATTTCTGTACTCACGGCATTACTGTCATAACATCCATCTAGACATCTGGTAGACTTCATCATCACTGTTCTATCACAAGGATTCCATACTGGTCTAATACACATGCCTACAGAAATCATTGAATGCCTTAATTTGCAATCTGCCCAACAAAACCCTACAGCGGTTAGCACACTTATTGCCAATGAAGTGGCAGAGGGCTTCTTATTAGGACCCTTTCAGTCCCCTCCTTTTTCCACATGGAGGACAAATCCCATTGGTATTGTCACAGGGAAATCTTCCCACAAACAAAGACTTATCATCGATCTGTCTGCACCTCACACCTCTGCCACACCGAGTCTGAACTCCCTTATCCCCTCTGAGGAATTTTCTCTTCACTACTCCACCATAGATCACGCTATTACGGCTATCATGCAGGCAGGTGTCGGAGCACGGCTCAGCAAGACTGACATAACACATGCTTTCAAATTATTGCCTATCCACCCTACACTATGGCACCTGCATGGCATTAAGTGGGCCGGGCACTACTACTTTTTTTTTTCACGTTTAACGTTTGGTTCAAAAGTAGTCCGGCCATTTTCGACGTATTCGCCGAAACACTATGCTGGTTATTGTTAAATGTAGCCAGATGCCCTACAGTTATATACTACTGGATGATTTCTTACTGATCAAAGAGAATATTTCTCCACCCAGTAGCCTCATAGAAACCATCAGTCTTTTTAAACAGGTGGGCGTCCCAGTTTCCCCCACCAAAACCGAAGGACCAGATACAGTTATCACTTTCCTAGGAATCATACTAGACTCAGCCACAGCCAGCAAGCCAGCCTGCCACACACCAAGATAGAGAACATTCTTACCAACATCAACCTTTACTTACACCTCGGTACTTGCAACCGCAAGAATTACAATCTCTACTTGGGTCACTAAATTTTGCCATGCGCATTATACCCCAAGGCCGGGCTTTCATCTCACGACTCCTAAACATGTTCCCACTGTTTAGCATGATGCACACAGGTTACCCCTGGATACCCAGGCCACGGCAGACCTACTTATGTGGAGAAACTTTTAACCACCTGGAATGGGAAGCATGTTCCCCCCTGAATTGTCTGACTCTTCACCTACCATCTGGTCAGACGCGGGTCTACCACAGGTTTCGCAGTAATTTACGGGAATTAATGGCTTTGGGGTAGTTGGCCTCCAGAGGTTCAGGACCTGGAGAGTTTTTCAACTACTTCAGCTCTATTTGAGATATATCCCATTGTGGCAGCTGCCGTGACATGGGGGCATCTATGGGCAGGTTCATCAGTACGTTGCTACTCAGACAACCAAGCAACATGTCACATCATCAACAAAGGTTGATCCAAATCACTGACCATTATGAGGTTCTTGAGGAAACTCACCTGGCTGGCTGCGTGTCACAATTTTTTCTTGGTTTGTGTGCATGTCCCAGGTGTATGCAACACGGCTGCTGACCATTTGTCTCGTTTCATTTACAGGCTTTTCGACAAATACTTCCGTCAGCTGCACGCACAGCCACGACCACTCCACCTTTCCACCAACTAGTCATGGACTAGACGCTATAATGCAACATAGCAGGACATTGTCACAATTAGCGCTATCCGCCAATACCCGGAAGACCTATGACAGGGCTTTCCTTCTATTCAAAAGATTTCTGTCATCACACAATATCGCACAACCTTTCATTATGACATCCTTGTTGGGTTTTGCTTCCTTTTTGCCACCTCAAACTCAAATTATCATACAACACAATCAAGCTATATCTAACAGGCATACAACATCACATGTTAACATTACAACCAAACAACACAAGTTTCATGTCCTCCTACCAGATCAAAAATATCCTTAGGGGTATTCAGAGATCCGAACCCCCACGTACTGCGCAAAGGCTACCCATAGACGTCAATATTTTCAAAGATCTATCCAAACTACTAGATTTAAAACCCTTTGCCAACAACACAAACCTTGTTATTAAAACCGCCATCTATATGGTTTTTATGGGTTTTAAGACCAAGAGAATTTACCGCCATCTACACAACCCAGTCCACTCACATTCTGCTTCACTCACACTTAACAAAACACATGGATTACTATATCTTGCCTCTGCATCACTCCAAAACCAATCAACACGCACCTCCGGTAGAGGTTAGATACTATCCTACCCACAACGAGTGGTGCCCCGTCACATTACTGGACACATATACCCAGGTTTTACAAGCATCACCATCTCAACCACTTTTGTCTACAAGGTTCGGTACTCACTACCACCACCTTCATGACCCACGTCAGGTCATTACTTACACAACTAGGCCTAAAATCAAATAACTATTCGGGCCACTCCTTCCGCATAGGAGCAGCCACTACAGCGTCCAGTGCAAACATTCCAGTACATGTTATCAAGTCACTAGGGCGCTGGAAGTCCTCTGCATACTCTAGATACATACCTAACCCAGTACAAGAAGTTAGAAATGCCTTTCAAGATATGTCTGGTTAAAGTATGTATATTGCTCGTTTCGTAATAAATTTTGATTTTCTACTTTTGCCCTCTTTATTTACAGGTCTACCTCATCGTCGGTTCCGGCACACCACAACCGACTTGCTCTTGTAATACCATCCCACACCTAACAGTGTTTGTATCTTCTGTACTATCAGGAGCCCTTAACACAAATATATATATATATATATATATATATATATATAATAAAATAAAATATATATATACACAAATATATATATATATATATATATATATATAATAAAGGTTTAATAAAGGTTTTTTAATAATTCTACATCAGTCCCCCCTATGAAATGTTAGATTCTAAAAAGATAAACTTTATTTGTTAGTTCCAGAAGACATGTTAGCCCAAAGGCACAAAACCCTATGAAGTAACGGTTCTTAAAGTCTTCTTAGTTCTTCAGAGGGACATCATAAAATAGACAAGCTTACATTACCATATGGACCTGTGTTATCTGGAGTATAGATACAACAAGTCATGGTGACAGGTAGTAATTTACATACACCCCCCTTCTCAGCTAGAATCATGTCTAAGGCCATTCTGTTCTGGAAGGTAATCTGAGATGTGGCCTACAACTGTTCGGCCAAGCCCTGGAGGGCATCTCTGGTGTAGTTGACAAAAAGTTGTTGGTTGCAATAGATATAATAAATGCAAATTAAAATATTATTATTAGCAGTGGCGGTTTGGAAAATGGACTTCAAACTTTTCTTTAACTGCAAAAACATCTGGTACCCCCCTTGGCACACCTATGGCATCAATATATATATGTATATATGTGTCAAACTTCCCTTTAGAGGGGTGCTCCTCTTTGTGTTCTGAAGCATGAATGTGGTGTGTCAAGAGTACCTTGTCATGTACTATGTGTATGGACATAATAACCTTGGCTAGGGCACATTTCCTTATTCATCATAGTATTAAACCTGTCCCACGCTACATCAGTGTAGGTGGACTTGGATCATTTAGTCAAAATTAATATCACCACAAACTCAGGATGGTCAGATAATCCTGAAGAAGCTTGGCGTTCGAATTTCTTTAGCTTCACGAGGTCTCCTTTTGGGGTCCTCGGCTTTCCATCGATGGCAGGTGGTCAGGCATTATTATGGCCATCAAACACCTACTTGTTGGTATCTTTTTGTTTTCTAACAAGTCATTTTTCCTCTAGAGTCAAAGGTTTGTCAAAATCAACAAATGTTACTTCCCATGTTGCAGAGAGAGTCTTGAATCTGGAACAGTGAATCCACTGAGTGATCTCTGCAACTTTCACAATGCACTATTGGGTATATGGTCTTGGTTGTCACATTGATGACCGGCTAGGCTTCTGGTCATCCTGACAAAATGTCTATTATAACTAGTGCATATTTGACCCGGCAGCTCTTTGGCACCTGGATATAGTCACTTGGATTCTTGTAAGGGATAGTGAGAGTTAGCTAGGTGCTTAGGATTCTCCTCCTCTTCTGCCGGAGCTGTCCTTGGCACAAATGACACAGGATCGGCAGTAACTTGATGATTAGAGGAGTAAATCTAGGTGCTTCAGAGTATTTAGAGATCAAAGAGTTCATGAGGGTCTTGGATAGGTATAAAAATCCATGGGCCCACTGTCCAGTACATGTTTTTGGGTAAACAGAACTTGAGAGTGTTGGAGTACAGCCCGTCTTCAAGGGTTGCCCCTTTCTGTTTTCCAGCTTTGTATTTCTTCAGGGTCAGCAGCTGCTTGTCATTCTTCAGAAGCTTGAGATCTGTGGATAGGATCTACATGGTGATTGTAGAAGTTTCTTCAGCGGACATCCTTCTGTCCACTTCCCTTGGTGCACTTGTGGCTTGGTTGGCAGCTTGGTCAGCTGAGTGGTGCTTCTTGTCTTCCAGATTGATCCAAAATCATGTGCCGCACCCAGGGCATATCTTGAGTCAGTGTAGGTATTGGCATGTCTTCCTTCAGGCATTTTGTATGCCACTGAGAAGGCTGTGAATTCAGCGTCTTGAGCAGATGTGGGTGAGGAAAGCGAAGATGCTTGGCGTACCTGATCTTCTGTAGCAACAGCAAATCCAGTATGGTACCTTTCCTCTTTATCCGCAAACAGAGTGGAGTCAGGATCTGGTAAAGCTACTGCATGCCTTGATGAGAGGTGTCTTGTTTCTTCTTTCATCTGTTCAAAGCAACCATGAGGAGCAGTAGAAGAGGTTTCCTCACCTATTTCTGTGTGAGATTGGGGGTATTTGTCTTTCTATTTACAGTTCTATTGCTGACCCCCTCTGTAGAGAGCTGATATTGATTTTTAGTGTTTCATGTTTTTGTTCTAATGAGTCAGGTTCCTTTCATGAGATTTCTGGGGACTTAGTGAAAAAAACATGAGGGACAGCCACCTCCCAGTGATGATACAGGTGTCTTACTTCCATGGGTATCTGAGTCAGGACCGCACTATTTCCTTGAGAGTGCCCAAAACAGGTCCTTCATGATGAAGTGTACCTCCACCAGTCTGAATAATTTTCGGTAGTGTGGTATTCCCCCCTGGGAAGTGGCGGAAGAGTGGCCGGAGCAACTTTTCTTCAAAATATAATGTTGTCAGGTAGAGGCAGAGCTGTCTATGGGCGGAGGAAATTGGTAAGGAATAAGAAGGGAGGAAGCATATAAAGGATATAGATATGGTGGTGGGGAGATGGAGGAATGAGTAGTGGATGGAGCGAGAGGGGGAGAAGGTGGAGTAGGAAGGACAGGAGAAGTAGGAAGAGGAGAAGGTGGAGTAGGAGGAGGAGAAGGTGGAGTAGAGAGAGGAGTAGGAGGAGGAGAAGGTGGAGTAGAGGGAGGAGTAGGAGGAGGAGGGAGGAGTAGGAGGAGGAGGGAGGAGTAAGAGCAGGAGGAAGGAGTAGGAGGAGGAGAAGGTGGAGTAGAGAGAGGAGTAGGAGGAGGAGTAGAGGAAAAGGAGGAGGAGAGGGTGGTAGGAGGAGGAGAAGGTGGAGTAGAGAGAGGAGTAGGAGGAGGAGTAGAGGAGAAGGAGGAGGAGAGAGGAGTAGGAGGAGGAGAAGGTGGAGTAGAGGGAGGAGTAGGAGGAGTAGAGGGAGGAGTAGGAGGAGAAGGTGGAGTAGAGGGAGGAGTAGGAGGAGGAGGGGGGAGTAAGAGCAGGAGGAAGGAGTAGGAGGAGGAGAAGGTGGAGTAGAGAGAGAAGTAGGAGGAGGAGTAGAGGGGAAGGAGGAGGAGAGGGTGGAGTAGAGGGAGGAGTAGGAGGAGAAAGTGGAGTAGAGGGGACTGTAGATGAAGGGGAGGGATCGGTGGAAGAAATAAGCGGGGGTGGGCAGGTAAGGGAGAAGACAGGTGATGTAGCAGTGGAGGATACATCAGAAATCAAGACTAGGTAGAAATTAGGAGGCAGGTAGGATTCTCTTCCGCTATGGAGGCTGCAAATAGCCCATGTACAATAACTATTAACTGACCCTATGCTTTCCCTAGAGAAAAATAATAAAAGGCTAACATGCTCATCTTGTCTGCACAGGCCTCGAACGCTTCACTCCGTGGGTGTGCCGCAGTGGCTAACCCACTACATCTCCCACACCAGACTTGTGCCCGTGGAGACAGACACTATCCCTGACTCTCGTTCTTTATTTTATTTATTTATATCTAACTTCTCAAAATGTAATTCTTACTTCTATCACAAATATACATTATCACAATTTTATGTCTCGCAAATGGGATAAAACTTATTCTACTCTTCACTGACAATGTATTTTTTTTTAAAGCATACAAACTAGACAAATAACATTGTCTTCTGTGAAATAAATGAAAAAGATAATGGAGATTTTGTTAAGCTTATAAATAGCTATACATTAACCCCTTAAGACCGCAGGACGTACCATGCCGTCCTTATTTGGGCGGCTCTAAACGCCGCAGGACGGCATGGTACGTCCTGGGCGGTCTTCAGCCCCACGTGGCCGGCGGCACATGGCCGCTGCAGATCGCGGTCGGGGGGCATGCCTGGCCCCCCAGGCAGCCCCCCTGTGCCTGGGGACCGCGGTCTGCAGCTTCCGATCGCAGTGACAGGCTGTCACTGCGATCGGTATTTACCATGTGTCAGCCGATTTTAAAATCGGCTGACACATGGAGCCGGCCGCGTTTTCACTGTGCAGATCGCGGTCGGGGGACATGCCTGGCCCCCCAGGCAGTCCCCCTGCGGTCAGTGACCGCGATCTGCAGAGTCTGATCGCAGGGAGAGGCTGTCTCTGCGATCTGAATGCAGAGACAGCCTCTCCCTGCGATCTGATCGCAGTGACAGCCTGTCACTGCGATCAGAGTTACTATGTGTCAGCCTATTGGCTGACCCATAGTAACTCCAATCAGGATCCCCCTGCAGATCGCGGTGGGGGGCATGCCTGGCCACCCAGGCACTCCCCCTGTGGCCAATTACCGCGATCTGCAGGAGGTGATCACAGTGACAGCCTGTCACTGTGATCACTGATCCTGTGTGTCAGCCAGTGATGTAAAATCACTGGCTGACACTGTCTCTGCCCCTCTCCTCCCCTATTAACCCCTTAAAGTAAAAAACAATAAAAATTAAAGTTAAAAATAAAATACACTTACATCATTTATATATATATTATATATATGATCTATATATAATATATATATATATACGCACACATTTACACATACACTAAGTGTATTTTAATATTTATATATATATATATAATATATATATAATTATATATATATATATATTAATATCAAAATACACGTAGAAGGATATTGATTAAATATATACATAATTATAAATATATATATATATATATATATATATATATTATAATAAAAAATATGTAAATACGTAAAAAAAAAAAAATTTTAAAAAAAAAATTAAAAATATATATGTGTGTAATTTCGTTCTAACTGTATTTTGATATTAATATATATATATATATATATATATATATATATCAAAATACACGTAGAACAAAATAATATATATATGTATATACCCAAGTATATACGTATACATCACTATATGTATAACTATATATAAATAAAAAATAATAGTAAAAAAATTATATACATATATATACATATATATATACACACACGTGTATATATAATAATTTTACATATATATTTATGTAATAATTTTACATAATTAGGTCCTTTTATTAATTACAATTTGCAGGACCTGCCTAACAACCCAGGCCGAAAGTATAGGGAATTTAATTTGCTAGCACTATATTTAACCCTATAACTTTCCAAGACACTATAAAACCTGTACATGGGGGGTACTGTTTTACTCGGGAGACATCGCTGAATACAAATATTTGTGTTTCAAAACCGTAAAATTTATTACAACAATGATATCGTCAGGGAAAGTGAAATTTATTGCATTTTTCGCACACAAACGGCACTTACACTGACGATATTTTTGCTGTCATACTTTTTACTGTTTTGAAACACAAATATTTGTGTTCAGCAAAGTCTCCTGAGTATAACAGTACCCCTCATGTACAGGTTTTATGGTGTTTTCAAAAGTTACAGAGTCAAATATAAGGCTTGCGTTTCAGTTTTTTCATAATGAAATTCGCCAGATTGGTTACATTGGCTTTGAGACCGTATAGTAGCCCAGAAATAAGAATTACCTCCATAATGGCATACCATTTGCAAAAGTAGACAACCCAAGGTATTGCAAATGGGGTATGTTCAGTCTTTTTTAGTAGCCACTTAGTCACAAACACTGGCCAAAATTGGCTTTCAAATTAGTTTTTTGCATTTTTCACACACAAACAAATATTAACGTTAACTTTGGCTAGTGTTTGTGACCAAGTGGCTACTAAAAAAGACTGGACATACCCCATTTGCAATACCTTGGGTTGTCTACTTTTGCAAATGGTATGCCATCATGGGGGTAATTTTCATTCCTGGGCTACCATACAGTCTCAAAGGCAACGTAACCAAACTGGCAAATTTCAATGTGAAAAAACTGAAAAGTGTAACATGCTATATTTGACCCTGTAACTTCCCAAAACACCATAAAACCTGTACATAGGGGGTACTGTTTTACACGTGAGACATCGCTGAATACAAATATGTGTATTTTATTGCAGTAAAAGCAAACAGTATTATGACATTCACAGTTAGAATGTCACATAGAACTAAGAAAATTTAAAAAAAATCATATTTTCTCTCATTTTTTTATATTTTATTCATATTACGTTATGTTCCATACCTAAATATTTGATGTTAAATGAAAGCCCTGTTTCCCCTGAACAAAATGATATATAATAAGTGTGGGTGCATTTAATATGAAAGAGGTAAATTATTGTTGAACAGACATATAGTCAAAATCTGTGGTTTGTTTACATTTTTTTTGGTTCACAACTTGTACATTTGGCTGCGGTCTTAAGGGGTTAATTCACCTTTCTTGTTTTCCAGTTTCTGGCTGTTAATGACAATGTACAATGTAATAGAGCAGCAGGAAATGCTAGCAGAATGCTTGGTTGCATAGGGAGAGGTATTAGCAGTAGAAAGAGGGAAATGCTCATGCCATTGTACAGAACACTGGTGAGACCTCACTTGGAGTACTGTATACAGTACTGGAGACCATATCCTCAGAATTATATGGATACCTTAGAGAGAGTTCAAAGAAGGGCTACTAAACTGGTTCACGGATTGTAGGATAAAACTTATCAGGAAAGGTTAAAGGATCTTAACATGTATAGCTTGGTGGAAAGACGAGACAGGGGAAATATGATAAAGGCATTTAAATACATAAAAGGAAACAACACAGTAAAAGTGGAGACTATATTTAAAAGAAGGAAAACTACCACAACAAGGGGACATAGTCTTAAATTAGAGGGACAAATGTTTAAAAATAATATCAGGAAGTATTACTTTACTGAGAGGGTAGTGGATGCATGGAATAGCCTTCCAACTGGAGTGGTAGAGGTTAACACAGTAAAAGTGTTTAAGCATGCGTGGGATAGGCATAAGGCTATCCTAACTATAAGATAATGCCAGGGACTAATGAAAGTATTTATAATACGGGGCAGACTAGATGGGCCGAATGGTTCTTATCTGCCGTCACATTCAATATTTCTATGTAAAGCACTTGCTGCTAGTAACAGATCTAGGATCAATACACTATAATGCCCAAAGTCTCAACTTCTATGCATATGCAATAATAAAATATCTGGGCTTCAAACAAAAATTATGTTAGTCAGTCTTTAATCTTGGAGGCAATCATTATCCAATAAAGACAGACTAACATCATTTTTGTTGTAAGCCCAGATATTTTATTATTGCATATGCATAGAAGTTGAGATATATAAAAATAAAAGTATATCAAATTGCATAGATACCATCAGCCTTGGGTTGTTTTCACAAGCAGGGCTAAGGTTATTTATGACTTATATAAGGACTCATAGGCTTAGACATTCTGCAACTCCAACTGCGTATCTTATTCTGGACTTTTCAACTATACACATTGTATCAAAAAGTAGTCTACATATTAGATTTGTTTAGCTACTTTCAACCATCGGAATATCAATTTGATTATCAATTCAATTGTATTATCTGTATCTCATCCTTAATGTATAGCTCCTGGATAACCCACACTATATTTTATGGTGTACTATTCTTATGCTTTATAGGATTTGGTGAATTCCTTTTTTTCCAGTTTCAGAGATAATTTATTCATTTATTTATTTATTGTATCAATTTGTAGTCTAATTCCCTCTTATTTTTTTTCTGTTATATTCATTTTGTGGATATCAGAATTGTACACGCAACAAGACCAACATTTGACTTTGGTCTATTATTCTATAGAAAAGGTAAAAAAAAACAAGTGAATGGAATAATGAGAACTGACAACTCAAAAAGCTTGCTCTTTGGTGATATCCTTAGTTTCAAAGCAGTTTTTTGTCCCAAAAGTGTGGTCCAGATCCAAAATGCAGGCCAGGTTACTCTACATGAGAGATATAGCAACCGCAGATGCTTTTTTTGGCCTTCGTTGGCCTGATCAGTAATGTGAGCTTTACCTCAAAGGAATATTATAGGATTAGGAATACACACATTTATTTCTAATGTTATAGTGTTCTAGTTCCTATTTAGATTTAGGGCCTCTCCTACCCAAGTGCAATAAAAATAAATGATAAAACTATTTACTTTCCTTATTTCCAGTGATGAGACTCATTTGGTGCTGCTGCTTGCTCCTCCACCCATGATGTTGTGACAGGAATTACCCTGGGTAGCTTGGAAACTGTCAGGGTACCTGAGGCCTCTACCTCTAAGGGAGGTAGAGATTTGGTGGTTTGCCCGTCCAGGCGAGCTGTTTCCTTCGTTCCTCGCGGTTCATCCAGTCACTTAAACACCGGCCGCGAGGAATCCACGTCCTTTTCTAGCAGGACGCTCAATACGTGACGTCATGACGCTATCACGAGCGACCTGTCACTCAAGTGTCCGATATCCAATCGGCACTTGTCAGAGGCGTGATTACCATCCAGAGCCAGGGTATTTAAGCTTACTTCTCTCTTCAGCTCATTGCCCTGTCGTGGTTCTAGCTTGTCTAGTCACTCAGTGCTCTGGTATTCTAGTTTACTCTATTTGGTTTTGACTCGGCTTGTTGTACTACCCTGCTTCTCTGTTCTCCCTTGACCCGGCTTGTCTCTCGCTTATCTGTCTTCCCGTTCCCTCGACCTCGGCTTGTCTCTGACTATTCTCTATTACTCTCGGTACGTTAGTCCGGCCATTCTAAGGCCCGGTATACGTACCTTTCCACTCTTTGTACTCTGCGTGTTGGATCCCTGTCCCGATCCTGACAGAAACCCTGCGATGGGTCATGGCACTATTTGTCTATATAGGATGAGCTATCCAGGGATACCACATATATGAGGTTTTATGAAATTTAGAAGTATATTTAATTAGTGTCACTTGATCTAGATATCTCGCAAACACAGAAATGCATGGGTGGGATCTCCATTGTTTTAGCCGAGGACCCCTTGCCAGGCATTATTAGCCAAATGAAGTATCTTTGTTTTCACCCTTCATCAAGCCTCAGCTGATGTTTGGGTGAGCTGCTATAATCACTGAATGTGTTCTGCTGGAAAAAGAGGGATATTCATATCATCTGACGGGTGTTGCATCAATATCTTCTTGTCCAAGTAAACAATTACCGTACAAAAGCTTTTGGGACGTGCACCAGACAAATAAGACATGGTACACAGAAAAAAAGGGTGGGTGGTCAACTCATGATTGTTCAACAAATGAATGCGCCTGTGATTATGCCATGTAAAAAAGCACAACCTTGACCCTAACTCCTCATCCAACTACAACCCTATCTCGCTACTGCCTTTTGCGTCAAAGATCCTTGAAAGAGTTGTGTAATGCAAGATTGATAGACTTCCTCGAGTCCAACGTTCTGCTCAACGTGCTTCAGTCTGGTTTTGGTGCTCAACACTCTGTGGACCAAAGTATCCAATAATCTACTCGCTGCAAAAACTCATGGTCACTATTCTATCCTAATTCTCACTGACATTTTTGCTGCTTTTGACACTTTTGATCATCAACAGCTTCTTCTTATTCTCCGTAATCTTGGTCTACTAGATATTTCTCTTTCCTTGTGCTCTGCCTACCTCTCCCAGCAATCTTTCAGTGTTTCTTTCTCTGGCTCTGCCAAAGGTGTCCACCAAAGTCCAGTCCTTGGTCCCCTACTATTCTCGATTTATACTGCCTCCCTTGGTAAACTCATCGGCTCCTTTGGCTTCCAATATCATTTCTATGTGGATGACATGCAAATCTACCTGTCCTCTCCTGATCCCTTTTTACAATATGGCTGAGAACATGTAACGAAAATATACCCCAACACGCAGGATTCAGCTAACCAGAAGACAACACAGAGGGGAGATACGTCTACCGGACCTTAGAGTGGTCGGACTCGAGGTATATAGGAGAAGAACAGAGTCAGGAGCGATCTGAGGTCAAGGGCACAAAGAGACAGCGTAAACTAGGACTAGCCGGGGTCTGGTACACAGTAAACAGCAAGCCGGCAAACAGAACAGATAAGGATAAAGAGATAACGTAGTCAGAAAACAAAGCCAAGGTCAAGTACGAAGGAACACAACTGAAGACAACAAGCGCTAAAGGGAAACAGAAACCATGATAGGGCAAGGAACCAAGGGAAAAAGGTGAGTATAAATAGCTAAACAACTATTTTGATTGGTCCCTGTCATCTCCACGCCCCCAAAAGGTAAGTGTATGGGGAGTGTGGCATGACAGGGACCAATGGGAGGCCTTTTCCAATTTAGGCTCCCACTGTCCCTTTAAGAGTGCGCCCGAGACCCGCGGCATGCTCTTAGAGTCAGGCGGGACACGTGACAGCTTCTCGTGGTCACTGCCCGCCTTCCTGTTCCTGCCTTCGGATGAGCCGCGCGCACCGGCCGGCCCCTGGAAAGGGTAAGTACCGCTACAGAACACCTCTCAACTACACGAAGAGAAAAATATGACGTCACTTCCGCCGGACGTCAAGTACATGCTGAAGATCTAACCGTGGCTACATAAATGAACTAATAATTACAGTATGCACTATGGAGACTCATATGATTAATACTTGTATTGTTCCATTATCCACTAATTGACGACAGCATTTGTCGATTCGGACGCAGCGGCGCCATTTTAGCTCTGTATGCGTTCCAATGTGGAATGCAAATATTACCACTCAAACAAACGCTGCGTCACATCCGGTGTGACGCGTGCGTTCCAAAGTGGATACAGGAAATGAAACACATCAGGAAATAATTGACAGACTGCCCATATAAACAAACATTATGAGGACTTACTCCACACTTCTGAAGAAGCCTCTACAGGTGAAACACGTAAAGTGGGACCCTCTGAAGACACTTATACTGTTTTTATTGTTTTTGTTTAATAAATGGTAGAGTTTTAATATCAATTTTTAAACTTATTTTTTCATTCAGTTCCTGGCACCATCATATTCCCAGGTGGGGATTTTACCACCTATGCTGTATACACTTGAGCAAGTTCTGCTCTAATGAATGTGAGTACATTACTATATTCTCCTTTGAGCACTTATAAGTACTTACTTCACTATTGGAATATCCTTTTGTGTTTTTTTTTATATGATCTGCACACTGTATTTTACCGGAGATACAAGAGACGACTAGAGCTACATATATCTTAAGACAGGGTTTGTTCAGTCCATGCGTATTACAGCAGAGCTCTAAGATAGCTCTAGCAAATGTGAGTGATATTATATAAGGTTACTCTAGCACTCACCCACTGGACATACCATATTGCACTATTTTGTTTTTCTTTTGTTTTTGAGGTCTACTGTACATACAACTTTAAACGATTTGTGTACGTATACAATTTTCAAATAATACTGTTTGGGGCGCGGTCTCCTTCTACCCATTTCTATGGAAATCTATCTGTCCTCTCCTGATCTCTACCCACCCCTCTTTACTAGTGTCTCTAAATGCCTCTTTGCTATTTCTAACTGGGTGGCTGCCCACTTTCTTAAACTCAACTTGTCCAAAACTGAACTTCTGGTCTTTCCTCCCTCAAGTGTTGTGCCTGTCTCCCTTCAAGTCAATGGTGCTACTATCAGCTCCACTATGCAGGCTCGCTACCTAGGTGTTCTTTTCTGACTCCAACCTCTCATTCAACCCTCATGTTCAGTCTATCACCAAATCCTGCTGATTCCATCTTAAAACATTTAGTGCATCTGCCCCTACTTAGCGCCAGATGCGGCTGAGGGGCTGGTCCATGCCACTGTCCTCTCTTGTCATTGACTACTGCAATCCATCTCTCAGTGGTCTAATGTGCCCCCAACTTGTGCCTTTACAGTCTATAATGAATGTGGTGGTGAGGCTCATCTTCCTGTCTGCCCACAACTCCCACACCTCACCGCTCTTTCAGTTCCTATATTGGCTTCCTCTTAGATATAGGGCTAAATTTAAATGTATGTCCTGTCTAGGGCCCTCTGCCAAAGACTTAAGTCTATCTTCTGTGTTCATACTCCCACCTCTGCTTATTATGAGATCATAGCAGAAGACATAAGATAGTGAGTAGTTTTCATATAAGCCTTCAAACTCCACCAGCTAAATTCTAAACCTGAAAATAAACCTGAATGTGGCATTTTGTCTAACATGCTTCAATGCGGTTATGAATGTGAATTTGATTGAGTGTAATAGTAGACCCATGACTGCCACGAGCTATGGAAGATGTATTGTGTTGTGAATTCTATAGAAATTAATTTGTATATTTAAAATAACTTTATTTTTATATTATTTGTTTCTAGTGGAGAGCAATTAAGTTTTTAGCCACCAAAATAAGTATGGCTCCTATTTGTTTGGAGGTTTTAGATAACTGGGGAGAGAAAAGATGGAGCGAGCATGTGCTTGTGTCTATGAGTATATTGGGGATCGTTAAACTCAAAATCAAATTTTCCCCTCCTTTCCACCCATCAAATCTGGGTCATGTTACCATTTGCTTTCCAGAGTGCCAGCAGGTATCAGTGATCGCAGGGTATATCCTGTGGAGCTTTTTGGGGGTGATGTACCACCTATAGATTAAAGGACCACTCTAGGCACCCAGACCACTTCAGCTTAATGAAGTGGTCTGGGTGCCAGGTCCAGCTAGGGTTAACTAATTGTTTTATAAACATAGCAGTTTCAGAGAAACTGCTATGTTTATCAATTAGTTAAGCCTTCCCCCTAATCCTCTAGTGGCTGTCTCACTGACAGCCGCTAGAGGCGCTTGCGTGATTCTCACTGTGAAAATCACAGTGAGAGCACGCAGTCGTCCATAGGAAAGCATTATGAATGCTTTCCTATGTGACCGGCTGAATGCGCGCGCAGCTCTTGCCGCGCGTGCGCATTCAGCCGACGGGGAGGAACGGAGGCGGAGAGGAGGAGGAGAGCTCCCCGCCCAGCGCTGGAAAAAGGTACGTTTTTACCCCTTTCCCCTTTCCAGAGCCGGGCGGGAGTGGGTCCCTGAGGGTGGGGGCACCCTCAGGGCACTCTAGTGCCAGGAAAACGAGTATGCTTTCCTGGCACTAGAGTGGTCCTTTAACTTTCTATGCAGTATGCCCTAAAGCGCATTTATGGAAAATATCCATGCCTGTGAGAATAGAGCTATACCCATCACACATAACCCTCTTTTTCAACCAGGTCTCCAGACCACAGCTCTCAAACCACCCAAAGAATCCCGCTACCTCACCCTAGGTTCTATACAACAAGACAAGTCTTTAAAGGCATTGCCTGACATAATCAAGAAGGCCCAACCATCGCACTCAGAGGCTTTCTTCTACGCTCAACTATCACACTTTATACAGTCAGAACCAACATTACTGACAGGAGAACGCCCCCAATGTGACTTTGAATCGCAATGTCACACGCACAGTGTGAAAACCAAATACTTATCAACATTCTATAAGGTACTTCAACTTGATTCTAATGACCAACCACCCCCATACACAAAATCTTGGGCTACAGACCTCCAAATTACACTCACTCCCGCAGAGTGGTCCATTATATTCAAACAAATACACAAGACGGCCATAAGTAACACCGTAATAGAAGCAAACTTCAAGAGAATCTCCTGATGGCACTATACACCAGACAAAATACACAGACTATTCCCATCCACCTCGAACACCTGCTGGAGGTGCTTACAGGAGATAGGAACACCAGCACATATATGGTGGTCATGCCCAGTCATTCAAGCATTTTGGAAACGAGTAACCATCCTGATACACAGTATTACAGACATACACATATCAGGTACAGCTGCAACAATGTTGTTCCTAGTACACCAGGACATGATTCCAAAATCAAGGCGAACCCTTGTAAATCTTTTAATTACAGCGGCTAACCTACTTATTCCAATGAAATGGAAACAATCCACGGCGCCAAAAATACGACGAGATTGGACACAGAAATTAGAAAATATAAGGGTGATGGAGGAACTCCACTACTCATTCACGAATAAATACACCCTATATAAAGAAATCTGGGACCCATGGGTATCATTCCTTAGGAAAAAACCCATAGAACAGGTATAAACTGGCCAAAAAATAAATAAATACTAAATAAATAAATTTAGTAGTAGGGAGAGCTTTACCCTGAACTTGAAACACCCTCCCATACACCGATGAGAGAAAACATGGACAATACAGCTACGATGACCCGAAAGGAGCTACACCTGACACATGACAGGAGCATCTAAATGCACTAGATAGAGGAGGCCAGAGACTAACATTATATGCACATCACGAAAAATAGCCTTCACAAAATCTCTGAGGCATAAGAACTACAAATCCCCAAGTTCAGGCAGCACTTGAACCACTGTTAGGCTTGTAGGCCGATAGTTTTCAGTTATAATATTGTACATAGTTTACGATTATAAACAAAACCCAATAGCAAGACACATCCTTATGAGAAACAGTCGGGGACTTAGGTTCTTAGACTTGCCACACCACACCATACCAGAAGATATAACACCACCTCATAGAAGTCAATATCTACTTATACATATACTTCTTGATTTCAAAAGCCAAATCCATTACTCACATGGAACAACACCCTGTAGTATTAAAAAATACATACGGATTGAACTGTTTAGGATGAATAAAGCTAAGTAATATATTTGATGGTGAAGGTCAGGCCATATTATAGACAAACAAGGCTTTACGAGAGTCTGGATGAATAATGTAATGTGATATTCTAGATGACAAAGACTTTGTATTATTTTGGATAAACACCGAATTGGAATAGTCTAAACAACTGATGTTATGGAATATTTGAGATGAACACTAATATGTAACTTCATGGATGAAAAATGTTCTGTAAGATTTTGAATGACCAATAAAAAAATAAAAAATAAATACAAAAAAAGATTTATAATAAAAAAATGTATAATAAATAAATAAAAATAAAATAGATCCCAAATTTTCTAATTAAATGACTCCATCTCCTACTATGGCGAAGGTGCCTTTTTTTTTTTTTTTTTTCTTTCAACTTAAAGATGCTACAGACTGAGTGGAATTGGTGAGTGGGTGGTCAATTGCTTAATGATTTTTTCCATTAATTTTAGGAAAAAAATGGAAATTGGCAAAACGTAACAATCACATTTTTGGAAAAGTGCTATTACTACCTATTTATTTTAATCCAAAAATAAGAATTGAAATTGCATGACCATTGGGACATGAAGTAGTGTAGCCATTTTATTTTTCCTGTATTTGTTGTCACCAAAATTCAGCCCAAATTAACTAAACATGAACTCAATTATGTTGGCCGAATTTTTTTTTTTGTCAAAATGTAAGAACCAACACTAGTTACCCTGTACATGTCTATAGAAACACCCACAGGTTCGTACAATAAGGCTTTATTTCAAAATATAGTACATGCAGGCTTACATTTTCATACTATCATTAGACATTTTTGCATCATACGTTCATAAAATAGTTAATTAGTTAAGAGGATTTCAAAAGCAAAAATTTAGCAGCCTGTGTTTGTTCTTTATCTCCGAAGAATACCATTCAGAGCAGAACCTCATATTCTCTACAGATATAATTATTTGTAACTCTTAGGGGAGTCTCACTACATTCTCTACAGGTTTAATATTGTGTATAATACAAGAGGCCTTAAGCCTAGGTAATCATAGGCCTATACATCAAGCAAGTTACCTTTAGATTGTATGGATGATTACACTACTGCACAAAACTGCAAGGAAGTCTATTGTTGACTAATTCCACCTATGTTTGATCCAGACTTCTCTCAGAAACAACTGGTAACAGATTGCAAACATTGTAAAGAGACATCTGTATTTACTGATTCTGAGGTAAGTTACAATTTCCATTTCCGATTTAATTTTATGCTCACTTAGGTGACTATCCAACTAATAGGTGACTTCATAATCCTAATTTTTGTTCACTCATTCAGGGACACCACGGAACTACCTTCTAACGGTAAAACACATCATTAGACATGCTTGCAATGTGTGGCAGGCACAGAAAACATGGAGTGAATGCCTGAGAAATAGTCTCTGCTTGTTCTCCTGTGCTAGGGTCCAGCCAGAGCTACCAGTGAGGCAGATTATGGCACTGGCAATGATCCCCTCAAGGGATGCCCTCCTGACCTGATCCCAGACCTTGGAGGCTTGCTGCTGGCTAATGACAGTCAGAGAAACTAAGGAAAAGCAGGTAGTGATATTTGCATGCTTCCTTGGGTGTCATATTTGAATGCAGATGGCTTTGTTGGTAAGGTCACTCAGTTTTAGCAATGATAAGGAAGACTTTTTCTAGAGTGGGTAGGCATGGTTAAGGAGAAAGGCTTTAGTTTTCACATTTTTTTTTTGCAAAACCAAAGATTCGACCATGAAGCATTGAAGTTGCTTTTAACTGATTGAATAACAATGTAACATTAAAAAGGACAATTTTATAAAGCACCTTTTTTTTTTTTTTTTTTTTTTTTTTCGGTTTTAATGGTGCCATCTTTTTTTTTTTTTTATTTATTTTTTTTTTATTTCGTTTTTGCGCATTGAGCATATTGAATTACAAACTGTGGTTAGACAATAGTCTTAAAAAGGAAAAATAACATTATCCATAATACATAAGACATATTACATAATACATAATATATAATACATAATACATAATACATAATACATAATACATAATGCTTACATACACGTCGTTGGTAATACAATTGTGGTTACTTGTGGTACAAAACCGATGCATTTGTTATTTCATTATATGGTGGGTGTACCCGTGGGATATCCTGGTCTAGGATTGAACCCTTTATATTTCTAGGTTAGTTTGAGCCCAACATAAAGGAGTTCCATGGGTACCAGATTGATTTATTTATATTAGATTTGCCTAAGGAGGACATCCTCAAATCCTCCATTCTGCGGATTGTTTCAATTTTCTGAAACCATTCTCTCCTTGATGGTCTCGTGTTGGTTTTCCAGAGTCCTGCAACAACTAGTTTAGCTGCAGTCAGCAGATAGAAGATTAAGGAGTTTTTAAATTTAGATATCGACAAGGGAGTATGATAGAATAAGAGTGTCTCAGGACTAAAAGGTAAACGGATACCGCTTGTCAGTTCCGTGACTCTCTGCACCTCTCTCCAAAATCCCTCCACCTTACTACATTCCCACCAGATGTGTTTGTAGGTGCCCTTTACTGTTGTGCATCTCCAACAATGAGAAGACACGTTTGGGTCGAATTTGTTAATATCCACAGGAGTGGTGTACCATTGGGCCAGGAATTTGTAGTTTATTTCTTGTAGTGCTATGCTAGAGTGGGATTTCATCATTTTATTGAAAATCAGTGTCCATTGAGACTCTTCCACTGGGGAGAGGAACCATGTGTTATTTCGTATCGTGTACCATGGGAGATTACCATTAGTGTTTTTCTGTAACATGTGATAACATGTGGAAATTGTTTTCGTTCTAGGTGGAGAAGAACACATATTTTCAAAGCGAGTGGGCTCTCTAGGTTGCCATGTAAGGAGCCCTTCAGTAGACAGAAAATGTTTTATCTGGATGTATTGGAAAGTTTGTGTCAACGTGGGGTGTGTTAATTCTTGGAAAGTGTTTAGTGGTAGAACGCCACTTGATGACATCAGGTCTTGTAGCGTTAGGCCTCTATCCCTGGATTTAGGTATTATATTGGCCAGATATGGAAGCTCGTTTCCCAGGGGGAATTTTGGATTTTGTGATATTGGGTAAAACGGGGAAGGTGTTGGTGAAAAGTCAGGATATGTATATATCTTTTTCCACGTATGTAGAGTGGTCGATATTGTGGGTAAATCTCTAGCTAACCCTCCCTTGCTTCCCGATATAATCCAGGGGAGGGATTTCAGAGGAGTTTGTATTTGAGATTGTTCTATGTATACCCATGCTTTTGTATTGCCCTCTTTGGACCATTCCAGGATCCTTCCTAGGTGTACAGCCTTGTGATAGTTTTGTATGTTGGGGCAACCCAGGCCTCCTCCCGTCTTAGGTTTGGTCAATAGGCTAAAAGCAATTCTCGGACGCCTGTGCGCCCAAATAAATGATGTGAGCATAGATTGGATGGTTCTAAAGAAAATATTGGGGATATGTATTGGAATTGTGTTCAGAAGATATAGAATTCGTGGGAGGATGTTCATGGAGATAATGTTTATTCTCCCCATCCACCTGAAGTGCGGTCTGTCCCACCTATCCAGATCTTTTCGGATTGTCGTTATGAGATCGGGGAAGTTTTCTTTGTAAAGTGTTTTGTGTGTTTTGGTGATATTGATCCCTAGGTATCTAATAGAATGGGGGGCCCACTGAAACGGATAGATTTGTTTTAATTTCTCAACTTGATTTAGAGGCGTGTTGATGTTAAGAATCTCGCATTTGTCAGTGTTAATTTTGAAGTTGGAAAGTGAGCTGTATTCTTCCATTGTTTTTGTTAGGTGAGGTAGGCTAAGCAAGCGATTCTCAATCGTGAAAAGTAAGTCGTCAGCGAAAGCCGAGACTTTGTATTCTTGTTGTTGCACTTTAATACCTCTAATGTCTGAGAGGTGTCTGACTGCCTGAAGTAGGGGTTCTAGTGTTAATATAAAGAGCAGAGGGGACAGGGGGCACCCTTGTCGTGTCCCATTGCTTATGGTGAAGGGTTTGGAAAGTTGTCCATTAACTTTAAGTCTGGCTGTGGGTTTTGAGTAAATCGCTCTTATCCATTGAATCCATCTTTTGCCGAAACCTAGTGTCTCAAGTGTGTTGAACATAAATGTCCAGTTTACCCTGTCAAATGCCTTTTCGGCGTCTATTGACAGGAGTAGTGTTGGGTGTGGGTTATGTTTTGTAGCGTAGATTAAGTTTATGATTTTAGAGGTATTGTCCTTTGCTTCTCTGGCTGGGACAAAGCCTGCTTGGTCGGGGTGTATCAAATCCTGAAGAAAGGGCTTAAGTCTGGTCGCTAACATTTTTGTGAATAATTTTATATCCACGTTTATTAGGGATATTGGTCTGTAACTTGCACATTTTTCTATATCCTTTCCTGGCTTGGGTAATAGTGTAATGGTTGCCTCTAGAGCTTGGCTCGGAATATGTTCATGGTGAGGAATAGAATTTAATGCCTCAAGTAGGTGGGGGGTGAGTTCCTGTCGGAACATTTTGTAGTAGGAAGCCGAGAAACCATCAGGTCCTGGGCTTTTGTTATGCGGTGTTTGTTTGATTGCTATGTTGAGTTCTTCTGTTGTGAATGGTTCTTCTAGAGATTTTGTTGCTGCTAGAGGGAGGATTCTGTCAAATTTGTTTTCTAAATAGTGTTTAATATCGTTGGAGTTGTTTTTTTGTTCCTTTAAATTATATAGGGAGGTGTAATATTCATGGAAGGTGTCAGCTATATCTTCTGTCGTGTGGGCGTATGAATCGTCTGATCGCTTGATTTTAGGAATATACGTGAGTGTTTGTTTTTGTTTCAAGGCATTTGCCAGGAATTTTCCGCATCTATCCCCTTGGGCATAATGTAGCTGTTTAGTCCAAAGGATTGATCTTTTCGCGTTATCTTGTAGAAGAGATTTAAGATCAGTTCTCAGGGCCAGCAGTGTGCGGTAGGTTGCTTCTGTCATATCTGTTTTATGTGAGCTTTCTATTTGTGAAATTTGGTCTTGTAGGTCATCAATTTGTTTGTGTTTTTCCCGTTTGATTTGGGCACCCCATTTGATCAGTTCCCCCCTGACTACTGCTTTATGTGCTTCCCATTGTGTATATGCGGTAGTGTCTGAGGTTTTGTTTTCTTTGAAATAAAACTTTAGCACTTTGTTGATTGAATCTTTAACCTTTTTTGTTTGTAGTAAATTGGGGTTGAGTTTCCAGGTCCCTTTGGGGCGGGGGAGAGATGGTATGGTCAATGTGAGGTGTATTGGTGAGTGATCAGACCACGTCATCGGTCCAATGGATGTGTCAGAAACTAGGCTCAGATCTCTGTGTCCTACTAGAAAATAATCGATTCTGGAATAAGCTTTGTTGGGAATGGAATAGTAAGTATAATCCTTAGTTGTTGGGTGGAAGACCCTCCAACAGTCGGATAGTTGATGAGTCTTGATAATATGCTGCATTTGGATCCTAGATGCATTGAGATGTGTGCTCTGGGTGGAGGTACTGTCCTTTTTGGCGTCTAGGGAGACATTAAAGTCTCCCCCTATAATTAGTATACCGTTTGCAGGTTGTTTGATTTTTGCCATGATTTTTCTAAGCGTCCCGCACTGGTGTTTATTTGGGAGGTAAATGGCTACTAGTGTGACAAATTCTGTCCCTATGGTTCCTTGTAATATAATGTATCTCCCTGTGTCATCTGTTATGTGGGAGGAATAGGTGAAGGGGATGTGCTTGCCTATTAGTATAGCCACCCCTCTTGATTTGCTGAGATTATAGTTATTATAGTATATGTTGGGGAAGTTTGGATGTTTAAGTTTAGGAGCGTCAGGGCCCTTGAGATGTGTTTCTTCAAGAAACGCTATGTCTGTTTTATTCTTCGTTAACTCGGTTAGTACCATTTTTCTTTTCTCGGGGGTATTCAGCCCTCTGACATTCATAGAGCATATACGGAGGGAGCCCATGGTTGGGTGAATTCCTTTACACAACTTCTATATTTAAACGGTGTATATGTTGGAGCTGGGTGGCCAGGTGAGTTTGTGCTACGTGTGTTAAACCCACGGAACTGGGAGGATTTCGTACGTGTGTGTATGTAAGCAAAGAGAGGCCAATATTTGGCCGAACAGAACAGAGTATTATAAACAAGATAAACAAATATCAATAACTATATACAAATCGATTTCTTAAGTGTGTCGAGTTTGACGTACTACGAGAAGATGTTCAGCAAAGGGTTTGAACCTTCTCGTGTGATTATAGAGGTTTACTTTCTACGCGCTACTGAAGCAGCCGGGGGGTCAGTCTTGTGTTAGACCTCTATCCAGGAGACGGTACCAGGCCTGGGAGTTACCAGCAACTATAACTGGTACAGGAAGTGATTAATTTTATGATGTGATTTTCTTTAATTTAGTGGGTACCGCTCAGTGCCCTAGTGGGCTGTTGGCCGTGTCCTGAGGGGACCCTGGCACTTTCTAGTTGTTGTTGGTTCGTTTTCTAGTGGGATTGCGTGTCTAATGACGCCTTAGCTGCTAAGTAGCATCCCTAGTGGCGAATTAAAGACGCATTACGTTCACAACTGGTCTAATTCTAATTTAGGGCTTATTTACTGTTCAAATGGTTAGTTTTAGAATGGAGGGGCAGCGTGTGTTGTGTCTGTTGCATTATAGGATATGCCGCCTGTTAGGATATCGGGTGTTTTCAAATACATTGAGTGAATATACAGCATGCATGCATTTGATACGACAGTACAGTTTAGAAGGCTAATATAATAGTTACTATCACATTATTCATATATTTGTAGATCAATTCAAACATGTGGTAGTCGTTTTTCATAGTTACCCTTTCCCAGACTGAGGGTTGAGCTTGTGAGGTAATAAAGTTCTACCGTGTCTCTCGGTTATAGTGTAGAGTCTTTTGTCCCTATTCTTGTGCAGTTTTATCAGTTTATCTTCCTCGGGGTCATCTGGTGTTTTCTTGATCGCAGAAAGGGCGAGTCTGGTGGTGACTTCCATGAGGCTCTTTTCCGTGTGTCCGCGGCTGGGATGGTTTGTCTTGGGTTTTGTGGCCTCAGTTTTTCTGGTTCGGACACATCATACCAATCCGGTATTTCTATATTAGGCAGTCCTAGTCTGTGTGTAAAGGTGTCCACATCTGCAGCCGACGTTAAAGTAGCTTGGATGCCCTGGTGAGAGGCTGTGAGGGAGAAGGGGAAACCCCAGCGGTATTTGATATTTGCTTGTTGCATGGCCACGATGAGGGGCCTTAGGGTTCTCCTACCCCTTAAAGTCATCCATGCCAGATCTGGTAAAATCAATATTTTCGAATTATTGAAGGTTATGTCTGTAGTGTCTCTGGCGTTTCTCATTATAGCCTCCTTTTCTGTGTAGTAATGTACTCTGCAGATTATGTCTCTGGGGGAGTCCTGTGGTAGGCCTTTGGGCCTTAGCGCCCTATGGGCTCTGTCCAGTATTATTGGGGTGTCTTCAGGTCTCTGTAAAATTTTGTTAAACAGGGATTGGAGTATTTGTGACAGGTTTTCAGAGTTTCCCTGTGATTCTGGAAGCCCTCTGATTCTGACGTTATTCCTCCTCCCCCTGTTGTCTAAATCTTCTGTATTTTTCATGGTAAACATAATTTTAGAATCAGTTTTCATTTGGCTTTGTTCTAGTTGAAGGATTCTGACTAGCATCTGGTCTCTGTCTTCCTCTAGGTCCCCCACCCTAGTGTTCACTTGCCTGATATCTGCCGACAGCGTGGAGACTTGGTCTTGAACGGCGGATTCCAGCTTAGATATCATTCCAGCCAGCTCTTCTCTTGATGGTAAGTGCTTGAGTGTTTCTCTGATGCTAGCTAGGCCATCTGATATTTCGTTGGCTGGAGTGGGGGCCTCCGGGGCTGTGCATTGTCGAGATGCCTCGTGTGTGGAAGCGGGTGCCGCCATCTTGTCTGCTAGGCCTTCTCCGAGGATTTTTACCGTGTCTCGGAAGTATTTATCGAGGCCGGTAGAATTTTTCGGGTTCTCGGGGTTGAGGGTGCTCGTGGACGGGTCGGTTTTCCTTTTGTTGCCCATTTAGTGCCTGGAGATGTGTTTATTAGCCAGTTCTTTTTTCGCCGGTCGGGAGCTCCAAGCAAGTGCGACCGCTCACATCGAGTATCAAGCCACGCCCTATAAAGCACCTTTTAATTTGCATTGCTCTTATGCACAGATTTGTTATATAAAATAGCTTGCCTTATTCACTACCAAGCATTTTTATTAAAAAGAAAGAAAAAGTGTGCTGTGCTTAGCCCTTTGAACACCATGGCAGGTTTTAGATTTTTGTTCAGATGTGGCCATGCAAAATGTAAGCATTTTCTTTTCTCTTAAAGAAACACCTAATTAATTTTTCAATATATTTTTATTTGGTAGCTATATTAAAACATGTATGTTTTATTGGGAGGCATATGAAAAAATGCTACAGATCTGCTGTCTGTGGTTATTGCAAGCCTCTTTCTCACGGACCTATGTCCCATTAGGCATTGTGGGCAACTGCCTACAGGTACTAGATAGGTGGTGGCACTTATGCAGAGGTCAGGATAAAGACCGGTGGATAAGTGTCACGATGCCCTGTAATAACTCTCCCAGAAGGGAGTAACCCTTAATTGTAAGTAAATAGAAGGAAAAGAAGGGACTAAAGAGAGTCCCTGAGGTGGAGAGTTATAGTGAGAATGGGGAGTCCCTACCTTTAATAATCCTAAGGGGAAAAAACAAACAAACAATAGGGAAGGAATAGGACAGGCAAAGCAAAGGTAAGGGGTAATACCAGCAGACAAGGGACAAATAGTGTCACAGGTCCCCCTTAGAATTGGGAGGTTGCCTGATTGTGTCCTCAGCTAGATAGGCTCCCCTTAACCCTTCTTAGCATTTTTCTGGATAAGATCTTGTCACCCATTGTCTCCAAGTTGCCATCATACATAAGGGATACAAAACAAATGCTCAGTCACCTCAAGGATATCTCCATCCCAGTCCAGGCACTACTATGCAGTCTGGATGTAGAGTCACTATATAGCTCTATACCCCATACACAGGGAATTAGCAACATAAGAACCATTCTGGAACAAGAGTTACAATCCCCGTCTGCATACATTGAACTTATTTCTAATATACTTAGAACAATTCTGCTGGTATTACCCCTTACCTTTGCTTTACCTGTCCTATTCCTTCCCTATTGTTTGTTTTTTCCCCTTAGGATTATTAAAGGTAGGGACTCCCCATTCTCACTATAACTCTCCACCTCAGGGACTCTCTTTAGTCCCTTCTTTTCCTTCTATTAACTGCCTACAGGTGTATGTCCACTAACGGGCACCTTTTTTCAGCACTTATATTGTGCTTTTTGTAGCTTAAGTGGACGGACAGTTAACCCCTTAACGCCGTTACGGCATTCTATGCCGTCCCTATTTAAATGGGCTTTAAAGCTGTTGCAGTGGCATAGAACGCCGTAAGGGCTGCAGCCCCCAGAGCGGGCGGGATACTCACCTCCACCGCAATCCTCTTTGGGAGGACTGCCTGACAGAAGAAGCCCCTGGGGGCCATGTGATCGCTCTCAAAGAGTGATCACATCGCCCCCTATAGCTGGCTGTGTATCTGCCAGCAGGGCGACTGTCTGAAATGTCACACAGTCCCCCTGCTGGTGGGAAGTATAACATTTTTTTTTTAGACATGTGTAATATCAAAATAGAAATGTATTTATATATATATATATATATATATTCCCGAAAGAGTGCACTCAAAGGACTTGTATAAATTTTCAAATAAGTGCTTTATTCAGCAAATATGTACAAAATATACGGATCAAGTCGACGTTTCAGTCCAAACGGACTTTTATCAAGACATTCATCTGGCGTGCAAAAAACATTTAAATATACAGCAGTGTGTCATGATTGGAGAGTGAAAGACTGAGAACGAGGTTCTGTGACGTCATCAGTGACGTAAATAGATTCAAAACGGAGTGTGATACTATTAACCCCTGCAGGGGGAGATTGGAAAGTGAGTGTTGCTCAATAGGTGAGCTTAAGTAGCAAATCACCGTGAGGGTATCTATAAGTACGCAATAGAACATAAAAAAACAATATATACATATATACAGAACTATTTACAAGCCATGGCCAGTGCCCAGGGAGACAAAGGCAGGTAAAGCGACCTGAATCCGCTAAAGTCCTAACTGAAAGGAAAAAATAAAATAAAAGTGTGTACATGCGGACCCCAAGTGCCTCTACCTCTCATATCGGAGGGCCAATAGCTCACCAGAAAGGATGTTACAAAATTAACACAGTAAGTATAGCAAGCTATATAGACAAAGATAATATGCATAAGATCATAACTTGTATTGAATATGGAGAAAAATCCTCTTACATCGATTTGCAAAAATTCATAGTACAAAAAATGCAGGCAGTATCAAATAGCGACACATGTGATATTGTAAAACAGGTCAGAGTATACAATGTAACCAAAGCAAATATAACATTCACCGTCTCGGAATGAAACAGTGTAGCGGGTTTTTTTCATTGAGTCCATGCGGGGATAAAGTCCCCAATGTGTAAATCCAGTACGCTTCTCTTTTGAGAAGCTGAATGTCCCGATTGCCCCCCCGAGGAGATAGGGGTACGTGATCAATGCCCATAAAGCGGAGTGATGGTAAAGTATGTCCTGCTTCTAGAAAGTGTCTGGCAACCGGAGTAGTGGCTGATCCACTCAGTATTGCTAATCGAATAGCTGATCGATGTCCTCTCATCCGTTCTCTAAGATCATTAGACGTCTTTCCGATGTAATTTAGACCGCATGGACATATGATCCGATACACCACATGAGTTGTAGTACACGTAATCCTATAACAAATTTTATATATTTTCCCGGTTCTCGGATGTGGGAATACTTTCCCTGGAATCATATTGTTACATGCCATGCAGTTTAGACACCGTACACATCCTACATTTTTATTAGGTATCTGTTCCTGTGTATGAGAAAATTGATCTGTATGTACCAGAAAGTCTCTCAGATTTTTACCCCTTTTATAACTCATCACCGGGGGTTGCTTGAATTGAATAGGAAGAGAGGAATCTTTCATCAAAGTTTCCCAGTTGGCTCGTATCACCGATGCCATATCCTGGGACTGAGTATGCAGCATCTGAGGGAAGATAAATCTATCACCTATCCCCATAGTTGATGGTCTGATCGTCCTTGGTTCCTTTGCTATAGACAATGCTGTCTGTATGGAGTATTTAGAGTACCCTCTTTCCATGAACTTCTCGGACATATTCAATAACTGTGTCTCCGCATTCTTTGGGTCTGAGTTATTGCGTATTACCCTGGCAAACTGTGCCACAGGCAATGAGTTTTTCAAACTCTGAGGGTGGAAACTAGTGGCATGTAAGATCGTATTGCGATCAGTAGGTTTTGAGAAAAGAGTGTATCCCAGTTTATTCTTGGTAACATAAATCCGTAGGTCCAGAAAATCAATTTGTTGATCGTTCAACTGGTATGTGAATTTTATTGGTGATACAAGGTTATTCAAGTCTTCAACCATCTGGTGTAGTCTTGGTTTCCCTCCTGTCCATATAATCAAAACATCGTCGATGAAACGAAAGTATCTCTGAATATATTGGCCATATCTTTGCAAAATGTTTTCCATTTCATACTTGCACATGTACGCGTTAGCATACATGGGGGCCATAGGTGCCCCCATCGATGTGCCAGTGCGCTGGATATAGAACTTGGATTCAAATCTGAAGTAATTCAGTGTTAGGCATAACTCCAACAATTCCATCAAGTAATCAATAGGTGGTGTAATTTTTTCACTGTACTGCTGTAAGACTTCCTTCATAGCTTGTATGCCATCTCCGTGCGGGATCACCGTATAAAGACTGCCCACATCAAGGGTAGCTAAAGTTATTCCCTCCTCAGGTATAATTAGGGTTTTGAGGTGTTCAATTACATCTTTAGTGTCTTTCACACAAGTAGGTAGTGCTAATACCGGGGCTTTAAACTTCAAGTCTAGCCATTTACCAATTGGCTCTAGGAGACCACCTATAGCAGAGACTATTGGACGCCCAGGTGGTTTGTTGAGGTTCTTATGAACTTTGGGTAATGTGTATATAATAGGGCATCTTGGGTTCGTTTCCCACAGGTATTCAAATTCCATACTGGTCAGGTAACCTGCTTCTAGTCCTCTTCGTAAAGTGTTGTAAATAGTACAACTAAAGTTAATCACAGGATCTTTTTCAGAAATTTGGTATACTTGTTCATTCGATAGTTGTTGGTGAATCTCAGCTCTGTAGTCATCATATTGCATGATCACAAGGGCGCCCCCTTTGTCTGCTGGGCGTATAGAAATAGACATATCATTAGCTAAGTTGTCTAAGGCCATTCTTTCCATTCTGGAGATATTCGAGGTTCCCTTTTTCTTTTGTTTGAATAACACAGTGCTATCCGTCTTAAGATTCTGTGAAAACACTTTCAAGGATGCACTAGTAGATGGTGGATCAAATGTACTACGAAGTCGTAATGTATCACTGGGGTTGGTATCAACAGGTTGAGCTTTAAAATATTCAGCTAAACGAAGTTTCCGTGTGAACTTAAACTGGTCAATCTCCCATTCAAATTTGTTAATCCCTGAAGTAGGGATAAAGGACAATCCTTTAGATAGTAGCTTAGTTTCTGTTATAGTTAGTGTCCTATTAGACAAGTTAATGATCGGATTATCTATTGTTTTCTCGGGGGTCGTCCTCTGACTCCAGTGCCTTTTCCCTTTTTGGCCCCTCCTGGTGGTGTATCTATGGGATACGGGCGATCTGTAATCCCTGTCTCTCTGTTTGTAGGTTCTCTGGTGAGACCCAAGCCGGGTTCTAAAAAAGTGATATTGGTGTCACTTCGGTTTGATTGATGTTGTTTAGATGAGTCGCTGAGTTCAGATTCAGATACTGATTCACCCGAGGTTACATCCACAGTAGCAGCAAGTGGTTTTCTAATTCGGGGTCTGTATATCCTCTGGTATGGTCTAGTATTTTCCCCAGATAGCCACTTATACACCCGGTGTTCAGAATAATCAGAATGGACTTTATCCAGCTTATCCCTTTTAAACCTTACCAGGTCGTTTTTATACTGTTTCAAGTCGTCTGTTAGTTTTTGAATAAGAGAATCGCAGTTAGGTGCGGCTATAGTCACAGAGTGCTTAACTTCAAAGTCAGAGATTTTAAACTTAGTAACTTTAAGTTCTCGACCTACCTCCTCGATAACCACCAGCATTAGATCCAACGAGCACTTATTCAGGATCCCAATCCACTTACGGCAGACTTCTGGGTTATTTCTTCCAATAGTGGGGACGTTTTTAATCCGAAACCCTCTGGGGATTTTTTTCATCCGATAATAATCTGAGAGGTAGGTCACATGTAACTCCAAGTCTATTTCCTTCTGCTTTAACTTCTGCAAATTTTTAATAATATCCTTGGGTTCAAATGTAGCAGGTAAATCCGAGTCTGTTTGCGGCCATAAGATCGCAGCTGCTTGCTCTTCTGTATACTGAAGTGTCTCAGCATGCTCAACATATGCACCCGCTTT
Source organism: Pelobates fuscus (assembly GCF_036172605.1). Lineage (NCBI taxonomy): Eukaryota > Metazoa > Chordata > Amphibia > Anura > Pelobatidae > Pelobates > Pelobates fuscus. Next base: position 411,375,983 of record NC_086319.1, on the reverse strand, counting down.
GGTAAGGAAATCCTCCATGAGATGCCTGGCCGTGGCTCAATCACTCTCACTGTTTTGATTATATGGACAGGAGGGAAACCAAGACTACACCAGATGGTTGAAGACTTGAATAACCTTGTATCACCAATAAAATTCACATACCAGTTGAACGATCAACAAATTGATTTTCTGGACCTACGGATTTATGTTACCAAGAATAAACTGGGATACACTCTTTTCTCAAAACCTACTGATCGCAATACGATCTTACATGCCACTAGTTTCCACCCTCAGAGTTTGAAAAACTCATTGCCTGTGGCACAGTTTGCCAGGGTAATACGCAATAACTCAGACCCAAAGAATGCGGAGACACAGTTATTGAATATGTCCGAGAAGTTCATGGAAAGAGGGTACTCTAAATACTCCATACAGACAGCATTGTCTATAGCAAAGGAACCAAGGACGATCAGACCATCAACTATGGGGATAGGTGATAGATTTATCCTTGGGTTCAAATGTAGCAGGTAAATCCGAGTCTGTTTGCGGCCATAAGATCGCAGCTGCTTGCTCTTCTGTATACTGAAGTGTCTCAGCATGCTCAACATATGCACCCGCTTTGGTAAGGAAATCCTCCATGAGATGCCTGGCCGTGGCTCAATCACTCTCACTGGGTTTGGTGCATGGGTAAAGACCTGGCTTATGGGTCTTGTAGTATGTAGAGTCCAAGTGCCCCGCACTCAATTTAACCGGTCTTGTTCGGTGAACTAACAGACGACTTGAAACAGTATAAAAACGACCTGGTAAGGTTTAAAAGGGATAAGCTGGATAAAGTCCATTCTGATTATTCTGAACACCGGGTGTATAAGTGGCTATCTGGGGAAAATACTAGACCATACCAGAGGATATACAGACCCCGAATTAGAAAACCACTTGCTGCTACTGTGGATGTAACCTCGGGTGAATCAGTATCTGAATCTGAACTCAGCGACTCATCTAAACAACATCAATCAAACCGAAGTGACACCAATATCACTTTTTTAGAACCCGGCTTGGGTCTCACCAGAGAACCTACAAACAGAGAGACAGGGATTACAGATCGCCCGTATCCCATAGATACACCACCAGGAGGGGCCAAAAAGGGAAAAGGCACTGGAGTCAGAGGACGACCCCCGAGAAAACAATAGATAATCCGATCATTAACTTGTCTAATAGGACACTAACTATAACAGAAACTAAGCTACTATCTAAAGGATTGTCCTTTATCCCTACTTCAGGGATTAACGAATTTGAATGGGAGATTGACCAGTTTAAGTTCACACGGAAACTTCGTTTAGCTGAATATTTTAAAGCTCAACCTTTTGATACCAACCCCAGTGATACATTACGACTTCGTAGTACATTTGATCCACCATCTACTAGTGCATCCTTGAAAGTGTTTTCACAGAATCTTAAGACGGATAGCACTGTGTTATTCAAACAAAAGAAAAAGGGAACCTCGAATATCTCCAGAATGGAAAGAATGGCCTTAGACAACTTAGCTAATTATATGTCTATTTCTATACGCCCAGCAGACAAAGGGGGCGCCCTTGTGATCATGCAATATGATGACTACAGAGCTGAGATTCACCAACAACTATCGAATGAACAAGTATACCAAATTTCTGAAAAAGATCCTGTGATTAACTTTAGTCGTACTATTTACAACACTTTACGAAGAGGACTAGAAGCAGGTTACCTGACCAGTATGGAATTTGAATACCTGTGGGAAACGAACCCAAGATGTCCTATTATATACACATTACCCAAAGTTCATAAGAACCTCAACAAACCACCTGGGCGTCCAATAGTCTCTGCTATAGGTGGTCTCCTAGAGCCAATTGGTAAATGGCTAGACTTGAAGTTTAAAGCCCCGGTATTAGCACTACCTACTTGTGTGAAAGACACTAAAGATGTAATTGAACACCTCAAAACCCTAATTATACCTGAGGAGGGAATAACTTTAGCTACCCTTGATGTGGGCAGTCTTTATACGGTGATCCCGCACGGAGATGGCATACAAGCTATGAAGGAAGTCTTACAGCAGTACAGTGAAAAAATTACACCACCTATTGATTACTTGATGGAATTGTTGGAGTTATGCCTAACACTGAATTACTTCAGATTTGAATCCAAGTTCTATATCCAGCGCACTGGCACATCGATGGGGGCACCTATGGCCCCCATGTATGCTAACGCGTACATGTACAAGTATGAAATGGAAAACATTTTGCAAAGATATGGCCAATATATTCAGAGATACTTTCGTTTCATCGACGATGTTTTGATTATATGGACAGGAGGGAAACCAAGACTACACCAGATGGTTGAAGACTTGAATAACCTTGTATCACCAATAAAATTCACATACCAGTTGAACGATCAACAAATTGATTTTCTGGACCTACGGATTTATGTTACCAAGAATAAACTGGGATACACTCTTTTCTCAAAACCTACTGATCGCAATACGATCTTACATGCCACTAGTTTCCACCCTCAGAGTTTGAAAAACTCATTGCCTGTGGCACAGTTTGCCAGGGTAATACGCAATAACTCAGACCCAAAGAATGCGGAGACACAGTTATTGAATATGTCCGAGAAGTTCATGGAAAGAGGGTACTCTAAATACTCCATACAGACAGCATTGTCTATAGCAAAGGAACCAAGGACGATCAGACCATCAACTATGGGATAGGTGATAGATTTATCTTCCCTCAGATGCTGCATACTCAGTCCCAGGATATGGCATCGGTGATACGAGCCAACTGGGAAACTTTGATGAAAGATTCCTCTCTTCCTATTCAATTCAAGCAACCCCCGGTGATGAGTTATAAAAGGGGTAAAAATCTGAGAGACTTTCTGGTACATACAGATCAATTTTCTCATACACAGGAACAGATACCTAATAAAAATGTAGGATGTGTACGGTGTCTAAACTGCATGGCATGTAACAATATGATTCCAGGGAAAGTATTCCCACATCCGAGAACCGGGAAAATATATAAAATTCGTTATAGGATTACGTGTACTACAACTCATGTGGTGTATCGGATCATATGTCCATGCGGTCTAAATTACATCGGAAAGACGTCTAATGATCTTAGAGAACGGATGAGAGGACATCGATCAGCTATTCGATTAGCAATACTGAGTGGATCAGCCACTACTCCGGTTGCCAGACACTTTCTAGAAGCAGGACATACTTTACCATCACTCCGCTTTATGGGCATTGATCACGTACCACTATCTCCTCGGGGGGGCAATCGGGACATTCAGCTTCTCAAAAGAGAAGCGTACTGGATTTACACATTGGGGACTTTATCCCCGCATGGACTCAATGAAAAAAACCCGCTACACTGTTTCATTCCGAGACGGTGAATATTTGCTTTGGTTACATTGTATACTCTGACCTGTTTTACAATATCACATGTGTCGCTATTTGATACTGCCTGCATTTTTTGTACTATGAATTTTTGCAAATCGATGTAAGAGGATTTTTCTCCATATTCAATACAAGTTATGATCTTATGCATATTATCTTTGTCTATATAGCTTGCTATACTTACTGTGTTAATTTTGTAACATCCTTTCTGGTGAGCTATTGGCCCTCCGATATGAGAGGTAGAGGCACTTGGGGTCCGCATGTACACACTTTTATTTTATTTTTTCCTTTCAGTTAGGACTTTAGCGGATTCAGGTCTCTTTACCTGCCTTTGTCTCCCTGGGCACTGGCCATGGCTTGTAAATAGTTCTGTATATATGTATATATTGTTTTTTTATGTTCTATTGCGTACTTATAGATACCCTCACGGTGATTTGCTACTTAAGCTCACCTATTGAGCAACACTCACTTTTCAATCTCCCCCTGCAGGGGTTAATAGTATCACACTCCGTTTTGAATCTATTTACGTCACTGATGACGTCACAGAACCTCGTTCTCAGTCTTTCACTCTCCAATCATGACACACTGCTGTATATTTAAATGTTTTTTGCACGCCAGATGAATGTCTTGATAAAAGTCCGTTTGGACTGAAACGTCGACTTGATCCGTATATTTTGTACATATTTGCTGAATAAAGCACTTATTTGAAAATTTATACAAGTCCTTTGAGTGCACTCTTTCGGCTGGAGCTGTTGCACCGAGGCACCGAACAAGACCGGTTAAATTGAGTGCGGGGCACTTGGACTCTATATATATATATATATATATATATATATATATATATATATATATATATATATATATAATTACAATAATAAATACATTATAAAATAAATAAATAAAATATTGAAACAAAATGTATTATAAATTATATATTCATATGAAATTTCATTCTAACTGTATTTTGTTATATATATATATAGGTAACAAAATACACTTAGAATGACATTCTATATATATCTATCTATATATAAAATACAAATAACCGCAAATATATATATATATAATACATATTATTACATAAAAGATTACATTAGTATACACGTAGAATTTAAATACCTATAAATGCATTTATATTAAAATTCTACATGTATATTTAAGTATTCTTTTAACATAATTATGTGATTTGATTAATTAAAATTTGATTGACATGCCTGACAACACAGGGAGAAAGTGCAGAGAATTTAATTCGCAAGCACTATATTTGACCCCGTAACTCTCCAAGCCACCATACAAAACCTGTACATAGGGGGTACTATTTTACTCGGGAGACTTTGCTGAACTCAAATATTTGTGTTTCAAACTGGTAAATTGTATTACAGCGATTATATTTTAAGTAAAAGTGACATTTTTTGCATTTTTTACAAACGAACTGCACTTTTATGGACTATATTATTGTTGTAATATGTTTTACTGTTTTAAAACACTAATATTTGTACTTAGTGAAGTCTCCTGAGAATAACAGTACCTCCATGTACAGGTTTTATGGTGTTTTGGAAAGTTAGAGAGTCACATATAAGGCTTGCATTTCATTCTTTTGACATTGAAATCTGCCAGATTGGTTATGTTGCCTTTGAGAGTGTATGGTAGCCCAGGAATGAGAATTACACCCATGATGGCATACCATTTGCAAAAGTAGACAACCCAAGGTATTGCAAGTGGGGTATGTCCAGTCTTTCTTAGTAGCCACTTAGTCACAAACACTGGCCAAATATTAGTTTTTTTGCTTTTTTCACACAAAAGCAATTATGAATGCTAACTTTGGCCAGTGTTTGTGACTAAGTGGCTACTAAAAAAGACTAAACATACCCCACTTTCAATACCTTGGGTTGTCTACTTTTTCAAATGGTATGCCATTATGGGGGTAATTCTCATTCCTGGGCTACCACACAGTCTCAAAGGTAACATTACTAATCTGGAAAATTTCAATTTGAAAATGGAACATTCTATATTTGACCCTGTAACTTTCCAAAAACACCGTAAAACCTGTAAATGGGGGGTACTGTTGTACTCGTGAGACATCGCTGATTACAAATATGTGCATTTTTGTGCAGTAAAACCTAACAGTATTATGACATTCACAGCTAAAATGTCAGACGGAAATTCAAATTTAAAACAAAATCTTATTTTCTCACATTTTTTAAAATTGTATTCATAATAAATTATGTTCCATATATGAATAGTTAATGATAAATGAAAGCCCTGTTTCTCCTGAACAAAATGATATATAATATGTGTGAGTGCACTTAATGTGATAGCGGGGAATTAAGGTTGAACAGACATATAGCGCAAATTCCAGTTTTTGTTTATGTTTTGTTTTGATCAGAACGTGCACTGACTCCGTCCTGAAGGGGTTAAAGAAAGTGTAAAACAGAGCGTTTTTTTCAATCATAGCAGAAGACATAGGATGGTGAGTACTTTTCATATAAGCTTTCAAACTCCACCAGTCAAATTCTAAACCTGAAAATAAACGTTTACTATTGTATTCTTTATAAGAGTTATTAACCAAAGACAACAATATATTGTTTTCAAAAGACAGGAGCAGTTTTATTCATATACCATATGTACCATACTTAGCATACTTACATAAGTAACACATCTTTTAGTGTGAAATAATAGAAAATACAAATTAAAATCTTTTTTTACAATCTAGATTTGACTATAATAAGTAAAATATAACAATAACAATTTGAAAATTAAATCACAAATGATTCTCAAATAAATTGAAAATTAAGGCAAATGCAAAGTGCTAGTGGAAACAGATGTAAACTCAGTATATAAAATAATTGAAACATAGGTCCCTAGAAACTTTTATTACATATATCATTAAAATTATTATATCACTAGAATTAAGAAAGAGTATAAAAACGGCATTCCCATTCTAAAGAGTTTATATGCAGTTCAGCTTAGTTTGTCTGCGGCTTCTCAGAGCTTCAAGGCGGCTATGAATCTGAATTCGATTGAGGCCACAATTGTATTAGTCTTTATTAATATTTATATTAGATATAGCATAGCATGGAACAAAGTGTATAGTGGCAGTGTGCAAATATATCCCTTACTTTAAAGGTCTGTCTGGGTTAGCATGTTCCTGAAATGCTTCTTATAATAGACAGAATGTTGTTTTCATTGCAATACATTTCTCATAGATACAAATAACATATTGGCTTTTTTTCTTAAAGCAGAAACATTGTAATTTTGAAAAAACTGAATTTTGAATTTTAAAAACAGAATGGATACACTTTTCATATTTACAAATCTGCATCTCACATTACTCCATCTCGTTTTATTTGCAGTTGCTGTTCATGGGGAACCATACAACAATAAGAGAATTCCTGCTTGTAGGATTTCAAAATCTACACTACTTCCAAATCCCCTTCTTTGTGCTGTTAACCATGGTTTATTGTGCAACAGTAACTGGTAATCTTTTAATATGTGTACTAGTATCAAGAAGTCACCATCTCCAGTCTGTAATGTATTTCTTTCTTGGCCACCTATCTCTCTCTGATATCTTAATAAGCTCGACTATTGCTCCTAATGCTCTGAAAGTCATATTCGAAGGAAGATCTAAGATATCTGTCCGGGAATGTGCCATCCAATTGTATTTCTATGGTGCTGCTGTTATTGCGGAATGCTGTATCTTAACAGTGATGTCCTATGATCGTTACCTAGCCATATGCAAACCATTGCATTACACTTCCATTATGAGCCTCAGACTTCCAATTTACCTGATCATTTGGTGTTGGGTGGCTGGTTTTGGAATAGCCATGATTGTTGATGTTCCTGTACTAGAATTGGATTTTTGTGGGCCTAATATCATTGATCATTTTCTTTGTGATGTTGCACCTCTCCTTGAACTTTCATGTTCAGACGTTACAGATGTACAAATAGAAGTATCAGTTGTTACCATAGTTCTAGTCCTCTTTCAATTTTTCTTTGTCATTACGAGTTACATCAGTATCTTTAAATCTATCCTTAGGATCTCCTCAATCACCGGGAGACAGAAGACGTTCTCCACCTGCAGTGCTCACCTTACTGTTGTTTCCATATATTATGGAACACTAATTATTCTTTATGTTGCTCCGACAAAAGGGTCCTTTTTACATTTTAGTAAAGTCTTATCTTTACTAAATAGTGTTGTTACTCCATTGTTCAATCCAATAATATACAGTCTGAGAAACAAAGAAATCCAAAATGCTATTTTTCCTTTTTTAAGGACAAATATTTGTAAGGAAATATTTAAATTATGAACGTCTTTTGGGTTCTTTTAAACGTATACGTCACAACCAAGACATTTGTGAGAGATTTTTTTTTTTATTTCTGGTTATGTTTATACACGTAGTACGTTTATATTAATAAATCAACTGTAAAGTATTTAAAATACATCGTATTGGCTCATAGGTATTTAATTTACATATCTCATAGTAAGCAAAAAATTAGGTATGAAATGTATTTAAAACATAGGTGATAAACCTAGCAGGTATGTTTATAGTGAAACTGATTTTTTTTAATATATATGTATGTACCAGAAAACCAAAAAAATTGGAAGCTGAAATATACAGAACATACATTTTTTTTAATAACTTAATATTTTGTATTCATATATACTATATTCTATGATTTTCAACTTTTGTAATTGCATTATACAAATTGCTTACAATGCCATCTTTTTGTTTTAGAACATATAGTTGGCAGTGAAATGCATAAAAAACATAATTAGATTCCCTTATGTGTAGGGACTATGCTGGTATTTTTAGGAATGTAGATTCTAAGAATAACAGAACATATTAACACAATTTTCATTTGTGGACATATTGCTAATACACAGTAATTTTTTCTATGTGCCTTTAAATGTATATTATATAGCGCTTTGCAGGATGCTATTAAAATACCCTCCCAGGGTTATTCTCTAAATTAACAATTACTAGGAATTCATTGTGAATTGAAAGTGAATTTCAAAATGTAAGATGAATGATGAGATTCTTGTAATAGGCATGGCTGTCCCATCTCACTTTACCTGATACATTGTGGAGTCCTGGGTTCTTTAATAGAATGGTACCCTCTATTGCCTTATTTTATGGTAACCCCTTAAGGACGCATGACAGACCAGGTCATCATGCGGTAAAATTAACTCCAGATCTCCGTGATTGCAGCGATCGCAGGGTTAATGCTCCTCCGGTTTACCTAGGTATTTGAGGCAGATCGGGAGCACCCGATCACGCTGTCCCTGCTGCTGTAATCGCTCGTACAGGCTGTCAGAGCAAGCACATGTGCTGCAGGGATTCCTGATCTGCCTCCCTGCGCTTCCACAGGCAATGTAAAGTGCAGAGAGACAGATCAGTGCTGATCCTCTTCGCCCTGTGAATTTTTTTTTAACTAAAGTTAAATCCCACCTCCCCTTCCCTTTGTTTTAATAAAATTAACCCCTTCCCTGCAAATTGATCACTGACTACAGTGTTCAATTGGCAGGGACTACATTTTATTGAGATCTGATTATTATTATTTTTTTAACCCTCAGGGGTTATATTTGTTTTATTAATTAATTTAAATATTTTAAATATATATATATATATTTAGCTATCTGGAGTGGGTGGAAGTTAGTGGGGAATTTAGGAATTTGGAGCTTTGCTAGCTAGGGTTAACATTAAAAAAAAGTTTAAAAAAGTGTTTTAATAACATTTTTAAAAAGTTTTAAAAAAAATCCCACCTTCCCTTACCCAGTCCTAATAAAAATTAACCCCTTCCCTGCCATTTTTTTAACCCTTGAGGGCTAACTTCTATTCATTTATTTTTAACCCTCAGGGGTTCAATTATTTAATTAATTAATTTAAATATTTTAAAATGTTATATTTTGCTAGCTGGGGTGGGTGGGAATTATGGGAAATTGGAAAATTTACTATTAGTGCTGCTTACTGCTAGTTAGTTGTTAACAGTAAAAAAAAAAGTTTGTAAGAATTTTAAAAGTGTAAAAAAAGTTTTTAGAAAGATTTAAAAAAGTAACAAAATATATATAAAAAAATGCTCATTACCACTACACCTGGAACAAACTAGCGAAAAAATGATCCCACATTAAGGTTCAAAATATCCCTTTTGAATTACAACGGGGTGTATTCTTTAATAAATATGTGTTTGTGGGGAAGTTTGAATAACCAACCAGCTAAACTTCTCTGAAATTAAACATGGACACAGCGTAAAACTTCAAAGTTAGAATAAAACAGAAAGACTGCGTCTCAAATGTGCCCCTTAAACATCCACATATACCTGGCAAAGGTACATACGGGGGTATTGCTGTACTCAGACGACATAGCTGAGCAATATATGAAGTATTTTACAGTCGTAGCACACATAAGGTTTGCAATATATACTGTGTAAACTCACTTTGTGTGTCAAAAAGGCAGAAAAAATGCTTATAGCCGCTACACTTGGTACAGGCTAGCAGAAAAATTATCCCACGCCAAGGTTCAAAATATGCCTTTTGAAATACCCTGGATTGTCTTCTTTAAGAAATGGTATGCCTTTATGGTGTAGCTAGAATATGTAGCCTGCTCAAGTGCTCCAAAGTGGGACACGGACACACTTTAAAACCATCCATGAAAATTATGACAAGTTAAGGCACACTATACACCATATAAGATACCCTGGGGTGTCTGTTTTATCAAATGGAAGCCCTTTGTGGGGTTATTTGAACAGTCAAACTGCTATATTACCCCAAAATGAGACATAGGCCCATCATATCCATCTATGAAAATAGAATATATATAGAAACTGAAATAGCCTTGTCTCCTATATGGCATTGTAGCTTAACAGAATAGTGCCAAAGGCAGGTATCGTTACTCAGCAGATGTAGCTGAACACAATATGGGTTTTCTGCAGGAATAGCACATAGCAGCTTTACGAAATACACATTACAAAAAACAGAGTTATTACATTACAAAAACCTTGTTGTATGTGTGTATGCCAAAAAAAAAAAAAAAAAAAAGCATTGTAATCCAATATTTTGCAGAGATTGGCGATGAAATGGCTTTGTGAAAAGTGTAAAAATAACCTAAGGTAAATAACCTGTAACGTCTACTTTATATAAATATATTCTTTTGTGTGGCAATTTTGTTTTCTGTGATGGCTACTAAACCTGAAGACAAACATACCAATTTCTAAAATAGTTTCACATTAAATTGTATTTTAGACCTTTTATTTTGTGACCTGTAACTTTCAAAATGAGCTGAAATCCTGTACATATTATGTACTCTCTAAATCAAGACACATAAATTAATTTATTTTGAATGACTTTTTCTAAGCAGGACATATTATGCGCATGCTATTATTGCCAAAACTGTGAAAAAAAAATTGTTTAGTTTTTTTTCAATTGTTTGGCTTTTTTTTTTTTTTATAATTAATGAGAATTTATCATGCATTTGGGTGAGAGTATACTGAATGGGAAAATGGAGAAGAATTCATGGATCTCTTCATCATCATTTAATTCACCCTCTGCAATGAGATTAATCAGACTGTGTCCTCCCACATGAGTATACATATTTTTTCTCTTTTTTGGCCTCACTTCACACTCACAGAAACAAAAATAGCAAAGCTCAGCATTTAACATTTTGCAGCAACTCCCACAACTCCCACAACTCCCAGGTACTGACTGAAGCTCGGAAGATATTACACCTCATTTATTCTTGTATTGCTACCATATTATTATGTGTTACTATAGAATTGTTATCATGTATACCTGTAGTTAGACACTTTTCTGGACATGCAGTTTGTATTATTGTTATTTGAGGTTTCTGACCAATATTTAATCTACACAGTTATTCATATTTTGGGTGATAGAATTTGGTCGCTAAACTTTTCAATTGTATACAACACATTACTCTACCCTCCCCCTCCCCCTCTTTCATATGCTCTTTCTGGTTGTAAATACCTTCATACAACTGTTCCATCTCCATCTCTGTTCTGCAGGCCTCACCTCACACTAGAACCAACAATACTCAAGCTTTGCATCATTCCTCAGCACTGTTGGCACTTTATAAATACGAGTAATAAATAAAATAAATAAATAATAATGAGAATCATTAACTTCAGTCCAACTGGAAAGACATACGTGGTTTCATCTCCCAACACAAGTCCTACTTCTCATGTACCCTAGCACTAAGAGAAACGTTACAGTTACTTGATGATTTACTTAGATTTTTTTTTTTAACTAGGAGTATATGGAGCTTATAGGCCTAATGTCAATTTTGTTTCAATTAAGGTGAAGTAAAGATGACACATTGAATGTTTATTGGGGCATATATATGATGATATAGATGGACAAGCCGGTGGCTTGGTGCTAGGTTGTGCATTTCACGTAAGGTTATTGGGGCTTTTTTTGCACACAAAGTATGTCCCACCTTACTAAAAATGATCAGAGTAAATTTAGAAACACCCAGCGGTTCTTAAGATCACTTATTGTCAATAAATATCTATGAGAAATGTAACTCTGTAACTATGTAGATGCATGCTTTCTACTAGTATAGCCATGGTCAGGCTAGGTTCAGTTCTTGGGTAAGAGCTAGGTTTAGGGTTAGGGCAAGTAACTGTTAAAATATAATTTTATCATCTTAAGAACATAAAATACACTGCTCAAAAAAATAAAGGGAACACAAAAATAACACATCCTAGATCTGAATGAATTAAATATTCTTCTGAAATACTTTGTTCTCTACATAGTTGAAAGTGCTGACAACAAAATCACACACAAATTAAAAAATGGGAATCAAATTTTTCAACCCATGGAGGTCTGAATTTGGAGTCACACTTAAAATTAAAGTGGAAAAACACACTACAGGCTGATCCAGCTTTGATGTAATGTCCATAAAACAAGTCAAAATGAGGCTCAGTAGTGTGTGTGTAGTGTTGTCGCGAACCCGAAATTTTCGGTTTGCGAACGGCGAACGCGAACTTCCGCAAATGTTCGCGAACCGGCGAACCGCGCGAACCGCCATTGACTTCGATGGGCAGGCGAATTTTAAAACCAACAGGAACTCTTTCTGGCCACAAAAGTGATGGAAAAGTTGTTTCAAGGGGACTAACACCTGGACTGTGGCATGCCGGAGGGGGATCCATGGCAAAACTCCCATGGAAAATTACACAGTTGATGCAGAGTCTGCTTTTAATCCATAAAGGGCAGAAATCACCTAACATTGACACCTGTCCTCAAAGCCCCTGATACACACTGACACAGAGCAGAATAGAGACTGTTCCCCGTCCTCAGAGACCATGATACACACTGACACAGAGCAGAATAGAGACTGTTACCCCTACATAGGGTCACTTGGCAGATATGGCGGGGTCGTGGGAGGGGGAGGATGACTTTCACCTCTTCCCCTGTTAGATTCCCGTTGTGCTGTGACATCACCCTTATACGCTGTGTAAAGCATACTATTTAATTTGATCAGCATGGCCACTTGAGTTTTTATAGTTTTCACGCTGCTTGTAGTTTATATATGGTTCACAAAAATCAAACAAACGATAAAGTAAACATGTAAGGATTCAGAATATTCTTTCAAACCCTTACACATTGTGTGTACGTATATTTTGTCTTACGTTTGTGGCTTTAAAGAGGTTCACGTTGTTTCTATGATGTGCATAACATGTTCTTGTAAATGTTTGTTAAATTTTTACTGGAATTGTAATTTTTGAATCTGAATAAAGATAGTCAAATCCCTGATACACACTGACACAGAGCAGAATAGGGACTGTTCCTCCTACATAGGGTCACTTGGCAGATATGGATTGACACCTGTCCTCAAAACCCCTGATACACACTGACACAGAGCAGAATAGAGACTGTTCCCCCTACATAGGGTCACTTGGCAGGTATGGATTGACACCTGTCCTCAAAGCCCCCGATACACACTGACACAGAGCAGAATAGAGACTGTTCCCTGTCCACAGAGACCATGATACACACTGACACAGAGCTGAATAGAGACTGTTCCCCGTCCACAGAGACCATGATACACACTGACACAGAGCAGAATAGAGACTGTTCCCCTTACATAGGGTCACTTGGCAGGTATGGATTGACACCTGTCCTCAAAGCCCCTGATACACACTGACACAGAGCAGAATAGAGACTGTTCCCCCTACATAGGGTCACTTGGCAGATATGGATTGACACCTGTCCTCAAAACCCCTGATACACACTGACACAGAGCGGAATATGGACTGTTCCCCCTACATAGGGTCACTTGGCAGATATGGATTGACACCTATCCTAATGATCCCTGATACACACTGACACAGAGCAGAATAGAGACTGTTCCCCCTACATAGGGTCACTTGGCAGGTATGGATTGACACCTGTCCTCAAAGCCCCCGATACACACTGACACAGAGCAGAATAGAGACTGTTCCCTGTCCACAGAGACCATGATACACACTGACACAGAGCAGAATAGAGACTGTTCCCCGTCCACAGAGACCATGATACACACTGACACAGAGCAGAATAGAGACTGTTCCCCTTACATAGGGACACTTGGCAGGTATGGATTGACACCTGTCCTCAAAGCCCTTGATACACACTGACACAGAGCAGAATAGAGACTGTTCCCCCTACATAGGGTCACTTGGCAGATATGGATTGACACCTGTCCTCAAAACCCCTGATACACACTGACACAGAGCAGAATAAGGACTGTTCCTCTTACATAGGGTCACTTGGCAGATATGGATTGACACCTGTCCTCAAAACCCCTGATACACACTGACACAGAGCAGAATAGAGACTGTTCCCTGTCCACAGAGACCATGATACACACTGACACAGAGCAGAATAGAGACTGTTCCCCGTCCACAGAGACCATGATACACACTGACACAGGGCAGAATAGAGACTGTTCCCCGTCCACAGAGACCATGATACACACTGACACAGAGCAGAATAGAGACTGTTCCCCCTACATATGGTCACTTGGCAGGTATGGATTGACACCTGTCCTCAAAGCTGGGGGGAGCTACTGTCCTCCCCAACCCCTGCGCGGTGGGTGGGGGCCCTAAATCACAATGTGGGGACCTACTGTCCTCCCCCCCTCGGCCCCCACCCCTGCGCGGTGGGTGGGGGCCATAAATCACAATGGGGGGGCCTACTTTCCTCCCCCCGACCTCCATCCCTGCGCGGTGGGTGGGGGGCATAAATCACAATGGGACGGACCTACTCATAGGAGTGGAGTATTGTTCATATCAGTTTAATACCTTCCGCGTCTCCTATCAGTGGACGTGTATATGGCAGCCATTTTAGGAACCGCACACCTGGGACCCGAGCAAGGTCACCTCGTTCAAGCTGCTCTGGTTCCTTGATGAGCCAGCTGCCCGTGACTTAACATGTCCCGTGGAGAAGCACTCTGTCCTGTAAAGCCTTACCACAAAAAAATTAAATAAGTAACAGCACTCGGAGTGGTGAGTTTAGTAAATGTTCATATCAGTTTAATACCTTCCGCGTCTCCTATCAGTGGACATGTATATGGCAGCCATTTTAGGAACCGCACACCTGGGACCCGAGCAAGGTCACCTCTTCAACAGGCGACAAGATTTGGCCCTGTAAAACTCTCCTGGATATTATGTACAATTTCTATGGATATGGCATTGATTTATGTAACAGGGAGATGGAAGAAGATGCTTGGTCGGTCCTCTTACTTGAAATTTGGGGCACTGCGCGGGCAAGCTAATGTGCCACCAGATAGGAGTGGTGAGTTTAGTATTGTTTTGATCAGTTTAATACCTTCCGCATCTCCTATCAGTGGACGTGTATATGGCAGCCATTTTAGGAACCGCACACCTGGGACCCGAGCAAGGTCACCTCTTCAACAGGCGACATGATTTGGCCCTGTAAAACTATCCTGGATATTCTCTACAATTTCTATGGATATGGCATTGATTTATGTAACAGGGAGATGGAAGAAGATGCTTGGTCGGTCCTCTTACTTGAAATTTGGGGCACTGCGCGGGCAAGCTAATGTGCCACCAGATAGGAGTGGTGAGTTTAGTATTGTTCTGATCAGTTTAATACCTTCCGCGTCTCCTATCAGTGGACGTGTATATGGCAGCCATTTTAGGAACCGCACACCTGGGACCCGAGCAAGGTCACCTCTTTCAACAGGCGACATGATTTGGCCCTGTAAAACTATCCTGGATATTCTCTACAATTTCTATAGATATGGCATTGATTTATGTAACAGGGAGATGGAAGAAGATGCTTGGTCGGTCCTCTTACTTGAAATTTGGGGCACTGCGCGGGCAAGCTAATGTGCCACCAGATAGGAGTGGTGAGTTTAGTATTGTTCTGATCAGTTTAATACCTTCCGCGTCTCCTATCAGTGGACGTGTAAATGGCAGCGATTTTTAATTGTGGAATCACCTCCCCTTTTTAGGCCAAGGTGGGAAGATGCTTAGACCACTGGTATATTGGTACCATCTTGGAGGATTTTTTTTTGGTTTGGTTTTTGAAGCCACAGTGCTGTACCAGTGGGCCTAAAAATTAGGCATGTACACATCCCTGAAAAATTTGGTATTGTTGCAGCCGCTGCTGTAGCAGCGGCCAGAAAAATTGATGTTTGTTTCACAGGCAGAAAGTGTCCTAAAACATGACGGCTTGAACCCTAGTTGGTGGCGGATAAGTCACGCAAGTCAAACGTCATTCAGAGCTAAAATACAGCAGAGTGGGGGGCGGAGCTTAACCAGCGAGCTAAACGGACGCCATCTCGACAAGCTCCCCAGTAAACGGGCACAATCTATTAAAAATCCCAACACCCTCAGCCGATCCAACCTCCTCCAGCCCCCAGCTGTACTCCCTACCTACTCCCGAGCCGATCATTGCCCTTCTTTGCGGCTTCCACCCAGCAGATGCGGAGACGGAAGGTTGGGGCCTACCCCACGCTCACAATCCCAGACCTGGAGAAACTACTCGGCGGCTACTGAGCGCGACAAGCGCGGGACAAAGCCTCCCTCCAAAGGTCAGACCATCCGGCACACACACCAGCCATGGGCCGCCGCTCACAGCGCCCACAAGCCATAGAACAAAACCGGGACATAGGGACCATGCTTCAAAGGCCTGCTCCGGCTAAAACTACTCCCACGGACACGCCGCGTACGGCGCCCCACTACCAACACACGGATCAACCGGAGGCAGAAACAACCTCAGAAGCCCACATAGGGCCACAACACCAACTAGACCCTCCAGCAGACATGACCCCAACATCCAGGCATGATTTAAAAATCCTATTATCGGACTTCCATAAAATCCTTGCGGCAGAACTGGCCCCCATCAAAAAGGACATCACTGCCAGTATAAACAGGGTACACACTAATGAAAAACACATTACAGACATGCAAACTCACCTAGTTGAGCTGCAAGAATCAATGCACCACCTTCAGGCGCAACAAAGAGCCATAATGGCACAGCAGACAACCATGGAGGAACGCCATCGGCGCACTAATATAAAAATTAGAGGCATTCCGGCAGCCATCTTGCCAGATGAACTACCGCACTACACAAGGCGCCTTCTGGCCACTATTCTGCCTCACACCACGGTCAAGAAGATGGTCACTGAGGAGATCTACCGCCTGCCTACGTCCTCAAAGGTACGCTCAAACACACCCAGAGATGTGATACTCAGGTGCCCAAATGTACACGACAAGATTCAGGTCATGTCTGCATTAAAAGGTAAAACACCCCTGATATTTGAGGGCGCTAGCCTAACCTTTTTCCAGGATCTTACAAAGTCTACCCTCATGTGGCGCAAAACCTTCAGCTCCCTCACCAACAGACTGAGGGCAGCAGACATCACCTATCGATGGGGGGCACACGGATCCCTGGTGATACCACAGAACGGATCCCAACTCACACTTGCCTCCATGGAAGAGGCACCCACAATAATACAGGCCTTGGGACTGGACCCACCGACCGCCAACTCACCCTCAAGACCCTCTACTACCAATTGGGACCCAGAGCGCACTGCAACGTTTGTACCGCGGAACAGAAGCCCTCGGTCCTCGGACCCAAGACAGCCTCAAGGGACTGGCTGACAATGAGGCACAGTAGGGACACCTTCCCAGCGCTCACCTTTACCTCAGGTCTAAAGACTGCAAAGTTATTTTCAATGAACGTTTAACATTTCTTATAGTACCCCATTGTTCTTGGCGGCAGCAATATATATATATATTTTTATTTTTTTTGTGAGCCCAATTTTGGTAACCAAGTGCCGTTTTGGAAACGTTACCATAATTCCTACAGTTCGTACACTGTTGTTTATTACCTTGTTCTTTCTCCTGAACCCTGTTTTTGAGCCGGTGGCTGTCAGTTTGTAAGGTCTCCAAACATCTGATAGAGGTTAAAGCCAAGCTCAGTGTCCCATGACTAGGGGACATTACCCTTCTAAGGCTGAATAGGGGCACTAAAATGTAATAAACACACCTCACTACTTTCAAGCTACAAAAACAAGATTAAATGGTCTGACAAAATGTATATATTGCTAAAGCCCATTAAATGCTGACCTTATATAGATGACTAATCTAGAATACTGAACAGTAGCCGGCCTTTAAGAGGGCAGCATAGTAAAGGTACAGGTTGTATACGACCCATTACCTACCGTCAAAGTGTCCATATGGCAACGTACATTATTCTGCAAAGATTAGGGTTTGTCCTGCACTCTTAGTGGGTGTAGAGCTTTAAGCTCGAGGGTTTGTGAAGTCTAAAACGAGTCAAGAATTGCATACAAAAGCATAGGTCAGGAGAAACCTATCTAACTTCACACCATACCTGAGTTACAAAAGGACGTTTAAACGGTTTATTGTTTATGTTGTTGCGATCCCTACTAGAAGACTGACACACGTACAGCAATCGACAGGCCTAACCCTGACATGGACCGTACTTGACTGACACCACAGGCTCTAAGGGACCCACTTTCGCACGACTGGTACACCTAAGACGGGGACATACCACAAACGCTTAATGGAGTGACTGCTACACTCTTACCACGACCACCCCCCCCCCCCCCCCCCGGGACTCCCTAGGTTAGGAGTTTCGATCACGTGAGGCAGAGACCACACTCACATCAGGAGGCAGCACTGGACAGCCCACACGCTTCAGAAGTCACTCACTAGTACACACCCATCAATATGCCCACGGGACACCATACCGACACATACAGGCACACCCAAGTGTCATAACCATGGAGGCACCACATACTCCATAACTACTTCACACACGGAACGCGGATACCAGCACCGAATATACGACTCAAACACACAAATAACACAGGTTAAGCGGTTAATGACCCGGATCCAAGTTATTGCTTGTATTTTATAAAATTATATAATTGGTGACTTCCACCTCTCCCCCTGTTAGATTCCCGTTGTGCTGTGACATCACCCTTATACGCTGTGTAAAGCATACTTTTTAATTTATTTTGCAAATGCTGCATCCTTTCCGACTTGTTGTAATTCGGTAACATTTCCGCCACTTTCTGCTTATACCGGGGGTCTAGTAGTGTGGACACCCAGTACAGGTCGTTCTCCTTCAGCCTTTATATACGAGGGTCCCTCAACAGGCAGGACAGCATGAAAGACCCCATTTGCACAAGGTTGGATGCCGAGCTACTCATTTCCCGTTCCTCCTCCTCACTGATGTCATTGAAGGTATGTTCTTCCCCCAGCCACGTACAACACCACGGGTACCAGATAGGTGACAACGAGCACTCTGGGATGCCTGTTGTGTTTGGTCTGGCTCCTCCTCCTACTCCTCAAAGCTACATTCCTCCTCTGACTCCTCTTCCTCACAATCCTCTTCCAGCGTTGCCGCAGGTCCAGCAAGCGATGCTGATAATGCTGTTTCTGGTGGTGATGGTGACCACAACTCTTCCTCTTCCTCTTCACGCTCATCTACGGCCTGATCCAGCACTCTTCGCAGGGCACGCTCCAGGAAGAAAACAAATGGTATGATGTCGCTGATGGTGCCTTCGTTGCGACTGACTAGGTTTGTCACCTCCTCAAAAGGACGCATGAGCCTACAGGCATTGCGCATGAGCGTCCAGTAACGTGGCAAAAAAATTCCCAGCTCCCCAGAGGCTGTCCTAGCACCCCGGTCATACAAATATTCATTAACAGCTTTTTCTTGTTGGAGCAGGCGGTCGAACATTAGGAGTGTTGAATTCCAACGTGTAGGGCTGTCGCAAATCAAGCGCCTCACTGGCATGTTGTTTCGCCGCTGGATATCGGCAAAGTGAGCCATGGCCGTGTAGGAACGCCTGAAATGGCCACACACCTTCCTGGCCTGCTTCAGGACGTCCTGTAAACCTGTGTACTTATGCACAAAGCGTTGTACGATCAGATTACACACATGTGCCATGCACGGCACATGTGTCAACTTGCCCAACTTCAATGCCGCTATCAAATTTTTTCCGTTGTCACACACCACTTTGCCGATATCCAGTTGCTGCGGAGTCAGCCACTTTTCCACCTGTGCGTTCAGGGCGGACAGGAGTGCTTGTCCGGTGTGACTCTCTGCTTTCAACCAAGTCAAACCCAAGACGGCGTGACACTGCCGTATCCGGGATGTGGAATAGTACCTGGGGAGCTGGGGGGGTGCCGTTGATGTGGAGCAAGACGCAGCAGCACAAGAGGACTCAGCCGAGGAGGTTATGGAAGAGGATGGAGTAGGAGGAGTAGAGGAGGTGGCAGCAGGACTACCTGCAAGTTGTGGCGGTGTCACCAACTCCTCTGCAATGCCACGCATTCCTTGCTTGTCAGCCGTCAGCAGGTTTACCCAATGCGCAGTGTAGGTGATATACCTGCCCTGACCATGCTTTGCAGACCAGGTATCAGTGGTCAGATGGACCCTTGCCCCAACACTGTGTGCCAGACATGCCATGACTTCCTTTTGCACAATCGAGTACAAGTTGGGGATTGCCTTTTGTGAAAAGAAATTCCGGCCGGGTACCTTCCACTGCGGTGTCCCAATAGCTACAAATTTTTTGAATGCCTCAGACTCACCAGATTGTATGGTAAAAGCTGGCGGGCTAATAGTTCGGACAAGCCAGCTGTCAGACGCTGGGCAAGGGGGTGACTTGGTGACATTGGCTTCTTACGCTCAAACATGTCCTTGACAGACACATGACTGTGGGCAGATGAGCGGGAACTGCTCAAGGCGGGAGACAGAGTGGCGGATGGTTGAGAGGGGGCAAGGAGGACAGCAGTGGTTGACGTGGCTGAAGATGCTGGACCAGGAGGAGGATGGCGGCTTAGAGTAGGCGTGCTGCTTGTACTCATGTGTTGATCCCATAGGCGTTTGTGATGTGAGATCATGTGCCTACGCAAAGCAGTTGTACCTAGGTGGGCGTTGGACCTCCCACGACTCAGTTTCCTTTGGCACAGGTTGCAAATGGCATCGCTGTTGTCAGAGGCAGACACACAAAAAAAATGCCACACTGCTGAGCTCTGCAATGACGGCATTCTGGTGGTGGACACAGCATGCGTTGATTGGCGTGCTGTCGGGCAAACCCCGGGTGCCGATGCATGCTGTCTGACTGTGCCACTAGCTCCTTGCGACGACCCCCCCCTGCTTCCAACTCGTCTCCTCCTCCTCCTCTCTGTCTCCCCATCTGAACTTTCGCCCTGTTCTTCTTCTTGCCGAGCGGGCACCCACGTGACATCCATGGACGCATCGTCATCATCAACCGCTTCGCTTGTATCTGACAACTCAGAAAAGGAAGCAGCAGTGGGTACAACATCATCATCATCACACCGTACCTCCATGTGTTTAATGCTGCCTGTCTGAGACATATCCCTGTTATCTACATCCTCTAGCAATAATGGTTGCGCATCACTCATTTCTTCAAACGGGTGTGTGAATAACTCCTCTGACATACCAAGTAAAGTGGCTGTGGTGCTAGTTTTGGTGGTGGCGGCAGGCGGGTGAGTGGTATCTTGAGAGGTACCTGAAGCTAAGCTGGAGGAGGATGGTGCGTCAAGGTTCCGAGCGGAGGCTGTACAAGATTGGGTGTCCTGTGTTAGCCAGTCAACTATGTCCTCAGAACTTTTCAAGTTCAGGGTACGTGGCTTCTGAAAACTGGGCATTATTCTAGGGCAAAAGGGAATCACAGCACCACGACCACGACGGCCCCTGCGGGGTGGCCTGCCTCTGCCTGTCATTTTTTGGGGGATTAGTGGTACTATGCGTGCAAGCTACTGTGAGACCAGATATGATTGGCAATGTGAACTGTAACAGTTCTGCAGAGCACACACTGTAGGCCTGACACACCCGCTTGAAGACAAGTAACTGCTATTCAATCTATAACAGTGAAAAACTAATTTTGGTTTTAAAAGCACGCTATAGAGACACCAGATATGATTGGCAATGTGCACTGGAACAGTTCTGGAGAGCACACGCTGAAGGAAGGACTGACAGAGCCGCTTGAAGGACACTGACTGGCTGCTATTAGCTTACACTAGAAACCTTTTTTCTTTGTAAAAGCACGCTTTAGAGACACCAGATATGATTGGCAATGTGCACTTGAACAGTTCTGCAGAGCACACACTGTAGGCCTGACACACCCGCTTGAAGACAAGTAACTGCTATTCAATCTATAACAGTGAAAAACAAATTTTGGTTTTAAAAGCACGCTATAGAGACACAAGATATGATTGGCAATGTGCACTGGAACAGTTCTGGAGAGCACACGCTGAAGGAAGGACTGACAGAGCCGCTTGAAGGACACTGACTGGCTGCTATTAGCTTACACTATAAACCTTTTTTCTTTGTAAAAGCACGCTATAGAGACACCAGATATGATTGGCAATGTGCACTTGAACAGTTCTGCAGAGCACACACTGTAGGCCTGACACACCCGCTTGAAGACAAGTAACTGCTATTCAATCTATAACAGTGAAAAACTAATTTTGGTTTTAAAAGCACGCTATAGAGACACAAGATATGATTGGCAATGTGCACTGGAACAGTTCTGGAGATCACACGCTGAAGGAAGGACTGACAGAGCCGCTTGAAGGACACTGACTGGCTGCTATTAGCTTACACTAGAAACCTTTTTTCTTTGTAAAAGCACGCTATAGAGACACCAGATATGATTGGCAATGTGCACTTGAACAGTTCTGCAGAGCACAAACTGTAGGCCTGACACACCCGCTTGAAGACAAGTAACTGCTATTCAATCTATAACAGTGAAAAACAAATTTTGGTTTTAAAAGCACGCTATAGAGACACAAGATATGATTGGCAATGTTCACTGGAACAGTTCTGGAGAGCACACGCTGAAGGAAGGACTGACAGAGCCGCTTGAAGGACACTGACTGGCTGCTATTAGCTTACACTAGAAACCTTTTTTCTTTGTAAAAGCACGCTATAGAGACACCAGATATGATTGGCAATGTGCACTTGAACAGTTTTGCAGAGCACACACTGTAGGCCTGACACACCCGCTTGAAGACAAGTAACTGCTATTCAATCTATAACAGTGAAAAACAAATTTTGGTTTTAAAAGCACGCTATAGAGACACAAGATATGATTGGCAATGTTCACTGGAACAGTTCTGGAGAGCACACGCTGAAGGAAGGACTGACAGAGCCGCTTGAAGGACACTGACTGGCTGCTATTAGCTTACACTAGAAACCTTTTTTCTTTGTAAAAGCACGCTATAGAGACACCAGATATGATTGGCAATGTGCACTTGAACAGTTTTGCAGAGCACACACTGTAGGCCTGACACACACGCTTGAAGACAAGTAACTGCTATTCAATCTATAACAGTGAAAAACAAATTTTGGTTTTAAAAGCACGCTATAGAGACACCAGATATGATTGGCAACTGTCAAAGCACGCTGGCACAGGTCTGCAGAGCACACGCTGAAGGAGGCCTGACACCCAGATGCTTGCAGACAACTAACTGCTCTTCTATTACAGTGAAAATTTTTTATTTATTTTAAATCTAAAGCTTAAGCTATTGTAAAAACAGATATGAGTGGTGGCACTGGGCAAGAGGGCACAGTATCCACTGTGAACCTCACACAGAAGCTGGCAGGCAGGCAACTGCTCTTCTATTACAGTGGAAACAAAATTGTGGTTTTAAAAGCACGCTATAGAGACACCAGATATGAGTGGCAACTGTCAAAGTACGCTGGCAGTGTTGTGCAGGGCACACGCTGAAGGAAGGCCTGACAGAGCCGCTTGAAGGACACTGACTGGCTGCTATTAGCTTATACTAGAAACCTTTTTTCTTTGTAAAAGCACGCTATAGAGACACCAGATATGATTGGCAATGTGCACTTGAACAGTTCTGCAGAGCACACACTGTAGGCCTGACACACCCGCTTGAAGACAAGTAACTGCTATTCAATCTATAACAGTGAAAAACAAATTTTGGTTTTAAAAGCACGCTATAGAGACACCAGATATGATTGGCAACTGTCAAAGCACGCTGGCACAGGTCTGCAGAGCACACGCTGAAGGAGGCCTGACACCCAGACGCTTGCAGACAACTAACTGCTCTTCTATTACAGTGAAAAAAAAATATTTATTTTAAATCTAAAGCTTAAGCTATTGTAAAAACAGATATGAGTGGTGGCACTGGGCAAGAGGGCACAGTATCCACTGTGAACCTCACACAGAAGCTGGCAGGCAGGCAACTGCTCTTCTATTACAGTGGAAACAAAATTTTGGTTTTAAAAGCACGCTATAGAGACACCAGATATGAGTGGCAACTGTCAAAGTACGCTGGCAGTGTTGTGCAGGGCACACGCTGAAGGAAGGCCTGACAGAGCCGCTTGAAGGACACTGACTGGCTGCTATTAGCTTACACTGGAAACCTTTTTTCTTTGTAAAAGCACGCTAAAGAGACACCAGATATGATTGGCAACTGTCAAAGCACGCTGGCAGGGTTGTGCAGGGCACACGCTGAAGGAAGGCCTGACAGAGCCGCTTGAAGGACACTGACTGGCTGCTATTAGCTTACACTGGAAACCTTTTTTCTTTGTAAAAGCACGCTATAGAGACACTAGATATGAGTGGCAACTGTCAAAGTACGCTGGAAGGGTTGTGCAGGGCACACGCTGAAGGAAGGCCTGACAGAGCCGCTTGAAGGACACTGACTGGCTGCTATTAGCTGACACTGGAAACCTTTTTTCTTTGTAAAAGCACGCTAAAGAGACACCAGATATGATTGGCAACTGTCAAAGCACGCTGGCAGGGTTGTGCAGGGCACACGCTGAAGGAAGGCCTGACAGAGCCGCTTGAAGGACACTGACTGGCTGCTATTAGCTGACACTGGAAACCTTTTTTCTTTGTAAAAGCACGCTAAAGAGACACCAGATATGATTGGCAACTGTCAAAGCACGCTGGCACAGGTCTGCAGAGCACACGCTGAAGGAAGCCTGACACCCAGACGCTCACAGACAACTAACTGCTCTTCTATTACAGTGAAAAAAAAATATTCATTTTAAATCTAAAGCTTAAGCTATTGTAAAAACAGATATGAGTGGTGGCACTGACTGTGCAAATGGGCAAGGCATCCAGCCTGACACATAAGCTGGCAGGCAGGCAGGCAACTGCTCTTCTATTACAGTGAAAAAAAAATGATTTATTTTAAATCTAAAGCTTAAGCTATTGTAAAAACAGATATGAGTGGTGGCACTGACTGTGCAAATGGGCAAGGCATCCAGCCTGACACAGAAGCTGGCAGGCAGGCAACTGCTCTTCTATTACAGTGAAAAAAAATTATTTCTTTTAAATCTAAAGCTTAACCTATTGTAAAAACAGATATGAGTGGTGGCACTGGGCAAGTGGGCACAGTATCCAATGTGAACCTCACACAGAAGCTGGCAGGCAGGCACCTGCAATTACATTACACAGGGAAAAAAAAGCAGCCTGATGTTCTAGCTCTAAAAAGGGCTTTTTGGGGTGCTGTCCTTACAGCAGAGATCAGATGAGTCCTTCATGATTGTAGTGGACACTGAATACCCTAGCCTAGCTATCAATTTCCCTATCTAATCAGCAGCAGCTAAACTTTCCCTCCTCTCACTAAGCATGCAGCTTCAGAATGAATCTAAAATGGATGCTGGTGCTGCTAGTGCTAGTGCTGCTGATTGGCTGGAATGTGTCTGCTGACCGAAAAGCACAGGGTCAAAGTTTGCCCAATGATGACGAATAGGGGGCGGATCGAACTGCGCATGTGTCCGCCCGCCGCGGCGAACGCGAACACGCTAAGTTCGCCGGGAACTGTTCACCGGCGGACAGTTCGGTACATCACTATGTGTGTGTGCCTGTATGACCTCCCTACAATGCCTGTGCATGCTCCTGATGAGGTGGCGGATGGTCTCCTGAGGGATCTCCTCCCAGACCTGGACTAAAGCATCTGCCAACTCCTGGACAGTCTGTGGTGCAACGTGACATCGGTGGATGGAGTGAGATATGATGTCCCAGATGTGCTCAATTGGATTCAGGTCTGGGGAATGGGCGGGCCAGTCCATAGCATCAATGCCTTCATCTTGCAGGAACTGCTGACACACTCTAGCCTCATGAGGTCTAGCATTGTCTTGCATTAGGAGGAACCCAGGGCCAACCGCACCAGCACATGGTCTCACAAGGGGTCTGAGGATCTGAGGTACCTAATTGCAGTCAGGTTATCTCTGGCGAGCACATGGAGGGCTGTGCGGCCCCCCAACGAAATGCCACCCCACACCATTATTGACCCACTGCCAAACCGGTCATGCTGGAGGATGTTGCAGGCAGCTGAACGTTCTACACAGCATCTCCAGACTCTGTCACGTCTGTCACATGTGCTCAGTGTGAACCTGCTTTCATCTGTGAAGAGCACAGGGCGCCAGTGGTGAATTTGCCAATCTTGGTGTTCTCTGGCAAATGCCAAACGTCCTGCACGGTGTTGGGCTGTAAGCACAACCCCCACCTGTGGACGTCATGCCCTCATACCACCCTCATGGAGTCTGTTTCTGACTGTTTGAGCAGACACATGCACGTTTGTGGTCTGCTGGAGGTCATTTTGCAGGGCTCTGGCAGGGCTCCTCCTGTTCATCCTTGCACAAAGGGGGAGGTAGCGGTCCTGCTGCTGGGTTGTTGCCCTCCTACGGCCTCCTCCACATCTCCTGATGCACTGGCCTGTCTCCTGGTAGTGCCTCCATGCTCTGGACACTACGCTGACAGACACAGCAAACCTTCTTGCCACGGCTCGCATTGATGTGCCATCTTGGATGAGCTGCACTACCTGAGCCACTTGTATGGGTTGTAGACCCCGTCTCACGCTACCACTGGAGTGAAAGCACCACCAGAATTCAAAACATCAGCCAGGAAGCATAGGAACTGAGAAGTGGTCTGTGGTCACCACCTAAAGAACCACTCCTTTTTTGGGGGTGTCTTGCTAATTGCCTAGAATTTCCACCTGTTGTCTATCCCATTTGCACAACAGCATGTGAAATTGATTGTCACTCAGTGTTGCTTCCTGAGTGGACAGTTTGATTTCACAGAAGTGTGATTGACTTGGAGTTACATTGTGTTGTTTAAGTGTTCCCTTTAATTTTTTGAACAGTGTAGTTAAATATAGAATATGATTTATAAAGTAAAGATACAGTGGATTGTGTTTGTTCAGTTATTTCTTCATTATCTCTAGAGAATATCATACAGAACAGAACCTCATATTCTCTCGAGTTGCAATTACTTGTAACTAGTGATGTACCGAACGGTTCGCATGCGAATAGTTCCCGGCGAACATAGCGCCGTGCCTCACAGTCAGCAGACACATTCCAGCCAGCAGCAGACCCTCCCTTCCAGACCCTCCCACCTCCTGTACAGCATCCATTTTAGATTCATTCTGAAGCTGCATTCTTAGTGAGAGGAGGGACAGTGTAGCTGCTGCTAATTTGATAGGGAAATGGATAGCTAGACTAGTGTATTCAGTGTCCACTACAGTCCTGAAGGACTCATCTGATCTCTGCTGTAAGGACAGCACCCCAAAAAGCCCTTTTTAGAGCTAGAACATCAGTCTGCTTTTTTCTCCTGTCTAATTGCAGTTGCCTGCCTGCCAGCTTCTGTGTCAGGCTCACAGTGTATACTGTGCCCACTTGCGTAGTGCCACCACTCATATCTGGTGTTACAATAGGTTGCATTTAAAAAACATTTTTTTTTTCACTGTAATAGATTGAATAGCAGTTAGTTCTCTTCAAGCCGGTGTGTCAGGCCTACAGCATCTACTCTGCCAACCTCTGCCAGTGCAGAATGCCACTCATATCTGGTGTCATAATTGCGTGCATTTAAAAACCTTAATTTTTTTTCACTGTTATAGATTGAATAGCAGTTAGTTGTCTTCAAGTGGGTGTGTCAGGCCTACAGCGTCTACTCTGCCAACCTCTGCCAGTGCAAATTGGCACTCAAATCTGGTGTAACAATAGCTTGCATTTAAACACAAAAAAAAGTTTTTGACTGTAATATAATAGCAGTCAGTGTCCCTCAAGAAGGTGTCAGGCCTCCAGCGTGTACTCTGCCAACCTCTGCCAGTGCACATTGCCACTCATATCTGGTGTCACAATAGCGTGCATTTAAAAACAAAACAAATGTTCACTGTAATAGATTGAATAGCAGTTAGTTGTCTTCAAGCACGTGTGTCAGGCCTACAGCGTCTACTCTGCCAACCTCTGGCAGTGCACATTGCCACTCATATCTGGTGTCACAATAGCGTGCATTTAAAAAAAAAACATTTTTTTTTCACTGTTATAGATTGAATAGCAGTTAGTTGTCTTCAAGCGGGTGTGTCAGGCCTACAGCGTCTACTCTGCCAACCTCTGCCAGAGCACATTGCCACTCATATCTGGTGTCACAATAGCGTGCATTTAAACCCCCCAAATTTTTTTTCACTGTTATAGATTGAATAGCAGTTAGTTGTCTTCAAGCGGGTTTGTCCGGCCTACAGCATCTACTCTGCCAACCTCTGCCAGTGCACAGTGCCACTCATATCTGGTGTCACAATAGCTTGCATTTAAAAACAAAAAAAGTTTTTGACTGTAATATAATAGCAGTCAGTGTCCCTCAAGAAGGTGTCAGGCCTCCAGCGTGTACTTTGCCAACCTCTGCCAGTGCACATTGCCACTCATATCTGGTGTCACAATAGCGTGCATTTAAAAACAAAAACAAAAAATTCACTGTAATAGATTGAATAGCAGTTAGTTGTATTCAAGCAGGTGTGTCAGGCCTACAGCGTCTACTCTGCCAACCTCTGACAGTGCACATTGCCACTCATATCTGGTGTCACAATAGCATGCATTTAAAAAAATATATTTTCACTGTTATAGATTGAATAGCAGTTAGTTGTCTTCAAGCGGGTGTGTCAGGCCTACAGCGTCTACTCTGCCAACCTCTGCCAGTGCACAGTGCCACTCATATCTGGTGTCACAATAGCTTGCATTTAAAAACAAAAAAGTTTTTGACTGTAATATAATAGCAGTCAGTGTCCCTCAAGTAGGTGTCAGGCCTCCAGCATGTACTCTGCCAACCTCTGCCAGTGCACAGTGCCACTCATATCTGGTGTCACAATAGCTTGCATTTAAAAACAAAAAAGTTTTTGACTGTAATATAATAGCAGTCAGTGTCCCTCAAGCAGGTGTCAGGCCTCCAGCGTGTACTTTGCCAACCTCTGCCAGTGCACATTGCCACTCATATCTGGTGTCACAATAGCGTGCATTTAAAAAAAAAAAATCACTGTAATAGATTGAATAGCAGTTAGTTGTATTCAAGCAGGTGTGTCAGGACTACAGCGTCTACTGTGCCAACCTCTGCCAGTGCACATTGCCACTCATATCTGGTGTCACAATAGCGTGCATTTAAAAACAAAACAAATGATCACTGTAATAGATTGAATAGCAGTTAGTTGTCTTCAAGCAGGTGTGTCAGGCCTACAGCGTCTACTCTGCCAACCTCTGCCAGAGCACATTGCCACTCATATCTGGTGTCACAATAGCGTGCATTTAAACGCCCCAAATTTTTTTTTCACTGTTATAGATTGAATAGCAGTTAGTTGTCTTCAAGCGGGTTTGTCCGGCCTACAGCATGTACTCTGCCAACCTCTGCCAGTGCACAGTGCCACTCATATCTGGTGTCACAATAGCGGGCATTTAAAAACAAAAAAAGTTTTTGACAGTAATAATAGCAGTCAGTGTCCCTCAAGCAGGTGTCAGGCCTCCAGCGTGTACTTTGCCAACCTCTGCCAGTGCACATTGCCACTCATATCTGGTGTCACAATAGCGTGCATTTAAAAACAAAAACAAAAAATTCACTGTAATAGATTGAATAGCAGTTAGTTGTATTCAAGCAGGTGTGTCAGGCCTACAGCGTCTACTCTGCCAACCTCTGACAGTGCACATTGCCACTCATATCTGGTGTCACAATAGCATGCATTTAAAAAAAATATATATATTTTCACTGTTATAGATTGAATAGCAGTTAGTTGTCTTCAAGCGGGTGTGTCAGGCCTACAGCGTCTACTCTGCCAACCTCTGCCAGTGCACAGTGCCACTCATATCTGGTGTCACAATAGCTTGCATTTAAAAATAAAAACTTTTTGACTGTAATATAATAGCAGTCAGTGTCCCTCAAGCAGGTGTCAGGCCTCCAGCATGTACTCTGCCAACCACTGCCAGTGCACAGTGCCACTCATATCTGGTGTCAAAATAGCTTGCATTTAAAAACAAAAAACGTTTTTGACTGTAATATAATAGCAGTCAGTGTCCCTCAAGCAGGTGTCAGGCCTCCAGAGTGTACTTTGCCAACCTCTGCCAGTGCACATTGCCACTCATATCTGGTGTCACAATAGCGTGCATTTAAAAACAAAAAAAAAATCACTGTAATAGATTGAATAGCAGTTAGTTGTATTCAAGCAGGTGTGTCAGGCCTACAGCGTCTACTCTGCCAACCTCTGACAGTGCACATTGCCACTGATATCTGGTGTCACAATAGCGTGCATTTAAAAACAAAAAAAATGTTTTCACTGTAATAGATTGAATAGCAGTTAGTTGTCTTCAAGCGGGTGTGTCAGGCCTACAGCGTCTACTCTGCCAACCTCTGCCAGTGCGCAGTGCCACTCATATCTGGTGTCACAATAGCGTGCATTTAAAAACAAAAAAAAGTTTTTGACTGTAATAGATTGAATAGCAGTTAGTTGTCTTCAAGCGGGTGTGTCAGGCCTACAGCATCTACTCTGCCAACCTCTGCCAGTGCACAATGCCACTCATATCTGGTGTCACAATAGCGAGCATTTTAGCCCCCCAATTTTTTTTTCCACTGTTATAGATTGAATAGCAGTTAGTTGTCTTCAAGCGGGAGTGTCAGGCCTTCAGCGTCTACTCTGCCAACCTCTGCCAGTGCACATCGCCACTCATATCTGGTGTCACAATAGTGTGCATTTAAAAACAAAAACAATGTTTTCACTGTAATAAATTGAATAGCAGTTAGTTGTCTTCAAGCGGGTGTGTCAGGCCTACAGCGTCTACTCCGCCAACCTCTGCCAGTGCACAGTGCCACTCATATATGGTGTCACAATAGCTTGCATTTAAAAACAAAAAAAGTTTTTGACTGTAATATAATAGCAGTCAGTGTCCTTTAAGCGGGTGTCAGGCCTCCAGCGTGTACTCTGCCCACCTCTGCCAGTGCACAGTGCCACTCATATCTGGTTTCACAATAGATTGCATTTAAAAACCCAAAAACTTTTTTCACTGTTATAGATTGAATAGCAGTTAGTTGTCTTCAAGCGGGTATGTCAGGCCTACAGCGTCTACTCTGCCAACCTCTGCCAGTGCACATTGCCACTCATATTTGGTGTCAGAATAGCGTGCATTTTAGCCCCCCAATTTTTTTTTCCACTGTTATAGATTGAATAGCAGTTAGTTGTCTTCAAGCGGGTGTGTCAGGCCTACAGCGTCTACTCTGCCAACCTCTGCCAGTGCACAGTGCCACTCATATCTGGTGTCACAATAGCTTGCATTTAAAAACAAAAAACTTTTTGACTGTAATATAATAGTAGTCAGTGTCCTTCAAGTGGGTGTCAGGCCTCCAGCGTGTACTCTGCCAACCTCTGCCAGTGCACATTGCCACTCATATCTGGTGTCACAATAGCGTGCATTTAAAAACAAAAACAATAGTTTTCACTGTAATAGATTGAATAGCAGTTAGTTGTCTTCAAGCGGATGTGTCAGGCCTACAGCGTCTACTCTGCCAACCTCTGCCAGTGCACAGTGCCACTCATATCTGGTGTTACAATAGCTTGCATTTAAAAACAAAAAAGTTTTTGACTGTAATATAATAGCAGTCAGTGTCCCTCAAGTAGGTGTCAGGCCTCCAGCATGTACTCTGCCAACCTCTGCCAGTGCACAGTGCCACTCATATCTGGTGTCACAATAGCTTGCATTTAAAAACAAAAACGTTTTTGACTGTAATAGATTGAATAGCAGTTTGGTGTCTTCAAGCAGGTGTGTCAGGACTACAGCATCTACTCTGCCAACCTCTGCCAGTGCACAGTGCCACTCATATCTGGTGTCACAATAGCTTGCATTTAAAAACAAAAAAAGATTTTGACTGTAATATAATAGCAGTCAGTGTCCTTCAAGTGGGTGTCAGGCCTCCAGCGTGTACTCTGCCAACCTCTGCCAGTGCACATTGCCACTCATATCTGGTGTCACAATAGCGTGCATTTAAAAACAAAAAAAATTTTTTCACTGTAATAGATTGCATAGCAGTTTGTTGTCTTCATGCGGGTGTGTCAGGCCTACAGCGTCTACTCTGCCAACCTCTGCCAGTGCACAATGACACTCATATCTGGTGTCACAATAGCAAGCATTTAAAAACCCCCAAAAATGTTTTCACTATTATAGATTGATTAGCAGTTAGTTGTCTTCAAGCGGGAGTGTCAGGCCTTCAGCGTCTACTCTGCCAACCTCTGCCAGTGCACAGTGCCACTCATATCTGGTGTCACAATAGCTTGCATTTAAAAACAAAAAACTTTTTGACTGTAATATAATAGTAGTCAGTGTCCTTCAAGTGGGTGTCAGGCCTCCAGCGTGTACTCTGCCAACCTCTGCCAGTGCACATTGCCACTCATATCTGGTGTCACAATAGCGTGCATTTAAAAACAAAAACAATAGTTTTCACTGTAATAGATTGAATAGCAGTTAGTTGTCTTCAAGCGGATGTGTCAGGCCTACAGCGTCTACTCTGCCAACCTCTGCCAGTGCACAGTGCCACTCATATCTGGTGTTACAATAGCTTGCATTTAAAAACAAAAAAGTTTTTGACTGTAATATAATAGCAGTCAGTGTCCCTCAAGTAGGTGTCAGGCCTCCAGCATGTACTCTGCCAACCTCTGCCAGTGCACAGTGCCACTCATATCTGGTGTCACAATAGCTTGCATTTAAAAACAAAAACGTTTTTGACTGTAATAGATTGAATAGCAGTTAGGTGTCTTCAAGCAGGTGTGTCAGGACTACAGCATCTACTCTGCCAACCTCTGCCAGTGCACAGTGCCACTCATATCTGGTGTCACAATAGCTTGCATTTAAAAACAAAAAAAGATTTTGACTGTAATATAATAGCAGTCAGTGTCCTTCAAGTGGGTGTCAGGCCTCCAGCGTGTACTCTGCCAACCTCTGCCAGTGCACATTGCCACTCTTATCTGGTGTCACAATAGCGTGCATTTAAAAACAAAAACATTTTTTTCACTGTAATAGATTGCATAGCAGTTTGTTGTCTTCAAGCGGGTGTGTCAGGCCTACAGCGTCTACTCTACCAACCTCTGCCAGTGCACAATGACACTCATATCTGGTGTCACAATAGCAAGCATTTAAAAACCCCCAAAAATGTTTTCACTATTATAGATTGATTAGCAGTTAGTTGTCTTCAAGCGGGAGTGTCAGGCCTTCAGCGTCTACTCTGCCAACCTCTGCCAGTGCACATTGCCACTCATATCGGGTGTCACAATAGCGTGCATTTAAAAACAAAAACAATGTTTTCACTGTAATAGATTGAATAGCAGTTAGTTGTCTTCAAGCGGGTGTGTCAGGCCTACAGCGTCTACTCTGCCAACCTCTGCCAGTGCACAGTGCCACTCATATCTGGTGTCACAATAGCTTGCATTTAAAAACAAAAAACTTTTTGACTGTAATATAATAGTAGTCAGTGTCCTTCAAGTGGGTGTCAGGCCTCCAGCGTGTACTCTGCCAACCTCTGCCAGTGCACATTGCCACTCATATCTGGTGTCACAATAGCGTGCATTTAAAAACAAAAACATTTTTTTCACTGTAATAGATTGCATAGCAGTTTGTTGTCTTCAAGCGGGTGTGTCAGGCCTACAGCGTCTACTCTGCCAACCTCTGCCAGTGCACAATGACACTCATATCTGGTGTCACAATAGCAAGCATTTAAAAACCCCCAAAAATGTTTTCACTATTATAGATTGATTAGCAGTTAGTTGTCTTCAAGCGGGAGTGTCAGGCCTTCAGCGTCTACTCTGCCAACCTCTGCCAGTGCACATTGCCACTCATATCGGGTGTCACAATAGCGTGCATTTAAAAACAAAAACAATGTTTTCACTGTAATAGATTGAATAGCAGTTAGTTGTCTTCAAGCGGGTGTGTCAGGCCTACAGCGTCTACTCTGCCAACCTCTGCCAGTGCACAGTGCCACTCATATCTGGTGTCACAATAGCTTGCATTTAAAAACAAAAAACTTTTTGACTGTAATATAATAGTAGTCAGTGTCCTTCAAGTGGGTGTCAGGCCTCCAGCGTGTACTCTGCCAACCTCTGCCAGTGCACATTGCCACTCATATCTGGTGTCACAATAGCGTGCATTTAAAAACAAAAACAATAGTTTTCACTGTAATAGATTGAATAGCAGTTAGTTGTCTTCAAGCGGATGTGTCAGGCCTACAGCGTCTACTCTGCCAACCTCTGCCAGTGCACAGTGCCACTCATATCTGGTGTTACAATAGCTTGCATTTAAAAACAAAAAAGTTTTTGACTGTAATATAATAGCAGTCAGTGTCCCTCAAGTAGGTGTCAGGCCTCCAGCATGTACTCTGCCAACCTCTGCCAGTGCACAGTGCCACTCATATCTGGTGTCACAATAGCTTGCATTTAAAAACAAAAACGTTTTTGACTGTAATAGATTGAATAGCAGTTAGGTGTCTTCAAGCAGGTGTGTCAGGACTACAGCATCTACTCTGCCAACCTCTGCCAGTGCACAGTGCCACTCATATCTGGTGTCACAATAGCTTGCATTTAAAAACAAAAAAAGATTTTGACTGTAATATAATAGCAGTCAGTGTCCTTCAAGTGGGTGTCAGGCCTCCAGCGTGTACTCTGCCAACCTCTGCCAGTGCACATTGCCACTCATATCTGGTGTCACAATAGCGTGCATTTAAAAACAAAAACATTTTTTTCACTGTAATAGATTGCATAGCAGTTTGTTGTCTTCAAGCGGGTGTGTCAGGCCTACAGCGTCTACTCTGCCAACCTCTGCCAGTGCACAATGACACTCATATCTGGTGTCACAATAGCAAGCATTTAAAAACCCCCAAAAATGTTTTCACTATTATAGATTGATTAGCAGTTAGTTGTCTTCAAGCGGGAGTGTCAGGCCTTCAGCGTCTACTCTGCCAACCTCTGCCAGTGCACATTGCCACTCATATCGGGTGTCACAATAGCGTGCATTTAAAAACAAAAACAATGTTTTCACTGTAATAGATTGAATAGCAGTTAGTTGTCTTCAAGCGGGTGTGTCAGGCCTACAGCGTCTACTCCGCCAACCTCTGCCAGTGCACAGTGCCACTCATATCTGGTGTCACAATAGCTTGCATTTAAAAACAAAAAAAGATTTTGACTGTAATATAATAGCAGTCAGTGTCCTTCAAGTGGGTGTCAGGCCTCCAGCGTGTACTCTGCCAACCTCTGCCAGTGCACATTGCCACTCATATCTGGTGTCACAATAGCGTGCATTTAAAAAGCTGGGAATTTTTTTGCCACGTTACTGGACGCTCATGCGCAATGCCTGTAGGCTCATGCGTCCTTTTGAGGAGGTGACAAACCTAGTCAGTCGCACCGAAGGCACCATCAGCGACATCATACCATTTGTTTTCTTCCTGGAGCGTGCCCTGCGAAGAGTGCTGGATCAGGCCATAGATGAGTGTGAAGAGGAAGAGGAAGAGTTGTGGTCACCATCACCACCATAAACAGCCTTATCAGCATCGCTTGCTGGACCTACGGCAACGCTGGAAGAGGAGTCAGAGGAGGAATGTGGCTTTGAGGAGGAGGAGGAGGAAGACCAACCACAACAGGCATCCCAGGGTGCTCGTTGTCACCTATCTGCTACCCGTGGTGTTGTACGTGGCTGGGGGGAAGAACATACCTTCATTGACATCAGTGAGGAGGAGGAACGGGAAATGAGTAGCTCGGCATCCAACCTTGTGCAAATGGGGTCTTTCATGCTGTCGTGCCTGTTGAGGGACCCTCGTGTAAAAAGGCTGAAGGAGAACAACCTGTACTGGGTGTCCACGCGACTAGACCCCCGGTATAAGCAGAAAGTGGTGGAAATGTTACCGAATTACAACAAGTCGGAAAGGATGCAGCATTTGCAAAATAAATTAAAAAGTATGCTTTACACAGCGTATAAGGGTGATGTCACAGCACAACGGGAATCTAACAGGGGGAGAGGTGGAAGTCATCCTCCTCCTCCCACGACCACGCCGGCAAGGACAGGACGCTTTAAAGACGTGTTGTTGATGGAGGACATGCGGTCCTTTTTAAGTCCTACGCATCACCACAGCCCTTCGGGATCCACCCTCAGAGAGCGACTCGACCTACAGGTAGCAGACTACCTCGCCTTAACTGCAGATATCGACACTCTGAGGAGCGATGAACCCCTTGACTACTGGGTGTTCAGGCTTGACCTGTGGCCTTAGCTATCCCAATTTGCGATAGAACTTCTGGCCTGCCCCGCTTCAAGTGTCCTGTCAGAAAGGACCTTCAGTGCAGCAGGAGGTATTGTCAATGAGAAGAGAAGTCGCCTAGGTCAAAAAAGTCTAGATTACCTCACCTTTATTAAGATAAATGAGGGATGGATCCAGAAGGGACTGACACTGGGTGATACATTCGACTAAAAAAGGCCTGATGAGATGAGCTGCCTTGGGCTAAAAATGGTCCACACGCTGCTGTATTTTAGCTCTGAATGCCGGTTGACTTGCGTGACTTATCCGCCACCAACTAGGGTTCAAGCCGCCATGTTTTAGGGCACTTTTTGCCTGCGAAACAAATATCAATTTTTCTGGCCACTGCTACAGCAGCGGCTGCAACAATACCAAATTTTTCAGGCATGTGTACATGCCTAATTTTTAGGCCCTCTGGTGCTGCACTGTGGCTTTAAAAACCAAACCAAAAAAAAGGCACATAGTGACCCTATGTATTGGGAATAGTCCCTATTCTGCTCTGTGTCAGTGTGTATTATGGTCTCTGAGGACGGGGAACAGTCTCTATTCTGCTCTTGCATTTCTATTTCTTCTTAGATAACAAAAAAATTCTGAGACGACGTTGGCAGGGCTATTCACTTGTGTGATCTGTCATGAATTGTCATTTGAATGTTAATTTGAACTGTGGGGCACAAGAACTTGAATCTGACAATTTTTATTTTATCAGAGAACTTGTTCGGATACAGAAAGGAAAAAAGGGAGGGTAAGCAGTTAAGGTACATCGATCTTATTCACATCTTATACATTCAAGAGCAAACTGGTTATTCATTCTCGTGGGAGTTTTTCCGCTGCCCTTGTGCCTTCGGTCTAGTACCATGTCAGGGTTGTCTTTCTCTCCTAAACCTGGGTTTGGTCCGGGGTATGGGAAGGGGGAAACCTGGGGACAGGCTACGGTAGGGGAAGAAGAACGGGGGAAATAGACGTCGGAAGCCCCTCATCTCCTTTGTCTCCTTCTTAGTTAGCACGCTGTGTGCGGTCACCGGGTCTATTCCCTTATCTAACTACTTAACTATGTACAATGTGGGTGTTTGTTCCGTTATGCCCAGTAGATTGTTTAACCTCAGCTTGGTATACCTCAATGTTGGCTGTTGTACCATTTTGTTTGGAGTCGTTGTCTCTCTGCGTCAGAGCAGTTAGGTCTTAGGAGTGGTACTATTTATCCTTCGTGTATATATATATATATATATATATATATATGTGATATGTTATTGTTCTAACACGACCCCCTCCTCCTCCTTCCTCAGATACGCCTCCCATATGTTCCTGGCTTCCACTATGTGGTGTGGGGGGGTGTAGCCGCTGGCAGGTTTTTGTTTCATATGCTAGGTTTAGGGAGATCTGTTGGAGAAGGCTAGATCTCTCCGGTGGCTGTTGTTGTTTCCACCCTCTGGCTATTAATAAGTTGGCAGCAATCAAAATATGATATGTTAGGTCGGCATGTGCTTTTGGGAATGGGTCAATCAAGATGAAGAGTAGGGCATTTTCTGGTCTCAGGTTGGTTCTCGTGACCAGTGCCCCTTGTATCACCCCCTCAACTGCCTTCCAGTATCCTCTGATGGCCGAGCAGGCCCACCAGATGTGGAGCATTGTGCCCTACTCTACTAAACATCTCCAGCAAAGTCTCGAGGTGTTGGGATATAGGGTCGCTAGTCTAGTCGGTACCAAGTACCACCTATATTGTATATTGCGCATTAGCTCTAGGTGGGATGTGCATCTGGATCTACCTTTATGGGCTATGAAGGCTTGGTTCCATTGTTCTTCTGAGAAGAATGTACTCAAATCCTTATGCCATGCCTCCCAGGTGTGCGGTTCCTAAAATTGCTGCCATATACACGTCCACTGATAGGAGACGCGAAAGGTATTAAACTGATAAGAATAATACTAAACACACCACTCCTATCTGGTGGCCCATTAGACTGCCCGCGCAGTGCCCCAACTTTGAAGTAAGAGGACCGACCAAGCATCTTCTTCCATCTCTCTGTTACAAAAATCGCTGCCATATCCATATAAGTTGTACATGATGTCCAGGATAGTTTTCCAGGGACAAATGTTGTAGCCTGTTGAACGAGGTGACCTTGCTCGGGTCCCAGGTGTGCGGTTCCTAAAATCGCTGCCATATACACGTCCACTGATAGGAGACGCGAAAGGTATTAAACTGATAAGAATAATACTAAACACACCACTCCTATCTGGTGGCACATTAGATTGCCCGTGCAGTGCCCCAAATTTGAAGTAAGAGGACCGACCAAGCATCTTCTTCCATCTCCCTGTTACAAAAATCGCTGCCATATCCATATAAGTTGTACATGATGTCCAGGATAGTTTTCTAGGGGCAAATGATGTAGCCTGTTGAACGAGGTGACCTTGCTCGGGTCCCAGGTGTGCGGTTCCTAAAATTGCTGCCATATACACGTCCACTGATAGGAGACGCAACAGGTATTAAACTTATAAGAATAGTACACCACTCCTATCAGCAGGTCCCCCATTGTGATTTATGCCCCCCACCCACCGCACAGGGGTGGGGGCCGGGGGGGGAGGACAGTAGGTCCCCCACCTTATCCTTATTTACTGAATATTCCCCTGTATAACAATGTTTGGCATGTAGTGAATATTACCCATTCTGCTCTGTGTCAGTGTGTATCAGGGATCCTTAGGATAGGTGTTAATCCATATCTGCCAAGTGACCCTATGTAGGGGGAACAGTCCCTATTCTGCTCTGTGTCAGTGTGCATCAGGGGCTCTGAGGACAGGTGTCAATCCATATGTCAAGGTGTCAATATGTCATATGTCAGGTGTCAATCCATAACCATTGTGATTTAGGAATGTTAGGTGATTTCTGCCCTTTATGGATTAAAACCAGACTCTGCATCAACTGTGTAATTTTCCATGGGAGTTTTGCCATGGATCCCCCTCCGGCATGCCACAGTCCAGGTGTTAGTCCCCTTGAAACAACTTTTCCATCACTTTTGTGGCCAGAAAGAGTCCCTGTGGGTTTTAAAATTCGCCTGCCCATTGAAGTCAATGGCGGTTCGCCCGGTTCGCCGGTTCGCGATCGTTTGCGGAAGTTCCCGTTCGCCGTTCGTGAACCGAAAATTTTCGGGTTTGTGACATCACTATGTGTCAGTCACACAACCCCTGCCACTCAGGTGCTAAAGCTCAACAGTTTAAATTGGCCCTTGTCAGATCTCTTTTCCTTTTTGCCAGATTACCTTTGGTCGGTATTAATTATATTCCCATTACTGAGATAAAAGAGGAGTCACTATTATGGGATATTATCTATCTATCTTTCTATCTAACTATTATCCTATCACTATTATCCCATAATAGTGATTCCTCTTTTATCTCAGTAATGGGAACATAATTAGTAGCAACCAGAGGAGATCTGGCAAAAAGGAAAAGAGATCTGACAAGGGCCGAATCAAAATGGATCTTTAAGCTTAATTCCCCAGCCCCTAATGGCCTGAATGAGGAACTGGAATTATTTTTAGGCTATTTTTGGTGAGAGTTTTCTTTACATGTCCACAGTGGATCCCCCCCCCCCCCCCCTATTTTCTTTAATTTTTCGGTTTGTATTTAGCATATGTCTTGGTTATATATAACATATATTTTTATTCTTGTATGGGGGGGGGGGGGGGGGGGAGAATAAATTAAGGATATACATTTCTGGTCTACCACATCTTATTTACTGCCCAGCTGCAGTTCTTGTGCACAACATTCGTTTTACACTTCCTCACATCAAGAGAAAAAAAAAGAGAGCTTCCTATACCCCATCTATGACACCAT
Organism: Pelobates fuscus; assembly: GCF_036172605.1. Lineage (NCBI taxonomy): Eukaryota > Metazoa > Chordata > Amphibia > Anura > Pelobatidae > Pelobates > Pelobates fuscus. Next base: position 411,335,684 of record NC_086319.1, on the reverse strand, counting down.
GCCAGCACATCCTCCCATACATGGTTGTCAGAGGGAAATCCATAATGTATTGTGAAGGGTGTTGAAAACCAGACAGTTTTCAGACTCATGGACATGTAAGTGTGAATAAGATGATATTGCACTCTATTATTTGTGAATTTATCAATGTACTGTGTCTTGGCTTTAAACACTGGTCACAGAATTGTTAACTAAAAATAAAAAATAATAAAATAAATACATAAATCATTTTTCTTAATTAGTAAAATTGTTTGTTCCTCTCTGGACTATTTATGCATTCGAGATCTTCGTACATTCTCCTTGGAATTCGGAATATGTATAAAAGTATAAATCAGAACAGCCAAGCATTTTGTACATTAACTTGAAGATTAAACGTCTGTTAAATGTACGAGCTCAGACAGCTTTTTCTTTATCTATAATTATGTGATAATTTTGTATTATTTTTATTTTCTTAAATTCAGACTCTTTACGGGGATGAGCGAAATAAGGAAGTTAAGTCTGTCTCCAAGGCAAATAAAAAAAGAATCTCTCTGCTTTAGAGAAATATGATCTCAAATACTGCTTATTTCTATTGAATAGGACACCAAGTCTTAGGAAACAGACAAAAATGTACTCACAAAATGTGCTCAGGTATCGTGTGACACTAATGACATGTAGCATTTTCACACAGGATCTACTGCTTGTAACTCATGTTTGTCAATTGTTTTACATGGTTTTTTAATGAAATTATTGAATGTTCATGTCCAGTTATTGTTATATTGAAACTCTGAATAAAACAATATTGCAAATATTGCTCTGTATTGCTCTGTTATATTGAAAATTATTGTCAAGAAGGTAATTTTTCTGCTTGATTGCTAGTCATATTTGTTTAGCATAGTTTGTACTTCTGCTCTTTACTTTATTACATGTTTCTTTATCATGATAGTCTGGTTCATTATTTCATATACCTAGAAACAAATTGAATTGAGAGGTTTATACAGTGAGTATTTACTATTGTCCATAGTTCTATAAATAATTTGTTTTTACTGCAGCTGTCAACTGGTTGTCATCTTTATCTGTATTTGGTACCATTAACATATGACTAATGAACATTTAACGCTTGTTAATAATGTGGTGTTTGTTTTTTTCGAAGACCTGATTTTTTTTATTTCTTCTCAAACTGGAATTTATTAACATTTTGAAGATAAATAATGTGCACAAGGGTAAGGAAAAACATGTGTAATGGATAAGCAGTATAATCAAGTTCACAATGGATATCCCAATGTGCCATGGCAGATATCATTATTGTTTTTACAGTTCAGACATATTGCAATATTCATCCAATATATAGGCAAGCCAAGAGACAATAAATTATGCCACATTGCTAAATGTATCTAACTGAAAATGGGTAAGTGTTTGCACTTAATGGATCTATCAGAATGGTTGGTCAATAGCTTATCAGGGTATAGATAAGAGTCAATTCAGATATCTCATTTCTTTTCATAGCTACACCAAACCACTATCAAAGCACATTTTTTTTTTGCTTTGTTATGCTATTATTTACCATATTATCACTGTTTCTTTCTTAGTGTATCCACACATTTAAATTTTTTTATTAAAGAACATTGATTGTGGTGAGACCCTAAATGTTTATATATTTTTAATTATTTCGTATCAATAACATAAAACGATGGAAACAAGTGAAACACATTGTCACAATTTTGTCTTCTAAAATTGTCGTACAAATAGAGTAACTGCAGGACAATAGCTGAAATAATGTACTTTTATTTTGAGAACATATCATACTACTTGGATTTCACATATTGAAGAAATTTTTGTTACATATTACAAGAAACAAATTAATGTCTGATTTCCAAAAAAATGTCAAAATTTGGCATGAAGGAACTGTTACTTTATCAGCAGCCACAGAAACAAAGAGGAGTTTGTATTTTTGAAAAGTAGAAATCCAAAGGGAATTATAGGCATTTTAAGTGAAATATTTTTTTCTATCTTTAAAAAACGGTGTGTAATATTTTGTGTTTTGGCTTTTTTAATGTGAATTTACTATACGGATGTTAAAATCTCAAATTGTGTGTAACATCACTAGCATACAATAATGTCTAACATGTATAGGTTTTGATTATTATTGTTATTGTTTTATTTTTCTATGTTTAGTGTTTTAAACATTTGAGCATGCTAGTCAGAGTAGATCAGATCCACCAGTTTCAGTTTAACAAGCAAATTTGTTGCATTGCTTTGCTGGGCATGTGTCTTGATTTAAGGCATCATTATGACCCAAAACAAAATTGATCTCATAAAAAAAACATACCATTAACAAAAGTAATCAAACTGAAGTATTTCAGGGAAGGAATAATGATAATTTCACTGTGGTCACTTAGATAGCACTTTTTGTGGCATCACTGGGAGTAGCATAGCAATGGGGGTTCATAGGGGCACAACATTTCAAAAGAACAAAATATTAGAAATTAGTAATAATAAATAAAAAAACGAGTGCATCCTATAGACCTATCGCGTGCCAGGTGCTGACAACCTACACTATGCCACTTATAATAGTTATTTGAGCAATTAGTGGTTAATAATAATTATTAATTAATTGAATTTGTTTGCTTTCTTTTTTCTTCATTCAGTGTTTTAAACATTTGAGCTTGGTAGTCAGAGGAGATCAGATTTCCAGTTGTTTGTGTGAAACAGATTAATAAAAATATTTATATCCTTCTTGAACAAGTTCTTTTTGTATTTTAAGAAATGTTTCACTTATATTCTACCGATCTAGTGTTACATTGGAGAGTCAATTATGTCAGAATGTTCAAGTGAATATGTTAATTCCTTTTGTACAGAAATGTTTTTTTGTTTGTTTGTTTGTTTGTTTCGATTACCTAAATCACATGATGGACAGGCAATATACTATATTTTAGTCATTATGATGTTTTTTTAGCAATTGATTTTTATTCTTGGCATATTCACAGATGTAAGTAGTTGGTGTAATGTATAATTCCGAAAGAAATTAGAAGGAACAAGTCTCCTCATAGGCATGAAGGTGTAACTGTTAAGACCCTCTGCTTTTACTTTTAAAACCTAATATTATATATCAACAGGTAACAAAAATATATAATATCCTGTTTTCTTGTTTTAACAATATATGTATATATTTCCTACATGACTTTTAAAACAATGACATGTCAATCAACAAAGAGTGGCAATTTTATTTGAAGGTTCTTAGACAGATGCTCATATCATTTTTTTTAACCAGTAAACTTTATGAGATTTCTAATTTTGATAATGTATGAATTATTCCTCAGTCCTTTTTTTATAGTTTATTTTAATTCCTTACTAAAACTGAAAATGACATTTAAGCAGTAAATGACATCACTGTGAATGTTTTATTTTCTGTCTTTTCTCCCAGGCAATGAATACCTTAAACCAGACCATTATAAATGAGATTCGTCTCCTTGGATTTCAGGATTTTCCAAGTTTCAAAGCATTATTTTTATTTCTTCTGTTTGCTTTCCTTATTGTGACCATATGTGGAAATATTCTGATTATTTGGCTGGTGGCATCTAACATCAGTCTCCAGTCTCCCATGTATTTCTTCCTAACACAATTGTCCATTTCTGATTTACTTGTAACCACAACCATTGTCCCTAATACACTTTATGTTATATATAATGATGGGGGCACTATGTCTCTTTCAGCTTGCATTATTCAGTTTTATGTTTTTGCTTGTTCTGAGTTTTTCGAGTTTCTTCTTCTTTCTGTAATGGCTTATGATAGATATCTAGCTATCTGTAACCCACTGAGATATAATTCCATAATGAACCCTGTTTTATGTATTAAATTAGATATCAGTATTTGGCTATTAAGCTTTTCTGTGGAACTGATTGTAATAATATCAATATTTCAACTTCAGTTTTGTGGCCCAATTGTTATCGATCATTTCTTTTGTGATTATGTCCCACTAGTAGAACTGTCTTGCTCAGACACCAGTTTTATTGAAGAGGAAATTCTATTATTTTGTATACCATTTTCTTTAACTCCACTTATAAGTATTGTCGTTTTTTATGTATATATTGTCCGGGCTGCCATTAGAATCTCCAACACAAGTGGAGGCTCAAAAGTTTTCTCCACTTGTAGCTCTCACCTGACTGTGGTTTTTATATTTTACGGCTCAGTAACTGGAATTTATGTGCTTCCAAACAAAAAGAAATCTATGACTGCCAAGAAAATTGCTTCCTTGTTGTACACCGTGGTGACTCCTATGATTAACCCAATCATATACAGTCTGAGGAATGAAGATATCAAGAAAGCTTTAAAAGGAAAATCTGAGTTAAATGAATGAATACAAATACATCATCCACAAGAATCAATATATACTCAGATACTCATATATAGAATTAAAGGAGCTGTAGGATATGTGAGAATCATAAATATAAAATAATGATAGCTCATAACTAGTTGACTTCTTGGTTAAGGGATTCAAATAAGAAAAGCTGTCAAACATGTGTTTAGTTGTAAATCAGGACATGGTTGCAATGCATCTACCACCACTAGGGGTAACCCAGAAATCTTTGGACAATATAATTGTTAGGCCCTGAAGATTACTCAGAAACTGGTGTATCAGAACAATAAAACATTGTGTACATTCCAAAGTCTGTGTTCATATTTAATTAGCAAATTAATTATGGCAACAGAAAGAGACAAAGCTGGGTTGGGACAAAATCATAGAAACTTGGTGTTTTCTGTGGCTTACGATAATTACCTAAAATAACGATGCAAAAACATAACAGACAGGAACAGTAACATATCTAGGCCACTGTCCACAGAATGACAATATTAACAGGGTCATGTGTATTATAACTGTCAGTTACATGAATCTTGTATTATAATTAAGACCAGTCTAGATCAAGTAAAAAGGTAATATTGCCAACCAATGAGAAAACAAGAGACTTAGAGGAACACAGGGACTAACTGCATTTTGGTGATAAAAATTTATCAAATATCATAGGTGCCATATAAAATGCCTTGGCCCTGGAGAGAAAACATGACAAAGAGGGCTCAGCTGCGATCAATTGCACAACAGGTGACACAACTTTTATAATTACATTACAACCATTTACTTAGTCTCAAATTACACAGTGCTATACAATAGGTAAAACAAGACAGACAATCAATTTTAACAAAACACGTTTAACATTAGGAAACAGTAGGTGAAGAGAGACCTGAAGAAGATCATTGTCAGATTACAAATAAAAGACAATGGGGAAAAAAAGTAAATCCTAATAATAGAAATCTAAGTACAGATCAAATGATGACAGATATCTTCCAGTATTGTGGTATGTCTCTATTATGTCTGTTTGTGGTATGTCTCTATTATGGGCAATTTCTCTAAACATAGATCCTTAAGGAGCATTTTACTTACAAAAGAAAAAGTATCTGCCTCTTCTAAGCACTGTGGTGATTGCATTATTCAATCCTCTCCTATTTCTGAGTAATAACAATATTAGGATATTAGGTAAATAAGCCTTAAATGTTAGTTAGTTTTTAATAGACCAGAATTAAATTGTATAAAGTGTACAGAGTTTAATATGGAGAAAATAAAAACAAAAACTTCAGTTGTTATTACATACCGCTAGACTAATGGATTTTATATTGAAGCAGAACAAAGACCTTGATTTCATTCTAATGACCAAGCAGGATCGATGAATATACAAGCAAATGGTGTCATAAATCATGCTTTCCCTACCCTTCAGACTTTCTCCCCAGCTACTGAACAAGAGGTGGCTGCACTTCTCCATTCCTCTCGCCCCACCACTTGCCCACTTGATCCTGTCCCATCTCACCTCATCAGATCTCTCTCCCCTTGTCTTGTGCCTATCCTAACACACATCTTTAACTGCTCTCTCTCTTCTGGCACTGTTCCTGCTGACCTTAAACATGCCACTGTTATACCTATCCTGAAAAAACCATCTCTTGACCCGTCCTCCCCATCTAACTATCGTCCCATATCCCTGCTCCCTTACTCATCAAAGCTTTTGGAAAGACTTGTCTTTACCCGTGTGTCTCACTTCCTTAATTCCAACTCTCTCCTTGACCCTCTTCAGTCTGGCTTCCGCCCTCTCCACTCTACTGAGACCGCTCTTATCAAAGTGACTAATGACCTAATCTCCGCTAAATCCAAAGGTCACTACTCCATATTAATTCTCCTTGACCTCTCTGCTGCCTTTGACACAGTTGATCATTCTCTCCTCCTTCAAACTCTTCAATCACTCGGTCTCTGTGACTCTGTCCTCTCTTGGTTTTCCTCCTATCTCTCCCAACGCTCATTTAGTGTCTCCTTTTCCAAGGATACCTCCTCCCCTCGCCCTGTCTCGGTTGGAGTTCCCCAAGGCTCTGTCCTTGGTCCCCTTCTATTTTCTCTTTATACTGCCTCTCTTGGAAAACTTGTTGCCTCTTTTGGATTCAACTACCACCTGTACGCTGATGACACTCAGATATACCTCTCCTCACCGGACCTCTCCCCGGCCGTCCTGCAACATGTCACTGCTTGCCTCTCTTCCATCTCTGACTGGATGTCGTCACGCTTTCTCAAACTTAACCTCTCTAAAACTGAACTCCTTGTCTTTCCTCCTCCTAATACTGATCCTCCTCTCTCACTCTCCCTTCAAGTCAGTGATATCCACATAAGTCCATCCCTACAAGCGCGCTGTCTTGGCGTCATACTTGACTCTGGTCTCACCTTTGAGTCTCACATCCAGTTTGTTGCCAAGTCCTGTAGGTTCCAACTCAAAAACATAGCCCGCATCCGCCCCTTTCTTACGCAAGATGCTACCAAGGAGCTTGTCCATGCTCTAGTAATTTCCCGCATGGATTACTGTAACCCTCTCCTGATTGGTCTCCCCAAAAGCCGTACTGCCCCGCTACAGTCTGTAATGAATGCTGCAGCTAGACTGATTTTCCTATCCAGTCGGTCCTCTCACACCTCGCCCCTCTGCCAGTCCTTACATTGGCTCCCTGTATCCTATAGGAGTCAATTCAAAGTGCTAACCCATACATTTAAAGCACTGAACAATTCCAGCCCCTCTTATATCTCTTCACTGATCCAGAGGTATGCCCCTCCTCGTACCCTCCGCTCTGCCCGCGACCACCTCCTGACCGCTGCTCGCACCCGTACGGCCAACTCACGCTTGCAGGACTTCTCACGGGCGGCTCCTCTCCTATGGAATAACTTGCCTACTGCCATCAGACTCTCCCCTAGTCTTAAATCATTTAAGAAGGGCCTTAAATCCCATCTCTTCAGGAAAGCGTATGGCCTCCCAGAGTAATCTCTCCCTTACATACCTGTCCCTATGGGATAGTGCTTTGCTCTCTCCTCCAGCTCTGCTTCACTCCTACTTGATATTTCCTATCCTAATGTTTCTAATACCCCACCTCCTATAGACTGTAAGCTCATTTGAGCAGGGTCCTCTTCAACCTATTATTCCTGTAAGTTTTCTTGTAATTGTCTTATTTATTGTTCCATCCCCCCCTCTCAAAATATTGTAAAGCGCTACGGAATCTGTTGGCGCTATATAAATGGCAATAATAATAATAATAATAATAATGAAAAGAATATGGAGTCAATATGACCTCATATTAGTAGTATGATATAGGTAATTCCCTCTTGCCTCCTTGCAATGCAATGCTGGTACTGGTGGCATGTCTACTAAACAATGAAGAGGTTGTAAATACATAATATACTGTATAGGCTTGGCACACCACCTGTGGGCTCAACCTGCCTTTGTGGAGAAATGCCTACCACACCCTCTCTCCTACTTTTGCTGCTTGGGACAGACGCCAACAGCAATTTCTCCCTGTAACTCAAACAGCCTCCGGGGAGGGATGACGTTTGCACCCAATCTCTGGATCGCTTTGCATTCCAATCTCCATCAGTGTACCCCAGACTTTAATAATATCCTTAACCCCCAACTCCACGATTTGTTAGCCTTGCACCTCCCATTCCCAGACATCCTCTCAACCCCATATTGACAGGGTTGCATCATGTTGCATGGCATCCCACAGAGGCCCAGGGTCACTGTACACATATCCATGGATTGGGAAGTAGACCTTAGGCTCAGTGAGGTACTTGTACAAGGCTCTAGATTGAAGGGATTCAAACCGCTCCTTCAGACATATTGTATCATAAATCCAACCACTCAACACACTCCTGAGTAACATGGTTATCTAGGATGTAGAGACACCACAGCTCTATCATCTAGCTATGAATTACCCATAAAGCACTAATCATCTTTCTTTTTCAATTTCTGCCCAATCGATCTACATCCTAGGACCGCAGCTCTGCAAAGCTTCCTGGTGGTAATATGAACATTTTCGTGCACATCACCTTCTTCAGATGGACTTGATAGTCTTTGAATTCTAACACAGTAGTCACAAAAAAAGAGTATAGCCCTTTCCCCCAAACCATTAGGTGAGGCTTACTGTAGGGGTAAAACAAGAGCTTCTTTATTGAAAATACATTCTCAGATGGGTATTTACCCTGCAGGGAATGATCCATGAAATCTAACACAATCCAATGCCCTCTTTGGTGCCACTCTATCTGGGCTGGTAGGGGTAATGAGATCAGTCAAGGGTTAATTATATTTCCCCTCTAGAGTGTTCTTTCCAGACAGGGCACCAGAGAATCTGAGCCCAAAATGGTAAATAGTTCCATAGTGATTTAAGCTATCTCCCGGCCAAGTACTCAGTGTGAGAATACATTCAGGTGAACTCCAGAGTTCAACTAGCTCCAGCTAGGAGATAGAATAAGCAACATTTGCCCCCCATACCTACTCCCCACAGTGACAATAGTCAGTTTTCATTCTTTTAGAGGGTCTTGTAACATGGTCTATAGATTGTGGGCAGGATGCTGGTTCCCAAGCCCCTCTACAAAACAGGGGCATAGGTGCTTTTATCACAACCCACATGAAAAAAAAAAAAACATAATTAAATGTATGCTTTCAATGGTTGTATACTACTACTATTTTTTTTTATCAGGGCACTGAGTGTCCATTTAAATTAATAGAAACCCTTTAGGTACCAAATTACCCCCAAACCACACCCATTTGTTGTGGGTGGGGACTATTAGTGTAAGTGCCTACATTCAGCCTGCACCCACTGGAGATGGCTGGGGTCTATTAATAAAATATAATGCCACTCCAAAATTGTGTCTAATGTCTGCCACCAGGGTGGCTAGCAGTCAAAGAATTTCTAGACATGCCTTCAAATTGTAAAAAAAGTTATTGCCTACCCCCTCGCCCTTATAACTGTGAGGGGAGCCCAATACATCTAAAAACCCATAAAAGAAAATTATACTTACCATGAGATGTCTTTAAAATTAAAATGAAAATCGGACCATATAAAAAATAGTAATGGAAAACATTAATCGAAAAACAATCACAATTACAAATCTTATTAGACTTGCATACTAAGTATAACATTTTAGTTTCCAAAAGAATATATTATGCACAAGATGGTAAGTATGAATGCCTTCCGGCACAAGCTTTCCAGCAAAGGAGGCAAGCAACGTTTATACTCAGTATCAAAACAACCACAGGTAAAACATCACATCTCTTGCCAGACATCATAACGGCTTTTCAGGACTTTTACTCTAAACTATACACTCTCCCAACTAGCTCTGAAATACAGGAGGTCTTAACCCACAGGATGATGAATATGATACCCATTATTATCTTAAATATCTTTGATGTACCTATTAAGGTTGAAGAATTCCTACAGGAACTAAAATGCTACCATTCAGAAAAAAATCAGGCCCTGATGACTTCATAGTCAAATATTATAAAGTTGTCATGGCGTCCCTAACTGACTCCTTCTTTAACCCCTTAAGGACACATGACATGTGTGACATGTCATGATTCCCTTTTATTCGAGAAGTTTGGTCCTTAAGGGGTTAAGGCCTTTAACATTAACATTCACCTCATAACTTGAGGTTATGAGGTTAATGTTAGCATTAGAGACAAACATAACCCTAATACAAAAAACAGGCAAAACCTTCACTTACTGCAGGTGTTATTACACCATAGTTTTAATAAACATTGATCTTAAATAAAAAAAAATTGTCTAACCGCCTATGTCCCCTACTCTCAGAACTAGTCCACCCTGATCAAGCAGGTTTCATAACTGGGTGAGAGGCAAAGAAACAACACCACTAATCGAATCAATCTAATTTACCTATCCAAAACCTAACAAACTCCTTGTCTTCTGTTATAAATATTTGCCAAAATGTCATTTGACAGGTTGGGCTGGTCCCAACCTCTATCTACTTTAGAGGCAATGAGCCTTGGCCCTAATTAGCTGAAATCGATGAGGGCCTTAGGTACCTACCGCATGACTTCGTATCAACAGTCAATTGTCATCACCAGTCCCCATTAAAAACGACACAGGGCAGGGCTGCCCCCTCTCCCCATTTATTTTTATTCTGGTCCTGGAACAATTTTTGCAGGGAATTATTCTTATTCACAGTCATATTCACTATCCCTGATCCCCTAACTACACTACTAAACATTCTTCATGAAATTTCAGTATACAATAAGGTTTTAACTTTCAAACCTATTTAATGTAAAATGTTGGCAGTAAACATACCCCCCATGATGAAAATGTCCCTTCAGGACCTTCACCATTGCATGGGTTGAAAAAGATATCAAATACTTGACCCTAACTTCCCTTCTGTAATATAACCTGTGTCACAAGAGTTGAGGACATGGTATTTACCTCATTTTGATGTTTTTGCAGGATCAGTATTCTTAAAATGAATGTGTTATCTCACTTTCTGTATGTTCTCCAAGTACTGTCTATACACCTTCCTGAATATTTTTTTCATACAATACATAAACATGATTCATATGGTCATCAAGACACCCAAGACTGCCATGAAATCTATTAGTCTGCCCGAAGGTAGATAGAGGTTTAGGACTATCCAATCTAGAACTCTATTATAAGACAAACCTGTTGTCTAAAGTTTATGAATGGTCCATTTTCAAATTGTAAATTGTAAATTGTAAAATTAAAATGCAAATTTTTGAAGTACTTACCCTACCCCCCATCACACCCACACTGCGAGTACGTTTGCAGATCAGACACCATAAGGACATAGCACCATTCATATCTTCTCTATACACATTGTCTTATAAACTCTGTTTGAATGTGGCCTAAGGGGGCACACTTGTAAAGACTATCACTCATCTGCAAACCATACATTGGGAACGATGCTAGTCTCATCTGGTATCAAACCGATGACATCCATACTCCCCAAAAATTACTTATACTATATCACAAACATTTTATTATAACCAAATATCACTCTTCATAAACTCTATACCTCACTTTGATAAGGGTAACAGTAGCCTTACTAAGCTTGAACTCTACTGCTCCACAAAAAACATCTGCAAAAAACCTTTCCATATATCATGATTTATTCAAACTTATCAGGAAGATAAAAAATGTATCATCAAATGGTCAAAGAAACTGCAAATATCTATAACTCCTTATAGATCTTCCCCTAACATATCAACTCAGGAAAGTAAATATCAACAAATCTCAAGATGGCACTACCCTCCTGCTCAACTCCATAGCCTCTTTCCTACCTACCTGGATACTTGTTGGAGATGTCATCAACCTAATAGAAAATCTTTGCACATATGATGGTGTAACGGACCGTTTCAGCATATGAGGGGTTACAATCAGTTTAGGCGATAATCCACTTTTCTCAGAAAGGCACAGCTACTGCAGAACATCAGAACTCACGAACTGGATATAGGTGAATAAGGTAGCACTCCAGCTGGAACCTCACAAATAGCTGCTAGCAGATGAATAGGAAAAGCAGGCATCAGCTTACACTCCTAGCAGTCAAATCTCCAACAGCATACAGTGAATCCCCCCAAGAACGAGACAAGGCTCCGTGTTGAAGGTCAAGCAGTGGTCTGAGGTGCTGGGGCACCCAGCCTGGTTTTTATTACATGAGTACACATACAGGCCACACCCAGGGGGAGGCATAAAATAACAAATAACATAGATGTTACCTCCCACACATCCCCTCCCCTTAGTGTGACACTTAAACCCATTATGTGTACAGTTCAAAATATACTTTTACATAACTTTCATAACTTTACAACCATACATCGTATCCACATAACAATCACATATTCAGACTCAGCATACTTTAAACATAAACACTTCCAAAATTCAGGCAAATCCCTCCAGTGGATCAAAAGTTACACGGAAGTCCTTTTATGACCGACCGCAAGCACATTTTCTTGCCCAAAACAGTTCCATAGATTTGGGCTGTGCTGTCGGTCAATTCCTGGCATAAAAACGGCTAAGTCCCATTCGAAGTGTGCCTGTACTTCGACTTTAGTCGAAGTGGAGTTGATGTTAAGGGTCGGCAGTGTTCGAAGTTAAAATGGCCGCCGCCACGTGGTCCTTTGTCCGATACCGGCCACTTCGACGACTTCGGTAACTTCGACAGCTTCGACCGCTTCGACAGCTTCGACAGCTTCGACAGCTTCGAATGTGTCCAAAGTGCCATATACAAAAGTACCAATCTGTCCACAAAGTATTTAAAGAGCTAGGGACAGTATAATACAATCCACCTGTCCAAAAGTAGTTCTTAAAGGGTCAGTACATTATGGTAGCAGTCCACAAGCCCCAATGCAGTCCCTTAAAGGGCACTATCTCCCAGGGACCATAATCACTGGGCAGGAGGCTAGCAACCAGGCTTCTCCAGTTCTCAGTGGCGAGGTTGGTTTCGTCACAGATGGCAATGCACAACCATTCTGGAAATGTATAGTATTTCTTATGCATGCTATTACAAAAGCAACACTGCCATCCGCTCCCACAACTATGATTCTCTTTTTATTTACTTACTCTATTGACAAAATTAAAGCTTTTTCACTAAATAATTTATTGCCTGTTGCAAATCAGCTAATTCCTAACTTTTGGAAGAGAGATTATCTGCCATCTGTAAGAGATTGGATCTAAAAGATTGAGCAATGGAAGAATTGTGTTACTCCATGACACATCGATACTTCAAGTAGTTGAAACGGTTGATGTTGATCTTTGTTTTCTTTTACCTGACCTTTTTATTATCATATTATTTGATTTATGACTTTGAACTACATACCACATACTGGAAAAATCTCTTTCCAAATAGAATGAAGTCACATAGTGTCTAGATACTTTGTTGTTTTTTTTGACAGGTGATGCCCAGGAGGTATCCCCTGAGCCAAAAGCGAGGTACCAAATAGGGATGGGACAATCTTGTAGTCAGGGTAAGCCAAGGTCATGGGCAGTCAGCACAGGTTCAGGAACGTAAAACAGGCAGATAGATCAGGGGTCAGCTGAAGGCAGGATTCACAGAAGTGTATACACAGTATAACTGAGCACCGCGGTAGAGGTAGACTGAGATTATTTTGGGGATAGGTTTCCACCTCTCACATACCATTGGCTCAAAAGAGATTAGTCCTTTTTAACAATTTCAGGTGTTCTGTCCCTTTAATAGGCTGGCATTTGGGCCTACAAAAGCCTAGTGTAAGTGGAATTCACACGTGGGTTTGACTGGGGCTTCCATCTGCTGCAGGGATGCCCGCTGCTTGTTCTTGCCGTTGGGTATGCTGGAGTCCTCGGCTTGCACCGAGAGAAAACTGCCGCAGCCGAGGACGGAGACACAGCGAGGGACCTCCAGGTAAGTACGGTCATAACATACTTACTGACATACAAAAATAATTTGTTGGTGGTGTTATTGTAACCTTGTTCTAAATAAGTTAATTTACCTATTTACCATATTTATCTTACATGTTATACTGTCATTAATGTGTCTTCTACCATCTAATGCCATCTTGTGTTTTGAAAGAAAATAAAGAGAATAAAGAAGTCCTTTTATGACCGACCGCAAGCACATTTTCTTGCCCAAAACAGTTCCATAGATTTGGGCTGTGCTGTCGGTCAATTCCTGGCATAAAAACGGCTAAGTCCCATTCGAAGTGTGCCTGTACTTCGACTTTAGTCGAAGTGTCGAAGTGGAGTTGATGTTAAGGGTCGGCAGTGTTCGAAGTTAAAATGGCCGCCGCCACGTGGTCCTTTGTCCGATACCGGCCACTTCGATGACTTCGGTAACTTCGACAGCTTCGACCGCTTCGACAGCTTCGACAGCTTCGACAGCTTCGACAGCTTCGAATGTGTCCAAAGTGCCATATACAAAAGTACCAATCTGTCCACAAAGTATTTAAAGAGCTAGGGACAGTATAATACAATCCACCTGCCCAAAAGTAGTTCTTAAAGGGTCAGTACATTATGGTAGCAGTCCATAAGCCCCAATTCAGTCCCTTAAAGGGCACTATCTCCCAGGGACCATAATCACTGGGCAGGAGGCTAGCAACCAGGCTTCTCCATTTCTCAGTGGCGAGGTTGGTTTCGTCACATCTCTCCCCCTTTCCAAAAAGACTAACAGAGTACCTGACCTCCTGCCGGTCAGTGCCCTTGTTAGTCCAGCAGCCCACCCACAAAGCAGAAAAAACAGTACAGCCCACCCACAATAAATGGTTACTACACCTGGGTAGAGGAGAATCTTGTCCATGTCCAGGTGCCTCACCACGGCTGTGTGTGGGACCGGTAGGCTGCCTTGGTGGGTTGCTGAGTGGGCAGAGACCAGCAGTACTCTGTCCTGGTGCCAGCACTACCCCCGGAGTAGTCTGGTTGGAGCCTGGTTGCTGGAGACGGACTGTCTCCCCCTTAGTTGCATAGCTCTGCTGCTGAGTGGGGAGACCGGTTGTCTCCCCCTTGGATACACAGCTCTGTCGTGGGGGGGTAGGACCGACCGTCCCTACCCCCTGTGTGGTGAGTGCAGAGACCACGGTCCCATCTGCACCGGTGGGGGGTTTACAGTCTCCCCCTGGTATATTAAGCTGCCGCTGGGGAGAGGGGGTAACAGGCTCCTCTCCCACTAGAACACTCTGCCGCTGGGGAAAGGAGACTGGGCTCTCTATTCCCTGCACATTACGGATCCGCCGCTGGGGAGAGGTGGTAGCAAGCTCCTCTCCCATACATACTTTCCACCTTTGTGGAGGGAGACCGACTTTCTCTCCTCCCAATACAGTGTCCTGCCGCTGGGGAAAGGAGACTGGGCTCTCTATTCCCTGCACATCAATGATCCGCCGCTGGGGAGAGGTGGTAGCAAGCTCCTCTCCCATACATACTTCCATCATCTGTGGAGGGAGACCGACTGTCTCTCCTCCCAATACAGTGTCCTGCTGCTGGGGAAAGGAGACTGGGCTCTCTATTCCCTGCTGGACATTCTGCCTTTTGGGAAAGTAGACTGGGCTCTCTATTCCCAAAACATCACGCTGCTGTTGGGGGGTAGGACCAACTACCTCTGCCCCCTGTAACTCAGCCTGCCGCTGGGGAGGGAGGACACTGCTCTCCTCTCCCTGCACTTTACACTGCCGCTGGGGAATGGAGACTGGGCTCCCAATTCCCAATAAATCACGCTGCTGCTGGGGGGTAGGACCAACTACCTCTGCCCCCTGTAACTCAGCCTGCCGCTGGGGAGGGAGGACGCTGCTCTCCTCTCCCTGCACTTCACACTGCCTTCCCGGCATATCACTATGCTGCTGGGGGGTAGGACCAACTACCTCTGCCCCCTGTAACTCAGCCTGCCGCTGGGGAATGGAGACTGGGCTCCCAATTCCCTGCAATTCACACTGCCGCTGGGGAATGGAGACTGGGCTCCCAATTCCCTGCAGGACCGGTGGAGAGACCTTGGTCCCATCTCCACTGGCCACCTGGGGTTCTTCCCAGTAAAACTGTACAATATCTTCCCAGCTGAAGGGGTCTGGATCTGGGTCTGCGCTTCCCTGCTGAGCCTTCTCACTGGAGTGGAACAGATTTTGGTAGCCCTGTTCCAGCTCCATCTCTCGGGTCACTAGGTAGACCAGGTCTTGCTCTATCTCCTGAGTGTCGTCCCAGTCATACCTGCTCTCCCTCCACTCAAAGAGATCACTGAACCGGGCTTGTGTGGGGCTCCCAAATTCAGGCTCTGAAAAAGACTCCCATAACAAGCCAGGACCATCAAACTCCTCTCCCTCTGGCTTGTCATGCTCGGCTGTCCGGGGTAGGTACTGAACTTCATACCACCAGAGTGCCTGGTAGGCATCCTCCAGCCACATCTCCCGCCTTATCAGGTACTTCAGATCTTCTACCCACTACTCCAGGGGCTGCTCTCCCAGGAAAGGCATCTGCAGGGCTAGTCGCTTTTGCTGTTGCTGCTCGTCCTTGGGGAGCCTCTCGTCCCGCAGATATTCCACAATACCCAGTGCCTGGTACCAGATGCCTTTGCGGACTGCATCTCGGTCATCCATGACACCCTCATCGTACTCCACTGCTGGTTCCATCCTGGTGCTGTCAGGGTCGCTGTACTCAGACATGCGTTGCCCTCAAATTGTAAATCCAAAGAAATGGTGTTCTGTAGCTGTCCTTCTGGCTGTAGGAACGATGCCGCCGCTTGCCACCAATTGTAACGGACCGTTTCAGCATATGAGGGGTTAAAATCAGTTTAGGCGATAATCCCCTTTTCTCAGAAAGGCACAGCTACTGCAGAAGATCAGAACTCACGAACTGGATATAGGTGAATAAGGTAGCACTCCAGCTGGAACCTCACAAATAGCTGCTAGCAGATGAATAGGAAAAGCAGGCATCAGCTTACACTCCTAGCAGTCAAATCTCCAACAGCATACAGTGAATCCCCCCAAGAACGAGACAAGGCTCCGTGTTGAAGGTCAAGCAGTGGTCTGAGGTGCTGGGGCACCCAGCCTGGTTTTTATTACATGAGTACACATACAGGCCACACCCAGGGGGAGGCATAAAATAACAAATAACATAGATGTTACCTCCCACACATCCCCTCCCCTTAGTGTGACACTTAATCCCATTATGTGTACAGTTCAAAATATACTTTTACATAACTTTCATAACTTTACAACCATACATCGTATCCACATAACAATCACATATTCAGACTCAGCATACTTTAAACATAAACACTTCCAAAATTCAGGCAAATCCCTCCAGTGGATCAAAAGTTACACGGAAGTCCTTTTATGACCGACCGCAAGCACATTTTCTTGCCCAAAACAGTTCCATAGATGGTAAAAATGGCCGCCGCCACGTGGTCCTTTGTCCGATACCGGCCACTTCGACGACTTCGGTAACTTCGACAGCTTCGACCGCTTCGACAGCTTCGACAGCTTCGACAGCTTCGACAGCTTCGAATGTGTCCAAAGTGCCATATACAAAAGTACCAATCTGTCCACAAAGTATTTAAAGAGCTAGGGACAGTATAATACAATCCACCTGTCCAAAAGTAGTTCTTAAAGGGTCAGTACATTATGGTAGCAGTCCATAAGCCCCAATTCAGTCCCTTAAAGGGCACTATCTCCCAGGGACCATAATCACTGGGCAGGAGGCTAGCAACCAGGCTTCTCCAGTTCTCAGTGGCGAGGTTGGTTTCGTCACAGATGGCAATGCACAACCATTCTGGAAATGTATAGTATTTCTTATGCATGCTATTACAAAAGCAACACTGCCATCCGCTCCCACAACTATGATTCTCTTTTTATTTACTTACTCTATTGACAAAATTAAAGCTTTTTCACTAAATAATTTATTGCCTGTTGCAAATCAGCTAATTCCTAACTTTTGGAAGAGAGCTTATCTGCCATCTGTAAGAGATTGGATCTAAAAGATTGAGCAATGGAAGAATTGTGTTAATCCATGACACATCGATACTTCAAGTAGTTGAAACGGTTGATGTTGATCTTTGTTTTCTTTTACCTGACCTTTTTATTATCATATTATTTGATTTATGACTTTGAACTACATACCACATACTGGAAAAATCTCTTTCCAAATAGAATGAAGTCACATAGTGTCTAGATACTTTGTTGTTTTTTTTGACAGGTGATGCCCAGGAGGTATCCCCTGAGCCAAAAGCGAGGTACCAAATAGGGATGGGACAATCTTGTAGTCAGGGTAAGCCAAGGTCATGGGCAGTCAGCACAGGTTCAGGAACGTATAACAGGCAGATAGATCAGGGGTCAGCTGAAGGCAGGATTCACAGAAGTGTATACACAGTATAACTGAGCACCGCGGTAGAGGTAGACTGAGATTATTTTGGGGATAGGTTTCCACCTCTCACATACCATTGGCTCAAAAGAGATTAGTCCTTTTTAACAATTTCAGGTGTTCTGTCCCTTTAATAGGCTGGCATTTGGGCCTACAAAAGCCTAGTGTAAGTGGAATTCACACGTGGGTTTGACTGGGGCTTCCATCTGCTGCAGGGATGCCCGCTGCTTGTTCTTGCCGTTGGGTATGCTGGAGTCCTCGGCTTGCACCGAGAGAAAACTGCCGCAGCCGAGGACGGAGACACAGCGAGGGACCTCCAGGTAAGTACGGTCATAACATACTTACTGACATACAAAAATAATTTGTTGGTGGTGTTATTGTAACCTTGTTCTAAATAAGTTAATTTACCTATTTACCATATTTATCTTACATGTTATACTGTCATTAATGTGTCTTCTACCATCTAATGCCATCTTGTGTTTTGAAAGAAAATAAAGAAACCACTATGGTACTTCGCAGAAGTGGCCAAAATAATAAAAAAACCTAAAAAGTTAGCATTTAGTAGTTATAAAAACCTAGAGTGAGGAAGATAGCCAGATCCTGCAAAGAGCCTCCAAAGCACACACAGAAGAGAGATTAGCACAGTCAGTAAAAAACGAGGATAAAACATTTTTTAGATACATAAATGAGAAAAGGAAAGTAAAACAGGGATTAGTTACATTAAAAACAATAGAAGGGGGTATGTATAATAGGATAAAGCTCTAGCTGACTGCCTCAATGAATATTTTGTTCAGTATTTATAGATTAAAATAAAGGAAAGGGACTTCAGTTAGGAAAAAGGACACATGATTCATTTGTTACCTGGCACCTGGGATTTGTCAAGCCCTGCCTTAGTGTGTATATATTTATATTTCTACAATATCCTATTCATGCACTTTGGGTGAATTTAAGGACAAATCTGTTAGAAGACAAGTTACAGTGAAGTTTGGGGACATCAAGTCTACCAAAAAACTTAAATCTTTGACATGAAGTGACCATTCTCTGACAAAAAAAGCATCATCTAAGTTATTTAACCATTCATGGAAATTATCCTATTAAAACTGTAGTGGTTTCCCCGATGAGTAGAGGGGTTCCCACCGCTAGAGTGTGATGGGGTATTCACAGCATTCGAGCAGGCATCCAAGTAGAGAAGCTCTTACAATACCTAGTGTGATAGCTGTATAGCAGTTTTCCCCAATAAGAGACAAGACTCTAGATTGAGGTTAAAGTAAGAACTGAAGGTTTAATGGCACATACTGGTCTTTTATACAGTTTTTGCCCACAAGGTTACTGCCCAGGTGGACCTTGTGGGGTACAGGACATGAAATTCACAATCCAATAAAAACTGTATTTTACACTTGAACACTCCCAGATACTGTACACAAGCCCTCCCCTCTGTTTGGGAGATATTTGAGTTAATTACTGTATCAACTCAATTATCTCCAAACAGAAAAATGCAAGTTTTTACCCAATTTTGCAAACATTCCAAAAACATATGGAAAACACATAAAACATATATGCAATGATAGCCCTGATCTGGAGGAACAACATATTGAAAAATCACCCAGATCGGTTCAGGGGTTCAAGGGTTAGGTAGAAGTCTATTTTGACCGACCGCACAAAGTTCTCTTTCGTATAGTCAAAATCCATTAAAAGAGTTGAATGTGGCTGTTCGTGCACATGAGCAATGAATATAACTGGTTCGGTACGTTGTATCTAACGAACGGCGCTCAGTTCGTGCAATAACTGTCGAAAAGAACGAGGAGTGGGAGTCTCAGCAGTGTTTGTGCAAAAACACCACTGGCCACATTCGTACCTAAGATTCCCGCTGCCACGTGTTCGTGCATATGAATGCCGACCACCCAGTTGAGCACTTAGAATGTTGGGGTTGTTCGTAGTTTAGAGGTGTTAATAAGGACATGGAAGTTAACAAGCGCCACCCTGGTCTGGGTGGTTGGTCATTCGGTAGATCATTTGTTATTTAAACGGCCATTAGTAAAATAAATGAGAATCTTTTCCATAAGAATGGTTAGACAAACAAGGAGTTTAAAAGTTTAAAATTCAGGGACAGAGGGTCTGTCACAAAAACTTAATTGCTTCCACCATTTCCCAATGGGATATTACAGCGACCATTGTGCAGGCAAATCGAGGGTAGTGGTCCAATTCCATGAGGGGGCAGCTCTAATGGATCCAGAGTGTAGATACCTGTTCATATAAGGGCACGATAGCCGGGACAATGTATACCTTGCAAACATATATGCACCCAATCAGAGGCACTATAGATTTCTCTCTGAACACTGAAAACTGCAGAGCTTTTCGGAGGTGTGACGAGAGCAATCTCGCCACATTGCATTGGAGAAACCTGGTTGCCCGCCTGCTCCCTTTGGACTATGGACCAGACTTTAACATACTTTATTTTCCCTGCAGAAAGGCTTATTCATGCCTTTCTGCCAGGGCGTTCGGTAGATTTTATCTACCGAACTAACTACCGAAGGCACGACCACCTGGGAACTGGAGTGTGCCGTCAATTGACCGCCCAGAAACTGCGGTTAACCGCAGTTTAATTGACGAACGCTGGGTGGCCTTTGTTCATCTGCCGAACACGTGGCAACGGGCATTTTAACTCCCGAACGGCCAGTGGTGTTCAGCGCCCAAACTATGGAACTGAAAACGGACACTTCATTGCGCGAACCTCGCTGAGCCGCCAGCCTCCTTACCTCTGCATTCGGTAGTGGAACCGAGTGACTGTTCATTTGGTAGTTGTACCGTATGAACAGCATCACCCTAGATAGCCATGCCATGGAGCCTATTCGTGTAACGAAAGACTATGGGAAAGACTTTGTCTCCATGGCTATTGAACTGTATGTATGTGTTCTGAGCGCCATTCGGTAATAATGTGTGCTCAGATCTAAGCTATCTGGGGATATGTAGAATGTATATGTTTTATGTAATTAATGTAAACATATGCATTTTTATGTATTTTATTGTCCTTTGTCTGCCACGTGTGTAATGGAGTTTTGCCTCTGTCCTTGGAGATAATTTGATTACTTCCCAATTATCTCCAGGATAGAGAGGAGGGATTGTGATAGATTGTGGGATTGTTTAAAGGTGTATTCTGTAAATGGTCAATGTCCAATGTGTTTCCCAGTTTCCCATCTGGTCCCCCCGGGGAGTGTCCACCAGGTGGGAGACCTGCATAAAAGCCGGGCAGGTAGCCCCAGTAAATGAGTTCCTGCTTGACCCCCAAACCGAAGTGTCATATCGTATTTGGGGGAATTGGATTGTATGCTGATTGCCAGGAGTGTAAGCGGATTGCATGCTTTTTCTGTCCAGCTGTTTCCAGTGTTCGATTGTTTCTAGTTCGGGAGTTTGGAGTATTCCCCTGGTTCCAGTTCGGGAGATTGGGGAATTCAAGTGTGTGCAGTTTGGGAGTTGGAATATTCGTGTGGTTTGCAGTTCGGGAGATTGATGCTTGCAGTAGCTGCTCGTCTATCTGGAAGGAGAATATCGCGTAACTTTTTTTACCTTGTGTGCAAAACGGTCCGTTACAGTGGGGTCATACTTTAGCAAGGGCTGATAGGAGATTGAGGAGGGATGAAGCAGCTAGTTTAAACTGGTCTGGCAGTGTCCTTGGGACAACGCCCTGCTGGGGAAACAATAGGACAGGAAAAAGGGGGAGGGAAAGAGGCACAGATAAGCAATACATTCAACATACTCCTCCTCTGTGTCTGAGAGATAATGAATTATCTCCAGGTACAGAAAAACACACAATTTACAAACACCCCAAAAGTACCTCCAAGATCCATGGAAACCCCACAAGAGTCACATCCTCAGATAGCCCTGATCTGGGTGACATACATATCCAAAAATCACCCAGATCGGTTAAGTGGTTTAGTTTCTCCATGGAAGTCACCTTTTAACATGTCTTTTTGCATGGCCCATAATCCTGGGGCAAGAGGCTGGCAAGCAGGCCCCTCCAAGTACCATTGATGAGGTTACTTTAGCTAAACAAGGTATTTAAACCTGCCTCTCCATGAGAACATTGTCAGTTCTTTGATTCTGGTGACTTTGCCTCTTACCCCCAACCACTCTCTGTTGGCATCCCCCAAGGTTCTGTTCTTGGTCCCCCCTCTCTATCTATACTGCCTCCCTTGGTAAACTCATCAGCTCCTTTGGCTTCCGTTATCATTTCTATATGGATGACACACAACTTTACCTGTCCTCTCCTGATCTATCTCCACCCATCTTGACTCGTGTCTCTGACTGCTTCTCTTCGATTTCCAACTGGATGGCTGTTCACTTCCTTAAACTCAACCTGTCCAAAACAGAACTTCTGGTCTTTCCTCCCTCAACTACGCCCGTGTCTGTCTCCCTCCAAGTCAATGGCGCTACCATCACCTCTACCTCGCAGGCTTGCTGCCTGAGTGTTCTTTTTTTACTCCAACCTCTCCTTCACCCCTCATGTCTAATCAACTGCCAAATCCTGTCACTTCCATCTCAAAAACATGCTGGTCCATGCTCATGTTCTCTTTCGCCTTGACTACTGCAATACCCTTCTCTGTGTTCTTACATGTTCCCAGATTGCACTGCTGCAATCTATAATGCATGCGGCGGCAAGGCTCATTTTCCTGTCCGCTCGCACCTCCCACGCCTCCCCGCCTTCAGGAAACACGCCCGCCATTTACAGCAAGACACGAGAGGGCATGATGACGTTTTGATTAAAAAAAGTCCATAGCCATGTACATGAGCGCGTGTCATCATGTCCCTTGTGGTGATGTCAATGAGACTAAATTTATTAACACAGACACAATTTAAAAGCAGTATATTCCATAGATGTACCATAATACCATAATAATAATATGGATCTGTGCTACCTCTTAAAAACACCTTGTGGAAGGAGTGACCTAGGGAATGTAGATATCAATATGGGTGGCACTATAGAGGGAACATGCAGTTGTAGTGCACCTGGAAGTAAGTGTGAATATACGGAACAAGATATAATTTGTGTGAGAGTGATAATATCCCTGGTCATCAGAGGGAGGAAGGGATCCACACACCACCCTGACTTGGTGGTGTGGTTATGGGTGCTCTTTATAGTTACCGATTCAAAAATTGTTAAAGTCAGTCATGCAGGACAGATATAAGTAAGGAAATTAAACAGGGACTTTTATCTCTGTAAATAAGTAACGAGACGTGATATACAATAAAAAGCGCTCTTAATCAACATAATATGGTACCATTTTCCAATAAAGCATTCCTATTAGTATATTTCAAAATACTCTAACTAGTATTGCTGCTTATCTAACCTCCATTTAGCTAGATCAACACAGAGCAGGGGATCCTCTAACGCTCCCTCTATGTCACCCTGTATGATTTGTGAACTTGATTTCTCTTAAGTAAGTGGTGTCAGTTCACCACCAGAGAAGGCAAGTAATATATAGGTCTGTAAGAATCTAATGTGAAGAAGCTCCATCAATCCTAGTAAGCAGGATGTACTCTCAACTCCTGTGGATCCATCCTCCCTCTCTGTTGCCCCTGCCACCCTCCACCGTTTCTGCCAAGTTTCCATACGTCATCAGGACGTGAAAGTCTGTATGATATGCAACCGTCAGCCAATGAGTCCAGATGTCTACATACGTTTGGGTATTTGCCTGAGCCATAAATGTCAATTCTTCTAGTATTAGTTACTCCATTTTGTGAGTGGAGGAGACTCATCATTTTTCAAGTGGAGAGGGACAATTTGTTTTGCTGTGTTTAAGATCTGTATAGTCATGGATTTCTTATATCTAGCTGTCAGGGTTGTGGTATGATGTAGGATAGAAAGGGCTGATCAAAAATGTGGAGGATTGTTTAAGAACTTCTACAAAATGTCAATAATTAGGAATTTAGCTTCATTCAACAACAAAAAAAGCTGTCTCTGGTATGCCTTTTCCACCAATATTTTTTACTGTGTCAACTATGATTGGGCATTTGCAGTTTTAAAATCCTTATAAACTGGTAAAATGGAATGGAACATAATGTGTGTGGTGAATGGCAGCTCGATTTTCCCATCCCTAGATATAGTCAAGTCCAAGAAATGTTCCTGTGATATTCAAGCTCTCTAATTGAATTATGGATTATCGACACATCTGATGTATTTCTTTATATTTCGCTGTATTGAAAACTGCAAAACATTTGTTTAGATGTGTCTCATTAATTAAGTTAAATTACATTTTATTTTATTTTGTAGATAATTGTGGAAAAATATATCATCAAAGTTTTGTGATTCATGGTGAAATTGTCTTTTTGGGTCAATGGAAGTGCTTACAGGGATTCTCTAATTTATAATTTCTAAAATACTTTTAAAGCAAAAATAAATATAATTCTATTTAAGCTTACCGTATATACTCGAGTATAAGCCGACCCGAATATAAGCCGAGGCCCCTAATTTTACCCCAAAAAACTGGGAACACTTATTGACTCGAGTATAAGACTAGGGTGGGAAATGCAGCAGCTACTGGTAAATTTCTAAATAAAATTAGATCCTAAAAAAAATATATTAATTGAATATTTATTTACAGTGTGTGTATAATGAATGCAGTGTGTGTGTATGAATGCAGTGTGTGTATGAATGCAGTGTGTGTATGAGTGCAGCGTGTGTATATGAATGCAGTGTGTATGAGTGCAGTGTGTGTGTATGAATGCAGTATGTGTATGAGTGCAGTGTGTGTGTATGAGTGCAGTGTGTGTATGAGTGCAGTGTGTGTGTATGTGTATGTGTGCAGTGTGTGTGTGTGTGTATGAGTGCAGTGTGTGTGTGTATGAGTGCAGTGTGTATGTGTATGAATGCAGTGTGTGTGTATGAATGCAGTGTGTGTGTATGAGTGCAGTGTGTGTGTGTATGAATGCAGTGTGTGTGTGTATGAATGCAGTGTGTGTGTATGAATGCAGTGTGTGTGTATGAATGCAGTGTGTGTGTGTGTATAAATGCAGTGCGTGTGTATGAATGCAGTGTGTGTGTGTATGAATGCAGTGTGTGTGTGTGTGTGTATGAATGCAGTGTGTATGAGTGCAGTGTGTGTATGAGTGCAGTGTGTGTGTATGTGTGCAGTGTGTGTGTGTGTGTGTGTGTGTATGTGTATGAGTGCAGTGTGTGTGTGTGTGTTGCAGTGGTGGGGGGGCAATTTTATTAATTTATTTATTATTATTTTTCGCGAGACTTACACTGGGAGCTGACCGAGGTGCTGAACGGACGGCGCGGAGGAGGAGGGAGCTGACAGGAGCTGCAGGAAAGGTAAGTAACGCTCTCTGCAGCCCCCACAGCCCCAGTCTGTATTATGGCAATGCAAATTGCCATAATACAGACTATTGACTCGAGTATAAGCCGAGTTGGGGTTTTTCAGCCCAAAAAATGTGCTGAAAAACTCGGCTTATACTCGAGTATATACGGTAGATTGTTCCTTTAAAAGCAATCACTTTTGGGGTTTGGAAGCTCCATGGACGTACAATAGTACTGCTCTGACACCCATGGTTCAAAAGGGACTATTAACAGCATTTTCAATCGAGTAATTGTACCCAAATTTGGCGACATCATCATATCACAATGCAGTGCACGTAAAGCTGCAGACTCCAGAGAGCGACATGCCTTCTTTGCGGCCAAAACAGCCCCAACGAAATGTATCACTCAGGCAGCCCAAGATGGCGATGAGGAAAGAGAAAACTGCGAACAGTCTAGGCCACAATCACCCGCTGAATAAAACTCCATTACAGGGGAAATAATACAACAGATGCTGGATACGATGGCAAACAAACTCCAAAGAACGATACATGAAGGAACTTCTGACATAAAAAGGAGTTGCATAAAAGGAGTTGCATCGAATTCCTGGATGCTCGGGTTATTACCCTGCCCAAACCGGGAAAGCCACCTATTCAATGCCAAAAATTGTACCCCATATCCCTGCTAACTGCGGACGCGAAGCTGTTTTCTAAATTGATCGCACAGCGCTTAAAATCCATATTACCATCACAGTGATGGACGACCAGGTCGGGTTTGTCTCGGGACAACAGGGTTCGGACAACACAAGGAAAGTCCTAAACATCCTTCACAGTATGCAGAGGGAGAAAACAGAAGGGATTCTTCTTTCTCTCGACGCTGAAAAAGAGGGTTTTATGCAAATATGGGTTCCCGGAAAAGTTTCTGTCAGCCATTAAAGCACTTTATAGTTCTCCACATTAACCCAATAGAAGGCCACTTACCTTTCATGGATGGGCAAGTGTGCTGCAATCAAAATGATGGTCCTCCCCAGGATCTTATATTTATTTTGCACATTACAAATTTCGGTGCCCCTGCAATTCATGTAAAAACTTAAAGCGCTATTACTAAACTTTTGCTGGAATGGCAAATGATGTAGAGTTCCGGGAAGATTGCTTATGCAAGCTACTGGGGGGATGGGAAGTTTGAATTCCGAATATAAAATATAAAGGAATATTTTTTCAGGGTGGCCCACCTGGCCAGAATCCTTTCCTGTCACTCACGCACTTACCACGTACGTACCACAGTGGAGGGATTTAGAATCCAACAAACTGGGGGACAACTCATTCACTGACCTACTGTGGATTCCAAAGACACTGCACACACACCCGCCCTCTTGTTGCGGTCACCGGCCCGCCGAGCCTCACGGCCGTGCCCGACCGGCACGACCGTACCGACTACACGAGCTTACCTGCTCGTCGGCGAGCCGGGAACCGCGCACGCAGTTCTTCGGGGCATCACGCCCGAATCCAATATGGCGCCGACCACGTGGTCGCGTCTATGGATAGCCCCGCCCCCGAGAGTTATACCAACGTGTGCGTGACGTCACGACGTCAACGCACATGCACGTTTTGGGGTCAGAGGTCGCCCAGAGAGGGGTAGCCTAGAGAGGGGTATTTAAACCCCTAGCTTTTCCCAGAACTTTGCCCTGTCGTGGTTTCAGTTTCCTGGTTTCCCGAGAGTGCTATTTCCGTGTTTCTGATTTCCTGGTATCCTGATCCTTGGCGTTTCCCTGGTTATTCTGATCTCTGGTTTCCCTGACTTGGCTTGTTTTATCGGTATTGAGTATTTTCTGGCTTCCTTGACCTCGGCTTTCCCTTTGACCATTCTCTGTCTCTAGCGTATTAGTCCGGCCATTCTAAGGTCCGGTTTACGCTCTGTCCTGTTATTTTCCTTTTCTTTCTTATGTATATGTTTACATAGTTTCTACGTGCTGGACCACATTACTAGCCGTGACACCTCTACCTTATCAACGACACGCTTATTGTTCAGTACCTGGGATACTGTACATCACAGAATTTGCTCTTCTCCCACTTGGTCTTCTGCGACCCCACTAAGGTCTAAATAATTACTAATCCCAACATTCCCAGTTTTGAGTCTCTGCTCAAGCCCCTTACTTGCAATCGCTAAACCAGGTTATCCACTCCTCCTCCGCCCTTGGTAGTGGGTGATCAAGAAGAATATGAAGTCCGTTCTATCATGGACTCCAAATTATCCAGAGGTGTCTTGTCCTATCTCGTTGACTGGAAGGGTTATGGTCCCGAGGAACGTTGTTGGGTTCCTGCTGACCGGGTCCATGCGCCACGTCTTATCCGGTCATTTCACAACCGCTTTCCTCTTAAGCCGGGTCCTTCCCGCCCAGTGCGCGGTCTTCGAGTGGGGGGTACTGTTGCGGTCACCGGCCCGCCGAGCCTCACGGCCGTGCCCAACCAGCACGACCGTACCGACTACACGAGCTTACCTGCTCGTCGGCGAGCCGGGAACCGCGCACTCAGTTCTTCCGGGCATCACGCCCGAATCCAATATGGCGCCGACCAAGTGGTCGCGTCTATGGATAGCCCCGCCCCCGAGAGTTATACCAACGTGTGCGTGACGTCACGACGTCAACGCACATGCACGTTTTGGGGTCAGAGGTCGCCCTCTGACCAATCATAGCCTAGAGAGGGGTATTTAAACCCCTAGCTTTTCCCTGAACTTTGCCCTGTCGTGGTTTCAGTTTCCTGGTTTCCTGAGAGTGCTATTTCCGTGTTTCTGATTTCCTGGTATCCTGATCCTTGGCGTTTCCCTGGTTATTCTGATCTCTGGTTTCCCTGACTTGGCTTGTTTTATCGGTATTGAGTATTTTCTGGCTTCCTTGACCTCGGCTTTCCCTTTGACCATTCTCTGTCTCTAGCGTATTAGTCCGGCCATTCTAAGGTCCGGTTTACGCTCTGTCCTGTTATTTTCCTTTTCTTTCTTATGTATATGTTTACATAGTTTATGCGTGCTGGACCACATTACTAGCCGTGACACCTCTACCTTATCAACGACACGCTTATTGTTCAGTACCTGGGATACTGTACATCACAGAATTTGCTCTTCTCCCACTTGGTCTTCTGCGACCCCACTACGGTCTAAATAATTACTAATCCCAACATTCCCAGTTGGGTCATGGGCATCCCATGGTATCACACACCTTTTACCAGGTTAAAAACGACAGCACGCTAAAACCCTTTCACGACCTCCAACTGACATACCAATTACATGCCTCAATCCATTTCTCATATTAATTTCTCACAAACATAGAGCAGACTAACTGCTCTATGACGACAGCATAGGTGGTATGATCCTCACCTAGGATTCTTTAGAGTAGAATAGAATAAAAGTAGATGCCATGTTAATAGTAAAAAAAATATATAATAATAAAAGATGATGGCACAAGTGATGAAGTGACCAAAGTCTATGTATTCGTTACAAAGCAAGTATAACTTACATCCAACCGCTTTTCACCATAAAAGGCTTTATCAATGGAGTAAAAGACTTTTACTCCATTGATAAAGCCTTTTATGGTTAAACGCGTTTGGATGGTCTTTTACTCCATTGGTGGCAAATGATGGTTTATGGTGAAACGCATTTGGATGTATGTTATACTTGCTTTTTAATTAGTAAATTAGTAAATAGATTTTGGTCACTTTATCCCTTGTGCCATCATCTTTTATTATTTTATTATATATATTTTTTTTATTTTTTACTATCAACCTGGCATCTACTTTTATCCTGTTCTACTCCAAAGAATCCTAGGTGGAGATCATAGCACCTATGCTGTCATCATAGAGCAGTTAGTCTGCTCTATGTTTGTGAGTATTACTCTTATTATACTTTTATCTAATATTTTATACCGTGTTGAGAGCACTATTGTTGCCTTTTATTTTCTGTCATTTTGGGTTCCCAATTCTTCTATCACCAAGAAACACTCACATTATATACTTTAAGTGGGGATCATACCGCTGTACACTATACAAACAAGGGCTAGATTGAGCTTTATGAAATGTGAGTGCAATTCCATCTATTTCCTATTTTACCTGTACTCAGTGAGATTTAATGCACTATTAGCTTCTTAATTTTCTTGTCATTTTCTTGTCATGTTTGTTTTACTCTTATTATACTTTTATCCAATATTTTATACCTTGTTTAGAGCACTATTGTTGCCTTTTATTTTCTGTAATTTTGGGTTCCTGATTCTCCCATCACCAAGAACACTCACGTAATATCCTTTAAGTGGGGATCATACCGCTGTACACTATACATACAAGAGCTGGATTAAGCTCTATGAAATGTGAGTGCAACCCCATTTATTTCTTATCTTACCTATACTCAGTGAGATTTAGTACACTAATGGCGTCTTCATTTTTTATCGCCCTTCTCTGCATATACGGACATTGGTGATACGTAAAGAATATCCTCGTCTGACTTTTAAAGCATCCTACACAAGACTTTGTAAATTATATATTGATATACCTATATTGTACTGTTGTATAAAGGTGCAGCCCTACCCTAACCTTGTGTTCCTGTTTCCTATTGTATTCATTGGTATTTTGAGGGAAACCCTTGCATTGGGTTGCAGCCTAACCCACTGTTATGATGGTTATTCATGTATATTAATGGAAATGTATTTTTGGACGTACTTATTACCTTTCATTCCAATGTAAGCCTGTGCAGATATGTATGTTATGTGGCAAACAAATAAAATAAATGCATTGTTTGTGAATATATTACTCTATTATTAATTTTACTTAGATATGGCCAGACAATAGTTGAATACCAAGATGAATATACAAAATAAAGAAATAAAAGATAAAAAAATGATTTCTTCAATAATAAAAACAAAATATGTCTTGTTCCTCCATGGATTTGGTTCTATGCTCTAGAGAACTTTTTGTATTCTCTTTGGTTGTCTAAACAGGTATAAAATTGAAGGGAAAGGTGACAATCCCAGAGCAAACTATAGTATGCTTATGTTATATGTGTGATCTGGAACACAAGAATATCTCTGCAGTTTTCTAAATAATTCAATGTCTTTCATAATAGGTCTTGAATCCAGTCTGCTTGGTGGATCAAGTGGTCTGACATAGAAACTGTCTCCAAGTCTCAAAAAAGATCAGTCTTCTACGTGGTAGACTGGTGGCTTCTGCAGCTTCAGATTCTTATTTTTATTATTCGATCACCGGGTATTGGGAACACAACTTGCTGAACTCACATATTGTCCTTAGGTATAATGTGATTAAAGTGAAACGTTGGTCCTTGGGAATTCTATTAAAGAATATATGATATATTGGAAAATAAACATTATCAAATGAAAAATACAAACAAGACAAAAAAATAAAAGAAACAGATGAAAAGTGCTAACATGAAATGCTTTAAAAACAATGCTTTTTCTAGTTCCTTTTGATGTTGTTGGACAGATCTTATCTATGGTAATTTTTTTATTATTTCCCTGTGCATTCAGTCAAGTAACCACATTTTTACATTTGATCTACTACTTGAAGCTCACGTTGGTTCAAAATACTCACAGCTTTACAAATTTATTATGTTGTACCATTATATTTTGTTGTTTGCTTACAATCAATGATTGGTGATCAATGTGAACAAATAATGCAAATGGGTTAAAATCCTTCCAACAATATTCAAAACTGTAGGCTTGCAGTACACCAGATTCACAGCAGTCAATGCATTTCAATAGACTCAGAGTTTAGTTAAAGTGATAATCAAGTACAAAACACATTGACACATTGACTACTGTTAATTTGGTGGACCATCATCCCACCGTGCTGTTGCATTACTGGAAGGATTTTAATCCATTTGCGGGGAATAAATGGGGGGGGGGGAGTTTATGAATTACCTTGGCCTTTCATTTCAAATACGATTTATTTAAAAACACTATTAAAAATGCAATTCCTTCTTTTAAAACATTAGTAACATATATATTTACTGTTCCTACATTACTCATGAAAAAATGTATCACATATTTATTAACCCTGCACGAGATTGTACGTTTTGATAACGTGTCAATTTAATATTGAGCCTCCTTTTTGAAAATATTATTTTAATCTAACATTGAAAATAGCATTCTCTACTAAAAAATAACCCATAAGAGTTCCATATATAAATGTGTTTTGTTATAATTCTAAAATGTTGGAATGATGGTGTTGGTATTTTGTTTCTCTCCACCTCTTTCAATCCATGCTTGCTCCTCTCTCCCACTGACCAAGTTTTCTTCTAAATATTTCACCCACACCTCGCTCAAAGTCAAGCCTAGAAGATCTAGCAATCACAAACTCACAAAACAGCACATTTTGTAGGAGGGAGCGAGTGTTGAATCTTCATTCCTTTTAATATACAGAATCAATGTTGGGAATGTACTACTCATGATCTTCACAATCAGACAAGACATTTCTTATTTTCCGTGGAGCCTAGAACATCACCAGTCATTTTCTAATTATTCACTTACAGACTCTGCCTACAAATTAATAACGTATAATGTACTTAAAGGAAAGCATGTATACCTGATGTATATGTGCATGCACTGTGTGTGATCAGTTCCAAAATGCACTAGGTGAAATAATGGTAATGAACATAGACATACACAGCACATTTCATAAAGGATTGCACCCCAGAGAAAGCATATTTTTATTAAAGAAAGGTAAATATTTGTGAGATATGAAGAGGTAAGTCACATTTTGTTTGTCACACATTCTGGAACATGATTTTGCTAATTTAAATCACAATTTATTTGATATCAAATAACACTAACTGAATGATGAAACTTAAAAAAATATTTTGCTCTAGTTATGAACAGGTGTATAAAATAACAGTCTAAGTTCAGGATTGTCATCTTTAACCAGAAACTGACCCAAACATGCAGCTAGATACCAAACTATGGATCAGAGAGTACAATTTGTGCTGCATTAAAATGTATTTCAACAAATTCATTGAGTCTGTTGCAATTAAGCGGATACAGAGATGTATATAAATATATCCTTGTTTAGAAGAATCTACTAAAAAATCTCCTGCTGTATTATCGTTGTCACCATACTTCACCATTTTCCTTGCAACTTTGATATTATTTGATATTATTTGATATTATTTGATATTATTCATTAAATTAAAATGCATGTAAATGTCACTTTAATTTAGAATTTATAGAAAATAACAACAAAAGTAATTCTCTGTATTTCCCCCAGATAACGAATGTCATACATCAAACGTTCCTCGCCATTATTCTTTTCATTAGGCATTGTGATCTTCTAAAAGCTTCATTTCATTACAAATAGTAAGATACACACACTCACATTCCCCCCTTCCCCCCTCCCCCCCGATGTTCTTAAACTGATGCTTATATCATAATATATAAAGCTTTTATAATCAGTAAAAATTATACGATATACATTTTGATGGGTGATTTTTATTTTATAGCTTTATTTTATGTTAAAATTCTATTCTAAAAGTGAATATAACCATCATGCACCAATAATATCAGTTTATATTTTTATTTTCTCTCAGGCAATGAATATCATAAACCAAACAATTATCACTGAGATTATTCTCCTTGGATTTAGGGATTTTCCAGATTTAAATACAACTATTCTATTTTTCCTTCCTCTTTTACTTATTGTGACTGTATCTGGAAATATTATGATCATTTGGCTGGTGGCATCTACCAGCAGTCTCCAGTCTCCCATGTACTTCTTCTTAACACAACTGTCCATTTCTGATTTACTTGTAACAACAACCATTGTCCCCAATACACTTTATATCATATATAATGAAGGGGGCACTATGTCTTTTCCAAGTTGCATTATTCAGTTTTATTTTCTTGCTTGGTCTGAAGCATCTGAGTGTTTTCTTCTGTCTATAATGGCTTATGACAGATATATGGCCATATGTAACCCTCTGAGATATAGCTCTTTAATTAATCAAATGTTATGCATTAAATTGGCTATCATCATTTGGCTTTTAGGATTTTCTTTGCAACTCATTGTAATAATCTCAATAATTCAACTTCAGTTTTGTAGCTCAAATGTTATTGATCATTTTTTCTGTGACCTTTCCCCACTCTTAGAACTTTCTTGTTCAGACACCAACATTATTGAAGTGGAAATTCTCATATTGTGTGTTCCATTTACGTTTACTCCTCTATTAAGTATTGTTGTTTTTTATGTGTATATTGTCCAGGTTGCACTTGCAATTTCAACCACAAATGGAAGATCAAAAGTATTCTCCACTTGTAGCTCCCACCTCATTGTGGTTTCTATATTTTACGGCAGCCTAACAGGAATCTATATGCTTCCAGCCAAGAAAAAATCTATGGTTGTCAACAAAATTGCATCCTTGTTATACACTGTGCTAACTCCTATGCTTAATCCAATCATTTACAGTCTGAGGAACAGAGATATCAAAGAAGCTTTGAAAAAAATAAGTTGCTTGTAGCCATAACAACATTAAAAATTGGTATTATAAGATGTGTCGTTGGGTCCTGGCATCAATTAAGTATTAAGTTGCATATTTCAAACAAATTTAACTTCTTGATGGCATAAGGGCAAAAGGAGGGCTTTAACCTGTTTGTGTCCCGTGAAGGAAATTTTCCATCATTGCAGTTTTACCATTAAGGTTTCAAGATGGAAATGTTTTCGTCATTTACTTTCACTCCAGATCGCCTCAGTTGTTGTAGTCGTGGTAATAATGCTGTTGCTGTGTGCCTTGATATCTGAGGGGTACAGGGTAAAATCTAGCATGTTAAATTTTTTACTTTTTTTTTACTTTTTTTCACATTGAAATTCGCCAGATGGTTACGTTGCCTTTGAGACCATATGGTAGCCCAGGAATAAAAACTATATAGTAGGGGCTGCATTCACATGGGGTAAATAATTGGTCAGCATGGCAGTTAGATGTTCTTCTGACAACATGGCGGCCTGTGAAATAATTAATAAGGGTCAGTCATCTTCATTGACCATTATGAAGTTAGTTCACAGGCTGACCAGGTTGGCAGCCACATATCAGTTTTTTTCTAATTTGTGAAAATGTACCAGGCTACATTAATTAAGCCGCTGATGCCTTATCTCGTTGCAAATTTCAGGAATTCTTCACTCTTCACCTATCTGCCAACAAGTACCCAACTCATACCCCAGAATTCAACAACCTAATCCTGGATTTACCAATCTATTTGTTTCATAAACACAAGAAAAACCTATAATAGAGCTATGGTCATTTTCAAGCGGTTCTCAATAGAGTTTAACATTTACGATTATTCGATTCAAAACATGGTAGCAATTGCCACATTTAAACTTTCATACAACACAATCAAACTCTATTTAACAGGAGTACAACATCACATCATGACCACTTCACCAAACCATGTTCCCTTTCTTTGTTCATACCCTATCAAGAACATACTGAAAGGCATCAACAAAATAGATCACCACACAATCCAGAAACGCCTTCCTATAGTCGGTGTGAATTTCAGGCCTTATCAGATATCCTGGAAACACAACCATTCAAACCACACACTAATATGCTCCTAAAGACCGCTATTTACATAGCATTCTATGGGGTTTTGAGACCTAGGGAGTTCACGATAGTAACTCGATCAGACAAACATTTGTGTCTCACTATCAAAGACTTAAAAAATGTGAATTTTCATTATATTTTATCACTAAGTCATTCTAAAACTAAGCAGTCTGGCCATCCACTGGAAGGACCCTTCAACCATACTGAGAATCACTGGTGCCCGGTTAAAGTTTTGGACACTTATTTACACCACGTTAGAGACACATCAAGAAATTCACCGCTATTCACACTACTAGGCGGTCCCCTCACAACTTCCAAGTTCATTGTGTTACATAAGAACTCTATGCATTAGATAAGGATAGGATCCAGCCTCTTACTCTGGACACTCATTTAGAATTGGTGCAGCTTCAGCTGCATCCAGTATCAATACACCCATTCACATCATTAAAAGACTAGGATGTTGGAAATCTGCGGTATACAATAGAGGCATACTACAACCAGAGAAAGAATTAAGGAAATCATTTAAGGATCTTGTTTTATAATTGTGAAGCAATAAATTGTTTTTTTTTTTTTTTTGCATTTCTTTTTGCGATCTTATATTACAGGCCTACCCTTACGTCAGTTTGGGGCACACCCACGCCGACTTGCTCCAATCTCAAGGTATATCACAGCCTTTATATTACTGACCACAAGTTTAAAGGCCAAAGGCCTGTATTTGTGG
Source organism: Pelobates fuscus (assembly GCF_036172605.1). Classification (NCBI taxonomy): domain Eukaryota; kingdom Metazoa; phylum Chordata; class Amphibia; order Anura; family Pelobatidae; genus Pelobates; species Pelobates fuscus. Next base: position 411,299,931 of record NC_086319.1, on the reverse strand, counting down.
GAGGAGTTAGTGTTCCCATAAAAACCCTAACCCCCCTTCTTACCTCTGCCTTGACGATCGGTTCACCCCACCCACCTCACCCCTTTTAATAAATTCTACCAGGGGGGCCCTCTTTTATTACAGGCCTACCCTTAGGTCGGTTTTGGCACACCCACATCGACTTGCTCCAATCTCAAGGTATATCACGGCCTATATATTGCCGACCACAAATATATTATATATATATAAAGAAAATAACTAATGAGGATGGTTAGTTTTAGACTAAGAAAGCCAGTCCGTGCCACTGAAATGACCTCTTGTGTATAACATAAGGTAATAAACTTTATTTAGAAAAGATATATGATAAAAAGGTAATAATAATACACACAAGAGTAGTGTTCATGCGACAAAAAAGTGATCAAACTAAATGTGTTGACGATATAGGAGTTAACCCCGTAACACCGTTATGGCATTCTATGCCGTCCCCATTCTAATGGTCTTTAAAGCAGCATAGAATGCCGTAATGGCTTAAGCCCCCAGGAGGTCCGAGGTACTTACCTCCGCCGCGATCCTCTTCGGGAGGACTGCCTGACAGCCTAGGCAGCCCTCTCCCTGCAAATCAGGACCCCAGGGGCCATGTGATTGCTCACAAAGAACGATCACATGGCCCTCTATAGCTAACTGTGGATCTGCCTGCAGCGGGACTGTTTGGGCTGTCAGACAGTCCCTGCTGGTGGGAAGTGTAAAAATATATATATTATATGTATTATAGATATACATCTTATATATATGTAATGTCATGCATAGTGTATTATAATATTAATATAAGTACATATATTAGTATTACACTTGTATATTGTTCTGAATATATATATTCGTAACAAAACACATTTAGAATGACATTCTATATATATATATATATATATATATAGATATATATAAAATACAAATAACCGCAAATATATGAATATAGATAAATAAATATAATTACATTAATGATTACATAAGTATACACGTAAAATTTAAATACTTATATATGTATATATATTAAAATTCTACATGTATATTTAAGTAATTTTTTAGCATAATTATGTGATTTTATTAATTAAAATTTGATTGACATGCCTGTAACCCAGGCAGAAAGTGCAGAGAATTTAATTCGCAAGCACTATATTTAACCCTGTAACTTTCCAAGACACCATAAAACCTGTACATGAGGGGTATTGTTTTACTCTGGAGACTTCCCTGAACACAAATATTAGTGTTTCAAAATGGTAAATTGTATTACAACGATGGTAATTCTTTTTAGTAAAAATTATGTTTCTTGCATTTTTCATCAGGTACTTTAACTGATGATATTATTGTTGTAATATGTTTTACTGTTTTGAAACACTAATGTTTGTGTTCAGTGAATTCTCCTAAGTATAACAGTACCCCCCATGTACAGGTTTTATAGTGTTTTGGAAAGTTAGAGAGACATATATAAGGCTTGCGTTTCAGTTTTTTCTCATTGAAATTTGGTTTGGTAATGTTGCCTTTGAGACCGTATGGGGGCTCAGAAATAAGAATACCCACCCATGATGGCATACCATTTGCAAAAGTAGACAACCCAAGGTATTGAAAGTGGGGTATGTCCAGTTTATTTTAGTAGCCACTTAGTCACAAACACTGGCCAAATATTAGTTTGTTTCACACAAAAACAAATATGAATGCTAACTTTAGCCAGTGTTTGTGACTAAGTGGCTACTAAAAAAGACTGTATATAGCCCACTTGCAACACCTTGGGTTGTCTACTTTTTTTTTACTAATGTTTTTTAAAAATCGTAATTTCTCACACTATTTTAGATTTTATTCATAATAAATTGTGTTTTATAAATTAATAGTTTATGGGAAATTAAAGCCATGGTTCTCTTGAACAAAATTATATATAATAAGTGTGGGTGCATGTAATATAAAAGAGTTGAATTACGGTTGAACAGACATATAGCGCAAATTCAAGTTTTTGTTTACATTTTGTTTTGATCAGAACGTGTACTATTGACTTCATCCTGAAGGGGTTAAATAATACAGTCTATACTCCACAAGGTAACTGCTTTGCCTAGCCACTACCAGTTCTCGTTACGTGTTACAACTTTCATTCACTGATTTAGAGCATAGCAGGTCTTTTTGAACTTTTTGGGGAAAGAAAATATTTTTTCTTTCAGTATGTTCATGTTCAATAATATGAAATAATGATAATAATAATAATAATAATAATAATAATGTTTCTCTTGTCTAGCTACTCCAAGTGCTTTACATAAATGTGAGAGATAGATTAATAGACTGCAGAATTGTTAAATCGATCCTGTTACGAGTCTGGTTAGGTCATTGCAATGTCTTGCCAATGCCAGTGTTATTCATACTAACATTGAGAGCTAGAGTGTATATTAAATTGTTTAACGTATCATAGTGTGAGATTGGTAAGGTAACTGCTGTGTCTAGCCACTGCCAGAACTGATTAGGTGATTTAGTGTGGCAGCTTTATTTTTACTGTTTGTATAAACAATACACATTCATATACCAATTTATTTTAATAATAAAAACAAGCACACCCTCATCAATGTTATGTCCTGATCCCAAGTAGAAATGAAGGCAGAGTAGAGGTCATCTTCTCCAATCCAGAAGTGACATTTGCATTCCAGCATTGCTAAGCACTTGAGTTTAAAATTGGTATCTCCGCAAATAAAGCAACGTTAAGATAAGTTAAAAAGACAAAGTAAGCAAATAGCAAAATGCTGTACAGGTATTGGGGACTCACGTAGATGTTATTCTATAAGCATCCATACAGACTACCATAAATTAAACCTTATAATTTCAGTTTGGATCTACTCTGAATCCTTTACATGAGCACATTGAAAACACTCACTATGAGTAACACAAACGTCACTTCCGGATGTAGCGCACCTGGAAGAAAGTGTGAATATACAGAACTGGATATAATTTGGCTAAGAATGATAATTTCCCAGGCCATCGGAGTGAGGAAGGAATCCAAACACCACCTGACTTGGTGGTGTGTGCTATCGGTGCTGATATGTTTTTTTTCTTTTTCTTTCTTTTTTTTTTTAGCATTTCAGACATGTACCTGCCTTGCATAGTTTTGCTAATGCAAAAGTAAAGAGAGAAAAAAGGAGAAAGGTAGGAATGAGTAAATTATCCTAACAGAGTGAGTTTCCTCTCTCAGGAGAGAAATAGTACGGGAAAAATAAAGTGACCAATTCTTAATTTCCCAAAATTTTAAAACTTAGCTTTTAATCTCAAACTAAATAAAATAAAAATGACGGTAGGGAAGATAACCCACCAAGCAGTGTATATTATTTAGTTTGAGATTAAAAGCTAAGTTTTAAAATTTTGGGAAATGAAGAATCAGTCACTTTATTTTTCCCGTACTGTTTCTCTCTTGAGAGAGGAAAACTCACTCTGTTAGGATAATTTACTCATTCCTACCTTTCTCCTTTTTTCTCTCTTTACTTTAGTATTTTTGGTGAAGATATTCACTAGGGGTTATCCCCCACTTAGGAGAAACTTATTAAAACATCCCCCCCCCCCCCCACACCCCCTTTTGTTTTTTACTAGTTTTGCTAATGCTTCTATATTTCAGGCCTTGGTACTCTTGTCATCATAAATATTTCATGTTAAATTATTAATTTCTATAAAAAACCCCGTCCTGAATTCCCTTCCCCCCTCCCCCACCAAACCTTTGTTTTATTTTATTGTGTATACTTATTTGTCTAGTTTACTTTATCATTTTACTTTTTGGAGAGAGTTAGAGTCACTTATTTCTAGTATTGTATCTTTATTTTATTACTCTATTTTTGTCTGCCTGATTAGGGGATAAGGTCTTTGCCTTCTTTTCTTTGTCTCCCCTTCTTTTTTTCCTTTTTACCCTTTCTCCTTACTTCCTGTTTCCTTTCCCCTTCCTCTCTTCCCTTCCCTTTTCCTTTCCTTTTTTCTATTCTTCCTCCCTTTTGTCCTTTCCTTTCCCACTTTTCTTTTCCTTTTCCTTTCCATTTTCCCTTTTTTTTCTCCTGGCCCTCTTTTCACTATGTTTGGACCTTAGGTAATACAATACAATAACACTAATACAGCTAAGTGTTACATACTGGGTTCATAAGGGAGGAGAGAAATGGTGATGTTAATTATTAAGCTATCATATCCATAGTACCTATCCAAATGTCCCAGAATTCTATTTGAGTAGATATGTTTCCTAAATTCACCAAGATACCCCTTTCCATTCTTGCTTGCCAAATGACTTGTGTTATTAATTCTTGAATGTGTGGGATTGTCTCTGTTTTCCAGTTTTGTGCTAAAAGTAATTTAGCTGCTGTAATTACATGTAAAATTATCATTAATATTTTTTTGGGGGTCATTTTTGGCCAGTACAAATTTAGCAGAACTACTTGTGGTTTGAAAGCTAATTTTGTATTTGTTATTTTATATATAGCCTCAATTACATCTTTCCAGAAATGATTTATGGGTTTGCACTGCTATCAACTGTGGATTAAATTGCCTTCATTAATGTTACATTTCCAGCATCTATCTGATGAATCTGGAAAAAATTTATTTAATCGTTTCGGTGTTAAATACCATCAGTTTGAAAGCTGAAATTGGGTTTCCATAAGGTTTAAGCAGTGTACATATTTATTTAATCTATTTAGGGAGCTTATCCATTCTTCTTCTTCTATATGTATTTGTAGTTCTTTTTCCCATTTGTTAATCAGTTCTATCGGTTTATCATGTCTCCATCTGTACATAACTTTTGCACATTTTGCCATTAGGTTTCTATAGTTCTTTAATTCAAATAGATGTTTGAGAATTGTAATTTTCTCCCCCTCATTTTGGAGGAGATATTTTGTTAAGAAGCCCTTAATTTGCAGATAGTTAAAATTGTCTTCGGAAGAACTTTTAAATTCCTCCACTATTTGATAAAAGATTTTGATTCTATGTTCCGTTATTATGTTTTTAAATTTCCTTATGCCCCCTGTCTTCCAAGTGTCTACTTTTATGGTGTCCATAAAAAAGGGAAGCGCATCTAATATTCTGTTTCTGAGTTCTGTATTGTTTGTAAATTTGCCCCACCAACTTGTTAATTCTTTGAGTATCTGGGATTTCATTTGTGCCTCTTTGATGATTTTTTTTTTATTTACATCTAGTACCCAAAATAGTGACATTAGATTTCTTAACCCAGTTTTAGCTTTTTTCATTTTGTACCATGTTTCTTGGGTTGCAGCAATATTTTGCGATAGTAAGATATGGAAAAGTCTGCTGGCCTGATAACATTGTATTATTTCCAGACAACCCAGACCTCCATCCTGTCTTGATCTAGCCAAAACTTTCCTTTTAACTCTTGCTGTCTTGCCGCCCCATACAAATTTATAGAAGGATGAGTGTAATAAAGATAGTCAGTTTTCTGGGAAATTGAGTGGGATCATTCTGCATAAATACAGCCATTTTTTGTAAAATATATGCTTTTAGAATATTGATCCTACCCGACAAAGAAAATCCAATGCCTTTTCAGTCCCTTAAGTTTTTATTAGTCTGAATAAGTAAAGGTAAACAATTGGTTTCTACTATATTTTTAAATTCTGAGGTTAATGTTATACCTAAATATTTGAATCTGTTCTTGTTTTCTGGTAGCCCAAGGTTTTGTACAAGAAAGTGGATTGACCTTTTATTCAGGTTTTTACTATAAATATTGATTTCTCTATATTAATTTTGTATCCTGACATTTTAGAGTATTTATTTATCTCCTTCAGTAGCTCTGGGACTGATGTTTTTGCTTCATCTAAAGTTAGTAGGATGTCATCTGCAAAAATATTTAGTTTACTTTGTCCTAGGGAGTTTGTAAATCCTTTATTTTTTATTTTGTCTTATTAAACAATACACCCTGTCAATGCTTTCTCTGTGTCTATTGACAGTAAAATTAGAGGGGTTCCTTTAATCTCTTTCTTCTAATATATTTATTATTTTTCTAATGTTGATTGAAGACCTCCTTCAATCACCACCTGGTATGAATCGTTAATTAGTTGTGCTAAGACTATTTTTAATCTATCTGCAATAATAATATTTTAATATCTGTATTAATTAACAATATAGGTCTGTGACAAAGTGCCCTTTGTCACTGGCTTTGTATGTGACAAACTGTCCTTTGCCCCTGGCTTTTGGAGGAGCTTGATTGCCAGCCTACTGCCGTATGACTATGGAACTGTGGTGTATGGCCCTTTAAAAACATTATTTGGGCATATTGGATTGTAACACACTTTTTGTGCCCCTTTAATTCCATTAGAAAATGTTCCTCTTCCCCTCCCACCTTTTCCTGTCTATTGTTCTCCAGCAGGGCGTTGTCCCAGGGACACTGTCAGACCAGTTGAAACTGTCTGCTTTGTCCCTCCTCAATCTCTCATCAGCCCTTGCTAAACTTCCTGTTTTTATTATATAATTGAAAATATTGGTAAGTTCCCCTTCTAGATGATCTTTCATCTGCCATTTTTATCAAGTGGCTTCTAGCTACGCTTTAATAAGCACACCAGACCATAATATCTGATGTACCTTTTTTGTTTTATTTTCTGAGAAGAAAAGATTTGTAATATTCTAAAAAAAAATTCACATTTTGTTTGTTAATGTCATATTAAATCTTTTAAACACCACTCTTTACGGAATGTGTCAAAGTTATTTTTGTATTCCAACATGATGGGACTGTGATCTGACCATGCTATATCCTAGAAACATAGAAACATAGAAACATAGAATGTGACGGCAGATAAGAACCATTCGGCCCATCTAGTCTGCCCAGTTTTCTAAATACTTTCATTAGTCCCTGGCCTTATCTTATAGTTAGGATAGCCTTATGCCTATCCCACGCATGCTTAAACTCCGTTACTGTGTTAACCTCTACCACTTCAGCTGGAAGGCTATTCCATGCATCCACTACCCTCTCAGTAAAGTAATACTTCCTGATATTATTTTTAAACCTTTGTCCCTCTAATTTAAGACTATGTCCTCTTGTTGTGGTAGTTTTTCTTCTTTTAAATATCGTCTCCTCCTTTACTGTGTTGATTCCCTTTATGTATTTAAATGTTTCTATCATATCCCCCCTGTCTCGTCTTTCCTCCATGCTATACATGTTAAGATCCTTTAACCTTTCCTGGTAAGTTTTATCCTGCAATCCATGAACCAGTTTAGTAGCCCTTCTTTGAACTCTCTCTAAGGTATCAATATCCTTCTGAAGATAGGGTCTCCAGTACTGTGTACAGTACTCCAAGTGAGGTCTCACCAGTGTTCTGTACAATGGCATGAGCACTTCCCTCTTTCTACTGCTAATACCTCTCCCTATACAACCAAGCATTCTGCTAGCATTTCCTGCTGCTCTATTACATTGTCTGCCTACCTTTAAGTCATCAGAAATAATCACCCCTAAATCCCTTTCCTCAGATGTTGAGGTTAGGACTCTATCAAATATTCTGTACTCTGCCCTTGGGTTTTTACGTCCAAGATGCATTATCTTGCACTTATCCACATTAAATGTCAGTTGCCACAACTCTGACCATTTTTCTAGTCTACCTAAATCATTTTCCATTTGGCTTATCCCTCCTGGAACATCAACCCTGTTACATATCTTAGTATCATCCGCAAAAAGACACACCTTGCCATCAAGACCTTCTGCAATATCACTAATAAAAATATTAAAGAGAATGGGTCCAAGTACAGATCTCTGAGGTACCCCACTGGTGACAAGCCCAAGCTTCGAATATACTCCATTGACTACAACCCTCTGTTGCCTGTCACTCAGCCACTGCCTTACCCATTCAACAATATTGGAATCCAAACTCAAAGATTGTAGTTTGTTGATAAGCCTTCTATGTGCAACAGTGTCAAAAGCCTTACTGAAATCGAGGTAAGCAATGTCTACTGCACCACCCTGATCTATAATTTTAGTTACCCAATCAAAAAAATCAATAAGATTAGTTTGGCATGATCTCCCTGAAGTAAACCCATGTTGTCTCTGATCTTGAAATCCATGTGTTTTTAGATGTTCAACAATCCTATCCTTTAACATGGTTTCCATCACTTTCCCCACTACTGAAGTTAGGCTTACTGGCCTATAGTTTCCCGACTCCTCCCTATTACCTTTCTTGTGAATGGGCACAACATTCGCTAACTTCCAATCTTCTGGGACTACTCCTGTTATCAATGATTGGTTAAATAAATCTGTTAATGGTTTTGCTAGTACACCACTAAGCTCTTTTAATAGCTTTGGGTGTATTCCATCAGGTCCCATTGACTTATTTGTCTTTACTTTTGACAGTTGAAATAGAACCTCTTCCTCTGTAAACTCACGTGTAATAAATGACTCATTTATCCTTTTTCTTAACTGAGGTCCCTTTCCTTCATTTTCATCTGTAAATACAGAACAAAAATATTCATTGAGGCAGTCAGCTAGACCTTTATCCTCTTCTACATACCTTCCTTTTGTTTTTAATCTAACTAATCCTTGTTTTACTTTTCTTTTCTCATTTATGTATCTAAAAAAGGTTTTGTCCCCCTTTTTTACTGACTGTGCTATTTTCTCTTCTGTGTGTGATTTGGAAGCTCTTATAACTTGCTTAGCCTCTTTCTGCCTAATCTTATAGGTAATTCTATCTTCCTCACTCTGGGTTTTTTTATAATTACTAAATGCTAACTTTTTGTTTTTTACTATTTTGGCTACATCTGTGGAGTACCACAGTGGTTTCTTGAATTTTTTGCTTTTACTGACAAGCCTAATGCAATTTTCTGTTGCCTTCAGTAGTGCAACTTTTAAATAATCCCATTTCTTTTGGACTCCATTTAAATTGCTCCAGTCTGATAATGACTCCTTTACACATATTCTAATTTTGGAAAAGTCTGTTTTTCTAAAGTCTAAAACTTTTGTTTTTGTGTGGTGTGACTCAGTCACTGTTCTTATATTAAACCACACTGACTGATGATCAATGGATCCTAAACTTTCACCTACAGTAATATCTGATACCAAATCTCCATTTGTTAACACTAAATCTAGTATGGCCTCTTTACGAGTTGGCTCCTCAACGACTTGTTTTAGAGACAATCCCAGTAGGGAGTTTAGAATATGTGTGCTCCTGGCACAAGTAGCTATTTTTGTTTTCCAATTTATATCAGGAAGATTAAAGTCACCCATGATGATAACTTCCCCCTTCATTGTCATTTTAGCTATTTCTTCAACTAGTAGATTATCTAACTCTTCAATTTGTCCTGGGGGCCTATAAATCACACCTACACGAGTTACTGTGTGATTACCAAATTCTAACGTAACCCAAACTGACTCTATGTTCGCCTCACTAACCTTTATTAGGCTAGATTTTATGCTATTCTTTACATACAGGGCCACCCCTCCCCCTTTCTTGCCTTCCCTGTCTTTTCTATATAAAGAGTACCCTGGTATTGCTATGTCCCAGTCATTTTTCTCATTATACCATGTCTCAGTAACAGCGACTAAATCTACACTATCAGTTGCCATTATTGCCACAAGTTCATGGATCTTATTCCCTAAACTGCGAGCATTTGTAGACATGACTCTAAGCTTATCATTTTTTAACACACTTGCTACAGGCACCTTCTGTCCTTGTTTTGGGGGACAATTGGATTGATGTTTTATCACCCTTTTGCCCCCCCCTCCTAGTTTAAATACATCCTAGCAAAACCTCTGAACTGCTCACTGAGAACATTTGTTCCCTTTTGAGAAAGATGCAAACCATCTTTTTTGTACAGTTTATTTCCATTCCAAACAGAGCTACCATGAGCAATAAAGCCAAATCCTTGCTCCCGACACCATTCACCAAGCCACAAGTTAAAGTCCCTAATACGCATCCGCCTGTCATTCTGAGTGTTATGCACAGGCAGAACTTCAGAGAATGACAATGTGGAAGCAACCTGCCGTATATCATTGGCAAAAACACTAAAAACTTCCTTAACCTCTGAAACCTCATTGCAAGCCAAGTCATTTGTCCCTAAATGGACAAGTACATCCAATTCCCCTTCCTGCTTTGCTTGCTTAACAATATTACCGATACGTCTCCTGTCTCTGTGAGCAGTAGCTCCGGGAAGACACCTCACAAGACCACCATTGTCCATCTCCACACCTCTTATGATGGAATCCCCCACCAACAACTGCTTTCTATTAGGCCTCACCAAGCCTCTCTGCACAACACCACTAGCCTCAGTGCCTCTCTGCACAACACCACTAGCCTCAGTGCCTCTCTGCACAACACCACTAGCCTCAATGCCTCTCTTCACAACACCACTAGCCTCAGTGCCTCTCTTCACAACACCACTAGCCTCAGTGCCTCTCTTCACAACACCACTAGCCTCAGTGCCTCTCTGCACAACACCACTAGCCTCAGTGCCTCTCTGCACAACACCACTAGCCTCCGTGCCTCTCTGCACAACACCACTAGCCTCAGTGCCTCTCTGCACAACACAACTAGCCTCAGTGCCTCTCTGCACAACACCACTAGCCTCAGTGCCTCTCTGCACAACACCACTAGCCTCAGTGCCTCTCTGCACAACACCACTAGCCTCAGTGCCTCTCTGCACAACACCACTAGCCTCAGTGCCTCTCTGCACAACACCACTAGCCTCAGTGCCTCTCTGCACAACACCACTAGCCTCAGTGCCTCTCTGCACAACACCACTAGCCTCAGTGCCTCTCTGCACAACACCACTAGCCTCAGTGCCTCTCTGCACAACACCACTAGCCTCAGTGCCTCTCTGCACAACACCACTAGCCTCAGTGCCTCTCTCCACGACACCACTACACTCTGAAAGTGCAGAAAATGAATTATGTAGAGCAACAGACTGTGCAATATGCCTTTTATCCACAACTCCAAGTCTACCAGATCCTACAGTAATCCATCTGCCATTCCTAGTATGTCTCTGCGGCAGTGGCTTTGCAGCAGTTCCAGCAGTTTGTTTACCAGATAATTTGCAAATCTCAGACGTCAAAAATACAATCTCCTGCCGCAAAATAGAGAACTGTCTACAGATTAGACAACAACCAAACCTCCAAAAAGTGGAACGTGAAACAAATGCAAAGCAACTATTACACTGAACTAAGTCTGCCATTCCAATGAGGTGAATAATTTAAATCAAACAAACCTTAACTTTTTATTTATCCTCCTGAATACCTCGGATTACCTCCAGGTTATCTCCAGAATATCTCCAACCACACACACACTTAGAAGCAACACTCTCCAGAATATCTCCAACCACACACACACTTAGAAGCAACACTTAGATGAAGCAACCAAGCTCTATTAGCCAAGCTAATGACAACTACCCTTATATACTCCTAAAATCACCTCCCACTAGGAATGTTTAACACCTGGGTAGGCCTCCGCTTATTAGCAAACAATAGCTAATTTAAATAGCAATCAATAGCAAGTAGCTACCTAATCCAATCAAATGCCTTATAATTACCAACAGGAAATCAAACCTTGTGCAGTCAGTCACCTTTTCCTACAGATGAATCTTACCTGTAACAGTAAAAAAGAACTCTTAGCACAGCTCTTAGACAGTTGAAGCTTCTGTAAAACTCTCCAGAATATCTCCAACCACACACACATTTAGAAGCAACACTTAGATGAAGCAACCAAGCTCTATTAGCCAAGCTAATGACAACTACCCTTATATACTCCTAAAATCACCTCCCACTAGGAATGTTTAACACCTGGGTAGGCCTCCGCTTATTAGCAAACAATAGCTAATTTAAATAGCAATCAATAGCAAGTAGCTACCTAATCCAATCAAATGCCTTATAATTACCAACAGGAAATCAAACCTTGTGCAGTCAGTAACCTTTTCCTACAGATGAATCTTACCTGTAACAGTAAAAAAGAACTCTTAGCACAGCTCTTAGACAGTTGAAGCTTCTGTAAAACTCTCCAGAATATCTCCAACCACACACACACTTAGAAGCAACACTTAGATGAAGCAACCAAGCTCCTGTATCTCTATTCTTTTGGCATGATATAGCATGGCCCCATTACCCAGAATAAGATCAATTCTGGAATATGAATGAAATTTTCTAGAAGAGAATGTGTAGTCTAAAACGGAGGGGTGAAATGTTCTCCATATATCTTAAATTTTCCTGCTATTCCTGTCATTCTGGCTCTTTCTATTTCTAAAAAAAGATTTATGTAGATTTATTTGGTGCATAAATGTTAGCTAATGTGAATAGTTTATTATTTATTTCGCAGATTAAAATAACATAAAGTCCTTCTGCGTCTAATTCTTGATGTTTAATATTTTTTAAATTTTATATTTTTTATTGTGCAGGTAGGTACATGATATTTTCATGCGCCACAACAACGTTCATATTGATATGCATACAGACTTATTTGTGGCAATAGTACGTGCACATTTTTTAAGTATAAACAAAGTCGATATAACAGGCTTAACATTAGTAAATAGGTACTGCACTGTAGTTTAGCATGCAAGTGAGTTAGGATTGAGTCGCTGTATACTACTGCAGTAGTGATGTACTGAACTGTCCGCCGGCGAACAGTTCCCGGCGAAATTAGCGTGTTCGCGTTCGCCGCGGCGGGCGGACACATGCGCAGTTCGATCCGCCCCCTATTCGTCATCATTGGGCAAACTTTGACCCTGTGCCTCTCGGTCAGCAGACACATTTCAGCCAATCAGCAGCACTCCCTCCCTTCCACACCCTCCAACCTCCCTCCCAGCATCCATTTTCGATTCATTCGGAAGATGCATGCTTAGTGAGAGGAGGGAAAGTTTAGCTGCTGCTGATTAGATAGGGAAATTGATAGCTAGGCTAGGGTATTCAGTGTCCACTACAATCCTGAAGGACTCATCTGATCTCTGCTGTAAGGACAGCACCCCAAAAAACCCTTTTTAGGGCTAGAACATCAGGCTGCTTTTTTTTTTTTTCCTGTGTAATGTAATTGCAGGTGCCTGCCTGCCAGCTTCTGTGTGAGGTTCACATTGGATACTGTGCCTACTTGCCCAGTGCCACCACTCATATCTGTTTTAACAATAGGTTAAGCTTTATATTTAAAATAAATTTATTTTTTTCACTGTAATAGAAGAGCAGTTGCCTGCCTGCCAGCTTCTGTGTGAGGTTCACATTGGATACTGTGCCCACTTGCCCAGTGCCACCACTCATATCTGTTTTAACAATTGGTTAAGCTTTAGATTTAAAATAAATATTTTTTTTCACTGTAATAGAAGAGCAGTTGCCTGCCTGCCAGCTTCTGTGTCAGGTTGGATGCCTTGCCCATTTGCACAGTCAGTGCCACCACTCATATCTGTTTTAACAATAGCTTAAGCTTTAGATTTTAAAGAAATCATTTTTTTTTTCACTGTAATAGAAGATCAGTTAGTTGTCTGCAAGCATCTGGGTGTCAGGCCTACTTTAGCGTGTGCTCTGCAGACCTGTGCCAGCGTGCTTTGACAGTTGCCAATCATATCTGGTGTCTCTTTAGCGTGCTTTTACAAAGAAAAAAGGTTTCCAGTGTAAGCTAATAGCAGACAGTCAGTGTCCTTCAAGCGGCTCTGTCAGGCCTTCCTTCAGCGTGTGCCCTGCACAACCCTGCCAGCGTGCTTTGACAGTTGCCACTCATATCTTGTGTCTCTATAGCGTGCTTTTACAACCAAAATTTTGTTTCCACTGTAAAAGAAGAGCAGTTGCCTGCCTGCCAGCTTCTGTGTGAGGTTCACATTGGATACTGTGCCTACTTGCCCAGTGCCACCACTCATATCTGTTTTAACAATTGGTTAAGCTTTACATTTAAAATAAATATTTTTTTTTTTCACTGTAATAGAAGATCAGTTAGTTGTCTGCAAGCGTCTGGGTGTCAGGCCTACTTCAGCGTGTGCTCTGCAGACCTGTGCCAGCGTGCTTTCACAGTTGCCACTCATATCTGGTGTCTCTATAGCGTGCTTTTACAACCAAAATTTTGTTTCCACTGTAATAGAAGAGCAGTTGCCTGCCTGCCAGCTTCTGTGTGAGGTTCACATTGGATACTGTGCCTACTTGCCCAGTGCCACCACTCATATCTGTTTTAACAATTGGTTAAGCTTTACATTTAAAATAAATATATTTTTTTCACTGTAATAGAAGAGCAGTTAGTTGTCTGCAAGCGTCTGGGTGTCAGGCCTACTTCAGCGTGTGCTCTGCAGACCTGTGCCAGCGTGCTTTGACAGTTGCCACTCATATCTTGTGTCTCTATAGCGTGCTTTTACAACCAAAATTTTGTTTCCACTGTAATAGAAGAGCAGTTGCCTGCCTGCCAGCTTCTGTGTGAGGTTCACATTGGATACTGTGCCTACTTGCCCAGTGCCACCACTCATATCTGTTTTAACAATTGGTTAAGCTTTACATTTAAAATAAATATTTTTTTTTCACTGTAATAGAAGAGCAGTTAGTTGTCTGCAAGCGTCTGGGTGTCAGGCCTACTTCAGCGTGTGCTCTGCAGACCTGTGCCAGCGTGCTTTGACAGTTGCCACTCATATCTGGTGTCTCTATAGCGTGCTTTTACAACCAAAATTTTGTTTCCACTGTAATAGAAGAGCAGTTGCCTGCCTGCCAGCTTTTGTGTGAGGTTCACATTGGATACTGTGCCTACTTGCACAGTGCCACCACTCATATCTGTTTTAACAATTGGTTAAGCTTTACATTTAAAATAAATATTTTTTTTTCACTGTAATAGAAGATCAGTTAGTTGTCTGCAAGCGTCTGGGTGTCAGGCCTACTTCAGCGTGTGCTCTGCAGACCTGTGCCAGCGTGCTTTGACAGTTGCCACTCATATCTGGTGTCTCTATAGCGTGCTTTTACAACCAAAATTTTGTTTCCACTGTAATAGAAGAGCAGTTGCCTGCCTGCCAGCTTCTGTGTGAGGTTCACATTGGATACTGTGCCTACTTGCCCAGTGCCACCACTCATATCTGTTTTAACAATTGGTTAAGCTTTACATTTAAAATAAATATTTTTTTTTCACTGTAATAGAAGAGCAGTTAGTTGTCTGCAAGCGTCTGGGTGTCAGGCCTACTTCAGCGTGTGCTCTGCAGACCTGTGCCAGCGTGCTTTGACAGTTGCCACTCATATCTTGTGTCTCTATAGCGTGCTTTTACAACCAAAATTTTGTTTCCACTGTAATATAAGAGCAGTTGCCTGCCTGCCAGCTTCTGTGTGAGGTTCACATTGGATACTGTGCCTACTTGCCCAGTGCCACCACTCATATCTGTTTTAACAATTGGTTAAGCTTTACATTTAAAATAAATTTTTTTTTTTCACTGTAATAGAAGATCAGTTAGTTGTCTGCAAGCGTCTGGGTGTCGGGCCTACTTCAGCGTGTGCTCTGCAGACCTGTGCCGGCGTGCTTTGACAGTTGCCACTCATATCTGGTGTCTCTATAGCGTGCTTTTACAACCAAAATTTTGTTTCCACTGTAATAGAAGAGCAGTTGCCTGCCTGCCAGCTTCTGTGTGAGGTTCACATTGGATACTGTGCCTACTTGCCCAGTGCCACCACTCATATCTGTTTTAACAATTGGTTAAGCTTTACATTTAAAATAAATATTTTTTTTTCACTGTAATAGAAGAGCAGTTAGTTGTCTGCAAGCGTCTGGGTGTCAGGCCTACTTCAGCGTGTGCTCTGCAGACCTGTGCCAGCGTGCTTTGACAGTTGCCAATCATATCTGGTGTCTCTTTAGCGTGCTTTTACAAAGAAAAAAGGTTTCCAGTGTAAGCTAATAGCAGACAGTCAGTGTCCTTCAAGCGGCTCTGTCAGGCCTTCCTTCAGCGTGTGCCCTGCACAACCCTGCCAGCGTACTTTGACAGTTGCCACTCATATCTTGTGTCTCTATAGCGTGGTTTTACAACCAAAATTTTGTTTCCACTGTAATAGAAGAGCAGTTGCCTGCCTGCCAGCTTCTGTGTGAGGTTCACATTGGATACTGTGCCTACTTGCCCAGTGCCACCACTCATATCTGTTTTAACAATTGGTTAAGCTTTACATTTAAAATAAATAATTTGTTTTCACAGTAATAGAAGAGCAGTTGCCTGCCTGCCAGCTTCTGTGTCAGGTTGGATGCCTTGCCCATTTGCACAGTCAGTGCCACCACTCATATCTGTTTTAACAATAGCTTAAGCTTTAGATTTTAAAGAAATCATTTTTTTTCACTGTAATAGAAGATCAGTTAGTTGTCTGCAAGCATCTGGGTGTCAGGCCTACTTCAGCGTGTGCTCTGTAGACCTGTTCCAGCGTGCTTTGACAGTTGCCAATCATATCTGGTGTCTCTTTAGCGTGCTCTTACAAAGAAAAAAGGTTTCCAGTGTAAGCTAATAGCAGACAGTCAGTGTCCTTCAAGCGGCTCTGTCAGGCCTTCCTTCAGCGTGTGCCCTGCACAACCCTGCCAGCGTGCTTTGACAGTTGCCACTCATATCTTGTGTCTCTATAGCGTGCTTTTACAACCAAAATTTTGTTTCCACTGTAAAAGAAGAGCAGTTGCCTGCCTGCCAGCTTCTGTGTGAGGTTCACATTGGATACTGTGCCTACTTGCCCAGTGCCACCACTCATATCTGTTTTAACAATTGGTTAAGCTTTACATTTAAAATAAATATTTTTTTTTTCACTGTAATAGAAGATCAGTTAGTTGTCTGCAAGCGTCTGGGTGTCAGGCCTACTTCAGCGTGTGCTCTGCAGACCTGTGCCAGCGTGCTTTCACAGTTGCCACTCATATCTGGTGTCTCTATAGCGTGCTTTTACAACCAAAATTTTGTTTCCACTGTAATAGAAGAGCAGTTGCCTGCCTGCCAGCTTCTGTGTGAGGTTCACATTGGATACTGTGCCTACTTGCCCAGTGCCACCACTCATATCTGTTTTAACAATTGGTTAAGCTTTACATTTAAAATAAATATATTTTTTTCACTGTAATAGAAGAGCAGTTAGTTGTCTGCAAGCGTCTGGGTGTCAGGCCTACTTCAGCGTGTGCTCTGCAGACCTGTGCCAGCGTGCTTTGACAGTTGCCACTCATATCTTGTGTCTCTATAGCGTGCTTTTACAACCAAAATTTTGTTTCCACTGTAATAGAAGAGCAGTTGCCTGCCTGCCAGCTTCTGTGTGAGGTTCACATTGGATACTGTGCCTACTTGCCCAGTGCCACCACTCATATCTGTTTTAACAATTGGTTAAGCTTTACATTTAAAATAAATATTTTTTTTTCACTGTAATAGAAGAGCAGTTAGTTGTCTGCAAGCGTCTGGGTGTCAGGCCTACTTCAGCGTGTGCTCTGCAGACCTGTGCCAGCGTGCTTTGACAGTTGCCACTCATATCTGGTGTCTCTATAGCGTGCTTTTACAACCAAAATTTTGTTTCCACTGTAATAGAAGAGCAGTTGCCTGCCTGCCAGCTTCTGTGTGAGGTTCACATTGGATACTGTGCCTACTTGCACAGTGCCACCACTCATATCTGTTTTAACAATTGGTTAAGCTTTACATTTAAAATAAATATTTTTTTTTCACTGTAATAGAAGATCAGTTAGTTGTCTGCAAGCGTCTGGGTGTCAGGCCTACTTCAGCGTGTGCTCTGCAGACCTGTGCCAGCGTGCTTTGACAGTTGCCACTCATATCTGGTGTCTCTATAGCGTGCTTTTACAACCAAAATTTTGTTTCCACTGTAATAGAAGAGCAGTTGCCTGCCTGCCAGCTTCTGTGTGAGGTTCACATTGGATACTGTGCCTACTTGCCCAGTGCCACCACTCATATCTGTTTTAACAATTGGTTAAGCTTTACATTTAAAATAAATATTTTTTTTTCACTGTAATAGAAGAGCAGTTAGTTGTCTGCAAGCGTCTGGGTGTCAGGCCTACTTCAGCGTGTGCTCTGCAGACCTGTGCCAGCGTGCTTTGACAGTTGCCACTCATATCTTGTGTCTCTATAGCGTGCTTTTACAACCAAAATTTTGTTTCCACTGTAATAGAAGAGCAGTTGCCTGCCTGCCAGCTTCTGTGTGAGGTTCACATTGGATACTGTGCCTACTTGCCCAGTGCCACCACTCATATCTGTTTTAACAATTGGTTAAGCTTTACATTTAAAATAAATATTTTTTTTTCACTGTAATAGAAGATCAGTTAGTTGTCTGCAAGCGTCTGGGTGTCGGGCCTACTTCAGCGTGTGCTCTGCAGACCTGTGCCGGCGTGCTTTGACAGTTGCCACTCATATCTGGTGTCTCTATAGCATGCTTTTACAACCAAAATTTTGTTTCCACTGTAATAGAAGAGCAGTTGCCTGCCTGCCAGCTTCTGTGTGAGGTTCACATTGGATACTGTGCCTACTTGCCCAGTGCCACCACTCATATCTGTTTTAACAATTGGTTAAGCTTTACATTTAAAATAAATATTTTTTTTTCACTGTAATAGAAGAGCAGTTAGTTGTCTGCAAGCGTCTGGGTGTCAGGCCTACTTCAGCGTGTGCTCTGCAGACCTGTGCCAGCGTGCTTTGACAGTTGCCAATCATATCTGGTGTCTCTTTAGCGTGCTTTTACAAAGAAAAAAGGTTTCCAGTGTAAGCTAATAGCAGACAGTCAGTGTCCTTCAAGCGGCTCTGTCGGGCCTTCCTTCAGCGTGTGCCCTGCACAACCCTGCCAGCGTACTTTGACAGTTGCCACTCATATCTTGTGTCTCTATAGCGTGGTTTTACAACCAAAATTTTGTTTCCACTGTAATAGAAGAGCAGTTGCCTGCCTGCCAGCTTCTGTGTGAGGTTCACATTGGATACTGTGCCTACTTGCCCAGTGCCACCACTCATATCTGTTTTAACAATTGGTTAAGCTTTACATTTAAAATAAATAATTTGTTTTTACAGTAATAGAAGAGCAGTTGCCTGCCTGCCAGCTTCTGTGTCAGGTTGGATGCCTTGCCCATTTGCACAGTCAGTGCCACCACTCATATCTGTTTTAACAATAGCTTAAGCTTTAGATTTTAAAGAAATCATTTTTTTTCACTGTAATAGAAGATCAGTTAGTTGTCTGCAAGCATCTGGGTGTCAGGCCTACTTCAGCGTGTGCTCTGTAGACCTGTTCCAGCGTGCTTTGACAGTTGCCAATCATATCTGGTGTCTCTTTAGCGTGCTTTTACAAAGAAAAAAGGTTTCCAGTGTAAGCTAATAGCAGACAGTCAGTGTCCTTCAAGCGGCTCTGTCAGGCCTTCCTTCAGCGTGTGCCCTGCACAACCCTGCCAGCGTGCTTTGACAGTTGCCACTCATATCTTGTGTCTCTATAGCGTGCTTTTACAACCAAAATTTTGTTTCCACTGTAAAAGAAGAGCAGTTGCCTGCCTGCCAGCTTCTGTGTGAGGTTCACATTGGATACTGTGCCTACTTGCCCAGTGCCACCACTCATATCTGTTTTAACAATTGGTTAAGCTTTACATTTAAAATAAATATTTTTTTTTTTCACTGTAATAGAAGATCAGTTAGTTGTCTGCAAGCGTCTGGGTGTCAGGCCTACTTCAGCGTGTGCTCTGCAGACCTGTGCCAGCGTGCTTTCACAGTTGCCACTCATATCTGGTGTCTCTATAGCGTGCTTTTACAACCAAAATTTTGTTTCCACTGTAATAGAAGAGCAGTTGCCTGCCTGCCAGCTTCTGTGTGAGGTTCACATTGGATACTGTGCCTACTTGCCCAGTGCCACCACTCATATCTGTTTTAACAATTGGTTAAGCTTTACATTTAAAATAAATATATTTTTTTCACTGTAATAGAAGAGCAGTTAGTTGTCTGCAAGCGTCTGGGTGTCAGGCCTACTTCAGCGTGTGCTCTGCAGACCTGTGCCAGCGTGCTTTGACAGTTGCCACTCATATCTTGTGTCTCTATAGCGTGCTTTTACAACCAAAATTTTGTTTCCACTGTAATAGAAGAGCAGTTGCCTGCCTGCCAGCTTCTGTGTGAGGTTCACATTGGATACTGTGCCTACTTGCCCAGTGCCACCACTCATATCTGTTTTAACAATTGGTTAAGCTTTACATTTAAAATAAATATTTTTTTTTCACTGTAATAGAAGAGCAGTTAGTTGTCTGCAAGCGTCTGGGTGTCAGGCCTACTTCAGCGTGTGCTCTGCAGACCTGTGCCAGCGTGCTTTGACAGTTGCCACTCATATCTGGTGTCTCTATAGCGTGCTTTTACAACCAAAATTTTGTTTCCACTGTAATAGAAGAGCAGTTGCCTGCCTGCCAGCTTCTGTGTGAGGTTCACATTGGATACTGTGCCTACTTGCACAGTGCCACCACTCATATCTGTTTTAACAATTGGTTAAGCTTTACATTTAAAATAAATATTTTTTTTTCACTGTAATAGAAGATCAGTTAGTTGTCTGCAAGCGTCTGGGTGTCAGGCCTACTTCAGCGTGTGCTCTGCAGACCTGTGCCAGCGTGCTTTGACAGTTGCCACTCATATCTGGTGTCTCTATAGCGTGCTTTTACAACCAAAATTTTGTTTCCACTGTAATAGAAGAGCAGTTGCCTGCCTGCCAGCTTCTGTGTGAGGTTCACATTGGATACTGTGCCTACTTGCCCAGTGCCACCACTCATATCTGTTTTAACAATTGGTTAAGCTTTACATTTAAAATAAATATTTTTTTTTCACTGTAATAGAAGAGCAGTTAGTTGTCTGCAAGCGTCTGGGTGTCAGGCCTACTTCAGCGTGTGCTCTGCAGACCTGTGCCAGCGTGCTTTGACAGTTGCCACTCATATCTTGTGTCTCTATAGCGTGCTTTTACAACCAAAATTTTGTTTCCACTGTAATAGAAGAGCAGTTGCCTGCCTGCCAGCTTCTGTGTGAGGTTCACATTGGATACTGTGCCTACTTGCCCAGTGCCACCACTCATATCTGTTTTAACAATTGGTTAAGCTTTACATTTAAAATAAATATATTTTTTTCACTGTAATAGAAGATCAGTTAGTTGTCTGCAAGCGTCTGGGTGTCGGGCCTACTTCAGCGTGTGCTCTGCAGACCTGTGCCGGCGTGCTTTGACAGTTGCCACTCATATCTGGTGTCTCTATAGCGTGCTTTTACAACCAAAATTTTGTTTCCACTGTAATAGAAGAGCAGTTGCCTGCCTGCCAGCTTCTGTGTGAGGTTCACATTGGATACTGTGCCTACTTGCCCAGTGCCACCACTCATATCTGTTTTAACAATTGGTTAAGCTTTACATTTAAAATAAATATTTTTTTTTCACTGTAATAGAAGAGCAGTTAGTTGTCTGCAAGCGTCTGGGTGTCAGGCCTACTTCAGCGTGTGCTCTGCAGACCTGTGCCAGCGTGCTTTGACAGTTGCCAATCATATCTGGTGTCTCTTTAGCGTGCTTTTACAAAGAAAAAAGGTTTCCAGTGTAAGCTAATAGCAGACAGTCAGTGTCCTTCAAGCGGCTCTGTCAGGCCTTCCTTCAGCGTGTGCCCTGCACAACCCTGCCAGCGTACTTTGACAGTTGCCACTCATATCTTGTGTCTCTATAGCGTGGTTTTACAACCAAAATTTTGTTTCCACTGTAATAGAAGAGCAGTTGCCTGCCTGCCAGCTTCTGTGTGAGGTTCACATTGGATACTGTGCCTACTTGCCCAGTGCCACCACTCATATCTGTTTTAACAATTGGTTAAGCTTTACATTTAAAATAAATAATTTGTTTTCACAGTAATAGAAGAGCAGTTGCCTGCCTGCCAGCTTCTGTGTCAGGTTGGATGCCTTGCCCATTTGCACAGTCAGTGCCACCACTCATATCTGTTTTAACAATAGCTTAAGCTTTAGATTTTAAAGAAATCATTTTTTTTCACTGTAATAGAAGATCAGTTAGTTGTCTGCAAGCATCTGGGTGTCAGGCCTACTTCAGCGTGTGCTCTTTAGACCTGTTCCAGCGTGCTTTGACAGTTGCCAATCATATTTGGTGTCTCTATAGCGTGCTTTTAAAACCAAAATTTGTTTTTCACTGTTATAGAAGAGCAGCTGCCTGCCTGCCTGCTTCTGTGTGAGGTTCACATTGGATACTGTGCCTACTTGCCCAGTGCCACCACTCATATCTGTTTTAACAATTGGTTAAGCTTTACATTTAAAATAAATATTTTTTTTTCACTGTAATAGAAGAACAGTTAGTTGTCTGCAAGCGTCTGGGTGTCAGGCCTACTTCAGCGTGTGCTCTGCAGACCTGTGCCAGCGTGCTTTGACAGTTGCCAATCATATCTGGTGTCTCTTTAGCGTGCTTTTACAAAGAAAAAAGGTTTCCAGTGTAAGCTAATAGCAGACAGTCAGTGTCCTTCAAGCGGCTCTGTCAGGCCTTCCTTCAGCGTGTGCCCTACACAACCCTGCCAGCGTACTTTGACAGTTGCCACTCATATCTTGTGTCTCTATAGCGTGCTTTTACAACCAAAATTTTGTTTCCACTGTAATAGAAGAGCAGTTGCCTGCCTGCCAGCTTCTGTGTGAGGTTCACATTGGATACTGTGCCTACTTGCCCAGTGCCACCACTCATATCTGTTTTAACAATTGGTTAAGCTTTAGATTTAAAATAAATATTTTTTTTCACTGTAATAGAAGAGCAGTTGCCTGCCTGCCAGCTTCTGTGTCAGGTTGGATGCCTTGCCCATTTGCACAGTCAGTGCCACCACTCATATCTGTTTTAACAATAGCTTAAGCTTTAGATTTTAAAGAAATCATTTTTTTTTTCACTGTAATAGAAGATCAGTTAGTTGTCTGCAAGCATCTGGGTGTCAGGCCTACTTTAGCGTGTGCTCTGCAGACCTGTGCCAGCGTGCTTTGACAGTTGCCAATCATATCTGGTGTCTCTTTAGCGTGCTTTTACAAAGAAAAAAGGTTTCCAGTGTAAGCTAATAGCAGACAGTCAGTGTCCTTCAAGCGGCTCTGTCAGGCCTTCCTTCAGCGTGTGCCCTGCACAACCCTGCCAGCGTGCTTTGACAGTTGCCACTCATATCTTGTGTCTCTATAGCGTGCTTTTACAACCAAAATTTTGTTTCCACTGTAAAAGAAGAGCAGTTGCCTGCCTGCCAGCTTCTGTGTGAGGTTCACATTGGATACTGTGCCTACTTGCCCAGTGCCACCACTCATATCTGTTTTAACAATTGGTTAAGCTTTACATTTAAAATAAATATTTTTTTTTCACTGTAATAGAAGATCAGTTAGTTGTCTGCAAGCGTCTGGGTGTCAGGCCTACTTCAGCGTGTGCTCTGCAGACCCGTGCCAGCGTGCTTTCACAGTTGCCACTCATATCTGGTGTCTCTATAGCGTGCTTTTACAACCAAAATTTTGTTTCCACTGTAATAGAAGAGCAGTTGCCTGCCTGCCAGCTTCTGTGTGAGGTTCACATTGGATACTGTGCCTACTTGCCCAGTGCCACCACTCATACCTGTTTTAACAATTGGTTAAGCTTTACATTTAAAATAAATATATTTTTTTCACTGTAATAGAAGAGCAGTTAGTTGTCTGCAAGCGTCTGGGTGTCAGGCCTACTTCAGCGTGTGCTCTGCAGACCTGTGCCAGCGTGCTTTGACAGTTGCCACTCATATCTTGTGTCTCTATAGCGTGCTTTTACAACCAAAATTTTGTTTCCACTGTAATAGAAGAGCAGTTGCCTGCCTGCCAGCTTCTGTGTGAGGTTCACATTGGATACTGTGCCTACTTGCCCAGTGCCACCACTCATATCTGTTTTAACAATTGGTTAAGCTTTACATTTAAAATAAATATTTTTTTTTCACTGTAATAGAAGAGCAGTTAGTTGTCTGCAAGCGTCTGGGTGTCAGGCCTACTTCAGCGTGTGCTCTGCAGACCTGTGCCAGCGTGCTTTGACAGTTGCCACTCATATCTGGTGTCTCTATAGCGTGCTTTTACAACCAAAATTTTGTTTCCACTGTAATAGAAGAGCAGTTGCCTGCCTGCCAGCTTCTGTGTGAGGTTCACATTGGATACTGTGCCTACTTGCACAGTGCCACCACTCATATCTGTTTTAACAATTGGTTAAGCTTTACATTTAAAATAAATATTTTTTTTTCACTGTAATAGAAGATCAGTTAGTTGTCTGCAAGCGTCTGGGTGTCAGGCCTACTTCAGCGTGTGCTCTGCAGACCTGTGCCAGCGTGCTTTGACAGTTGCCACTCATATCTGGTGTCTCTATAGCGTGCTTTTACAACCAAAATTTTGTTTCCACTGTAATAGAAGAGCAGTTGCCTGCCTGCCAGCTTCTGTGTGAGGTTCACATTGGATACTGTGCCTACTTGCCCAGTGCCACCACTCATATCTGTTTTAACAATTGGTTAAGCTTTACATTTAAAATAAATATTTTTTTTTCACTGTAATAGAAGAGCAGTTAGTTGTCTGCAAGCGTCTGGGTGTCAGGCCTACTTCAGCGTGTGCTCTGCAGACCTGTGCCAGCGTGCTTTGACAGTTGCCACTCATATCTTGTGTCTCTATAGCGTGCTTTTACAACCAAAATTTTGTTTCCACTGTAATAGAAGAGCAGTTGCCTGCCTGCCAGCTTCTGTGTGAGGTTCACATTGGATACTGTGCCTACTTGCCCAGTGCCACCACTCATATCTGTTTTAACAATTGGTTTAGCTTTACATTTAAAATAAATATTTTTTTTTCACTGTAATAGAAGATCAGTTAGTTTTCTGCAAGCGTCTGGGTGTCGGGCCTACTTCAGCGTGTGCTCTGCAGACCTGTGCCGGCGTGCTTTGACAGTTGCCACTCATATCTGGTGTCTCTATAGCGTGCTTTTACAACCAAAATTTTGTTTCCACTGTAATAGAAGAGCAGTTGCCTGCCTGCCAGCTTCTGTGTGAGGTTCACATTGGATACTGTGCCTACTTGCCCAGTGCCACCACTCATATCTGTTTTAACAATTGGTTAAGCTTTACATTTAAAATAAATATTTTTTTTTCACTGTAATAGAAGAGCAGTTAGTTGTCTGCAAGCGTCTGGGTGTCAGGCCTACTTCAGCGTGTGCTCTGCAGACCTGTGCCAGCGTGCTTTGACAGTTGCCAATCATATCTGGTGTCTCTTTAGCGTGCTTTTACAAAGAAAAAAGGTTTCCAGTGTAAGCTAATAGCAGACAGTCAGTGTCCTTCAAGCGGCTCTGTCAGGCCTTCCTTCAGCGTGTGCCCTGCACAACCCTGCCAGCGTACTTTGACAGTTGCCACTCATATCTTGTGTCTCTATAGCGTGGTTTTACAACCAAAATTTTGTTTCCACTGTAATAGAAGAGCAGTTGCCTGCCTGCCAGCTTCTGTGTGAGGTTCACATTGGATACTGTGCCTACTTGCCCAGTGCCACCACTCATATCTGTTTTAACAATTGGTTAAGCTTTACATTTAAAATAAATAATTTGTTTTCACAGTAATAGAAGAGCAGTTGCCTGCCTGCCAGCTTCTGTGTCAGGTTGGATGCCTTGCCCATTTGCACAGTCAGTGCCACCACTCATATCTGTTTTAACAATAGCTTAAGCTTTAGATTTTAAAGAAATCATTTTTTTTCACTGTAATAGAAGATCAGTTAGTTGTCTGCAAGCATCTGGGTGTCAGGCCTACTTCAGCGTGTGCTCTGTAGACCTGTTCCAGCGTGCTTTGACAGTTGCCAATCATATTTGGTGTCTCTATAGCGTGCTTTTAAAACCAAAATTTGTTTTTCACTGTTATAGAAGAGCAGCTGCCTGCCTGCCAGCTTCTGTTTGAGGTTCACATTGGATACTGTGCCTACTTGCCCAGTGCCACCACTCATATCTGTTTTAACAATTGGTTAAGCTTTACATTTAAAATAAATATTTTTTTTTCACTGTAATAGAAGAACAGTTAGTTGTCTGCAAGCGTCTGGGTGTCAGGCCTACTTCAGCGTGTGCTCTGCAGACCTGTGCCAGCGTGCTTTGACAGTTGCCAATCATATCTGGTGTCTCTTTAGCGTGCTTTTACAAAGAAAAAAGGTTTCCAGTGTAAGCTAATAGCAGACAGTCAGTGTCCTTCAAGCGGCTCTGTCGGGCCTTCCTTCAGCGTGTGCCCTGCACAACCCTGCCAGCGTACTTTGACAGTTGCCACTCATATCTTGTGTCTCTATAGCGTGGTTTTACAACCAAAATTTTGTTTCCACTGTAATAGAAGAGCAGTTGCCTGCCTGCCAGCTTCTGTGTGAGGTTCACATTGGATACTGTGCCTACTTGCCCAGTGCCACCACTCATATCTGTTTTAACAATTGGTTAAGCTTTACATTTAAAATAAATAATTTGTTTTCACAGTAATAGAAGAGCAGTTGCCTGCCTGCCAGCTTCTGTGTCAGGTTGGATGCCTTGCCCATTTGCACAGTCAGTGCCACCACTCATATCTGTTTTAACAATAGCTTAAGCTTTAGATTTTAAAGAAATCATTTTTTTTCACTGTAATAGAAGATCAGTTAGTTGTCTGCAAGCATCTGGGTGTCAGGCCTACTTCAGCGTGTGCTCTGTAGACCTGTTCCAGCGTGCTTTGACAGATGCCAATCATATTTGGTGTCTCTATAGCGTGCTTTTAAAACCAAAATTTGTTTTTCACTGTTATAGAAGAGCAGCTGCCTGCCTGCCAGCTTCTGTGTGAGGTTCACATTGGATACTGTGCCTACTTGCCCAGTGCCACCACTCATATCTGTTTTAACAATTGGTTAAGCTTTACATTTAAAATAAATATTTTTTTTTCACTGTAATAGAAGAACAGTTAGTTGTCTGCAAGCGTCTGGGTGTCAGGCCTACTTCAGCGTGTGCTCTGCAGACCTGTGCCAGCGTGCTTTGACAGTTGCCAATCATATCTGGTGTCTCTTTAGCGTGCTTTTACAAAGAAAAAAGGTTTCCAGTGTAAGCTAATAGCAGACAGTCAGTGTCCTTCAAGCGGCTCTGTCAGGCCTTCCTTCAGCGTGTGCCCTACACAACCCTGCCAGCGTACTTTGACAGTTGCCACTCATATCTTGTGTCTCTATAGCGTGCTTTTACAACCAAAATTTTGTTTCCACTGTAATAGAAGAGCAGTTGCCTGCCTGCCAGCTTCTGTGTGAGGTTCACATTGGATACTGTGCCTACTTGCCCAGTGCCACCACTCATATCTGTTTTAACAATTGGTTAAGCTTTACATTTAAAATAAATAATTTGTTTTCACAGTAATAGAAGAGCAGTTGCCTGCCTGCCAGCTTCTGTGTCAGGTTGGATGCCTTGCCCATTTGCACAGTCAGTGCCACCACTCATATCTGTTTTAACAATAGCTTAAGCTTTAGATTTTAAAGAAATCATTTTTTTTCACTGTAATAGAAGATCAGTTAGTTGTCTGCAAGCGTCTGGGTGTCAGGCCTACTTCAGCGTGTGCTCTGTAGACCTGTTCCAGCGTGCTTTGACAGTTGGCAATCATATTTGGTGTCTCTATAGCGTGCTTTTAAAACCAAAATTTGTTTTTCACTGTTATAGATTGAATAGCAGTTACTTGTCTTCAAGCGGGTGTCTCAGGCCTACAGTGTGTGCTCTGCAGAACTGTTCCAGTGCACATTGCCAATCATATCTGGTGTCTCTATAGCGTGCTTTTAAAACCAAAATTTGTTTTTCACTGTTATAGATTGAATAGCAGTTACTTGTCTTCCAGCGGGTGTCTCAGGCCTACAGTGTGTGCTCTGCAGAACTGTTCCAGTGCACATTGCCAATCATATCTGGTGTCTCTATAGCGTGCTTTTAAAACCAAAATTTATTTTTCACTGTTATAGATTGAATAGCAGTTACTTGTCTTCAAGCGGGTGTGTCAGGCCTACAGTGTGTGCTCTGCAGAACTGTTACAGTTCACATTGCCAATCATATCTGGTCTCACAGTAGCTTGCACGCATAGTACCACTAATCCCCCAAAAAATGACAGGCAGAGGCAGGCCACCCCGCAGGGGCCGTCGTGGTCGTGGTGCTGTGATTCCCTTTTGCCCTAGAATAATGCCCAGTTTTCAGAAGCCACGTACCCTGAACTTGAAAAGTTCTGAGGACATAGTTGACTGGCTAACACAGGACACCCAATCTTGTACAGCCTCCGCTCGGAACCTTGACGCACCATCCTCCTCCAGCTTAGCTTCAGGCACCTCTCAAGATACCACTCACCGCCTGCCGCCACCACCAAAACTAGCACCACAGCCGCTTTACTTGGTATGTCAGAGGAGTTATTCACACACCCGTTTGAATAAATGAGTGATGCACAACCATTATTGCTAGAGGATGTAGATAACAGGGATATGTCTCAGGCAGGCAGCATTAAACACATGGAGGTACGGTGTGATGATGATGATGTTGTACCCGCTGCTGCTTCCTTTTCTGAGTTGTCAGATACAAGCGAAGCGGTTGATGATGACGATGCGTCCATGGATGTCACGTGGGTGCCCGCTCGGCAAGAAGAAGAACAGGGCGAAAGTTCAGATGGGGAGACAGAGAGGAGGAGGAGACGAGTTGGAAGCAGGGGGGGGTCGTCGCAAGGAGCTAGTGGCACAGTCAGACAGCATGCATCGGCACCCGGGGTCAGCCCGACAGCACGCCAATCAACGCATGCTGTGTCCACCACCAGAATGCCGTCATTGCAGAGCTCAGCAGTGTGGCATTTTTTTTGTGTGTCTGCCTCTGACAACAGCGATGCCATTTGCAACCTGTGCCAAAGGAAACTGAGTCATGGGAGGTCCAACACCCACCTAGGTACAACTGCTTTGCGTAGGCACATGATCTCACATCACAAATGCCTATGGGATCAACACATGAGTACAAGCAGCACGCCTACTCTAAGCCGCCATCCTCCTCCTGGTCCAGCATCTTCAGCCACGTCAACCACTGCTGTCCTTCTTGCCCCCTCTCAACCATCCGCCACTCCGTCTCCCGCCTTGAGCAGTTCCCGCTCATCTGCCCACAGTCATGTGTCTGTCAAGGACATGTTTGAGCGTAAGAAGCCAATGTCACCAAGTCACCCCCTTGCCCAGCGTCTGACAGCTGGCTTGTCCGAACTATTAGCCCGCCAGCTTTTACCATACAATCTGGTTGAGTCTGAGGCGTTCAAAAAAATTTTCCGGCCGGAATTTCTTTTCACAAAAGGCAATCCCCAACTTGTACTCGATTGTGCAAAAGGAAGTCATGGCATGTCTGGCACACAGTGTTGGGGCAAGGGTCCATCTGACCACTGATACCTGGTCTGCAAAGCATGGTCAGGGCAGGTACATCACCTACACTGCGCATTGGGTAAACCTGCTGACGGCTGACAAGCAAGGAATGCGTGGCATTGCAGAGGAGTTGGTGACACCACCACGAATTGCAGGCAGTCCTGCTGTCACCTCCTCTACTCCTCCTACTCCATCCTCTTCCATAACCTCCTCGGCTGAGTCCTCTTGTGCCGCTGCTTCTTGCTCCACATCAACGGCACCCCCCAAGCTCCCCAGGTACTATTCCACATCCCGGATAAGGCAGTGTCACGCCGTCTTGGGTTTGACTTGCTTGAAAGCAGAGAGTCACACCGGACAAGCACTCCTGTCCGCCCTGAACGCACAGGTGGAAAAGTGGCTGACTCTGCAGCAACTGGATATCGGCAAAGTGGTGTGTGACAACGGAAAAAATGTGATAGCGGCATTGAAGTTGGGCAAGTTGACACATGTGCCGTGCATGGCACATGTGTGTAATCTGATCGTACAACGCTTTGTGCATAAGTACACAGGCTTACAGGACGTCCTGAAGCAGGCCAGGAAGGTGTATGGCCATTTCAGGCGTTCCTACACGGCCATGGCTCACTTTGCCGATATCCAGCGGCGAAACAACATGCCAGTGAGGCGCTTGATTTGCGACAGCCCTACACGTTGGAATTCAACACTCCTAATGTTCGACCGCCTGCTCCAACAAGAAAAAGCTGTTAATAAATATTTGTATGACCGGGGTGCTAGGACAGCCTCTGGGGAGCTGGAAATTTTTTTGCCACGTTACTGGACGCTCATGCGCAATGCCTGTAGGCTCATGCGTCCTTTTGAGGAGGTGACAAACCTAGTCAGTCGCAACGAAGGCACCATCAGCGACATCATACCATTTGTTTTCTTCATGGAGCGTGCCCTGCGAAGAGTGCTGGATCAGGCTGTAGATGAGCGTGAAGAGGAAGAGTTGTGGTCACCATCACCACCAGAAACAGCCTTATCAGCATCGCTTGCTGGACCTGCGGCAACGCTGGAAGAGGATTGTGAGGAAGAGGAGTCAGAGGAGGATTGTAGCTTTGAGGAGGAGGAGGAGGAGCAAGACCAAACACAACAGGCATCCCAGGGTGCTCGTTGTCACCTATCTGGTACCCGTGGTGTTGTACGTGGCTGGGGGGAAGAACATACCTTCAATGACATCAGTGAGGAGGAGGAAAAGGAAATGAGTAGCTCGGCATCCAACCTTGTGCAAATGGGGTCTTTCATGCTGTCCTGCCTGTTGAGGGACCCTCGTATAAAAAGGCTAAAGGAGAACGACCTGTACTGGGTGTCCACGCTACTAGACCCCCGGTATAAGCAGAAAGTGGTGGAAATGTTACCCAATTACAACAAGTCGGAAAGGATGCAGCATTTGCAAAATAAATTAAAAAGTATGCTTTACGCAGCGTATAAGGGTGATGTCACAGCACAACGGGAATCTAACAGGGGGAGAGGTGGAAGTCATCCTCCTCCTCCTCCTCCCACGACCACGCCGGCAAGGACAGGACGCTTTAAAGACGTGTTGTTGATGGAGGACATGCGGACCTTTTTAAGTCCTATGCATCGCCACAGCCCTTCGGGATCCACCCTTAGAGAGCGACTCGACCGACAGGTAGCAGACTACCTCGCCTTAACTGCAGATATCGACACTCTGAGGAGCGATGAACCCCTTGACTACTGGGTGTGCAGGCTTGACCTGTGGCCTGAGCTATCCCAATTTGCGATAGAACTTCTGGCCTGCCCCGCTTCAAGTGTCCTGTCAGAAAGCACCTTCAGTGCAGCAGGAGGTATTGTCACTGAGAAGAGAAGTCGCCTAGGTCAAAAAAGTCTAGATTACCTCACCTTTATTAAGATGAATGAGGGATGGATCCCGAAGGGACTGACACTGGGCGATACATTCGCTTAAAAAAGGCCTGATGAGATGAGCTGCCTTGGGCTAAAAATGGTCCACACGCTGCTGTATTTTAGCTCTGAATGACGTTTGACTTGCGTGACTTATCCGCCACCAACTAGGGTTCAAGCCGCCATGTTTTAGGGCACTTTCTGCCTGTGAAACAAACATCAATTTTTCTGGCCGCTGCTACAGCAGCGGCTGCAACAATACCAAAATTTTCAGGCATGTGTACATGCTTTATTTTTAGGCCCACTGGTGCAGCACTGTGGCTTCAAAAACCAAACCAAAAATTAAAATCCTCCAAGATAGCACCAATATACCAGTGGTCTAAGCATCTTCCCACCTTGGCCTAAAAAGGGGAGGTGATTCAACAATTAAAAATCTCTGCCATTTACACGTCCACTGATAGGAGACGCGGAAGGTATTAAACTGATATGAACAATACTCCACTCCTATCAGTAGGTCCGTCCCATTGTGATTTATGCCCCCCACCCACCGCGCAGGGATGGGGGCCGAGGGGGGAGGACAGTAGGTCACCCCATTGTGATTTATGGCCCCCACCCACCGCGCAGGGGTTGGGGAGGACAGTAGATCCCCCCAGTGTGTATCAGGGGCTTTGAGGACAGGTGTCAATCCATACCTGCCAAGTGACCCTATGTAGGGGGAACAGTCTCTATTCTGCTCTGTGTCAGTGTGTATCATGGTCTCTGTGGACGGTGAACAGTCTCTATTCTGCTCTGTGTCAGTGTGTATCATGGTCTCTGTGGACAGGGAACAGTCTCTATTCTGCTCTGTGTCAGTGTGTATCAGGGGTTTTGAGGACAGGTGTCAATCCATATCTGCCAAGTGACCCTATGTAGGGGGAACAGTCCCTATTCTGCTCTGTGTCAGTGTGTATCAGGGATCATTAGGATAGGTGTCAATTCATATCTGCCAAGTGACCCTATGTAGGGGGAACAGTCCCTATTCTGCTCTGTGTCAGTGTGTATCAGGGGTTTTGAGGACAGGTGTCAATCCATATCTGCCAAGTGACCCTATGTAGGGGGAACAGTCTCTATTCTGCTCTGTGTCAGTGTGTATCATGGTCTCTGTGGACAGGGAACAGTCTCTATTCTGCTCTGTGTCAGTGTGTATCAGGGGTTTTGAGGACAGGTGTCAATCCATATCTGCCAAGTGACCCTATGTAGGGGGAACAGTCCCTATTCTGCTCTGTGTCAGTGTGTATCAGGGATCATTAGGATAGGTGTCAATCCATATCTGCCAAGTGACCCTATGTAGGGGGAACAGTCCCTATTCTGCTCTGTGTCAGTGTGTATCAGGGGTTTTGAGGACAGGTGTCAATCCATATCTGCCAAGTGACCCTATGTAGGGAGAACCGTCTCTATTCTGCTCTGTGTCAATGTGTATCAGGGATCATTAGGATAGGTGTCAATCCATATCTGCCAAGTGACCCTATGTAGGGGGAACAGTCCCTATTCTGCTCTGTGTCAGTGTGTATCAGGGATCATTAGGATAGGTGTCAATCCATATCTGCCAAGTGACCCTATGTAGGGGGAACAGTCCCTATTCTGCTCTGTGTCAGTGTGTATCAGGGATCATTAGGATAGGTGTCAATCCATATCTGCCAAGTGACCCTATGTAGGGGGAACAGTCTCTATTCTGCTCTGTGTCAGTGTGTATCAGGGGTTTTGAGGACAGGTGTCAATCCATGTCTGCCAAGTGACCCTATGTAGGGGGAACAGTCTCTATTCTGCTCTGTGTCAGTGTGTATCAGGGATCATTAGGATAGGTGTCAATCCATATTTGCCAAGTGACCCTATGTAGGGGGAACAGTCCCTATTCTGCTCTGTGTCAGTGTGTATCAGGGATCATTAGGATAGGTGTCAATCCATATCTGCCAAGTGAACCTATGTAGGGGGAACAGTCCCTATTCTGCTCTGTGTCAGTGTGTATCAGGGGTTTTGAGGACAGGTGTCAATCCATATCTGCCAAGTGACCCTATGTAGGGGGAACAGTCTCTATTCTGCTCTGTGTCAGTGTGTATCAGGGGTTTTGAGGACAGGTGTCAATCCATATCTGCCAAGTGACCCTATGTAGGGGGAACAGTCTCTATTCTGCTCTGTGTCAGTGTGTATCAGGGATCATTAGGATAGGTGTCAATCCATATCTGCCAAGTGACCCTATGTAGGGGGAACAGTCCCTATTCTGCTCTGTGTCAGTGTGTATCAGGGGTTTTGAGGACAGGTGTCAATCCATATCTGCCAAGTGACCCTATGTAGGGGGAACAGTCTCTATTCTGCTCTGTGTCAGTGTGTATCAGGGCTGGGCTTTGAGGACAGGTGTCAATGTTAGGTGATTTCTGCCCTTTATGGATTAAAAGCAGACTCTGCATCAACTGTGCAATTTTCCATGGGAGTTTTGCCATGGATCCCCCTCTGGCATGCCACAGTCCAGGTGTTAGTCCCCTTGAAACAACTTTTCCATCACTATTGTGGCCAGAAAGAGTCCCTGTTGTTTTTAAAATACGCCTGCCCATTGAAGTCAATGGCGGTTCGCGCGGTTCGCCGGTTCGGGAACATTTGCGGAAGTTCGCGTTCGCCGTTCAAAAATTTCGGGTTCGCAACAACACTATACTGCAGTATAGTAAAAGCTTTAACATACAGGTCTGGGTGAAAACATGACTGATGGATCATTCATAGGAAACGGCATACATGTGAGTGTTAGTGAAAAAGATTAGGTTTGCAAGTGAGTAGTCAGGCATTACTGAGTGGTGAACGGTACATGCTTATAATACAAGAGTGTAATAAGGGTTGTGTTTCTCAAGACGGCGCCAGGCAGACAGGCCTATTAACATGAGAGTGGCATTTGGAGGCAAGAAACAAAAATCAAAGTACAAACAGTGGGAGATGGGGACCCTTATGAACTGAACAGCTTAAATCTATATTTAAAGCTAGGATGTAGGCGGGTGACGGTTAGCGTGAGACCTGGGGCCTAGTGGACATGGTAGCCAGGTCCTGCTTTCAAGTATGGTGCTCAGCCTATGCCTACCAAGCTACGCGTCATGTTTGGTGTTGTATTACATGTCCATGTCCCCATAGAGCTACCCCACCATTGCCAGTGTCCATCACAGTCCTGTCCCGGGTTCTCCCACAACCGTGGGTCTTTGGTGGTCCCGGTTAGGGCTCGGGAGCTGCTTGCGAGTTGCTCTTTACATACTGCCCAAGGGTGATAAATAGGCCAGGGTTCAAGTTGGCGGCTGCATGGTACATGGCGGCGTCTCCTGTGTCTGGGTGTGCTCTGCAGTCCACCTCTCCGTTCTCTCTTATGTTGCTTTCCAGGATTGCGCATCTGTGCAGTTTTGAGTGCTGCCCTTTGTGCAGGCTTTTGGGCTCCGGATCTCCCACTCTTTGAAGGTAGGTAGCTTGTTGCATGGCGCCAGTAGCGGTGTTTGTTGCGCCGCCTTGTGCTGTGCGTCTCCCCTCCTCTTCACCCCTCTGCCACTGATGGTAAGCATCTGTCTGGGGCCCCGTGGTGTCTTGCCAGCAGGGATCAGTGGCCTGTTTTGGGCTCTGTGAGTCAGCGCTTTCATTCGCAGCCTCCGCCATCTTGGATTCAGGCTTCAGGCCTTCACTGTGGCCTGGCAAGATACGGCCTCCGGGTTTGGCCGCGAGGTGAGGACCGGGATCAACCCCCCGGCCCAGAGGGGGGGGGTGGACCGGGGCCAGGCCCGCACAGGTGAGGCATGGTTGTCGGGTTCCGTCGGGCAGGATAGTGGAGCGGCGGCCGTCCACGCCACTCACCGCCAGGAAAGGTCCCTCCGGGGGGCTAGAACTCCGGGAGCAAGCCTCTCCCCGGTTCCGGTGGCCCTTACCCATCTACGGTCGCAGTGATGAGTATTGTGGTTAGTCAAAATCGTGATTTCCAGGCTTAA
The DNA here is from genome assembly GCF_036172605.1 of Pelobates fuscus. Classification (NCBI taxonomy): domain Eukaryota; kingdom Metazoa; phylum Chordata; class Amphibia; order Anura; family Pelobatidae; genus Pelobates; species Pelobates fuscus. The sequence continues at coordinate 411,264,853 of NC_086319.1, read as the reverse complement.
TGGGTCGTTATTTGCAGGAGCTGTTCTTTCCTGCGATCGCTCTGCTCGGGGGCCCGGCCCCGCCCCCCTTGATGTTTTAATTTTTTTAAATTTTTTTTTAGAGCCGCACTTATGATAGTGGGGTATCTTGATGATTTAATTATATTTTTATTGTATCTTGTCCAGTGTTTTTTTTTTTTTGTAGGGTGCAAATTTGTACTTGATTTTTTTTTTTTATCAGGAAATCCACAATTATTGACCTTTTACATGGAGTATTAATTCCCCAGGCATTTATTGAAATCGTCTTAAATCATATTTTCTTAACTGTTCTCGTGGCTCTCTCTCCAAAAGTTTCCAAAGTTTAGTGAAAAAAATGATAAAAACTACTTTATTTGTAATTACATAAATATAAGACGGGTTGATCCCAAACAATGGTATCAACTTAAGACAAACGTGATGTATGAAAAAAAAACAAAAAAACAGCCATACAGGATCTTGAGTAATATGAAACATTACTGAGATATGGGTCCCACGTGTCATGTGGGAAAATCCTGCTGGGGGTGTATGATCCAGGGAAAGCCTACCTTAGGTCATCAGAGAAAAAACAAATGGGTGCTGATTTTTATCTGTTCATTTTATTTGGTCCTTGAGAATGTCCCTTGTATGGTAGGAAACACATTTTGCCAGCTTGTATTTAATGTTATTGGAAAATAAGGCCTATTTGTTACTACCCATTCCTTGGTGTTCCTGTGGTTCTTCCACTGTTGATCCTAGTGAGTCCTTTGTTGCCCCCCCCCCCCATTTATTCATGGGAGGAATCCTGGAGGCTGTTTGACAATTTCAATCTTGTGAGTTTTCATGTTATTCAAGTGTTTTCTTCTGATATAGATCTAGCTGGTTCCCTATATTTTAGGTATAGAGTATATTGTCTTATAAAAACTTTTAGGTGGGGAGGGCGGACGACTGATTCTATAATTCCCAGACCAGTTAAGTATTATTATATTTTTTGAGTAGGAATTTAGATGTTTTTGTAAATACAATTTTTATTGGATACATGTTTCCACAGTAATAACTTTCTTTCTATTGCTTCTGTCTCAATACGGTCAGTCACACAGGACAGATCAAATATTAGTAATGAAACTAAACAGTGACATACAGGTCTGTAAAAAAGAAGGCTCTTAATTTTTCCAGTGGAGGGGAACAACTTGTTTGCTGTTTTTAAGATCGGTTTAGTCATTTGTAATGGATCACCTGGCACCCCGACTGGGCACCTCCATTGACGGACGCTTCCTAGCTGACGCCGAGGACCATAAGCACCGCACCAGACACCACAACCACCGCAGACTCCACAAACGTTGTAGCTTAACTGGAGTCTCGCCATCTTCCTCCCACCCTGGATGAACCTCTGACATCCAGGACTGTGTGGGAAAGACCTCTCCTCCAGGAAAATGTATCAGGAACAGCTCTTAAAAGAGCTAAGTGATTAGAGTACAGGTAAGTATACAAGTATACTTACCTTAGAATGTAAGCTCGTCTATAGAATGTAAGCTCGTTTGAGCAGGGTCCTCTTCAACCTATTGTTCCTGTAAGTTTATTTGTAATTGTCCTATTTATAGTTAAATCCCCCTCTCATAATATTGTAAAGCGCTACGGAATCTGTTGGCGCTATATAAATGGCAATAATAAATAAATAAAAATAAGTATAGCAATCCCCAGTGTGAATATAGCAGTTCCCTACAATAACGAGACGAGGCTACGTATTGAGGGTTAAGCAGGATCAGAATGAACTGAGGGTTTATTGTCTCTTTTATACAAGTTTTCCCACAAGGTTACCACCCATGTGGACCTTGTGGAGCACAGAACACAAAGTTACAAAGCCAATCAAAACCATATTGTACAGTTAGGCACTCCCAGATAATATACACAAACCCTCCCCTCTGCCTGTGATACAATTACCAAACACAATGGACTAACTCAATTGCCTACAGGCAGAAAACACATATTTTTCACAAAACACAGAAAACACCCCAAACACCACATATCCCCGCAATACATATATACATCCCTGGATAACCCTGATCTGGGTGAACAACATATCTAAAAATCACCCAGATCAGAGCAGGGGTTCAAAGGTTTTGTGGAAGTCACATTTGCCTGACCGCAAGCATGGCTTTCATGCCCAAAAGAGTTCCACAGATTGAGGCTGTGCAGCTGGTTTATCTTTTCCTCTATCCTGGAGATAGTTGGCTTAAGTGGGTGTGATAACTTAATTATCTCCAGGTACAGGAAATATCTCTAAGTCAAAAACTGTTACAGAAACAAAATAAAAATACATAACTCCTATAATAAAATGTTTAACCTATATGTCCAACATATCCCCAGATAGTTTGGATATGAGCGTTCAATATGTCCGAAAAGCACTCAGATCTCACGAATACAGTTGGATCGCCATGGGTTAAACAATAGCAAGGGCTGATGAGAGATTGAGGAGGGACCAAGCAGCCAGTTTCTACTGGTCTGGCAGTTTCCCTGGGACAATGCCCTGCTGGAGAACAATAGGGCAGAATAAAAGGGGAGGAGAAGAGGCACATTTTCCCATGGAATTCCATTTTTAGCATGTCTTTATGCAGGGCCCATAGTCTTGGGGCAGGAGGTTGACAATCAGGCCCCTCCAGAAGCCAGTGGCAAAGGGTAGTTCGTCTTTTATATATATAAAGAAGATAACTAATGAGGATGGTTAGCTTTAGATTAAAAGCCAGTCCGCGCCACTAAAATTATCTCTATAAGGTAATAAACTTTATTTAGAAAAGATATATGATAAAAAGTAATTATAATACACACAAAAGAGTAGTGTTCTTGCAACAAAAAAGTGATCAAACTAAATGTGTGGACAATATAGGAGTTAACCCCTCAATAGAAGAAGTGCTTATAGAGATATTCTAAGGACCAACAGCACTGCATCTTAATGTTGTGGTTTTGATGCATATATCCTGGCCCTTTACCCTTACAATGAAGAACAGTGATGTTTCTGGGAGATAGTAATGTTTACATTTGGCTTAGAATAAGAATCTAGTTGTAATCATGACAAATATAGCTAATGCTTTCCATAGAGAAGCATTGTATTGGATTTAAAGAGTGGTACAATTCATCACATGCACCGTAGGTCTGTAAAACTTCTGTATAAGAAGTACCTGATTTCATCAACACTAATAATCTCCCGGTATGCAGATTGGGTGGCAGATATGAAACCCATATGGTTTCATCTGGTTGTTAAATTATAAATGCATTTAAGTGTAAAAATATTTTCATTCTTGATTGCTTTCTCTTTCCCCATGTCCTTTCCTGGTCTGTCAAAGTTTCACAATTGTATCATACCCCTCTTTTTTACACCTCATGACTAGTGGCACTCATATAAACAATAATGTTGTCTACATACAATTTATAATTTCTAAAATACTTGTTTTTTATTTGACAATTTTTTTTGTTTTATGATTTGGGATTCAGAAAGGAAAATCAGGTAAGGATAAATGGAAAAAACATTAAAAAAACATACATCTTCCCACTTGAACACTTTGTTGACAGATCTTGTTTCGTTACAAATTGTGACAAAGAAATGTTACGACATGTTGGTCAATTGGACCCAATGTAATTCACCTCTTCCGACACTTGTGATAATTTACACTATGCTGTGTGGCAAAAGAAGCAACAATCAGTTTTGTCATATGGCTTACTGTCTACCAAATATGTTTTGTGAATATTGCTTGTCGTATTGAGGTTTAGGTAATGATGTTTACATATTGTCAACGGAAGAGCAAAGAACATTTAAATTAACATAACTTAATACAAATGTAATTCAACAAAAACGATGCAATAACTGGATAGGCTTTATTGCTGTATATTGCAGTAGATCATGCCCTTGTCTCCTCTGCTTTAGGAGTTTTGAACCTCTCATCTTGTATTGTTGTGTGTGTCTGGGGAGTGATGTGTTGTCATTCCTTCCACATTTAACTCAACTCTTCTGCTGCTCTCTTTTTGTTTAAAAGATTAGAGGCCATGAGTTCATACTTTAGGCTTATGTACCCTTGGGTGAGTAATTTGATCATTGAGGGCACTGTGACAGACCCATCCATCTGGACTAAACCTATTGGGTTCGTCTGATTTGCCCAGTACTTATGGTCCCTGAGGGATCATGCGGAGGGTTATGACTTTGTACAAATGACATTTCGAATGCAACAGAAACTAACGAAGCGCCAAAGCTACCAACGTCCTCGAGGTGGCCGACATCGGACAAAGGACCACGTGGCGGCGGCCATTTTAACTTCGAATCCGCCGACCCGTACTATCGACGATACTTCGTCAGTTCAACGAAAGTCGAAGTACCGACCCACTTCGAGCGGGACGTAGCCATTTTTAGGCCAGCAAGTGACCGACCGCACAGCCCGAATCCAGGGAACTCTTTTGGGCACGAAACGGTATCTGCGGTCGGTCATAAACGGACTTTCGAGTAACTTTGTATTCACTGAAGGGATTGGTGTGATTTTTGAGAATGTTTATGCTTTAAGTATGCTGAATCTGAATATGTGCCTCTTATGTGAATATGATGGATGGATTTGGAGTTATGAAAGTTGTATAAAAGTATATTCCAAACTGTATGTATAATAGGATTATGTGTCACACCAAGGGGAGGAAATGTGTGGGATGTACCATCGATGCCAGTGGTTATTTTATGCCTCCCCTTGGGTGTGGCCTGTGTGTGTGAAATGCAATTAAAAGGCAGGCTGGCTGATCCAGTCCTCAGTTCATGTTTTACCCTCATAATGGAGCTTGGTCTCGTTATTGGGGGAACCGGGATTACAAGTGACTAAATGCTGTGTCTGGAGCCCGGAAGGTGGTACCGTAACAACTGGTGGCAAGCGACGGGATGATCCTCAACGCCCAAAGAGACCACTACGACCAAGAATAAATGGAACTACAATACCAAAACCTGAGAAGAGCCACCTTAAAAGACTTACTGGAACAAAGGGGCGGACAGGCCAGTAACCTCAAGAAGAGGGACATTATTGCTTTATTGCTGGAAATGGATGGAGTACCAGCGGCAGAGGGAACCAATGGGCCCAGCCTAGACGACAGAACCCCCGAGGAGGCAAGATTTGACCGGGCGGTAAGAATTAGGCTGGCCCATTATGGCCCCAACCCCTCCGCGGAGATCATCACCCAGGTTCAAGCCGCTGTGGAGGCCAGCCTGCTACGCCAAAACGGTGCTGCAGCAGCCCCAGTCACAGCAAACCCGGGGGACAAACAGAAAGTGCCATTTGCGGCCTTCAAAGCCTTCAGTGAGACAGAAGGAGAGATTGACGGGTACCTTGCGGATTTTGAGCGGCAATGTGCCCTGCACAAGGTACCCCCGGAAGACTGGGTTGCTATACTGTCCGGCAAGTTATCCGGCCGGGCCAACGACGCTTTTCGGGCCATTCCGGATGAGGAGATCGGGGATTATGTGACCGTCAGGGAAGCTTTACTTGCCCGGTATGCCGTTACACCCGAGGCATACCGGAGGAGGTTCCGAGACACTGCAAAAACAACTGGGGACTCATACGTTGAATGGGCCTGCAAGGTACATCGCACAGCTGCCCACTGGATGGCAGGGTGCCAGGCGGTGTCAGGAGAAGAGGTGCTGCAGATGTTTTTATTGGAACATTGTTTCGACAAATTGCCAACAGGGGTCAGAGAGTGGGTAAGAGACCGTAAGCCTTCCACTCTACACGAGGCGGCTCGCTTGGCCGATGAGTACACCGACGCTCGCAAACTGGACAATTCCATCACCAAGGCCACAGCCAGAGCGGAATACCAACCAGCCGCTACCACTTATCAGCCTCCCATACACAGACCATCCGCACCCCCTCCGTCTGCCCAGTACCAACGTCCACCCCGGTTTAACGCCCGAGAGTACTCTGAACCCCTTCGGTGCTACCTGTGCAATCAGCTAGGGCACAGGCGACAGGAATGCCCGATGAACCGTGCCAACAGGAACCAGTCCTGGAGGAAACCCACGGGGGCCCCTTCCCAAGCACCTCTTCCAGCAGCTCACTGTGTAGAGGAAGAGGAATGCTGGGGCATCTTACATGAGGCGGACCCTGTTCAGGCTGCCCACCAGGACAATCGACAACACCACCGACAGAGTGTAAAGGTCAACGGAAGGGAAGTCAGTGGGCTACGAGACACTGGTGCAACCCTGACTTTGCTCCAAAAGCACCTAGTGTCCGAAGCTCAACATACCGGGGATACCGTGGCAGTATGAGTAGCCGGGGGTGCAGTATTTCGCCTACCCGTGGCCCGGGTACATTTGGATTGGGGAGTGGGCGCTAGACACGTGAATGTGGGGGTCATTAAGGATTTACCCGCTGATGTTCTTCTTGGCAACGACTTGGCCCCCCTGGTTTCGGCCTTTGCTCCCATGGGCCCCGCTGCAGTGGACGCTGTCACGACCCGTGCCCAGACCCGTGCCGCTGAGGCCGGCCCACCTGCTGCTGAGACCCAGGTAAGACTCTCTACCCCGACTTGTACCTTAGACCAGGCCCCGTTAGGCTGGGATACCCCAGAGATGTACGGGAAGGAAACTAGGGAGGACCCGACGTTAGCCAAGTACAGAGCCAGGGCCGACGCTGGGGAAGAAGGAGTAGGTGGGGAACACTACGAGTGGGTGGGGGATAGGCTGTACAGGATCCCGAAACCTTCCCCGAAACCGAATGCCCCTCCGCAGAAACGACAACTAGTAGTACCTGCAAAGTATCGGCAGGAGATTCTGCGTATTGGGCATGACGTGCCGTTAGCAGGCCATCTAGGTTCCCACCGCACAGCTCATAGAATCACCCAAAACTTTTTCTGGCCCAATTTTAACCGAGATGTGCGGATGTATTGTAGCACGTGCGACACTTGTCAACGGGTAGGTAAGCGAGGAGATCATCCAAAAGCTAGGCTACAGCCGATGCCTATCATTGGAGAGCCCTTTTCCCGCATAGCCGTTGACATTGTGGGTCCACTGGCCAGGGCTAGTCCATCCGGTAAGAAATATATTCTTACTGTGGTAGACTACGCCACCCGTTACCCAGAGGCAGTAGCGCTGTCTAATATAGAGGCAGAGACGGTTGCTGATGCCCTGGTTAAAGTCTTTACTAGGGTCGGGTTCCCTCAGGAGATCCTCTCTGATCAGGGAACCCAATTTACCGCTGTGCTCACCCAGCAGCTGTGGAAGGTGTGCGGCATCAACCCGCTACTTAGTTCACCCTATCACCCACAGACTAACGGTCTCTGCGAGCGATTTAATGGCACCCTCAAACAGATGCTGAGGACCTTTACTGACACTTGCAGAGACTGGGAGCGATTCCTGCCTCATCTGCTATTTGCATACAGAGAGGTGCCCCAGGAATCAACTGGGTTCTCCCCCTTTGAGTTACTCTATGGGAGAAGGGTTCGTGGACCCCTAGATCTCATTAGAGGACACTGGGAGGGGGAGACGGAGCAAGAAGGGACCCCCATAGTGCCATATGTTCTGGAACTCCGGGACCGCATGGAGAAACTATCCCTGATGGTAAGGGAAAATCTCCGGGCGGCCCAGGGGAAACAGAAGCGATGGTACGATCGGGGTGCTCGACAGCGGGTCTTCCAGGTTGGGCAGAAGGTTCTAGTGCTCAAACCTGTGAAGGCAAACAAGATGCAAGCATCTTGGCAGGGCCCGTACAAGGTGTTAGCTCAGGTATGCGATACTACCTATCTTATAGCCAGCTGTTCGGATGAAAGGGTACAACGATCCTTCCATGTGAACATGCTCAAGGAGTATCAGGAACGACCCGAGGATGTTGCAGCAGTTTGTGCCCCAGCTACCGACGACCCAGAGAACTTACCTTTGCCTGACCTGCTAGAAAGGGATCCCCAGACCGACCTTACTAGCCTCGTACAGTTAGGTGACCGACTAAGCCCGGCCGAGAAAACCCAGGCCAGACAGCTTCTGTGGGAAAAGCAGGCGACCTTCTCCCAAGAACCCGGGTACACCCCCCTAGCTATACACAAGGTCGAGACACCCGGACAGAACCCCCTACGACAACCCCCATACCGTATCCCGGAAGCAGTCCAAGAAGGAATGCGGAAGGAGATACAGGAGATGACCCGGCTGGGGGTTATTGAGCCCTCAGATAGTCCGTGGGCGTCGCCCGTAGTCCTAGTACCCAAGAAAGATGGGACCACCCGGTTCTGTGTGGATTACAGGCGGCTCAACGAGCGGACTACCACTGACGCCTACCCGATGCCCCGGATAGACGAGTTATTAGACCGCATTGCCAGGGGGCGCTATCTGACCACCATTGACCTATGTAAAGGGTACTGGCAGATCCCCCTGGCCGAGGATGCTATCCCCAAGTCGGCCTTCGTCACCCCGTTTGGCCTGTACCAGTTTAGGGTTATGCCATTCGGGATGAAGAATGCTCCGGCTACCTTCCAGCGTATGGTGGATAGGCTCCTAGATGGCTTCCAGGGATTTGCATGTGCATACCTGGACGACATCGCGGTCTACAGTGAGTCTTGGGAAGACCACCTAGTACACGTAGGGGTAGTGCTGGACAAGATTCGGGCCGCCGGCCTGACTCTGAAACCAGACAAGTGCCATTTAGGCATGGCAGAAGTGCAGTACTTGGGTCACCGGGTGGGTTGTGGGAGCCAGAGACCCGAACCGGCCAAGGTGGAAGCGGTAGCTAACTGGCCCACACCTATCACCAAGACCCAAGTACTTGCCTTCCTAGGGACAGCGGGTTATTATCGACGTTTTGTCCCCGACTACAGCACGATTGCCAAACCCCTGACTGATCTGACTAAAAAGAACTTACCTAGGCAGGTCCTGTGGTCTCCAGCTTGTGAAGCCGCGTTTCAAGCCCTGAAGCAGGCTCTTGTGAATGCCCCTGTCCTGGCTGCCCCAGTCCCTAACAAACGTTTTCTTGTCCACACAGACGCTTCCATGTATGGACTGGGGGCTGTGCTGAGCCAGGTCGGGGAGGATGGAGGAGAGCACCCTGTCGCATATCTCAGCAGAAAGTTACTACCTCGAGAAGTGAGTTATGCGGCAGTAGAGAAAGAGTGTTTAGCCCTGGTCTGGGCACTGAAGAAACTGAGCCCCTACCTATATGGACAAGAATTTTCCCTCGTAACAGACCACAACCCCCTCGTCTGGCTTAACCGGGTCTCTGGGGACAATGGCAGACTGCTGAGGTGGAGTTTGGCCTTGCAGCCTTATAATTTCACTATCAGCTACCGGCCCGGTAAGCAGAATGGGAATGCGGATGGGTTATCCCGGCAAATAGACGTCCCTATTCTCCCTAAGTCCGGTCATCCCCAAGTTGACCCGCCACAGGGTCAAGCCGGGTCTGCCGGAGTGTTCCACAAGGAGGGAGCCATGTGACAGACCCATCCATCTGGACTAAACCTATTGGGTTCGTCTGATTTGCCCAGTACTTATGGTCCCTGAGGGATCATGCGGAGGGTTATGACTTTGTACAAATGACATTTCGAATGCAACAGAAACTAACGAAGCGCCAAAGCTACCAACGTCCTCGAGGTGGCCGACATCGGACAAAGGACCACGTGGCGGCGGCCATTTTAACTTCGAATCCGCCGACCCGTACTATCGACGATACTTCGACAGTTCAACGAAAGTCGAAGTACCGACCCACTTCGAGCGGGACGTAGCCATTTTTAGGCCAGCAAGTGACCGACCGCACAGCCCGAATCCAGGGAACTCTTTTGGGCACGAAACGGTATCTGCGGTCGGTCATAAACGGACTTTCGAGTAACTTTGTATTCACTGAAGGGATTGGTGTGATTTTTGAGAATGTTTATGCTTTAAGTATGCTGAATCTGAATATGTGCCTCTTATGTGAATATGATGGATGGATTTGGAGTTATGAAAGTTGTATAAAAGTATATTCCAAACTGTATGTATAATAGGATTATGTGTCACACCAAGGGGAGGGAATGTGTGGGATGTACCATCGATGCCAGTGGTTATTTTATGCCTCCCCTTGGGTGTGGCCTGTGTGTGTGAAATGCAAATAAAAGGCAGGCTGGCTGATCCAGTCCTCAGTTCATGTTTTACCCTCATAATGGAGCTTGGTCTCGTTATTGGGGGAACCGGGATTACAAGTGACTAAATGCTGTGTCTGGAGCTCGGAAGGTGGTACCGTAACAGGCACGTCCCCAGATTTGCATTTTTTTGCAATTAACCCCTTAAGGACCAAACTTCTGGAATAAAAGAGAATCATGACATGTCACACATGTCATGTGTCCTTAAGGGGTTAAAGGGAAACTCCAGTGCCAGGAAAACAATCCGTTTTCCTGGCACTGAAGGTCCCCTCTCCCTCCCACCCCCCAATCCCCAGTTGCTCAAGGGGTGAAAACCCCTTCAGTGACTTACCTGATGCAGCGACGATGTCCCTCGTTACTGCCTCCTCCTCTGCGCCGCTCCTCCTACCGATACTATCGGCCGGTGGGCGAGACTGATCCTGCCCACCGGCCGAGGAGACCTAATGCGCATGCGCGGCAATGCCGTGATTGTGCATTAGGTCTCCCCATAGGAAAGCATTGAAAACGATTTTCAATGCTTTCCTATGGGGATTTGAGCGACGCTGGAGGTCCTCTCACAGCGTGAGGATACCCAGCGACGCTCTAGCACAGATAATTTGTGATATGACCCCGGAAGTGCCCTCTAATGGCTGTCTGGTAGACAGCCACTAGAGGTGGAGTTAAACCTGCAAGGTAATTATGGCAGTTTATAAAAAACTGCAATAATTACACTTGCAGGGTTAAGAGTAGTGGAAGTTGAGCAGAATGGGCAGAAGTGGTCTGGGTGCCTGGAGGGTCCCTTTAAGGTGGCAGCAACTGTTAAAATTATGTATATTAGTTTGCTTACTGGGTTAGGTACCTGAATTGGGAAAATATATAGGAGGTAGAGCTCTATGGTTGGCTGGAAAATAATGTGTGTACTACTGTTAATACACATCCAGAATGGGACTATGTGCAGGCAAGTCCATCAAATGTGCAAAGTAGTTCCTCTTTCCTTGTTGCATCTCCACCCAGTGTTATCTACATTGGGATACATTTTGGCTAATTTTACTGGGTTAGATGCCACCTGTATGAAAGTTTATGGGTAATCTCTGTATGAGATGTGCATGACTACATGCCCTTTGTAGAGGAGAATACCCTATGTTTCCCTGTTCAACTCCTTATCTTTGTCGTTGGCCCATTCTGGCTGAAATCTCCATAAGGCGTCATCTATATCTGTTGTTAGTGTATTGTAGCAGATGGAAAACAGTTTTTTATGTGTTTTTTTGTTCAAGCACAGAGCCTCAAATGTGGACAATTAAGTCGTGTACCGATTGATGTCCGGTTACATCTCTTTGAGAGAAAGTGTCTAAGCAGTAGGTATGAAAAATATGTTGATGAAGGTATGTGAAATGTTTGTTGTAACTCCTGGAAGGTCTTCAGCGTGTGTTTGTGTGTGATATGATGAAGGTGTCTTATCCCGTGACATGACCAGATCTTTATAGGGAATGTTGGAATAATTATTTTATTGACTGCAGTGGGGTCACCGATGACCACACATGGGGAGCACATTTTGTGTCTCACAGTTTTGCTATCATTCCTCTCGTGAGTAGGAGGGTCGATTAAGGGATTGCACTGTTTCATTTTGGTACCTACAGCAGATACAGCAAGGTATTGCCTCCCAGTTTGTTAGATATTTAAGCCCCTTGTGGTGCATTTTTATGGGAATGGCATGATACGACACTAGCTAGGTGGGCCGCTCTGTAATATTATTTTATATTAGGGAAGCCGAACCCCTCTTTTTCTGTCGCTTGCATAAGTAATCGACTCGGAACTCTAGGTCTTTTGCCTTTCCAGCTAAATTTTTGCTGCAGTAATTGGAGTTTTTTCAAGAATTGTAGGGGCACCCAAATTTGTAATGTGTGGAACAAATATAGAATTTTTAGGAAAATAATCATTTTAATTGCTGCACTCCTGCCCAGCCATGAGAGGTATTTGTTCTTACATTGGGTCAGTGTGTTTTCTATGTCTGTGTATAGTTCTTGGTAGGTTAGCTTAAATAGCATTTTCTAAAATACTTTTAAACAAAAATAAACATTTATTTTTAAGCTTAGATTGTTCCTTTAAAACCAAACAATTTTCCAGGGTTTGTGGATATATTACTCTATTATTAATTGCTTGTGAAACAATTATTTTACTTATATATTGTCATACAGTAGTTGAATAACAAGATAGTTATACAAAATAAATAAATAAAAAGTGATTTATTCTAATAATAAAAAAATGATGTAATGTTCCTCCATGAATTCGTTTCCATGCTCTAGAGAACCTTCCGTATTCTCTTTGGTTTTCTAAACATGTATAAAATGAAAGATAAAAGTGACAATCGTAGAGCAAACTATACTATTCTTATGTTATATGTGTGATCTGTAACAAATGATTAACTCTGCAGTTTTAAAAATAATTAAACATCTTTTGTAATAGGTCTTAAATCCAGTCTCCTTGGTGGATCAAGTGGTCTGATATAGAAGCTGTCTCCAAGTCCAATAAAGATCAATCTTCTGTGTTGGAGACGGGTGGTTTCTGCAGCTTCAGATTCTTATTTAATAGATCACCAGGTATTGGAAACAAAACGTGCTGGACTTACATAATGTTCTTAGGTATAATGTGATTATAGTGAAACGTTGGTCCTTTGGAATTCTATTAAAGAATATTTGATATACTGGAAAATAAACATTATGAAATTAAAAATACAAAAAAAAACACAGATCTAAAGTGCTAGCATGAAATGCTTGGAAAACAACTATTTTCAATGCTGTTGGACAGATCTAATCTACGGTAATTTTTAAAAATTATTTTCCTACGCATTCAGTCAAGTAACCTGCAGCTACATATTACCAAATTTTGACATTTGATCGATTACTTGAAGCTCACTTTACCTATTTAATATGAAAAAAGTAAGTTGTACCATTTTATTTTGTTTGCTTTAAATGACTTATTGTTGACCAATGTGAACAAATAATGCAAATGGATTAAATCATTCGAGCAATGTACAAAACAGTGGGCTTGCAGTATGCCAAATTCACAGCAGTCAAGGCATTTCAAATTGTTTAACCACTTTAACTAGACTTATTTATTGTTTAAGGGCTACACAATTACAAAACACATTGACTACTGTAAATCTGGTGGACCACAAGCCCAATGTTTTGTGCATTACTGGAAGGATTTTAATCCATATGTGGGGAATTCCTTATTTTAAAACATTCGTAAAAGGATGCCCCCCATAGATATTTACTGTTTCTACATAGCTCATAAAAATATGTATCACATTTATTTAGTAAAATTGTATAAGATTATAATTTTTGATAATGTATGAATTATTCTTTAGCCCCCTTCTTGAAATTATTGCAATTTTATTCTAACATTTAAAATAACATTATCTACTAAAACAAAGGTCCAAAGTGTTCCATATATAAATATGTTTTGTTATAATTCTAGCATGTTGGAATAATGCAAATTGAACCAATCTTAGTGGTGTTGGTATTTTGCCTATTCTTTATCTTCATCTCTTTTAATCAATGCTTGCTCCTCTCGCCCATTGACCATGTTTTCTTCTAAATATGTCATTCATACCACACTCATAGTCAAGCCTAGTAGATCTCACACTCACAAACTCACTAAAAATCACATTTTGTAATGAGTGCTGGATCTACATCCATTTATTATACAGTATCAATGTTGTGAATGTGCCACTCAGGATCTTCTCAATCAAGTCTAGACATTCTCTATTTACCATGAAGCCTAGAACCTCACCAGTCCTTTTCTCAGTTATTTACTTACAGACTCTATCTACAAATAAATAATGCATAATGTACTGAAAGGAACACATGTATACCTGACATATATGTGCATGCACTGTGTGTTATCAGTTCCAAAATGCACTAGGTGAAATAATGGTTAATGAACATAGACATACACAGCACATTTCATAAAGGATTGCACCACAGAGAAAGCACATTGTTTTTAATGAAAGGTGAATATTTGTGGAATATACAGAGGTAAATCACATTTAGTTTATCACACATTCTGGAACATGATTTTGTTAACTTAAATCAGCATCGATTCAATGTCAAAGAACACTGGCTCAAAGATTACAACTTGAAACACATTTTGCTCAAGCTTTGGTCAGGTAAATAACAGTTTAAGTTCAGGATTGTGATCTTCAACCATAAACTGACCCAAACATGCAGCTAGATGCTAAACTAGGGATCAGAGAGTACAATTTGTGTTACATTAGAATTTTTTTCAACAATTTCCTTAAGCCTGTACCAATTACACAGATACAGAGATGTATTGAGTCAACCAAAACATACATTATTAGTTGCAGTTTTATTTATATATCGATATATCCTAGTTTAGAAGAAGCTACTACATTTATCTCCAAATATATCTTATCGTTGTTACCATACGTCAGCATTTTCCTTGCAACTTTAATATTATTCATTCAATTAAAATGCATGTAAGTGTCACTTTAATTTAGAATTTATAGAAAATAACAACAAAAGTAATTCTCTGTATTTTCCCCCAGATAACGAATGTCATACATGTCATACAAACGTTCCTCGACAATATTCTTTCCATTAGGCATTGAGATCTTCCAATACATTACTATGTATCACTTATTTTAAACAGTAAAATTATACGATATTATAAATTTTGATGGGGAGATTTTTACTCAGCTTTATGTTATATTATAATTGTATTCTAATAGAAAATATAAGAATCATGCAAAAATAATATCACAGTTTATTTCTATCTTTTCAATCAGGCAATGAATATCATAAATCAAACTATTGTCACTGAGATTATTCTCCTTGGATTTTGGGATTTTCCAAATTTAAAGACAACTATTTTACTTTTCCTTCCTCTTTTTCTTATTGTGACCGTAAGTGGAAATATTATGATCATTTGGCTGGTGGTGTCTAACAGCAGTCTCCAGTCTCCTATGTACTTCTTCCTAACACAATTGTCCATTTCTGATTTACTTGTAACTACAGTCATTGTCCCCAATACACTTTATGTTATATATAATGAAGGGGGCACTATGTCTTTTCCAGGTTGCATCATTCAGTTTT
This sequence comes from Pelobates fuscus, assembly GCF_036172605.1. Lineage (NCBI taxonomy): Eukaryota > Metazoa > Chordata > Amphibia > Anura > Pelobatidae > Pelobates > Pelobates fuscus. The sequence goes on along the minus strand of NC_086319.1, from coordinate 411,249,656 downwards.
ATTTTTTTGCTTGCTCTGAAACCACAGAGTATTTACTCCTATCTGCAATGGGTTATGACAGGTATCTGGCCATCTGTTACCCTCTGAGATATAGTTCTTTCATGAATCATATGTTATGCATTAAATTGGCTATCATCATTTGGCTTTTAGGATTTTCTGTGCAACTCATTTTAATAATATCAATAATTCAACTTCAGTTTTGTGGCTCAAATGTTATTGATCATTTTTTTTGTGACCTTTCCCCACTTTTAGAACTTTCTTGTTCAGACACCAACATTATTGAAATGGAAATTATCATATTGTGTGTTCCATTTACGTTTACTCCTCTATTAAGTATTGTTGTTTTTTATGTGTATATTGTCCAAGTGGCACTTGCAATTTCAATCACAAATGGAAGGTCAAAAGTCTTCTCCACTTGTAGCTCCCACCTCATTGTGGTTTCTATATTCTACGGCAGCCTAACAGGAATTTATGTACATCCAGCCAAAAAAAAATCTATGGTTGCCAATAAAATTGCATCCTTGTTATACACTGTGTTAACTCCTATGATTAATCCAATCATATACAGTCTGAAAAATAGAGATATTAAAAAAGCTTTGAAAAAATGTGTTGCTTTATGACAGCTTATCATCTTCCTGGGTGAATCGTCTCTCATTTAACTGCCCTCATCAGTTCCCTCTCCTCCATAACATAGTTCACTCTCTGCCACTGTTTTTCAACACACCAATTTTACCACCTTATTTTGACTCTGGCATCTTATCCATCAATCCATACCCACTCTGACATGCTGTTATTTCTCTTGTTTGTCTATATACCTTTCTCATAGATTGCATGCTTGTTTAAACAGTAGATGATCTAATGAACACCGACCACCCCCTGGCTCATTAGGTTCATAGAAAACCATCGCCTTAAGTGCTCTGTCTGTGTGGCCGCCATTCATACAACTGAACGCCATGTGCTGGAGAAAACGGTGGCCATCTTGTCGCACAAACGCAGGCAGCGGGACTTGGTCATTGATTGTCTGGAACTTTAAGTCGGACACTCAACTGCGCGAACACCGGTCAAATCATATGAACACCTGCTTCTTTCTGTGACAAACCAGGAGAGCGCTTCACATGAACAAGGCGAACAAATGCTACCAATGAGCCAGGGGAACCATTCGTCTTTTTTGGTTCATTTTGAAACTCCCGAATTAAGCAACTGCTACCACTAATTCCCTGGAACTGATTTGGGCAGACACCCCGTTAGCGGTCGGTCAAAACTTGAACACGATGACAATTCCCCTGTAATATTTGGATCTGAGTGCAATTCACACAACTTGGGCGCTCAAATCAGGGGTGTTTGGGGATGTGTAACTTGTGTGGTTATGATTTCTTTTTTATTATGTTTCTGGGTGTTTTTGTTATTTTGTGTATAATTTCCTGTACTTGAGAGATTATCGAATTAAGATCATTTAGACTTAATTATCTCTGCTACAGGAATTAAGGGGAGGAGTTATTGTGTGAACCTGAAGGGAGGCTGTGGAATGTGGGTGTACACCAGTTAATGTGATTATGTCTGTACTTTGTGTATAAAAGCAGGCCACTTGGCCCTAATAAAATCAGTCCTACTTCACCCTTCATCAAGTCAAGGCTGATGTTTGAGTGTACCAGAGTCATAATCACTGCTTCACTTGGGACTTGGGAGAACTACAGCGGATACACTCAGGCAGTACTTACCTTACCTGGGGGCTGGCTGGGGTCCTCGGCTCAAGCCTTACATGGCTTGAGTACTCCTGCCTCCTGCCTATTAGTAAATATAATGAAAAAAGATAGTGAATCCCTGTATATCAATCCTAAATAGGGGAACACATCTATTTGATTGCAATTATAGTGAAATACTAGTGCAACTGTACAGTGAATTTAAGTAAAAAAATCTTAAACAGCAATATACAATAATAAGAGGTTATAAAATTGGGGACCAGATATGATTACCCAATTTGTGTTTATATCACATAAAATATATCCCATCAACAAAAATATATACATTTTCATATTCAGCATTTAGACCTGTTAAAACTATACAAAAATATATCAGTTGAATAACATAAAATAACAATAAAAAATAAGGAATTGTTAGGTTGGAAACCATATATGCTTATTCAAGCTTTGTGCTTAACCCCTTAAGGACCAAACTTCTGGAATAAAAGGGAATCATGACATGTCACACATGTCATGTGTCCTTAAGGGGTTAAAGAAGTAATGATAATATCACATAAAATATGTCCCATTATAAAATATTTGAGATTTCATACTCTGCATTTAGCCCTAATGGGGCTAAAGTTTTTAAGCTATATATCCAATATGTTTCTCTATATATAGGATGTCTGATAAGAGTTCCTCCCCTCCATAGGACCTTAATCTGTTGTATCCCACAATAGCTTAAAGAGGAGGGGTCACTTTCGTGGTAAATTTTAAAATGGTGAGATAAAGTATGTTTTTCAAATTTCCTATTTATATTGTATATATGTTCTCCTAACCTGTTTTTTAACATTCATTTTGTCTGTCCTACATACTATGGACCACATGTACAACTCAATAAATAAATAACTTGTTTTGAGTTGCATGTGATGCAATCTTTTATTTTATACTTCTTTTTCGTTGTGGTGGAATGGAATTTTTTCCAAAGGGTGGTCCCACTGTTCTACATGCCTCACAGGTCCCACTTTTTTTTTTTTTATAATTCTTTATTTTTGTAGTGCAGATATAAAGTACAAACTGACGAGAGGTACCCCAAAGTTTTGAGTTGCATGTGATGCAATCTTTTATTTTATACTTCTTTTTCGTTGTGGTGGAATGGATTTTTTTCCAAAGGGTGGTCCCACTGTTCTACATGCCTCACAGGTCCCACTTTTTTTTTTTTATAATTCTTTATTTTTGTAGTGCAGATATAAAGTACAAACTGACGAGAGGTACCCCAAAGGCAATCCTCTGGTCTTTCCCTCGCGTAACATGCGGGGCATAGGAATAACATGCACAATTTTTATTTTACTCAGGCTTAGACGTTTGGATTTAAACACAGTTTTAAAGTATAATGCATTGAAGTCGGTATGAAAACTAGGCTATGAACATTCTAAATAATGTAATTACGTGTCATTAATGATAGAAACATGCTGGGTCTTTAACAGTTAAAACTTTACATTTGGTATCATCGAGAAAGTGAGAAATGTATATGACAGGCACATTTTTTTTTATATTTGACGTTTTCTGCAACTTAAGTTGGGCTGATAAAAATAGGCATATACTGTAATAAGGCTCGATCAATGTTTATGCTAGTCTATAGATGTTACAGGTTATGCATGTATATTTATGATAGCTGCTTAAACATGTTGGCACAGTTTAATTATAATAGACGTTCAGGCTAGATTTCAGATCTACTGAATCATGCATTTATGAGAGAATAATCAAATAGGGATTATAGCAGTACAGGGCTTCATAGTAATCGGGCGAGGGCCGTCTATGGTACAGCAGCAATATGTCCCCCAGCCCGCCAAGGCTCCATCCGTCTCCCCCATGCATGCCACAGCCCGCCTGCAGGACTCTCCTTGTCTCTGTGGGCACTCAGAGGCAGGAACCATCCACAAGACCCCCACACCTAGAGTCTATGAACCTCCTGCCCCCTGCACCTCCCCAGAACCTCTCAAGCCTCTGTGGAGCGTGTGCCCCCATGTCTATTTATTAGACATAACCCAATATCTTCTAATAAATATTTAGAAATGCAGTTTTTTGGCTAGCTCAAAAGGCTGTTTTACACAGAGCTTCAAATTGAACCAGGGAAAGAGAAAAAGAAGAAGAAAGTTGTGTTAATGGATCATTTAAAGCAGAGTTTTAACATAAAGATATATACACATTTCAACCTCTTTTCTTCATTGTTTTATAAAGTGGCAGTGTGCAATTACTCTTAATGGAGACTCAGCCCATAAGTGCCTTAATATTTGTGTATTTAAAGTGACAGTGCTCTTATGCTATTATAGAAAATAGTATTGTGCATAGTCTTGCATGTTCTTGGTTGACATATTAATCCCTAAATAAATGAGTACATATTCGGATCTGTCTTCAATTAATGAATGATTTTAAAAAAGGGGGAACTATAAAAAGTGGCATAATTCAAAATCTTGATTAAGACCATGTGGGATGAGTGTCTTGAAGTTATAAATAAATTGCATCTCTTCTTCCCCTATTTTTTTTATTAAAATCTCCTCCCCTCCAATATTTTTGTACTAATTTGAAGGCGCAACATGTTTTTTTGACATTTTTTTACATATCACTTCCTTCAACTACCAAAAATACAAAAAATTTACAATTAAAAATTTACTAACATGCTTTTCAAAAAATGTCATTTATATTCTTAGATGCCCGTGCGGCCTGATGTATGTAGGCAGAACTATTGTAGGCAGAACTATTAGAATTATTAGATGCCTACACGTCAGAATTGCAGAACATGTAAGAAACATCAAAAAGGGTTTAGAAACGCACAGTGTATCGAATCATTTTAAGATACACCACAACAGTGATCCAAAAAACATGTTCTTTTGTGCCTTATATTTATTAGAAGATATTGGGTTATGTCTAGAATTATGCACTGTCACTTTAAGAACTTGGCCAACTTTCTTCTCCTTTTTCCTTTTTTTTTTCCATTGTTTTGAGCCAGCCAAAAAATTGCATTCCTAAATATTTATTAGAAGATATTGGGTTATGTCTAGAATTATGCACTGTCACTTTAAGAACTTGACCATTCTAATTGTCATTTCTAAAGATATGAGTCTTGCCACTTTTAACAGTCTGTTAGTAATACACTTATGTTTTTGTGTACTCAGTCATACCGATATTTATAATTGCAAACAGTATGCAGTGATTATTACAAAATATGTCAGGAACTTATTATTGAAGAATTAGTCCAAGAGGAATATCCACCGAAAGAGTATTCTTCAAGGTGAAATAGACATCACGTTCATCAAACACTGCCCACGTGACGGCACATATGACCGAAGCCAGGAAGTGAACACAGATCGGGGAATGGAACGCATGATGCGTTCCACCTACAAAAAGACTGCCCCATGTGATTGACCACATGTGCAGAACCCGGAAGTAACCAACGATCGGAAGATGGAACGCAAGGTGCGTTCCACGTTAAAAAGACCGCGAAAAACAGCATTTAAAGACACAGAAGGACTCAGAGACTAGCACACAGCCAACTGAGGAAGCCCAAGAGGCGAAACGCGTTTTGGCTATTAGTATTTTATACTTATCTTTCTTATATATTTTATATGTATTAATAAATGATATTTTACTCTAAATTGAATCCCTTGCTGTTTATGGTGGAACAAGAAAGCATCCTTGGACATCCAGAACATCTACAGAGGGATTTGGATCACCCCTAAAAGATCCTGAGGCCTTGATACCAGAGCCAGGTCCAATTGGCTCTAAGTTTGTGAGTGTTTCAATCTATTACCTAGCTACACCTGTTTATAGCCATCTGCACTATTGTGTGTACCCCTCTGTCTCCACAGAATTTCAAGTTGAGAAGAGAGGACAAATATTGCTCCATCCATTTTTTTCTTGTTCTGTAAGTGTTCAGTATGCGTAGCCATGGCCACCCAGTATAGTCAATTAAGCTACGTTAACTGCAGCTACTGGGTGGTCAATTGGCAGCGCACGCCGGCTTCTGGACGGCCAATTAATGGCGCCTGCCAGCTAACCGCGGCTCCTGGGAGAGCAATAGATGGCTGTTTGTTTGGTAGATAGAATCAGAAATACATGAATAATCCTTTCTGCATAGGAAAATAAAGTATTTAAATGCCGGTCCATGGTCAAAATGCAGCAGGAAGGCAACCAGGCTCCTCCAATGCACAGTGGCGAGATTGGTCTCGTCACAGGGACCATTCATGCACAAAGTCAGTGTTAAAGTGCCGTTCGAATTTAGAAAAGGTAACGTTTCAGCGGTGTTCGTGCTGTCGCACGTGTGGTTTTAGTTCCATGTGCTCAACGACAAAACACAGCTGGATGCGTTCGACTATTCAAGATGCCCACCGCCACGTGTTCGACTATACGAACGGCGACCACGCAGCCGTTCGTCAATTAAGCTGCGGTTAACCACAACTTCTGGGAGGTTAATAGGCTGCACACTCCACTTGCGGGTGGTCCGGCTGTTCGACTGTTTGTTCTGTAAACGAACGCCATAAGCCTAATCCATTCAGTAAGCTCCATGTATTGCACCATAGCAGGGAAAAAGGCATGACTCGTGTTTTCAGCCCAAAGTTCACGACAGGGCCATAGTCAAAGGGCAGAAGGCTGGCAAACAGGCCCCTCCAGAAACCAGTGGCAAAGTTGCTTTCATCACAAACCTTTAAGACAGTTTGTCCTAATTTCTTTAGAATGACATAAGGACTTTCCCAACCTGCCTGCCAGGGACCTAGTGTTCTAAATGATTTTACCATCACCTTGTTCCCGGATTTAAACTTATTTGCATAGTTCCCCTGTGTTACATCTTTAACCCATTGTTTACCAGAAGGGACAATATTTGAAGCAGCAGACCTCAAAACTTACTGCAGCTGTTATTTTAATACTTTCAGCCATTTAGCATGTTCTTCAGCAACTTTGAAAGTACTTGGAACAAAAGGTTAATTGGGGAAAGTGATTGACATGGTTCTGCCTGTCATTAACTCATGAGGTGACACTTGCGTTTTAGAGTTTGGAGTTGCACGAATAGACATTAAAGGAACACTATAGTCACCTAAATTACTTTAGCTAAATAAAGCACTTTTAGTGTATAGATCATTCCCCTGCAATTTCACTGCTCAATTCACTGTCATTTAGGAGTTAAATCACTTTGTTTCTGTTTATGCAGCCCTAGCCACACCTCCCCTGGCTATGATTGACACAGCGTGCATGAAATAAAAACTGGTTTCACTTTCAAACAGATGTAATTTACCTTAAATAATTGTATCTCAATCTCTAAATTAAACTTTAATCACATACAGGGTCTTGCAGGGTCTAGCAAGCTATTAACATAGCAGGGGATGAGAAAATCTTAATTAAACCGAACTTGCAATAAAGAAAGGCTGTGTTTATGGAAGGCTGTGCAAGTCACATGCAGGGAGGTGTGACTAGGGTTCATAAACAAAGGGATTTAACTCCTAAATGGCAGAGGATTGAGCAGTGAGGCTGCAGGAGCATGTTCTATACACCAAAACTGCTCCATTAAGCTAAAGTTGTTCAGGTGACTATAGTGTCCCTTTAATACTCCTGGTATATGTGTTACCCAACTGCTCCCCTTATCTTCAAGCATTTTTTTCAATCTAGATCTTAATGTCCTATTCATTCTTTCCACTATGCCAGCCGACTGTGGGAGATATGGGACATGAACTCTTGTATTAGATCCCCGACAATTTACACATTTCTTTAAGTACTTCTCTTAAGAAATGTGGACATTGTCTGATTCAATGATTCTGGTAAAACCCCATACTAAAAATAAAATATTCCATAGTGCCTAACTTGTTGATAATGGCGTACAGTTTGTAAGAGCCATACATTCCACCATTTTGGAGAATATATTAACAATTACCAATCTGTACTTTAGACCTCCTGGGGCTACAGGTAATGGTCCAATAAAATCAATTTGTATAGAGTCCCTTGGTCCTTTTGCCAAAGTAACTCTCTGCAATATTAGTTTCTGACCTTTAGGTCTTGGATTAAATTGAGCACATATGAGACACTCCTGCACTATATTTGTACACCATTGTTTTAAAGTAGGATGATATAATTTATTTTGCAGGGCCTTAAACAGTTTTTCTGCACCCAAATGCCCTAGTGTACAATGATTGAATACAATCAACTCCTGCAGTAAATCACTAGGTACAAATGGTACAAAAGTTTGTGTTTCCTTGTGTTTAACCCAAGCCAGTTTCAGTATCTAGATCCATTGTTTCTCTACTGAAAGCTACATCCTTACTCTCATTCTCTTTCAGATCGTGTAGGGGATCTGCTATTGGTCTTTTACTCGCAGTTGCAATCATTACATTTTCTGAGTATTGCTACTCTCCAATTAAAACAGCTTCCTTTGCTCCCTGATCTGCAAGTCTGTTTCCTTCTGTGTTTCATCACCATTTTTCCTGATTTGATGTTCCTGAACTTTTACAACAGCACAAAGTTAAAGGGAAACTCCAGTGCCAGGAAAACGATCCGTTTTCCTGGCACTGGAGGGTCCCTCTCCCTCCCACCCCCCAATCACCGGTTACTGAAGGGGTGAAAACCCCTTCAGTCACTTACCTGAGGCAGCGGCGTTGTCCCTCGCCGCTGTCTCCTCCTCCGCGCCGCTCCTCCTACTGGCTCCGGCGGCCGGCGGGCGAGACTGATCCTGCCCACCGGCCGAGGAGACCTAATGCGCGGCAATTCCGCGCATGCGCATTAGGTCTCCCCATAGGAAAGCATTGAAAACGAATTTGGGGATTTGAGCGACGCTGGAGGTCCTCACACAGCGTGAGGACCTCCAGCGACACTCTAGCACAGGTTTCCTGTGCTATGGACCAGGAAGAGACCTCTAGTGGCTGTCTAGTAGACAGCCACTAGAGGTGGAGTTAACCCTGCAAGGTACTTATTGCAGTTTATAAAAAACTGCAATAATTACACTTACAGGGTTAGGAGTAGTGGGAGTTAGCACCCAGACCACTCCAATGAGAAGAAGTGGTCTGGGTGCCTACAGTGTCCCTTTAAACCTTTTTTTTTCTACACAGTCAAGCAGCTCTGCCAGAATACCTGCATATTTTAAAGCTTTATCCTGAGAATCTACCATTCCACCTTTTCTCTATATTGGGAGGTGCAGTGTTAAAGCTTTAACTAAATAACTGCTGTCACTGATTATATTCACTGGGTCATACACTGGTATTTCAAGAGCTTTCTTTACGGACTCTAACTCAGCTCTCTGAGCAGACATATGACCTGGCTATCTGTATCTTTGCATTTATTTTGTTTGATCATATATGGCATAACCTGTATGATGTGATCAGCATACAATCTTGTTCCATCCACATACAAACAAGCAACCCCTTGTATTGCCTGTTTCTCAAAAGGAGATTTGGATTCTATTTCCAGTTCCTTTTGACAATCATGTGGCGTTTTCTGTATTTCCATCATATCAGGAATAACATATATTTTACCGGTTTCTACCTTGAGTGATTTATCTTGTAACTTTAACATCCAATGAGCCAGGGCCGTCTTTAATATTGATTGGACCCTGGGCAAAGCATTTGCTTGGGCCCCCTGGTACCATCTCCCCAGGTGTGCAATCCCGTCCTCCACCCCAACGCAGTGGCAGTCCTAATGTAGAGAGGTGCAAGAATTTTTTTGAGCCTCCCTATCGCACGGGTGATTAAAAGGTAGTTCCCCATCTGTCGTGCAACTCCAGCAATGCATTGACAGCTGGGGCTCTACCATTTACCCATGTTTGAAGGTTTGTATTTAGCACTAAGCTGTTTTTATGTGTTTGAATGTAAACAGGTTTTTGTATGGAATGTATGTGGTGTTGGCGTACTTGCATGCATGTATTTATGTGTAGTGTTGGTTTTTGAATGCAGGGGTGTGTTTACATATAATTTTGGTGTGTGTTTGTACGTAATGTTGGAGTTTGAATGCAGGGGTGTATTTGTATGTAGTGTTTGTATATGTGCATACATCTCCGCATTCACACACTCACACACATAGATATTTATACACACACACACACACACACACTGAAAAACATGCAGACACACCGATATACACACTGGCACACATGTAGATATACAGACACATATACACACATGCAGATACACAAACACACACACAGATACACCGAAACACACAAAGACAGCATACAGATACACACTGATACACATACAGACACACAGATATACAGACACATATAGACAGACAAACTGACACATACATACTGACATATGGATACCGACACATACACTGACAGACATGCTGACACACACAGACACATACTGAGACATACTGACATACATTCACAGACACACACACAGACCTACTGACAGACACACAGACATACACACACACAGACATACTAATACCCAGGCAGACATACTGGCACACTGACACACACACTGACAGACCTACTGACAGACACACACACACAGACCTACTGACAGGCACACAGACAAACTGACACACATACACATACCTACTGACACACACACAGACCTATTGACAGACACAAACACAGACCTAGTGACAGACACACACACAGACCTAGTGACAGACACACACACAGACCTAGTGACAGACACACACACAGACCTAGTGACAGACACACACACAGACCTAGTGACAGACAGAAACACACAACTAGTGACAGACAAAAACACACACCTAGTGACAGACAAAGACACACACCTAGTGACAGACAAGACACACACACACACACACAGACTGACACACACACACCTATTGACAGACACAAACACAGACCTAGTGACAGACACACACACAGACCTAGTGACAGACACACACACAGATCTAGTGACAGACAGAAACACAGACCTAGTGACAGACAGAAACACAGACCTAGTGACAGACAGAAACACAGACCTAGTGACAGACAAAAACACAGACCTAGTGACAGACTGACACACACACACTGACACACACAGTCCTACTGACAGACATAAACACACACATACTGATGGGCAAACTGTGTAAATACACATGGGCAAACTGTAAAGCCCCCCTCCAGTTTCCTACCTTCCCTGGGGTTCAGTGTGCTGCCTTGGGTGGTTGGGAGTTGGGGACTGGCTCTCTTTGCTCAGTCCCCCTCCTCGCTGCCTCCTGGCTCAGCCTCCCTCCCGCGCGGGTCATCATCTCTGAGGGAGGAAGTGACTCCCGGACGTCACTTCCTCCCAGGCTGCCGTAAAGCAGGAGGCCCGGTCGTGCTGTTAAACGGCCACAGCATCCGACCGGGCCTGTGCTGAAAAGTGCTCACCGGGTGGCCCTAAGTGTATTGGCCACCCGGTGAGCACCCTTAGAGTATGGGCCCTGGTGCAGCCGCAATACAAGCACCGCGGGCCCATGGGTAGGGAGGGAATTTTTCTTATGCAGGCTAAGGGCGGCGGGGCCATGGGGCAGCTGCATTGGGCCCCCCAGGAGTAACTGGGCCCGGGGCAGCTGCCCCGTTTGCCCCGCGTTAAAGACGGCCCTGCAATGAGCTACCCTCTGGCTATGTACTACTAAATCAGAACCATTTTTTAATAGTTTTAAAGGTGTGTGGGGGGCTTGTAAAATTATCTGTGTTGTGTTGCTTCTAAAGCCCAACATACAGCCATGAGCTGTTTTACACAGGAAAACATTCCTCTTTCCACTAAAAACATAATTTTAGAAAAATATCTTAGTATTCGTAAAGAGCCATGTTGCTATGTTGCATCAAAACTGCTATTAATGAAGAGACACCTGCGTAACATTGAACAATATATGGTACTGTGTGTAGATATGAATATCCATTTCACTATCTATCCTAGCTGTTCATGTAAGGGTTAATTTGAACCAAGAATACATTTGGAATTGTATCTCTGATTCTCGGAAATAAATGTATCTAAAATCCTAGTTACAGGAAAAGTACTGATTTCGAAATGTTCTTGTTAATTGTCCAAGATTTTGGTATTTGTAAAAATCTGTTTTTATCAAATATACGTGCATTATATAATATAGGATATAACAAGAAACAGCTGCTTATAACTTGTGAAAAACAATCTATGTCATTGTCATCATTGTCACGCCAATATGCTAATTTTTCCCCTTCCCATCCTGCTATGAAAATGGGGTATAAATATAACTGACGTATGAATAAAATTTGAATTGGTTATTGAACACTTCTCTGCTATTCATTTCCAATTTCCAGAGCTCTGAATGAGTTGGCAAATATCCATCATCCACAAAGGGCCCAGGCTGATTTTATCCCCAACAAATTGGTGTCAGAAGTTTTGGGTTGCAATTGGACGGAATGGAAATGACAGGTAAGAGGATCTTTAAAGACCTTTACCTTTACCTGCTTCTCCTATTCCCCACACATTGCATTTGTTGTTTAAATGGCGTTTTTCACTATTTACATTTTTAAAGGGGATTTTCACTGCATAATGTCTTTGGTAGACATGGCATTTTTTTAAGTCTAAGGTAGACTTTTTTTAAATTCCTTGGGTTGGAGGAAAGCCTTTGGCAGGCAGTTTTGTGCACAATTGTCTATGGTAGACATTTCCTCTTTGGTAGAGGTTCACCTTTGGCAGGTGGTAAAAAGATTTTCAAGCCTTTGGCAGGCTGTCATGTCATGTCATGTCATGTAATGTACATATGGGTTTTGCAGACTAAAATGGTTTTTAAAAAAAAAGGGGGTTAGAAGGGAATATTGTTTAAACCCTGTATGATGATTGTTTGGCATCACTTTAGCTTGCTACTTTATGTGCTGTTTTACGTGACTGTGCAACTCTGATTTTAAGTATAACGTCTTAATTGCCTGTGATTAAGGGGATAAAATAAATAAAATGGGAACGAGGGAGACTCCAAATCATTACTCCCTCCTGATTACACCCCATACCCATTATACCCAGCCTGTCCCCTAAAGATAATGATGATTTGGGTGCTATCCTTGCTGTGTTAGTTAGACCTCCCCAAGCAGGGACAAGGAGTACCCACTGCTCCATAAAGCTCCCTTTTACCCCCTCCCCAGGATTGTGCAGCTCCTCTGAAGCACTGAGGGTGTCCAAACCAGGTATAAGAATTAAGGGAATAAAATAATTGAGGGAATGTCAAAAGTACATGTAAAGGTGATGGTGAATAAGAGAAAAAATAGAGGTTATTTAAGGGGGGCTACAAATTCTAGAACTAACATTATTTCTCTGCATGTATGTTTGTTTGCATAATGAGCCCTTTATTTTTATACTTGGACAACAGTACTATAAGCCTACTACACTTTTTCCTGAGAGTGGGATGTATGATTGTTTATATGATGAGCTCTTTATTTTCATATTGGGACAAAAAGTCACTTCATTCAAAACGTCAAACACCACATTTTGTCTGCCCTTTGTGTTTGTTGCAGATAATTTATGTTGATGATTGATTGTGACCCAAACTGTGCAAAGGTGGGTTTGAAATTTTGGTCATGGAATGTAGGATCAGAAAACCATGTACAAAGGTTTTTACCTGTGTTGTTATGACTTTTGGGAACTCAAATTGACCGGTCACAATTTTGCCATGCCTTTAACATGGTATAGTATAAATATTTTGAGTCTTTGAGAGTTCTGACAAATGCAGGTGATACCATGTCTGTGTAATCTGGTCCAAATGTTCTATAAGCGTATAAGAGAGAAATTCTATTGACAGGGTACATATGTTGCAACTGGTTAATGTAAGTGTTATACAAATGTTTAAGTTAAACGCGTTATATGGCCATACGGGATCCCTTCTTTAAAAAGAAAAAAAAAACCTTTGGTACCAGAACTCTTGAATAAATCTGATACAAACTAGAATTGGTATACCTTACAATAATATGTTCTGAATACAGCTGTTGAAAGTTTGTTCTGTGGAAATGGTGATTGTAATAAATGTGTGTTTTGGTTACTCATTTTGAAGTATGCAGTTTGATTGTCATGTATGTTAATGGGTATTTTGCTGTGTTATTTTAAATTATATTTGAATAAGTTTGTCTCAGTATTGATACAGATGGAAATGGCAGTGTAATAATCTATTAAATGACTGATTTATTATTGAATACTAGTCCAAGAGCAATATGAGTTGTAGTCTTAAGAAAAAAGGGGGAGGGTGTTTTTGTAAGTTTTAGCTGTTTTTCAAAATTCTGTTGCAATAATGGACTTCTTGACAAAATTCAACTTTCCTGTCCAGTTGCCAGGTTCTCTGATCTAATCTTAAGGCAGTACTGCTTGCATAGATTGCAGAAATGTATAATGCACAAACATGGGAACCTACATTATGTCTGTGTTTCTTTTGAGGGACACCGAGTGTGACATTTATTAATTTATTTTGGATTGAGTTAATTGCCTGTCCATGAATATGCCTTTTGTATTGGCATCTCTGCTGGATATCTGCTACATTCGTTGTGTTCTGTGTTATAAGATGACATGTGTGATATTACAATGAGTATGAAGAATTTTTAAAGAATATTTGCATGTTATTAACGCAAGCCTTTAGTGTCTTTTTACAACAGATTAAAAAGAACAGCCGACAAGAAAGGGGCCTCTGAGAAAGAAAAAAAAATAATCTGCTTTTCAAAATCGTGGATCCACGTTTCCATATTTAAATGTCTCTCTCTCTCTCTCTGTATTATTAGGGGAGTATTTAGAGTTAACTCTACTTTTAAAGTGCATTGCATTATTTAAGTCAAAGAAAAAGAAAAATGTGTTATCTTTAACATGAGCAATTGTTATGTTAGATGGGTATATAAAAAGAAAAATGAATGGATGTATAGGATAGTTTTTTTCCAAGATTAAGATTAATCTAGTATGCCTCATTGATTATAGCAAAACGATGAAATTGTATTTTTAATAGAGATAATCTGTTTTTAATGTATTCCGACAATGGGAAAGTACTTCACCGCATTTCTGCTTAACACCCATGACCCAGACTGTCAGTATTGCAGACCCTATATGAAGACTCTGCTTTCATTGTTTGTGTATACACCCCTAGACAACCGTGCTATACATACACAATTTAAATATACAATAAATCTGCAAAAGCTTATTAATATTTTATCTGTGTGGTACACAAAGAGGGGTACACAAAGGGGGGGGGGGGGGGGGAGGGTGTGAGTTAGGTAATCTCGACCTGCATGTGGAATATGCTTCCTCCTTGTTCACTTTTGGTCAAACTGTTGGTCTATGATTGACCCTCTTTGACCCCAACTGAATTTCTTGGGAAGATTCATGAGAAAGATACAACAGGTTGTTTTGATATAAAGTAGAGGGAAAAGTATGTTGTATCGGTCACAAAGGATTGTGATCTTAAGCAGGCGAGACCAGGATATCTGGGAGGTGATAGGAGATTGAATCAGAAAAGTTTTAGAAGCAGAAGTAGAGGATTTGATCAAAGGGTCTAACTTTTGTAGAGGTGGCAACTTCAGCACTGTTTTAATTGTGGATAGCAGGGGTTCACCCCAAGGTGCTTGTGGTGAACCCGGTTCTCTTGGTCAAGCTGGCCCCACTGGTACTCATGGTATTGCTGGTGCCCCTGGCTTCCCTGGTGCCTGTGGTGCTCCTGGACCTCAAGGCCCTGGAGGTTCCCTGAACCTAGGGGTAACAATGGTGAACCTGGTGCTCAGGGAAACAAAGGAGAACCCGGTGCTAAGGGAGCCTGACCCAGCTGGCGTTCAAGGACCCACCCTGGCAGGTTCCTCAATACCAACCACAGCTTCCAACCTATACCCACACCCAACAACCCCAGCCTAATACACAGATGGATCATGTTTTTAATACTTTATATATAGTTTTGAGTGATAAAATAGTATTAATGCTGGCTCCTAGAGTATGTACAAGCTGAAGTTGGGACCTAGACATTGTTTGCATAGGCTGCGCAATGTGAAATAACTAAAATAAAATAGGATAATAATAAGTATGCTTAGTCAATTTGTAACGTGGTATCATAGAGGCATCTGCAATAAAAACACGTGGGTTTCCAAGACCTGACAAGTGAGGGCAACTTATTATAACATATGTCTACAGTTTGCTGCCCCTTCCTTATCAGAGGCCACTTGCAACCTTAACACAGCAAGACAAATCTTCCGAAACCTGTATTAAACAAAGCACTTTAGAACAATAGTAATTAATTTGTTTCTCCTATTTCATTCCTAGTTGTTCTGGAAAAAAAATACAAAGGCATTCTAAAGGGAAATTATGTATTAAAATTTTCTAAAGGACAAATTCAATGAATTATAAGCAATAGCAATGTACCGAACTATTCGCTGGCGAATAGTTCCCCGCGAACATAGCGTGTTCGCATTCGCCACCGCGGGCGAACACATGGGCGGTTCGATCCGCCCCCTATTCGTCATCATTGAGCAAACTTTGACCCTGTGCCTCACGGTCAGCAGACACATTCCAGCAAATTAGCAGCAGAACCTCCCTTCCACACCCTCCCACCTCCCTCCCAGCATCCATTTTAGATTCATTCTGAAGCTGCATGCTTAGTGAGAGGAGGGAAAGTGTAGCTGCTGCTGATTAGATAGGGAAATTGATAGCTAGGCTAGGGTATTCAGTGTCCACTACAGTCCTGAAGGACTCATCTGATCTCTGCTGCAAGAACAGCACCCCAAAAAGCCCTTTTTAGGGCTAGAACATCAGTCTGCTTTTTTTTTTCTGTGTAATGTAATTGCAGTTGCCTGCCTGCCAGCTTCTGTGTCAGGCTCACAGTGCATACTGTGCCCATTTGCCCAGTGCCACCACTCACTCACTGGTGTCACAATAGCTTGAGCTTGACATTTAAAAAGAAAAAAACCTTTTTCACTGTAATAGATTGAAGAGCAGTTAGTTGTCTGCCAGCTTCTGTGTCAGGCTCAGAGAATAATGTGCCCATTTGCCCAGTGCCACCACTCATATCTGGTTTCACAATAGCTTATGCTTGACATTTAAAAATATATATTTTTTTCACTGTAATAGATTCAATAGCAGTTAGTAGTGATGTACCGAACTGTTCGGTGGCGAATAGTTCCTGGCGAACATAGCGTGTTCGCGTTCGCTGCCGCGGGCGAACACATGGGCGGTTCGATCCGCCCCCTATTCGTCATCATTGAGCAAACTTTGACCCTGTGCCTCACGGTCAGCAGACACATTCTAGCAAATCAGCAGCAGACCCTCCCTTCCACACCCTCCCACCTCCCTCCCAGCATCCATTTTAGATTCATTCTGAAGCTGCATGCTTAGTGAGAGGAGGGAAAGGGTAGCTGCTGATGATTAGATAGGGAAATTGATAGCTAGGCTAGGGTATTCAGTGTCCACTACAGTCCCGAATGACTCATCTGATCTCTGCTGTAAGAACAGCACCCCAAAAAGCCCTTTTTAGGGCTAGAACATCAGTCTGCTTTTTTTTTTCTGTGTAATGTAATTGCAGTTGCCTGCCTGCCAGCTTCTGTGTCAGGCTCAGTGGATGCTGTGCCCATTTGCACAGTGCCACCACTCATATCTATTGTCACAATAGCTTAAGCGTTACATTTAAAAAAAAAAAAACATATTTTTTTAATGTAATAGATTGAAGAGCAGTTAGTTGTCTGCAAGCGTCTGGGTGTCAGGCCTCCGTCTGTTCTCTGCAGACCCCTGCCTGTGTACTTTGACAGTTGCCACTCATATCTGGTGTCTCTATAGCGTGCTTTTACAAAGAAAAAAAGGTTTCCAGTGTAAGCTAATAGCAGTCAGTGTCCTTAAAGCGGGTGTGTTAGGCCTACAGCGTGTGCTCTGCAGAACTGTGCCAGTGCACATTGCCACTCATATCTGCTGTCTCTGTAGCGTGCTTTTACAAAGAAAAAAAGTTTTCCAGTGTAAGCTAATAGCAGTCAGTGTCCTTAAAGCGGGTGTGTCAGGCCTAGAGCGTGTGCTCTGCAGAACTGTGCCAGTGCACATTGCCACTCATATCTGGTGTCACAATAGCGTGCATTTAAAACCAAAAACTTTTTTCACTGTTATAGATTAAATAGCAGTTACTTGTCTTCAAGCGGGTGTGTCAGGCCTTCAGCCTGTGCTCTGCAGACCTGTGCTAGTGCACATTGCCACTCATATCTGGTGTCTCCATAGCGTGCTTTTACAAAGAAAAAAAGGTTTCCAGTGTAAGCTAATAGCAGTCAGTGTCCTTAAAGCGGGTGTGTCAGGCCTACAGCGTGTGCTCTGCAGAACTGTGCCAGTGCACATTGCCACTCATATCTGGTGTCACAATAGCGTGCATTTAAAACCAAAAAACTTTTTTTCACTGTTATAGATTGAAGAGCAGTTACTTGTCTTCAAGCGGGTGTGTCAGGCCTTCAGCCTGTGCTCTGCAGACCTGTGCCAGTGCACATTGCCACTAATATCTGGTGTCTCTGTAGCGTGCTTTTACAAAGAAAAAAAGTTTTCCAGTGTAAGCTAATAGCAGTCAGTGTCCTTAAAGCGGGTGTGTCAGGCCTACAGCGTGTGCTCTGCAGAACTGTGCCAGTGCACATTGCCACTCATATCTGGTGTCACAATAGTGTGCATTTAAAACCAAAAAACTTTTTTCACTGTTATAGATTGAAGAGCAGTTATTTGTCTTCAAGCGGGTGTGTCAGGCCTTCAGCCTGTGCTCTGCAGACCTGTGCCAGTGCACAATGCCACTCATATCTGGTGTCTCTATAACGTGCTTTTACAAAGAAAAAAAGGTTTCCAGTGTAAGCTAATAGCAGTCAGTGTCCTTAAAGCGGGTGTGTCAGGCCTACAGTGTGTGCTCTGCAGAACTGTGCCAGTGCACATTGCCACTCATATCTGGTGTCACAATAGTGTGCATTTAAAACCAAAAAACTTTTTTCACTGTTATAGATTGAATAGCAGTTACTTGTCTTCAAGCGGGTGTGTCAGGCCTACAGCCTGTGCTCTGCAGACCTGTGCCAGTGCACATTGCCACTAATATCTGGTGTCTCTTTAGCGTGCTTTTACAAAGAAAAAAAGTTTTCCAGTGTAAGCTAATAGCAGTCAGTGTCCTTAAAGCGGGTGTGTCAGGCCTAGAGCGTGTGCTCTGCAGAACTGTGCCAGTGCACATTGCCACTCATATCTGGTGTCACAATAGCGTGCATTTAAAACCAAAAACTTTTTTCACTGTTATAGATTAAATAGCAGTTACTTGTCTTCAAGCGGGTGTGTCAGGCCTTCAGCCTGTGCTCTGCAGACCTGTGCTAGTGCACATTGCCACTCATATCTGGTGTCTCCATAGCGTGCTTTTACAAAGAAAAAAAGGTTTCCAGTGTAAGCTAATAGCAGTCAGTGTCCTTAAAGCGGGTGTGTCAGGCCTACAGCGTGTGCTCTGCAGAACTGTGCCAGTGCACATTGCCACTCATATCTGGTGTCACAATAGCGTGCATTTAAAGCCAAAAAACTTTTTTCACTGTTATAGATTGAATAGCAGTTACTTGTCTTCAAGCGGGTGTGTCAGGCCTACAGCCTGTGCTCTGCAGACCTGTGCCAGTGCACATTGCCACTCATATCAGGTGTCACAATTTTGTGCATTTAAAACCAAAAACGTTCTTCACTGTTATAGATTGAATATCAGTTAGCTGTCTTCAAGCGTGTGTCAGGCCTACAGCGTGTACTCTGCCAACCTCTGCCAGTGCACATTGCCACTTATTTCTGGTGGCACAATAGCGTGCATTTAAAAACATAATTTTTTTTTCACTGTTATAGATTGAATAGCAGTTAGTTGTCTTCAAGCGGGTGTGTCAGGCCTATAGCGTGTACTCTGCAGACCTCTGCCATTGCGCATTGCCACTCATATCTGGTCTCACAGTAGCTTGCACGCATAGTACCACCAATCCCCCAAAAAATGACAGGCAGAGGAAGGCTACCCCGCAGGGGCCATCGTGGTCGTGGTGCTGTGATTCCCTTTGGCCCTAGAATAATGCCCAGTTTTCAGAGGCCACGTACCCTGAACTTGAAAAGTTCTGAGGACATAGTTGACTGGCTAACACAGGACACCTAATCTTCTACAGCCTCCGCTCAGAACCTTGACGCACCATCCTCTTCCAGCTTAGCTTCAGGCACCTCTCAAGATACCACTCACCCGCCTGCCGCCACCACCAAAACTAGCACCACAGCCGCTTTACTTGGTATGTCAGAGGAGTTATTCACACATCCGTTTGAAGAAATGAGTGATGCGCAACCATTATTGCCAGAGGATGTAGATAACAGGGATATGTCTCAGGCAGGCAGCATTACACACATGGACGTACGGTGTGATGATGATGATGTTGTACCCGCTGCTGCTTCCTTTGCTGAGTTGTCAGATACAAGTGAAGCGGTTGATGATGAAGATGCGTCCATGGATGTCACGTGGGTGCCCGCTCGGCAAGAAGAAGAACAGGGCGAAAGTTCAGATGGGGAGACAGAGAGGAGGAGGAGGAGACGAGTTGGAAGCTGGGGGAGGTCGTCGCAAGGAGCTAGTGGCACAGTCAGACAGCATGCATCGGCACCCGGGGTCAGCCCGACAGCACGCCAATCAACGCATGTTGTGTCCACCACCAGAATGCCGTCATTGCAGAGCTCAGCAGTGTGGAATTGTTTTTGTGTGTCTGCCTCTGACAACAGCGATGCCATTTGCAACCTGTGCCAAAAGAAACTGAGTCGTGGGAAGTCCAACACCCACCTAGGTACAACTGCTTTGCGTAGGCACATGATCTCACATCACAAACGCCTATGGGATCAACACATGAGTACAAGCAGCACACAAACTCAAAGCCGCCATCCTCCTCCTGGTCCAGCATCTTCAGCCACGTCAACCACTGCTGTCCTCCTTGCCCCCTCTCAACCATCCGCCACTCCATCTCCCGCCTTGAGCAGTTCCCGCTCATCTGCCCACAGTCATGTGTCTGTCAAGGACATGTTTGAGCGTAAGAAGCCAATGTCACAAAGTCACACCCTTGCCTAGTGTCTGACAGCTGGCTTGTCCGAACTATTAGCCCGCCAGCTTTTACCATACAAGCTGGTGGAGTCTGAGGCATTCAAAAAATTTGTAGCTATTGGGACACCGCAGTGGAAGGTACCCGGCCGAAATTTCTTTTCACAAAAGGCAATCCCCAACCTGTACTCGATTGTGCAAAAGGAAGTAATGGCATGTCTGGCACACAGTGTTGGGGCAAGGGTCCATCTGACCACTTATACCTGGTCTGCAAAGCATGGTCAGGGCAGGTATATCACCTACACTGAGCATTGGGTAAACCTGCTGACTTCTGCCAAGCATGGAATGCATGGCTCTGCAGAGGAGTTGGTGACACCGCCACGACTTGCAGGCAGTCCTGCTGCCACCTCCTCTACTCCTCCTACTCCATCCTCTACCATAACCTCCTTGGCTGAGTCCTCTTCTGCTGCTGCATCTTGCTCCACATCAACGGCACCCCCCCAGCTCCCCAGGTACTATTCCACATCCCGGATACGGCAGTGTCACGCCGTCTTGGGTTTGACTTGCTTGAAAGCAGAGAGTCACACCGGACAAGCACTCCTGTCTGCCCTGAACGCACAGGTGGAAAAGTGGCTTACTCCGCAGCAACTGGATATCGGCAAAGTGGTTTGTGACAATGGAATAAATTTGTTAGCGGCATTGAAGTTGGGCAAGTTGACACATGTGCCGTGCATGGCACATGTGTGTAATCTGATTGTACAACGCTTTGTGCATAAGTACACAGGCTTACAGGACGTCCTGAAGCAGGCCAGGAAGGTGTGTGGCCATTTCAGGCGTTCCTACACAGCCATGGCTCACTTTGCCGATATCCAGCGGCGAAACAACATGCCAGTGAGGCGCTTGATTTGCGACAGCCCGACACGTTGGAATTCAACACTCCTAATGTTCGACCGCCTGCTCCAACAAGAAAAAGCTGTTAATGAATATTTGTATGACCGGGGTGCTAGGACAGCCTCTGGGGAGCTGGGAATTGTTTTGCCACGTTACTGGACGCTCATGCGCAATGCCTGTAGGCTCATGCGTCCTTTTGAGGAGGTGACAAACCTAGTCAGTCACACCGAAGGCACCATCAGCGACATCATACCATTTGTTTTCTTCCTGGAGCGTGCCCTGCGAAGAGTGCTGGAACAGGCCGTAGATGAGCATGAAGAGGAAGAGTTGTGGTCACCATCATCAGAAACAGCCTTATTAGCATCGCTTGCTGGACCTGCGGCAACACTGGAAGAGGATTGTGAGGAAGAGAAGTCATAGGAGGAATGTGGCTTTGAGGAGGAGGAGGAAGACCAACCACAACAGGCATCCCAGGGTGCTCGTTGTCACCTATCTGGTACCCGTGGTGTTGTACGTGGCTGGGGGGAAGAACATACCTTCATTGACATCATTGAGGAGGAGGAACAGGAAATGAGTAGCTCGGCATCCAACCTTGTGCAAATGGGGTCTTTCATGCTGTCGTGCCTGTTGAGGGACCCTCGTATAAAAAGGCTGAAGGAGAACGACCTGTACTGGGTGTCCACGCTACTAGACCCCCGGTATAAGCAGAAAGTGGCAGAAATGTTACCGAATTACAACAAGTCGGAAAGGATGCAGCATTTGCAAAATAAATTAAAAAGTATGCTTTACACAGCGTATAAGGGTGATGTCACAGCACAACGGGAATCTAACAGGGGGAGAGGTGGAAGTCATCCTCCTCCTCCCACGACCACGCCGGCAAGGACAGGACGCTTTAAAGACGTGTTGTTAATGGAGGACATGCAGAGCTTTTTAAGTCCTACGCATCGGCACAGCCCTTCGGGATCCACCCTCAGAGAACGACTCGACCGACAGGTAGCAGACTACCTCGCCTTAACTGCAGATATCGACACTCTGAGGAGCGATGAACCCCTTGACTACTGGGTGTGCAGGCTTGACCTCTGGCCTGAGCTATTCCAATTTGCGATAGAACTTCTGGCCTGCCCTGCTTCAAGTGTCCTGTCAGAAAGGACCTTCAGTGCAGCAGGAGGTATTGTCACTGAGAAGAGAAGTCGCCTAGGTCAAAAAAGTCTAGATTACCTCACCTTTATTAAGATGAATGAGGGATGGATCCCGGAGGGACTGACACTGGGCGATACATTCGATTAAAAAAGGCCTGATGAGATGAGCTGCCTTGGGCTAAAAATGGTCCACACGCTGCTGTATTTTAGCTCGGAATGCCGGTTGACTTGCGTGACTTATCCGCCACCAACTAGGGTTCAAGCAGCCATTTTTTAGGGCACTTTCTGCCTGGGAAACAAACATCAATTTTTCTGGCCGCTGCTAAAACAGCGGCTGCAACAATACCTAATTTTTCAGGCATATGTACATGCCTAATTTTTAGGCCCTCTGGTGCTGCACTGTGGCTTCAAAAACTAACCAAAAATAAAGGCACATAGTGACCCTATGTAGGGGGAACAGTCCCTATTCTGCTCTGTGTCAGTGTGTATCAGGGATTTGACTATCTTTATTCAGATTCAAATATTACAATTCCATGAAAAATTTTACAAACATTTACAAGAACATGTTATGCACATCATAGAAACAACGTGAACCTCAAAAAAAGCCACAAACTTAAGACAAAAAATACTTACACATAATGTGTAAGGGTTTGAAAGAAAATTCTGAATCCTTACATGTTTACTTTATCGTTTGTTTGATTTTTGTGAACCATATATAAACTACAAGCAGCGTGAAAACTATAAAAACTCAAGTGGCCATGCTGATCAAATTAAATAGTATGCTTTACACAGCGTATAAGGGTGATGTCACAGCACAACGGGAATCTAACAGGGGAAGAGGTGAAAGTCATCCTCCTCCTCCCACGACCACGCCATAACCGCCAAGTGACCCTATGTAGGGGGAACAGTCTCTATTCTGCTCTGTGTCAGTGTGTATCAGGGTCTTTGAGGACAGGTGTCAATCCATACCTGCCAAGTGACCCTATGTAGGGGGAACAGTCTCTATTCTGCTCTGTCTCATTGTGTATCATGGTCTCTGAGGACGGGGAACAGTCTCTATTCTGCTCTGTGTCAGTGTGTATCAGGGGCTTTGAGGACAAGTGTCAATCCATACCTGCCAAGTGACCCTATGTAGGGGCAACAGTCTCTATTCTGCTCTGTGTGAGGATGAGGAACGGGAAATGAGTAGCTCGGCTTCCAACCTTGTGCAAATGTGGTCTTTCATGCTGTCGTGCCTGTTGAGGGACCCTCGTAAAAAAGGCTGAAGGAGAATGACTTGTGCTGGGTGTCCACGCTACTAGACCCCCGGTCTCTATTCTGCTCTGTGTCAGTGTGTACCATGGTCTCTGAGGACGGGGAACAGTCTCTATTCTGCTCTGTGTCAGTGTGTATCAGGGGCTTTGAGGACAGGTGTCAATCTATACCTGCCAAGTGACCCTATGTAAGGGGAACAGTCCCTATTCTGCTCTGTGTCAGTGTGTATCATGGTCTCTGAGGACAGGGAACAGTCTCTATTCTGCTCTGTGTCAGTGTGTATCAGGGGCTTTGAGGACAGGTGTCAATCCATATCTGCCAAGTGACCCTATGTAGGGGTAACAGTCCCTATTCTGCTCTGTGTGAGGAGGAGGAACGGGAAATGAGTAGCTCGGCATCCAACCTTGTGCAAATTGGGTCTTTCATGCTGTCGTGCCTGTTGAGGGACCCTTGTATAAAAAGGCTGAAGGAGAACGACCTGTGCTGGGTGCCCACGCTACTAGACCCCCGGTATAAGCAGACAGTGGCGGAAATGTTACCGAATTACAAGTCGGAAAGAATGCAGCATTTGCAAAATAAATTAAAAAGTATTCTTTACACAGCGTATAAGAGTGATGTCACAGCACAACGGGAATCTAACAGGGGAAGAGGTGAAAGTCATCCTCCTCCTCCCACGACCACGCCATATCTGCCAAGTGACTCTATGTAGGGGTAACAGTCTCTATTCTGCTCTGTGTCAGTGTGTATCATGGTCTCTGAGGACGGGGAACAGTCTCTATTCTGCTCTGTGTCAGTGTGTATCAGTGGCTTTGAGGACAGGTGTCAATCCATATCTGCCAAGTGACCCTATGTAGGGGGAACAGTCCCTATTCTGCTCTGTGTCAGTGTGTATCATGGTCTCTGAGGACGGGGAACTGTCTCTATTCTGCTCTGTGTCAGTGTGTATCAGGGGTTTTGAGGACAGGTGTCAATCCATACCTGCCAAGTGACCCTATGTAAGGGGAACAGTCCCTATTCTGCTCTGTGTCAGTGTGTATCAGGGTCTCTGAGGACAGGTGTCAATCCATATGTCAAGGTGTCAATCCATATGTCAAGGTGTTAATATGTCATATGTCAGGTGTCAATCCATATCTATTGCGATTTAGGAATGTTAGGTGATTTCTGCCCTTTATGGATTTAAACTAGACTCTGCATCAACTGTGTAATTTTCCATGGGAGTTTTGCCATGGATCCCCCTCCGGCATGCCACAGTCAAGGTGTTAGTCCCCATGAAACAACTTTTCCATCACTTTTGTGGCCAGAAACAGTCCCTGTGGGTTTTAAAATTCGCCTTCCCATTGAAGTCAATGGCGGTTCGCCCGGTTTGCCGGTTCACGAACGTTTGCGGAAGTTCCCGTTCGCCGTTCGCGAACCGAAAATGTTGTGTTTGCGACATCACTAATAAGCAACAATGAGAGAAGTACATGTTACACAAGTTAAGGGTTTAACTTTAGTCTCTAATTTGAGTTTAGCCTAGATAATTAATTTATTGATGTTTTACTGATCCTTGTGTTTGTATGATTATAGAGACTGTACTGGAGTATTTGTGCCACCTGATATTTGGGACTACACACCAATCTCTCTGGCTGACCTACCTGCCTACCTACCTTTTTTGCAATTAAATCTGTTTGGTCAAAATCCATGCTGGCCGAAGTAACTGAGATGCTTACTTATGAGGACATAAACTAACTTGGAAAGTCCTGATGGTTCAGTGCTGTCTAATGCCACTAATTCTGTATTACCCTTTCAACATTTGGGGTGTTGCACAGAGTATTGTGGTGAACATCCAGCAAACAGAAGAATTAAGAACTATGTGGAAGCTGACATTGTCTTGTTATCAGCCATGTTGCTACCCTTAGCTATGTTATGGTGTCAAAGATTAGGGAACAAAGTTTATGGTGTCTAAGATTCTTTATACTCCTTGAAAGACTTATTCTATTTTTCTGGACTATGCTGGACTATTGAACTATTTTGTTATTTTTATTTTTGTAGAGTTAGCCGGAGAGAGAGGAAGTGTTAGCTTACTCAGGCTTGGATGTACTATGTGTGTCATTGATGTATTTTGAGTGTACAAAGGATGGATTCACATTTATTAAGTGTGGATATGACTGGACCTTTGAAATAGGGATAGGAGACATAGGATGCAAGGTCATGATTGGAATTATTGTTAGAATTGCAAACTGATTATAAATTATCTCATTATTTAATATGTAAATGGGCCTTTTCAAACTAATCAAGAAGTGTTTCCCAATCCCGATACCCTAGCTATTTACTTACAAGTGTGGGTTTTATAAGTCACTAATGCTGTCAACGTGAGGGGATGACATGTCTACACAGTACTCTGGCTCTGCTTTTTTTGTCAAATATGAGTTTTTGCCACTGTGTTTTCTTGACCTAGCCCCAGATCACCGGGTTGACTGGTAATCCAAGACCCTGGTCCAAAGAGGGGGATAGATATTATTCCCGTTTTGACTATATGAATTATAATAATAATAATATTCCCGTTGTTGGGAATAATACACTTTGCCTGTATTGACCCAAGGCTCATGCTACAGATAACATGATGTTCAGTCTGTTTAAAAATGGCTAACATATCAGCTGTTTGAAATATTTAACTTGTACGCTTAAAAGATGTATTCAACAGATAATTGGCACAGAGCAAATAGGGGAAATCGAGGTGAAGAAATAACGAAAGTCCCGCAGACGTGATTAGCACTTCTGAATATACCTCCTTTCGTTTCTCTGCCGCAGGCCTCCCATGGATATTTTCCATAAGGTAGATCATGATATAATCTAAGAGGGGTATATCCATTTCACTATCTATCCTAGCTGTTCATGTAAGGGTTAATTTGAACCAAGAATAAATTTGGAATTGTATCTCTGATTCTCGGAAATAAATTTATCTAAAATCCTAGTTACGGGAAAAGTACTGATTTCAAAAATGTTTTTGTTAATTGTCCAAGATTTTGGCATTTGTAAATATCTGTTTTTATCAAATATACATGTGTTATATAATGTAGGATAATGAGAAACAGCTGCTTATAACTTGTGAAAAACAATCTATGTCATTGTCATAATTGTCACGCCCATATGCTCATTTTTCCCCTTCCCATCCTGCTATGAAAATGGGGTATAAATATAACTGACGTATGAATAAAATTTGAATTGGTTATTGAACACTTCTCTGCTATTCATTTCAAATTTCCAGAGCTCTGAATGAGTTGGCAAATATCCATCATCCACAAAGGGCCCGGGCTGATTTTATCCCCAACACTGTGTCAATGGGAGCAGCAAGCACAGGCACTTGTGTGAGAATATTTTTTAACAGGTTCCAACTCTTTTCAGCTTCATCTGTCCAGAGTAGCTTATTTGCCGTAACTCTTTCACCCTTGCTGTATGTGGTGTTTTACCTTCTGGATCTATATTAACCCCTATGAAAGCCACTCTTTTTTTCAAGATCTGCACTTTGAATGTGTTCAGTTTTAACGCATTATCTGCCAGTGCCTGACAAATATCACACAGTAACTGCTCATGCTCTTCGCTTGTTACTGTCTGAATTAACAGATCATCAACATATTGAAAAATCTTGTTCCCATACCCCAAGGGTTCCAATACTTGAGCCAATGCATTATGAAAGTAAGCTGGCGAGGAGTGGAAGCCCTACGGCAACACCTGGAACAGATATTGATGATTTTTAAAGATAAAAGCAAAGCGATACTGGCTATCTGGATGTAATGGTATAGAAAAGAACCCATTGGCTATATCCAGGACAGAAACGTTCTTAGCATTTTCATCTATTTGTGCCATGATATCTGGTGAGGAGGTCACTATATGAACTGCTGATGGGGTATACTTATTCACCACGCGCATGTCAACAATTAAACTATAAGCACCATCAGGATTGATTATTGCCCAAATTGATGAATTATATTTGGAATTACCCACTCTCAACACTACTTCTTCTCTTAAAACTCTGTTATATTCCCCTCTAGTGTTCCATATATGGCCGTCCATCTTCACCCAAAGTTATATCAGCAAGATAGACAAGAGAACAACTAATGGTTACACATCCCAATTTATTAGTGGGGTAGGCAGATTTCACTTGTTGACTTGTGACTGCTTCCACCTTTCGTTAACATCCATATACACTCTATTAGTGATGTACCGAACGATTCGCTGGCGAAGAGTTCCTTGCGAACATATTTTTATGAACTTTAAATGTATTCAATGTGTTGTAGGAATGTAGGAATATTATAAGTTATTATTCTAAGCCTATCCAGACATTGAGGGGCCATACATAGGCATTTATATATATTACAAACATACTGTAATTTATACACATAGGGCTCTAGTCAAGAATGATGGATGGAGACTTGTGGACCCTGTTGATAATAACCTTTGACCTAAGCTTTGCAAGATAGACTCCCTGGGATGTCTCACATTTCTAAAGGCATCTATTAATTTACCATGCATATATAACTTCTTTGTGTAGCTTACCGCCAAATATAGCGTATGGCTTTAATAATAGATTTCAAATGATGCTAAGTCACTCCCCTCTTTCTAAGATAGCCACTTATTTTAAAGTAAGGCAATCTTATGTATACTCCCCTCTGTAACTGAATTTTAAACCCATAAAACTGATTGTAGCTTAGAATTCGTGGCCAATACCTTTAACATCAAAAATGGATAACATCTTGAACATTGCTCTGTATTGGACAAAGACTGTTAATGACTTATGTTGTTACCGCATGATGTGTATGTTTGAATAAACATACGTTTTAACTGCAAGATACTTGATCCAATTTGTTAAGAAAACTGGTATGTAACAAACAAACATCTCACGGAATGCCAATTTCCAACATATTCAAGGTGTGTTCTTACCAGCAATTTTGAGCACCTGTTCTAAATAAGTATATCATGGAACTAGAAAACGTGCAGGGATGAGCTACAAAATTGATAAAACGAATGGAGCATTTTAGTTACGAAGAAAGGTTAAAACTTTTAGTTTGGAAAAATAGCGCCTCAGAGGGGATATGATAACATTATACAAATATATTCAGGGCCAGAAAAAAAAATTCTGTCAATCTATTCATAAACAGGGCTATACATAGGACACAAGGTCACACATTTAGGCTGGAAGAAAGGAGATTCATCTAAGGCAAGTAAAAGTGTTTTTTTGTTGTTTTTTTTTTTACAGTAAGAGCAACAAGGATATGGAATCCTCTGCCTGAAGAGGTAGTTTTATCAGAGTCCATACAGATGTTTAAACAGCAATTGGATAAATACTTGCAAAAACATAACATACAGGGATATAATTTCTAATTAGTGAGGTAATAGCTGCTTGATCCAAGGAGACATCTCACTGCTATTTTGGAGTCAAGAAGGAATTTTTTCCTAGTTGGAAGCGCTTCAGACTGTTTTTTTTGCCTTCTTTTGGATCAACAACAACAACATATGTGAGGAAGGCTGAACTTGATGGACGCAAGTCTCTTTTCAGCTATGTAACTATGTAACTGTGTATCAGGAGATGCATGGTATGAGTTTCCATGATCAAGCAACTGCAATGCACCAAGTACAATGCCAAGCATCAGATAGAGTGGTGTAAATCACACTGCCAGTGAACTCTGCAGCAGTGGAAACGTGTTTTGTGGAGTTACAAACCCCACTTCTCTGTTTGAAAGCCTAGGTTTAGCAGATACAAGGAAAACATTACCTCCCTGACTGCTTTGTGCAAACTGTAAAGTTTTGTGTGGGGGAGTAATGGCATGGGGCTGTTTTTCAGGGCCTGGGCTAGGCACGTTACTTCCAGTCAAGGGAAATCTTAATGCTTCGGCATACCAAGACATTTTGGACAATGTCAAATTTGTAGGAACAGTTTAGGGAAAGCCATTTTCTATTCCAGCATGACAGGGCCCCAGTGCACAAAGCAAGGCCCATAAAAACATGGTTGGATGAGTTTGGTGTGGAAGAACGTGACTGGCCCACACAAAACCCTGCGCTCAACCCTTTCAGATGAACTGGAATAGATATTGTGAGTCAGTGCCTGACATCATAAATGTTTTACAGGATGAATGAGCAAACTTTCCCACATTCAAAGATCTTGTGGACAGCCTTCTCAGAAAATTAAAAGCTGTTTTAGCTGCAAAAGGGGGACCAACTACATGTTAATGTCTATATACATGGATAACAGAACTATCTTTGAATTTCCCAATACGGTATTTAAATAGTTTTTTTCTGTCCTTGTCTCAAATAAAGCTAATTTTTTGTTCTGATTTACTTGTAACAACAACCATTGTCTCTAACACACTTTATGTTATATATAATGAAGGAGATACTATGTCTCTTTCAGCTTGCATTATTCAATTTTATTTTCTTGCCTGTTCTGAGGTGTTTGAGTTTTTTCTTCTCCCTGTAATGGCTTATGATAGATATCTGGCTATCAGCAACCATCTGAGATATAGGTCCCTGTCTTATATTTTAAATTGGTTATCATCACTTGGTTATTAAGCCTTTAATAAAAAAAAATATGGAGTCAAAATGACCCTACATTGGTACTAAATAGGTTTTCTATGTCCCTCAAGCACCCTTTGCAATAGTGTTCGGGGCATGTCTAATAAACAGTGAGTAGGTGGTACATACATAACATTTAAGATATTCTTGGCAAATATCCCCCTGTGCCAACACCTATGGGCTCAATTTGCCTCTGTGGAGAGGATAGATCCTGACAGGATTCTTTCCCTGGAGCTCTGTAAGGCTGTGAAATCACCAAATCAGGTCTCGAAACCCTTATGCTGCCATGGACTTATGCACCGACAAAGAAGTTTCTGCTTTCTGTTATCTCTATAATTAGCTGCTGGAAATACTCAATGAAGTCACACCACACAGATGTTGTACCAATAAGCATTCAAATGTTTTAATGCGCAGTACATTGTATATATATAACACAGTTTGTCTAGGGGTGTATACATTAACGTCAACATTAACCAATCATGGGAGTCTCAGAACTGAAAGTATAATTCTTCATACATCTTGTAATGCCGTTAGTTATTCTCCTGTTTACTGATGCAAGTGACAGCATAAGATTTAGGAACCCAATTAAAAATTGCAGGCGTTAGAAAGAAGGCTATGTTTTGCAAGTGCAGGAAGTTACAAAAAAAGATGCACAAAAGTGCAAGCTGGTGTCAGGGTGCAAGAACACAAGAACAGAAAAATACTGTATGTTTAAAAAAAATGCGAGTTTAACTCTTTCAAAGCATGAGTATCTTGTACTTTAATCAGGCCTACAGACCATTTGGTCTTTCAAGCTATGTATAGATTAATACTATAGCAACAAAAATAAATAAAGAAGTAGAATGCAGGACATGAGACTGACACCCTGTAACATAAAATGTATAGCTCTGCATGTCTATGGGAATATTCTCAACAAGCTCAATCTGCTGCTGGGAAGGGATGTAATTTGCACCCTATCACTGGATCACATTGCATTACATCTCCAACCTCTATTGCTCAGCCTCAATTTCCATCAGTTCACCCAAGACCTCTGTAATATCCCCAACCACCAACTCCTCCATTCATTTGTCTTGTATCTCACAAACCAGCGCATCCTCAAGACCCCATAGTTTTCATCATGTTGCATGACATCCCACACAGGCCCAGGGCTACTATACACATAGCCATGGATTGAATAGTAGACGTTAGGCTCGCTGAGGTACTCGTACTAGGCTCAGGAGTGTAAAGCTCCAAACCGCTCCTTATGGTATCCTCGAATCCAGCAACACAACATATTCCTGGGTAAGATGAGGTCCTATGATGCAGAAACCTAGCTCTCCCTCTTTCCTGGCTTTACTTTTGCCCATAACGCACTAATCCCTTTTTTTTATACCAAATCCACCCACTTGATCTGTATTCTGTGCCTGCAGTTCTGCAAAGTTTCCATTGGCAATCTGGACATTTTCCCAAGCATGAGGGAGTCATTCTACCACTTCCAACCAATAGATGAAGATCCTGCACTCAGACCATCTAATTCCACCAGGTCAGCACCCTCCATTGTTATCAGATGGATTCAATACTTGAAACTTGCAAACACCACCAAAAGTACATATAAGCTGCTTTAGGGGGATTTAATATTCTTCGATTAATTGTGCAGCAGCAATCTCAGAAGAGAGTATAGCCCTTTGCCTTAAACCATTAGTTGAGGTTTAATGTATGGTAAACAGCTCTATCTAGGATTAATGATACTGATATTAAGGATATTAATGATATTTTCCCTTTCTGTGTCTTTTCCAAACATGGTGTAAGGGAACCAGAGTCCCAATATGGTGAATAGTTCTATAGCAATTCAGGGTATCTTCCAGTCAGGCACTCCGTTTAAGAATAGATAGAATACATGACCCCTAGAGGTTATCCAGCTTCAGCTAGTGGATAGAATAAGCAACTTCACAGTGCCATTTTTCATTCTTTTAGAGGATCCAGAGACCCTCAGTGTTTTTGATGTAGTCACACCCTCAAAATGTGAAAGGGCGTCTGTAAATCCTGTCGACAGTATTACTCATCACCTGATGTTGGCACGTGTTCGCCGTGTCATAAGGGTCATACACACAGCCACCGGCATCCAGGAGACTATCTGATCGGGAAGGATGATCGGAGGAGGTGGTCCACCTGATCGGAGAAATCAGCTAATCAGCAAATCGCCAAGGTAAGTAAAGGATTTCTTACAGACATCAAGTATTTAATACAAGCTAGTGGGAATGCTGTAACGGCCACCCTGTGTGTCAGAGGGGTGTATGCCGTTGGAGACGTCCTTTTTCCTGGGGAGAGGCTGTGCTGCAGTGTGTTCCAGATGTCCCATCAGCCGAACAAGTGGAGGGAGAGAATAGCAGAGCTCTTACAATAGCTAGTGATTAGCTGGATGCAGTTTCCCTACAATAACGAGACAGGTTTAATGTGTCAGGCTGGCCTTTTATGCAACAAGGTTACCACCCATGTGGACCTTGTGTGGCACCGAGAAATAAATTCAACAGCCAATAGTTTACAGTCACAAAATTAAACACTCCTATTCATTATTGTAAATTCCACCCCTCTGCTTGGGAGATAATTGAGTTAAATACTGTATCAACTCAATTAACTCCAAGTGAAAAAATGTACTTTTTACACATTTTCCAAAACATTAAAATTATACATCCAATTCCCATAACGAGCATAATTAGGGGACAAACATATTAAAAAATCATGTGAATCGGTTCAGGGGTTCGGGAGATAGATGGAAGTCCCATTTCTGCCCGGCCGCACACGAGGCTCCTGCCCAAAATAGTTCCATGCATTCAACTGGTATGGCCAGTACTTGTTCGTAGGTTTAAAAATACCGAACAACCATCCCCATCAGTGTTCGTGCTTTTGGTGGTCGTGTGCTGCCTCATTCGTGTAATGTTTTAAACAAACGCCGCCTCTTTTGTATGAATGTGCATGAAGATAAGTGGTCCAGGAAGTCTCAGCGGTGTTCGGGAGTTCGAGTGTCCAAAAATAGTTCCAGACACTTGACAACCAAATCCCGCTGGACGTGTTCGACAAAACAAGATGGCCGCCGCCACGTGTTCGGGCATACAAATCGATGACCACTCAGTGAACCACTTAGAACGTTGAAGTTGCGGTTTGGCACAGAGTCAATTAGTCAATTGGCGGCACACGACTGGTCTGGGTGGTCTCTCGTTCGACAGTTTGTTCGGTTATAAGAACAAGTTAACAGGGCTGTTCATTTTCCAATTCATATGTTTCAAGTTAAAGGGTTGCAAGTTTAATTGTTACATGGTTACAAGTCTGATGGCCATGCAATAAACAGGGTATCTGTTACAGATGCTAAGGAAATCAGTGTGAATATGTTAATCCTTGGAATTTGTTCAATGAAAGGGATGGTGGAAGGCAGAATATCTGTTGCATTAGGTCTAGCTAATGTTGGAAGCCAAAATAATGAATGTACTCCCTCTTGTATGGTCCCCTTAGATTCCATCTCTACCCATTGTAGATTATTGAAGCTAAATGGCTTGACTAAAAGCTGCTGCCTCCCAATAGGGCCTTAAGTCTGGCATCCCCAGACCACAACTACTCATCTTTTTCATTGTTAATTTTTTATTTCTTACACACACAGAAAAAACAACACAAGCCATAAACAACACAAAACACAATAACATAAAACTAAATAAAATAAAAATAAAAATACATAAACAAAATAAATTCAATTTTACTTTTCTTTGCTATTACCTTGATTTAATTTATAATCCTTATATTCAACTTATACCAGTATGCAAAGTAAAAATAATTGACATTGACAATTAGTTCTTACTCACAAGCGGAATGCTCAGCATATTCGTCCTGTTTTAACAGTTTTAACACTATTTTACCTAAATCTTTCAGCTTTGCAGTCATACCCTATCAATTATTCATTAATATGCAATAATGTACATGCTTTAACCTCATATCTGTTTTAGGCTATTCCTCCTTTTGCTATAACCTCTATTTATACCTTACACCTATATGCTAACCAATCTTGCCATGCTTTTTCATGGCCACCTTCTCTTCCTTCTATTTTATTTACTATTCTCTCATATTCATACGTCTTGTCTACTCTTTCCTGCACTTCCAAAATATATGGTGGGATTGTTTTTTTCCAATTTTGAGCAATGCTTATTTTTGCAGCGATTAATATATGAATAATAACTACCTTATTTTTTATTCGACTCCACTCTTGGTATATATGTAAAATATAGAACTCAGGGAAATTTGGTATCACTGTATCCATTAAAATTTGAATTACTAATTTAACATCGTTCCAAAACTGTACAGGACGAGAGCATCCGCCAAAAAATATGTAATAAAATTCCCTTCTCCCTTTGACACCTCCAGCACCTGTCAGAGGCAGCTTCATACATTCGAGACACTTTTGCGGGAACTAAGTACCAACGCATTAATATTTTGCTATAAGCTTCCCAATATGTAAGGCTGTGAGATATTTGTTTAGTAATTTTTATAGTTTGATACCAATGGGATAGATCAAAGATTTTTGATAGGTCTCGTTCCCATAATATCATATAAGGCAACTTTTCTTCCCCATTTACATATAAAAGGCTTTTGTAGCATATTGAAAGAGGTTTACTCTCCATATTAGGGTTCAAACAGAATTTACCCAACCAAGTCACTAAGGCCATATCTAATTTTAACAGCTTATTTTCTAACAAAAAATTCTTGATCCTTAAGTACGAAAATACCTCTTTATTCGGAAGGGCAAACTCTGCCTGCAAACTAGGATATGATTTGAGCCCTGCCTCATTATATAACATATGCACTTTACTAATGCCATTAGTTTCCCAAGTATTCAAATTTAAATCTTGTATAAAGTACTTTATTACATATAATGGTGCTAAGACTAATAGCTTTACACCTTTTAGCAATTTAGGAGTCCATTTTGACCAATGATAGAGCATTAATTTTGTCGTAGAAAGCATGTTTTTGCCTATTGACCCATTCATTAAGGTCTCCCATAAAAGCTTTTCTATTAAATAGGGTTTAGCGCAAGCTTGTTCCAGTTTTAACCATACTGGTGAATTTAAACGGAAAAGTACTGCCAAAGCATAGGACAACATAGATGCCTGATAATATTTAATAATGTTAGGAATACCCAATCCGCCTTGTAGATATGGAAGCTCTGTAAGCCTAGCTGCCACCCTTGGCGTTTTTTTTTCCATATGTATGAGTTAAACATAAGTTGAAATTTTTTTAATAAATTTTTTGGCACAGCCATAGGAATAGTTCGAAAAAGATACAATATATGGGGTAAGGCCATCATTTTAATTGTGTGTACACGCCCTAACCAAGATGTCCCCAAAGTCCCCCAATTTTCTAACTGATCTTTTAATTTATGTAATACAGGAATATGATTATGCTTAATTAAAAGAGAGCTCGTTTTAGTAAGTTTTATGCCCAGGTATGTTAGAAAATCTTTGCGCCAATCGAACGAGTAAGTACCTGCTAATTGATTTATCTCCGTTTTAGGTACACCCAACGGTAACGCCTGGGTTTTTTTAACATTATTTTTATAATAGGAGATCATACTAAATCTTTCCAACAGTTTAACTAAATACGGTAATGATTCTTTAGGTTTCGATACAAATAAAAGTGCATCATCAGCAAAAAGAACAAATTTTTGTTCCCCAACCGGGGTATTTAACCCACATATACCAGCATGTTGTTTTATGTGTCTAATCAAGGGCTCTAAGGTTATTATAAAAATTATTGGGGAAAGTGGGCACCCCTGGCGTGTTCCATTTGAGATCTCAAATTTAGAGGATATAAAGCCAGTATTCATAACCTTCGCTGATGGTTTTGAGTATAATGCCATAATATTGTTCACAAAGGATTGTGGAAAATTGTATTTCTGGAGGACATGCTCCATATAACCCCAATTCAAACGATCAAACGCTTTTTCAGCGTCCAAAGCAAGCAAAATCCCCTGATAATTATTAATACTTGCCCATTCTATAAGATTAATATAATGTCTTGTATTGTCCTCTACTTGTCTACCTGAAACAAAACCAGCTTGCTCCTCTGAAATAAGCCCCAATAGGATCGGTTTTATTCTAGATGCCAATACTTTAGCATATATTTTTATATCTACATTTAAGAGTGAAATGGGCCTGAAGTTAGCGCATTCTGTTGGTGGTTTACCAGGCTTAGGAAGGGTTATTATAAATGCCTCTAACATTTCCGGCGGTATCGCATTTGGTGTTTTAAAGCTATTAAAAAGCTTCGTAAGAAATGGTGTCAAGATCGGTTCCATTTTGATATAATAATAGTTAGAAAAACCATCTGGCCCTGGTGCTTTATGTTTGGGAAGAGCCAATATAGCTTTGCTTATTTCATCTTCTATAAATGGCTCCACCAACATCTGTTGTTGACTCACTGAAATTTTAGGAAGATCTATTTCCTCCAAAAAATTCTCTATTTCAGAGCCAGAAGGCTGTAATATATTTGAGTCTTCCGTTAAATTATACAGTTTCCTATAATAACCTGCTAATTCAGCTACAATATCTTTTGGGTTAAATAATTTACAATTATTCGTCGAGATCATATAGGGGATTTTTGTTTGAAGATACTTTGTTTTTAGCATATTAGCTAACATTTTTCCTGCTTTATTGCCATGAATATAAAATTTCAATTTTAATGCTCTCATATATTTTTCTGTTTCTGCTAATGCCAATACATCGAGTTCCTTTCTTACTTTAGCTATTTGACTACCATACAATCTATTTGGTTTAATTTTATTTTCCTCTTCCAATTTGGATAGTACCTGAAGTAATCTTAAACGTTCAGCATCCATTTTCTTTTTACTACTAGCCCCTGATTTTATAAAAAAGCCCCTCATTACAGCCTTTTGTGCCAACCATAACGAGGAGGCTGCTATATCATCCTTGTCATTTTCCTGAAAATATTTAATGAGAGCCTCCTTAGCTTCTAAAAAAAAAATTTCATCGTCCAACACTGCCTCATTCATTCTCCACGACCCCATTCCCCGTCCCGGGTATTTAGCTTGAAATGTAACTATAACCGGTGAATGGTCTGACCAAGTTCTAAGGCCGATGTGCCATGCACTACCGTTTTGCCAACACACACAAAGAGACCAGGGACTGTCTTGCAACCACTTTTCCAGTCACATTAGACCCAGAGGGGGTCCAACAGACTTGTTGGACTGTGGACTCAGAGGGGGTCCAACAGACTTGTTGCAGGCCCGTCATGGGTGAGGCCACAAGTCTGTCTATTTCTATGGAGGGAGATATGTGATGGATGGCCTGATTTGTTTGGTGCAAGCCACAAGCTTGCGGCACCATTTTTGTGACTGTTTTCCATGTATCTAGATACCACTGTATTGTGTACCTGTATTCTTCATATAGCAGTGTGTGTGTCTGTATGTGCAGCTGTGGGTCAACAAAGGGGGGTGCAGCTCTATAAACGATAAAGTATAGTTCGGTGTAAAATGTATTCTGTGTGTTAATCAAGTTAAATGCTGTACTGTGAGTGACCACCTGCTGTGGGAGCCAGCAAGTCTATCTACCACAGCATAGGGCTGTGTTGATGTCACCAGAGATTGCTCTGAAGGGACAGTGGGCCCAACCATGATAACCTTTTGATGTCATGGTGTATTGTCATAGGGGGTCTGTGTTGTTGTCATGGTGTATTGTCATAGGGGGTCTGTGTATAACTTGGCTGTACCATGTCCCATTAAAGAGTTCAGTTCAGTTGACTCCCAGGACTATGTTTCATATGGTTACTAGGGGAATGGGTATTTACTTGTGCTGATGGTTCCAGAGGTTCAGAAGTAAGGTAAGGGAATAGGAGGTAACCAGTTGGGTTACCCGTGGTCGACTACAATAGGAATGTGTACATGTGTATTATTCGTGGAATAGGTGGTGTGTTATAGATGTATCCCTACAACAATATTACAGTACTTGCTCCACATATCTTGTTTGCATTTCATCTTGATATGGGATATGTTATAATATGTGTGTTTCTCACATTAAGCCACTTGGTAAGTGTATAATGGTATATCCTGATATAGCAAATTAAACAGAGTAATATAACATAAGAGTAAGCCTTGGCTTATTTGTCCTTTTTGTTTTTCAAGTTTTGTCATATTATAGTGTCTAGAGTTTGTAGAGGTGGAAGTGTATGTCACAGGTTCCTAGAACACTTGGCACCTGTGTCTTATGTCACATCATAGCAACCATATCAGTGCTGACATTTGCTTTAGTAGTTTGGTTATCCAATGATTGTAGTGAATGGCATAAGTCAGGGCATCTGCTAGTGTTTTCATATATTCATTTTATCTTTTTCTGTCATACTGTTAAGCCACACAGCCCATGACGATGGGTACTGTGTGGTGTGCCGGACATGGAATATTTAATCTCTTCCATGCATCTAATACATTTTACTCGTTAGTATCATTCTGCAACTGGGGGGGGGGGGGGGGTAATTGTTGTCACTAGTATTTAGGAATAAGGGCGACAGATAATAAATAATATTCAACTGATCTATGGTATTGTTTTATATGTTTATGGGTTAAATGGAGAAATATTTTGGGAAATGAGTGGGGTATATAAATATCAGTAAATGTATAAAAACACGAATTAAAAAGCTGCTAAACACATAAAAGATTATTTCCAAAACTTTTTAAACAAACTAGAAACATAGAAAATTGTCTGTATTTTGTATTAATAAGCCCCAAGAGTCAGTACAAATGGGCAGTTTTTAATGATATTCAGTTCTTATCATGCAGAGTGGACCTCCCATTCGCTGCTGTTTAAAGAAAGGTTGTAGCCCCCTTAAAGGCACACTTGTCTTTTTACCTGGAGCCAGGTCTGGGCTCCTATCAATGTGAGAAACCAGCAACTTATTGCACTTTATTTTGTTCCCATTTGCATTTATTGCACTAGAAGCCGCGATGCTTCCTTTCTCCCCCAACTCTCTATCTTTTTACATTTATGGAGAATATTTGAGTAAGAAGAGGTACAGTGTCACCTAAGTACACACAGGCGAAAGTGATCTGAGCCTATCCAGATAGGTTCTTTTCCATGTGAGTGTGACCATTGAGACCACCCACTCCACATTTTGTTACTAATTTACTTTATTACTTTGCTTCTTTTCCAGCTGTATAAATTGTGTTACATCTTTAAGCTCTGGATAATTCATTAACCCTTAGGGTTAAGAAAACAATATTATTTTTAAGCGCTCCACAACTACAACCAGTGGTGAATTTTATATATACTTTTCCTCCACATAGTTTGTACTTTTGTTTGGACATTTACTATATAGAGGTTGAGAGTTCCTATATGCATGTGGTAGCTGCTACTATTGTATTTACCTTATCTTAAATTAGTACTTTGCATTTCATTGTTTTAACTATGTTCAATTTATATATTGTTAATAATTAACTTTTATATATATATATATATATATATATATATATATATATATATAATATATATATATATATATATATAATATTGATTTTAGTACTTTTTTGTATTAATTATTCTTCCTCTATTTTTCATATTTCGTTTAAATGTATATTAATTACGTATAGTGCTTTTTATTTATATTTTTTACTAATCATTTTTATTGTTCATACCTTTCCTTTCTTCTCACCTTTATTACACCCACAACTAATATAGTGATTCATGGACGCTATATTGGACTCGTTATGCCTGCGGCGATATGAGAACCTATTGGTTTTTCTTACTCCACAGGAAGTTGAGCTTCAGACATTTTTCTTATGGCCGCATGAAAATTTTGTCACCAGAAGTTGACACCATCGGTAGAAACATGTGATTATTGTGATCCAGAATAGATGCGCAACCATCTTTGGAGGGTCATTCGCATCTATAAAGGAAAGCATATCTTCTTCTCTATGTTGAGTGGGGTGGAAACTTCAGTACCAAGTCCATATATGGACAGGTGTTGGCTTTTAGTTTATTCAACACAATTGTATTATTTTTAGCAATGTGTGAAGGTATATAAGGACATTTGCTCACATGTACACAGACATGCACCTGAGGAAGACCGAGGTTTACTATCCGCTGTACCTCGCAGGCTTGCTGCCTAGGTATTTTTGTTCTCTTTAACTCCGACCTCTCATTCACCCCTTATGTCCAATCAATCACCAAATCCTGCTGCTTCCATCTCAAAAACACAGTTCACATCTGACCCACTTTAATGCCTGATATGGCTAAGGTGCTTGTCCATGCTGCTGTCCTCGCCTTGATTACTGTGGTCTTATGTGTTCCCAACTTGCCCTGTAACAGTCTATAATAAATGTGTAACAGTAACAGTCTATAATAAACAGTCTATAATAAATGGGGCAGCAAGGCTCATCTTCCTGTCCACCTGCCCCTCCCACGTCTGTCCCACCTGTCCCTACATTGGCTTCCCGTATGTGACGGACCGCCTGGCACCCCACCAATCATTGCTTCCTATCTGGTGCTGAGGACCATAAGCACCGTACCGGACGCCATAAGCACCGTAGCCTCACTAGCCGCCGCAGCTTGGCCGTCCCTTCCCACCCTGGACCAACCTCTTGGATCCAGCTCCCAGTGGGAAGGCCTCTCCTCCAAGAGAGTATAGCTGTATAGCTATTAAAACACCTAGTGAGTATAAAAAGAGGGGGGAAGGGCTGCGCTAGAGAGTAATAATACAGTATAAACCAGACCAAATGGTCACAATCCGATGGTAACGGTAAGCGTAAGTCTCTAGAAACAAGTGTAGGAAAATATAGATAAAAAGAGTCTTTGTAGATTATGAAAAATACAGTGTAAAAATAAAAATAAAAATAAATATAAAAAGTCTCACTGATATAACTTGGTGGGATATCTATACAGTCCTCAGGAGTTGATCCGTCCGGGTAGTAGGATAATCCGTATATGTGGAGACAAAATAGGAAACACGACAAACTGCCAATGGTGAAGTATTGCGGATCCAAGGATAAAATGAAGAGTAAAAAATAGGATAATACACTCACATTTGCAGGAGCTTTGGACCAGCTCTAGACTTTTGGGCGTTGCAGCGGTATGATCCCCGCTACCAGGATAAACTGGAGGAATCGTCCGTCAATCCAACCTTGGTACTCCGAAATGTATGGGAAACAACAATAGTGCTCTCAGTAGGAAAAGTATGTAGAAATACAATAAATAAAATATACTTACAAGTATAGAGCAGGAAATACTGCTCTATTAATACAGCGCTGGTGGAATAATCCCCACCTAGGATTTCTTTGGCTCAGGATACAAGTGATAAAAGATAAAAAATAATAGGATAAAATAAAAATGAAAATAGGAAATATAAAAAATATAAAAATGCCAGGAATAATAAAATTGTATATAAGATAAAATAAAGTAGGAGTTGGTCCTATAAAAAGGTAACCAAAATCACTTTTATTATTAAAATACACAATGTAAAACCATTGACGTGTTTCACCTAAACAGGCTTTATCAAAATGGTAATATAGCATTATACCTGGCAAGATACAATATATATAGGACAATGTAAATGTTTAAAATTGGTCGCCAAAAAATGATTAGCCAATCAAAAAAACACTTGAATTAAAACACTGTTTCACACTTCATAAGTTGAAAACAAAAGTACATATGAATAGGTATTAATGTTATAGACACATTGGAACAAAATAATGTCTAAAACGAAACTTATAACAAATAATATAAATGATGAACTTATGTCACATGACCGGACTTTGGGTGTCTGGGAAATGTAGTACGTGGGCGCGGCGCGCGAGCCGAGAGTGGTATAAGCCCCTCCCCATGAAACTGCACCCCGCCTGCATTGCTGGGAAACTAAGCCCCATGGGGCTTGTAGTAGTGCCGGTCAGGTGTGCGCACGCACGGGGGGGGGCGGAGACCGGGAAGCAGCTCGCTTAGGATATTAACAGCGAGCTGCTCCCACATAGACAAAGTACGGATGCCTATGGTGATCAAAATACTTGACGGCGAAAATAGCCGTCAGAATGGGTATTTAGTGAGGCAAAGAGAGATAGAGTTATTGCCTCACTAAAGAATAAAATGGACATATAAACTTTGTCAATAGATGTATGAAGAGCAGATAGTAACATGAATATTAACATAAATAACATGATACTAAAACTTTTCTTCACTAGCGATTGGTAAAAATAATAAAGATAATAAAATGAATAATAAAAATAATATGACCAACTGTTATTAAAAATAGTGGGAATAATAATAATAATATTAAAACAGTATAATTTTGTAAAATCATTATCATAAAAAATTATGCAGATCAAAGTCTGCATTTAGACCATGAGGTGAGTGGGTCTGTAGCTTATAGACCCACTCCATTTCTGTTCTTCCTAGGACATTTTTAATATCTCCCCTCTCCATGGTAGAGAGCATTTTTTATACCCATGCATTTTAACATTTTAGGGTCTTTGTTATGGTTGATAAAATGTTTGGATACTGTATGATTTAAGTATCCATTTTTAATGTTTCTACAATGTTCGCTCAACCTGATTTTTAGACACCTTGTGGTCATTCCAACGTACTGGAAGCCACATGGGCAATCAAGCAAATAAATTACATTTTTGGTATTACAAGTAATAAACTCTTTGATATTATACACAATATTAGTCCTATTTGAAGCAAATTGAGTCACCTTAGATGCAAATGTGGAATCTGTGGTTTTGCATACAATACATGTTTTACATTTGTAGAACCCTTTAGTTTGGGGAAAGAAAGATACAGGATTTTTATGTGCAATAGTTTTGGTAAAATTTGTAGTTAAAATCGATCTAAAATTAGGAGCTCCTCTAAAAACTATATTTGGTTTATCAGGAATAATTTTATTAAGTTTGTCGTCTTGTTTCAAAATATGCCAGTGTTTTTTAATATTTTTTTTAATTTCACTGCTTTTGTTATTGTAGTTAAAAGTTATAGGGAGGGATATAGATTCGTTGATATTTTTTGTTTTGTATGTTAAAAGTTCACTCCTATTTTTGTGTTTGATCATATTAATATTTTCTAATAAATCGGTCTCTGAGTAATTTTTTTCGATAAATTTGTCTTTTAAAATGTTTGCTTGCTCATTAAAATCATCTAATTCAGTACAGTTTCTACGTAGCCGTAAAAATTGGCTTCTAGGAGCACTGTCGAGCCAGGGTTTGTAATGGCAGCTGTTTCTATCAATTGCTGTATTTACACAGACTTTTTTGAAAAAAGTTTTCGTATGGATCTGCCCGTTTTTAACAAATATATTTAAATCTAAAAAGTTAATTTGTACTTTGCTAAATTCATGAGATAAAATTATGCCTCTATCGTTTTTGTTAAGATCATGAATAAAAGAAATAAGACTATCTTCGGATCCATTCCAAATAAAAAAAAGATCATCAATATATCTAAAATATGAGACCAGGTTTGCCCTTAGTTTGTCTCCATCGTAGATAGCTGTGGACTCCCAGTCTGCCATAAATAAATTGGCATAACTAGGGGCAAACCTGGTACCCATAGCAGTCCCTCTTTTTTGGAGATAAAACGAATCGAGGAACCAAAAATAGTTGTTTTTTAAAATAATATTTATACCATCTAATATAAAATCTATTTGTATTTCAGAGATCCTTTTTTCTTTTGTTAGAATGTTTTTTATCGCTTGACATCCTATATTGTGTGGTATAATTGTATATAGCGATTGCA
The DNA here is from genome assembly GCF_036172605.1 of Pelobates fuscus. Classification (NCBI taxonomy): domain Eukaryota; kingdom Metazoa; phylum Chordata; class Amphibia; order Anura; family Pelobatidae; genus Pelobates; species Pelobates fuscus. Next base: position 411,205,445 of record NC_086319.1, on the reverse strand, counting down.
CATCACAAGTAGCTAAAATAAAATTTGGGTCCCATTTAAAATGACTTAAAAAGTTTAAAAGAGACATAGAATCTTGCAAATAAGATTTAATTTGAGGAGTGAACTTTTAACATACAAAACAAAAAATATCAACAAATCTATATCCCTCCCTATAACTTTTAACTACAATAACAAAAGCAGTGAAATTAAAAAAAATATTAAAAAACACTGGCATATTTTGAAACAAGACGACAAACTTAATAAAATTATTCCTGATAAACCAAATATAGTTTTTAGAGGAGCTCCTAATTTTAGATCGATTTTAACTACAAATTTTACCAAAACTATTGCACATAAAAATCCTGTATCTTTCTTTCCCCAAACTAAAGGGTTCTACAAATGTAAAACATGTATTATATGCAAAACCATAAGATTCCACATTTGCATCTAAGGTGACTAAATTTGCTTCAAATAGGACTAATATTGTGTATAATATCAAAGAGTTTATTACTTGTAATACCAAAAATGTAATTAATTTGCTTGATTGCCCATGTGGCTTCCAGTACGTTGGAATGACCACAAGGTGTCTAAAAATCAGGTTGAGCGAACATTGTAGAAACATTAAAAATGGATACTTAAATCATACAGTATCCAAACATTTTATCAACCATAACAAAGACCCTAAAATGTTAAAATGCATGGGTATAAAAAATGCCCTCTACCATGGAGAGGGGGAGATATTAAAAATGTCCTAGGAAGAACAGAAATGGAGTGGGTCTATAAGCTACAGACCCTCTCACCTCATGGTCTAAATGCAGACTTTGATCTGCATAATTTTTTATGATAATGATTTTACAAAATTATACTGTTTTAATATTATTATTATTATTCCCACTATTTTTAATAACAGTTGGTCATATTATTTTTATTATTCATTTTATTATCTTTATTATTTTTACCAATAGCTAGTGAAGAAAAGTTTTAGTATCATGTTATTTATGTTAATATTCATGTTACTATCTGCTCTTCATACATCTATTGACAATGTTTATATGTCCATTTTATTCTTTAGTGAGGCAATAACTCTATCTCTCTTTGCCTCACTAAATACCCATTCTGACGGCTATTTTCGCTGTCAAGTATTTTGATCACCATAGGCATCCGTACTTTGTCTATGTGGGAGCAGCTCGCTGTTAATATCCTAAGCGAGCTGCTTCCTGGTCTCCGCCCCCCCGTGCGTGCGCACACCTGACCGGCACTACTACAAGCCCCATGGGGCTTAGCTTCCCAGCAATGCAGGCGGGGTGCAGTTTCATGGGGAGGGGCTTATACCACTCTCGGCTCGCGCGCCGCGCCCACGTACTACATTTCCCAGACACCCAAAGTCCGGTCATGTGACATAAGTTCATCATTTATATTATTTGTTATAAGTTTCGTTTTAGACATTATTTTGTTCCAATGTGTCTATAACATTAATACCTATTCATATGTACTTTTGTTTTCAACTTATGAAGTGTGTAACAGTGTTTTAATTCAAGTGTTTTTTTGATTGGCTAATCATTTTTTGGCGACCAATTTTAAACATTTACATTGTCCTATATATATTGTATCTTGCCAGGTATAATGCTATATTACCATTTTGATAAAGCCTGTTTAGGTGAAACGCGTCAATGGTTTTACATTGTGTATTTTAATAATAAAAGTGATTTTGGTTACCTTTTTATAGGACCAACTCCTACTTTATTTTATCTTATATACAATTTTATTAATCCTGGCATTTTTATATTTTTTATATTTCCTATTTTTATTTTTATTTTATCCTATTATTTTTTATCTTTTATCACTTGTATCCTGAGCCAAAGAAATCCTAGGTGGGGATTATTCCACCAGCGCTGTATTAATATTTATTTATTTATTATTGCCATTTATATAGCGCCAACAGATTCCGTAGCGCTTTACAATATTATGAGAGGGGGATTTAACTATAAATAGGACAATTACAAATAAACTTACAGGAACAATAGGTTGAAGAGGACCCTGCTCAAACGAGCTTACATTCTATAGGAGGTGGGGTGTAAAACACATTAGGACAGGAATTTACAATCAAATAAGGTGGGCTACCCTTTAGGAGAGGGCAAGAGACAGGTATGTGAGGTAAGGGTTAGTCTTGGAGGCCATAAGCTTTCCTAAAGAGATGGGTTTTAAGGCACTTCTTAAAAGATGCAAGACTAGGGGAGAGTCTGATGGCGGTAGGCAGGCTATTCCATAGGAAGGGAGCCGCCCGCGAGAAGTCCTGCAAGCGCGAGTTGGCCGTACGAGTGCGGACAACGGACAGGAGGTGGTCACGGGCAGAACGGAGAGACCGAGAAGGGACATACCTATGGATCTGTGAGGAGATATAAGAGGGGCTAGAGTTGTTCAGTGCTTTATAGGTGTGAGTTAGTACCTTGAATTGACTCCTATAGCATACAGGAAGCCAATGTAAGGACTGGCAGAGGGGTGAGGTGTGAGAGAAACGACTAGAGAGGAAAATCAATCTAGCAGCAGCATTCATTACGGACTGTAAGGGTGCAGTACGGCTATTGGGGAGACCAATCAGGAGAGGGTTACAATAATCCATGCGGGAAATTACTAGAGCATGGACAAGCTCCTTGGTAGTATCTGGTGCAAGAAAGGGGCGGATGCGGGCTATGTTTTTAAGATGGAATCTACAGGATTTGGCAACATGCTGGATGTGAGGCTCAAAGGTGAGACCAGAGTCAAGTATGACGCCAAGACAGCACGCTTGCAAGGATGGACTGATGTTGGTACCACAAACTTGGAGGGAGAGCGAAAGAGGAGGATCAGTATTAGGAGGAGGAAAGACAAGGAGCTCAGTTTTTGAGAGATTGAGTTTCAGAAAGCGGGAGGACATCCAGTCAGAGATGGAAGAAAGGCAAGCAGTGACACGTTGCACGACGGCAGGGGAGAGGTCCGGGGAGGAGAGATATAGCTGGGTGTCATCAGCGTACAGGTGGTAGTGGAATCCAAAAGAGGTAATAAGTAAAAGAGAGGCAGTATAAAGAGAAAATAGAAGGGGACCAAGGACAGAGCCTTGGGGAACTCCAACTGAGACAGGGCAAGGGGAGGAGGTATCATTAGAAAAGGAGACACTGAATGAGCGTTGGGAGAGATAAGAGGAAAACCATGAGAGGACAGAGTCACAGAGACCAAGCGATTGAAGAGTTTGAAGAAGGAGAGCATGATCAACGGTGTCAAAGGCCGCTGAGAGGTCAAGAAGAATTAGTATGGAGTAGTGGCCTTTGGATTTAGCTGCGATTAGGTCGTTAGTAACTTTGATAAGGGCAGTCTCTGTAGAGTGGAGAGGGCGGAAGCTCTATACTTGTAAGTATATTTTATTTATTGTATTTCTACATACTTTTCCTACTGAGAGCACTATTGTTGTTTCCCATACATTTCGGAGTACCAAGGTTGGATTTACGGACGATTCCTCCAGTTTATCCTGGTAGCGGGGATCATACCGCTGCAACGCCCAAAAGTCTAGAGCTGGTCCAAAGCTCCTGCAAATGTGAGTGTATAATCCTATTTTTTACTCTTCATTTTATCCTTGGATCCGCAATACTTCACCATTGGCAGTTTGTCGTGTTTCCTATTTTGTCTCCACATATACGGATTATCCTACTACCCGGACGGATCAACTCCTGAGGACTGTATAGATATCCCACCAAGTTATATCAGTGAGACTTTTTATATTTATTTTTATTTTTATTTTTACACTGTATTTTTTATCATCTACAAAGACTCTTTTTATCTATATTTTCCTACACTTGTTTCTAGAGACTTACGCTTACCGTTACCATCGGATTGTGACCATTTGGTCTGGTTTATACTGTATTATTACTCTCTAGCGCAGCCCGTCCCCCCTCTTTTTATTTCCAGTCTGTTTAATTAGGGTTTTGTGGGATTCCCTAATTAGGGTTGCAGCTTTTTATGTTATTTAGCGCAGACTCTTCTTTTTGTTTTTCTACCTAGTGAGTATAGCCTGTATAGCTGTTCCCTACAATCACAAGACAAGGCTGCATGTTGAGGGTGAAGTGAACTGATTTTAATGGTGCCACACTTGGCCTTTTATGACAATCCCCATGCAAGGGGCACTTCCACATGGACCTTGTGGGGAACTACGGTACAAAGTCACAGACGAATAATAACAATGTTACATTGCATAACACTCCCACACATAGCATACAATCCCTCCCCTCTGCCTGGAAAATTGATACTGTATTAACTCAATTATCTCCACAGTTTTATAAAACCCCAAAAGTTACCCCAAAACATATAATATCTCTACAAATGTTACAACCCCTGATAGGCCTCATCTGGGCGGCCAACATATCCAAAAATCACCCAGATCAGTTCAGGTGTACAGGAATTTTATGGAAGTCATTTATTTGACTGACTGCAAGCATTGCCCCATGCCCAAAACAGTTCCAGAGAATCAGGGCTTGCGGTCGGTCTAGTTTGGTAGTTTGAAAATGAACAAACTACCGAATAGAGTCAATAGTTGTAACGGATCACCTGGCACCCCGACTGGGTGTGGCAAAACCAACCTCGCCACTGGGCCCTGGAGAAGGCTGTTTGCCCGCCTCCTACCTGCTGACTATGGCCCCTGGGTTATTTGGGGCATATTGTATTTTATTGTGCGACTGCTGGCCCTTTAAGCACAGTGAATGGTATTTTATTGTACTGCTACTGGCCCTTTAAGAACTGTCTGGGGACATATTGAGACTTTGGGTAACAATACCCTTTAAGACTATGGCCCCTGAAAACGTATGGACTTTTATTCAGTGATTATGGCCCTGTGTGAGCGGTGATACCCCAGATAGCTATACCATGGAGCCTATTCATATAATGAAAGACTATGGGAAAGACTTTAGCTCCATGGCAATTGTACTGTGTGAATAGGATCTGCGCGCTATTCGGTAGTTTTGTGCGCTCAGATCCCAGCTATCTGGGGATATGTGAAATGTCTGTGTGTTATGGATAAAAAGTAACTTTCTGTATTTTAAAGTGTTTTATGTCTTTCTGTAACCATGTGGTGAATGGAGTCTGCTTCTAGCCCTGGATAATTGGATTACTTCCCTCTTTGTCTCCAGGATAGAGGCCTATGTAAAACCTGTCTAAACCGGTTTGCCTTGCGGCTAGTAAGGGACAAAATATATTTTTAGTAACTTTTGAACCCCTGGTCGGATTCATGCCATTTTTTTATATGTTGTTCCCCTGAATAGATTGATTGTGGATATGTATTTTTATGTGAATGCGATGTATGGTTTTAGAGTTATGAAAGTTTATTTTAAACTGCATGCATAATGGGATTATGTGTCACACTAAGGGGAGGGGATGTGTGGGTTGCACCTGTGATACTATTGGTCATTTTATGCCTCCCCCTGGGTGTGGCCTGTATGTGTGAGATGGAAATAAAAGCCAGGCTGGATGAGCCAGTCGAGAGTTCCTGTTTTACCCTCAAAGTGAAGTGTCGTCTCATTATTGGGGGAAGGATTTATCGCATGCTGTTCCAGTTGACTGCTAGGAGTGTAAGCCTATTCGTATGGTTCCTATTCAACGGTCTACAGCATTCCTATGCTTGAGAAGATTCATATGCTTCTCAGATTCGGTGATTGTGGTGTCTGCCAGAGTGCTTGGAATCCTCAGGAAGCGCTAGGAGCATCCTTTAACGGAGGTACCCAGTCGGGGGGCCAGGCGATCCGTTACATTGGTGGCAAGTGGTGGGATGGCGTCCTAGTGTGAGGTAAAGCAGCTCGGAGACACCGTTCGTTTGGATTACAAAGTGAGGGCAACGCTAGTACCCGTACAGCGCCCCTATCTACAAAAGAAGCAACTTCAGCAGAGCAAGCATGGCGCCCAGTTACAGTCAAGAGGAGTTTGACGCTATGTTGAAAATGCTGCTGGCTTTCTTTGGACCAGAACCCCCGGAGGAGAAATACATACAGAGCACAAGGAAAGTAGCGGCAGCGTATCTGCAGGGTCTAGCAGATTTGGACAAAAAGGGAGCTGAAGGTGTCGTCCTTCCTTCCCAGCGGTGGTCTACGGTTCAGGGAGAGGAGCCTGTTATCCCCTCTCCCCAGCGGCTGAAGGTGTGTAAGGGAGAGGAGTTTGTTACCCCCTCTCCCCAGCGGCAGCTTAGCACACCAAGGTGAGACAGTAAGCCCCACACCAGCGCAGATGGGACCGTGGTCTCTGCGCCCAAGTTACAGGGAGCTGAAGGGGCCGTCCTCCCTCCCCAGCGGCAGTGTGATTTGTTGGGAATTGGGAGCCCAGTCTCCATTCCCCAGCAGCAGAGTATCCAGAAGGGAATGGAGAGCCCAGCCCCCTTTCCCCAACAGCAGGACTCTGTGCTGGGAGGAGAGACAGTCGGTCTCCCTCCGCAGAGACGGGAAGTATGTATGGGAGAGGAGATTGTTACCACCTCTCCCCAGCGGCAGATTATTAATGTACAGGGAATAGGGAGCCCAGTCTCCATTCCCCAGCGGCAGAGTGTTCTAATGGGAGAGGAGCTGGTTACCACCTCTCCCCAGCGGCAGCTTAATGTACCAGGGGGAGACTGTAAGCCCCACAACTGTGCAGATGGGACCGTGGTCTCTGCACCTATAGCACAGGGTGTAAGGACAGTCAGTCCTGTCCCCCAGCAACAAGGCTGCTTAGCCAAAGGGGAGACAGTCGGTCTCCCCCTCCAACAGCGGAGCTATGTATCCAAAGGGGAGACAGTCGGTCTCCTCCTCCGGCAGCAGAGCTGTGCATCTAAAGGGGAGACAGTCGGTCTCCAGCAGCAGAGCTGTGCATCTAAAGGGGAGACAGTCGGTCTCCAGCAACCAGGCTCCAACCAGACTACTCCCGGGGTAGTGCTGGCACCAGGGCAGAGTACCGCTGGGCTCTGCCCACTCAGCAACCCACCAAAACAGCCTACCAGTCCCCCACACAGCCATGGTGAGGCACCTGGACCTGGACAAGTTTTTCTCTTACTCAGGTGTAGTAATCATTTATTGTGGGTGGGCTGTACTGCTGTTTCTGTTTTGTGGGTGGGCTGCGGGACTAACAAGGGCACTGACCGGCAGGAGGTCAGATACCCTGTTAGTCTGTTTGGAAAAGGGGAGAAATGTGGTAAAACCAACCTCGCCACTGGGCCCTGGAGAAGCCTGTTTGCCCGCCTCCTACCTGCTGACTATGGCCCCTGGGTTATTTGAGGCATATTGTATTTTATTGTGCGACTGCTGGCCCTTTAAGCACAGTGAATGGTATTTTATTGTACTGCTGCTGGCCCTTTAAGAACTGTCTGGGGACATATTGAGACTTTGGGTAACAATACCCTTTAAGACTATGGCCCCTGAAAACATATGGACTTTTATTCAGTGATTATGGCCCTGTGTGAGCGGTGATGCCCCAGATAGCTATACCATGGAGCCTATTCATATAATGAAAGACTATGGGAAAGACTTTAGCTCCATGGCAATTGTACTGTGTGAATAGGATCTGCGCGCTATTCGGTAGTTTTGTGCGCTCAGATCCCAGCTATCTGGGGATATGTGAAATGTCTGTGTGTTATGGATAAAAAGTAACTTTCTGTATTTTAAAGTGTTTTATGTCTTTCTGTAACCATGTGGTGAATGGAGTCTGCTTCTAGCCCTGGATAATTGGATTACTTCCCTCTTTGTCTCCAGGATAGAGGCCTATGTAAAACCTGTCTAAACCGGTTTGCCTTGCGGCTAGTAAGGGACAAAAGATACTTTTAGTAACTTTTGAACCCCTGGTCGGATTCATTTTTTAATATGTTGTTCCCCTGAATGGATTGATTGTGGATATGTATTTTTATGTGAATGTGATGTATGGTTTTAGAGTTATGAAAGTTGTGTAAAAAGTATATTTTAAACTGTATGCATAATGGGATTATGTGTCACACTAAGGGGAGGGGATGTGTGGGTTGCACCCGTGATACTATTGGTCATTTTATGCCTCCCCCTGGGTGTGGCCTGTATGTGTGAGATGGAAATAAAAGCCAGGCTGGATGAGCCAGTCGAGAGTTCCTGTTTTACCCTCAAAGTGAAGTGTCATCTCATTATTGGGGGAAGGATTTATTGCATGCTGTTCCAGTTGACTGCTAGGAGTGTAAGCCTATTCGTATGGTTCCTATTCAACGGTCTACAGCATTCCTATGCTTAAGAAGATTCATATGCTTCTCAGATTCGGTGATTGTGGTGTCTGCCAGAGTGCTTGGAGACCTCAGGAAGCGCAAGGAGCATCCTTTAACGGAGGTACCCAGTCGGGGTGCCAGGCGATCCGTTACACTGGGTACCTCTGTTGAAGGATGCTCCTAGCGCTTCCTGAGGGCTCCAAGCACTCCAGTCGACACCATAACCACTGTAGACTCCTTCAGAGAGCAGGACAAGAACAAGAGCTCAGTGATTATAGCAAGGGAATATGCAGAGCATAGTAATCCCTTGTAGCAGATTCCCCCAATGAGAGACAGGACTCAGATTGAGGGTGAAGTAGAACTGACTGTACTGGCACATACAGCCTCTTTTATTCACATTCTACAAACATAGTACTGCCCACAGGGTTTTGAAATACAACCAGTATCAATCCATACAATACACACAGACACTCCCACACAAAATCCTCCACTCCGCCTGTGATAAGATTACTGAACACAATGGTTAATATAATTATCACAGGCAGAGAAATACAGTATTATAAAACATATCACAGGGACCCCAAAACATGCAATAACCTCATAAAAGATATATATTCTCGGAACCGGGGTATCTGGGTGAACCACATATCCAAAATTCACCCAGATCCGTTCAGTAGTTTGGAAGATCCTGTTTAATGCAGATTCTGCAGAACATATACAGGCTATGTGAAAAATAATTACTGTTAAATGTGTCCCCTGTTCTCTAGTTTAAAACTACTGCACGATGTCTTTGTGCACCAAACCGGCGAGATGGCACCGTGTAGAAAAGTCAAAACAGTGTCTGTGAGTTAAAATGTGCTTCATCCATTGTTCTCACCATGTGCTTCATCCATTGTTCTCATCATGTGCCTCTGATACATGAAATGGTGGTCACCCAGTAACTCCACAGTATGTCCCCAGATGGTTCTTAAAGGGCCAGCATCAGGATAATAAAATACAGTATGCCCAAATCAGTTCCTTAAAGGGCAATACATCCCAGGGCCATAGTCGCAGGGCAGGAGGCTGGCAAACAGGCCCCTCCAAAAACCAGTGGCGAGGTCACTTTCGCCACAATAGTCTTACCCTGGAATTTGTTCCCCTCATCCAGATTAATGATTTCACCGAACTAAGTTGTATAGACCCGCTCTCCAGTTTGCTGTCCTGCTTCCTCCAGCGTTCCGTCTGACACTGCACACTTGCGCATTTGTGTGATCAAATGCAATCCCAATATTGGAATTCACCAAATTGAATGCCAAATTTGGTGCATAAATATGACATCAGAGGTCAAACAAAAAAGTTCAATTATTGTCCACAAATTATAAGTAATCCCAAGCTAACCTGGACCAATGAGAGTTAAAGGAACGCTATAGTCACCTAAATTACTTTAGCTAAATAAAGCAGTTTTAGTGTATAGATCGTTCCCCTGCAATTTCACTGCTCAATTCACTGTCATTTAGGAGTTAAATCACTTTGTTTTATGCAGCCCTAGCCACACCTCCACTGGCTATGATTGACAGAGCCTGCATGAAAAAAAAACTGATTTCACTTTCAAACAGATGTAATTTACCTTAAATAATTGTATCTCAATCTCTAAATTGAACTGTAATCACATACAGGAGGCTCTTGCAGGGTCTAGCAAGCTATTAATATAGCAGGGGATAAGAAAATCTTAATTAAACAGAACTTGCAATAAAGAAAGACTAAATAGGGCTCTATTTACAGGAAGTGTTTATGGAAGGCTGTACAAGTCACATGCAGGGAGGTGTGACTAGGGTTCATAAACAAAGGGATTTAACTCCTAAATGGCAGAGGATTGAGCAGTGAGGCTGCAGGGGTGAGTTCTATACACCAAAACAGCTTCATTAAGCTAAAGTTGTTCAGGTGACTATAATGTCCCTTTAAGGCCTGCCTATATATACTTACCTCTCCCATTCCTTGTTACCCTGTTGTAGTTCTTGTTAGTCTAATAGCACATTACTGTATTAGCCTTCTTCAATATTTTTTTGGGTACTGGTTTATCATTATTCCTGTCTTCAGTGATCGTTTGACCTTGGATTTTCCAGCTTTTATCCTGATTTCTTAACTTCTTTTGTTACAATATTATTGTGGTTTGATGTCCATTGTAATTGTCATTGAGACTCACATCTGACACATTGTGTAGGATATTTAAAACTATACACTTTTAGACTTTTTAACTTAGCAGAAAGTCACTTTACACATAAATGTTTGTAAATATATTATTCTAATGTCATTGGGCTGTAAATAGATCACATAATGAATGTATACAATAAACACATCTTTCGCATGCTTTCCTTCACTAGTAAACATTGTGTCCCCCTCTGGACTTGCTCCTCTGCATTAGAGATCATCCTATGTTCTCTTGAGGATTCTAAACATGTATAAAAGTGATTCGAAAAGCAATATTTGACCCTAGAATACAGTATGTTGAATATATGAAACAGGTGAATTTTTATTTTTTTACTATCGTTATTGAATATTGATTTTGTTTTCATTATTCCAGACCCCTTGTGGGAATGACTGGTCTAAGTCTGTCTCCATAGGAAAAAAACAAAGGCCTTTACATAGAAGGATCATGCTTTCTGATTTTTCAGATTTTTATTGAATAGGTCACCAAGTACTGGGAAATAAACATGACACACACGATATCCAATCAGGTATAGTGCGATTGTTTTTTACACGAATTTGACCTACTTCTTGTCGCTCACATTTGTATTAGTTTTACATGTTTGTTATCAAACTATTGAATGTTCACATCAAGCTATGGTTTATTGCTTCAGTAAAATCATGAACAAACAATAATACAAATGTTGGTGTACTTAGTTTAGAGGGCTCAATTTCCACTCGAACTGGCAGTGAAAAGTAAACTCTGTTACAAGAGGGTGATTACCTAGCAGCAATTCGGATCTTGGCTTCTCTCCATCATCTGACAAAGTGTCAATAACAGAGTGATTAAGAAGCACAATGTAACCCTACCTGTGCAGCATATGAACAGCACTCAATATAGAGAGCACAAAGCAGGCAGACTGTGCTAGCAATGCTGCCTGACACTGGTTTGGCTCCATGTGCTAGCTGTGAATGATCATTTATTAACATTTCAGCAGGCTCACTGAATGTCCTCTGCCCTGGTTATCTCATATTACAGAGAGGCTGTGCAGGTAGATAGCTCATACAGCAGGATGGATCCTCCCGAGAGGAACGATCTCAGGCAAAGCTGATAGAATCCTTTAGCACAGGCAGTGAAAGCATCGGCCCCAGATAAGGTGGGGGCAATTAGTATATGCATGTCTGTGTGTACAGAGACTGTTTATATTTGATTGTGGGTATTTAACACCTTCAAAATCCATTGTAATGGCATAAAGCAAGACAATATCTCAGGTATGAGGTTCTATCTGCCACTACTCCCAAACAGGTTCACATAGCAAAACTAAATTGGCAAAAATGGGTTGACCTAGAACTACAGACAAAATCGAAATTGCAGCTTGCAAGCCCTCTAGGTAAATAAATTACAAGTCAAATAAAGTCTAATCTTCTCTCAGAAGGCTCCCGATCCTAATCACTGTACACTGTTACGACTCTATCTATAGGCTATAACTGTCCATAAGGAATTGATCCAAGAACAGTGATAGATTAGACCAGCGGCTTAAAACTATTTATGACATTCAATCGCAACTTATATTTGAACAGTGTCAATAGTCGATACTAGAGTGATACTTATTTTGCCATACTATGATGTATCCTTATTCTCAACCTTTGAGGACAAAATGAGAAAGGTCTATCATGTTAGTTTAATGTGTGAGTACTAAAAGCTATGAACTTGGGTGATGGAGAGTACCTATATCACTCATGTGAACTTGGGGTTCCTTGTCAAAGATGTAATGTAAACCACAACTATGTATTTTTGTAAAATTGTGTGAATATCCTACACCTGCAACAAATATTGTACGGTACTATATTGTGTATGTATACCCCCCCCTCCCCCCCCCCTTTTTTCCTTTCTGTATCCCTCCCTTTATTGAAACTTGAAAACCTAATACAAATTCTAAATATAAAAAAAAAAAATTCCATTGTAATTATTATACTTGTGAATAGTAAAAAATAATCATTTTTAGCTGAACCACTTTGTCCACATATTTAAAAAAGAATAACAATTCAGGAGAGCTGAATTTTGACCATGTGGTGGTTTGAATTTCATTAACAAAAAAGAAAGATGCTTGAAAAGAAATCAGACAAACCAAAAGGGTGTGGAAATTGGCCAAACAGGGTACTGCTAAATATATACATACTATTCAAATTATGTGTCTGTTTTGCAGTACACGGCTACATTGATTTTTTTTAGCCCTCTGGTTCACAGATTAAATGAGAAAAAATAACCAACAGAGGGAAATATATTATATATTTTTTTAATAATTTATATATGAATAAAATCAACATTTATTGGCTGTCCCATAGCCATCAAATATCTTTCTTCCCATCAATCATCTTTTTTTTCCCACTATTGGCAGCATTCTAAATCACTAATCAAAATGAACATTGGCATCCATTATTAAGCTACATTTCTGCTCAGAGTTTGAGAATTCATATGATCTCTCCATCCACCCAAGCTCAGATGAATGGCAGTTTGTAGCAATATTAATCTCCAATTCTCTATTTACAAACAGCTTGACAAAGTTGTAGGTCTCTTGTCTCCAGCTTTTGCTAAACCTCCTCTTCTTCCCCATTCTAGACTTTATGTGGCAATCCACTCACAGACTTCCTAATGCATAAGTCTTTGCAGGGTGGGTTTAATAGCTGCCTCTTGCATGTATTCTGCAGCTCACTATAATAGATTGTCTAGCAGAAAAAGCATATCTCTATATTAATATATATTTAGTACCCATGCTTGTCAAGACTATTGACTGCTCTTATAAGATTAATCCATTTACTCACTTGAACAAGTATATAAGGCTGCTACTGGGAGCAATAGATCCGACAAACAAAACACTGTATGTTTTGCAACAACAAATTGCTGCACAGGCCTTTAATGTTGCACATGCCTTCCATAACTTGAAAAAGACCAATATTAGCCCAAACAGTGGGAAGTAATCTACTATGGTTTAAATACATTGGAAGGTAACACTTTGCTATCTTGACCAGCTACCTTTGGTATTATTTTGAGTTTGTGTATATTATTATACACTTCTATTTTTATATTGTGTTATATTCTTGATTATCCTAGATCAGTGGTTCTCAACCCAGACCTAAAGCTCCCCCTAACAGTCCAGGATTTAAGGGTTATCCAATTGTGTCTAAGGTGTAAAAAAACACTTTAGACACAACAGGGTAATCCTTAAATCCTTGACTGTTAGGGGGTATTTGAGTACTGGGTTGGGAACCCTTGTCCTTGATGTAGCCATTCATGATGGTGTGGATTTAAATGTAATTTGATTCAGTCAAATCTTATTCTTCTTATTATTGCTATTTATATAGCGTCAACAGATTCAGTAGCGCTTTACAATATTATGAGAGGGGGGATGTAACTATAAATAGGACAATTACAAGAAAACTTACAGGAACAATAGGTTTAAAGGCACCCTGCTCAAACGAGCTTACAGTCTATAGGAGGTTGGGTATAAAACACAATAGGACAGGAAATAGCAATCAAATAAGGTGGGAGTGAAGCAGAGCTGGAGGAGAGAGTAAACTGCTGCCCTATAGGAGAGAGCGAGAGACAGGTGTGTAAGGTAGAGGTTACTCTGGGAGGTCATAAGCTTTCCTAAAGAGATTGGTTTTAAGGCACTTTTTAAAGAATTGAAGACTAGGGGAGAGTCTGATGGGGGTAGGCAGGCTATTCCATAGGAAGGGAGCTGCCCGTGAGAAGTCCTGCAAGCGCGAGTTGGCCTTACGGGTGCGAGCAGCAGTCCGGAGGTGGTCATGGGCAGAGCAGAGGGAACAGAAAGGGCATACCTATGAATCTGTGAAGAGATATAAGAGGGGCTAGAATTGTTCAGTGATTTATATGTATGGGTTAGCACTTTGAATTTACTCCTATAGGATTCAGAAAGCCAATGTAAGGTCTGGCGGCAGCATTCATTACAGACAGTAGCGGAGCGATACAGCTTTTGGGAAGACCATGCAGGAAATTACTAGAGCATGGACAAGCTCCTTGGTAGCATCTTTTGTAAGAAAAGGGTGGGCTATGTTTTTAAGTTGGAATCTACAGGATTTGGCAACACTCTGGATGTGAGGCTCAAAGGTGAGGCCAGAGTCAAGTATGACGCCAAGATAGCGTGCTTGCAGGGATGGACTTATGTGGATACCACTGAATTGAAGGAAGAAACGAGAGATGAGGATCAGTATTAGGAGGAGGAAAGACAAGGAGCTCAGTTTTGGAGAGATTGAGTTTCAGAAAGCAGAAAGCAGGAGGACATCCAATCAGAGATGGAAGAAAGGCAAGCAGTGACACGTAGCAGGACAGCAGGGAAGAGGTCCAGGGAGGAGAGATATATTCGGGTGTCATCAGTGTACAGGTAGTAGTGAAATCCAAAGGAAGAAATAAGTTTGCCAAGAGAGGCAGTATAAAGCGAAAATAGAAGATGACCAAGGACAGAGCCTTGGAACTCCAACTGAGACAGGACGAGGGGAGGAGGTATCCTTGAAAAAGGAGACACTGAATTAGCGTTGGGAGAGATAAGAGGAAAACCATGAGAGGACAGAGTCACAGTTTTGCACACGGCTAAATTGTATGGATAATATTTGCACATTTTGGACAATAGATGTATTAATGACATTGATATAACTGTTTCAAATATTTAAATATGCAGAGTTAAGTAGAGCAGATGTATATTAACCCCTTAAGGACCGGACTGTTTTTGCGATGTTGTACATTTGCGACCAGGCATCTTTTTACACTTTTGTGGTGTTTGTGTTTAGCTGTAATTTTCCGCTCTCTCATTTACTGTTCCCATACAAATTATATATTGTTTTTTTCAGGACAAAGGGGGCTTTCTTTACATACCATTATTTATATAATCTCATGTTATTTATTTTTTAAAAACTTAAAAAATATGATGAAAAATTTTAAAAAATACATGTTTATTGACTTTTATGTGAAAAATCTTTTACTCATCTACAAAAGCGAATGAAAAAAAACTGCTAAATAGATTCAAAATTTTGTCCTGAGTTTAAAAATACCCAGTGTTTACATGCTTTTTACTATTTTTTTGCATGTTATAGGGCTATAAGTACAAGTAGGGTATTGCGGTTTCAAAACATACATTTTTAAAATGTATCAATAGTGACATTGTAAAACTATTATCTGTCATAAATCGCTGAATAATACCCCACATGTACATATTTTTTTTAAAGTAGGCAACCCAGGGAATTCAATATGAGGTATGTCCAGACTTTTTTAGTAGCCACTTAGTCGCAAACACTGGCCAAAGTTAGCGTTCATATTTGTTTGTGTGTGAAAAAAGTAAAAAACTAAATTGAACGCTAATTTTGGCCAGTGTTTCTGATTAAGTGGTTACTAAAAAAGACTGGACATACCCCATTTGCAATACCTTGGGTTGTCTTCTTTTGCAAATGGTATGCCATCATGGGGGTAATTCTCATTCCTGGGCTACCATACGCTCTCATAGGCAACGTAACCAACCTGGCCATTTTCAATGTAAAAATATTTGACCCATATATTTGACCGTGTAACTTTCAAAAACGCTATAAAACCTGTACATGGGGGGTACTGTTATACTCAGGAGACTTTGCTGAACACAAATATTAGTGTTTTAAAACTGGAAAATGTATCACAACAATTATATCATCAGTAAAAGTGCTGTTTGTGTGTGAAAAATGCAAAAAAAAGTCACTTTCACTGACAATATCATTGCTGTGATATGTTTTACTGTTTTGAATCACTAATATTTGTGTTCAGCGAAGTCTCCCGAGTAAAACAGTACCCCCCATGTACAGGTTTTAGGGTGTCGTAGAACGTTACAGGGTAAAATACAGTGATAGCAAATTAAATTCTCTGGACTTTCGGCCTGGGTTGGCAGGCAGGTCCCTTAAATTGCAATCAATAAAATAACTTAATTATGTAAAAATATTACATAAATACGCACGTAGAATTTAAATATATATGCATATTTATATATTTGAAGTCTACGTGTATATTTATATAATTATTTATGTAATTTTGTATATGGACATATGAATAGTTCGTATTCTTTTTATTTATTTATATATACATAGATATATATACAATTTCATTCTAAGTGTATTTTGATATAAATATATATATATATTAATATCAAAATACAGTTAGAATAAAATTCCGTATAGATATATAATTTTTTAAAAAATTTTTATTATTATTTTTACATGTTTCATTTAATTTAAATTGCTTATTATTTGTATTTTATAATAATATATATACACAATATATATAGTTATTATATATATTATATATATACACGTGTGTAATTTAATTATAAGTGTATTTTTATATTAATATATGTACATATTAATATAAAAATACACTTAGCATGACATTATATATATGATATATAGACATATATTATATAGGTATAATATATGTCTATATATCATATATAAAATACAGAATCCAGCGCACTCGCTTATTAACTAAACAATGCTTTTTAAATCTTGGAGATTGTAATAGTTTTATTTAAAAACACCTCACCTAGGCAAAAAATGATGGGGGTTTAGTTACATTATATGATCATACATTGCATAAGCCTGCCAACTACGTCAAAGTACCCCATATTCGGCAGGTCCTATCCTAATAACAGCCTAATGCTTGCTCTTATGAGATTAATCCACTTACTTGGGAAATACTTCCTTACTGGGACTCTCTGCAAGTCAAGGCTAAATAGGGTCCTGGAATGAGGCACCTGTAACAGGGAGGGGTGCAAATTTTTTTTTTTAAATAAAACTATTACAATCTCCAAGATTTAAAAAGCATTGTTTAGTTAATAAGCGAGTGCGCTGGATTCTGTATTTTGTATATTTTGGCCCCAGCAGCACCCTATAATGTATGCATGTTTAGGTGAGTGCAGCCCTCTTGGTTTATTTTATATATCATATATATATACACATATATAATAATAATTTTTTTTTAATTAACTTTAACTTATTTTTTTTCTGATTTTGCAGTTGCAGGGAGACTGCCTGTCAGGACAGACAGTCCCCCTGCAGGCTGACACATGGACACCTATTGTGACCATGTGGTCACCCTGTTGGGCGATCACATGGCCACAGGGGTCCTAATCCGCCATGGGGAGACTGTCTGGGCTGCAGGCAGTCTCCCCACACCGGGAGCACCGCCGATCGCCGCCGGGGGAACGACGGCGATCGGGTAAGTAAATCTTAAAGTGAGGACGGTTCAGGACTGTCAGCGGTCGGCAATGGAAAAATGACGATGACGGTCCTGAACCGTCCTGCGTCCTTAAGGGGTTAATAACATCTTCCAAAAAGTAATTATGTGACAGTGACTGAATAAAAGGGTTACTCAAAGCATGACTGCTTCTTAATTTGCAGTGGTCATGGTGCTTGGAATTTGTATGTGCAGCTTTTCAATATGAAACTCTGCACATGCGAAGATATTCTACAGATTTTAACCTTTCTGGGTCATTGGAGCTTTTTTCTTTTTGTTTTGCTTGGACTAGGATAGGAAGGGTTACTCTGACTAGTGTTTTGTTGTTTTTTTTTTAACACTTTCTTGGTTGGAGTAACCCTTTAAACATTGGTTAAGGTAACAGGTTAACATTAACATATTTCATATTTGATTCATTACTACGAAAATCACATATCACTGTCTATTGTTATTTTAAACTATACATAAAATAACCTCACAGAAAACATAATTCTATGTATTTTCCTCCAGGCAATGAATGTCATAAACCAGACCATTGTCACTGAGATTCTTCTACTTGGCTTTCAGGATCTTCCAAATATTAAGACATTGGTTTTATTTTTCCTTCTTATTTTTCCTATTGTGACCATATGTGGAAATATTCTGATTATTTGGCTCGTGGCATCTAACAGCAGTCTCCAGTCTCCCATGTACTTATTCCTAACACAATTGTCCATTACTGATTTACTTATAACCACAGCCATTGTCCCAAACACACTTTATATTCTATTTAGTGAAGGGGACACTATATCTTTTTCTGGTTGCATCATTCAGTTTTATTTTGCTGCTTGCTCTGAAGCCTCTGAATGTTTTATTTTGTCAGTAATGGCTTTTGACAGATATTTGGCCATCTGTAACCCTCTGAGATATAGGTCTTTAATGAACCCTATGGTATGTGTTACATTGGTTATCATCACTTGGCTGTTAAGCTTTTCTATTGAATTATCTATAACAATATCAACAATTCAGCTTCAGTTTTGTGGTCCAAATGTTATTGATCATTTTTTCTGTGATCTTGTCCCATTGATAGAACTTTCTTGTTCAGACACTAGTTTTATTGAAATGGAGGTTCTCATTTTGTGCGTTCCAGTTACTGTTACTCCACTTATAAGTATTGCAGTTTTTTATGTGTATATTGTCCAGGCTGCACTTAGGATCTCCACCACAAGTGGAAGATCAAAAGTCTTCTCCACTTGTAGCTCCCACCTGACTGTGGTTATTATATTCTATGGCACAATACTTGGAATTTATATGCTTCCAACAAAAAATAAATCCATGACTGTCAACAAAATGGCATCTTTGCTTTACACTGTGTTGATACCTATGATTAATCCAATCATATACAGTCTGAGGAATAAAGACATCAAGAATGCTGTGAAAAAAAGCTTTGGTAATATGAATGAATAAAATTAAGATGCGTTCCATGAGCGATAGTGTTTATCATGTACTGATCAGAGGTCTGTGGTATATTACCAGAACAGGAGAAAAGTTGTTCAGTCTTAGCACTCTCTAGAAGAAACTTGCAAATAAGAGATACAGACAAAAATAAATTCAGAACATTGAGAATCAAAAGCACTAGTGCAAATCACGATTCTGCAAACAAATGTTTAACGTAACTGTCACGGTGCACCCAGAAACCCTGCAGACAGCAAGGCCTTTTAGGAGACCTGGATGGGTTTGAACTCACAGCTGCGGCATCCCAGCCAGGTTCTCTACCATGCTGTCCACATATGTCTGCATTATTCTGCTTCCTGACTCCTTGCTTGGATGGAGCAGTGCTGATCCACCTGCAGCCCCCTACCAATTAGGGTCAGCTGCTCCTAATCAGCAGGCTTTAAAAGCTGGGCCTGCCTGAGACCTAGTATCTGGTCATTTTGTTTGTTTGGTGCCTCCTGCCAGATTTTGGTTACTCTGCTGACTGATTTCCTGAACTCTGACCTCTGCCTGCCTTACGGACTACGATACTCAGCTGCCATCTGCTTCTCATCTGACCCTGCCTTTGGATTACCCCTTCATCTGTACTGCGTTTTTGCTTTTTGCCTTCTCTTTGTGCCATCTCCTGTAAATGGTCTCCAACTCCTGGTAAACTGTTACAATAACAGTAATAAATTAATTCAATAAAAATAATTAAAGTTAATTTAAACAACAACATTGTTCTCGTTTGGCATGATTAATATGTTGTGGAATAATTTAATAGATTGGCTAGAAAACGTCAACATAACTTATCTCGTTATCAAAGCCAGGACAAATATGACAATGAGGAGAAATATTGTTTCATTTCTGATCTTCTCTCTATATAATTATTTACACAGAGGCACCCAGTTGTAGGAAAAGAAATGTAGATGTCTGCATTTAGTTTTATTTCTCAACTCTCACAAATAAATATTTTTATATAAAAGAGAAATCTGAGGCCAACATTCTTTACCACTTCTTGAATAAGTGTCACGATTCGGGGATGGTAACAAAAAAACCGTGCTATAGAGGCGCTCAAACAATGATAAAATGAAGAATCTAGTGTGACTAAGCAGCTCAACACACGTGAAGGTACCTCCAAACCTTAACACAATAACATGCAAAACAGTGGGGTGATGAGAGTGGAAAGGTCACAACAAACAGGACCCAGTGGAGCGCTAAAAAATATATCAACTCACCCTTTTATAAAGGGATGTAATTGTAGAAAAATCTAAAGGGAATGAGATATAATGGAAATAATGGTGTAGTATATCTGGACTAGGTGGATAAGGAGAGAAGAGTCGTATGATAACAAACTCACATGGTACAGAGCCTGAAAGAGATAGGCTCAAATCATAGGCGCAGGGGTATTTTAAAGCAAATACCAAGCTTCTTCAATGGCTGTATATCAATCCTCAGAGAAAGGGAGAAAGAAGGACAATGGACCAAAGTCCTAGTGTATTATCCTCAACACAAAAAATGGATCTGAACAAATACAGAAACTTGCTCACCTTTAAATGAGCCAATCCGAACTGGGCTCTCAGTTAAATGGACAATGTGCCTTTAAGAGGGCACTGCTCTTCTTGTTAGCAGGAAAAGTGGATGCAGGTCAAGGACTCAAATTTAAAAAATAAATTTATTGTAAAACACTTACATAAAAATCAAATAAAAAGCTCCCATAAATAAATGGTGCAGAAATGAGTCCTCTCCCGAGACGCGTTTCACCTTGTACAAAAGGCTTTTTCAATCGGTGTCCTGCTTGAGTTTCCTGCTGGTTTAAATACCCAAAGAGTCCTTTTCAATTGGTTAATGATGTCTTCCGGTTTTCCGAACACAACGAGGGATATTACCATCAGCTGTTGTGTAAGTTCGTGATACCGGAAGTGACGTATCGCGTTTACCGCAACGTCACTTCCGTTTAGATCGTGGCCGCCATATTAGTCATTGGCAAGCCACGAACTCACTCATTGTATCAGTGTATTCAGCATAGCATAGATGAACATAAAGAAAAGGAAAAAAGGAGATCAGTTTGCATCTTGACTCCATGTATATACTCAATAAGACAATGACACAAAATGAATGAATGTGCAAAGGGAATATAATGGATTCCCCTCAGTTAAACAGCAACATCTCTTTGCTGTGTGGATTGATTACCATTGTAACCTATTGCATCAGATGTTAGGTGTGCAAGTAGCTGCCCAACATCACTCCCACTTTAAAGGGATATACACTCAATTCCTTGCCATTGAAATATACGTGTATAAATAATGAAAAAATTACACACACATCAGATAATCAAGTAGATAGTCGTATATATACAATATTTACAAAAAATATTCAGTAGTGTCATTGTCCTAAAGAGATACAATAGTAGTTATGCATCTTACAACAGTAAATATAGTGAACAACATAGCAACCCATCATGGTGGAGATCATGGGATAGCTGAGATGAAAGGCAGAAAAAGTAAATAAAAAATAAACCTATAAAAAATGACAAAGCTCAAAGTCTTGATTAAGACCTTTAGGGTGTAAAGTATCTAAATCAAAAATCCATTTCATCTCAGCTTTACCCATTTTTCTCACTAAGTCATCACCTCTCCAATCTGTGACTACTTTTTGGATTCCCATAAATTGTATACCTTTCGGGTCACTGTTATGTGTATTTTTAAAGTGAAATGATACATTGTGCTTTACAAATCCATTTCTTATATTTCTGACGTGCTCTTGTATTCTCACCTGCAAAGGGCGTATTGTCCGCCCGATGTACAGGAGTCCACACGGGCACGTCAGCATGTATATTACTCTCTTGGTATGGCAAGTAATGATGTCCCTTATTTTATAATTCCTTTTGGGATTATTAGGGTCCGTAAATTCCCTAATTACTCTTTTGGGATTGCTGGTGTTCCTGCAAGCCCCACAAACTCCGCAGCCATAGAAACCTTTAGACTCCTTAAAGGGGTTTGAAATTACATTGGCTCTAGTTGAATTGTTATTGGAGAGACTGTTCCTTAAGTTGGAAACCCCCCTATAGATAATCTTAGGTTGTTCAGGTAGGAGGGTATTTAATATCTCATCATTTTTAAGGATAGGCCAGTGTTTCTGAATTACTTTTTTAACTTGTTGGCTCTGTGTATTGAAATCACAAATGAAGGCCAATTCCCTATCTGTAGAAGCTGTTGGTTTTACTTTATATTGTAAGAGAGATTCTCGTTCTCTGAGACTTATCTCCTTATAGGCATTATCTAGCAGCTGTTTATTATAACCTTTATCCGAGAAGTCTTTCATGATTTTCTGTGATTGATTGTGAAACACAGTAAAATCAGTACAATTACGTCGTATTCTGAGAAGTTGTGCCTTCGGTGCGTTGAGGAGCCAGGGTGAATAATGGCAACTATTGCCCTCGATGTAACTATTTACATCGACCTTTTTAAAAAAGGTACTGGTTTTAATGGTGTTATTCTCGATGAAGATATTGAGATCTAGAAATTCAACTTTATTTTTACTGCTGTTTTTGGTGAGCTTAATACCCCAATCATTATCTTCAATAGATGAAAAGAAAAGGTTAAGGGATTCACTGCTGCCCTTCCAAACGAAAAAAATATCATCTATGTAACGATGATAGGACACCAGGCTTGCACCCCACCTACAGTCGCCAAATATAAACAGATGTTCCCAGTATGACATAAATAAATTGGCGTAGCTGGGTGCAAACCTGGTGCCCATCGCCGTTCCACAGATCTGCAGATAAAATGTCTCATTAAACCAAAAGTAGTTGTTATGAAGTATCCAATTGATTCCTTCCAGAATGAAATCAATCTGGGATTGCGGAAAAAGTTCAGATTTCTCAAGAAAAAACCTGGTTGCTTCGCATCCTTTGTTGTGCTGTATGATGGTATACAAGGAATGAACGTCAGCTGTGACTAGCCAGCAATCTTCATCCCATACTACATCTTTAAGGACCTGAAGAACATTGATGGTATCTTTCAGATAACCTCTACATTTCTTGACTATGGGCTGTATACATTGATCAATGTACTGGGAAAGCCTGCTCGATATAGATCCAATCCCCGAAATGATGGGACGTCCTGGGGGCTTAGTAAGATGTTTATGGATCTTTGGCAAATAATAGAAAACGGGGATCCTAGGATGGTGAATATTAAGGAACTCTGATTCCTTTTTATTCAAGATACCCTCTAATTTGCCTTTATCTATCAGTCTAGTGTAACTGACCTTAATTTCGCTGGTAGGGTCCCTATTAAGAACAGTGTATGTTGTGGTGTCTTCGAGTAACCTATTGGACTCTACAATATAATCACTCCTCTCGATAAGGACAATCCCCCCTCCCTTGTCGGCAGGCTTAATGACCAATGTGCTGTCATTTTTGAAATCCTTAAGACTGTTTCTCTCTTGAAAAGTCAGGTTATATTCATTTTTCCCAATGGGTCTGATATGTTTGATGTCCCTCATAACCATTTTTTCAAATGTTGACATCTCATCAGAGATGCAAAACTTGGGAAAAAAATGAGATTTATCTTTCAGTTCCGTATGTACAAATTCATCACTTATTTCACTTGACGTGAATGTTGGTGATGGTTTTTTATGAAAGAACTTTTTTAGACACATTTTTCTCTTAAACCTGTTTAGGTCCAAATAGGTGCTGAATTTATCTAATGTTCTAGTCGGGGCAAATTTAAGGCCCTTTTCGAGTAGTGATAATTGTGGTTTGGAAAGCACTCTATTTGTAAGATTGAATATGCCATTATTAATTGTTTTTAATCTCTTTTTCCTCTTTTGAAAAGATACTCCTCCTCTAGTTCCCCTTCCTCTAGGGATCTCCTCCTTTTTCCCAGTGGGGAGCATTTGTACCTCTCCCTCTCTTGGAGTTCCCAAAAATCCTCCTGTCTTGGTGACCGATCTAAATGTGAGAATCTGTTGTATAGAGGAACACTCTCATCCTCTTTCCTCTTAGGTCTACTAGAATTTGATCGATGTTTATCAAAATATGTACCTGTTTTTTTCTCTCTATACATATCCCTTTCATTAGGGTGATAATTCCTTTTATTTTTAGGAGAAACGGGATTGTTTCTACCATAACTGTGGTTCTCACTTGGTCTATATCTGGATCTATTTATAGTTGTTGTTCGAAGTTCTTTGTGAAGAGGACGATCCCTATTAAGATCTTTCCTACCAGAAAAATCTTTATAGGTGTTGGCCTACCAGAAAAATCTTTATAGGTGTTGGCCTACCAGAAAAATCTTTATAGGTGTTGATCTTGAAAAAATGGAGAAAGCCGTAATTGACACCAAAAAAAGAAAATACTTGAGGGACAAAAACGACTATGCCAACAATAGAGTTAGAACATATTCTAAATATAACCATAACAACATAATTGATTCCCGAATAACCAAACATCCCAAAGGGAATAATTTTGACAGGAATAGACCCTACCATTCCAACACCTATAAAGATTTTTCTGGTAGGAAAGATCTTAATAGGGATCGTCCTCTTCACAAAGAACTTCGAACAACAACTATAAATAGATCCAGATATAGACCAAGTGAGAACCACAGTTATGGTAGAAACAATCCCGTTTCTCCTAAAAATAAAAGGAATTATCACCCTAATGAAAGGGATATGTATAGAGAGAAAAAAACAGGTACATATTTTGATAAACATCGATCAAATTCTAGTAGACCTAAGAGGAAAGAGGATGAGAGTGTTCCTCTATACAACAGATTCTCACATTTAGATCGGTCACCAAGACAGGAGGATTTTTGGGAACTCCAAGAGAGGGAGAGGTACAAATGCTCCCCACTGGGAAAAAGGAGGAGATCCCTAGAGGAAGGGGAACTAGAGGAGGAGTATCTTTTCAAAAGAGGAAAAAGAGATTAAAAACAATTAATAATGGCATATTCAATCTTACAAATAGAGTGCTTTCCAAACCACAATTATCACTACTCGAAAAGGGCCTTAAATTTGCCCCGACTAGAACATTAGATAAATTCAGCACCTATTTGGACCTAAACAGGTTTAAGAGAAAAATGTGTCTAAAAAAGTTCTTTCATAAAAAACCATCACCAACATTCACGTCAAGTGAAATAAGTGATGAATTTGTACATACGGAACTGAAAGATAAATCTCATTTTTTTCCCAAGTTTTGCATCTCTGATGAGATGTCAACATTTGAAAAAATGGTTATGAGGGACATCAAACATATCAGACCCATTGGGAAAAATGAATATAACCTGACTTTTCAAGAGAGAAACAGTCTTAAGGATTTCAAAAATGACAGCACATTGGTCATTAAGCCTGCCGACAAGGGAGGGGGGATTGTCCTTATCGAGAGGAGTGATTATATTGTAGAGTCCAATAGGTTACTCGAAGACACCACAACATACACTGTTCTTAATAGGGACCCTACCAGCGAAATTAAGGTCAGTTACACTAGACTGATAGATAAAGGCAAATTAGAGGGTATCTTGAATAAAAAGGAATCAGAGTTCCTTAATATTCACCATCCTAGGATCCCCGTTTTCTATTATTTGCCAAAGATCCATAAACATCTTACTAAGCCCCCAGGACGTCCCATCATTTCGGGGATTGGATCTATATCGAGCAGGCTTTCCCAGTACATTGATCAATGTATACAGCCCATAGTCAAGAAATGTAGAGGTTATCTGAAAGATACCATCAATGTTCTTCAGGTCCTTAAAGATGTAGTATGGGATGAAGATTGCTGGCTAGTCACAGCTGACGTTCATTCCTTGTATACCATCATACAGCACAACAAAGGATGCGAAGCAACCAGGTTTTTTCTTGAGAAATCTGAACTTTTTCCGCAATCCCAGATTGATTTCATTCTGGAAGGAATCAATTGGATACTTCATAACAACTACTTTTGGTTTAATGAGACATTTTATCTGCAGATCTGTGGAACGGCGATGGGCACCAGGTTTGCACCCAGCTACGCCAATTTATTTATGTCATACTGGGAACATCTGTTTATATTTGGCGACTGTAGGTGGGGTGCAAGCCTGGTGTCCTATCATCGTTACATAGATGATATTTTTTTCGTTTGGAAGGGCAGCAGTGAATCCCTTAACCTTTTCTTTTCATCTATTGAAGATAATGATTGGGGTATTAAGCTCACCAAAAACAGCAGTAAAAATAAAGTTGAATTTCTAGATCTCAATATCTTCATCGAGAATAACACCATTAAAACCAGTACCTTTTTTAAAAAGGTCGATGTAAATAGTTACATCGAGGGCAATAGTTGCCATTATTCACCCTGGCTCCTCAACGCACCGAAGGCACAACTTCTCAGAATACGACGTAATTGTACTGATTTTACTGTGTTTCACAATCAATCACAGAAAATCATGAAAGACTTCTCGGATAAAGGTTATAATAAACAGCTGCTAGATAATGCCTATAAGGAGATAAGTCTCAGAGAACGAGAATCTCTCTTACAATATAAAGTAAAACCAACAGCTTCTACAGATAGGGAATTGGCCTTCATTTGTGATTTCAATACACAGAGCCAACAAGTTAAAAAAGTAATTCAGAAACACTGGCCTATCCTTAAAAATGATGAGATATTAAATACCCTCCTACCTGAACAACCTAAGATTATCTATAGGGGGGTTTCCAACTTAAGGAACAGTCTCTCCAATAACAATTCAACTAGAGCCAATGTAATTTCAAACCCCTTTAAGGAGTCTAAAGGTTTCTATGGCTGCGGAGTTTGTGGGGCTTGCAGGAACACCAGCAATCCCAAAAGAGTAATTAGGGAATTTACGGACCCTAATAATCCCAAAAGGAATTATAAAATAAGGGACATCATTACTTGCCATACCAAGAGAGTAATATACATGCTGACGTGCCCGTGTGGACTCCTGTACATCGGGCGGACAATACGCCCTTTGCAGGTGAGAATACAAGAGCACGTCAGAAATATAAGAAATGGATTTGTAAAGCACAATGTATCATTTCACTTTAAAAATACACATAACAGTGACCCGAAAGGTATACAATTTATGGGAATCCAAAAAGTAGTCACAGATTGGAGAGGTGATGACTTAGTGAGAAAAATGGGTAAAGCTGAGATGAAATGGATTTTTGATTTAGATACTTTACACCCTAAAGGTCTTAATCAAGACTTTGAGCTTTGTCATTTTTTATAGGTTTATTTTTTATTTACTTTTTCTGCCTTTCATCTCAGCTATCCCATGATCTCCACCATGATGGGTTGCTATGTTGTTCACTATATTTACTGTTGTAAGATGCATAACTACTATTGTATCTCTTTAGGACAATGACACTACTGAATATTTTTTGTAAATATTGTATATATACGACTATCTACTTGATTATCTGATGTGTGTGTAATTTTTTCATTATTTATACACGTATATTTCAATGGCAAGGAATTGAGTGTATATCCCTTTAAAGTGGGAGTGATGTTGGGCAGCTACTTGCACACCTAACATCTGATGCAATAGGTTACAATGGTAATCAATCCACACAGCAAAGAGATGTTGCTGTTTAACTGAGGGGAATCCATTATATTCCCTTTGCACATTCATTCATTTTGTGTCATTGTCTTATTGAGTATATACATGGAGTCAAGATGCAAACTGATCTCCTTTTTTCCTTTTCTTTATGTTCATCTATGCTATGCTGAATACACTGATACAATGAGTGAGTTCGTGGCTTGCCAATGACTAATATGGCGGCCACGATCTAAACGGAAGTGACGTTGCGGTAAACGCGATACGTCACTTCCGGTATCACGAACTTACACAACAGCTGATGGTAATATCCCTCGTTGTGTTCGGAAAACCGGAAGACATCATTAACCAATTGAAAAGGACTCTTTGGGTATTTAAACCAGCAGGAAACTCAAGCAGGACACCGATTGAAAAAGCCTTTTGTACAAGGTGAAACGCGTCTCGGGAGAGGACTCATTTCTGCACCATTTATTTATGGGAGCTTTTTATTTGATTTTTATGTAAGTGTTTTACAATAAATTTATTTTTTAAATTTGAGTCCTTGACCTGCATCCACTTTTCCTGCTAACAAGAAGAGCAGTGCCCTCTTAAAGGCACATTGTCCATTTAACTGAGAGCCCAGTTCGGATTGGCTCATTTAAAGGTGAGCAAGTTTCTGTATTTGTTCAGATCCATTTTTTGTGTTGAGGATAATACACTAGGACTTTGGTCCATTGTCCTTCTTTCTCCCTTTCTCTGAGGATTGATATACAGCCATTGAAGAAGCTTGGTATTTGCTTTAAAATACCCCTGCGCCTATGATTTGAGCCTATCTCTTTCAGGCTCTGTACCATGTGAGTTTGTTATCATACGACTCTTCTCTCCTTATCCACCTAGTCC
The DNA here is from genome assembly GCF_036172605.1 of Pelobates fuscus. Lineage (NCBI taxonomy): Eukaryota > Metazoa > Chordata > Amphibia > Anura > Pelobatidae > Pelobates > Pelobates fuscus. The sequence goes on along the minus strand of NC_086319.1, from coordinate 411,176,953 downwards.
AGATATACTACACCATTATTTCCATTATATCTCATTCCCTTTAGATTTTTCTACAATTACATCCCTTTATAAAAGGGTGAGTTGATATATTTTTTAGCGCTCCACTGGGTCCTGTCACGATTCGGGGAACCCAACACGCTAACACACACAAAGACACACACACAGAAAGTGTGCAGTACCGGTCCTTAGAGTGGCCGGGCTAAGCACACACAGAATAGTCAGGAGACAAGCCGAGTAAGGGGAACCAGAAAACAGAATAACGAGAAACAAGCCGAGGTCAAAGGGTAGGAGAAAGTCACAAAGTCAGTATAACAAGCCAGAGAGTACGTAACCAGAAATCACACGTTCAGAATCAATACTATAAAGCAAAGACCACAACAGGGCAGGGAGGAACAGGAAAGGTAAGTATTTAAACCAGAAGGTTAATTCTGATTGGCTAATTTCCAATCAGAATTAACAATCACACGTGGGAGATATCTAAACCTCCCACTGTGCCTTTAATGCCGGGTCAGGTGACTGACCCCGGCGTGTAACAAATTGGCCGGTCTCCCAGCGTGCAGCGTCATGCATGCTGCCGCCGGGGGACCCGGAAGAAGACGCGGGCGGCACCCGTGGCTGGGAGGATGCCGCCCGCCGAACACATGGCAGGAAGGGGACCGCGGACGGCTGGAGGGTGAGTGCCGCGAGCGGATTGCAGCCTCCCCTCGCAGCCGCCCGCGGGATCCTGACAATAAGTATGATTAGTTTTTAGATGAATTCTTGTTAAATAAACTAATTATATATTGTGTCTTCATTGTTTTTTTGTTTGTTTGTTTTTGTTTTTTTACCAATGAAATAAAGTATTTCAAAATATGTTGTTAATTTAGCTTGACCCATCTTCCTTCATCCAATAAACTTCTGTAATGTTGGTCATTAACATTTACTTTGATCTTGTTCAACTCATTCCTGTCCTAAAATGTACCTATTAAATTATAATATATATATTTTTTTTAATTATTCAAGCGTAAATGAAGGTACATTCCATCATGAGTATGAACTTAATCATTTCTTCCTTCAGCTCTCTGTGTAGGTGAAGCAAGGTAGACATTGTATAAAACATATAATTCTAATAAATCTAACATCAAATTGATGTAAAATCACGAATCAGCTCAACACTTTGATTTATGTTCGGAAAATAAAATGTATTACAATTATGAAATTATTTTATTTAGTTGGTTCCTTGGAAATATTAATCTACACATAATGTAATTACATATTTAATGTAGTAATTTAGCATTGTTGTTTTTTGCACAGGTCAGTGAACCTAATGGTGAGTTGGAAAATAAATCTTACATGAAGGCTCTAAGCGCTATTGTCAATATTCCTTTATTTTGCAGTAAATGGTGAGAAATTCTATTGTTGAACAAAATCATCTGATGAATTTTTAAGAAGCTGGGGCATGAGACTCTACCCATTTATTTAACAGTTTAATTGATACCCTTTTATGCAGAAGTGGGTTTTTAATTATTTTTTGAAGGGGTGGAGACTGGGTGAGCATCAAACGGAGGCGGGAAGTGAGTTCCACAGGAAAGGCGCAGCCCTCGAGAAGTCTTGAAAGCATCAGAGGTGGGAGTACGGATGAAGACGTTAGTCTTAAGCAGAGCATAAGGGCCTAATACTTGTGTATTAGGGAGGATAGATAGGTGGGAGCAGCATTATGTAGAGATTTGAAGGCAAGAACCAGAATTTTAAATTGAGCCCTATATCTTAAAGGAAGCCAATGTAGGAACTGACAGAAGGGTGAGGCGTGGGAGGTGCAGACGGACAGGAAGATGAGCCTTGCCGTCGCATTCATTATGGACTGTAACGGTGCAAGTTGGGAGCACGTAAGACCACTTAGAAGCGGATTACAGTAGTCAGGGCGAGAAAGGACAGTGGAATGGACCGGCACCTTAGTCCCATCTGGCGTTAAGTAGGGTTGGAAGCACGCAATGTTTTTGAGATGGAAACGACAGGATTTGGCAATAGACATAACATGAGGCATGAAGGAGAGGTCAAAGTCAACAAGAACACCTAGGCAGCGAGCCTGAGTGGTGGAACTGATGGTAGCACCGTTGACTTGGAGGGAGACAGACACAGGAGTAGCAACACTTGAGGGAGGAAAACCATAATTTCAGTTTTGGTCAAGTTGAGTTTAAGGAAGTGGGCAGCCATCCAGTTAGAAATAGCAGAGAGGCAGTCAGAGACACTAGTCAAGAGGGACGGGGAGAGATCAGGAGAGGACAGGTAGATTTGCGTGTCATCTGAAGAGAAATGATTTTGGTAGCCAAAGGAGCTGAGGGAGGCAGTATACTGAGTGAACAGTAGGGGACCAAGGACTGAAACTTGGGGGACACCAACAGAGAGGAGTTGGGGAGAAGAAGCAGAGCCAAAGAAAGAAACACTGAAATAACACTGAAAGAGGTAGGAGGAGCACCAGGAGAGAGCAATATTTTGCAGACTGATATTGCGGAGGATGAGAAGAAGGTGTTGATGATCAACAGTGTCAAAAGCCGCAGAAAGTTCAAGGAGAATTAGGATAGAGTAGTGACCACGGGATTTTGCAGCGAGTAGATCATTGTATACTTTGGTCAATGCCGTTTCCACAGAGTGCTTAGCGCGGAAACCAGACTGAAGTGGGTCTAGCAGAGAGTTGGACTCAAGGATGTCTGTCAATCTCGCATACACAACTTGGATCTTGGATCTTGGATGCAAAAGGCAGTAGCGAGATAGGACAGTAGTTGGATGGGGAGTTAGGGATTCTAGGTTGGGCTTCTTTAGAATTGGGGTTACAGTTGCATGTTTGAATGGCGATGGAAATACGCCAGAGGAGAGAGAGAGATTGAGAATTTTAGTGAGAGGTGGAGAAAGAGAAGAAGACAGAGTACGGATGAGATGCGAGGGAATTGGATCTAGGGAGCAGGTGGTGGGGTGGGAGGACTGGAGTAGAGCAGAAACCTCTTCCACTGTAGCGGGTGTGAATGAACATAGAACAGCAAAGGAAGTGAGGTTAGGGGAAGTATTGAAAGGGGAAGAAGACAGATGAGAGATCTCTTCACTGATTGTGGAGATCTTGTCAGTGATGTGAGTTGCAAAGTCTGAGGTGGTCAAGTTAGTAGGTGGAGGAGAAACCAAAGGGTGAAGAAGAGAGTTACATGTGTGAAATAGTCATTTGTGTTAACGGGAGAGTGTGGTTATGAGGGTATTGAATTAATTTACTTTTGCAGAGGTAGGAGCCAAGCTGTATGAGCTCAGCATAAATTTATAGTGGAGAAAGTCAGACGCACAGTGAGACTTTCTCCAACAGAGTTCAGCAGTTCTGGAGCATTTTTGGAGGTATCAAGTCAGCTTGGTGTGCCAAGGCTGTTGTTGGGGGAGCCTGCTGTGTTTAAATGTAGGAGGTGCCATGATGTTTAGTTGAGAGGAGAGGGTGACATTGTAGAAGGAGGACAGGTGAGGTTTGAGATAGTTAAAAGAAGAGTTTGGAGATTAGTGGAGAAATGCTCTAGGTCAAGACATTGGAGGTTTCTGTGAGATTGATGTTCAGATGGTAGTGTCAATTGGGTCTTAGGTATGCCGATGTCAAAAGTCAGAAGATGGTGGTCAGATAGAGGAAAAGGAATATTGGAAAGATTTGAGGCGGTACAGAGATTGGTGAAGGCGAGATCAAGACTGTTTCCCGCTGTATGGGTTGCTAAATTGAACCATTGCGTAAGGCCAAAGGTGAAGGTTACAGAGAGCAGACGAGAGGCATCAGTGCAATTGAGGTTGTTGATTGGGATATTGAAATCCCCAAGTATAAGGGAAGGAGTGCTAGATGTGAGGAAGTGGGGAAGCTAGGAAGAAAAGTGCTCAAGGATTAGTCTAGGATAACCAGGGGGGCCGGTAGGTGATAGCAATTCTTAAAGGAGTGGTTTTAAATAGGTGGACAGTGTGAACTTCAAAAGAAGAAAAGGATAGGGCAGGGGGAGTTATTTTTTTGTAAAGCTAGTCTCCAACTAGGATCAATAACCCAGGCTATGCAAAACATGTTTTAATTATGTGACCACGGTCGGAAAAAATAGGGACTTTCTTTTCTCCAAACAAATAAAAAATAGCTTAAAGTTTTCTCTAGTGCTCCTGGTAGTATTTTCTACCAGACAGAGCATGAAGCTAAAGCTAATTTCACAATATAATTCAGTGCATCAGGGTAGGCAAAAATATTTTTTTATGCCTAAGGGAGGGTTTTTCTTTACTCCATCAGTTAACAAAAAAATATTGATATTGGTGAAATTGTCTTGCACTAGGATGAATTACAAAATGCCTGCTATCTACTCATACAGGCACAGCAAGGGTAAATCACACTGATAACTGATTGTGTATCTCTTTCAATAGCAGAAGTTTGGAAAAACCCTTCTTAGAAGTATAGATGTTTTATTGTTCCTCACTTTTTCCCCTCTGTTAGTCACTTCACTTGATCTGTAAACAAAATCAGCAAATAGTGGCTGACCATTAATCATATTTTTTTTTTGCTAGCTCTTGATTGGAAAGAAGATTCAACCTATATGACTGAGCAGACATCTTGTCCATCATACAAAACAAAGCAGTGTATTATTATTATTATTATTATCATTATTTATTAAGAATCAACAAGTTCCACAGCACTGTACAATGGATGGATGAAAAAACACGAATTTGTAACCAGACGAGTTAGATGCACAGAATATTGGATGCTAGAATTAATTTTGGGAGGTTTGGGCAGACAGGAAGAAGAGCCTCACTGCTGCATTCATTATAGAATATAACAGGGCAAGCTGGGAACATGTAAAACCACTGAGAAGCAGATTTCAGTAGTCAAGGCAAGAGAAGATAGCTGCATGGACCAGCACCTTAGCTGCATCAGGCGTTAAGTAAGTGTGGATGCGCTCTATGTTTAAGAGATGCAAGAGGCAGGATTTGGTGATTGACAGGACATGAGAAGCGGTAAGAGGTCAAAGAGAACTAGGGGGTCAGAGAAAACTACCCCTAGGGAAAGATCTAGAAAAGAAAGTTCCCATCATAATAGCAAAAAATCAGATGGCAAATATGATGGAATTGTTAGATCTAAAACATTTTCTACCCCCCGTCCCCCCCCCCCCCCCCCCCGGCCCCTAAAGAAATGTGAAAAATTACAGGGAAAAGGAAGTCAGAAACACCACTTTTAATATTCCTCTCAAAAATAGATTTGAAAAGGTTAAGGAAAGATAGAGAGGAGGATTTTTTTAGGAAGAGCAGGAACAGAGTATGGTACGCCATTAAAAAGAGGAAGAAGATTAGAACTAGAGGAGGAAGAGAGGAAGAGTTAAATTGGGAAAAAAGGAGGAAAGGAGGAAAAGAGCAATGATATAAAGGTTTTAATCTCTCCAAAATGGAATTAACACCAACTCGGGAAAAAGTTTTAACCAAAGGTTTTAAATTTGCTCCAAGCTATTCAATCAACAAATTTGAGGCCTCATAGAAATCCACCGGTACATCAGAAAATTATGTTTAAATAAATATTTTAACAGACACAATTTTATTGTAAACGATTCCAGTATGCCTAGTGAAATTAATTCAGAAATGGTACATACTAATTTATAAAAAGTCTACTTTTTACCCACAGTTTTTAAAGAAACATGAAAGTTTTTGAGAAAGTTTTTGAGAAAGCTTGTCTGAATGAAATATATAAAATTAAACCACTGACTAAATATGAACAAAATTTGTCTGCAAGCGAGAGAAAAGTTATAGATGATCTAAAAAAAAATTCAGTTGTAATAAAACCGGCGGACAAAGGAGGAGGTGTAGTAATTTTAGACAAAGAGCGATATTTATCAGAAATTAAACGCCAACTACAGGACAGTACCACATATACTAAACAGATGATATTAAGAGGGAATATCATAATTGTTTAAATATTGGTCTGGACAAGAAATTACTGAACAGAATTTTCATTTTTTTTTTAGATCATCCTAGAATTCCAGTTATATATATTTTACCCAAGTTACACAAAGATCCGGTGAACCCTCTTGGGAGACCGATCATGTCTGGGATTAATTTAATTCTCTCTCCCCTTTCTAATTATATTGACTCGTTTCTGCAGCCCCTGTTAAAAGCTTGTCCGTCGCACCTCCAGGACTCGATGAGCCTACTTAATTTATTAAATTATTTTCTTTGGGAGGAGAATTATTACCTGGTTACGTGGGATGTGACGTGCTTATACACTATCATATAACATGCCAGAAGTTGTGAAGCTGCAGAATTTTATCTTAGACAGTCACAAAAATCTGTAGATGACCAAATTAATTTTATTATAAAAGGAATTGAAATGATTCTTACAAACAATTATTTTTGGCTCAAGGAAATTTTTTCCTCCAGACTAGGGTTACTTCTATGGGCAACAAGTTCGCCCCAGCTATGCCAATTTATTTGTGTCCTATTGGGAAAGATCTTATGTTTATCAGGACGGCGGGCTGGGGGAGCACTTGGTCCTCTATAGGAGGTATATTGATGATATTTTTATGATTTGGAAGGGATTGGAGGAGGATTTTTACATTTTCTTTGATTCTCTCAATGACAATAATTAGGACATAAGACTTAACAAATCCATTATCCCTAGCAATATAGATTTCTAAGACCTTAATATTTATGTTTTTAATAATATCCTTAGAACTCGGACCTACTTTAAACAGGTAGACGTTAACAGCTTCAATGAAAAGGAAAGCTGTGATTATCGTCCCTGGCTGGAGAATGTACCGAAAGGTCAATTTTAAGGTTAAGGCAAAACTGTTCCACCACCAAAGATTTTATGGAACAGTCAAGTACTATTAAGAAACACTTTAAACAAAAAGGTTTTAATGGGCAACATCTCAAGAAAGAAATTTTAGAAATCAGTAAAGTAGAGAAGTCTTAACTCCTAAAATATAAAGAAAATAAAAAAGAGGAAAGACAAAATAAACAGATTTAATTTATTTTTAATTATAGTACCAATGCTGGAATTTTAAAAACGATTATTAACCACAATTGGCATATTTTAAAACAAGATCATGAACTGGATGAATTCACAGGATCAAAGCCCAAATTTGTTTTTAGAGGAGCAAAGAATTTAAACGTATTTTAACATCAAGTTATATGAAAGATAACAAAGAAGATGGCAATCTTTTAAATAAATGGTCCAAATCACAATCACTATTTATTCACTGTAGTTGTTGCAATGCATGCAAACAAACAAAAATCACAAAAAAGAAAAAAGAGGATTTTAATGCTGTGGTTACTAACAAAGTTTTTAAGATTAAGTCCCTTATTACTTGTGAAACGAAAATTTTTATCTATTTATTAAAATGTCCGTGTGACCAACAATATGTTGCAAGAACATCTAGACCACTTAAAGTACGCATAAACAAACACATTAGAAACATTAAAAAGGGTTTTATTAACCACAGCCTATCCAAGTACTTTTTGGATCATCACCAATCTGACCCTGGTGGTTTGAAATTTTTAGCGATTGATAAGGTAAATAATCACTGGAGAAGTGGGGACAGTGCCTGTAATCTGGACAGGCAAGAGTTAAAATGGATTTTTGAATTGCAGACACTGTCCCCAAAAGGTCTAAATATAGATTTTGATATTGGTACTTTATTATAATATTTTAGTCCCTTATTCTACTATCCCTTTGTGATTTTAAGTAGATAAAATATTGATTTTTTTATTGACATTTTAATTCATTGGACTTTTTTATCTTATTGTTTATTTGATTTTAATGTTTCTCTGATCGTCTGTTTAATTCCACATTCCCACACTTTCCCATTCACTCTGACAACTTATTGCACTTATTATATTTACTGTATACTGTTCAGCTTATCATATTCATTATGTTGATTATACATAACCTCTTATCGTTGTATATATATTTTTGCCCACATCTCTTGTCCATTTTATTCATGGCTATTGGGGACTCATTCCAACTTCCGGGCGACGGACTTTGACGGATGACGTCATTACGTGATCGTAATGACGTCCGACGCACAAGGAAGAGGATACTACCGCAGCCCATTTTGGAAGCCCCAGTGTGAGAACAGGGATGAATGGAAATCACGGAGTATAAATGGTGATATTGTGGGTGGGCTTTATGTATGCTTTGGGAGGTTTTTATTGGGTTGAGAGCTTTTTTGACCTTCCTGCAATGGCGGAACATAACAGAAATACCTTATAAGGTATAAAATAGAAAAGTAGGACATGCACCTGAGGAAGACCAGCTAAGGTTGAAACGCGTTGTGCTAAGACTTTTTGCCACTAAGTTTGTTGTGTTTGTTTATTTATTGTAATGAAGTATATAATTTTTAAATTTATGGTTCATGATCTTCATCTGAGGAAAATACCCTTGGGACCGACTACACAGCAACATGTTGAGTGTTTATCTTATACCTACTGAGTTCAGAGGGCTCTTAAATATATGAGTGTCCTCCACATTTATTATACGCATACCACTTTGTACAGTCTGCACTATGTTGCTTTTACATTTTTATTAATAGGTTTTATCCTGCCTACCTCTGCCAGTGTGAAATACACTTTCCAATTGTGCGCTATCACTTTATTGTTCATCAGAGAGAACTAGGCAGCGAGCCTACAAGGTAGAGCTGATGGTAGCGATGGTTAACTCAGAGGGAGAAAGACAAGTAAGTAGCAACACTTGAGAGAGTTGTTTTAGATAGATTAAGTTTAAGGAAGTGAGCAGCCATCCAGTTAGAAATAGCACAGAGGTAGCCAGAGACAAGAGTCAAGAGGGGCAGTGAGTGATCAGGAGAGAACAGATAGATTTGTGCATCATCTGCATAGAAATTATGTAAAAGGAGATGATGAGTTTTTCAAGGGAGACAGTATAGATCGAGAATAGTAGGACTGAACCATGGGGAGCACCATCAGAGAGGGGTTCAGGAGAAAAGGCAGAGCCAGAGATAGAAACACTGAAAGAGCACTGAGAGAGAAAGGAGGAGCAGTATCTTGTAGACTGAGATTATGGAGGATGAGAAGAAGTTGTTGATGATCAACAGTGTCAAAAACAGCAAAAATGTCAAGGATACTTAGAATAGAATAGTGACCATGAAACTTTGCAGAAACTAGATTATTGGATAATTATTGAATACTTTAGTCAGAGGTTTTTTCACAGAGTGATGAGTGCAGAATTCAGACTGAAGCGGGTTAAGCAGAGAATTTGATTTGAGGAAGTCTGTCAGTCTCATATACACAACTCTTTAAAGATTCTTGGATGCAAAAGGCAGCAGCGAAATAGAGAAGTTTTTGGATTGGAAGTTAGAGTCAAGGCTGAGCTTTTTCAAAATTTCAGTTACGGTTGCATGTTTGAAGGGTAAAAGAAATATGCCAGAGGAAAGGGAGAGACTGAATTGTTTTGTAAAAGGCAAAGCAAGTGAAGGAGACAGAGTGTGGATGGGATGTGAGGGAATAGGATTGAGAAAATAGGTGGTAGGGCAGGAGGACCAGAGCAGAGCCTAAACCTCTTCTGCTGTAGCAGGTGCAAATGATCATAGAACAGATGAGAGAGTAGGGATGGGGACATTTTGGTAAGGGAAGGAAAGAGATATCTTAACAGCAAAGTGAGGTGCAAAGTTTGTGGTAGTCATGTTGGTAGGAGAGGAGCAACATGGTGAAGAAGAGAGTTAAAAGTGTGAAATAAGGATTTGGGTTCATGGGAAAGCATGGCTATGAGGATATTGAAGTAATTTATATAGCATAAATTTACAGTGGAGGTTTCAGGTCAGTTTGGTGTGCCAAGGTTGTAGATGGGGGAGCTTGCTGCATTTAAGTGTAGGAGGTGCCATGGTGTCTAACACAGAGGAGGTCAAGAAAGTGGAGGTTTCTGCAATCCTTACATCCTGAGGGTGATGTAATTTGGATACTGAGTTTGCCGATGTTAAAGATCAGCAGATGGTGTTCAGATAGAGGAAATGGAACATTGGATAGATTATAGATGGTGAAAAGATTGTGAAAGACGAGATCAAAAGTCTTTCTTTCTATATGAGTTGCTGAATTAGGCCCTTACATGAGGTCAAAGGAGGAGGTTACATAGATCATACGAGAGACAGAAGTGCAGTTGGGGTTGTTGATTGGGATATTGAAGTCCCCAATTATAATGGAAGGAGTTTTAAAAGGGATAAGTGGCATAGCCATCTAGAAATAGTAAAATGTGTGACGGACCCTCTGGCACTTCGACCGAGTACCTCCGCCAATCAATGCTCCTAGTGCTTGCCGAGGACTCCAACTGACACCATCAGCACCGCAGACTTATCCCATCCCCCAAGCATGAGCCAAGGCTTCAAGAAAGGGTCAAGCAGGTCTGTTTAATGCGCACACAAAAGCAACAGCACTCATGCAGCAAGACAACCCCCCCTGAGAGGAAAACAAAATGACAGTTAAAGTCAGACAGTGTTTGAAAATATGACACTTATTAAGGGTTTTAATCTGGTGTTCTAGGAGGGAGGGGAATATAACAGTCAAACTAAGTCCATAAAACAGGGTTTTTCTTCACATTCTGCATCCGAAGTGTATAGCAAAACTGCAGATCCTTTGTCAGAGCATTTAAAGGGCCAGAACCAGTCTAATAAAATCCACTATGCCCAAATAACATATTTAAAGGGCAAAATCTTCCAGGGGCCATAGTCGCAGGGCAGGAGGCTGGCAACCAGTCCTCTCCAGGCACAAGTGGCGAAGGGCACTTCGTCACACAATGTTCAATGAATAGCCTAGGATGACCGTGGGAGAGGAGAGGGGGCGGTGGGGAGATAGGGATAAATTATGGCAATTCTTCTGACTTTTTTGTAGCAGATGTGATGCTGGAAACGTTTTTTTAAATCAGGCTGTGGGAGAGATATATATTAGGGTCGGAAAGGCCTGCAATAAAGCTAAGGGAAGGGGAGATGCATCTAAGTACAGATATAAGGTGATGGTTGTTCAAGCAAAACAATCATTTGCCACCACACAAAAAGAAAATCAACCTTATCTCCATTATATCTGCCTATTTGAAATCAAGCATGTTTGGGCTCATGCACGTCAGTTCCCTGATATTCTGGCATGCGTTTATTTCTATAATTCTTTCATTCACCTGATCGGCCTGAATTCAACGAATTGCAGTTAAGTCTGAAAGGAATTTCTAATTTTGCATTTGTAGTGATAAGAAAGATACATTTATAACCAATTGATTTACACATGTATTCAGACATTATTACCACTGAACTCTGAGACAGTTTATTAAGATGAAGTTAGTAAAAAAATAATTAAAAAAAATGAAAGTATGGAAAAAAAAGAAAGAAAGAATACATAATTTCTCCATTAGTAAAACACTGAGTATTGTTCCTCTCTGGGGTTTTGTGCCAAAGAGACCTTCCTGTGTCCTCTTTGGGTTTCGAAACATATATAAAATGTAATGCAAAATATATGTATCACTCTATAGTAGTGATTCTGTTAGATGTGTGATCTAGAACAGGTGGATGTTTTGCCCGTTTCCATAGGTTTTCAATATCTTTGGATTAAGATCTTTATTCAACTCCTTGAAATGAAATTTAAAAAAAAGATATCTTTCTAAATAGATGCCGTCTCCAAGTCAAATTATGAATTAACCAACTCCTACATAAAAGAATGAGACAATTCCCGTTCTGCTGTGAATGGAACATTTCCAATTAGTCGTGTTATCTGAACAAATACTGGGAATAAAAACTAACTGACTTGTAAACTATTTCGAGTATAGCATGATTCTGCTAGTATTTTGTCTCTTTACAATCCTGAAAAAATTGTGCATTATATATTGTCAAATAAATAATTATCATAAGAAAGAAAGGTTAATGGCACTTCTAAATTAACTGTATTTGTTGTTCTTTTTGCTGCTGACATATCAAAACGCTCACAGTTCATCATTTGTTTTTTTCTTAGTTAAGTCAAAATGTGTCAGGATACAAGCACATTTACAGATTGGATAATTGGCTTCTAAATGAGGTTTGTGTATAGCATTATATTTTTGCTTTCAAATAACCAAACATAATTTTCATACTTGGCTATAAAGATTTTCTCTTAAATTCTATACAGTGTTTACTGTGAACGATGATGCACAAATCATGATGCACAGAGAAAATAAATGTTTTTACAGATAGCCTTTGAAACACTTGAGCTTTAAATGCACTGTCTGTCTCCTTCATGTATTTAGTTTTATATACCGTATTTATTCGAGTATAACGCGCACACGTGTATAACGCGCACCCCTATTTTTCGATTAAAAATCGTGATTTTTAATCGAAAATTAGGGGTGCGCGTTATACTCGAATAAATACGCGTTATATACTATGCTGTCGGCTGAAAACATGTCGGATCTCTAGGAAGACGTGCGCCTTGTTTTGCTGTATATGAAGGAGTGTGAAAGGTAGTTATATGCAAAGTATTCTGGCCTGTCTTCAGCTAAAAGGGAATTCACACTCCTATCATCCTGCAGAATTTAAATCCACTGGTAGAAGAATTTTCTGTACCCCAACCAATGTGAGATATTTGAGAGGGAGGAAGGAAAGGCGGCAAGCGGCGGCGGGTAAGGGCAGCTGCAGAGAGTAGGCAGTCTGTATTAGCCCAGCAGAAGAGGGAGGGAGTGGGGGCTCCGATAATACCTCCCAGGACCGCCGGGCTCATTACAAGCCCGGCGGTCCTGGGGGGGCGGGCAGCAAGCGTTTACTCACCTCCCAGCAGCTCCTCCAGCTCCCCAGTGTAAATCTCGCGAGACCCGCTGCCAGCTCTGACGGCCGCGGGTCTCGCGAGATTTACACTGGGGAGCTGGAGGAGCTGCTGGGAGGTGAGTAAACGCTTGCTGCCCGCCCCCCCAGGACTGCCGGGCTTGTAATGAGCCCGGCGGTCCTGGGAGGTATTATCGGAGCACCCACTCCCTCCCTCTTCTGCTAGGTTAATACAAACTGCCTACTCTCTGCAGCTGCCCTTACCCGCCGCCGCTTGCCGCCTTTCCTTCCTCCCTCTTTGATTCAGAGTTGGAATGGAGGTAAGTTTTTGCGCTTATTGTACTTATTTATTCGAGTATAATGCGCAACCCTCATTTTCGATTAAAAATTGGTACAAAATTTTGCGCGTTATACTCGAATAAATACGGTATTTTTCATATATATATTGTCTCAAAGCGTTTTCCTTTACTGATCCTCTTCCTTTACTAATCAAGAGAGTCTTTCCATTGCCCATTAAATGTCAAAATATTTAATGAATACACTTGCTAGGAAACCAGTGTAGTTGCATTTTTCTATCCAAGATATTGTTTTTTTTTGTCTTATCTTTTAAGATTTTATATTGACCATAGTTTTATAAGTTTCATCATCATTTTTATTTTTGGACCTGCCAAATAGTATTCTGTAAATAGTATCAATCTTTTGCAATGTGATTAAAAAAAATAACTAAATGTTCATTATGTTTGCTAAATTGTCATGTTTTTAATTAAAAACAAATTGCTGTATTTGACCAGGAAGAATACTATCAGATTTCTTTTATATCCAAGTATGCCCTGGAGAGCACATGCATTTACCTTGTTAAACATATAAAATGAGACGAAATAGGTAATAGATGTAATAGGGGATACATACATTACAATTTCATATAAATTAAAATACATACAGTCTGATAGGTGTCTAGATTCATTATCAAATTAAAAAAATACATAAAACCCCTGAAAAAAAATAACAAATAAAAGAACTAACAGCATTATGAAAACAGCACAGCAATAAATGAATAAATGTAAAACAAATATGCTTCCCTTAAATTTGGCTCATCCATAAACAAATAATTTGATGATCTACTAGAAAATTATAAAATAGTATTTAAACATTGAATCAACACAGTTACTTTGATTCTCCTTTTTAAAATGATTCAACACATATCTTTTATAAAGTTATTGATATTGTTAATTACTATTTGCACATTTTGAGTAAGTGATATGATTTCCAAAAACACTTCTAAATCTGTCTAAGAAATTTAAAGTATACTAAGGAAAGGGAGGTGAGGTTATATTACTAATCATTATAAGAAGTAAGTATATGTCTGTGATAGATTTTAATATTGTTTAGGTAACAGGCTAGCTTTTACTTATTGTTCATAAATGAATGTCATAAAAATCATATATCACAGTCTGTAAAACTATACATAACATATCATGACAGCAAACACGATTCTCTGTCTTTTATCCCCAGGCAATGAATGGCATAAACCAGACCATCGTCACTGAGATTATTCTTCTTGGATTTCAGGATCTACTACACTTCAAAATATTATTGTTATTTTTCCTTCCTTTTTTTCTTACTGTGACCGTATCTGGAAATATTCTGATTATTTGGCTGGTGGCATCTAACAGCAGTCTCCAGTCTCCTATGTACTTCTTCCTAACACAACTGTCCATTTCTGATTTACTTGTAACTACATCCATTGTCCCCAAAACACTTTATATTCTATCTCATGAAGGGGGCACTATGTCTTTTTCAGGTTGCATTATTCAATTTTATTTTTTTGCTTGTTCTGAAGCCTCTGAATTTTTTCTTCTCTTAATAATGGCTTATGACAGATATCTGGCCATCTGCAACCCTCTAAGATATAGCATGTTGATGAACCCTATGGTATGCATCAGATTGGTTATCATGACTTGGCTGTCAAACTTTTCTATTGAATTGGCTGTAATAATATTGTGACAGACCCATCCCGCTGGACTAAACCTATTGGGTTCGTCTGATTTGCCCAGTACTTATGGTCCCTGAGAGATCCTGCGGAGAGTTGTGACTTTGCACAACTAACAGTTCGAATACAGCCGAAACCAACGAAGCGCTAAGGCTATCAAAGCCTCGTGGCGGCCGACATCGGACAAAGGACCACGTGGCGGCGGCCATTTTACCTTCGAATCCGCCGACCCGTACTATCGACGATACTTCGACAGTACAACGTAGTCGAAGTACCGACCCACTTCGAACAGGACGTAGACATTTGTAGGCCAACAAGTGACCGACCGTATAGCCCGAATCCAGGGAACTCTTTTGGGCACGAAACGGTAGCTGCGGTCGGTCATAAACGGACATTCGAGTAACTTTGGATTCACTGGAGGGATTGGTGTGATTTTTGAGACTGTTTATGATTTAACTATGCTGAATCTGAATATGTGCCTTTTATGTGAATATGATGGATGGATTTTGAGTTATGAAAGTTGTATAAAAATATATTCTAAACTGCCTGTATAATAAGATTATGTGTCACACCAAGGGGAGGGAATGTGTGGGATGTACCATCGATGCCAGTGGTTGTTTTATGCCTCCCCTTGGGTGTGGCCCGTGTGTGTGAAATGCAAATAAAAGGCAGGCTGGCTGTTCCAGTCCTCAGTTCATGTTTTACCCTCATAATGGAGCTTGGTCTCGTTATTGGGGGAACCGGGAATACAAGTGACTAACGACTGTGTCTGGAGCTCGGAAGGTGGTACCGTAACAACTGGTGGCAAGCGACGGGATGATCTTCAACGCCCAAAGAAACTGCTACGACCAAGAATAAATGGAACTACAATACCAAAACCTGAGAAGAGCTACCTTAAAAGACTTATTGGAACAAAGGGGCGGACAGGCCAGTAACCTCAAGAAGAGGGACATTATTGCTTTATTGCTGGAAATGGATGGAGTACCAGCGGCAGAGGGAACCAATGGACCCAGCCCAGACGACAGAACCCCCGAGGAGGCAAGATTTGACCGGGCGGTAAGAATTCGGCTGGCCCATTATGGCCCCAACCCCTCCGCGGAGATCGTCACCCAGGTTCAAGCCGCTGTGGAGGCCAGCCTGCTACGCCAAAACGGTACTGCAGCGGCCCCAGTCACAGCAAACCCGGGGGACAAACAGAAAGTGCCATTTGCGGCCTTCAAAGCCTTCAGTGAGACCGAAGGAGAGATTGACGGGTACCTTGCGGATTTTGAGCGGCAATGTGCCCTGCACAAGGTACCCCCGGCAGACTGGGTTGCTATACTGTCCGGCAAGTTATCCGGCCGGGCCAACGACGCTTTTCGGGCTATTCCGGATGAGGAGATCGGGGATTATGTTACCGTCAGGGAAGCTTTACTCGCCCGGTATGCCGTTACACCCGAGGCATACCGGAGGAGGTTCCGGGACACTGCAAAAACAACTGGGGACTCGTACGTGGAATGGGCCTGCAAGGTACATCGCACAGCCGCCCACTGGATGGCAGGATGCCAGGCGGTGTCGGGAGAAGAGGTGCTGCAGATGTTTTTATTGGAACATTGTTTCGACAAATTGCCGACAGGGGTCAGAGAGTGGGTACGAGACCGTAAGCCTTCCACTCTACACGAGGCGGCTCGCTTGGCCGATGAGTACACTGACGCTCGCAGACTGGACAATTCCATCACCAAGGCCACAGCCAGAGCGGATTACCAACCAGCCGCTGCCACGTATCAGCCTCCCATAAACAGACCATCCGCACCCCCTCCGGCTGCCCAGTACCAACGTCCACCCCGGTTTAACGCCCGAGAGTACTCTGAACCCCTTCGATGCTTCCTGTGCAATCAGCTAGGGCACAGGCGACAGGAGTGCCCGATGAACCGTGCCAACAGGAACCAGTCCTGGAGGAAACCCACGGGGGCCCCTTCCCCAGCACCTCTTCCAGCAGTCCACTGTGTAGAGGAAGAGGAATGCTGGGGCATATTACATGAGGCGGACCCTGTTCAGGCTGCCCACCAGGACAATCGACAACACCACAGACAGAGTGTAAAGGTCAACGGAAAGGAAGCCAGTGGGCTACGAGACACTGGTGCAACCCTGACTTTGCTCCAAAAGCACCTAGTGTCCGAAGCTCAACATACCGGGGATACCGTGGCAGTACGAGTAGCCGGGGGTGCAGTATTTCGCCTACCCGTGGCCCGGGTACATTTGGATTGGGGAGTGGGCGCTAGACACGTGAATGTGGGGGTCATTAAGGATTTACCCGCTGATGTTCTTCTTGGCAACGACTTGGCCCCCCTGGTTTCGGCCTTTGCTCCCATGGGCCCCGCTGCAGTGGACGCTGTTACGACCCGTGCCCAGACCCGTGCCACTGAGGCCGGCCCACCTGCTGTTGAGACCCAGGTAAGACTCTCTACCCCGACTTGTACCTTAGACCAGGCCCCGTTCGGCTGGGATACCCCAGAAATGTACGGGAAAGAAACTAGGGAGGACCCGACGTTAGCCAAGTACAGAGCCAGGGCCGACGCTGGGGAAGAAGGAGTAGGTGGGGAACACTACGAGTGGGTGGGGGATAGGCTGTACAGGATCCCAAAACCTTCCCCGAAACCGAATGCCCCTCCGCAGAAACGACAACTAGTAGTACCTGCAAAGTATCGGCAGGAGATTCTGCGGATTGGGCATGACGTGCCGTTAGCAGGTCATCTAGGTTCCCACCGCACAGCTCATAGAATCACCCAAAACTTTTTCTGGCCCAATTTTAACCGAGATGTGCGGATGTATTGTAGCACGTGCGACACTTGTCAACGGGTAGGTAAGCGGGGAGATCATCCAAAAGCTAGGCTACAGCCGATGCCTATCATTGGAGAGCCCTTTTCCCGCATAGCCGTTGACATTGTGGGTCCACTGGCCAGGGCTAGTCCATCCGGTAAGAAATATATTCTTACTGTGGTAGACTACGCCACCCGTTACCCAGAGGCAGTAGCGCTGTCTAATATAGAGGCAGAGACGGTTGCTGATGCCCTGGTTAAAGTCTTTACTAGGGTCGGGTTCCCTCAGGAGATCCTCTCTGATCAGGGAACCCAATTTACCGCTGTGCTCACCCAGCAGCTGTGGAAGGTGTGCGGCATCAACCCGCTACTTAGTTCACCCTATCACCCACAGACTAACGGTCTCTGCGAGCGATTTAATGGCACCCTCAAACAAATGCTGAGGACCTTTACTGACACTTGCAGAGACTGGGAGCGATTCCTGCCTCATCTGCTATTTGCATACAGAGAGGTGCCCCAGGAATCAACTGGGTTCTCCCCCTTTGAGTTGCTCTATGGGAGAAGGGTTCGTGGACCCCTAGATCTCATTAGAGGACACTGGGAGGGGGAGACGGAGCAAGAAGGGACCCCCATAGTACCGTATGTACTGGAACTCCGGGACCGTATGGAGAAACTATCCCTGATGGTAAGGGAAAATCTCCGGGCGGCCCAGGGGAAACAGAAACGATGGTACGATCGGGGTGCTCGACAGCGGGTCTTCCAGGTTGGGCAGAAGGTCCTAGTGCTCAAACCTGTGAAGGCAAACAAGATGCAAGCATCTTGGCAGGGCCCGTACAAGGTGTTAGCTCAGGTATGCGATACTACCTATCTCATAGCCAGCTGTTCGGATCAAAGGGTACAACGATCCTTTCATGTGAACATGCTCAAGGAGTATCAGGAACGACCCGAGGATGTTGCAGCAGTTTGTGCCCCAGCTACCGACGACCCTGAGAACTTACCTTTACCTGACCTATTAGAAAGAGATCCCCAGACCGACCTTACTAGCCTCGTACAGTTAGGTGACCGACTAAGCCCGGCCGAGAAAACCCAGGCAAGACAGCTTCTGTGGGAGAAGCAGGCGACATTCTCCCAAGAACCCGGGTACACCCCACTAGCTATACACAAGGTCGAGACACCCGGACAGAACCCCCTACGACAACCTCCATACCGTATCCCGGAAGCAGTCCGAGAAGGAATGCGGAAGGAGATACAGGAGATGACCCGGCTGGGGGTTATTGAGCACTCCGATAGTCCGTGGGCGTCGCCCGTAGTCCTAGTACCCAAGAAAGATGGGACCACCCGGTTCTGTGTGGATTACAGGCGGCTCAACGAGCGGACTACCACGGACGCCTACCCGATGCCCCGGATAGACGAGTTATTAGACCGCATTGCCAGGGGGCGCTACCTGACCACCATTGACCTATGTAAAGGGTACTGGCAGATCCCCCTGGCCGAGGATGCTATCCCCAAGTCGGCCTTCGTCACCCCGTTTGGCCTATACCAGTTTAGGGTTATGCCATTCGGGATGAAGAACGCTCCGGCTACCTTCCAGCGTATGGTGGATAGGCTCCTAGATGGCTTCCAGGGATTTGCATGTGCATACCTGGACGACATCGCGGTTTACAGTGAGTCTTGGGAAGACCACCTAGTACACGTAGGGGTAGTGCTGGACAAGATTCGGGCCGCCGGCCTGACTCTGAAACCAGACAAGTGCCATTTAGGCATGGCAGAAGTGCAGTACTTGGGTCACCGGGTGGGTTGTGGGAGCCAGAGACCCGAACCGGCCAAGGTGGAAGCAGTAGCTAACTGGCCCACACCTATCACCAAGACCCAAGTACTTGCCTTCCTAGGGACAGCGGGTTACTATCGACGTTTTGTCCCCGACTACAGTACGATTGCCAAGCCCCTAACTGATTTGACTAAAAAGAATTTACCTAGGCAGGTCCTGTGGTCTCCAGCTTGTGAAGCCGCGTTTCAAGCCCTGAAGCAGGCTCTTGTGAATGCCCCTGTCCTGGCTGCCCCAGTCCCTAACAAACGTTTTCTTGTCCACACAGACGCTTCCATGTATGGACTGGGGGCTGTGCTGAGCCAGGTCGGGGAGGATGGCGGAGAACACCCTGTCGCATATCTCAGCAGAAAGTTACTACCTCGAGAAGTGAGTTATGCGGCAGTAGAGAAAGAGTGTTTAGCCCTGGTCTGGGCACTGAAGAAACTGAGCCCCTATCTATACGGACAAGAATTTTCCCTCGTAACAGACCACAACCCCCTCGTCTGGCTTAACCGGGTCTCTGGGGACAATGGCAGACTGCTGAGGTGGAGTTTGGCCTTGCAGCCTTATAATTTCACTATCAGCTACCGGCCCGGTAAGCAGAATGGGAATGCGGATGGGTTATCCCGGCAAATAGACGTCCCTATTCTCTCTAAGTCCGGTCATCCCCAAGTTGACCCGCCACAGGGTCAAGCCGGGTCTGCCGGAGTGTTCCACAAGGAGGGAGCCATGTGACAGACCCATCCCGCTGGACTAAACCTATTGGGTTCGTCTGATTTGCCCAGTACTTATGGTCCCTGAGAGATCCTGCGGAGAGTTGTGACTTTGCACAACTAACAGTTCGAATACAGCCGAAACCAACGAAGCGCTAAAGCTATCAAAGCCTCGTGGCGGCCGACATCGGACAAAGGACCACGTGGCGGCGGCCATTTTACCTTCGAATCCGCCGACCCGTACTATCGACGATACTTCGACAGTACAACGTAGTCGAAGTACCGACCCACTTCGAACAGGACGTAGACATTTGTAGGCCAACAAGTGACCGACCGTATAGCCCGAATCCAGGGAACTCTTTTGGGCACGGAACGGTAGCTGCGGTCGGTCATAAACGGACATTCGAGTAACTTTGGATTCACTGGAGGGATTGGTGTGATTTTTGAGACTGTTTATGATTTAACTATGCTGAATCTGAATATGTGCCTTTTATGTGAATATGATGGATGGATTTTGAGTTATGAAAGTTGTATAAAAATATATTCTAAACTGCCTGTATAATAAGATTATGTGTCACACCAAGGGGAGGGAATGTGTGGGATGTACCATCGATGCCAGTGGTTGTTTTATGCCTCCCCTTGGGTGTGGCCCGTGTGTGTGAAATGCAAATAAAAGGCAGGCTGGCTGTTCCAGTCCTCAGTTCATGTTTTACCCTCATAATGGAGCTTGGTCTCGTTATTGGGGGAACCGGGAATACAAGTGACTAACGACTGTGTCTGGAGCTCGGAAGGTGGTACCGTAACAAATATCAACAATTCAACTTCAGTTTTGTGGCCCAAATGTTATTGATCATTTCTTCTGTGATCTTGTCCCATTGATAGAACTCTCTTGTTCAGACATCAGTTTTCTTGAAGTGGAAAGTCTCATACTCAGTGTACTTGTTATTATTACTTCACTTATAAGTATTGCAGTATTTTATGTATATATTATCCAGGCTGCCCTAAGGATGTCCACCACAAGTGGAAGATCAAAGGTTTTTTCCACTTGTAGCTCTCACCTCACTGTGGTTTCTATATTCTATGGCACGATACTTGGAATTTATATGCTTCCAAACTAAAATAAATCTATGTCTGTCAACAAAATTGCATCCTTGTTATACACAGTGGTGACTCCTATGATTAATCCGATCATATACAGTCTGAGGAATAAAGATATTGAGAAAGCTGTGAAAAAGCTTTGGTCAAAGTAATTCAATAGAAATACCATCCATAAGATTCAATATTAATCATATACTGGATCCAGGGATCTATGTTATAATGCTGCAATGGGCGACAAGTTGGTCAGCCTCATCGCCATGTAGAACAGACCTTTAGCATTGCAAATAAGAAGAAAATAAAACCGGGAGCATGGTGAAGGAAATAAACCTAGCAGTGGTGTAAATCACGACTGTGGTGCCAGACAATGCCCCATGTGTTATAATGCAATGACAATTAATCAATTCTATAAAAAAGTTGTTTTTAATTAAACAATTACATTGTGATGAATATGTTGCAGAATAAATTAAAAGTTCTGCTAGAAAACATTACAGTCGCAGTCTCATCAAATTGTTTTTACATTTCCCAGCTTTACTACCTTGTTCTTAATGGGGAAATTTCACTTCTCTGGAATTTACACCATTAAATGGACCTGAAATCACCTATAACTCCTGGTATTTTTTTTTTTCTATAAGATGCTCTGTTTTCTTTAAAATATGTTAAAGATTTAGCAAATCAGAACATTATCAAGTAGGGCAAACGTTGCAAATGATTAAAATAAATAGAAATATTATATCATTTTTCATCTCTCTGTATGTTCTTTATACTGTCTGCCAGGTGCAAAGGTCAGAACTTATAACAACAATTGACTAGGAGTTTAGAAGTAGGCATTTTGTCCAAATTCTGCTGCACCATATGGACGGTCACTGAACACACAACCTGTGCTGTGGATGACAGTCTATGTCATTGATCCTAGTGTGAGAGAGAAAGTAAGTTACTGCTTTGCCTGCAAGTGCCACTTACATTGTAACAGACCACCCTGTCAAGATGGACTATCAGTCAACACTTGTCAACAATGGACTATAATCCATGTGATAATCCCTTCCCTGCTGTGCCAACAATAATGGAGCTGAAACAACCTCCCAGTGACCATAAGGTAAAAGTGAGTGGAAACCTACAGGCACAGGGTATCTTACCAGGAGCTACCTAGGAATCATGTAGAACTGTATGTTGGATTGTGGGATTGCTACTGTCTTGCTACTGTCATCACACCTGGTGCTCGGCCCCAGAACCACCACAGAGGGAGCTCTTTGGAAGGGAGATAGGGGAGATGAAGAACATCAGGGACAAGATGGAGCTCCATGTACCAGAGCCACTTACAGTCATTTTTAATTGTGATAGGGACTTTCTACCTGGAATTCAGCACCAGATCAGAGAATATTCACAGCCAGGTCTATTTTGTTCTTTCAGCTGGGCATCTCCAGGTACTTTATGGACTGATTATCTCTCCAGCGAAGAGCTTTTAAGGAGCATATGTGGTTTCAGAATGCATTAAGAGGAAACTTGTATTTTGGGGATATACAGTTGCAAGAAAAAGTATGTGAACCCTTTGGAATGATATGGATTTCTGCACAAATTGGTCATAAAATGTGATTTGATCATCATCTAAGTCACAACAATAGACAATCACAGTCTGCTTAAACTAATAACACACAACGAATTAAATGTTGCCATGTTTTTATTGAACACACCATGTAAACATTCACAGTGCAGGTGGCAAAAGTATGTGAACCCCTAGACTAATGACATCTCCAAGTGCTAATTGGAGTGAGATGTCAGCCAACTGGTGGCCAATCAATGAGATGTGATTGGAGGTGTTGGTTACAGCTGCCCTGCCCTATAAAACACACACACCAGTTCTGGGTTTGCTTTTCACAAGAAGCATTGCCTAATGTGAATGATGCCTCGCACAAAAGAGCTCTCAGAAGACCTACGATTAAGAATTGTTGACTTGCATAAAGCTGGAAGGGTTATAAAAGTATCTCCAAAAGCCTTGCTGTTCATCAGTCCACAGTAAGACACATTGTCTATAAATGGAGAAAGTTCAGCACTGCTGCTACTCTCCCCAGGAGTGGCCATCCTGTGAAGATGACTGCAAGAGCACAGTGCAGACTGCTCAATGAGGTGAAGAAGAATCCTAGAGTGTCAGCTAAAGACTTACAAAAGTCACTGGCAAATGCTAACATCCCTGTTAGCGAATCTACAATACGTAAAACACTAAACAAGAATGGATTTCATGGGGGGATACCACAGAGGAAGCCACTGCTGTCCAAACAAAACATTTCTGCACATTTACAGCTTGCACAAGAGCACCTGGATGTTCCACAGCAGTACTGGCAAAATATTCTGTGGACAGATGAAACCAAAGTTGAGCTGTTTGGAAGAAACACACAACACTATGTGTGGCGAAAAAGAGGCACAGCACACCAACATCAAAACCTCATCCCAACTGTGAAGTATGGTGGTGGGGGCATCATGGTTTTGGGCTGCTTTGCTGCATCAGGGCCTGGACGGATTGCTATCATTGAAGGAAAAATGAATTCTCAAGTTTATCAAGACATTTTGCAGGAGAACTTAAGGCCATCTGTCTACCAGCTGAAGCTCAACAGAAGATGGGTGTTGCAACAGGACAATGACCCAAAGCATAGAAGTAAATCAACAACAGAATGGTTTAAACAGAAGAAAATACGCCTTCTGAAGTGGCCCAGTCAGAGTCCTGACCTCAACCCCATTTGAGATGCTGTGGCATGACCTTAGGAAAGCGATTCACACCAGACATCCCAAGAATATTGCTGAACTGAAACAGTTCTGTAAAGAGGAATGGTCAAGAATTACTCCTGACCGTTGTGCACGTCTGATCTGCAACTACAGGAAACGTTTGTTTGAAGTTATTGCTGCCAAAGCAGTTATTAAATTCAAGGGTTCACATACTTTTTCCACCTGCACTGTGAATGTTTACATGGTGTGTTCAATAAAAACATGGCAACATGTCATTCTTTGTGTGTTAATAGTTTAAGCAGACTGTGATTGTCTATTGTTGTGACTTAGATGATGATCAGATCACATTTTATGACCAATTTGTGCAGAAATCCATATCGTTCCAAAGGTTTCACATACTTTTTCTTGCAACTGTAGACAACAAACTATACAACAATGTGCAATGTCAATCAGCAGTGGCCAGTAAGGTATTGTCATGCATGAAAAAGGGCATTAATTCTTGTGATGAGAATATAATTTTGCCTCTTTATAAATCACTGGTAAGACCACATATTGAATATGCTGTGTAATTTTGGGCACCTGTTCTAAAGAAGGATATTATGGCACTAGAAAAAGTGCAGAGGCGGGCTACAAAATTAATAAAAGGAATGGTACATATCAGCTATGTAGAAAGAATAACAAATTTAAACCTATTTAGTTTAGAAAATTGTCGCCTGAGAGGGGATATAATAACATTATTCAAATATATTCGGGTGCCAATACAAACCATTGTGTGGAAATCTATTGTCAAATCGGACTTTACATAGGACACAAGGTCATGCGTTTAGACTGGAAGAAAGAAACATAGAAACATAGAATGTGAGGGCAGATAAGAACCATTCGGCCCATCTAGTCTACCCAATTTTCTAAATACTTTCATTAGTCCCTAGCCTTATCTTTTAGTTAGGATAGCCTTATGCCTATCCCACGCATGCTTAAACTCCTTTACTGTGTCAACATCTACCACTTCAGCTGGAAGGCTATTCCATGCATCCACTACCTTCTCAGTAAAGTAATACTTCATGATATTATTTTTAAACCTTTGCCCCTCTAATTTAAGACTATGTCCTCTTGTTGTGGTAGTTTTCATTCTTTTAAATATGGTCTCCTCCTTTACTGTGTTGATTCCCTTTATGTATTTAAATGTTTCTATCATATCCCCCCGTTTCATCTTTCCTCCAAGCTATACATGTTAAGATCTTTTAACCTTTCCTGGTGAGTTGTATCCTGCAATCCATTAACCAGTTTAGTAGCCCTTCTCTGAACTCTCTCTAAAGTGTAAATATCCTTCTGAAGATACGGTCTTCAGTATACTCCAGGTGAGGTCTCACCAGTGTTCTGTACAATGGCATGAGCACTTCCCTCTTGCTACTGTTAATACCTCTCCCTATACAACCAAGCATTCTGCTAGCATTTCCTGCTGCTCTATTACATTGTCTGCCTACCTTTAAGTCATGAGAAATAATCACCCTAAATCTATTTTTTTCTCAGATTTTGAGGTTAGGACTCTATCAAATATTCTGTACTCTGCCCTTGGGTTTTTATGTCCAAGATGCATTATCTTGCACTTATCCACATTAAATGTCAGTTGCCACAACTCTGACCATTTTTCTAGTTTACCTAAATCATTAGCCATTTGGCATATCCCTCCTGGAACATCAACCATGTTACATATCTTAGTATCTGTGGCGAAATTAACATCTCCACTTCGGCCTGGAGAGGACTAATGGCTAACCTCTTGCCTTCTGACTATGGCCCTGACAAAAAAAATTAAGAGAAAAGAGAAAAACAAAGGGAAATTATTTTTTTCCCTTTCTCCCTCACAATCTCTTTTCTATTTATATATACAGAAGTCTCTTACAGATAAACCTTGTGTTTTTTTTTTTTTCTTTTTTTGATTTCTCATTCAGAGAATGGCAGAAATCCCTGCCTATTTTCAGGGAGGGGTTGTGGCAGGGACAATATTAATTCAGACAAAATATCAATATTGGTGCAATACCGGAAACACACTGGAGACAAAAAGATAAAATTAGCTTCAACTCTAAAGATGTCCCCACTATTATTCATCCATGAATGCATGTAGAAAAAGAGTGGAGTTGCTTTCTTTTACTCAAAGAATTTAGATCTAAAAATTAACCATATTGAATCTGATGAAGAGGGGAGATATTTAATAATAGTATGCATTGTAAACCAGATTTCGTATACACTGGCCAATATATATACTCCAAATTATTCAACTTAATTTTACTTTAAAAATGTTTTAATGGAGATTTCTATTTTAACTAGGTAGTCATAGCTGAAAAATTGTTATTTCACTATCGAAATTTCATTACTTATTAAAGCTCCTTGTCTGAATATGAAAAGGGAGAAAGAGAGAGAGAAAAAAACACTATATCATTATGTTTTCATTTCACAATTTGTTTTTTCATCTTGTTTTTTAAAGGTGAGATAATAAGCAATTGTTTTGCATTTTAAATCAGAAGGGTGTTTAGTTCACCTATAGTTTACTATAGCTCCCAAATCTAGCATTTTGTATAATAAATTGTGTTCCTTTTTTAACATTATACAAGCTCATTTTCATCATTTAAAACATTCTCCTCTTAATCCTTGTTATTCACTATAAAAACCATCAATAAAGGAACCATTTAAAGGAGGAGGGGAAAAAAAACAAGAAGCTTATTACTAATTCTATTATGCCAAAACATTTTTCTATACATTTCTTTACATGCAGTTCCGTGAGGTGAAAAATAAAGATCTTCCAACTAATATACATATACACTTATGTTATTTCATACAATAATGTGTCCAAAAATTAATCCTAATGTTTTCATAAAGAGAATTCTTATTTAGTGATTTGGCAATCTATGACCCTTCATCATTCCTTATGTGAACTTGAAGTGTCCATTATTTATCAATTTAAGTGTATTTTCTCATACCCTTTTTTCTTTTCTCTTTCTTTATACGTTTAACGTGAGAATTCTTCTTGCACTGTAAAAAAAAAAAAAAAAAATTCATATAGTAGATTCTAATGATGCTGTCCTTAGTTTTCTTTTGATAAGTTCCTTTTTTTCAAAATGTACATCCTTTTTCTCTTTTCTTTTTGCGTAAAATAGTACCTTATACAAGGCTTCATATAAAAATATTTGTGATTTTTTTTATGGGTTTGACAAAAATTCTTATCAAATCTAAGTTAAGTGATTATAGTGCCTTTCTTATGTGAACATAAAGTGAGCTATTTGTTTTTTGTCTTTTATCTTTGTTTCAAGAGAAAAAACAACATTTCATAGTGTAAATTTTAATGTTGAAAACAATAGTTTTTGTTTGATAAGATCATTCTTCCAAAGTGTACATCCTTGTTCTCTTTTTTTTTGTGTATAATAGTACATTATATAAGGCTTCATGCAAACATATGTGAGTAGTTATTTAGTAGGTTAAACAAATGAATACTTATCAAATCCATGTTTAGTGAATATAGTGCTATTCTTGTGTAAACATAAAGTGAGTTTTTTGGGGTTTTTTTTAAGATTGCTTTTTTCCCCATTATCTTTCTTTTATCTTTATTTCAAGAGAGGGAAATAATAATGAAAAAGGGTTAAATGTATTGGATATACCCTTCTTTTTTGTGTTGTTTGTCTTTAATAGAACTTTTCATATCGTAAATGTCAAGTATCCATGTCCTTAAAAATGTATGTGTATTATGTTATGTTTTTTAATCCGATCCTCTTCTTCATTCAGAGAATTTGTTATATTTGCTTTAGGATATCTTTTCTCATATTCTTTTATATGACAAGTAGGCATCTTTAAGGGCATCCATTTAAAATTTTCATTAAAAATACAAACACACCTCCATCTCTTCTAATTCTATCTCTTTTCTTCATTTTTCATTCTTTCATTTCTTTTATTCTTTATTCAGATATTTTCCGAGTTTAGTGACTATAGTACTTTTCTTGTGTAAACATAAAGTGGATTATTTGTTTTTTGAAGATTGCTTTTTTTTATTCGTTAATTTATAGTGCAAAATATTTTCAAACAAGCATGTGCAGCCATATCAGAATTATGAAGCATTGATGTAGTATACGTGGTGTAACAGAAAGACATTGCAGGAAAAAACAGGAACAGTTAACAGTTTGGTTAGTCACATCTACATAGTGGAGTAGGCCGTGCGGAGCTGAGAGGTTCTGATCAAGCGCAAGCAATCTTGGTCTGGGTTTATCTATAGTTTGCTTGTGCAGCTATTTAGCCTGTGTGATGGAATTTAGTACATACTAAGTTACAAATTAGTTGTGGTGGAGCGAATGCTGGGCAGGCGGGTTAGTTCTAGGGCACTGTGGTGTCCTGTGTCAGCAGGGTGTCTGACTGGTAGTCTGCTCTCGTGAGGGCATTGATCTTGTTTAGTGTGTCTTTGGTCGTGTCTGATCCATGCTGTGTCTAACGTAAGCAGGGATCGTTGACATTGCATTCGTGTCAGGTGTGACGGGTCTGCTGGCTATTCTGGTGTTTGGAATGCCCTGCTCTGCCTCCGCATTGAGGGTGAGAACTCCTAACTAAGGGGGCTGCAGGCGGGGGATGTGTGCGATAGACGTCTGTCAGTCTTGTGTGTTCCTAAAGATAGTCGAAGTCGTGGGGTCTTGTACCTATATGGTTGCCTAGGGGTGTGTCTGGGCGTCTGTCTGAGTTATGTGCCTAGGGAAATAAAACCTAAGTATACATGAGTGATTAAAAAGGGAAAACACGGGGGCAGGGCCCGACAGCCGAGCTAGCCAGACGCACATGCAGAGAGCTCCAACACAAACAAACCGAATATTGGCTATTATTGGGCAAAATCTCGAATATAGCAGCCTTCCTCACTGATAACTGCTTTCTGAATCGTGTTAGGGGTGAGTGGACACCTGATTTACAAACTTTTGCCGAGAAAAACCACACTCCACAAATGCGGCCTAGCGAAGAAAGCGGCCTAGTGGTAGGGAGAGGCGGCCGATCTCCCGCCCTGGGGACCGCTATAAGCAGCAGCACTCCTGACGTCCCGCATCCCCCCCCGCTGGACCGGTGGAGGTCATCCCGGTCCCCGCTGGGGAACCTTACAAACCTGCTCGAAATGGCTGACCCGCCGGAGTGGGGACCTCAGTTTGGGCCAAAGATGGCCGCCGAGCAGCAACCCCTGCAGCCAAGATCAAGCCCTGAGACCCAGACCTGGAGAGAGCACTTCGAGGCTCGATTTGATCAAGTCTGCCAGGAATTCTTTAAGCGCATGGAAAGTAAAGCCGCCCGCAATAATCTATGTGCTGTGAGGGGGAAAGAGTCTGAACAGGCTACTTACCGATCCAGCGCCCACACAGAAACACACCCCTCACACAGACGGGACCGCCGGCGGACCCTCCAGGCAACGAACCGCAAAGCAGCACGCCATCTCCGACCACTCATCCTACCATCTCGCAGCGGCCTATCAGTGCGACGCTCCAAACCACTTCGTCGCAGGGTCCACATAAAGCAGCGCAGATCAAGTGCACAGAGAAAGCCCAGAGACCAAGATCCAGCTACAGGACTCGATGGACTGTCGATTAGCGCAGAACAGGAGCACACAGGCATCTGGGACCGGAGGGGTTCTCACCTGCAGAACGATGGACTCAGGTCCCCCAAGGCTGACAGTCTACCATCAGCAGGCATTGGTTAAGCACTCACTGGCAGAGGCATACAGGCCCCTCAACGCAAAGCTTTAATGCAAGGCTATGTTGATGTTCCTTTTTTTTTTTTTTTCTCTGTGTTTTACTTTCATCCCTCAACAGTCATACCTGTAATACAATCAGTTCAGGTCATATGCCTCTGCGGTATTTCTCTAAGGCAAAGCAGATGTACCACCAGTGGAAACTGTGCTTTAGTTTTATTTCCTATCCATATTCGTTTTACGGTTTCGCTGGTTTTATTACTTTGATACAGCCTTAGTCTTCGCCAATATGTTTTCTCTGTCACTTATGATAATTTAGCATGTTACCTATTGTTCATAACAAGCAAATACCATGCCTAGGAATTATGCATGTATAAAAATAAGCTATTTCTACATTCTATAAACGTCAATACCCAGTGGTTACTACAAAGCTACTCATAGATAAGCACGTTATATTACTTTCCTTTCCTTGATGCAGTTAATGTCAGCCTGCACTACTCTCAAGCACGCTTACTGCCTTTCCATCCTCTGACACAACTTGTATTATTAACCTGTTACATAAAAATGTGCAGTTCTCTTATATGTCACAATATAACACCTTGTGAAATGTCTATAATTGTTACCGTGACGAAATATACAAGTCTGTCAAATTTTTGCACAACAAAAATAAAGAATTAAAAAAAAAAAAAAAAAAAAAAAAGGGAAAACACATAAAAAATTGAAACAAAAAAAGATAACATCTAATTTGTTGCATGGACCGCTGCAGCATCATGCCAATGTCTCTGCCATCTGCCACTGTTTTTTGGGATCGGCGCCCCATAGCCGGCTTATATGAGCTGGAGTTGCAGTCAGTGAGGGGGATGGAGGGAGCCCCTTTCTCTAAATTGGTTGTCGGAACAGGAATTCCTCGAGGACCCGGATCATGGGCGTGAGGTAGGCCCCTGATTTGCGTTTCCGCTTGGGCAGCTTCTGGGCTTGAAAGAACAGCATTTATCAATGCAGCTTGCCATGCTGGTTCTGGCTGTGTGGCTTGCGAGGCTGGATAGGTGCCAGTTTCACTGATATCACCCAGATATAAAAGTTTGTCCTGAGCTACTAGAAATGGCGTCTCGTGCAGTATGGTAGCAAGTTCTGCCCCAAGATTGCTTTTTCACCATTTTCTTTCTTTTATCTTTATTTCAAGAGATGGGGGGGGGGGGGGGAAGCCTCTATCTCTTAAAATATTTTCTTCTTTTTTCATTCCACATCTTTCAGTTTATTTTCCTTTCAAAATAATCTTAGCCCCAGCGGCAGTGAATATGATTGGCTCTTAAGATCTCTGTTTGTTTTGCATATGTTCTCTTTGCACGGGTATAGAAAGATCTATCAGGAAAAAACTTGAATTTTGTCATATGGGACTTGTCTTGGGGTATCTCTTAAAGATTTTAATACTTGAGCAACAGATCAAGACATCTCTCAAGGAGTTTGAAGAGATATTCTGAGGTTTTGCAATTCTGTGCCATCGTTCCATTGGGTGTTCTTGGTTTTCCCTTATTATATTTAAGCTGACAAAGAATTTTTTTTAGATATTCTACCAACTTTTCTTTGGTTATTTCTTATGGGATGTTTCTTATTCTTAAATTATTAAGTCTAGATCTGTCCTCCAGATCAGCTGATTTTTGTTCCAGATATTCTATTTTTGATTGCATTTGGTTGATTTCAGCTTGCATTTGTGAAGTACTGCTTTAAAATTTTAGAATTCTCTCAGAATTTGCATGAATCTTTTGGTTAGCAGCTATTAAATCATTTTTAAAATCATTTTACATTTTACATTTTAATCCTTTTACATTAAACATTTTACATCCTTTTACATTTTTTCAAATTGGATTTGTAATGCATTGTTTAACAAGTCGACCGTAACATTTTGGGTGTCAAATAATTAATTAGATTTATTAAAATCATCCTCTATGTTTTTTATAGTTTCCTCTGGAAGATCTTTAATTAACCTAGATTTATTTATTTGGGGAGAAAAAAAAAGATAAACGTTTGTCAAGGGGTACTCCTTTATTTTCTCTCTTTTTCTAAGTTGGTCTGCTCCTCAGTTTTATGGTTAGCCATCTGGAGAAAATCAGATTTTCTTTTTCTTTTTCTCCCCTTTTTCTTTAAGCCTATAAATGGTAATTTTACAATTTGTTTTGAGTAAAGATAAAAAATAAATAAATAAATAAAACAAACTTATTTAGGAGATATACCAAAAAAAAGCAATAATAGCAATTTATATGACGTTTATCAGAACTTGCCCTTCGTTCACTTCACATATATGCTTTTATACAGTTTTTTCGGCATTTACTCTACAAGTTGTTTGAGTATTAAGCAGAGTATTATGTATGCAGAGAGAAAAATCTATTCAAAAGATATGCCAAAAAACCAAAACCACTTTCCTTTCTCTTCCTGTCTCCCAATCTCCCTCTGCTCCACAGTCATCAGCCAAATAGCAGATTAAAAGTAATATTGTCTTCAAGCCTTTTCCAGAACTTGACCTTCATTCCCTTTACAAATATAATTTTGTACAGCCTTTCAGCTCTTACTGTCCGTTTGTAAGCATCTGTTCTTTCCCTTGATCAATGATCAGTTGAACAGCGTTTACCGCCAACCTCGAGCCCAGCAGTCCCCCTCACGGCAAGATATAATTGCCTGGAAAATGATCTCTTACTCTCTCGATCGATGCTCCCTCCCCTGGTATTACTCAATGGCGTCTCCCAGCGCTCTCGTCATGGTTCTCAAATCCTGCGAGCGTAGCTGCACGTGGTACTTTATCACTCCTCCCCCCATTGATGGTGTTGTCCAGGGTGGCTAAATGTTTTACTTGTAT
Source organism: Pelobates fuscus (assembly GCF_036172605.1). Classification (NCBI taxonomy): domain Eukaryota; kingdom Metazoa; phylum Chordata; class Amphibia; order Anura; family Pelobatidae; genus Pelobates; species Pelobates fuscus. The sequence continues at coordinate 411,144,546 of NC_086319.1, read as the reverse complement.
GTATATTTTTGTGTGTTTCTGAGTGTCTGTGAACCTTTATGCATGTTAATGTTTGTGTCAGTGTGTGTATCTGTGTGTCTTTGTATGTCATGCCTGCTGACTGCTTACCTCTCCAGTCTGCTGTCCTGCTTCCTCCAGCGTTCTGTCTGACACTGCACACTTGCGCACAGCGTGCCTTTGTGTGACCAAATGCGATCCCAATATTGGAATTCGCCAAATTGAATGCCAAATTTGACGCATAAATATGACATCAGAGGTCAAACAAAAAAGGTAAATTAATGTCCACAAATTATAAGTAATTCCAAGCTAACCTGGACCAATTTCCATTCCTTGTTACCCTGTTGTAGTTCTTGTTAGCCTAATAACACATTACTGTATTAGCCTTCTTCAATATTTTTTTTGGATCTGGTTTATCATTATTCCTGTCTTCAGTGATCGTTTGACCTTGGCTTTTCCAGCGTTTAACCTGATTTCTGTATTCCTTTGGCCCTCGGCTATCCTTACTGACTCTGTTTCCTGGCCATTCCTGGCCAATAACCCAGTCATTCTAAGACTCAGTATCTGAAAAGTCTATTTATTGTGATTCTGTCTGTGTTTCCACCCGATCCTGATGGTGTATCTGTATGTGTGTCAGTGTTTGTTTCAGTATGTCTGCATTTGTTCTGTGTGTGTATGTGTATTAATGTGTGTGTGGCAGTGTATGTGTATATATGCATACATCTCAGCATTCCAATGCCAATTCTACACACAAATACAGCCCTGCATTCAAACGTCAATACTGTATTCACACATCAACACTACATGCACTTCAAATCACTGAAGTGGTCATGGTGTTCGGACTAACCCTTTAATTTCTTAACTTCTTTTGTTAAAATATTATAGTGGTTTGATGTCCATTGTAATTGTCATTGAGACTCACATCTGACACATTGTGTAGGATGTTTAAAACTATACACTTTTAGACTTTTTAACTTAGCAGAAAGTCACTTTACAAATAAATGTTTGTAAATATATTATTCTACTGTCATTGAGCTGTAAATAGATTATATAATGAATGTATAAAATAAACAAATCTTTGACATGCTTTCCTTCACTAGTAAACATTGTGTCCCCCTCTGGACTTGCTCCTCTGCGTTAGAGATCATCCTATGTTCTCGTGAGGATTCTAAACATGTATAAAAGTGATTCGAAAAGCAATATTTGACCCTAGAATACAGTATGTTGAATATATGAAACAGGTGAATTTGTATTTTTTTACTATCGTTATTGAATATTGATTTTGTTTTTATTATTCCAGACCCCTTGTGGGAATGTCTGTCTCCATAGGAAAAAAACAAAGGCCTTTACATAGAAGGATCATGCTTTCTGATTTTTCAGATTTTTATTGAATAGGTCACCAAGTACTGGGAAATAAACATGACAAACACAATATCCAATCAGGTATAGTGCGATTGTTTTTTTACACATATTTGACCTACTTCTTGTCGCTCACATTTGTATTAGTTTTACATGTTTGTTATCAAACTATTGAATGTTCACATCAAGCTATGGTTTATTGCTTCAGTAAAATCATGAACAAACAATAATACAAATGTTGGTGTACTTAGTTTAGAGGGCTCAATTTCCACTCGAACTGGCAGTGAAAAGTAAACTCTGTTAAAAGAGGGTGATTAGCTAGCAGCAATTCGGATCTTGGCTTCTCTCCATCATCTGACAAAGTGTCAATAACAGAGTGATTAAGAAGCACAATGTAACCCTACCTGTGCAGCATATGAACAGCACTCAATATAGAGAGCACAAAGCAGGCAGACTGTGCTAGCAATGCTGCCGGACACTGATTTGGCTCCATGTGCTGGCTGTGAATGATCATTTATTAACATTTCAGCAGGCTCACTGAATGTCCTCTGCCCTGGTTATCTCATATTACAGAGAGGCTGTGCAGGTAGATAGCTCATACAGCAGGATGGATCCTCCTGAGATGAAAGATCTCAGGCAAAGCTGATGGAATTCTTTAGCACAGGCAGTGAAAGCATTGGCCCCAGATAAGGTGGGGGCAATTAGTATATGCATGTCTGTGTGTACAGAGACGGTTTATATTTGATTGTGGGTATTTAACACCTTCAAAATCCATTGTAATTATTATACTTGTGAATAGTAAAAAATAATCATTTTTAGCTGAACCACTTTGTCCACATATTTTAAAAAAGAATAACAATTCAGGAGAGCTGAATTTTGACCATGTGGTGGTTTGAATTTCATTAACAAAAAAGAAAGATGCTTGAAAAGAAATCAGACAAACCAAAAGGGTGTGGAAATTGGCCAAACAGGGTACTGCTAAATATATACATACTATTCAAATTATGTGTCTGTTTTGCAGTACACGGATACACTGATTTTTCAGGCCTCTGGTTCACAGATTAAATGAGAAAAAATAACCAACAGAGGGAAATATATTATATATTTTTAAAATAATTTATATATGAATAAAATCAACATTTAGTGGCTGTCCCATAGCCATCAAATATCTTTCTTCCCATCAATCATCTTTTTTTTTCCCACTATTGGCAGCATTCTAAATCACTAATCAAAATGAACATTGGCATCCATTATTAAGCTACATTTCTGCTCAGAGTTTGAGAATTCATATGATCTCTCCATCCACCCGAGCTCAGATGAATGGCAGTTTGTAGCAATATTAATCTCCAATTCTCTATTTACAAACAGCTTGACAAAGTTGTAGGTCTCTTGTCTCCAGCTTTTGCTAAACCTCCTCTTCTTCCCCAGCCTAGACTTTATGTGGCAATCCACTCACAGACGTCCTAATGCATAAGTCTTTGCAGGGTGGGTTTAATAGCTGCCTCTTGCATGTATTCTGCAGCTCACTATAATAGATTGTCTAGCAGAAAAAGCATATCTCTATATTAATATATATTTAGTACCCATGCTTGTCAAGACTATTGACTGCTCTTATAAGATTAATCCATTTACTCACTTGAACAAGTATATAAGGCTGCTACTGGGAGCAATAGACCCAACACACAAAATACAGCATGTTTTGCAACAAGAAAATGGCTGCACAAGCCTTTAATGTTGCACATGCCTTCCATAACTTGAAAAAGACTAATATTAGCCCAAACAGTGGGAAGTACTCTACTCTGGTGTAAATACATTGGAAGGTAACACTTTGCTATCTTGACCAGCTACCTTTGGTATTATTTTGAATTTGTGTATATTATTATACACTTCTATTTTTATATTGTGTTATATTCTTTATTATCCTAGATCAGTGGTTCCCAACCCAGTCCTAAAGCTCCCCCTAACAGTCCAGGATTTAAGGATTATCCTATTGTGTCTAAGGTGTAAAAAAAAAAAAAATTTAGACACAACAGGGTAATCCCTTAATCCTGGACTGGTAGGGGGTACTTAAGGACTGGGTTGGGAACCAATGTCCTTGAGGGATCCATTCATGATTGTGTGGATTTAAATGTAATTTGATTCCGGCAAATCTTCTTCTTCTTATTATTATTATTATTATTGCCATTCATATAGCGCCAACAGATTCCGTAGCGCTTTACATTATTATGAGAGGGGGGATTTAACTATAAATAGGACAAATACAAGAACATTTACAGAAACAATAGGTTGAAGAGGACCCTGCTCAAACGAGCTTACAGTCTATAGGAGGTGAGGGAATAAAGCTACAGGATTTGGCAACACTCTGGATGTGAGGCTCAAAGGTGAGGCCAGAGTCAAATATGACACCAAGACAGCGTGCTTGCAGGGATGGACTTATGTGGATACCACTGACTTGAAGGGAGAGCGAGAGAGGAGGATCAGTATTAGGATGAAGAAAGACAAGGAGCTCAGTTTTGGAGAGATTGAGTTTCAGAAAGCAGGAGGACATCCAGTCAGAGATGGAAGAAGACGGCAGGGAAGAGGTCCAGGGGGAGAGATATATTTGGGTGTCATCAGCGTACAGGTGGTAGTGGAATCCAAAGGAGGAAATAAGTTTGCCGAGAGAGGCAGTATAAAGCAAAAATAGAAGGGGACCAAGGACAGAGCCTTGGGGAACTCCAACTGAGACAGGACGAGGGGAGGAGGTATCCTTGGAAAAGGAGACACTGAATGAGCATTGGGAGAGATAAGAGGAAAACCATGAGAGGCTAAATTGTATGGATAATATTTGCACATTTTGGACAATAGATGTATTAATAACATTGATATAACTGTTTAAAATATTTAAATATGCAGAGTTAGGTAGGAAAGATGTATATTGATAACTTAACATCTTCCAAAAAGTAATTATTTGATAGTGACTGATTAACGGGGTTACTCAAAGCATGATGTCTTCTTAATTTGAAGTGGTCATGGTGCTTGGAATTTGTATGGGCAGCTTTTCAATATTAAACTCTGCACATGCGAAGATATTTTACATTGCTGTCAGAGGTGGAATACACACAGATTTTAACCTTTCTGGGTCATTGTGTAATGATAATATACCCCAACTCACAGGATTCAGCTAAAAAATGGCAATACAGAACAGAGATACATCTGCCGGACCTTAGAATGGCCGGACTCGATGTAAAGGAGAGAAATACAGAGTCAGGAACGATCTGAGGTCAAGGGCACTAAGAGACAGCGAAAACTAGGACTAGCCGAGGTCTGGTACACAGTAATAGCAAACCGGCAATCAGGACAGATAAGGATAAATAGATAACAGAGTCAGAAACAAAGCCAAGGTCAATACGAAGGAACACAACTGAACACAACAAGCGCTAAAGGGAACTGTAACAGAAACCATGATAGGGCAAGGTACTAAGGATAAAAGGTGAGTATAAATACCTTAGCAATTAATTTGATTGGCCCCTGTCATATCCATGCCCCCAATGGGGAATGTGGCATGACAGGGGCCAATGGTAGACCTTTTCCAATTTAGGCTCCCACTGTTCCTTTAAGAGCGCGCCCGAGACCCGCGGCGCGCTCTTAGAGTCAGGCGGGACACGTGACCGCTTCTCACGGTCACTGCCCGCCCTACTGTTAATGCCGTCGGATGAGCCGCGCGTGGCTCGTGCAGCAGCATGACCGCGCGCGGCTCGAACAGAGGACCCCGGCCGGCCCCTGGAAAGGTTAAGTACCGCTACACATTGGAGCTTTTTATTTTTGTTTTGCTTGGACTAGGATAGGAAGGGTTGCTGTGACTAGTTTTTTTTTTAACACTTGCTTGGTTGGAGTAACCATTTAAACATTTGTTAAGGTAACTTTAACATGTTTCATATTTGATTCATTACTATGGAAATCAGATATCACTGTCTATTTTTGTTTTAAACTATACATAATATAACCTCACAGAAAACATAATTCTCTGTCTTTCCCCCAGGCAATGAATGTCATAAACCAGACCATTGTCACTGAGATTCTTCTACTTGGCTTTCAGGATCTTCCAAATATTAAGACATTGGTTTTATTTTTCCTTCTTATTTTTCCTATTGTGACCATATGTGGAAATATTCTGATTATTTGGCTCGTGGCATCTAACAGCAGTCTCCAGTCTCCCATGTACTTATTCCTAACACAACTGTCCATTACTGATTTACTTATAACCACAGCCATTGTCCCAAACACACTTTATATTATATTTAGTGAAGGGGACACAATATCTTTTTATGGTTGCATTATTCAGTTTTATTTTTTCGCTTGCTCTGAAGCCTCTGAATGTTTTATTTTGTCAGTAATGGCTTTTGACAGATATTTGGCCATCTGTAACCCTCTGAGATATAGGTCTTTAATGAACCCTATTGTATGTGTTAAATTGGTTATCGTCACTTGGCTGTTAAGCTTTTCTATTGAATTAGGTGTAATAATATCAACAATTCAGCTTCAGTTTTGTGGTCCAAATGTTATTGATCATTTTTTCTGTGATCTTGTCCCATTGATAGAACTTTCTTGTTCAGACACTAGTTTTATTGAAATGGAGGTTCTCATATTGTGCATACCAGTTACTGTTACTCCACTTATAAGTATTGCAGTTTTTTATGTGTATATTGTCCAGGCTGCACTTAGGATCTCCACCACAAATGGGAGATCAAAAGTCTTCTCCACTTGTAGCTCCCACCTGACTGTGGTTATTATATTCTATGGCACAATACTTGGAATTTATATGCTCCCAACAAAAAATAAATCCATGACTGTCAACAAAATGGCATCTTTGCTTTACACTGTGCTGACACCTATGATTAATCCAATCATATACTGTCTGAGGAATGAAGACATCAAGAATGCTGTGAAAAAAAGCTTTGGTAATATAAATGAATAAAATTAAGATGCCTTCCATGAGATATATTGTTTATCATGTACGGATCAGAGGTCTGTGGTATATTACTACAACAGGAGAAAAGTTGTTCAGTCTTCGCACTCTCTAGAAGAAACTTGCAAATAAGAGATAAAACAAATTCAGAACATTGGGAATCAAAAGCACTAGTGTAAATCATGAGTGTGCAAACAAATGTTTAACGTAAGTGTCACGGTGCACCCGGAAAAACCCTGTAGACAACAAGGCCTTTTAGGAGACCTTGCTGGGTTTGAACTCACAACTGCAGCATCCCAGCCAGGTTCTCTACCATGCTGTCCACCAATGGGCTTCAGTATCTGTCTGATCCACCTGCAGCCCCTTCCCAATTAGGGTCAGCTGCTCTTAATCAGCAGGCTTTAAAAGCCCGCCCTGCCTGAGACCTAGTATCTGGTCATTTTGTTTGTTTGGTGTTTCCTGACAGATTTTGGTTACGCTGATGACTGATTTCCTGGACTCTGACCTCTGCCTGCTTTACTGACTACGATACTCCGCTGACAGCCCTGACTTCTGCTTCTCGTCTGACCCTGCCTTCGGATTACCCCTTTATCTGTACTGTGTTTTTGCCTTCTCCTTGTGCCATCTCCTGCAAATGGTCTCCAACTCCTGGTAAACTGTTACAATAACAGTAATACATTAATTAAATAAAAATAATTAAAGTTGATTTAAACAACAACATTGTTCTCACTTGGCATGATTAATATGTTGTGGAATAATTTAATTGGCTAGAAAACGTCAACATAACTTGATATCTTGTTATCAAAGCCAAGGCAAAAATGACAAAGAGGAGAAATATTGTTTCATTTCTGATCTTCTCTCTATATAATTATTTACACAGAGGCACCCAGTTGTAGGAAAAGAAATGTAGATGTCTGCATTAGTTTTATTTCTCAACTCTCACAAATAAATATTTTTATATAAAAGAGATATCGGAGGCCAACATTCTTTACCACTTCTTAAATAGGTCTAATAAATATGATCAGTTTTAGATAGTTAATGAATTCTTGTTAAATAAACTTATCATATATTGTGTCTTCATTATGTTTTTTTTGTTTGCTTGTTTTTGTTTTTTTACAGATGAAATAAAGTATTTCAAAATATGTCGTTAATTTAGCTTGGCCCATCTTCCTTCATCCAATAAACTTCTGCAATGTTGGTCATTAACATTCACTTTGATCTTGTTCAACTCATTCCTGTCCTAAAATGTACCCAATAAATTATAATAAATGTTTTATGTTTTTTTTAAATTATTCCAGCTGTAAATGAAAGTACATTCCATCATGACCTTAATCATTTCTTCCTTCAGCTCTCTGTGTAGGTGAAACAAGGTAGACATTGTATAAAACATATAATGCTAATAAATCTAACATCAAATTGATGCAAAATCACCAATCAGCTCAACACTCTGATTAATGTTAGGGTTGTTTTAGTGATAATGCAGGACACATTTCAATAAACAGAATTATAACAAGTACGGAAAATAAAAAGTATTACAATTATGAAAATATTTTATTTATTATATAATGTAATTATATATTTAACCCCTTAAGACCGGAGGGCGTACTATTACGTCCTTTTTAAAGCGGCTCTAAACGCCGCAGGGCGTAATAGTACGCCCTCCGGTCTTTCCTTACTTACCCGGTAACCGGCGGTCCCACGCCAGCGATCGCGGTTGGGGGGACTCCCAGGGAGCCCCCCCGCGGCAGATCTTCCTCCTCCGGTCCCCCCGGCCATGTGAGAGTGAGGTCCTTGCGAGGACCTCAAAATCACATGGCCGGGATAGCTGGCTTCTGTATTGCCAGCAGGGGGACTGCCTGTAATGACAGGTGGTCCCCCTGCTGGCTGAAAATAATATAAAATAAATTAAATAAGTGTAAAAAAATAAAAATATATACTTAGATCATATATATATATATATATATATATATATATATATATATATATGATCTAAGTATATATATACACATATACATACACACACGTACACTGTATATGTGTATTTTACTATTAATATATATATATATAATTATATATATATATATATTAATATCAAATTACACGTAGACTGATACTGATTAAATATATATATAATTATTGTTATATATATATGTTTATATATAATATAAAAAAATTAAATATGTAAATACGTTACAAAATAAAATAAATAAAATAATAAAAAAATAATTAAAAAATATATAGATGTGTTATTTCATTCTAACTGTATTGTGATATTAATATATATATATTTATATAAAATAACACGTAGAACAAAATAATATATATATCTATATACATAAATATATACGTATATATCACTATATATATACCTATATATAAATAAAAATATTTAAAAAAAAAAAAATATATATATATATATACATATGTATATATATACATATATTGATTCTACATATATATTTATGTAATATTTTTACATAATTGGGTATCTTAATTAATTACAATTAGCGGGACCTGCCTGACAACCAATGCCGAAAGTAAAGGGAATTTAATTTGCTAGCACAATAGTTAACCCTATAACTTTCCAAGACATCATAAAACCTGTACATGGGGGGTACTGTTCTACTCGGGGGACTTCGCTGAACACAAATATTAGTGTTTTAAAACAGTAAAATGTATTACAACGATGATATCGCCAGTAAAAGTGGCGTTTTTTGCATTTTTCACGCACAAACAGCACTTACACGGACGATATTATTGCTGCGATACTTTTTAATGTTTTGAAACACAAATATTTGTGTTCAGCAAAGTCTCCTGAGTACAACAGTATCCCTCATGTACAGGTTTTATGGTGTTTTCAAAAGTTACAGCGTCAAATATAGGGCTTGTGTTTCATTTTTTTTAAATTAAAATTGGCCAGATTGGGTACCTTGCCTTTGAGACCCTATGGTAGCCCAAGAATGAAAATTACCCCTATGATGGCATACCATTTGCAATAGTAGACAACCCAAGGTATTGCAAATGGGGTATGTCCAGTCTTTATAGTAGCCACTTAGTCACAAACACTAGCCAAAACTGGCGTTTTTTGCATTTTTCACACACAAACAAATACTAACGCTAACTTTGGCCAGTGTTTGTGACCAAATGGCTACTAAAAAAGACTGGACATACCCCATTTGCAATACCTTGGGTTATCTACTATTGCAAATGGTATGCAATTATGGGTGTAAATTTAATTCCTGGGCTACTATAAAGTCCCAAAGGCAACGTAACCAATCTGGCGAATTTCAATTTCAAATGTAACGTGCTATATTTGACCCCGTAACTTCCCAAAACTCCATAAAACCTGTACATAGGGGGTACTGTTTTACACGTGAGACTTTGCTGAATACAAATATGTGTATTTTATTGCAGTAAAAGCAAACAGTATTATGACGCTGACAGTTAAAATGTCATGTAGAACTAACAAAATAACTAAATTTCTTATTTTCTCCCATCTTTTTCATATTAAATTATGTTTCATAGCTAAATATTTGATATTAAATGAAAGCCTGTTTCCCCTGAATAAAATGATATATAATAAGGGGGGTGCATTTAATTTGAAAGAGGTGAATTACGGTTGGACAGACATAGAGCGCAAATGCCAGGTTTTGTTTACATTTTGTTTCGTTCACAATGTGTACATTTGGCTCCGTCCTTAAGGGGTTTGTGACGAAACCAATCTCGCCACATTGTATTGGAGGAGCTTGGTTGCCCGCCCTGCTGCCTTTGGATTATGGACCGGCAGCTAAAGGGTTAATTTTACTGTGCAGAAGGATTTACCAACCTTCCCAAAGCCGTGGGAAGCCGTCCGGCGCTGTTAATTGGCCACCCAGGAGCTGGAGTGTGCCTCCTATTTACCTCCCTGAAGCTGCGGTTAACCGCAGCTTAATTGCTTGTTACTGGGTGGCCGCTGTTACACTTAGCGGCCGCTAGGTGGCAGTGTTCTGGAGCTCCCCGGGCAGCCAGCGCTTTTCTGCCCGGCTTTCATGCACCAAAATCGGACACTTTTACGTGCAGGCACCGCTGAACCTCCAGCCCCTGGTTCTAATTCGTATGGATTTGGTAAATGCAGGGAAATTCGGTATTTTAGGTTTTATGTGCATGCTTTAACCCAGATAGCAATGCCATGAAGCCTGTTCGTATAATTAAAGACTTTAGCTCCATGGCACTTAAACTGTATTCGGGTGGTCTGGATGCCATTCACCTAATAATGTGCACCCAGACCTGAGCTATCTGGGGATATGTTACATGCCTGCGTTTTATGTATAAAATGTGTCTTTCTGTATTTTAAAGTGATAGTCTGTTTCTGTGTCACCACGTGTATAATGGAGTCTTGCCTTTGTCCTGGGAGATAATTGAATTACTTCATTAATTATCTCCAGGAAAGAGAGGAGGAAACCAGGATGCATTGTGGGAAAGTATTGTGGCTGTGTGTACGAAAGTGATACATGTCTGTCTGCTGTTTCAGTCTTCCATTTGGTCCCCTAGGGGAGTGTCCACCAGGTGGGAGACCTGCATAAATACAGGGGCAGGTAGCCCTCAATAAACAGACCACTGCTTGACCCTCAACACGGAGCCTTGTCTCGTTCTTGGGGGGATTCACTGTATGCTGCTGGAGATTGATTGCTAGGAGTGTAAGCTGATGTCTGCTTTTCCTGTTCGTCTGCTAGCAGCTATTCGTGAGGTTCCAGTTTGGAGTGCTACCTTATTCCCTTGTATGCAGTTCAGGAGTTTGGTGCATTCATTTATATCTGAATTCGTGAGTTTTGGTGCTTTTACAGTAGCTGTGCCTGTCTGTGAAAAGGGGATTATCGCCTAAACGGATTTTTACCCCTTTTCTGCTGAAACGGTCCGTTACAGGGTTAATGTGGTAATTTAGCATTGTTGTTTTTTGCACAGGTCAATGAACTTGATGGTAAGTTGGAAAACAAATTTTACATGAAGGCTCTAAGCGCTATTGTCAATATTCCTTTATTTTTGCAGTAAATGGTGAGAAATTCTATTGTTGAACAAAATCATCTGGTGAATTTTTAAGAAGCTGGGGGATAAGACTCTACCCATTTATTTAATTCCAGCCCCTATCTCCATAAACATTACCTCCTTCCTCTTTAATCCCATTGATTCCACTTCTGAATTCATACCCTTGCTAATACTGTAAACTATAGAAATATAGACAGAGGATGAGCTATTTTAAAAGGAGGAAAAACAAATCTTTTAGAAAGTGTGCAGCCACTCATCCACACGTGAAGGATAGGTAGCTAGGTGCACAATACAGATGTATATCTGAGTATCATCAGCATGAAAATGGTATTGAAACCAATGAGAAGTGATACTTTCATTCGGTAAGCTAGTATAGAGAAAGGGCCAAGAACTGAGCCACAAGGAAAGATGTAGCTAGGAGGAGAATGTACTGCAAAGAAAACTAGAACGAAACAAAGAAACACTACAAGAGTGCACAGAAAAATGAGAAGAAAACTGTGAAAGAGCAGATACATCTAGTCATCGGTTGCAGTAGTAAAAATAAGTTGCAGTCCATTATACTGAACTGTTGGTTTGGTGGCAATCACATTGTTTGTCACCATGGTTAGAACAGTTTCAGTGGAATGTTGATACCAGAAACTAGATTAGAGTTTGTTTATTAGGAACCCAGAATTAGTCAGTCACGTAGGTACATGTCCTATGAATGTGATAGGGAGAATGGACAGTAGTTTAATGTAGATTTCACATTACATATAGTTTTTATTTTTTGCAAATCGATTAATTGCAGCATTTTTAATTTACGTGGGAGAGATACCAGAAAAGAGAGATTGAACACTTTGATGTAGTATAGTACAAGGGCAAATGAGCTGTGAGGGGATAATGTCAAAAGACATATGATGGGCTCACAACAATGGAAAACCGTAGAAAACTCCTCAGCAGTTTTGATACTGAGCTGCAGATGTGCAGAATATGACAAGCAAAAGAGCTCTTATTTTGGTTGTGTAGATTGTGGGAGGATAAACAATAATCAGATAAGGTACTTTGTTAAAACACCATATATTTTACTAGGACAAATTTACTGAGTCAAAGGCATGGGATGAAAGAGAGAACATGAGATAAATATTTACATTGTATCAAAAAGTTAAGAACAGCTTTTAGGGTCAATCCTGCTGTGGGTAGAGAAACATTAACAATTCTTAAAAATTGGTAAAACTAAACACTGGTTTTATAAAGCTTTTATAGTATGCAGTCAATATTCTTCAAAATGATTCCCATGTATATTGAAAATACGGTTAAACGATTGCATTAATTGTTCAATACATAATTAAAATCAGTCATCCTTGAAATCAACACAATTGAATCTTAACACAAAAAAAAACACAAGTAAAAAAGATAAAAAAAAAAAAAAAAAAATGGGGGCATGGCCTAGCGAGCAACGCGGATGGTCTCACTGATCTGAGCCCCACAAAACGCTGGCCCTAAAAAGCGAAGAAAAAAGCATAATTCAGCATCCAAGTGACTCACCCAGCACCCCACGGCATGGCTAACTCTAAGCAGAAGAAACCGGTAGAAAAAACAGACCGTTACAGATTCTTTATGACCCGAGCATCAACGCCTAAAGCCGCAGGCCTCACAGAACAGGACCACCATACAGGGCACCCTGCGGGAGCTCTGCAAAGACGTGCAGGAGCTGGGAGACAGGACGGCATGTGTGGAACAAAGGGTGGAAGATCAAGCCACTGCACACAATGACATGACCGGCCAAGTACAAAATATGCAGCAACAGTTGTAATACATACAGCGCAAGGTCATGGACCTGGAGGATCGATCTAGGCGCCAAAACCTGCGAATCTGGGGCATTTCAGAAGAAGTGAAGCAGCAAGATCTCCACGCATTCCTGATAGGGTACTTCAAAGAAGTGTCGCCAGACTTACCCACAGAGATACTGCTCTTAGACAGTGTAATGGACCGTTTCAGCAGACAAGGGGTTAAAATCCGTTTAGGCGATATGCCCCTTTCTGAGAGACAGGCACAGCTACTGCAGAACACCAAACCCCCGAACTGGGTACAAAATAGCACTCCAAACTGGAACCTCACGAATAGCTGCTTGCAGACGAACAGGAAAAGCAGACATCAGCTTACACTCCTAGCTTACACATCAGACATCAGCTTACATGTAAGCAGACATCAGCTTACATGTAAGCAGACATCAGCTTACACTTACAATCAATCTCCAACAGCATACAGTGAATCCCCCCAAGAATGAGACAAGGCTCCGTGTTGAGGGGAAAGCAGTGGTCTGAGGTGCTGGCACACCCAGCCTGGTTTTTATTACGGTTGTGCACATACAGGACACACCCAGGGGGAGGCATAAAATAACCAATCAAGTAACAGTACAACCCACACATCCCCTCCCCTCAGATAAACAGTTAACATAATTATTACATACAGTAAAAATACAGTTTCCACACATACTCTGTAACTTTAAAACCATACATCACATTCACATAAAAATACATATCCACAATCAATCCATTCAGGGGAACAACATATTAAAAAATGGCATGGATCAGACCAGGGGTTCAAAAGTTAGTAAAAGTATCTTTTGTCCCTTACTGGCCGCATGGCAAAATCTGGCTCACACAGGTTTTACAGAGGCGTCTATCCTGGAGACAATGGGGGGAAGTAATCCAATTATCCAGGGATAGAGGCAGACTCCATTGAGCACATGGTTACACAAAGACAGTAAAACACTTTAAAATACATAAAGTTACTTTTTATACATAACACACAGACATGTAACATATCCCTAGATAGCTGGGATCTGAACGCACAAAACTACCGAATAGCGTGCAGATCCTATTCACACAGTTCAATTGCCATGAAGCTAAAGTCTTTCCCATAGTCTTTCATTATATGAATAGGCTCCATGGCATAGCTATCTGGGGGTATCACCGCTCACACAGGGCAAGTACCGAATGGCCCCACTGTGTTTAAAGGGCCAGAATGAGTGACATGCACTCTGTTAGGGCCGAATACGTTTTTTAAAAGGGCCCAATCTCCCAGGGACCATAATCACATGGCAAGAGGCTGGCAAGCAGTCCTCTCCAGGCCCAAGTGGCGAAGGGCACTTTGTCACAGACAGGTACCACAGAGTACAAAAAGCCAACGTTACTACCACAAGACACCCCCAGGGACGTGCTCACTCACCTGCACTACTTCAACGTAAATGAGGCTGTAACCTGGAAACAGCCAAACAGGAAAAACCATACGAAAGGTGGGCTAAACTGTCCTTTACAATTGGTGGCAAGCGGGGGGATCATTCCCACAGCCCAGAAGGACAGCTACAAGGTAACACCATTCCCTGGATTTACAAATTGAGGGTAACGCTAGTACCCATGTAACGCCCCTATCTACAAAGAAACCAACTTCAGCAGCACAAGCATGGCGCCTGACTACACTCAGGAGCAATTTGACAGAGAGGTTAAGGAGGTGCTGACTGTCTATGGACCCAACCCGTCAGAGGAATCTGTGCAGTATGTCAAGAAAATAATAGGAGAGTACCTGCAAGCCATGGCAGAGCTGACCACGGGGGAGACACCCCAGCTGCTGAGTAAGTTGCGGAGAGACAAGGGAGCTGAAGGTGCCGTCCTTCCTCCCCAGTGGCAGTGTGTATCCCAGGGAACTGAAGGTGCCGTCCTTCCTCCCCAGCGACAGTGTGTACCCCAGGGAGCTGAACGTGCCGTCCTTCCTCCCCAGCGGCAGTGTGTACCCCAGGGAGCTGAAGGTGCCGTCCTCCCTCCCCAGCGGCAGTGTGTGTCCCAGGGAGCTGAAGGTGTTGTCCTTCCTCCCCAGCGGCAGTGTGTACCCCAGGGAGCTGAAGGTTTTGTCCTTCCTCCCCAGTGGCAGTGTGTACCCCAGGGAGCTGAAGGTGCTGTCCTTCCTCCCCAGCGGCAGTGTGTACCCCAGGGAGCTGAAGGTGTCGTCCTACCTCCCCAGCGGCAGTGTGTATCCCAGGGAGCTGAAGGTGCCGTCCTTCCTCCCCAGCAGCAGAGTGTCCTGCAGGGAGCAGAGACAGTCAGTCTCGCACCCCAGCCGCAGGACAAAATATTGAAAGGGGAGACAGTTGGTCCCCCTCTCCACCAGCAGAGAGAGTGTCAGGGAGAGGAGCGTATTACCCCCTCTCTCCAGTGACAGTCTACGATTCAGGGAGAGGAGCTTGTTACCCCCTCTCCCCAGCGGCAGCCTAACCCACCAAGGGGAGATGTTAAGCCCACAAATGTGCAGATGGGACCGTAGTCTCTACACTTACAGCACAAGGGGTAGAGACGGCCGGTCCTGTTCCCCAGCCACAAAGCAGTGTATCCAGAGGGGAGACAGTCGGTCTTCCCCTCCCACAACCAGGCTCCAACCAGGCTACTTCCGTGGTAGCGCTGGCTCCAGGGCAGAGTACCACTGGTCTCTGCCCACTCAGCAACCCACCAAGGCAGCCTACCAGTCCCCCGCACAGCCATGGTGAGGCACCTGGACATAGACAAGTTTTTTAGACAAAGAAAAAGTAGAAAACAAATCATTTTTGAAGGGAAGTAAAGGCTACCATTATTGTGGTATATGTCAAGGATGTAGTTTTAGAACAAATAAAAATAGAAAAGTCTCTCAGTTTACCTCACTAGTTACCAAAAAAGAATATAAAATAAATACGTTTATGAATTGTTCGAGCAAAGGGGTAATTTATTTGCTTACTTGCCAATGTGGCTTTCAATATATTGGCAAGACCATACGCAATCTTAAAACCCGGATTAGAGAACATATTTACAATATAAAACGCAAATTTTTAAATCATAACGTATCAAAACACTTTGCTGAGGTACACAATGGGGACCCAAGAGGCATAGATTTTATGGGGATCGATATTATCACAACACATTGGAGGGGGGGAGATAAAGAGTATAATTTAGGATATGCTGAAATGAAATGGATGTTTGAAATGGAGACCATGGTTCCCAATGGGTTAAATATTGATTTTGAAATTAACAAATATATCTGATTATCTATTTGGGGACCATGGTCCATAAGTGGTTAAATATTAAATATTTTATATTTTTACCCAATCTGTACTAATTCTACTCTTGTTTTTATCCTCTCTCTGTGATTTGGATTTTACTATATTTTTATAGATAAGGTTTATACATTAGTAATATGTATATTATATGTATTTTTAATGTTAGGTGTGGAGGGAAGTTGTATTTGATATTTTCTATTTTAATATGTTTCCTTCTCCTCCACCTTCTATATTATTTTGATATTTGAGGGACTTTTCGAAATATTCCAGATGTTTTACGTTGTTATTACATTGGTTTCAATGGAAGACGTTTCCTACACGTCATCCTCGCCGAAACCAGTAGTAGCGTCAGGACGTGATGACGCAGGACGTCCTGACGCCGGAACCCGGAAGAGAAGAGCCGGTGATCGGCGAAAACGGCGCCAAGAATAAGATTTAAAAGGAACTTCATGCCACAACAGAAGATAGCACCTCTGATGAAGGCTTTGTGCCGAAACGCGTAAGGTGGACCCGGAGGACGTTTTGGGACATTTATTTCAAGTATTATGGGACTTTCCTAATTCAAGTTTATTATCAATTTTATTTTGTTTTGTTTTAACAATTTATATTAAATTTGGTGTGCAATCTACAACCTGCGTTCCTGTGTTTTGCACTTACCCTGGGAAGACACCCATTTTAATTCGTCCCTGTTCCAGTCTCTGGGAGATTTCTTCTGTTCAAGGCGTGTAGCTTGGGCCAGCTTCTAATTGGCTCCTCGTTTGTGAGTGTAATTTTGCCCCCTTTTTTATTTTTATTCAATTTGAATGTTATTACCCTATATTGTGTTTGTTTTTCCCTTTTAGTGTTATCCTACAAGTGGGTAATATTATCTGTTTTTTTTATTTGAGTGCTCTCACCACTATTCTTTATTTTTTCACTTGTGTTCTTTCTAGTGGTTTATTGTGGCCCACTAGGGTGATTGTAGCACCAGAGTGCAGATTATTATTTTTTCACCGTATACTTTTGTATTTTATAGACAAGTTTCCACGTTATCCAGGTGGAGTAACCATTTATTGTGGGTGGGCTATACTGCTGTTTGTGCTTCGTGGGTACTAACCAGGGACTAACCAGGGCACTGTCCGGCAGGAGGTCAGATACCCTGTTAGTCTTGTTGGTAAAGGGGAGAAGTGTGGAGAAACCAACCTCGCCACTGTCCACTGGAGAAGCCTGGTTGCTAGCCTCCTGCCCTGCGACTATGGCCCTGGGATGGATTGCCTTAAGACACTGCATTTGGACATAATGGAGTTTTGGTGTCTGGCTGCTGGCCCTTTAGCTCCAAGGGAAAAGGGTTTGTACTCTTAAATTGGCACTTCAAATGCCGTTGAAGTGTCGAAGTATTCGAAGTGGCCGCCATTCCACTAACGAACACGTGGCGGCAGCCATCTTGACTCATTCCATGCGGTCAGCGGTATGTGTGGCCAAATTCATGGAACTGAAATCAGCTACACAGTTCCGCGAACACCGCTGAGCTTTACCTTCTCCCACAATAGTTTTGCAGCCGCAGAGACTAAGTCCCGTTCGAAGATTCGAATGCTCGTTCGAATGGGACTTAGTCGTTTTTCAGCCTGAAATAGACCGACCGCACAGCCAAAATCTATGGAACTGTTTTGGTCAGGAAAATGTGCTTGCGGTCGGTCATAAAGGGACCTCCAGCTAACTTTTTAACCCCTGGATGGAATTGGATTGTATGCTGACTGCCATGAGTGTAAACCTTTCGTATGGTTTTTCCGGTTTCCAGGATTCGTGTAGTTTGCAGTTCTGGAGATTGGTGCTTACAGTAGCTGCCTGTGTATCTGGAAAGGGGGATATCGCATAAACGGTTTTTATCCTCTTGTGGGCGAAACGGTCCGTTACAGCCACCACACAAAATGAAAATCAACCTTATCTCCATTATATCTGCCTATTTGAAATCAAGCATGTTTGGGTTCATGCACGTCAGTTCCCTGATATTCTGGCATGCGTTTATTTCTATAATTCTTTCATTCACCTGATCGGCCTGAATTCAACGAATTGCAGTTAAGTCTGAAAGGAATTTCTAATTTTGCATTTGGGATTCATTTGTAGTGATAATAAAGGTAATTTTATAACCAATTGATTTACACATGTATTCAGCCATTATTACCACTGAACTCTGAGACAGTTTATTAAGATGAAATTAGTCAAAAAATTATCTGAAAATTTCAAGTATGGAAAAGAAAGAAAGAAATAATACATAATCTCTCCATTAGTAAAACACTGAGTATTGTTCCTCTCTGGGGTTTTGTGCCAAAGAGACCTTCCTGTGTCCTCTTTGGGTTTCGAAACATATATAAAAGGTAAAGCAAAATATATGTCTCACTCTATAGCAGTGATTCTGTTAGATGTGTGATCTAGAACAGGTGGATTTTTTGCCAGTTTCCATAGGTTTTCAATATCTTTGGATTAGGATCTTTAATCAACTCCATGAAATGAAATTAAAAAAAATATATATCTTTCTAAAAAGATGCTGTCTCCAAGTCAAAAGATGAATTAACCAACTTCTACATAACAGAATGAGACAATTCCTGTTCTGCGGTGAAAGGAACATTTCCAATTAGTCATGTTATCTGAACAAATACCGGGAATAAAAACGAACCAACTTGTAAAATATTTCAACTATAGCATGATTCTGCTAGTATTTTGTCTTCCTTTCAATCCTGAAAAATTCTGCATTATATATTGTCAAATAAATAATTATCATAAGAAAGAAAGGTTAATGGCACTTCTAAATAAAATGTATTTGTTGTTCTATGTGCTGCCGACACATTAAAACTCTTACAGTTTATCATATTTTTTTTCCTTAGTTAAGTCAAAATGTGTCAGGATACAAGCACATTTACAGATTGGATAATTGGCTTCTAAATGAGGTTTGTGTACAGCATTATATTTTTGCTTTCAAATTACCAAACATAATATTTATACGTGGCTATAAAGATTTTCTTTTAAATTCTAGATAGTGTTTACTGTGAAAGATGATGCACAAATCATGATGGTTTTATAAGTTTCCTCATCATTTTTATTTTTGGACCTGCCAAATAGTATTCTGTAAATAGTATCAATCTTTTGCAATGTGATTAAAAAAATAAATAATTAAATGTTCATTATGTTTGCTAAATTGTCATGTTTTTATTTAAAAACAAATTGCTGTATTTGACCAGGAAGAATACTATCAGATTTCTTTTATATCCAAGAATGCCCCGGAGAGCACATGCATATACAATGTTAAACACATAAAATGAGACGTAATAGATGTAATAGGGGATATATATACAGTACAATTTCATATATATTGAAATACATACAGTCTAATAGGTGCCTAGATTCATTATCAAATTTAAAAAAATAAAACCCCTCAAAAAAATAAAAAAAATAAAAGAACAAACAGCATTATGAAAACAGCACAGCAATAAATGAATAAACGTAAAACAAATATGCTTAAATTAAATTTGGCTCATCCACACACAAATAATGCTATTATCTACTAGAAAGTTATAAAATGGTATTTAAACATTGAGTCAACACAGTTACTTTGATTCTCCTTTATAAAATGATTCAACACATATCTTTTACAAAGTTATTGATATTGTTAATTACTATTTGCACATTTTGAGTAAGAGATATGATTTCCACAAACACTTCTAAATCTGTCTAAGAAATGTAAAGTATACTAAGGAAAGGGAGGTGAGGTTATATTACTAATCATTATAAGAAGTAAGTATATGTCTGTGATAGATTTTAATATTGTTAAGGTAACAGGCTAGCTTTTACTTATTGTTCATAAATAAATGTCATAAAATCATATATCACAGTCTGTAAAACTATACATAAAATAACATGACAGCAAACACGATTCTCTGTCTTTTATCCCCAGGCAATGAATGTCATAAACCAGACCATTGTCACTGAGATTATTCTCCTTGGATTTCAGGATCTACTACACTTCAAAATATTATTGTTATTTTTCCTTCCTGTTTTCCTTACTGTGACCGTATCTGGAAATATTCTGATTATTTGGCTAGTGGCATCTAACAGCTGTCTCCAGTCTCCCATGTACTTCTTCCTAACACAACTGTCCATTTCTGATTTACTTGTAACTACAGCCATTGTCCCCAACACACTTTATATTCTATCTCATAAAGGGGGCACTATGTCTTTTTCAGGTTGCATTATTCAATTTTATTTTTTTGCTTGCTCTGAAGCCTCTGAATTTTTTCTTCTCTTAATAATGGCTTATGACAGATATTTGGCCATCTGCAACCCTCTA
Organism: Pelobates fuscus; assembly: GCF_036172605.1. NCBI lineage: Eukaryota > Metazoa > Chordata > Amphibia > Anura > Pelobatidae > Pelobates > Pelobates fuscus. Next base: position 411,123,837 of record NC_086319.1, on the reverse strand, counting down.
CGATACAGCATGTTAATGAGCCCTATGGTATGCATCAGATTGGTTATCATGACTTGGCTGTTAAGCTTTTCTATTGAATTGGCTGTAATAATATCAACAATTCAACTTCAGTTTTGTGGCCCAAATGTTATTGATCACTTCTTCTGTGATCTTGTCCCATTGATAGAACTGTCTTGTTCAGACATCAGTTTTCTTGAAGTGGAAAATCTCATACTCAGTGTACTTGTTACTATTACTTCACTTATAAGTATTGCAGTATTTTATGTGTATATTATCCAGGCTGCCCTAAGGATGTCCACCACAAGTGGAAGATCAAAGGTTTTTTCCACTTGTAGCTCTCACCTCACTGTGGTTTCTATATTCTATGGCACGATACTTGGAATTTATATGCTTCCAAACAAAAATAAATCTATGTCTGTCAACAAAATTGCATCCTTGTTATACACAGTGGTGACTCCTATGATTAATCCGATCATATACAGTCTGAGGAATAAAGATATTGAGAAAGCTGTGAAAAAGCTTTGGTCAAAGTAATTTAATAGAAATACCATCCATAAGATTCAATATTAATCATATACTGGATCCAGGGATCTATGTTATAATATGCAATGGGCGACAAGTTGGTCAGCCTCATCGCCATGTAGAACAGACCTTTAGCATTGCAAATAAGAAGAAAATAAAACCGGGAGCATGGTGAAGGAAACAAACCTAGCAGTGGTGTAAATCACGACTGTGGGGCCAGAAAACGTCCCATGTGTGCCCACAAATGACTATAATCACTGTGATAATCCCTTCCCTGCTGTGCCGACAATAATGGAGTTGAAACAACAGTAATGATAATTCAATACTATAAAAAAGTTGTTTTTAATTAAACAATTACATTGTGATGAATATGTTGCAAAATAAATTAAAAGTTCTGCTAGAAAACATTAAAGTCGCAGTCTCATCAAATTGTTTTACATTTCCCAGCTTTACTACCTTGTTCTTAATGGGGAAATTTCACTTCTCTGGAATTTACACCATTAAATGGACCTGAAATCATCTATAACTCCTGGTATTTTGTTTTTCCATAAGATGCTCTGTTTTCTTTAAAATTTTTTAAAGATTTAGCAAATCAGAACATTATCAAGTAGGGCAAACTTTGAAAATGAATAAAATAAATAGAAATATTATATCATTTTCTTCTCTCCGTATGTTCTTTATGCTGACTGCCAGGTGCAAAGGGCAGAGCTTATAACAACAATTGACAAGGAGTTGAAATGTAGGATTTTATTCCAAATTCAGCTGCACCATATGGACGGTCACTGAACACACAACCTGTGCTGTGTATGAGAGTCTGTGTCGTTAATCCTAGTGTGAGAGAAACAATAAGTTACTGCTTTGCCTGCAAGTGCCACGTCCATTGTAACAGACCACCATGTCCAGATGGACTATCAGTCAACACCTGCCCACAAATGACTATAATCACTGTGATAATCCCTTCCCTGCTGTGCCGACAATAATGGAGTTGAAACAACAGTAATTTGTAAGTGCGATGGGGACTTTCTACCTGGAATTCAGCACCAGATAAGAGAATGATCACAGCCAGGTCTTTTTTTTTCTCCAGCTGGGCATCTCCAGACACTTTTTGGACTGATTATCTCTCCAGCGGAGAGCTTTGAGAATGCATTAAGGGGAACCTTGTATATTGGGGATATAGCTGTTAGACGCCCTAGTTTCTAGCAGTTAATTACATAATCTTGCTTTGATCTGTTAGTGTCCCAGACACCCAGGTGCTAGGAAGGGAAATGTGTTGTTTAATTGATGGCTCTCTGTTGTATGTAAACCTGCTTTTCACCCAGTAAAGATGTACCCTGCATTAATCATCGGCTGAATGATCAGATATAGGGCTATAATCACTCTGGGTCTGTGGGAAAAAAGAAAGTGAATACTAGGGAATAGGGGGTATAGCGATATTACAGCTAAATAAGAGGTCCACCACATACATCAACTCTGAGTGGGAGATACATAGTGTGGCAAACCTAGCCACTTCTGGACTATAATCGGGGAAGGTTGTCTGTAGGCTGTACTGTGTGCTATGTATAACTTGCTGTGTGTGTATTGTGCTATGGTAATTCGCATGCTGGCAGCCGTAAGCTACCAGCATACAAGTACTTCGTTCGGCGAACAGCGGCTATCTAGGCTGTTCGCCAAACGAATCCGGGCCCCCCTGATAGATCACACATTTAGGGTCGTGTGGCGCTTGTTAACCGGTTGCAACAATGTTGCAATCGGTAATTATAGACTCTCCTGGGTGGCCGTCGTTCGGCTACCGACCATGCGGCGGTCGGCCATCTTGGTGCGTCTATTTTGCAGCGGTGTTTGGTCATCGAGCGCCTGGAACTAAAAACGGCTACTCGATGATGCGAACACCGCTGCACTTCCAGGCCGTTCGGGAGCCCGGTTTTCGGTAGAAACGTTCCCCTAAATGCAATCGACAGATTGAGGGGAACTTCTATGCAGAACCGTATTTGTTGCGGCGTTCGGTCATTTCAGCTGGGATCGGAGCGGTATTCTCACAAAAGGTGCGCTCAGACCCCAGCTATCTACCGAACGTTCGGTTGTCTCAATGTACCGAATATTATACAAAATATGTATTTTAAAGTAAATTGCCGGTTCTGCTGCACGAGGAGATAATCCACTTAAGCGTCCATTTTAGTGGGAGTATCCCTCTCGTGCAGCAGTGCCTGTTGGGAGAATTGCAATGTCTGAAGGGAGAAATCCCCTGAATTGTCTGTAAGGAAACCCCTTGCATGGGGAACTGCTTAAATATGCCATCTTGTGAATAAAGCGAGTTAGTTGACTCCCAAACTGTGTTTCGTCCGGTTATTGGGAGGATTTGGGGACTTGCATTACTTTTCAGCGCTGACTGTGGATTTACCTGTGAAACCAGCGGAGATCGTGGACTCTAATACTGCCCTCCGCTACAATTGGTGGCAAGCGACGGGATCCGACCTTACAGCCGAAAAGCGCAATTCGTGCAAGTTGCAACTGCCGAATGAGAAAAGGGAATGGCAAGCAGAATTCAACGAAAGAACCGACTACCGAAGTGAATGGAGACCGATTATTCTAAGCTAAAGAGACAGACGTTAAAAGAACTACTAGAAGCCAGGGGTAAAGCAGCCAGCAGCAAACCCAAGGCTGTACTAATTGCCGAGCTGATGGAGGGAGACCAAGCCCGCAGCGCTACACCCCCAGCAGTCATGGAAGAAACTCTCTACCAGAGAGAAATGAGGACCAGACTGGCATTTCTACCACAGCCTATATCAGTGGACATGCTGAACCTAGTGATGGCGAATGTGCAGGAGTACGTGATGGCACACAGCCCACAGCATACAGCATCTCGAGCAGAGCCCACGACTGGGTCACCCTACAGCCAGGTAAAACCACAAATTCCCTATCAAGCATTTAAAGTATTCTGCGAGGAGAAGGATGAAATCAATGGGTTTTTACAAGATTTTGAGAGGCTGTGTGATTTACATGACTTAGCATGGGCAGTGTGGGTCCCCCTGCTGGCAAGTAGGCTGGCAGGGCGGGCAGCTGAAGCATATCGCGCTGTACCCAGCGAGGACAGCAAGGACTATGAGAAAGTGAAGCGAGCGATATTGGAAAGGTATGCCATCACCCCAGAGGCATACCGGCGGAAATTTAGAAACATGAAAAAAACAGATAAAGACTCCCATGCTGAGTGGGCACACAAGCTGGACCAAGCATCCCAAGGGTGGATACAAGCGAGCCAAGCCACTACCATGGAAGGATTGCGGCAGTTAATGCTGCTGGAGCAATTCTTCGATGGGTTGGCTCCAGTGACACAAGAATGGGTGCGGGACAGGAAGCCTCTCACCCTAACTGAGGCGGCACACTTAGCCGACCAGCATTTTGATGCAAGAAGGCATCAGATAACCCTCTCCAAGAGTTACCCGCGACCCACAGAGTCACCCAGCGTTCCCATTCCCCATGCTCCCACTGCAACTCCTTTTCGCCCGGCCCCAGGGAATGTACCACCCACCTCCCGGTACAATGGACGTGCCAATATCCAGTGCCACTCTTGCAAACAGTGGGGGCATATGGCCCGGGAATGCACCCAAAATCGGGGCAGACCCACCTGGAACCAGGCACGACCGAATCCCGCCCCAAGGGCTGCAGCCCATTATTATCAGCGGGAACCAGCGGCCCAAGAGATGTGGAGTGTTCAACCCGAGGAACCACTAGGGGTATTACACGAGGTGATGTCGGTCCGAGCCACTGACAACAGGCAGCATCATCGCCAGCTGGTGACGCTGGAGGGGAAAGAAGTACAAGGGCTCCGAGATTCCGGAGCCACGCTCACCTTGATCGCACCCCATCTAGTCTCCGGGTCCACTCACACTGGTGGATCAGTGGCCGTGAGGGTGGCAGGGGGAGCAGTGTACCGTTTGCCCACTGCTAAAGTGCGTTTGGATTGGGGTGTGGGGGAGGGGGTTGTGGAAGTAGGTCTCATGCAAAACCTACCCGCGGATGTGGTACTGGGGAATGACTTGGGCCAGATGACATCTGCTTTTGTCCCACAGGCTCCCTACCAAGAAGCCCATCCAGTCACCACACGGCAACAGGCTCGCACCACGGCTCCACCTACACACTCTGAGGCTCATGTAAGAGACCAAGACCCCCAGCCGACACGTATGTCCTGGGATACCCCAGCTAAGTTTGAAGCCGAGGTGAAGGCAGATCCCACATTGCAGGTGTACAGAGACAGGGTACGCACTGACCAGGGGGGGACAGAGGGGGAGCGGTATACTTGGGAGAAAGGGCTACTATACCGCATTGCGGAACGGGGAGTGGGAGGGTCAGTCACAGTGACCACCAAACAGTTAGTGGTTCCCCAGAAATACCGTCCCGAGCTACTTAGGATTGCTCACGATATTCCCTTATCCGGACATCTAGGAATGACCCGTACCCGATATAGGTTAACCCATGCATTTTTCTGGCCAGGGATTTCTAAAGATGTAAGACAATACTGCACCTCCTGTGATATATGCCAGCGAGTAGGCAAGCGAGGTGACCGTCACAAGGCTAAATTATGTCCCCTCCCGATTATTTCAGAACCTTTCAGTAAGGTGGCCGTTGACATAGTGGGACCCTTACCCAAACCCAGTCCCTCCGGAAAATGATTCATCTTAACAGTAGTGGACTATGCCACCCAATACCCCGAGGCCGTAGCTCTCTCGAATATCCATGCCGAGACGGTAGCCGAGGCGTTAATGAAAATATTCTCCCGGGTAGGGTTTCCCCAAGAAATAATATCCGATAGGGGCACCCAATTCACTGCCGAGGTCACCCAGCAACTGTGGAAAATATGTGGCATTAAGCTGATAGTAAATTCTACGTACCACCCCCAGTCCAATGGCTTATGCGAGAGGTTTAACGGTACGCTGAAGCAGATGCTCCGTACGTTCGGAGAGGCCCACAGAGACTGCCCCATTTGCTCTTCGCCTATAGAGAGGTACCCCAAGAGTCCACAGGGTTTTCCCCTTTTGAATTGCTGTTTGGGAGAAGGGTACGGGGACCGTTAGACCTCATTAGAGAGCATTGGGAGGGAGAGAGTAGCCCAGATGGAACCCCTATTGTATCGTACGTACTGGAATTCAGGGACCGTCTGGAGGCGCTGACTCAGGAAGTGCGCACCAACCTCCAGGCAGCCCAACAACGCCAGCGCTGTTGGTACGATAGGGGAGCCAGAGACCGCAGCTTTCAGGTAGGGCAGAAGGTTTTGATTTTAAAACCTGTCCGCACAGACAAGCTGCAGGCCGTCTGGCAGGGCCCATACCAGGTGGTGGAACAGAGGTGTGACACCACCTACGTGATTGGCCCCTGCTCAGGGGTAGGGAAGAGACGCATGCTCCATGTGAACATGCTCAAACCCTATCATGAGAGGACAGAGGACGTGGCGGCGATATGCGCCTCGGCCTCTGAGGATCAGGAGAACCTGCCCCTACCTGACCTGTTAGAACAGGAAGCACAGACCGAGGCCTCCAAGGGGGTTCAGCTGGGGGAGCGGCTAAGCCCTCGAGAGCGTGCCCAGGTACAAGAGATGATTGTAGCTAAAGGGGCTACTTTCTCCAATTTGCCTGGGTACACTCCGCTAGCCACCCACCGAGTGGAGACCCCGGGACAGCTCCCTATGCGGCAGACTCCGTACCGCGTCCCTGAAGCAGTCAGGACACACATGAAAAAGGAAATAGATGAGATGTTGCAGTTAGGGGTCATCGAACCTTCCGATAGCCCCTGGGCATCGCCGGTAGTGCTGGTACCCAAGAAGGACGGCACGACACGTTTCTGTGTCGACTACCGGAGGCTAAATGACAAAACGGTGTCTGATGCCTATCCGATGCCCCGGATAGACGAGCTGCTGGATAAGATGGCACGGGGCCAGTATCTCACTACCATAGATTTATGTAAGGGATACTGGCAGATTCCACTAGCCGAGGATGCCATCCCCAAGTCGGCGTTTGTCACCCCGTTTGGCTTGTATCAATTTCGAGTCATGCCATTCGGGATGAAAAACGCTCCGGCGACGTTTCAGCGGATGGTAGATCGGTTACTGGACGGATTCCAGGAATACGCCTGTGCCTACTTAGACGATATAGCTATATTCAGTCAGACCTGGGCAGAGCACCTACAACACATAGGGGCCATACTAGATCGCATTGGAGAGGCAGGGTTGACGCTGAAACACAGCAAGTGCCATATAGGGATGGCAGAGGTGCAGTACTTGGGCCACCGGGTGGGAAGCGGGCAACAGAAACCCGAACCAGCTAAAGTGGAAGCGGTAGCTAAATGGCCGACCCCTATGTTAGCATTTCTGGGTACCGCCGGGTACTTTAGAAAGTTCGAGCCCAATTATAGCGCCCTGGCCAAACCCCTGACTGACTTGACACGTAAGAATCTTCCCCGACAGGTTGTCTGGGCCCCAGAGTGTGAGCAGGCATTCCAACAACTAAAAACCACAAATTGAATATGCTGTGCAATTTTGGGCACCTGTTCTAAAGAAGGATATCATGGCACTAGAAAAAGTGCAGAGGCGGGCTACAAAATTAATAAAAGGAATGGAACATATCAGCTATGAAGAAAGGTTAACAAATTTAAACCTATTTAGTTTAGAAAAATGTCGCCTGAGAGGGGATATGATAACATTATACAAATATATTCGGGGCTAATACAAACCATTGTGTGGAAATCTATTCACAAACCGGACTTTACATAGGACACGAGGCCATGCGTTTAGACTGGAAGAAAGAAGATTTCGTCTAAGGCAAAGGAAAGGTTTTTTTTACTGTAAGAACAATCAGGATGTGGAATTCTCTGCCTGAAGAAGTGGTTTTATCAGAGTCCATACAGATGTTCAAACAGCTACTAGATGCATACTTGCAAAGACAGAATATTCAAGGATATAATCTTTCAATGTAGGGTAATAACTGCTTGATTCAAGGATAAATCTGACTGCCATTCTGGGGTCAAGAAGGAATTTTTTTGTCCTAGCTTGTTGCAAAATTGTGCTTCAAACTGGGTTTTTTTTTTGGATCAACAGCAAAAAACAGGTGTGAGGAAGGCTGAACTTGATGGACGCAAGTCTCTTTTCAGCTATCTAACTATGTAACTATGTAACTATGTAACTAATGCTCCTGTACTTGCTGCTCCTGATCCAACTAAACGATTTCTTGTTCACACAGACGCTTCAATGTTTGGATTGGGGGCAGTGCTGAGCCAAGTTGGAACCGATGGCGGAGATCATCCCGTAGCTTACTTGAGCCGAAAGTTATTGCCACGAGAAGTAAGCTACGCCGCCATTGAGAAGGAGTGCCTGGCCGTGGTGTGGGCCCTTAAGAAATTACAGCCTTATTTATACAGACAACCCTTTTCCCTACTCACAGATCACAACCCGTTGGTGTGGCTGAACCGTGTGGCTGGGGACAACGCCAGGCTGCTGCGCTGGAGTTTGGCGCTACAGCCCTTTGATTTTACTATTCACTATCGCACAGGGAAACAAAACGGTAACGCCGACGGGTTATCTAGACAGACTGAACTTGAAAAGTGATCTGTGAGTACTCTCCCGGACCTCCCCAAGCTGATCCGTTGGGATCAGACTGTGTATGCCGGTTTGGATCTGGGGGAGCATTGTGGCAAACCTAGCCACTTCTGGACTATAATCGGGGAAGGTTGTCTGTAGGCTGTACTGTGTGCTATGTATAACTTGCTGTGTGTGTATTGTGCTATGGTAATTCGCATGCTGGCAGCCGTAAGCTACCAGCATACAAGTACTTCGTTCGGCGAACAGCGGCTATCTAGGCTTTTCGCCAAACGAATCCGGGCCCCCCTGATAGATCACACATTTAGGGTCGTGTGGCGCTTGTTAACCGGTTGCAACAATGTTGCAATCGGTAATTATAGACTCTCCTGGGTGGCCGTCGTTCGGCTACCGACCATGCGGCGGTCGGCCATCTTGGTGCGTCTATTTTGCAGCGGTGTTTGGTCATCGAGCACCTGGAACTAAAAACGGCTACTCGATGATGCGAACACCGCTGCACTTCCAGGCCGTTCGGGAGCCCGGTTTTCGGTAGAAACGTTCCCCTAAATGCAATCGACAGATTGAGGGGAACTTCTATGCAGAACCGTATTTGTTGCGGCGTTCGGTCATTTCAGCTGGGATCGGAGCGGTATTCTCACAAAAGGTGCGCTCAGACCCCAGCTATCTACCGAACGTTCTTTTGTCTCAATGTACCGAATATTATACAAAATATGTATTTGAAAGTAAATTGCCGGTTCTGCTGCACGAGGAGATAATCCACTTAAGCGTCCATTTTAGTGGGAGTATCCCTCTCGTGCAGCAGTGCCTGTTGGGAGAATTGCAATGTCTGATGGGAGAAATCCCCTGAATTGTCTGTAAGGAAACCCCTTGCATGGGGAACTGCTTAAATATGCCATCTTGTGAATAAAGCGAGTTAGTTGACTCCCAAACTGTGTTTCGTCCGGTTATTGGGAGGATTTGGGGACTTGCATTACTTTTCAGCGCTGACTGTGGATTTACCTGTGAAACCAGCGGAGATCGTGGACTAATACTGCCCTCCGCTACACATAGCATGGGTCATTGATTCTACTGTGAAACTGGTTAGGTTACTGCTGTGCCTAGCCACTGCTACTTACACAGCATTGAGAGGGAGGTAGATTTCGTATTTAATTGAGCCGAGCATGAGACTGGTTAGCTGTTAGCTTACTGCTGTGCCTAGCCACTGCCATTGGCAAAGTGCCACTTACACCATATTTGAGCGGGAAATATTAGGTCTTAAACTTGTGCATAGTGAAAGAATTTGGTTTTAGTTTGGACATTTTTTTTTATTATGTCAAGCTTTAGTCTATGCCGCAGAATTTAAGTACAATTTAGATACAACTTTTGAAAACATTCGAAAAATAAATTATGGTAGCCAAAAAAAAGAGAACATTTGCTCAAACACCTATTCTTCCTCATCAATATTAACATTAGGTGGTTTATAACATTTCCAAAAAAATTTCACCGCAATCTTTTGAGTGCACTTATGTGTGGCGCATAATTGAAGATTATGCTAGCGCTAGTGTACTTATAATCTTAATTTTAATAATGACAGGAGGCGAGTATTTTGCATAAACTCTCTTTACTAACTCCACATAGCAGTAAAGAAAAGTGAAAACATTAACCAATCAAAAAGTAGTAGGAGGCATAGTATTCACAGAGATGAGGCTCCTTCCCCTCTTTCGAAAGCGACATCAAATACAAGAAAACATATTAAGAAAATGGATAAAGTCTTGAAACATGCACCAACGGGTGACTTTCCAAAGTACGAAGTCCTAGAGGTTGGATGATGGTCCAAACGTGTACCAACGGTTGACTTTCCAAATTACAAAGTCTTGGTGGCTGAAGGAAGGCCCAAACATGTCCATCCTGAGCGTAAACTGTAACGTCTTGAAGTTAAGCTGAAAAAGAGCGTGGGAAAGGTCTGGCAACTGTTTGCAGTATTGTAATAAACCCAACACAAACTCCACCGAGATATAATTAGTCTAGGTAAGACATTGAACGGTAACAAGGCTGTAGCTAAACAAGGTACAAGTCCGACTATATAAGGTGAGAATGGAAATAGAGAAAGGAAGGAATACTCAGAGTATAGGTATACTTACATGAGATCTCATCCCTCGAGGGTGCGGAGGGTGGGAAAATACTCGCCTCCTGTCATTATTAAAATTAAGATTATAAGTACACTAGCGCTAGCATAATCTTCAATTTTACCACATGACAGGAGGCTTCATATTTTGCATTTTTAACGCTGAAGCAGAAGAGACGTGGCTGCCCCCGAGTTCGGGCGGAAGTAGAAGGTTCGAAAGGTAGATTCTCGTGACCAGTCTGCGGCCCATAGGATGTCTGCCAGGGACGCTCCTGCGGTGAAAGCCGATGAAGCCGCCGCTCCACGGACGGAGTGGGCTCCGAAGGTCTCCTCTACGCCTGCCAGAGACAGAATCCATCTTACCCATCTGGCCAGGGTGGTGGTAGAGACTGGTATATGGGGTCTAACGTAGGACACCAAGAGTTGACCCGAAGGCGAGACCCGCAAGCGGGATGTGACCTCTACGTACCGGTGCAGGGTGGACACCACGCAGAGGAGCAGTTCTGTAGGGAAAAAGGGGTAGAAAACTGAAGCGGAGTCGGATTTCGTACGGCGCAAAATTTGGAAGGTAACTCCCTCCGGGAAGACCGAAAAGGCATCGATGTCGAATGCCCGTACGTCCGAAACTCTGCGGAATGAGACCAAACAAAGCAGAAGAGTCAGTTTAGCTGATAGCTGTCGAAGCGAGAGTCTGTTGTTGTCCGGCCAGTCCCTAAGAAATTGTAGGACGATCTCGACGTCCCATAGTTTTCGGAGGCCTCTGTAGTCTGATGCCCCTGAGAAGACGGCATACCAATGGGTCTTTCCCGACGGGGATCCCTTGGGCCGGTACGTGGGCTGCCGAAATTGCGGAGCGTACTACGGTGAGGGACCGATAAGATCGGCCTGTGGAGAAGAGGTGGGAGAGGAAATTCAAGATGGCTGTTATAGGTGCCGTAAAGGGATTGAAATTCCGCTCACTGCACCAAGCAGACCAGGAGTTCCATGCTGATAAGTAGCATCGTCTGGTTCCTGGCGCCCATGAGTCCCATAGGAGGTCTCGAGACGTTTGCGATAAATCTTCGGTTTGCCAGGCTCCCCTGAAAGCGTCCAAGCCACCAGCGTGAGAAGGTCTTCCAGGATGCGCGGGTGTTGGTTCCCTTTCAGGTTCGTAAGGAGTGTCGGATAAGATGGTATGAGGAGAGGATCCTTGTAGGATGCTGTTAGGAGATCCGGAAACCATGGCTGACCCGGCCATAGGGGCGAGATGAGGAGCAGGGAGCCGCATTGGGTCTTCAGGTATTGCATCGTCCTTGCCACCATGGCGAATGGGGGAAAGGCATACGCTCCCAAGGGAGGCCAAGGTTGGATAAATGCATCTACTGCCTTGCTCTCTGGATCCGGGAGCCAGCTGAAGTACTCGTCTGTCTGTCTGTTGTTGCGGGAAGCAAAAAGGTCCAGGTGGAGGGGACCCCTCCTGGCCGAAAGACGTTGGCTGATCGCTGGGTCCAGTCTCCAGTCGCTGCTGTCCCGCCAGTGGGGCGAGAACCAGTCCGCTGTCAGGTTTGTTTCTCCCGGGAGGTATTCTGCCATGAGGGAGATTCTTCGGGGTAGACAAAATTCGAAGATGTCCTTGGTGATCTTTGAAAGGAGCCTGGATCGGGCTCCCCCCAGGCGATTGATGTAGCGGACCGCCAAGATGTTGTCCATCCGGAGGAGGATGCAGCAGTCCGTCCGGTCCCTCGCTAAGCTGCGGATCGCGAATGACCCCGCCAGGAGTTCCAAGCAGTTTATGTGGAGGTTGGTTTCTTGAGAAATCCAAGTGCCTCCTGTCGATCCGCCCTCGCCTGTGGAGCCCCAGCCCCAAAGGCTGGCGTCTGATTCCAGAATGATGTTGGGCGTATTCCCGAAGATTGCCTGTATGGATGCGGACAGAAGTCCTACGATCCGAGCTAGGTTGTGTAGTGGAATGGTGCGGCAGCGGATGACTCTGCGCAGTTCCTTCTTGATGGCTGTGATCTTTGAGATCGGGAGTCGTAGGGTGCTGGTCCTGGAATCGATCTCGAAAAATGTTGCTGAAGAAACCCTGTCCGTCGGGGGCCGGTTCTATCGCTCCTTTCGTTTTGAGCTCTCGTAGTTCGCTGTTGATCAGGCGGCGGTCCTCCTCGGAGCATTGAATGGGATGTGGATGAGTGAGCTGGTAAGGGGGTTCTATGAAGTCGATGACGTAGCCCCGAACCGTCTGGAGGATCCATGCATCTGTGGAGATGGTCATCCAGTTCTGAAAAGACAGAGCAATACGGCCTGCGGTATAAGGGGTAAGTGAAACTAGAGGTATGATATTGCTTACCTGTGGGGAAGCGTGCTCTGCCACGGCTACGAGGTCCTCTGCCTCGGTCTGCTCCTCGGGTATAGGAGAAGGGTTGTCTGAAGCCCACTTGTGGGTAAAAGGGTTGTGGACTGTGTGACCGGGGGCCAGAAGGCCAGAATCGTCCAAAAACACCCCGACTGGGGTAGCCTCTGAAGACTCGCTTCATGGATGTCTGAGCCTTATTCAGGGACGTAAAAATGTTAACATGCTTGTTCAGCTCTTTTAAGAAGGGTTCCCCAAATAGTTTACCCTGTGCCAACGGTCCCAGTTCCTTGGTGCCCAATTCCACCAGTTTTCCGTCAATACGGAGTAAAGCTGCCTTGGGCCTCTCAGAGGAGAGGGCTACGTTGGTGTTGCCAACGAAACAGAAGCACCTTTGTGCCCATTCTCTGATATCATGTGCCCATTCCTTGACCATGCTAGAGTCAAATTGATCGGCTCTGGTGAAAGCATCATCTGCCAGGTATAATATGCGGGAGAGTGGGCCGATAGCGTCCAGCAGCTTGTCTTGGACCCCGTGGAATCCCTTCTCCACGCCCCGTCGATGGTCGCGGCCACCCCGGGACATAAAGGTGTTCATCACCTGGTCAAACTCCGGGGTTTGCGTTACGTGGTCGGGAAGCAAGGGGCGCGGGCACTCCGAGCGTAGACGGTTGCGCAACGTTTTATCAAGTGGTTTGCGAAGCCAGCAGTGCATAAATTGGGAGAGGTGGTCGGGGGTGTCCAGTCCCCAGAGCGTGGATGGCGGATATTGCGAGGGTCAAAAAGACGTTGCCCTGTGGGGTCTAGGATGGTATCCTCTTCCTGAGCAGGCGTGAGGTCGTCTGGTAACTGACTGTCATCCAAGAAGGTGCCTCGTAAGAGGCCCGTATGGGAGCCGGAGTCCGAGTCCCAATTGTCATCTTGCGGATCAGAGTCCACGGCTTGCCACTCGTCCAACACGGCCATAGAGCGCGTGTGTTCTTCCCCCTCATCCGAGGAGTAGTGGGCAGGTGTAGGTGGGGCTGGCCTATGGCGTTTTGGTGCCTTACCCTTGCCCGGTGCGTCGCCCGCTTTCTCACCTTTCCAGTGATGTTTGGTGGGGCGTGGGTCCGCCAGTACGTGTGACTCTGAAGCCTCAGAGTCCTCGTCCTGAGGTTGGGTCAGCGTGGCTTTTTTGGATTTGTCGGTAGATGCCGACATAACTCTGGACAGCGCTTTTTCCATAGAGGCGGATATGGCTTCCGCAATCATAGACTGTAAGTCCGCAGGGGTTTGGGATGCTTCCATCGTGATTATGTGTTGGCACAGGGTAGATGGGCTAGGGGTCAAATAATTAGGTATGTACTCAGTAACAATAAGGTTAGCAATAACAACACCCCAGCAGGGTGTGCGGTAGTATAGGTACAAGTAGTAGTACCAGGAAAAACAACCCCAGCAGGGTAAATTGGTATTTTTGTCTTACTGGGCCGCACCCAGGAATGTATATATATATATATATATATCTGTGAGGATGGCACGAAATCCACCTAATCTGATATCAATATGGGGTTGGGATGCCCCTTTAACATATACATATATATATATATATATAGGTGGCACAAAATCCACCTGAAGGCAGCAGTGCAATAAGGGCTTCACCCTGTAGAATTAAGGGTGGCACGAAATCCACCCAGTAAATAAGTAGGGAAAAAAATGACAGTGGACTCACCACTGAGTAGGGCCAGCAGCCCTGAGATTGACCAGCTGGGATAACAGTGAGCGAAACACCTTCTTTATAGAGGGCTGTGCTTTATCCAGGAAAGCAAATAAATTGATGCGTTTCTGTAGCTCCTTAATGAAAGGTTCCCTGAACAGTAGGTCTTATTGCCAGGGGGCCCAATTCTTTGGACCCTAGCTCCGATAGCTTGGTGTCCATACGGAACACAGCCGTTTACCTGCGTTTGGTGCAGAAACCACATTAGCATTGCCTAGAAGGCAAATGGGGCGTAGCGCCCAATCCCGCATGACGGCCGGGTCCAGGCTCGTACCATCCGTGTAGGCCACGTCTGTCAGGGCCAACATTCCGCACAAAGGGGCCCAGCCTACCCAGCTGTGTATCTTACGCCGATTGTAGGCGACGCTTGACCCCTTTCGTGGGGTCCCGACCTGTACGATTCAAGTACGAGGCCACCAGGGGGTCAAAATCTGGGTCCCCCGCCACCTTGTCCGGCAGGACAGCCAGGGGCATTCCGCCCAAAGTTTCTTGCGGGCCTCCCTTTCCAGGGGTCTAAGGACCCAATAGCGCATGAATTGTGCTAAGTGTTCGGGCCGCGACCATTATGAGGACCTGGGGGCCAGATAGAGCGAGGGTCAGACAGAGGTTCACCTGTAGTATCTAGAAAGGTGTCGTCTCCCGGCACCACCGTGGGGGTCTCTGTTCCCGGCGCGTCTTCATCCTCCTAGCGCCAACCTGGGCCAACAGTACGGTCCTCGTCCCAATCATCTTCTGCCACTGAAGGGGACTGGTCTGCCCACCACTCATCCAGTACGGCCATGGTAGGGGGGGCAAGGAGGCCTCCTCCCCTGCGCCCGATAGACGTCTGCGCGAGGCCGGCGAGGTTGATAACCTCGAACCATTTCGCTTCGACGGAGCCTTTCCCTAACGGGAGCGTGGTTCAGGGTCTTCGCCCTTCCTATAGCGCATTTACGCACTTGCCTGCTCTCTCCCATGAGAGTCTGACTCAGCCGAGTCGTCTGCCAAGAGGGGGGTTCCACTCGCACCTCTGTCCGGTTGTGATTGAGGGAGGGCCCTAGCCAGGGCTGTTTCCACAGAGGCGGACCCCACCGCATTAATCAATGCCTGCAAATTCTGCTCCTGTGCAGAGGCCTCCATAATATCCGAGATGATGGTACGTGACACCTAAGGAGATAGAGAACAGGTATCACTAGCAGGCAGTAGGGGCCGCACTCCTATAAATGGCAGAGGCAAGTATTAACGCATGCAGGCTCAATAACAGGGGTCCAGGAACGGAGCCGCCAGGCCAGTAGCATGCGTAATATGGCACAGACAACGCAGGCCAAATCATGGGGCACAGACAAAGCAGGCCAATCAAGGGGCACTGACAAAACAGGCCAATCATAAGGGCACAGACAAAGCTGGCCAGTATATGGACACGGGTAGAACCGGCTCAGTTATAAATGTAGGCAGGAAAGCAAATCCCAATAGATGACATGCAGGTAAATCCTGATATAGGGTGTGCAGGGTAGAGATGTACCAGGTCCCCAGGTAGGCCCAGACCAGTGCGGGGATAATGCCACCAAGCAGGGTCCCATGTAGGAAACATGTAGATGCAATGCACAAACCAATCCTCAATTAGTCCAGGCAGCATGTATAGAGAACGCAGAGTAGGCACAGAATCCATGTACTGAGTGTGACTGCAGTTAGCAGAGTTTCAAACAACATGCATTCTACTGCTACATGCATAGAGACAGGGAAAACAGAAAAAAGGGGACCTACTGTCCTCCCCCCGGCCCCCACCCCTGCGCGGTGGATGGGGGCCCTAAAAAAACAATAAGGGGGGACCTACTGGCACCTTGGCCCCCACCCCTGCGCGGTGCGTGGGGGCCATAAAAATAATGAGGGGGGACCTACTGTCCTCCCCACCTGGCCCCCACCCCTGAGCGGTGGGTGGGGGCCCTAAAAAAATGTTTTGTCCGCCCCAGCCCCCACCCCTGAGTGGTGGGTGGGGGCCCTAAAATAAAATTCCCCCCCCATCAAAGGTGACTAGGGGTCCCCAAGCCCCTAGTCACCCACCCCCAAAAAAGTTACCCCCTACCTACCCCCCTCACCCTAAAAAAATAGTGAGGGGGGAATAAAATAACTAACCTGTAAAGAAAAATTCAACTTACCATTTGACGTCTTCTTTTTTCTAAAATCTTTTTTTTTCAGCCCCAAAAAAAGGCCAAATAAAAAGCCATAAGAACAGACGCAATAAAAAAAAAAAAAAAAAACGAGCGCAAAAAAAAATAATCCACCTTCACCCATGGAGGGCTCCGCGCAGACTGAGCTCTGCAGGGCGGGGGAAGGCTTATAAAGCCTTGCCACGCCCTGCAATTAGGCTAAGAGCACTCTGATTGGCTGGTTTAAGCCAATCAGAGTGCTCTTTGTCATTTTACACAGTGTGGGAAAATTCTAAAGAACTTTTCCACGCTGTGTAAAATGACACAGAGCACTCTGATTTTTTAGATTCCAAGCCCACCAATCAGAGTGCTCTTTGTCATTTTACACAGCGTGGGAAAATTCCAAAGAACTTTCCCACGCTGTGTAAAATGACACAGAGCACTTAAACCAGCCAATCAGAGTGTCCTTAGCCTAATTGCAGGGCATGGCAAGGCTTTATAGCCCTCCATGGGTGAAAATGGATTATTTGTTTTTTGTGCGCTCGTTTTTTTTGTTTGTTTTTTTAAATTGCGTCGGTTCTTATGGCTTTTTATTTGGCCATTTTTTGGGGCTGAAAAAAGAAGATTTTAGAAAAAAGAAGACGTCAAATGGTAAGTTTAATTTTTCTTTACAGGTTAGTTATTTTATTCCCCCCTCACTAGTTTTTAGGGTGTAGAGGGTAGGTAGGGGGTAACCTTTTTGGGGGTTGGGGGGGTGGGTAACTAGTGGCTTGGGGACCCCTAGTCACCTGTCACCTTTGATTGGGGGGGATTTTTATTTAGGGCCCCCACCCACCACTCAGGGGTGGGGCTGGGGGGGGGACAGTAGGTCCCTCCCTTATTGTTTTTTTTAGGGACCCCACCCACCGCTCAGGGGTGGGGGCCGGGGGGGACAGTAGGTCCCCCCCTCATTATTGTTATGGCCCCTACCCACTGCGCAGGGGTGGGGACCGGGGGGAGGACAGTAGGTCCCCCCTCATTATTTTTATGGCCCCCACCCACCGCGCAGGGGTGGGGGCCGGGGGGAGGACAGTAGGTCCCCCCCTCATTATTTTTATGGCCCCCACCCACCGCTCAGGGGTGGGGGCCGTGGGGGACAGTAGGTCCCCCCTTATTGTTTTTAGGGCCCCCACACAACGCTCAGGGGTGGGGGCCAGGGGGAATGACAGTAGGTCCCCCCCTCATTATTTTTATGACCCCACCCAACGCTCAATATTGCTGTATTTTACTAGGATGGATACAGGAGACATGAAATAGGGGATACATACAGTACAATGTTTTATAAACGGAATTACATACTGCTTAGAGTAATTGTGAAATTCTAAAAAATAAATAAAAAATAAATTTAAAACAAAAAGTGCAGCAAAAAAAAAACAATCCAGATGTGCCTGTGCCCCAAAAAATGATCATACATGCAAGCAGAAATGCTTGATATTCTTTTTGCACAGATGGGGAAAAAATAACTCTTTATTTTGTTTGCACTCACACTTTAGAAAGCAGGAACATTTTTTTTAGTATAGGAGATGAAAAATTGGGAGAAGCACCTTGAAGAGGTCCTTAAATTCCATGTGACATGTAGTGGGAAAAGAGAGGAGAAATATATGGTGCCGTATGTCAACTTTTCAAATTAACAGAACAGAAGGAAAAACAGTTACAGTGTAAGGAGCTATTGCTTAGCTCTAGATGTAGTGCCTTGGTGGTACTATTCCCACCTATGGATATAATGATGAAATTTTGGTCCGACCGAATCATGTATGCATATGTAACAGAGTCCTCGTCCTGAGGTTGGGTCAGCGTGGCTTTTTTGGATTTGTCGGTAGATGCCGACATAACTCTGGACAGCGCTTTTTCCATAGAGGCGGATATGGCTTCCGCAATCATAGACTGTAAGTCCGCAGGGGTTTGGGATGCTTCCATCGTGATTATGTGTTGGCACAGGGTAGATGGGCTAGGGGTCAAATAATTAGGTATGTACTCAGTAACAATAAGGTTAGCAATAACAACACCCCAGCAGGGTGTGCGGTAGTATAGGTACAAGTAGTAGTACCAGGAAAAACAACCCCAGCAGGGTAAATTGGTATTTTTGTCTTACTGGGCCGCACCCAGGAATGTATATATATATATATATATCTGTGAGGATGGCACGAAATCCACCTAATCTGATATCAATATGGGGTTGGGATGCCCCTTTAACATATACATATATATATATATATAGGTGGCACAAAATCCACCTGAAGGCAGCAGTGCAATAAGGGCTTCACCCTGTAGAATTAAGGGTGGCACGAAATCCACCCAGTAAATAAGTAGGGAACAAAATGACAGTGGACTCACCACTGAGTAGGGCCAGTAGCCCTGAGATTGACCAGCTGGGATAACAGTGAGCGAAACACCTTCTTTATAGAGGGCTGTGCTTTATCCAGGAAAGCAAATAAATTGATGCGTTTCTGTAGCTCCTTAATGAAAGGTTCCCTGAACAGTAGGTCTTATTGCCAGGGGGCCCAATTCTTTGGACCCTAGCTCCGATAGCTTGGTGTCCATACGGAACACAGCCGTTTACCTGCGTTTGGTGCAGAAACCACATTAGCATTGCCTAGAAGGCAAATGGGGCGTAGCGCCCAATCCCGCATGACGGCCGGGTCCAGGCTCGTACCATCCGTGTAGGCCACGTCTGTCAGGGCCAACATTCCGCACAAAGGGGCCCAGCCTACCCAGCTGTGTATCTTACGCCGAGTGTAGGCGACGCTTGACCCCTTTCGTGGGGTCCCGACCTGTACGATTCAAGTACGAGGCCACCAGGGGGTCAAAATCTGGGTCCCCCGCCACCTTGTCCGGCAGGACAGCCAGGGGCATTCCGCCCAAAGTTTCTTGCGGGCCTCCCTTTCCAGGGGTCTACGGACCCAATAGCGCATGAATTGTGCTAAGTGTTCGGGCCGCGACCATTATGAGGACCTGGGGGCCAGATAGAGCGAGGGTCAGACAGAGGTTCACCTGTAGTATCTAGAAAGGTGTCGTCTCCCGGCACCACCGTGGGGGTCTCTGTTCCCGGCGCGTCTTCATCCTCCTAGCGCCAACCTGGGCCAACAGTACGGTCCTCATCCCAATCATCTTCTGCCACTGAAGGGGACTGGTCTGCCCACCACTCATCCAGTACGGCCATGGTAGGGAGGGCAAGGAGGCCTCCTCCCCTGCGCCCGATAGACGTCTGCGCGAGGCCGGCGAGGTTGATAACCTCGAACCATTTCGCTTCGACGGAGCCTTTCCCTAACGGGAGCGTGGTTCAGGGTCTTCGCCCTTCCAATAGCGCATTTACGCACTTGCCTGCTCTCTCCCATGAGAGTCTGACTCAGCCGAGTCGTCTGCCAAGAGGGGGGTTCCACTCGCACCTCTGTCCGGTTGTGATTGAGGGAGGGCCCTAGCCAGGGCTGTTTCCACAGAGGCGGACCCCACCGCATTAATCAATGCCTGCAAATTCTGCTCCTGTGCAGAGGCCTCCATAATATCCGAGATGATGGTACGTGACACCTAAGGAGATAGAGAACAGGTATCACTAGCAGGCAGTAGGGGCCGCACTCCTATAAATGGCAGAGGCAAGTATTAACGCATGCAGGCTCAATAACAGGGGTCCAGGAACGGAGCCGCCAGGCCAGTAGCATGCGTAATATGGCACAGACAACGCAGGCCAAATCATGGGGCACAGACAAAGCAGGCCAATCAAGGGGCACTGACAAAACAGGCCAATCATAAGGGCACAGACAAAGCTGGCCAGTATATGGGCATGGGTAGAACCGGCTCAGTTATAAATGTAGGCAGGAAAGCAAATCCCAATAGATGACATGCAGGTAAATCCTGATATAGGGTGTGCAGGGTAGAGATGTACCAGGTCCCCAGGTAGGCCCAGACCAGTGCGGGGATAATGCCACCAAGCAGGGTCCCATGTAGGAAACATGTAGATGCAATGCACAAACCAATCCTCAATTAGTCCAGGCAGCATGTATAGAGAACGCAGAGTAGGCACAGAATCCATGTACTGAGTGTGACTGCAGTTAGCAGAGTTTCAAACAACATGCATTCTACTGCTACATGCATAGAGACAGGGAAAACAGAAAAAAGGGGACCTACTGTCCTCCCCCCGGCCCCCACCCCTGCGCGGTCTCTCTGGAATTTCCAAGGGATGCAAAAGCCCACATGGAAGCGTATGAGGTTGTTTAGTCTTCATACAGACCTCACATGCTCCGACGAAATCCCTAATATCCTTACGTAGTGAAGGCCACCAGAAATCTTTGGAAATCAAGGCACACGTCTTGCGAATGCCAGGATGCCCAGCCACCTTACTGTTGTGAAAGCACTGTAACAGTTCCAGTTGGAGTTCAGGAGGAACGAAATACCTTGCCCCAGGACCCTGTCTAGGAGCCAGATGCTGTAACTTCATGATCTCGTCCAGCAACGGAGAATGAATCCTGAGACTCGTGTTGGCGATAATATTGCACTTGGGAACTATAGAAGACAAAACCGCCTCAGATATAGTAGAAGGTTCATGTTGGCGAGACAAAGCATCGGCTTTAGAGTTCTTAGAACCAGGTCTATAAGTGAGCACATAATTGAAATGAGTGAGGAACAAGGACCAACGAGCTTGCCTGACGGACAAGCGCTTGGCCTCCCCAATATAGGACAAGTTCTTGTGATCCGTCAAAATAGTAACAGGATGCAAGGTCCCTTCCAATAAATGTCTCCACTCCTTTAAAGCCATGATGACCGCTAGTAGTTCCCTGTCACCAATGTCATATCTGCTTTCAGGCCCAGATAATTTCTTGGAAAAAAAACCACATGGCTGTAACGGTTTATCCACACCTAACCTTTGAGACAAGATAGCGCCTAAACCTGTCTCTGAGGCGTCTACCTCGAGTAGAAAAGGCAAAGTCGTATCAGGGTGAACTAGAATTGGTGCAGAAGCAAAAAGTTCCTTGAGTGTCTTGAAAGCAACGAGAGCTTCAGTAGACCAAGTCTTAGTGTCAGCCCCCTGTCTGGTCATATTGGTAATAGGAGCAATAATAGAAGAGTATCCTTTAATGAAACGCCTATAATAATTGGAGAATCCAATAAACCTCTGAATGGCTTTGAGACCCCTGGGTAATGGCCAATCTAAAATAGACTGGAGTTTATCCGGATCCATTTTAAACCCGTCCCCAGAAATCACGTAACCAAGAAAGTTTATCTGAGATTGGTCAAAACTACATTTCTCCAATTTGCAGTACAACCCATGTTGTAGAAGTTTGCGCAATACCCTTCTGACTTGTCTGTGGTTGGTCTCAATTTCTCTAGAGTGTATCAGTATATCATCCAAATATACAATAACGCAATCCTGTTGAAATTCCCTAAGAACTTCATTGATCAGGTCCTGAAATACTGCCGGTGCATTACAGAGCCCAAACGGCATTACCGTGTACTCATAGTGCCCATATCGGGTATTGAAGGCTGTTTTCCACTCGTCTCCCTGCTGAATTCTCACCAAGTTATACGCCCCTCTGAGATCTAACTTGGTGAAAATCTTGGAGCCTTTTAGACGATCAAAGAGCTCAGTAATCAAAGGAATCGGGTAGGCATTTCTAATCGTTATTTTATTCAAGCCTCGATAATCAATGCAAGGCCTTAACGTACCATCCTTCTTATTCACAAAAAAAAAAACGGCCCCGGCAGGAGAGGAGGATCTCCTAATGAAGCCTTTGTCTAGGTTCTCACGAATATACTCCTCTAAGACTAAGTTCTCCTTAGTGGATAAAGGGTATACCGTGCCCCTCGGAGGCATGGTCCCAGGCAGGAGTCTGATCTTGCAGTCAAAGGGCCTGTGTGGAGGTAAAGTGTCAGCATTTCTTTTGTCAAAGACTGCCTTTAAATCCAGGTACAGAGGCGGTATTTGTACGTCTGTAGACTGGGTAGAATTAGCCGATGCGTTAACTACGCAAACCGGTGAGACTTTCTGTAAGCACCTGCTCTGGCAACCCTGACCCCATGAGACTATCTCCCCTAGTTCCCAATCAATAATAGGGTTATGTTTCTTTAACCACGGATACCCCAGGACTATAGGAACATAAGGAGACGAAATAAGCATAAGAGATATACCTTCCTCGTGTAGGATACCAACAGTTACGTTAACAGGTATGGTCTCACGAAAAATAACAGGCTCAGATAATGGTCTACCATCTATGGCCTCAACGGGCCAATACCATCTATGGCCTCATCCCTTAGCTGGGATGGAATAGAGTGTTTAGTAACAAAAACTTGGTCAATAAAGCTCTCAGCAGCTCCGGAATCTACCAACGCCATAGTTTTTAGTACTCCCTTCTCCCAAGCTAAAGAAACAGGTAGCAGAAGCCTGTGATCTTTATAATTATGTATAGAGGACAAAATAGAAACACCCAAGGCCTGTCCTCTAGAGAAACTTAGGTGTGAGCGTTTCCCGGGCGATTAGGACAATTTAGGCGTAGGTGCCCTCTTACTCCACAATACATACACAACCCCTCCCTTCTCCTGTACTGTCTCTCTTCTTCTGAGAGGCGAGTATTGCCTATCTGCATAGGTTCAGGAAAAGCTGAGGTTGTGGATTCAGGACTTTGAAATGAGGGAGCTAGTTTAAAGGAAGGTCTACGGGTTCTTTCTCGAGTGTTCTGCCTCTCTCTTAAACGTTCATCAATACGAGAAATGAAAGAAATTAAATCCTCCAAATTTTCAGGAAGCTCTCTTGTAGCAACCTCGTCTAGAATTTCATCTGATAATCCGTTTAAAAATACGTCTATATAAGCCTGTTCATTCCACTTAACTTCTGCCGCCAAGGACCTGAACTCTAGTGCATAATCCACAAGGGTTCAGTTATCTAGCTGCATTGACCTTTCTACCTGGAGGGTCAAAAGTTCTTCTAAAAGCAGCGACAAAGGCATTATAATTATAGACTAACGGGTTATCATTCTCCCATAATGGATTGGCCCATCTCAGAGCTTTATCAATGAGTAGTGTGATAATGAATCCAACCTTCGCCCTATCTGTAGGGGAGGAGCGGGGTTGTAATTCGAAATGAATACCTATCTGGTTTAAAAAACCACAACACTTATCCGGAGAGCCACCATAACGTACAGGAGGAGTAATACGGGAAGAAGCACCTACTGTGGCTACCTCTAGACCTGAACTTACAGGGGAGATGGATTTAGTACGCATCTCTTCTGGTTGATTATTAGAACGAGATAATAAAGCCTGCAGCGCTAGAGCAATCTGATCCATTCTATGATCCATGGCTTCAAATCTAGAGTCGGAAGAACCAACCTGAGTGTTTGTACCTGCAGGATCCATTGGCCCTGTCGTAATGTCAGGATCGGGACAGGGATCCAACACGCAAAGTACAAACAGGAGGTAGGTACGTATACCGGACCTTAGAATGGCCGGACTAACGTAAGGAGTAGGCAAAGAATGGTCTAGAGACAAGCCAAGGTCGAGGGAACGAGAGAGCAGATAAGCGAGAGACAAGCCGAGTCAAAGGGTAATAGAGGTAAGCAGGGTAGAACAAACAAGCCGGGTCAAAACCAAAGAGACAAATAGATAACAAGAGCACTGAGTGACTAGACAAGCTAGAACCACGACAGGGCAAAGAACAAATGCATAAAGCCCTACTTTATACCCTGGTTCTAGATAGGTAATCACGCCCCCGACGAGTCCTGATTCGTGGTCGGGGCTTGATTGACAGGTCAGAACGGATTGTCGTCATGACGTCGGCTACTGAGCGCCGCGTCATAAAAGGAAGCGGGTCCCTCGCGGCCGGCGTGTAAACGGCTGAGAGAACTGCGAGGAACGAGTGAGTCAACCCCTCTGAGAGGATGAACGTCTAAGTATCTCACCTCCTCTGAGGTAGAGACAACAGGTACCCTGACACTATACTGTGAAGCATGGTGGTAGCTCACTGATGTTTTTGAGCTCTGTGAGCTCTTAAGGCATGGGAATTCTTGTGAAAATGGATGTCAAGATGAATGCAGCATGTTATCAGAAAATACTGGCAGACAATTTGCATTCTTCTGCACGAACGCTAGGCATGGGACACTCTTGGACTTTCCAGCATGCAATGGCCCTAAGTACAAGGCCAAGTTGCAGCATTACTTATGTGGGGCCTTTAAGCCCAGAGCCAGTTTTAGCGATCGGGTGATCTCCCCAGCTGGCCTATAACTTCCACTGCAACCAAAGCTCTGGCTACCACAGGCCTTCGGTCCATGACCAACGTGCCTGAGTAATCAGTTTCCTTTTACAATTCTTGTTTTACTCACAGACTTACGAGAAAAAAATATGTGTGTAAATAAAAATGTATTGTGGAATACTTGCTTATGAACCTGATAGTGGATAAAATCAGCCACTTATTCTCATCACAGCATAAAATGAGATATTATTTGGATTATCAAAACCTACTAAACTGACTGACAAAAATAATTTTAGTTTTCTTACTGCTTTGCCATAATTTAAAGATCTGAAACATCACGGGGTACACATTAACAGATCGTCAGGGGAGATATCTGAAGATACATGGTAAATGATAACAGTATGTTATCAACAGGTCAATAAATTCACACAACATTACTATCTACTAGATAGGAATAAAAAGGTATTTTTTAAAAAAAGGAAAACTAATTCTAATGTTTACAATTTTATCACATGACAGGAGGCTTTCTATTTTGCATTACTCTCTTTACTAAACTCCACAGCAGTAAAGAAAGTGAAACATTTAAACCAATCAAAATGCAAAACAGTGAGCATATAGTCCCAGTGAACAGGCTCCTCCCCCTCTTTCTTTACTGCTCCATCGCAGACAGGTCAGAGTTTTTGGCTCTTCCCTTTTACCTCATAATATATAAAGTTTTCTGTACATGTATAATTGTTTTTTTCTTTTGACTTTTACTTTTATTTCTATCTTTCTACCTTTTCTACTACTTATACTACTTGGTGTCCCTGTATTTTAAATTCATTTCCCTTACTGGGACTCTCTAGTTTTATTCTCATAACCCAGTGATTTTATTCTGTTGTTTTCCCGCTCTTTCCGCTCGGTTTCCGCCCTCGGGCGGCTCCCCGAGTTTAGGCAGGTCCCCCTGTCTTTGCCCCCGCTTTGCCGCCATTACCGGCTCCCTCTCACCTTTTTCCCGCGGCTTGGCACCAGCCGCGGCTACACTCGCGGCGGCCATCTTTAATCCCGCATCTCGCGAGATTACGGACGCCATCTTAGAAGTGCCGCGAGTGCAGCCAGTACCGCAAGGGACACACACGGACGGACTTCTAACCGCAAAATACTCCACAGAGGTCAGTTTTTAGCAAAAGCTGTGTAAAGCACATAAGGTATTAACCTGTGCTTACTTGGGGTGCTGCCCTTAACCGTGCTGCTATAGAGGTCGCTTTGTGGCCACCTCTGCATTCCTGGGTGAGGCCCAGAACACAAATCCCAACTAGTGGTATTGTATTCTGCCCTGCTGGGGCTACATATACTATTATATTACCACCATTGACACTGTATACCCTGCTGGGGTATCATATATATATATTTACAACCCTGCTGGGGTTATTTTTGGTTTTTCTCCTCAAACCAATTTCATACCTTGTATAAACTCTGCTGGGGTAATTTGTACTCTGTACAACACAACACGTTATTGCACCCTGCTGGGGTCTGCATAACAATATAAAACAGCTTAAGTCTGTCTAATACAGCTTACTGACCTCTATAATACGCCCTGTGCCAACACATATTCAGGCATTATGGAGACCTCTCAGAATTCAGAGCTCCAAACCATGGTAAATGAGGCCGTATCCGCCTCCATGGAGAAAGTTCTCTCCAAAATGATGGCCTCTGGTAATGACAAGAGGAAACCATCAAAAACCCACACAGCCCGCCATGACTCAGATTCTGACGAACTAGAATCACGCAAGAGCCCAGAAACCTTCACGGGCAAACGCCATTGGAAAGGCGAAAAGGGTCACCAGAACCCTAACAAAGGCAAAAACCCGGCTAAACGCACTAAGCCCACTATAGCCACCACCCCGAACCCGCAACACGAGTATTCTTCGGAAGAAGAAGAATCTCACGCTAAATCCATGCCCATCTTAGACGAATGGCAAGCGGACGAGTCAGACTCCAACGAAGACGTTTGGGACTCAGATTCAGGATCCCAATCCTTCTTTCCACAACACAGGTTCACGGGAGAACCCCAAGAACCAGACAATGCGGAGACCCCGCAAGAAGACGAGGAGACCATACTCGACCCGTTGGGGCAAAAACTCTTTGACCCACGAAAAATAAGACACCCACGCTCAAGCGACTGGACACCACCCGACCACTTAGCGAGGTTCATGCACCTCTGGAAGTCCATGGACAAGACAGTCCGCAACCGCTTAAGGTCGGAATGCCCGCGACCTTTTTTACCTGACCACGTTGCGGACACTCCAGAATTCGACCAGGTGATGACCACCTTTATGTCGCGAGGTGGCCGCGACCCACACAAAGGTGTAGAGAAAAGGTTCAGAGGGGTACAAGATAAACTTCTAGATTCTGTGGGACCATTATCCAGAATTATGTATTTAGCTGACGACGCCCTAGCCAAAGCCGATCAATTTGACGCTACTATGGTGCGAGAATGGGCGCATGATGTGCGGGAATGGGCACAAAGGTGCTTCTGTTTTGTGGGTAATGCCAATGTCGCCTTATCATCTGAGCGACGTAAAGCAGCACTTCTCCGCATTGACGGGAAATTGGTGGAGTTGGGCACCAAGGAACTAGGTCCTATGGCACAGGGCAAGCTCTTTGGAGATGCTATCCTAAAAGAGCTAAGCAGACACGTAAACGTCTACGCATCCTTAAACAAGGCTCAGACTTCAATGCGTAGAGTCTTCAGACAAAACCCTACCAGGGGTGTTTTTGGACGGGCTGGCCGCCAAAGGGGCCGTGCTGCCAGCCGCTTCTGGCCTTCAGGCCCCCGCTCTACGAGACCCCAACCTTTTTACCCAGAGGTGGGATATCGCCCATACTCCTACACTCGAGGCGCAGACAGGGGTCGAGGACCACGCACCCGAGGCAGAGCTCGCTTTTCCTCAGGTAAGCAACCATTTCACTCATTCTTCTCTTCCCATGCATACAGGAGGTCGCATATCCCTTTTCTTTCAGGAATGGACCTCCATCTCCACGGACGCATGGGTCCTTCAGACAGTACAAGGCTACGTCATAGACTTCGTAGACGAACCACGACAGACGGAACTACCACGTCCCATCCACGGTTCAAGGATAGACACCTCTCTCATCGACGACGAACTTCAAACCCTATACTCGAAAGGCGCGATCGAACCCGCCTCCGACCCTCAAGGTTTCTTCAGCTACATCTTCTTGGTAAAGAAGAAAACGGGAGATCTTCGGCCCGTCATAAACCTACGACAACTCAACGAATACGTTTCTTAAAACCACTTCAAGATGGAAGGCATACATCTTCTACGAGACCTGCTACAAGACAAGGATTGGTTCACGAGATTAGACCTCAAGGACGCTTACCTATCAGTTCCCGTCCACCAATCCTGCAGACAATACCTTCGTTTCCATTGGCAAGGCCTTCCCTGGCAATTCACGTGCCTCCCCTTCGGCCTCAGTTCGGCCCCATGGTGTTTCACCAAACTGATGAAGCCCGTGGTCGCACATCTTCGAGCGCAAGGAATTCGCTGCATCATATACCTGGACGACCTTCTACTGTTCTGCTCAGACAGACTCAGACTGATACGTCACACACGGTATACCACGGATCTCCTGTCATCTCTGGGCTTCATAGTGAACTTTCAGAAATCGGCTATCTCCCCGTCACAAATGGTACAATTTCTGGGATTCAAGATAGATTCCATCTCCAGCACCCTACGGCTGCCAACAGCAAAAATCTCAGCCATCCGCAAGGAATTACGCAGAGCCATCCGCTGCCACACCATTCCACTCCGCGCCCTCGCACGCATAGTGAGACTTCTCTCTGCTTCCATTCAAGCTATATTCCCGGGTCCACTTCACTACCGGGCGATGCAACGTCTCAAAGCTTCCTTCCTCAGGGAAAACCCCTCTTACGACCAGCTGGTCCCGATGACAGAGGAAGTCAGAGACGAACTCAGATGGTGGCTGGACAGCATGGAGGCGTGGAACGGCCGAGCCATCTTCGGAAAGGCTCCCGACATGATATTGGAATCAGACGCCAGCCTCTGGGGATGGGGCGCGACGAGCGGAAATATATCGACAGGAGGCGCCTAGACATCCCAGGACCTCAACTTACATATAAACTGCCTAGAACTTCTAGCCGGGTCCTTCGCTATCCGAAGCCTAGCGAAGGACAAGTCGGACTGCTGCATCCTCCTCCGGATGGACAACATCTCCGCAGTCCGCTACATCAACCGCCTAGGCGGAGCCCGCTCCCGGCTCCTGTCAGAAATAACGAAAGACATCTTCAACTTCTGCCTACCCCGCAACATCTCCCTCACGGCGGAATACCTCCCAGGAGAGACAAACCTCACAGCGGATTGGTTCTCACGCCACTGGCGGGACACCAGCGACTGGAAACTGGATCCACAAATCTTCAACCACATCGCGGATCGCCTAGTACCACTCCACCTAGATCTATTTGCGTCCCGCAACAACAGACAAATGAAATCATACTTCAGCTGGCTCCCGGACCCGGAGTGCGCAGCAGTGGACGCATTTCTACAACCATGGCCGATCACGGGAGCCTACGCCTTCCCTCCTTTCGCCATGATAGCGAGGACCATACACTACCTGAAGAACCAGCAAACCTCGCTAGTACTCATCACTCCACTATGGAGGGGACAACCATGGTTCCCAGATCTCCTAGCTCTATCATGCAACGATCCTCTCCTACTACCTCATCATCAGTACATTCTCACAGATCCCAAAGGCAATCCGCATCCTCTCATCCTAGACAATCGTCTCCATCTGGTGGCTTGGACGCTTTCAGGGGCTGCTAAGGAACTACTATGGGACTCATGGGCCCCTGGAACCAGAAGATGCTACCTATCCGCCTGGAATTCCTGGTCCACTTGGTGTCTGGAACGAAACATCGATCCATTTACGGCCACTATTCCAACCATTTTGAACTTCCTATCTCACCTATTCTCATTGGGCCGATCCTACAGATCACTAAACGTAATCCATTCAGCTATTTCAGCGGCCCATGTCCCCATTCAAGGGATCCCGGTTGGAAAGGACCCACTCGTATGTCGACTCCTGAGAGGCATTCGATTACAACGCCCCCCAGGGCCGAAATATTCTCAATTCTGGGACGTCGACGTAATCCTCCGATTCCTGAGGGATTGGCCAACTAACGACAGACTCTCCCTCCGTCAGCTATCAGCAAAACTCACAGTCTTGCTTTGCCTGGTCTCCTTCCGCAGGGTCTCAGACATTCGAGCTCTGGACATAGACGCTTTCTCAATCTCCCCTGAAGGAGTTACATTCCGGATATCTCGTCGCACTAAGACGGACTCCACATCTGTGTTTTATCCTTTCTTCCCCACAGATCCACAACTCTGTGTCGTCTCCACTCTACAACAATACGTGGAAACTACCCTACCACTCCGATCCTCACCATCAGGTCAACTCCTGGTGTCATATGTTAGACCACATGTCCCCATCACTACCACCACTCTAGCAAGATGGGTTCGCTGGCTACTATCGCTAGCCGTCGTTGACACTACGTTTGGAGCCCACTCGGTGCGCGGAGCAGCAGCATCCTCAGCCTTTATGGCGGGCGCTTCCCTAACGGATATCCTACGCTCCGCAGACTGGTCTAGAGAATCTACATTCCGCACCTTCTATTTCCGACCGAACTCCGGTGCGGCTATGTCTCTTATTCTACAGCGTTAAAAATGCAAAATAGGAAGCCTCCTGTCATGTGATAAAATTGAAGATTATGCTAGCGCTAGTGTACTTATAATCTTAATTTTAATAATGACAGGAGGCGAGTATTTTCCCACCCTTCCCACCCGGAGGAGGGGAACTACTCTATTCATAGTTTTGTCTACATCTTTCCTTTCCTGTTGTCTAACTGTTTTCTTAAATTTAATACGTTAGGCTTAATATATCCATTGTTATCATCAGCCTATTTAACTACTAGTAGATTACACACTGAATTCGCAAATTATTAATGCAATATTATCCGATGGATCACTGTCATGACTACAAACAGTTTCAAGACCGGTGCCTAACCTTCTCATATTCTCTTTGCAGTTTAATTTCGCAAAGATTGGGAACATCTACCACATATCCATAGGATTACGGCTCATATTATAAAGACCAAAGACCCTATTGGACGCTTCACCTGTTGGTACCTGTTTTTCTACTCAAGCCAAGAAGTTCATCCCTCCCGTTAAAGACGACTACTGATGTTCGTTACAGACTTTATCATCAACCTTCTTCCCTGTTCCGATGTCGCTCCGAAAGAGGGGGAGGAGCCTGTTCACTGGGACTATATGCTTACTGTTTTGCATTTTGATTGGTTTAAATGTTTCACTTTCTTTACTGCTGTGGAGTTTAGTAAAGAGAGTAATGCAAAATACTCGCCTCCTGTCATTATTAAAATTAAGATTATAAGTACACTAGCGCTAGCATAATCTTCAATTTAAATACATACATATTTTTATTGATATTGTTAATCAGTTTTTAGGAAATATTTCTAAAGCAATGTAAACGATTTAAGATACTAGTATCTGAGGGAGTTATATAAGCATTTTCTAAAAATGAATTATCTGCTAGTGATTGATTTTAATACTTGGCATATTTAAGGTAACGCACATTTTACCATATTTTGCTTCATAATTGAATGTCATTGCAATGTAAATCACATATCAAGTATGTTTTTTTTTTCTTTAAACTATTCATAAAATAACATCACAGCAAACACGATTCTCTGTCTTTTATTTCCAGGCAATGAATTTCATAAACCAGACCATCGTCACTGAGATTCTTCTCCTTGGATTTCAGGATCTCACAAGTTTTAAGATATTTTTATTTTTCCTTCCTGTTTTCTTTATTATGACCGTATGTGGAAATATTCTGATTATTTGGCTGGTGGCATCTAACAGCAGTCTCCAGTCTCCCATGTACTTCTTCCTAACACAACTGTCCATTTCAGATTTACTTGTAACCACAGCCATTGTCCCCAAAACACTTTATATTATATGTAATAAAGGTGGCACTATGTCCTTTTCAGGTTGCATTATTCAGTATTATATTTTTGCTTGCTCAGAAGCCTCTGAATGTTTTATTTTATCAATAATGGCTTATGGCAGATATCTGGCCATCTGTAACCCTATGAGATATAGCATGTTAATGAGCCCTATGTTATGTGTCACAATGGTTAGCATCTCTTGGTTATTAAGCTTTTCTGCAGCATTGATTTTAATAACATCAATAATTCAACTTCAGTTTTGTGGCCCAAATGTGATTGATCATTTCTTCTGTGACCTTTCTCCTCTATTACAACTTTCCTGGAAGATTGTGGAAGTGGAAGTTCTTGGCCAACATTCTTTACCACTTCTTGAATAGGTCTAATAAGTATGATAAGTTTTAGATAGTTAATGAATTCTTGTTAAATAAACTAATCATATATCGTGTCTTCATTATGTTTTTTTGTTTGCTTGTTTTTGTTTTTTTACAGATGAAATAAAGTATTTCAAAATATGTCGTTAATTTAGCTTGGCCCATCTTCCTTCATCCAATAAACTTCTGTAATGTTGGTCATTAACATTCACTTTGATCTTGTCAACTCATTCCTGTCCTAAAATGTACCCAATAAATTATAATAAATGTTTTATGTTTTTTTTTTATTATTCTCGCTGTAAATGAAGGTACATTCCATCATGAGTATGACCTTAATCATTTCTTCCTTCAGCTCTCTGTGTAGGTGAAACAAGGTAGACATTGTATAAAACATATAATGCTAATAAATCTAACATCAAATTGATGCAAAATCACCAATCAGCTCAACACTCTGATTAATGTTAGGGTTGTTTTAGTCATATTGCAGGACACATTTCAATAAACAGAATTATAACAAGTACGGAAAATAAAAAGTATTACAATGATGAAAATATTTTATTGAGTTGGTTCCTTGGAAATATTAATCTACACATAATGTAATTACATATTTAATGTAGTAATTTAGCATTGTTGTTTTTTGCACAAGTCAATGAACTTAATGGTAAGATGGAAAACAAATTTTACATGAAGGCTCTAAGCGCTATTGTCAATATTCCTTTATTTTTGCAGTAAATGGTGAGAAATTCTATTGTTGAACAAAATCCCCTGGTGAATTTTTAAGAAACTGGGGATAAGACTCTACCCATTTATTTAATTTCAGCTCCTATGTCCATAAACATTACCTCCTTCCTCTTTAATCCCATTGATTCCACTTCTGAATTCATACCCTTGCTAATACTATACACTATAGAAATATAGACAGAGGATGAGCTATTTTAAAAAGAGGAAAAACTAATCTTTAAGACTATTTAGAAAGTGTGCAGCCACTCATCCACACGTGAAGGATAGGTAGCTAGGTGCTCAATACAGATGTATATCTGAGTATCATCAGCATGAAAATGGTATTGAAACCCATGAGAAGTGATACTTTCATTCAGTAAGCTAGAATAGAGAAAGGGCCAAGAACTGAGCCACAAGGAAAGATGTAGCTAGGAGGAGAATGTACTGCAAAGAAAACTAGAACGAAACAAAGAAACACTACAAGAGTGCACAGAAAAATCAGAAGAAAACTGTGAAAGATCAGATACATCTAGTCATCGGTTGCAGTAGTAAAAATAAGTTGCAGTCCATTATACTGAACTGTTGGTTTGATGGCAATCACATTGTTTGTCACCATGGTTAGAACAGTTTCAGTGGAATGTTGATACCAGAAACTAGATTAGAGTTTGTTTATTAGGAACCCAGAATTAGTCAGTCACGTAGGTACATGTCCTATGAAGGTGATAGGGAGAATGGACAGTAGTTTAATGTAGATTTCACATTACATATAGTTTTTATTTTTTGCAAATCGATTAATTGCAGCATTTTTAATTTACGTGGGAGAGATACCAGAAAAGAGAGATTGAACACTTTGATGTAGTATAGTACAAGGGCAAATGAGCTGTGAGGGGATAATGTCAAAAGACATATGATGGGCTCACAACAATGGAAAGCCGTAGAAAACTTCTCAGCAGTTTTGATACTGAGCTGTAGATGTGCAGAATATGACAAGCAAAGGAGCTCTTATTTTGGTTGTGTAGATTGTGGGAGGATAAACAATAATCAGATAAGGTACTTTGTAAAAAACACCATATATTTTACTAGTACAAATTTACTGGGTCAAAGTCATGGGATGAAAGAGAGAACATGAGATAAATATTTACATTATCAAAAAGTTAAGAAAAGCTTTTAGGGTTAATCCTGCTGTGGGTAGAGAAACATTAACAATTCTTAAAAATTGGAAAAACTAAACACTGGTTTTATAAAGCTTTTATAGTATGCAGTCAATATTCTTCAAAATGATTCCCATGTATATTGAAAATACGGTTAAACGATTGCATTAATTGTTCAATACATAATTAAAATCAGTCATCCTTAAAATCAACACAATTGAATCTTAACACACAAAAAAAAACACAAATAAAAAAGATAAAAAAATAAAAATTAAATTAAATTAAATGGGGGCATGGCCTAGCGAGCAATGCGGATGGTCTCACAGATCTGAGCTCCACAAAACGCTGGCCCGAAAAAGCGAAGAAAAAAGCATAATTCAGCATCCAAGTGACTCACTCGGCCCCCCACGGCATGGCTAACTCTAAGCAGAAGAAACCGGTAGAAAAAATGGACCGTTCCAGATTCTTTATGACCCGAGCATCAACGCCTAAAGCCGCAGGCCTCACAGAACAGGACCAAGATGGCGACGGCGGGAATGACACGATGCCGTTACAGTCCTCTCCTGGGCCGCAGAACCTGCCCGTTACACAGGATTTCTTGCAGAATTGTCTGGAGGATATGTTGAGCAAAATACTGACATCCATACAGGGCACCCTGCCTGAGCTCCGCAAAGACGTACAGGAGCTGGGAGACAGGACGGCATGTGTGGAACAAAGGGTGGAAGATCAAGCAACTGCACACAATGACATGACCGGCCAAGTACAAAATATGCAGCAACAGTTGTAATACATACAGCGCAAGGTCATGGACCTGGAGGATCGATCTAGGCACCAACACCTGCAAATCTGGGGAAGAGGTGAAGCAGCAAGATCTCCACGCATTCCTGATAGGGTACTTCAAAGAATTGGCGCCAGACTTACAAACAGAGGTACTGCTCTTAGACAGGTACCACAGAGTACAAAAGCCAACGTTCCTACCACAAGACACCCCCAGGGACATGCTCACTCACCTGCACTACTTCCACGTAAAAGAGGCTGTAACCTGGAAACAGCCAAACAGGAAAAACCATACGAAGGGGGGCAAAACTGTCCTTTACAATTGGTGGCAAGCGGCGGGATCATTCCCACAGCCCAGAAGGACAGCTACAAGGTAACACCATTCCCTGGATTTACAAATTGAGGGTAACACTAGTACCCTTGTAGCGCCCCTATCTACAAGGAACCAACTTCAGCAGCACAAGCACGGCGCCTGACTACACTCAGGAGCAGTTTGACAGAGAGGTTAAGGCGGTGCTGACGGTCTATGGACCCAACCCATCAGAGGAATCCGTGCAGTATGTCAAGAAAATAATAGGAGAGTACCTGCAAGCCATGGCAGAGCTGGCCAGGGGGGAGACACCCCAGCTGCTGAGTAAGTTGCGGAGAGACAAGGGAGCTGAAGGTTCCGTCCTTCCTCCCCAGCGGCAGTGTGTATCCCATGGAGATGAAGGTGCCGTCCTTCCTCCCCAGCGGCAGTGTGTACCCCAGGGAGCTGAAGGTGCCGTCCTTCCTCCCCAGCGGCAGTGTGTATCCCAGGGAGCTGAAGGTGCCGTCCTCCCTCCCCAGCGGCAGTGTGTGTCCCAGGGAGCTGAAGGTGCCGTCCTTCCTCCCCAGCGGCAGTGTGTACCCCAGGGAGCTGAAGGTGCCATCCTTCCTCCCCAACGGCAGTGTGTTTCCCAGGGTGCTGAAGGTGTCGTCCTTCCTCCCCAGAGGCAGTGTGTATCCCCGGGAGCTGAAGCTGTCGTCCTTCCTCCCAAGCGGCAGTGTATACCCCAGGGAGCTGAAGGTGCTGTCCTTCCTCCCCAGTGGCAGTGTATACCCCAGAGAGCTGAAGGTGTCGTCCTTCCTCCCCAGTGGCAGTGTGTATCCCAGGAAGCTGAAGGTGTCGTCTTTCCTCCCCAGCGGCAGTGTGTAGCCCAGGGAGCTGAAGGTGTTGTCCTTCCTCCCCAGCGGCAGTGTGTACCCCAGGGAGCTGAAGGTGCTGTCCTTCCTCCCCAGCGGCAGTGTGTACCCCAGGGAGCTGAAGGTGCTGTCCTTCCTCCCCAGTGGCAGTGTATACCCCAGAGAGCTGAAGGTGTCGTCCTTCCTCCCCAGTGGCAGTGTGTATCCCAGGAAGCTGAAGGTGTCGTCTTTACTCCCCAGCGGCAGTGTGTAGCCCAGGGAGCTGAAGGTGTTGTCCTTCCTCCCCAGCGGCAGTGTGTACCCCAGGGAGCTGAAGGTGCCGTCCTTCCTCCCCAGCGGCAGTGTATACCCCAGGGAGCAGAAGGTGCTTTCCTTCCTCCCAAGCGGCAGTGTATACCCCAGGAAACTGAAGGTGCTGTCCTTCCTCCCCAGCGACAGTGTATACCCCAGGGAGCTGAAGGTGCTGTCCTTCCTCCAAAGTGGCAGTGTATACCCCAGGGAGCTGAAGGTGTCGTCATTCCTCCCCAGTGGCAGTGTGTATCCCAGGGAGCTGAAGGTGTTGTTTTTCCTCCCCAGCGGCAGTGTGTACCCCAGGGAGCTGAAGGTATTATCCTTCCTCCCCAACCGCAGTGTGTACCCCAGGGAGCGGAAGGTGCTGTCCTTCCTCCCCAGCGGCAGTGTGTACCCCAGGGAGCTAAAGGTGTCGTCCTTCCTCCTCAGCGGCAGTGTGTATTCCAGGGAGCTGAAGGTGCCGTCCTTCCTCCCCAGTGGCAGAGTGTCCTGCAGGGAACAGAGACAGTCAGTCTCGCACCCAAGCCGCAGGACAAAATATTGAAAGGGGAGACAGTTGATCCCCCTCTCCACCAGCAGAGAGAGTGTCAGGGAGAGGAGCGTATTACCCCCTCTCTCCAGCGGCAGTCTCTCCCCAGCGGCAGCCTAACCCACCAAGGGGAGATGTTAAGCCCCACAACTGTGCAGGTGGGACCGTAGTCTCTACACTTACAGCACAAGGGGTAGAGATGGACGGTCCTGTTCCACAGCCACAAAGCAGTGTATCCAGAGGGCAAACAGTTGGTGTTCCCCTCCCACAACCAGGCTCCAACCACGCTACTTCCGTGGTAGCGCTGGCACCAGGGCAGAGTACCACTGGTCTCTGCCCACTCAGCAACCCACCAAGGCAGCCTACCAGTCCCCTGCACAGCCATGGTGAGGCACCTGGACATAGACAAGTTTCCACGTTATCCAGGTGGGGTAACCATTTATTGTGGGTGGGCTATACTGCTGTTTGTGCTTCGTGGGTAGGTTGCTGGACTAACCAGGTCACTGACCGGCAGGAGGTCAGATACCCTGTTAGTCTTGTTGGTAAAGGGGAGAAGTGTGGCGAAACCAACCTCACCACTGTCCACTGGAGAAGCCTGGTTGCTAGCCTCCTGCCCTGCGACTATGGCCCTGGGATGGATTGCCTTAAGACACTGCATTTGGAAATAATGGATTTTAGGTGTCTGGCTGCTGGCCCTTTAACTCCAAGGGAAAAGGGTTTGTACTTTTAAATTGGCACTTCAAATGCCGTCGAAGTGTCGAAGTAGTCGAAGTGGCCGCCATTCCACTAACGAACACGTGGCGGCGGCCATCTTGACTCATTCCATGCGGTCAGCGGTATGTGTGGCCAAATTCATGGAACTGAAATCGGCTACACAGTTCCGCGAACACCGCTGAGCTTTACCTTCTCCCACAATGGTTTTGCAGCCGCAGAGACTAAGTCCCGTTCGAAGATTCGAATGCTCGTTCGAATGGGACTTAGTCGTTTTTCAGCCTGAAATAGACCGACCGCACAGCCCAAATCTATGGAACTGTTTTGGGCAGGAAAATGTGCTTGCGGTCGGTCATAAAGGGACCTCCAGCTAACTTTTTAACCCCTGGATGGAATTGGATTGTATGCTGACTGCCAGGAGTGTAAATCTTTCGTATGTTTTTTCCTGTTCGGCTGTTTCCAGGATTCGTGTAGTTTGTAGTTCGGGAGATTGGTGCTTACAGTAGGGATATCGCCTAAACGTTTTTTATCCTCTTGTAGGCGAAACGGTCCGTTACAGCCACCACACAAAATAGAAAATCAACCTTATCTCCATTATATCTGCCTATTTGAAATCAAGCATGTTTGGGTTCTTGCACGTCAGTTCCCTGATATTCTGGCATGTGTTTATTTGGATAATTCTTTCATTCACCTGATCAACCTGAATTCAACGAATTGCAGTTAAGTCTGAAAGGAATTTCTAATTTTGCATTTGGGATTCATTTGTAGTGATAATAAAGGTAATTTTATAACCAATTGATTTACACATGTATTCAGCCATTATTACCACTGAACTCTGAGACAGTTTATTAAGATGAAATTAGTCAAAAAATTATCTGAAAAATTCAACTATGGAAAAGAAAGAAAGAAATAATACATCATTTCTCCATTAGTAAAACACTGAGTATTGTTCCTCTCTGGGGTTTTGTGCCAAAGAGACCTTCCTGTGTCCTCTTTGGGTTTCGAAACATATATAAAAGGTAAAGCAAAATATATGTATCACTCTATAGTAGTGATTCTGTTAGATGTGTGATCTAGAACAGGTGGGTTTTTTGCCAGTTTCCATAGGTTTTCAATATCTTTGGATTAGGATCTTTAATCAACTCCATGAAATGAAATTAAAAAAAATATATATCTTTCTAAAAAGATGCCGTCTCCAAGTCAAAAGATGAATTAACCAACTTCTACATAAAAGAATGAGACAATTCTTGTTCTGCTGTGAAAGGAACATTTCCAATTAGTCATGTTATCTGAACAAATACTGGGAATAAAAACGAACCAACTTGTAAAATATTTCAACTATAGCATAATTCTGCTAGTATTTTGTCTTCCTTTCAGTCCTGAAAAATTCAGCATTATATATTGTCAAATAAATAATTATCATAAGAAAGAAAGGTTAATGGCACTTCTAAATTAAATGTATTTGTTGTTCTATGTGCTGCCGACACATTAAAACTCTCACAGTTTATCATATTTTTTTTTTCCTTAGTTAAGTCAAAATGTGTCAGGATACAAGCACATTTACAGATTGGATAATTGGCTTCTAAATGAGGTTTGTGTACAGCATTATATTTTTGCTTTCAAATTACCAAACATAATTTTTATACGTGGCTATAAAGATTTTCTTTTAAATTCTAGATAGTGTTTACTGTGAAAGATGATGCACAAATCATGATGGTTTTATAAGTTTCCTCATCATTTTTATTTTTGGACCTGCCAAATAGTATTCTGTAAATAGTATCAATCTTTTGCAATGTGATTAAATAACTAAATGTTCATTATGTTTGCTAAATTGTCATGTTTTTATTTAAAAACAAATTGCTGTATTTGACCAGGAAGAATACTATCAGATTTATTTTATATCCAAGTATGCCCTGGAGAGCACATGCATATACATTGTTAAACACATAAAATGAGACGTAATAGATGTAATAGGGGATATATATATACAGTACAATTTCATATAAATTGAAATACATACAGTC
Source organism: Pelobates fuscus (assembly GCF_036172605.1). Classification (NCBI taxonomy): domain Eukaryota; kingdom Metazoa; phylum Chordata; class Amphibia; order Anura; family Pelobatidae; genus Pelobates; species Pelobates fuscus. The sequence continues at coordinate 411,084,426 of NC_086319.1, read as the reverse complement.
TAATAGGTGCCTAGATTCATTATCAAATTTAAAAAAATAAAACCCCTGAAAAAAATAAAAAAAAATAAAAGAACAAACAGCATTATGAAAACAGCACAGCAATAAATGAATAAACGTAAAACAAATATGCTTAAATTAAATGTGGCTCATCCACACACAAATAATGTTATTATCTACTAGAAAGTTATAAAATGGTATTTAAACATTGAGTCAACACAGTTACTTTGATTCTCCTTTATAAAATGATTCAACACATATCTTTTATAAAGTTATTGATATTGTTAATTACTATTTGCACATTTTGAGTAAGAGATATGATTTCCACAAACACTTCTAAATCTGTCTAAGAAATGTAAAGTATACTAAGGAAAGGGAGGTGAGGTTATATTACTAATCATTATAAGAAGTAAGTATATGTCTGTGATAGATTTTAATATTGTTTAGGTAACAGACTAGCTTTTACTTATTGTTCATAAATAAATGTCATAAAATCATATATCACAGTCTGTAAAACTATACATAAAATAACATGACAGCAAACACGATTCTCTGTCTTTTATCCCCAGGCAATGAATGTCATAAACCAGACCATTGTCACTGAGATCATTCTCCTTGGATTTCAGGATCTACTACACTTCAAAATATTATTGTTATTTTTCCTTCCTGTTTTCCTTACTGTGACCGTATCTGGAAATATTCTGATTATTTGGCTGGTGGCATCTAACAGCAGTCTCCAGTCTCCCATGTACTTCTTCCTAACACAACTGTCCATTTCTGATTTACTTGTAACTACAGCCATTGTCCCCAACACACTTTATATTCTATCTCATAAAGGGGGCACTATGTCTTTTTCAGGTTGCATTATTCAATTTTATTTTTTTGCTTGCTCTGAAGCCTCTGAATTTTTTCTTCTCTTAATAATGGCTTATGACAGATATCTGGCCATCTGCAACCCTCTACGATACAGCATGTTAATGAGCCCTATGGTATGCATCAGATTGGTTATCATGACTTGGCTGTTAAGCTTTTCTATTGAATTGGCTGTAATAATATCAACAATTCAACTTCAGTTTTGTGGCCCAAATGTTATTGATCATTTCTTCTGTGATCTTGCCCCATTGATAGAACTGTCTTGTTCAGACATCAGTTTTCTTGAAGTGGAAAGTCTCATACTCAGTGTACTTGTTATTATTACTTCACTTATAAGTATTGCAGTATTTTATGTATATATTATCCAGGCTGCCCTAAGGATGTCCACCACAAGTGGAAGATCAAAGGTTTTTTCCACTTGTAGCTCTCACCTCACTGTGGTTTCTATATTCTATGCCACGATACTTGGTATTTATATGCTTCCAAACAAAAATAAATCTATGTCTGTCAACAAAATTGCATCCTTGTTATACACAGTGGTGACTCCTATGATTAATCCGATCATATACAGTCTGAGGAATAAAGATATTGAGAAAGCTGTGAAAAAGCTTTGGTCAAAGTAATTCAATAGAAATACCATCCATAAGATTCAATATTAATCATATACTGGATCCAGGGATCTATGTTATAATATGCAATGGGCGACAAGTTGGTCAGCCTCATCGCCATGTAGAACAGACCTTTAGCATTGCAAATAAGAAGAAAATAAAACCGGGAGCATGGTGAAGGAAACAAACCTAGCAGTGGTGTAAATCACGACTGTGGTGCCAGAAATCGTCCCATGTGTTATAATGCAATGATAATTCAATACTATAAAAACGTTGTTTTTAATTAAACGATTACATTGTGATGAATAAATTAAAAGTTCTGCTAGAAAACATCAATTTCGCAGTATCATCAAATTGTTTTACATTTCCCAGCTTTACTACCTTGTTCTTAATGGGGAAATATCACTTCTCTGGAATTTACACCATTAAATGGACCTGAAATCACCTATAACTCCTGGTATTTTTTTTCCATAAGATGCTCTGTTTCCTTTAAAACATGTTAA